>NC_069784.1:92351433-93597683 GCF_027406575.1 Nycticebus coucang | reverse complement strand
GTTGGAATTACTATGGTGAATAAGTGGACATTTTCTGCTTTTCTCTGTTTGTGAAAGACCAAAGTAGAAATTTGGAAAACCAAATGCTTGAAGTGAGAGACTGTTATTAATATGTTTGTAATTGAAGAGATCACTTTAACAAAGATCTTTCCAGCAAATTCTGGAAAATATGATGATGTTTATTGTTAAGGGTCTCTCCAGTTGGAACGATAGACTTTGGGAGGTCATTAAATTCCACAGCCTCATCCACCAGCTGTGGAAGCTAACTGATGTCTTCTCAATTATACTGAAGGAGCTCATGGTGAAGGTGTCCTCCCAACCTTTAAAATTACCCTTCATGTAATTGACATTTGTTGGCTTCCTATATCTTTCCCCCTCCTAATTAAATGGCCTCTTTCCATATAGGTTCCTACCATTTAGTTAGGCAACATAGCTACTTTAGGGAAAGTCAGCCCTATTCTCAGGTCTATAGCTATCACCTAAGTACTGTAGCTCATTCCCAGTTTAAAACCACTTCCTTGATAGCCAAATCTAAGCCAATCCATTCCTAGTATCCCATATACCACAATCATTGGTTCTGGCATGGTCCAATTACTGCAATTTTTATTCCATGATTATGGAAAAAAATTCTTTCTCTCTCTCTCTGTCTCATTCCCTCCTTCCTTCTCTTTCAATATGTGGCTCTAGTTGCTGCTGCTCGTGACACATAGGGGGAGGACAAGAATGAATGAACTGAAGAGAGGAAAAGCCTGCCCTGCCTCTGGAATTTCAGTTTCATGAGCCCATAAATTTACTGTATTCTTAAGAGAGTAGAGTTGGGTTTCTGTTACTTGCAATCAATGGGGTCCAAAATAATGCGTTTTCCAAATCTCTCTTCTCTATTAATAGCAATGCAACAAAATTCAATGCATGATAAATGCATGATAGGTCAGACAATTTGCATCATATTAGAGAACATCAAATAGAATAAACTGCATTATTATTGCATTTTTCACATGGTTGAATACTTGATGAAATAAAACTTGGATTTACATAGCTTTTCTCCTTACAGAAAGGACAAATTTATAGGAGAGAGAATAAAAGTTTGCATTAGATAGTGTTCATCTACTTAGTGCACAAAACCCAGAAAAGGGAGATTCCATGGGAGAAGACATAGTTTAAAAATAGTGGTAGCTCTTAAAACAAAACAAAACAAAACAAAAATTCATACATTTCAGGTCCTTGCTTCAGTTATTTCTCTTAGAAACTTAAGTCACCATCTAGAGTCACATGAGGAAGAACAATCCTCCGATTTCAAGAGTTGCCCAATGATATAAATCTTTCAAGCCAGCAGACTGGATTGAGTGATTTGCTATTTCAGTATAGTGTATGAATAACATAGATTTTGATAGCTTAGAAGAGGAAATGCCAATTCCCAATGGATACCAAGCCATAAAAGCCCCTGGAAATGCTGGTTTCTTGCATTTAAATCTAATTAACATTCTATCAGATGCCAGGTATACGTGATATGTGATTCAATTTTCACAACAATCTGTGAGGCATTAAGTTTCCAACAGAGAGAAGGAGTTGACTATGAAATCACAAAGGAACTAAATTTTCAGGTGCTCTAAGAGTATCAGGATGTGAGGCTGGTAAGTGATGGGAGTTGGCGATGGCTCTTGAGGACCTGGCTTGGGTGACTGAGTAAGAGAAGGGACTTCTCACTCAGTAGGAGAAGGAATTAGTTAACTTAGCAAAATCTAATAAACTTGTAATACTTTGAGTTTGAGGTGCTTTTGAAAAACCCAAACAATATCAGGAGCTTGAAAGAGAGGTCTGAACTGAGGATGGACCTCAGAGTCACCAGTGTATGGATAATAGGAAGAGCAGAGGATGTGGATGTCGACATTCAGGGAGCCTACAGACTTAGGAAAGTAGAAGAAGCAGAGATAGAACCTTGAAAACTAACACCACACAAGAGGCAGCAAGGAAGGAAGAGAGCAAAAGAGGCTGAATTTTCAGTCAGAGATGTAGATGGAAGAAACTGGAAGTACTGAAGAGTTTCAAGGAGACAAGAGTGGTCAGAGGCCTTAGGAGCCACACACAGCAAAGTCAAGAAAGTTCGGCCAGAAAAGGGAGGTTGGTGGAGGCAGAAGCCTCACTGCAGTGGATCGAGGAGTCAATGGGAGGTGAGATGTGTAGATGATTCTTTCAAGGAGCTTGACTGGAAATGGAAAGAGACTTGCATTCTATTTTTATTTTTTTTTAAATGCAGGCATCTGAAAATATAGAAGAAAGGGAAGAACTGATACAGCAAGGTTGTAAGGAGATGAAAGAAGGCTGGATGAAGGTCACAGGACAAAGGTTTGACTCGGACCTGCATAAAGACAACCAATGCCCTCCCCTGAGAAAGGCATGAAGTTGAGAGTGGACAGAGAAGGGGATGGAATTAGAAAGGTTAGAGGAAGACTTTGTCCCAGCTCAAGGCTGTTGGCCTCAATCTTCCCTGTGAGCAACATCTGAAATCTTTGTGGAAGTGGAGGTGGTCAGGGGCTGGATGAGGATGCTTTCCACTGAAGAACATTGCCCGTACTCTCATCACTCACACCCCAGAAGTAGAAAATAATCTAGCCTTCAGATTAAATAATAATGCATATCCCAGGGAGGGGATGCAGGGGAGGGGAAATGCTTAGGTCTTCACCTCCCTGAGCTCTAGTGAATGATTCTTCATGATGGCACCAACACAGGGGAAATAATATCCCAACAGGACACTCTTACCTTGGATTCCCCATGGATCGTAAGCACAATTTCCTCTGTCTTTGGAGGAGATGGGGCATTTGGTTGTGGACTGTATTAGGAAGCTCTTCAAAGCAATGAGCAGATGTGTAGCTACAAAATTTCCCCGGGTCCTTCTGCACTCTGAAAATGTTTTTGATCCACACATAGAAATGACCACTGAGGAAAGGCACAGAGAGACGCACAGTAGGAGTACCAAGGCTTGCATGGTAGTATTCCCCAAAATGAAAAAGGAATGTGAAAAGCTAAAAAAGCTGGAGCCCGTATGTAAAATAGCCCACAATTATTACTACTGCAGAGATTTTTAAAAACTGACAAAAAGAAGAAAATCTCCACCCTAACTGTTAGTATCCCCCCTAAAATTTAACTTGTAACTGTCTAGTGTCTGCATAAGACTTTTCGGACAGTCTGGAAGAACTCCAGTTCAAAACAATGCACTTTTCAATACCCCAGACAGGGGAAAAATTGGCCTCTTGATGGTTTTCTGAACACCTGCTGGGTCCCTCAAGACGGTATCAAATCAAAATAAATGAATGGGAGGGGTAGTTCCAAAACTGGTTGCTCGAGTTTAGACAGCTCAAGGGGCAATTTTTTGCCCCAAATGCAACGTCTCCAGACCCAGCAGTTGTGAAGGTGGCATTTCTATGCATAGATTCAGTCAGCTGTCTCTTGGCAAAGATTTGTTCACTGTAATCTGAAATTATACATAGATAAAACATAATTGAACTAAAACGTTAATGGTATTCCTGGTAGCTACCTTTTAGAGACAGAACAAATTGAAAAAGTAAGTACTAGTATAAGAATTGCTTATTCTTAGAGAGGCGCAAGTTCCTAACCTGAGGGGATTAATCACTTTAATCCCCTTCTGAATCCATTGGCTCCCTCTCATAAGCTTAAAAGCATGCTCAAGTCTCTATCCTAGAAAGAACACGTTCCCTTGACACTTCTTTCCTAACAGGTCACCAACAACTCCTCATCCTTTCACTGAAAATCTTTAAGAAAACATGCTGAGTGCCAGCTTTGAAACTAGACAATCCCCCAAGAAAATGCATTCCTCATCACTGCCTATCTGAGTGTCCCTTGGCAAGTCTCCTTCCCTTTAGTAAAATAGCACAATAACACCCTTTTGAAAGATAAGGCATTTACTGAATGGCACCCGTTATTCTTAGACTCCTTGATTCTTCATTCACCCCTCAGTTCACTGAAATCAAGTTTTTGATCCCACATTCTGCTGAAATTTTATGACTGTCATAAGTTACATCCTCATTTGCCCAATAAAATCATCATTTTATTGCTGGTCCATCTTTCTTCCTCTACAGTGTTTGTCACACCTGATTCCTTCCTCCTTGGTTCTTGCTCCTAGCTGGGCTTCAGAGAAAATTCTCCATCCTGATTCTTCCCCTGTATTTTTGCTGGCTACTACTTCCAAGTCTTTTTGTCCCCCTAGAGTTCCTCTGCCTTCCCCAAAAGTCGGTATGCATGTAGCTCCACGGTTGGCATTTTCTCAAGTAGACATTTCCCCTGAGTACACGTCATACCACCCTCAAACACAGAAAACCTCTCTGCTTTCTTCACCTCTCTGCTCCTATTTCCTGCTAGCCACCTATGTCTGAGAAGCACATATTTGTTGTCACAAAGCTTAACTCATTAATTGATTCCTTTGCCCCCTAATAAAGCTCCTTTTTCTTTAGTATTTCGTTTCCTAGTTAATGACCTTATGGTCAAAACTAAAAGCCTTTTATTCACTTCTGACCTCTTCCCTTGTTAAGTTTATATCTAATCTGTCATTAAGTTCTTTTACTTATACATCCTAAATTGCCCTTGTTGTTCCTTTTCTCCTTAGTTGGGAGCCTCATCTGTACTCTTGAGGTGGCTTTCAACCTGGTTTCCCACCCCCATTTGCTTCCACTCCCATTCACTCTCCACTTGGGAACCCAGATAGTGGTATATCCACACTGCCAATCTCTCAGAGGTTCTTCCTGTCTGTAGGATATTATTTCCAGAACACACTATTCCTCTTATCCATCAAGTAAAATCCACCTTATCAACCTCCATCAACTTCCTGAACAGTCACCTATTCAGTGAAGACCATTGTAAATGGCCCATTGCCTGAGTGAAAGGAATCTCTGATTCCCTTTGTACCTCTCACGTATCTCTACTCTATATACTGGAGATTTTTCTGCATATCTTTCTTCCCACTTAGTCTGGGAGTTCTTCTGTGGCAAAGAGCACATCTCATTTGTCTTACTCCCAGTACCCAGCACAGCCACTGACACTCAGTCAAACACTTGATAGTATTTTTACTGGGTGATAAAACTGCAGAATGAGTAAATGAATGAGGTGATAACCTACATGGCCAATTCACTTGTTTTAGAAATTCATTCTCTCTTTCTTAGTATTCATTTGGTCCTTTACTGCTAATGTCAAACTTAGTGGAAGTTCTCTAAAATGCACCAGTGTACTGCCTTTATAATTACAGACCCATTTGGTCATGAGAATTTCTAGAGTGCCTGAACTGGTCATGCACAGAGCTACATAATTCACTTACTCAAGAAGGTGGGGATTAGGCTGGAGACCATCATTTTACTGCATACTTCCTGAGTTATGTTCTTTCCACTTTAATTTTCTGGTATGACCAGAGTCTTTGTGACAAATGGGGCACATGTTCTGTTTTCTGTCTTTTGGTTCCTTCAAAAGTTCTCTCTCCTGAGGCATAGGCTTTCAAATGAAAAGCCATATGAACAATAATAGAAAAGAAGTGGGTACATGATCAAACGGGATTTTATTTACCCTTCGATGGTAAATCAAATGGGATTTTATTTACCCTTTATTTACCCCATTGAAGATATCTTAAAATAACCACCATAAAAATGTTCATTATACCACCAAGTTTTGATGAATAACCACCCTATCTGTAAATAGCCCTTGAATACATTTCCTATTTTCCCTACACACTGCCACTGCCTTAGCTTTTGGTCTTTATCTCCGCAGTAATGGCTGTCTCTTCTGGCACTTTCTGAAAACCAACTGCCATTTGCTAATTATGTTATATGTGATAATAGCATTGTGGTTATTTAGCATACTGTAGTTGTTTAGAGACATATAAAATAATTTTTTATCTGTATTTTTCTTCAATTCAAAAAGAAGATTGATCAAATGAGACAAGTATTAATGATAGATGTGTGCATAAGATTATTCATTTTTATTAACTAAAAATAAAAACTAACAACTGATTAAATAAACTATAATATTTCCACAGAATGGAGTGCTATACTGCTATTTCAAAAGTAATAGTGAGGTCTTATTTCTTGCATAGCATGATGACTGCTAGAATGTATTAATAAATAAAAAATGGGGGGTAGAAAAGCATACATAGTACACTAACATTTATCTAAGAAAAGAGGTTATAAAGAAATGTTTATGTATACTTAAAATGGAAGGCTAAAACAAAAGCTTTTTTTTTTTTTTTTTTGAGAAAAGTCTCACTATGTCACCCTTGGTAGAGTGCTGTGGCATCACAGCTCACAGCAACCTCAAACTCTTGGGCTCAAGCAATTCTCTTGTCTCAGCCTCCCAAGTAGCCAGGACTATAGGCACCCACCACAATGCCCAGATATTTTTAGAGATGAGGGCTCGTTCTGACTCAGGCTGGTCTCGAGCTCTGGAGTTCAGGCAATCCACCTGCCTTGGCTTCCCAGAGTACCAAGACAAAAACATTTTTTAAAAGTTTATCATTTGAGGGAGAAAATTGAGTAGAAGCAATAAAGATAAAAGTTAGACTTCTCAAAATACACCTTCATTGGGTGATTTGATTTTGTAACTATTTAATCTCTTTACACAATAATTAAACATTTTAAATTAAGAACAATCCCTAACTATTGAAAGCAAAATTAAATAAACATAACTGCATATTAGGTTAGTGGCCAAATATATACAGAACTAATTCAAGTGATTTTAAACACAATCATTTAATTGTACAACCTAGTGGAATATAACTTAAGTACAAAAAGCAATAGCAAAATATACAAAATACTAAACTGCTGTCTGTCATAAAATTGCTTATGGTAGTGGTGGTATCATTATTCTGTCTGTTTGGGATGTATATTCTAGTATAAGGAAAAGTAGCAATTATGTTGGTGTTATTAGAATCTGAGATTTTTGGCATAAGAAAAAGGAGAATCAAAAGATAACTCTGTAAAATATTTTAAATGACCTGTTAAAAAAAGAAAAGATAAATTTGTTTCATATACCATGGGATGACTATAGTTAAAAAGTGAAATAGTTTCAAAGAGCTAGAAGGAGGCTATTGAATGTTTCTAACACAAAGAAAAAAATGCTTGAAGTGATGATATGCTAATTATCCTATAATTAGTATACATTATATGTATAGAAATATCACCATGAATATATGTAATTATTTTTTTCAGTTAAAAAATAAAATACCCAACATTGTACTTTCAAGACTTGGAAAAAATAGTTCTTCATTTTATATGGAACCAGAAAAAAAAAAAACCAACTTATAGCTAAGGCAGTTCTTAGTAAAAAATAAAGCCAGGGGCATCAGCATGCCAGACTTTAGGCTGTACTACAAGGCCATAGTAATCAAAACAGCATGGTATTGGCACAAAAATAGAGTCATCGACATCTGGAACCAAATAGAAAACAAGGAGATGAAACCAACATCTTACAGCCACCTAATCTTCAAAAAAACAAACAAGAATATACACTGCGGGAAAGACTCCCTATTTAATAAATGGTGCGGGGAGAACTGGATATCCATACGTAAAAGACTGAAACTGGACCCGCATCTTCCTCCACTCACAAAAATTGATTCAAGATGGATAAAAGACCTAAATTTAAGGCATGAAACAATAAAAATCCTCAAAGAAAGCATGGGAAAAACACTTGAAGCTATCAGCCTGGGGAAAGACTTTATGAAGAAGACTTCTGTGGTAATTGCAACAACAAAAATAAACAAATGGGACTTAATTGAACTGAAAAGCTTCTGTACAGCTAAGGAGACAACAAAGCAAAGAGACAACCTACACAATGGGAAAGGATATTTGCATATTTTGAATTGGACAAAAGCTTGATAACTAGGATCTACAGAGAACTCAAATTAATCCACATGAAAAAAACCAACAATCCCTTACAATCAAAGAGCAAGAGAGATGAATAGAACCTTCTCTAAAGAAGACAGACAAATGGCTAACATATGCATTTTTTTAACATATGAAAAAATGCTCACTGTTCCTAATTATTAGAATAGAACCTCACTGTCCCTAATTATGAATAGAACCTTCTCTAAAGAAGACAGATGAATGGCTAACATACAGCACTTTTTTAACATATGAAAAAATGCTCACTGTCCCTAATTACTAGAGAAATGCAAATAAAAACCACTCTGAGATTTCATCTAACCCCAGCAAGAATGGCCCACATCACAAAATCTCAAAACTGCAGACGGTGGCATGGATGTGCGGAGAAAGGAATACTTCTACACTTCTGGTGGAACTGCAAACTAATACAACCATTTTGGAAGGAAGTATGGAGAACCCTCAAAGAACCCAAACTAGACCTCCAATTTGATCCTGCAATCCCATTACTGGGCATCTACCCAGAAGAAAAAAAATCCTTTTACCATAGGGACACTCGCACTAAACTGTTTATTGCAGCTCAATTTACAATTGCCAAAATGTGGAAACAGCCTTAATGCCCACCAACCCAGGAAGGGATTAACAAGCTGTGGTATATGTATGCCATGAAATACTATTCAGCCATTAAAAAAGATGGAGACTTTATATTTATTTTATTAAACCATAGCTGTGTACATTAATGCAATCATGGGGTACCATGCACTGGTTTTATATACAATTTGAAATATTTTCATCACCCTGATTAACATAGCCTTTCTGGCATTTTCTTAGTTATTGTGTTAAGACATTTATATTCTACGTTTAGTAAATTTCACATGTACCCTTGTAAGATGCACGGAGGGAGGGTAATTGGTGGGACTACATCTTTTTTATTAACCTGGATGGAAGTGGAACACATTCTTCTTAGTAAAGCATCACAAGAATGGAGAAGCAAGAACCCAGTGTACTCAATTCTGATATGAGGACAATTAATTACCTAGCACATGGTGGAGGGTGTGGGAAGGGGAGAACAGAGAGAGGGAAGAAGGAAAGGAGATGGGAGGTTCATGGTGTGTGACACACCTTTTAGGGGCAGGACACAATTATAAGAAGGTCTTTACCTAACAAATGCAATCAGTGTAACCTGGTTCTTTGTACCCTCAAAGAATCCCCAACAATAAAAAAAAATTAGAAAAGGTAAGTTTAACAAAGTTAAGTTAAAAAGGAAAAAAACTTACAGTGCAGAATTTGAATTGGAAATTGTCAGGCTGAACTTTTGATGTAGATTTATCTTTAAAAGATTCTATGTATGACACCCAAAGCATAGGCAAGAAAAATAAACAAATAAACTGGAGTTTTAAAGATTCGACACTTTTGTACATCAAAGAGTACACTAACAGAGTGAAAGGCAATCTATGGACGGGGAGAAAATATTTGCAAATCTTATATCTGATAAGGAATTAATATCCAAAATATCAAGGACTATCTATGAGGGAGTTTTTAGCCAGTGAACACATAACTGTATTGGAACACCATCTCTACTCACTTGATCTGACCTCCTAATGACCTTTTTCTTTACCTGAAGATTAAGGAAATATTGAAAGGAAGACATTCAGAACATCAACAGTAATATGACAATAGTTCTGATGGCCATTCCAGAAAAAGATTTCCAAAATTGCTTTGAAGGGTGGACTAGGTACTGGTATCGGTGCATAGTTTTCCAAGGGGAGTACTGAGAAGGTTACTGTAGTGATATTCTTCAATGAGATATATAGCACTTTTTCTAGGATGGGTTCATGAACTTCATTGTCAGAGATCATACGATGAAATATTATTCAGTCTTAAAAAGGAAGGATACTCAGACATAAGCTATAACATAGATGAATCTAGAGGATATCATGCAATGTGAAATAAGGCAGTCACAAAAAGACAGTGAAAGAAGGCAGTCACAAAAGTCAAATCCATAGAGACAGAAAGTGGACTGGCAGTTGTCAGGGGTTGGGGAGAGTGGAAAATAGGGATTTATTGTTTACTGAGTAGAGAGTTTTAGTTTTGCAAGATGCAAAGAGTTCTGGAGATGGGTGTTGGTGATGGTTTCCCAAGAATGTGAATATACTAAATACTATTGAAGTATACACTTAAAAATGGTTAAGGTGGTAAATTTAATTTTACATGTATTACCACAATTAAACTTAAAAAAAAATAATGAATCTAATGTCTACAATAGAGGATTGATTAAACAAATAAAAATACATTTGAGGGCCACCGTCATACTTTAAAGATCTTGAAAAAATAATACTTCATTTTATACGGAATCAGAAAAAACCTCGAATAGCCAAGACATTACTCAGAAATAAAAACAAAGCAGGAGGAATCACGCTACGAGACCTCAAACTGTACTATAAATCAATAGTGATTAAAACAGCATGGTACTGGCACAAAGACAGAGAGGTAGATGTATGGAACAGAATAGAGAACCAAGAGATGAACCCAGCTACTTACAGTTATTTGATCTTTGACAAGCCAATTAAAAACATTCAGTGGGGAAAACATTCCCTATTTAACAAATGGTGCTGAGTGAACTGGCTGGTGACCTGTAGAAGACTAAAACTGGACCCACACCTTTCACCATTAACTATGATAGACTCTCACTGAATTAAAGATTTAAACTGAAGACATAAAACTATAAAAATACTGGAAGAAAGTGCAGGGAAAACCCTTGAAGAAATCGGCCTAGGCAAATATTTTATGAGGAAGACCCCTGGGCAACTGAAGCCACATCAAAAATACACTACTGGGACCTGATCAAACTAAAAAGCTTCTGGACAGCAATGAACACAGTAAGTAAAGCAAGCAAACAGCCCTCAGAATGGGAGAAGATATTGCAGGTTATGTCTCTGACAAAAGTTAAATAATCAGAATCCACAGAGAACTCAAACGTATTAGCAAGAAAAGAACAAGTGATCCCATCGCAGGCTGGGCAAGGGACTTGAAGAGAAACTTCTCTGAAGAAGACAGGCGCACGGCCTAAGACATATGAAAAAATGCTCATCATCTTTAATCATCAGAGAAATGCAAATCAAAATATTTTGAGATATCATCCAACTCTAGTAACCAACCAAAATATCTGTTCAAGTCCATTGCCTGTTTTTTTTTTTAAATCACATTTTATTTATGTTGAGTTGTTTTAATTCCTTGATATTTTGGATATGAATTCCTTATCAGATATATGATTTGCAAATATTTTCTCCCCGTCCATAGATTGCCTTTCACTCTGTTAGTGTACTCTTTGATGTACAGAAGTGTCGAATCTTTAAAAATCCAGTTTATTTATTTATTTTTCTTGCCTGTGCTTTGGGTGTCATACATGGAATCTTTTAAAGATAAATCTACATCAAAAGTTCAGCCTGACAATTTCCAATTCAAATCCTGCACTGTAAGTTTTTTTCCTTTTTAACTTAACTTTGTTAAACTTACCTTTTCTAATTTTTTTTTATTGTTGGGGACTCTTTGAGGGTACAAAGAACCAGGTTACACTGATTGCATTTGTTAGGTAAAGACCCTCTTATAATTGTGTCCTGCCCCTAAAAGGTGTGTCACACACCATGAACCTCCCATCTCCTTTCCTTCTTCCCTCTCTCTGTTCTCCCCTTCCCACACCCTCCACCATGTACTAGGTAATTAACTGTCCTCATATCAGAATTGAGTACACTGGATTCTTGCTTCTCCATTCTTGTGACGCTTTACTAAGAAGAATGTGTTCCACTTCCATCCAGGTTAATCCTCCATGCATCTTACAAGGGTACATGTGAAATTTACTAAATGTAGAATATAAATGTCTTAACACAATAACTAAGAAAATGCCAGAAGGCTATGTTAACCAGTGTGATGAAAATATTTCAAATTGTATATAAAACCAGTGCATGGTACCCCATGATTGCATTGATGTACACAGCTATGATTTAATTTAAAAATATATATATACATTTCAGGGGCATTTCAATCCTTATTTCTTAGATGTGATGATAATATTGGGGATTTTAAATAAGTGTCTTTTCTTTTGGTATATATACTTACAAACTTACGGATGAAATGACATGACACTTGGGCTGTGCCTCAACAAAATCTAGGAATGGAGAGAGATGTGGGAACACAGATAAAATGGCAAAGAGTTGATAATTGTTGAAACTAATTTGTGGGTACATAGGACTTTATTATATAATTTTTTCACTTTTTTGTATTCTTGAAATTGCCCTTAACAAGCATTTTTGAAGAAATGTTTGTAACTGTTAAATCTACATTTATGGTGGTTCACTGTGGTATTCTAATTTTCTCCATCTTTCTGTGGTAGTCACTACATAAAGTAAAACAAATTCTTCACCAGAATGATCCATCCATATTCAGTGGTAACTCTAGTTTCCCCACTGCCTTTCCACTGTCTACATGCCGAGTCTCAGTCCTCTGTGATGATGAGCGAAGGCTTCTGTGACCTGCCTCCTGTCTCTCTCCAGCCCTCACACCCAGTGTAGGGGCAACGCTGAACTACTTTGGTTTTCAAATCCACAGCACTGTCTGTGCCTCGCTGCCCTTTCATATGTTGTTTCTTCTTCCTGCAATGCTCTTCCCCTTCTTTACACCCACTAAAACAATCTATCTGCCAAAAATCTATTCAGTGTCCACGTTCTCTAAAACCTTTTATCGCCCTTCTCCTACTCCTTAATTTTGTCAATTTATATGTTTCCTTGTTCTATACTTATCTGAGGCAGCTCCCAGGCAAATTACTGCTCTACGATTTCTCTGACATCTACATTATATGAATCTTTGCACAAATCTCACTGCATTATAATTATTTGGTTATGGTCTTTCCTACCCCACTATGCAGGAAAGACCTGAATCAAGGAGAACACTTGATATTCATTAAATCAAATTGCTCCTGCTTTAAATTTTTTTGAGTGATAATACAAATAGAAGCAAAGACTAAAATGAAGGAAATCAATTCAAAAACTAAAATTGTTTTTCATACTTCCAATTAATAGAGAAAAAAATGCCACCACATGTGATTAAACAGGTTGCTAGGTAGCTGGAGATTTGTTTCATCTCAGAACACTAATAGATTCTTGTCAAAGAGAATATTATCATGACTAATCATAGCATTATTGTGAATCAAGAAATCAGAAATCACCGGGCAGAGCAGGTGATTTGCCATGCAGATATTTCTTCTGTAGATCTGTAGATACTCTGTGTTCATCATCACAGAGGCCTCATACTCATCCATGTAGACAGTGGAAAGGCAGTGAAGAAATTGGTGATACGATGAATATAGTTGCCCATATTTGGGGAAACTCCTTGAAGAGAATTAAGCATTGTAAAAGTTGTAAAGTTTGATTAATGTTATTTGGTAACATTTACAGATTCTTTTCATATATTTTAGTGATTTTAGTAATTATCTTGCTTTTCTTTTCTTATTTAATTCGCTTTTTATAAATTGCAAACAGCTTGAAGAATCAGATAAGAATGTAAATCATCTGCCCAGTCCCCTCCCAACCTCTGCTACTTCCACCTCTGTACCATTTTCTACTTCATATCAGCAACTCTTTTCTACTCTTGTAATGAATTCTTCTGGTATTTATTGTATTTCTATACATAACGTGCTCATATAACCCTTTCTTGATTTTTTAATCTTTAGGCATTGTTTTTTGACCTCCGCATAAGCTGAGGCTTTCTCACGCACCACCTCAACCTCACAGAGGCAAACTTTCTGTGCCTCACTTCTCCTTTCTCTCCACTTTTTTCTATTCATTATGAGTCACTCAGTCCAGCATACACGCAAGGGAAGAAACGAATCTCCATCTCTCGAAAAAAAAGTTTTAAAGAATTTGTGGACATGTTTTAAAACCACCACACACTATTCGAAAGACGTCTCGGTGACTTTCCAGTAAAACAGTGAGGACTCATCTTAATACATCTGTTGACATTTTAACTTTCTTCCTCTCTAGGGATAGTCATATTATGGAGGAGCTAATTTTGCCATAACTAGTAGTGTGTTTTCCTTTCACCATCACTTTAGAGATTTCTTTCTCCTCCGTTTTGCAGGAAGTTCCTGGTTTCTTTGATCCCATCACTTCCCCTTGTTGCTGAACTTGGTTTTCTGGAAGAGCACATAACTAGTAGCTTCCTGATAAAGAATGACTAGCAGATAAACATTGTACAAATAGATCATCCAGCTTCCACTTTTCAGAATTTCACTGCCATTTGATCTTTACCTGTGGTGTCTTCCTTCCCTCTGTTAAACCTGAGGATTTTCTCCATACCCTCAGTGGTCCAAACTGCCCCGTGATACATCTCGTGTGGGCCTGTATCCTTCCACCGTGCTTAATTTCTAAACAGAACTCTTCAGTTTAGAAATCCATGTCTTCCACTTGAGGAAATCTCATTGAGTTATTTCTTTGATGATTTCTTATCCTAGTGCATCTTATTCTCCCTATTTTCCCTCTTTTCTCCTTAGAAAGGAATCTTCTCCATTTTCCCTGTTTTCTCCTTAGAAAGGAATCTTTATTTATTTTTTTTAGAGACAGTCTCACTTTATCGCCCTCAGTAGAGTACTGTGGCGTCACAGCTCCTATGGCGTCACAGCTCACAGCAACCTCCAGCTCCTGGGCTTAGGCGATTCTCTTGCCTCAGCCTCCCCAGTAGCTGGGAATACAGGCACCCGCCACAACGCCAGGCTATGGAAAAGAATTTTCTTAGTAGGATATTAGATTTCCTGGGTTGATCCTCTAATTTTCCTTACTTTTCTTTCTTTTCCTTCTCATTATCTTAATCTTTTACTTTCTGAGAGATTTTCCCAAGTTTATCTTCCAAACCTTCTATGGTGTTTGCAATTTCTTCTATCATGTTGTTAATTTCCAAGAATTAATTTGTCTGCTAAATGTTTTTAAATACTAGTCTACTCTTCTTACATGTAATGTCTCCTCATTAATGCTCAAAGGCATTAATGGTAGTGTGTTCTTCTTTTAAAATTTTTTTTATCTTAAAAGTGCATAGTTTCTGTTTTTTTCTAAGTAATTTCCCCCCCCCATTTGACCTCTGTTTTATACTTTTCTCAAATTTCTGGAGTTTCTGTGGGCTATTCACTTATGTTGGATAAAATATGAAATTTGGTAGAGCTTATCAGTTATGGGCTTCAACATAGGCTATGTTGAGGAATTTAAATGTGAATTTCAAAATGTGTCATTTTACTGAAATCACTTCTTTGGGGCAGTCAGATATGCTAGAAATTGCTCTTCAGAATTATTATACTCAGAAAATAGAGATTTAATGTCAGCATTCTGTAAGCCAGGTTGGGAAAAAAGGCTGAGGAAATAAAATTTCAGTACATACATTTTAACTTAATTTTCCTTTCTTCAATATAGGGTCCCTGCTTTCTCAACTGTGCTTAGTGGCCCTCAGTTCAGAAGTCTTTTTGAAAAAGCTATATTTAAAGATTAAAACTCACACCTTCTGCTAGGATAGGGAGCAGCAGTTGCTTGGCTGCATGGAATGAGGATGGAGATAGGAGGGAGATTCTTCATAAACAAGCTTTAACCAATCCTGTTTTTAACTCCACCTCCTGCTTTATCTCCAGAGGTGACTGGTGCTAATTCCTGAGCATTTTACAGATTCTATGGTAAAAACCGTATTTTTTCTTATCCTTTTCCACTAAACTCTCAGGTTTCAGAGTTTTTAGAGCTGTTAGGATAATTAGCAGTTACCATCTGGTTTCTAGCTTTCAAAAATTGTGGTGCTTTTTCTCTTTTTCTTGTTCTCTGGTTACTTTATGTCATTTTAAAACACCCCTTTACTTTTACTGTACAGTGGCTGAATGTGTGCTTTCAGACAAGAGTATCTTTTTCAATTGCCCTTCATTGCCAAGAATGATATTTACCAAGTGTTATTTTTAATAAATATAAATTGTTGGATCTCAAATTAGAGTGTGAATATAGAGGACCTAGAGGAAAAGGTGTTTATTTTAAGAAAATAAAATTACTACCTTAAAGAGTGAGCTTTACTGTACATCAGCAGGGGGAGTTAGGCAGCTTGCAGCTGGGATAAATGTGCTTACCAGCCTGGAAAGATTGTGGGATTCTGTTGGTATGAACAGTGGCAAGCAGATTTCAAAGTTGAAGAATGTGGACTTGTTAAAGTTAGTTCTCTTAGATTGCATGTGAATTGGATTGAACAGTTGTCTAATGAAGAAATCTTGCAGAGTTGGAAGCAGAGAAAGGGATTGTTTTGAGGTTTAAGAGGAAAAACATCTGTTTCAGATTTTATGCACTGCCCTCACTCCAAGTACTTTTAAGTGTCTTTAAAGACGCCTAGACACATGATGATCTAGTCTCCATGAAATAAACTACAGCTTAATGAAGTCCCTATGTATCCATCTACTTCCTTGGCCATTGAAATAAGTTGCCCCACACTTGACAAGGTCTCAGATTTGAGTTTATTCAAGTTACTGGTTTTGTATCAGACTGTCTGATTTAAGATTATTTTGAATTAAACCAAACAAGAGTTGGTAGCCATCTGCCTCTTATTGTCTTAGGTACTGTGTACCAAACTTTGGTCTGGGGAATATCAATAACCTGTGGTTTCATGCTGAATACTCCATAAAAAAATCTTTTATTGTCTTTTAAATTTTGTTTCTTTACTATATGTAAAAAATTAAATATATTTATATAATTTTTATGCTTTACCCTTGAAAAATGAAATGCAATACACAAAAGACCAACAAATAACATAAGAAATCACCTTCAAACAAACAACTATAGAAGAAAAGATGCTGCAGAGATTAAGTCTTCAAAGTAGGGATGTTAAATTGATTCAGCTACATATAAGTGAAGTAAGAACTGTCTGGTTTGGGGGAAAGATACAACGTATCCCATCTGTAGGAATATTGCAAAGATTGAAAATGGTGAAATGAATATAGAGAGAAGCAAGATGGACTAATAGGAACGTCCAGTAATCATCTGTCTACACAAATGCCAAATTCAATAGCTATCTACTCATGAAGCACCTTCAGAAGAACCAAAAATCAGATGAATGATACAGTACCTGGTTTTAACATTATATGAAGGGAACAGGTATTGAAGAGGGCAGAGAGTCAGTTTTCCATGTATTGCTTATGCCATTCAATCCTCCCCCATCCCTTGCAGTGCTACACCAGCAGAGTGGAGAGAGAATCCACGTGCCCAGGGGAGGTGATTGTGGGACTTTGCATTGGAACTCAGGGTCACCCTGTCACAGTGGGACACAGCACAGAGCAGAAAAACCTGCCCAGCCAGAGGGAAATTTTCCCACCAGCCTATCCAGAGGGAAATTTTCCACTCTAAAATCCAAGTGCCAGCTAGTCCTACCATCAAAAAGCAGCCTGGAATGAATTCATAAAGCAGTCATGCCACAAAGGCTGAAGTCCTTGGGCAATTCTTGTGGCTGTACTCGCTCAGAACCAGTGGACTTGGGATGCATGTGGCCCAGTGAGACATCAGCAGTGGCAGCTAAACCAGTGCCTGTGCCACCCCTACCCCAACTACAGCCTAACAAGATGGCTGAGGGACAGTCTTCTTCCATGTGGGGAAAGGAAAGAGTTCAGAGGATTTTTTGTTCACAACTTGCGACTAAGTCAGACACAGTAAAATAAAGTACCAAGCAGACTCCCGAAGCCTTTGATTTCAGGCCTTAGTTCCTCCATGGCATTTCTAGACCCACCTTGGGCCAGAAGAAAACAAAATGCCTTGAAGGGAAGGATCCAATCCTGACAAGATTCACCACCTGCTGACTAAAGAGCCTTTGGGATTTGAATAAACCTCAGAGGTAGCCAATTAATAATAACCATAGACTTGGGGTGAGCCTGGGTTGGCTTCAGGTCTCACCTGGTACACTCCCAGCTGCTATGGCCATGAGGGAATGATCACACCACTCCTCTTCCAACTCTAACAGCCCAGCACAAAAAGTGAGAGAAGATAGTGATAGACTTTAACTGGTAATCCAGGGAATTCTCCCATATCTTACCCAAGTTCACCAAGAGAGTACCACCATGAGTCTGCAAGAATCACTACAGCATTACTGAGTTTGGGGTACCCCAGTGCTCATATAGCTGTAGTATCCACAGACATAGATGTAAACACTCAAATCCCTTTGAATATCTGAAAAGTCTTCTCAAAAAGGAAAAGAAAAAAAGCTCATATTACAAAGATTAAAATAAATTCCTGACTCTCTAATGCCCAGACATAGGCAAACATCAAAAACATCTAGGAAAACATGACTTTGCCAAATGAACTAGATAATTACGAGTAACCAAATGAAAAATTAGCATATGAAAAGAATAAAGACCAGAGCAGAAATAAATGAAATGGAAACAAAACGAGATTATAAAAGATCAACAAAACAAAAAGTCTGATTTTGAAAAGATAAACAAAATTGGCATACTTCTAGCCAGAATAAGAAAAAAGAGAGAAACCCATACAAAATCAGAGATAAAAAAAGGAGACATTACCACTGATACTGCAGAAATCCAAAGGATCATTAGGGACTACTTTGAGTAACCCAATGACATTAAGTTGGAAAATCTGGAAGAAAAAAGATACATTCTTAGATATATACAACTTACCAAGATTGAACCAGAAAGAAATCTAAACACTGAATAAAGCAATAACAAGTAACAAGTTACAAGGAGTAATAGAAAGTCTTCCATCAAAGAAAAGCCTAGGACTAGATGCCTTCACTACTGAATTCTACCAAGCATTCAAAGAAGATCTAATACCAATGCTACTTAAACTATTCCAGAAAATCAAGAAGGGAATATTTCCAAACTTATTCTATGGGGCCTATATCACCCTGATACCGAAACTAGACAATGACAGAAGAAAAATGGGTCAATAAATCTGATGATACAAAAATCTTCAACAAAATACTAGCAAACAAAATTCAGTAACACATTAAAAAGATTATTCATTATGAGCAAGTGGGACTCATCCCAAGGATGAAAGAATGTCTCAACATGTCCAAATCAATCAATGTGATAAATTGTATCAACATAATAAAGCATAAAAATCACGTGATAATTTCAATTGCTGCTGGTAAAGGACTTGATAAAATTCAGCATCCCTTCATGATAAAAACTCTCAAAAAACTTTGCATAGAAGGAACTTACATCAACACAATAAAAGCCATATATGACAGATCTATAGTAAGTATCGTACTGAACGGAGAAACACGGAAAGCCTTTCCTCTAAGATCTGGAACAAGATAGGATGCCCACTCTCACCCCTGTTATTCAACATATTACTGGAAGTTCTAGCTAGGGCAACAGACAAAGGAAAGAATTCAAAGAAATCTAAATTGGAGATGAAGAAATAGAATTATCCTTGTTTACAGAAGATATAACCTTGGAAACCTAAAGATATTTCTAACCAAAAACTGTTAGAACTGATAAATAAATTCAGTAATGTAGGATACAAAATCAACATACAAAAATCAATTGCAAGGCCATGCCTGTGGCTCAAAGGAGTAGAGTGCCGGCCCCATATGCTGGAGGTGGCGGGTTCAAACCCAGCCCCAGCCAAAAACTGCAAAAAAAAATCAATTGCACTTCTATATGCCAATAGTAAACAATCTGAGAAAGAAACCAGGAAATTAATTCCATTTACAATAGCTGCAAAGTTTATATTTTAAAATAAAATATCTAAGAATAAACTTAACCAAAGAAATGAAAGTTCTCTATAATGAAAACTATAAAACATTGATGAAAAAATTGAAGAGGACAGAAAAAAAAAGGAAGATATTCCATGATCATGGATTGGAAGAATCACTATTGTTAAAATGTCTACACTATTCAAAGTAATTTGCAGATTCTTTTTCTTTTCTTTTCTTTCTTTCTTTTTTTTTTTTTTAGAGACAGAGTCTCACTATGTCACCATGGGTAGAGTTCCGTGGCATCATAGCTCACAGCAACCTCAAACTCTTGGGCTTAAGTGATTCTCTTGCCTCAGCCTCCCAAGTAGCTGGGACTACAGGTGCCCGCCACAATGCCCAGCTATTTTTTTGTTATAGTTGTCATTATTCTTTGGTAGGCTCAGTCTGGGTTCGAGCCTGCCAGCCCTGGTGTATGTGGCCGGCACCCTAACCACTGAGCTATGGGCACTGAGCCTAATCTACAGATTCAATGTAATCTTCTTCAAAATACCAATGACATTCTTGGCAGAAATAGAAAAAAATAATCTTTAAATTTACACAGAATCACACAAGACCTACAATAGCCAAAGCCATCTTGAGCAAAAACAACAAAACTGAAAGAATCAAATTATCTGACTTTACATTATACTATAGAGCATGGTACTGGCATTAAAACATACACATAAACCAATGGTACAAACAAGAGAATTCAGAAATAAATCCACACATCTGTAGTAAACTTATCTTTGACAAAAGTGCCAAGAACACACACTGGGGGAGAAGACTGTCTCTTCAAGGAATGCTCTGTGATAACTGTATATATTCATATGCAGAATAATTAAATGTCTTTTACCTCTTGCTATATACAAAAGTCAAATCAAAATGGATTAAACTTAAATGTAAGACCCGAAAGCTATTAAAACATTGGGAAAATGCTTTAGGACATTGGTCTGGGCAAGGACTTCTGGAATAATACTCCCAAAACACAGGTGACCAAAGCAAAATTGGAAAAATATGATCACATTGAACTAAAAACCTTCTGCACAGCACAGGAGACAATCAACAAAGTGAGATGACAACCCATAGAAAGAGACAATGTTTGCAAACTATTATCTGGAAAGGAAATAATAACTAGACTATGTAAGAATTTCCAACAACTCAAAGGAAAAAAATAAAAAATAAATGGGCAAAGGATCTGAATAGACATTTCTCAAAAGAAGACATACAAATGACCAAAAAATGAAAAAAAAGTCTATGTGGAAAAAGGGCTCAATATCATTAATCATCATAGAGATGCATATCAAAACTATCACAATCTATTATCACAACCCTGCTAAAATGGCTTTCATTTAAAACACATGCAATAACAAAGGCTGGCTAAAACGTGGAGAAAGGGAAACCCTCCATACACTGTTGGTGAGAATGTAAGTTAGAGCAACCACTAAGGAGAGTAGTAGGAGGTCCCTCAAAAAAAACAAAACTAGAACTATATGACCTAGTTATCTCACTGTTTGTTATATATACAAAAGAAGAGAATTCAGTATATTGAAACAATGTCTGCACTCCCATGTTTATTGTAGCACTATTCACAATAGTCAAGATTTGAAATCAACCTAAGTGTCCAGCAACAGATAAAAAAATAAAGAAATTGGATACATATACACAATAGAATATTATACAACCATAAAAAACAATGAAATACTGCCATTTGCAACAACATGGATTGAACTGGAGAACATTAATTAAGTGAAATAAACAATGCACTGAAAAACAGATCTCACATGTTCTCATTCATATGTGAGAACTAAATATTTAAAACAGTTGATCTCATGGAGACAGAGAACAGAATCATGGTTAACAGAGGATGGAATTGTAGCAAGGAGGGGGCATGATGTGGCAATAGTTAATGGGTGTGCAAACATAGTTATATATTTAGATTAAATGAATAATATTTGATGACACAACAAACTGTAATCAAGTTAGGGTACACTTTAAAATAACTAAAAGAGGGCGGCGCCTGTGGCTCAAGGAGTAGGGCGCCAGTCCCATATGCCGGAGGTGGCAGGTTCAAACCCAGCCCCGGCCAAAAACCACAAAAAAAAAAAAAAAAAACAACTAAAGGAGTGTAATTGGAATGTTCCTAACACAAAGAAAAGATAAAAGCCTGAGGTGTTAGATATCCCAATTACCTTGATTTGATTAATTCATATTGCATGTCTGTATTAAAACATCATATGTACCCTGTAAATGCCCACAACCATTATGTACTCATAATAATTAAAAATAAAAAATAAAAACAGAAGTAATCACCTGATTTATGAACACATGATTTTCAAGTCTAGAAATGATAAGACAAAATGCAGCATCAGTTTGTTTAGCTGTGGTTTTGTAGTTTATGTCATACAATTTCCTAAAATATTCATGATTCTTTGCCTGCCATGTGTCCACCCTGCCCACCTGTTACAACTACAGGGAACAGAGGGATGCAAGAGAGCAACAGGGCTAAAGGCTCACAGTGTATCTGCTCTTCTCTTGCCTAGGCAATCTTCTGGAGTAGGACTCAAACACACCATCAGGGACTTCTCCTTCTCTTCACTGAGCAACAGAGTTCCCAACAGAGAAAGGTGTACCACAAAGCTATTTGTATTGAGCTACAGAAGAGGTTCCAGATATAAAGGAACTAGCATAGGAATTCTGGCAACATAAAAAGCAGACAAAGAAGTCATTATATAATGATAAAGGGATCAATTAAACAAGAAAATGTAACAATTCTAAACATATATTCAGCCAGCACAGGAGCTTGCAGACTCATAAGACTACTTATACTAGATCTAAGGAAGGAAATTCCAATGACAGAACCAGACAGATCATTGAGGCAGGAGAGCAATAAAGAAACATTACTCTAGAACAAATAAACCTAATAGACATTTGCAGAACATTCAACTAAAAAAACTGCAGAATATGCATTCTTCTAATGAGCACATGGGACATTTTCAAAGTTATATTATATATTAGGTCACAAAATAAGACTTTAAATTTTTAAAAACTGAAATCATATCACTTATCATCTCAGACCACAGCATAATAAAACTAGAAATCAATTCCAATAGGCATTTTCAAAACTACACAAATACATGGAGATTAAACCACCTGGTGCTGAATGATCCTTGGTCCATTACAAAATCAAGATGGAAATCAAAATATTTTTCAAACAAAGATGACAAAAGCTTCCAAAATCTCTGTGATATTGAAAAAGTAGTGCAAAGAGAAAAGTTCATAGGGTTGCATGTCTGCATCAAAAAAGACAGAAAGGGCTAGGTGCCCATAGCTCAGTGGTTAGCCACATGCTGTGGGGCTGGGGGGTTTTGAATCTGGCCCCGGCCTACTAAAAATAAAATAAAATAAAATAAAAGACTCCACCAAAAGACTCTTGGAATTGGTAAATAAGTCAAGTAAAGTTTCAGGTTACAAAATTAATGTCCACAAATCTGTAGCAATTCTATACACCAGGGGTGTCCAACATTTTTTTCTGTGCCTGTAATCCCAGCTGCTAAGGAGGCTGAGGCAAGAAATCATTTCAGCCTAAGAGTTTTAGGTTGCTGTGAGCTATGATGCCATAGCACTCTACTGAGGGTCACAAAGTGAGACTCTGTCTCAATAAAAAAAAAAAAAAAGACAGATCACAAATTAAAAATGTAAAGTCATACCTCAAGGAACTAAAAAAAGAAGAACAAACCAAACCCAATGATTGATAGAGGAAACAAAATAACAAAGATCAGAGCAGAGCTAAACAAAATGGAAACTGGAAACAACACAGGTATCAATGACACAAAAAGTTGTTTTTTTAAAAAGATAAATAAGATCAATAGACCATTAGCTAGATTAACCAGAAATAGAAAAGAAAATATTTAAACAAGTTCAATCAGAAATTAAAAAAGAGATATTGCAACTAATACTTCAGAAATACAAAACAGCATCCAACATTACTATGAAAACGTCTTTGCACACAAATTAGAAAATATAGAGGAAATGGGTAAGTTTGGGGAAGCACATAATCTCTCAAGATTGAATCAGAAAGAAACAGAACAGTAATGAGTAGTGAAGTTGAAAGAGTAATTAAAAGTCTCCCAACAAAAGAATGACAAAAAAGAAACTAAGACCAGATGGATCCACAGCCAAAGCATACCGTCCTACACTGAAGAACTGACACCTAGCCTACTGAAATTATTCCATAACACAGAGAAGAAGGGAGTCCTCCCTAACTCATTCTACAAGCCAATATCACCCTGATACCAAAGCCAGGAAAGGACACAACAAGAAAAGAAAACCAGGGACGAATATCACTCTTGAATATAGATGCAAAAATCCTCAACACAATACTAGCAAACAGAATCTAACAGAACATCAAAAAGATAATTTACCATGATCAAGCGGGTTTCATCCTAGGGCAAGGATGGTTTGACATAGGCAAATCAATAAGTGTGATTTATCACATAAATAGAATTGAGGGGAAAAAAAAACATATGAATCATCTCAATAGATACAGAAAAAGCATTTGATAAAATACAACACCCTTTCAGGAAAAAAAAAACCCTCAACAAACTAGGCATAGAAGGAACATAAGGTAAGATAATAAAAGCTGTATGTGACAAACCCACAGGTAACATCACTTTGAATGTGGGAATAGTGGACAACATCCCCCTAAGAACTAGAAGAAGACAAGGATGTCCACTGTCACCACTTCTATCCAACACAGTATTGGAAGTTCTAGACAAAGCAATCAAGCAAGAGAAAGAAATAAAGGGCACCCAACCCAGGAAAGACTATGTCAAACTATCCCTGTTTGTTAACAAAATGATCTTGTATGAGGAAAACCCTAAAGACTCCACCAAAAGACTCCTGGAATTCATAAATAAGTCCAGTAAAGTCTCAGGTTACAAAATTAATGTCCACAAATCTGTAGTAATTCTATACACCAGGGGTGTCCAACTTTTTTTTCTGTGCCACACATTGGAAAAACAAGAGTTATCTTGGACCACACATTATATACACAAATACTGATGAAAGCTGACTAGCAAAAAAAAAACGAAAAAAAAAAAAAAGTCTGTGCATGCTTTTCATAATATCTGACTCCACAGATAAGATAAAAAAGAACATAATATACCTAGGAATATACTTCATCAAGGAAATGAAGATCTTTACAAGGAGAACTATAAAACACTAATGAAAGAAGGTGCAGATGACACAGAAGGGAAACAGTCCATGCTCATGGATTAGAATGATCAACAATTTTACAATGTGCATACTGCCCAAAGTACTTTACGGAATCACTGAAATTATCCTGAATTTACAGATTCAACACAATTCCCATCAAAATAACATCATTTTCACAGACCTAGAAAAAACAATCCTAAAATTCATATAGAACCAAAGAAGAGCCTGAATAGTCAAAGCAATCTTAAGCAAAAAGAAGAAATCTACAAAAAAAAAAAAAAAAAAATCTAAAAAAAAGAATGGGAGAGGATCTCTGCACGTTATTTTTCCGACAAAGGTCTAAAATCCAGAATCCACAGAGAATTCAAACTAATCAATAAGAAAAGAACAAATAACCCCATTTCTATGTGGGCAAGAGACTTGAACAGAAACTTCTCTGAAGAAGATAGGTGCATGGGCTACAAACACATGAAAAAATGCTCATCATCTTTAATCAGAGAAATGCAAATCAAAACCACTTTGAGATATCCTCTCACTCCAGGAAGATCAGCCCACATAACAAAATCTCAAAACTATAGATGCTGGTGTGGATGCAGAGAGAAGGGAACACTTCTACACTGCTGGTGGGAATGCAAGCTAATACAACCTTTTAGGAAAGAAGTTTGGAGAATACTCAAGGAACTAAAAGTAGACCTACCTCTCTATCATACAATTCCTTTATTAGGCATATACCCAGATAATCAAAAATTATTTTACAACAAAGTCATGTGCATCAGAATGTTTATTGCAGCCCAATTCTTAATAGCCAAGACATGGAAAGAACCCAACTTCCCATCGACCCATGAATGGATTAACCAATTGTGGTATATGTACACCATGGAATACTATGCAGCCCTAAAAAGGATGGAGACTCAGGGCGGCGCCTGTGGCTCAAGGAGTAGGGCGCCGGTCCCATATGCCAGAGGTGGCGGGTTCAAACCCAGCCCCGGCCAAAAAAAACCACACACAAAAAAAAAAAAGGATGGAGACTTCACATCTTTTATGTTTACCTGGATGGAGCTAGAACATATTCTTCTTAGTAAAGTATCTGAAGAATGGGAAAAGAGTATCTAATGTACTCAATACTACTGTGAAATCAATATATAACCACCTACATACTCATATGAATGGCAAAACATAACTATAGTCCAGAAAGTCGAAGGGAGGAAGAGAGATGGGGGAGGGGAACGGGAAAATGGGAGGAGGGTAGCAAGTACCTCAGCTAATGTGCATGATGCAATGGTGCATTTCCAAACTATTAAGAAATGAGTCTAATTGTGATGCATGTGTCACTTAGTTCAATGTAAGCATTTCACATTGTATATCAAAGCAGTACACTGAACCCCACAAATGCATCAATGTACAAAGTTATGATTTAATAAAAAACAATAATAAAAAGAAACTGGAAAGTGAAATAAAGAAAGCAAAACTGAAGTAGACATTATATGATTTTCAATTCTAGAGAATGGGAAAAAACTGATCTTACTGTTACATATGACTCTCAACAACAGGATATCAGCCCTGCTGCCTAGTATTTTTTAATGGCCCTATGTAAAAAAAAAAAGGCAAATAAAAGCTGGCACAAGGGTCTGCCAAGAGAAGAAGAAGAGCAAAATATTATCACTTTTCATTGAGTTTTACAGTTAGAGTTTTCACATCTCATTTTTTTTTTTTTTTAATGCAGAAGGCAGCCATACATTTGGAGGATGGGCAGGAATGACAAGCTAATGGAAATCAAGCATCCCTGAAAAGACTGAGCATCTCTCGTTTTTATCAACAAATTCTGCTGTGTCTATGTTCAAAATCTATTTTGAATCTATGCATTTTTCCCATTTTGATCACCGTCAACTCAGTTCAAGTTCACTCCTTTCTCTTTCTACCATGGTAGTCTCCTGGTTAGTCTCTCCATTTCCACTCGGGATCTCCCTTTCCTCCAGCATTCCTTTATTCCTTTTTTTCCTCAAGAAAAGCAGATCAATCTTCTTAAAATGCTCATAGGATAAACAAAATCCTTCGCATGGTTTCAAGGCACAGCACAGCACAATCTGCCTCTTGCTGGTTTTTTCAGTCGCCTTTAAGGCTTCCAGTCATGCTAAGATCCTTTCCCCCCCCCTCACGTATTTTTACACAGACTGCCCCGTCTGCCTGAAATGCTCCTCTCCTCTCCCTCTATAGATTTGCCTTTCACAAGCTTCCCCAAGCCCTTCCTCTACGAATCTAAACCAGGTCACAATTTCTATATGCATTTGTGTGGTATGGCTTTTATCTGACTTCCCAGCTCTGTTAAAGCTTCATAATGACTCCTTGGGGAAGGGATGGCAGCTCATAATATTATCCTCTCTCCTTTGCATATACCTTAAATTTACCATAACAAACAATTTTAAGTTTTTTTTCTGAACCTACAAACTAAAAACATTTACCTTAATGTCTGCAATTCTCCTAAACTACTTTTTCAAATTTCACACTTAAGAATGCTCACTTTATTTTTCATGAATTTTTATTGTAACCATATTAGAGCAATAAATTCTCTAATTTTAAAATGATTACAGGAGGCTGGGCTCGAAGTCCAATGAGCTCCCCTCCATTGCACCATAGAGCCAGGTAGAATGGCATCATTTTTAAGTCCCAACAAGGTGATGTTGGCAAGAAAGTGAACTTGAAATTAACATCAGATAACCTAATAGAAAGGTCTGAAGTTCAATTCCCTTTCAATGTTTTTGTTACTAAAATTACTAAAATCTTTTATGTGAAAACAGCATTGTAAGAGACTTAAAATCTTTTATTTGAAAAGAATAGGAATATCAGACTTCTAATCTGATTCCAGTTTCTTACTGGAAATTCCAGTTAGAATATCAGACTTCTGATTTGGACTATTTTCCCTTGGTTTTGTTTTTGTTTGTTTTGTTTTGTTTTTTGTTTGCCTGGTTTAGTAATTGATATATTATAATAAAGAAGTTAAGCTCTGTGGTTTTATTTTCAGATCAAAAATTCCATAATTTAGAAGAAAAAAAAGCAGTCATAAACAATATCAGTGTTTATTTTTTTAAAAAATGAAAGATTAACTCAAAACAATTTTTTTTTTCTATTCATTCATAAGGTCATAATTCAGGGCTGCTGTTCATACTGATGAATCTACAAATCGATGGCTGGGACTCACTGCATCTTCACCAGAAGATGAGATACTGTCATTCCTTTCTTTTCTGTTAACATATTTGTGCAATATGCTGTAGTACGATTTCTTTGGGTTGCAAGTATATATCGATGAGATTTTCTGCCATTCTTCACTGCTTGGCATTTTGTACCCTTCTGATCGCGAGGACGCAAAGAAACATTTAACATTCTCTTTTGCCAATTCAGTTGCATGCTCGGTGGTTTGACTTTTAAGGACCTTCTGCTCCTCTTCCCTATAGATTTTCCAGAATTTCCACTGCGGAAAACTAACTGGAGATAGGCATCGGAAAATACAGGTGAAAATCATAAATATGGTGATAACAACTGCTATCAGGATCCAGCCTAGCACCTTAAGAAAACAAGAACAACAACAAAAAAAGACATTTAAAAATGTCCAGAAAAAGTTTGAACTAGTCACGGTTATGATAATGAACAAGTAACAGTCTTAATTCCTTAAAAGTAAAGAGTGGTCGTCACCCTGTCACCTCCCTAATCCCCCAGTGCAGCTGCTTAATTATAAAGTCAACCATAGTCCAAGTCAGGTCAAGGGCTTAGGGAAGAGCCTATATGTCACTCCCTTAAAACCCAGAACGTGGAATTTCTGCAAATCTAATGAGAGGAACATTCCTTTTAAAGAACCTCCCAGCTTTATGTGAGGTCTGACAATTAAGTTCCTAAACTCATCCTAGAAAAGTGCTACATACATTGATGAATATCACTGCAGCACCTTCAAAGGTGCCTTCTCCCTTGAGAAGCTATGGCCCAATGCCAGTGTCTAGTCCACCCTTCAAAGCAGTTTTGGAACTCTTTTTCTGGAATGACCATCACAGCTGTCTTTCAGCGCACAGAAAACGCGCAACAATAATGAAGACCCTCAGCAAGACACCGCCACCCTTGGACTGGAACACAGCTGTGAGACACTGGGTTGTTTGTACAGGGCCGCCAACCTAAACACAGGCTGGCATGTTGGTGAACTTAAGTGCCACACTGGGTAAGTCCAGAAACAATGTGGGGTGGTGGCTTTACAGCCAGGCTGATCAATTTTACTGTCCGTACCAATTCAATTATAACATTCGTCTCTATCTTCCTGGGTGGACAAGGAACTTTCCCGAGACTTAACGTATTCCCTGTATAGAGGAGATTCGAAACTAAGACTCTTGACAGGGCTCCTGCCAGACATCAAAGAACAGCGCAGGAGGCGAAAGGCCTAGGGCACCTCTGGCCCGGAGAAGGTGTGCCCGCTCTCAGGCTCCAGATTCACCTACGCGGCCACACACGTGCAGGAATGCCTTTTCTCCTTTTCATTTGTTTTATTGGAATATCTTCCTGTCGGCCCTTCAGAAACAAGAAGCCATTCTAGATTTTCTTGGGGCGTCGCTGATCTCCCCACCCCCCTGCCGCCCCGCAGAGGCTCCGCGCTGCCCACCTGCCCCGGCGCCCGCGCTGACCTGCGACTGCGCCTTGAGCTCCTTCAGCAGGTCCTGCACGTCGGGCTCGGTGGCTTTGCCGCAGGGCACCAGCGGCAGCTGGGTTGTGCAGTTCTGGTGGCGGCCGGAGCACAGGTGCCCCGCCAGGGCCGCGATCCCGCTGGCCCCGCACTCGTAGAAGGCGCCCCCGAGCAGCGCCACCGCCACCCAGACCAGGGGCGTGAGCAGGGCGGCCGCTGTGACTTCCAAACACTCACGGACGACGTGGAGCTTCGAGGCGCTTATGGAGCTGACTTCTGACCGGCAGCATCCGGTCAGCATGAACCAGAGGCGCGCGTTCAGGAGGAAGCCCAGGAGCAGGAGCGCCAGCGCCGGCACCAGCATGAAGGCCAGGCTGTAGCTCAGGTTCCAGGCGGCGGTGCAGGGGCACTGGAACACAGTGGCGGAGAATATGCGCTCCCCACCCACGGTCAGCAGGGTCACCAGGCCCACGCCCAGCCCCTTGCGGTGCTTGAAGTGCAAGTTCAGCACCCACGGAAACTTGTCCATGGGCCTTCTCTCGCGGGGCGCAGTGCAGAGACCAGAAGCTTCTGCCTCTCCGCCGGCCTACTTGTCAAATGGCTGGGTGGGCTGAGGTCTGGGGTTTTCCTCTCCAGGAAGAAGCAGCTCTTTAAAAGAGAAGAAGGCTTTTCAGGTTTTCACTTTGCAAGTGAGGTTTCACTTTCACCGCCTGTCTGAAAAATACAGGCAAATGAACACCTGGTACCTTTGACCTCACTGATCCCAACCCTTTCTAAAAGGTAGACGCTCCTTTCTCCCCCAATTCAGAAACTCCTCCAGGAGATAGACCCTGTTCTGTTGTTACCATAGTTTCTGCCAATGCGACAGAGTCAGGGGTCTTTCCTTACCCTCTGTGACCCAACGCAGTCACTTAGGCAAACTGGGAAAAACTGTTTTCCTTTAATGTAGCCACCCTACTTGCTAAAGCGGTGAGGGTTCACCTCTGAGCTGTTCAGTGGACCTGGTTCAGTTCACCCAGTGAACTAGCAAGTTCAGCTGAGTTGAACAAAAAGGAGAGCAAGAAACTGGGGTAATGGAAAAATGAGGCAGCTAGGACTCCAATATAGATCAGAAGCAAAGGCAAGGCGCGGTGGCTCACCCCTGTAGTCCTAGCACTTGGGAGGCCGAGGTGGGTGGATTGTCCTGAGCGCACAGGTTCTAGACCAGCCTGAGCAAGAGCGAGATCCTTGTCTCTAAAAATAGCTGGGCGTTGTAGTGGGCACCTGTAGTCTCAGCTACTCAGGAGGCTGAGCCAAGAGAATCGCTTGAACCCAATAGTTGGAGGTTGCTGTGAGCTGCGACACAATGGCACTCTACCGAGGAAGACACCGTGAGACTGTCTCAAGAAAAAAAAACAAGAAGCGAAGTTTTATTTGAATGATGAAAAAGAATAAAAGAAAGTAGTGATGGGTCTAGATTCTTCCAAAGATTGGAAAAGGGTTCCCCTGGCCAGTGAGAGGAGACCCCTCCCCCCCATGCAAAAGCAATACACAAATATATGTACTTTCTTTCATCCGGATTCCTCCTACATTCATCTGTAAGGATTCCCACTGGTTCCCCTTAAGGCCTTCAGGCAGGCTGGCCTGGTTTCATAGGTCGTGCATTACCTCGGCTGTCACATAAATCCAATATCTTTACTCTGTTATCAATAATTATTAACTTATTTTGCTGGTGATGGTATGGTATCCATTAGCCTCATTTTGTTTGTGGCCACCATGGTGTGCGTTTTTCTGTGACAGGGATCTTGATCCTTTTTGGGGGGGAAAATTACTGTTTTATGGGGGCGTCATTCCCCGGCTAGAGGAGGTGGGTCATAGATTAGAAGTTACACTTTGCAGAAACAGTGCATACTTGGTTAACTAGGTCACACCCACCCCAAATTTCTTCTTTTCTTTCAGCCTCTCCCACCTTTATTTTTTGACACAGAGTCTCGCTTACTCTGTCACCCAGGGTAGAGTGCCATGGCATCATAGTAAGCCTCAAACTCTTGGGCTCAAGTGATCCTCCTGCCTCAGCCTCCTGAGTAACTGGGACTAAAGGCGCTCACCACAGCAGCTGGCTATTTTTTAGAGACCAGGTCTCGCTATGGCTCAGGATGGGCTCAAAGTCCTGAGCTCAAGCAATCCACTCAGCCTCCCAGAGTGCCAGGGTACTCAGGCTTTCAGGGCCCTTTCTAACCTTCTTGTCCAAAGGGTCATAATTCTCCTTCACCTCCCTGTATCCACTTTAACTTCCTTCTATCCCTAAACACAAATGATTACAAAAAAAAAAATCTTGATCAATTATAGGAAACATTCAAAGACAAATTTCTGGTTTACCTTTTAATAAGTTCAATCACAGTAAAGCCCAGTTTTAAGTTCCAGTAATTCTACGATTCCCTGTACCCTTCCTGGCTTCCGCAGGTGGAACCACCAGCCTAGTTCACACTGACTGTTTTCTCCTCTGCCTGATCTCACATAAGACATTAGCCTGGATATATTGTGTTGATTTACCCATCAACACAGTTTTTCTTTCTGGTACATCCTAATTCTCTGTACCTGGTGGAGTTTCACATTCTTCCTTTGTGACCACCAAGTTGATCAGTGCAGAACGTGATTGTTCAAAGAATACTAATTCAACTTCAAACTGCAATTATATCTAGCTAATGTCACCTCCACATTCAGTTTTCTCAAAGCAGCATTGCTCTGACACGGACTGTGACACTGAACCTTGCCATGTGACTCCAGGGTGAAGAGAGGTGTGCTTGAAAACACACAGATTCTGAAGTCAGGTACACTGTGTCTGTATGTCAGTGTGCATGTAACGAGTGTGGCGCACTAAGATATACCATCCGCATTTGTAAAAGGATATCTTGATGGTTGTGATGAACAAATTGGGGAGCATATGTAAAGTGCCTATGTAAAGTGTCTCTCTATTAATTGAGTACTTGGTGTGAATACTCATTCACTCAAGTATTCACACCAAGTACCTATGTTGTACATTACCTAAGAATTCAAGGGAATACTAAATTTTAGACCAAGAATTGTACTCAGTGACTCAATAACCCTCTACTACCTCAAGAAATTTGTTGTTCCCCTTAACTGCTTGCTTGTCATGAGGAGATTTTTCCTTCTGAATATGAAGTCTGAGTGGGCAGTTCATAATGACTGGGTTGCTGTTGATCCCCCATCCACTTGGCTTGCCTAATTTTATCTGGGGAAAAATAAGTAGCCCATAGAAACAAGTGAATTGTTAGAGAAGGGGCAAGAAAAATACAAGTATTCTTTTCTTAGTCCAACTTGCCTTCTTAACTACTCCCCCACCATGACCACCACCAGTGTGTAGCATAGTGCCACAAAACCACCAATCCACAGGGTCTGATAACACCAAGTTAGAGGCTAACCCCACATCAAGATTTTTATCATATTGCAGGACAGTGCTCCTCTCTGAGATTTGACGAGGTGCCCTCCAGGCTCCTGTCAACTTGAAATGAAGCTACGTGTTTCTACTATGACTATTATCTCTGAAATCCTCCAGCTCCAAAAAAAGAAAAAAAATCTTCCTTCCCCATGTTTTGAGTAACTCTCCTTTACTACTAGACTCTTCTTCACCTCCACCTACTCCTCTAAGAGATCGCCTGTCTTCTCCACACTTCCATTACTCCATCATGGATAAACCTCAACACATGTATCCACAACATTTCTGCAGAGAGCTTTATCCAAATATTCTTAACTGAAATCTAACTAAAATGTACCCCTCCATCCTCTTAGGTGATGTTTATTTCTTTCCCCACCTTTCTCAAACCAAGGGGAAGAGCTGGCATTCTTCTGATTACCCACGACAATATCCAACACCATGCCGTGATAATTGATCCTCCACTGGGCCCTGAGCCATTTTGCAATACTTCTTCCTCCTCCTCCCTCCTACCTGCTGTTTTCTTCCCTTCATTTATTGACTTAAATAAAGGCATCAACCTTCTTCTATCTCCTGTTATTTACTAAAAGATTTGTTTCAAATATTTTTAGTTATAGAAACGTTCATCTGTCAGCCCTTGCCCCTGATTAGATTAATTCATTTGTTAACAAGTTTATTAATTGGTGCATTCAGTCATTCATCTAAGTGTTTAATAAGAAACCAGGATGTGCCAGGGACCTATAAAAAGTGGACAACGCTGGATACAATAAAGAACAAGTACCCTGATCATCAGAGAAATGCAGATCAAAACCACCCCAAGGTATCACCTAACCCCAGTGAGAATGGCCCACATCACAAAGTCTCAAAGCTGCAGATGCCCGTGTGGATGTGGAGAGGAGGGAACACTTTCACACTGCTGGTGGGACTGCAAACTAATCCAACATTTTTGGAAGGAAGTATGCAGAATCCTCAAAGAACTCAAATTAGACCTCTCATGTGATCCTGCAATCCCATTACTAATCATCTACCCAGAAGAAAAAAAATCTTTTTATCGTAAGGACATTTGCACTAGACTGTTTATCGCAGCTCAATTTACAATTGCCAAAATGTGGAAACAACCTAAATGCCCACCAACCTAGCAACGGATTAATAAGCTGTGGTATACGTACATCATGGAATACTATTCAGCCATAAAGAGATGGAGACTTTGCATCCTTTGTATTAACCTGGATTGAGTTGGAACACATTCTTCTTAATAAAGCATCAAAATGATGCTGAAGCAAGAATCCAATGTACTCAATTCTAATATGAAGGAGGTAGATGAGCTAATACAAGGGTGAGGTAGGGGAATGAGCCAGTCAAGAGAGGGGAGGAGGGGGGGGGAGGAGATGGGGAGGTCACGGTGTATGGCACACCTCTGGGGGGCAGGACACAATTATAAGAGGGACTTTACCTAACAAATGCAATTAGTGTAACCTAATTCTTTGTACCCTCAATGAATCCCAAACAATAAAATAATAATAAAAAGAATAAGACAGACAGGTACCCTGCTCTCTTTTGGCTTATAGTGCAGAGAATATAGAAAATGGGTGGCTGTAGGGGGAAGGGGGATTCTGAAGATTATGCAGAGAATTAGAATGAAATGATAAGTGAGAGAGTGTCCTGAGAAACTCTCTATTTAATCTGAAGGACAGAATCTGGGGTTTAATGGTGTGGAGAGGTTTCAAGAATTTTCTCTGAGAGCAAGCTAAATATTTAAAATACCTTTACACTTTTGAAAATCTGTGATTCTAACACCCAGGTGCTTCAGCTGTTAAGAAATGAACAAGGGAAGGGTCTCATGTTCAGCACTCTGGAAAGCCGGCAGTTACAGGTTTTGTTTGGTTTTTGTTAACTGCAGTACTGTGTTTCTCAGCACTGCCATTACCGGTGTCAGAAACAGGTTTCAGAAGCCACAAAACATTTCTCAGAAAGAGAACTCTTGAAAGGAAATACACATTCATATTGAGAATCTGAAAGTTCCTTGCAATCATCTTCAGATAAGCTAGTTCTCAAACACTATTCTCTGTGGTTCTCAGGAAAACACAGACTATGACCCTGCTTAGAATACTGCTAGAATCTAACAAGCATCACTCCTGGCCTCAAGACCCACCAAAAAGAGCATGATACAATTAAGATTCAAAGTATTTACCACATGCAAGAAAGACACAAAGTCAGATACCAAAATTAACAAGTTAATTTAGAAAGTCTGATACTGCCAATCTTAAGGAGAATCTTCCTACGTGTTAAAATTTGCAGATATAGTGTTTGTTAGGCAATATATTTGAAAATCTGGAACATGTTGTTATCTTAAGATTTTTGAATGTTTTTAAAAGTTCTTCCTATGGAAGTTTGAAGCAGAGGAAAGAAAGGTCAGACTTTTTCCTTGGCACAGGAATAACCTTTATAAATGGAAATCCCATGACATTTCTTTCTCTTTTTTTTGCAGTTTTTTGGCTGGGGCTGGGTTTGAACCCACCACCTCTGGCATATGGGGCCAGCGCCCTACTTCTTTGAGCCTCAGCAACTGCCCAATCTCATGACATTTCAAATAACCTTTTAGTACATTATTATTTCCCTCTCTTTGCATGAAATTCCTAAACCTGTCACAAATGTTTAAGTATTCACCGACTCTACACACTTTTTTTTTTTTTTTTTTTTGCCTTGCTGCAGATGATTATTTTAACTCAGAGAACCTAGATGTGGCTAGTCTTTGTTGTCATCATGGTCATCGTTGTTGTTGCCACCATCATCCATATCATCTGCTACTCTAAGGCTATTAAAGGGCCTGTGTCAGTTACCAATTTGGTAATAATAAATTGCTTTTCCATTGTCTTCGTCTGTTCTGACTGCTATTACACATATCTAGATGAGGTAATTAATAAACAGAAATTTATTTCTGAGTTTTATCTCTTCTCAAGAGATAAGAAGTTTACTAAATTTGGGGAGAGAGTTACAATCAAGGAAATGACAAGCCCAAGTTGACCTATGGCAGTGGTTCTCAACCTTCCTAATGCTGTGGCCCTTTAATATAGTTCCTGTGGGTCGCGACCCACAAGTTGAAAACTGCTATTCTATGGGTTTATTTATTTTAATGGGTTTTGTCTTTTAAGGTATTTTCAATTTCAATCTTAGTGTTTGGAGACTAAACCTTGTTAGGATTTCCACTTTTGCAAGACCCCAATTTTCTGAAATATTCCTTTTCACATTTGCTTTCAAATCAACCCAGTTCTCTTTTCATCCTATAACCCCTTCTCAAAACATAGCCAGTAGCTGCCAACACTCACTAGAAACATTGTTTTCCAGTCTTTTCCCCTAAAGTCACATTCTCTTTAGCTACATAATCCTCCAAGTTAATACAGAAGTTGGTCTGACCAACCACGATGTAACGGGAATTGTCATCTCTCTAGACTCCATCATCAGTTTCTGTACTGTCCACAACTGGTGCCACACCCATGTCACATATTTGAGGGATTTTTATTATGGCAGCACCCTGTTTCAGATACAAATATCTGGCTTGAACTAACCACAAGGTTTCACCCAACTGCAGGGTATGTAGGGAGATATGCCTTACAGGCAGAAAACTAGGCCTGGGTGAACACAGGAAGTTTCTACCACATCTTCCATGACCAGTCTGTCTAATTAATAATTCCTCACCCACAAACTTCATTTTTTTAGTTACATTCTTTTTCCTGATTACATGTGACCACTTTATCATCTTGTATTTGCTGCTTGTCATTTTGCTGTTCATTTCCCCAGCTAGATGGTAAGTTACGGACTTACTCCCCTTTTGGCTCTACAGGTCTTGACACGGTACCTCAGAAATTATAGGTGTCCTATACAACATATTTGTAGGAATACTGTGTAAACTGATAAATGAATGAATGAATGAGACTTAGATTTTTCTCTTCTCTTATTGCACAGCCAGCACCATGCCTGTTTTATTCAGCTTTGAACATGAGCCCCTCTGCAGAGGTCATGACTGTCTGAGCCTGAGTACCATGAGTACCTTGAATTTCCAACCTTGTGATGAACAGTAGGTAGCTTATCCAGAGAGGAACAGGTAACACCAGGAAGAAGACAGGGTCATGAGGCAGGCTCCAGGTGCAGCTAAAGGACACCTGGACACCTACTCCCATCCACTTTCCTCAGAGTCACCAAGCCACAGTGGGGGTGGTGAAGGCGTAGGCGGGGCCCAGTGGGGACTCCTGCTCTCCTTCCTGCTCAGCTCAGCTGCTTCTGTTTTGTTTCCTGGGCACAGTTGTCCACCCTACTACCTCCCCCATTCTCCAACATCTTTCCATACACACAAGTAACTGAACTGCTCTAAGGAGGAATTTTTCTTTTCACTTTACCTGAGAAAGCAACCAAAGGCCAAAAACTATTTTTCTATGTTTATTATTATAATCAATAATATTAATGTAATTAATTATAATATTTATATTAATAATAATTAATATTATTTATTTTCTATTTTTCTATATTTCAGTTTTAGATTCAATAAGAGTTTCACTTCCTTTTGAAGGCAATGAACCAATCCTGAATAAATTTTGTTTACAGCTAGTTTAAGAGTTTCGCTATGTGTGATTCTACTGAGGCACTGTACCCAACTTCCTTTGGAAGCTGCACGCCCCTGCAGTACTTACCATATTAAACTAATTTCAGTTGGCTACTACTAACACTCTTTGGGGTCCCCTAACTCCATGACTATTCATCCAAATCTCTTTCCCAGGTTCTCCTCGCTCTTCCCAAGAATCACTATTGCTACTAACTAAAATTCAGTCCTTTCCACCTACACACCCAGAGTCACTCCCTCTTGGTTCCATGATTGACAAATGACCTTGGCCAAGCTAATTAATCTCTGTGCTTCTGTTCTCCTATCTTTAAACTGAAAATAATATTACCTACTTGACTGTGTTATTATGAAGATTAACTGTGTTGATACATGTCATCTTCTTATAATAGTGCCTGGCACTGTAAATGCTTAAAAGTGTCAGCAGTTATCATTATTCTCCTTTCCTGTGGCTTGGACAAACAAATGTATGTGAACATTTCCAAATTTTCAATCTCTAGCCCTGCTCTTTGCTAAATTCTACATGGGCATTTCTAACTCCTTAGCAGACATCTTCACTTGTATGTTCAGCAATTATCTCAGAACTCATTTTACGTGAACACCTTTTCTTTACTCCAGGATTGTGATGTTTTTCAAGCTAGAAAATCAGGGTTCCTGGCAGGTGCCATTTCATTTCTTGTGTAGCTTGATTCTGCCTCAGAACCACACCTCAGTTTGGACCTCTCCTCTCCACGCCCCCTGAATGTGGTCCAGGACCTTATTATGTCACCCCACTGTAGTTTATGCCACACAGTCCTATCACAATTAACTTCCTGAAAGATGAACATGTCATTCATTGGTGGCAGGACTGCAAAATGGTGCAGCCACTTTGGAAGGAAGTCTGGCAGTTCTTCCAAAACTAAAATGCTCTGACCATATGTTCCAGCAGTTTTGCTCCTTGGTATCTACCCAAAGGAATTGAAAACTTATGTCCACAGAAAAACTTGCTCATGGATGTTTATAGCAGCTTTATTCATAATTGCCAAAATGTGGAAACCAGCAAGATGTCTTTAATTAAGTCAGTGGATAAATGGTAAATAAGCTCTGGTATGTCTTGGCAACGGAATATTATTCAATGTTAAAAAGAAATGATCTATCAGGCCATGGAAAGACATAAAGGGAATTTAGATGCATATTACTGAATGAAGGAAGACAATCTGAAAAGGGTACATGCCATATAATTGCAACTATCTGACATCCTGGAAAAAGCAAAACTCTGGAGACAGTAGAATGATTGGTGGTTACCAGAAGTTAAGGGGCAGGAGAGGAATAAAAAGAGCACAGAAGATTTTTAGGACAGTGCAACAAATCTGGATTATACTCTAATGGTGGATACACGTCATTGTATATTTGTCCAAACCTATAATGTGTACACCAAGAGTGACCACTAATGCAAGCCGTGTATTTGGGTGATTGTGATGTGTCAATGTAGATTCATCCTGTGTAGCAAATGCACCACTCTGGTGGGGAATGTTATAAATGGGGAGGCTGTGCATGAATGGGGCCAGAAGATACATGGGAAAACTCTGTACCTTCCTCTGAATTTTGCTGTGTACCTAAAACTACTCTTAAAAATATTTTAAAAAATAAATCTAGACACTGTTATGAACATGTGAACAGGATACAGAATACAAAAGCTCATAGCAGTACTGTTTATAACTGCTGGTAAAAAAAAAACAAAGAATTGGCAATAAACTAGTAAAATAACTAGTAAAAATCAACATAAGAAGTGGTAAACATAATCAAAGAACAAATATACAACAGCAGATAAGATAAACTGAAATATCCAAATGAGAGAATATTATACAACAATGTAAAATAAGCCACAATCAACAAGGATGAATCTTTAAAATGTAATACTGAGGAACAAATATCAAACACAACAAGTACACTTATTATGACTCCACTTAAGAAAAATTCAGAAATAGTCCAGACTAAACTATTTTCTGAGGATGTATATGTAAGTGATAAAACTACAAAGAAAAACAAGTGATTAAGAATCAGGACAGGTTATAAACCTTTTTTTTTTTTTTTTTTTTTTTTACAGAGTCTCACTCAGTTGCCCTGGGGTAGAGTGCCATTGTGTCATAGCTCACAGCAACCTCAAACTCTTGGGTTCATGCGATTCTCTTGCATCCTGAGTAGCTGGGACTATAGGTGCTCACCACAACACGCAGCTGTTTTTTTAGAGATGGGGTCTCACTCTTGCTTAAGCTGGTCTTGAACTCCTGAACTCAGGCAATCCATTCACGTTGGCCCCCAGAGTGCTAGGATTACAGGTGTGAGCCAACGCGCCCTGCCAGGTTATCAACTTTGAGGCTTGAATGAGATTATGACTCGAAAGGCAGAGAGGGGCAATCCAATGTTGTATTTCTATCCCAGAGTGAGGGAGACAGTGATGCTTGCTTTATAATTATGCTATATATATCTGTTGTATTAATAGTATTTTTTCCTAGCTCTGGGTTGTAGTTCCCCATTTATAAAGCAAAAAATAGAAAGCAATCCAATTACATTATTTTCCAGATGAGAAATCTCAATACTCCCAGTTGCCCAGAGGACAAGTTCCGTGCTTCTACTTGAGCACAGAAGCACTTCCCCGTCTTGCTCCAGACATCTCTGCGCCCACTTTATGCCATGTACCCTGGTTTCCAGCACCCCTGTGAACCCCTTACATTTCCTGTGCGTGTATCTCAGAGTCGCCCTCAATACCATGCCCTCTCGCTTCCCTGTCTTGCTGCCTTGACTGACATTTCTCTGTTCTCCACTTGGCAAATCACTTTCCTCCTTTAATACTCAATCCAATGTCACCTCTTCATTGAAGTTATCTTCAAAACTCCCAAAGTCAGCATTTCTGTTTCTTTGCTTTCTCACCGCTTAAAAATAAATAACGTGCAATAGTTCCTAACATGCCTATCGCATGCAACACTCCTTTCCAGAGTTCTGTCTCTCCTCCTACACGGAGAGGTCCTGGGGATCCGGGACCTCTTATTCATCATTGCCTCCCTCAGTACAGTCTGTGGTTTTCCACCCACAAGTCTTACATATGAAGTGGCTGTCACTACTTTGCATATTAGCCTTATTTACTTATAGAACTACCTCAACGTATGTTATATGATTTTCGTGGGAATTAAAATGAGGCAGTATGATGGGCCCAGCTCAGTATTTAGAACATGTTAATTTCAGTTATATTTTATAAAAGGTTTTTCTTGAAGTGGTGACTCAGAAATATGCTAGAGGGCGCTAATCCCCTGCTTTTTAATAGGCTATTTGCACTCCGGGCCCTTAACATTGACCTGCTCATCTAACCAGAAACCAAAGAAAGAATCAGATGTTTAGTAAGTAAAATATCGACCACATTTATTTAATGAAATAACGTCACCATTCAAGTGTTTAAGTCTGTAATTTATTTGAAATTATTTGGAGGAAGAACAATCCAACAGCCAGAGTGATGATGGCTGATGGCATTTACCACCTGTTTTGGTCCCTGCTTGTCTACATTCCCCAAGCCAGGTCTGTCCAACAAGCAGTGGAAAAATCAAAGCAGGCAATGTTGATTTTGGCCATGCCCTAGCCTGCTCTAAAGGGAAGAAATGCCGAACAAGGTGTTTCCTCAATTGTACAATCGAAAGGTTCACTGGGGTCCTCAAACTTTTTAAACAGGGGGCCAGTTCACTGTCCATCAGACTGTTGGAGGGCCGGAATATAGTTAAAAAAAAACAACTATGAACCAATTCCTGTGCACACTGCACATATCTTATTTTGAAGTAAAAAAACAAAATGGGAACAAATACAATCACACCGCCTCATGTAGCCCGCGGGCCATAGTTTGAGGACCCCGAGGGGCCTTTTCAGTTATAACATTCTGTAATATACAACTCTAGCTCATTAAAGAAAAGAAACATGCATGACCTGTTTTTAAAAATGGGAAAAAAAACACGACCAAAAAGTGACAAAATTTGATCAAAAGTAAAAAAAAAAATTAAATCTTCTCAAACAGAATAAAACAAAGCCTTGATTCCAATTTTTTCTTCTATTTTATGCTGGTTTAATAAAGCAATATGAATAGCAAATGATTGCTGCCTGAAAGATATATTGATTGTGAAATATATTTCTCCCTCTTCTATCTCTCCACACCTTCTGTTAATAAGTAGCCTAGTCAAATATTATGTTCTATAGAAGACAACAAAGTAAGTTTATTTTATATAAAGCATTAGTCAGCTGATTGAAAGCATCCTAGTTGTACAATGACTTCATTCACTTCAGCCACCTGAAAAACCACAAACATTTATGACTAGAAGCAAACCGCAGGGAACAATACTAAATTAATGGATGGAGAGGAAGAGATTAGTAAATAATTTGATTTTATCTTTGTAAAACTCAAAGTGACTCATAGTTTGGGTGCAAGATGAAACTAGGAACTAAAAACAGAAACATATTTTGTTTTATTTTGGTTTTGGGGTTAGAATCTTACTTTGTTGCCCTGGGTAGAGTGCCATGGTGTCATCGCAGCTCACAGCAACCTCAAACTCCTGCGCTCAAGCGATTCTCCTGCCTCAGCCTCTGGAATAGCTGGCAGAAATCTGTTTTTGCAACTGATGGCATATCTTATACTCTCTGTAGGCCATGCTGTACGATCCTGAACTATGTATGACAAATATTTGTAGTAATTTCTAAATTGTGAGGATGTCCTTCAATTTATCTTTAATACAGATGATCTATTTGAAAACAAATTTTCTACACGTCCTTGTGAGTTTCACAAGATTAAAGTAACCAATTGTAGTGAAAATTTGTTTTGATATAACTATGCTTATAACTCAATATTTTAAACGATTGTAATGTATCATTTTGAATACTCCACAATTAAAATGCAAGGAATAGAATATTGTTTTATCTTAAACTCTATGCAATAGTCCATCATAATTGCTGGCAAGCTAGGCACAGTGGCTCATGCCTGTAATTCCAGCACTCTGGGAGGCCAAGCCAGGTGGATTGCTTGAGCTCATGAGTTCTAAAACAGTCTGAGCAAAAAGCGAGACCCTGTCTCTACTAAAAATAGAAAAACTGAGGCAAAAGGATCGCTTCAGCCCAAGAGTTGGAGATTGCTCTGACCTATGATACCATGGCACTCTACCCAGGGCAACAGTTTGAGACTCTGTCTAAAAAAAAAAAAAAAATTGCTGGCATGTGTCTTTGATCACATTTCTTAACCTTTCTGAACATATCTTCTCAATATATAAGGTGGGCCTATAGTTATTATTTTCCTTACAGTGTGCAGATGTGTATAAGATTCTTTGAACTCTGCTAGGCCTCAGTAAGATGGCTACTATTTATCACTGCTTTCTGGTATATTTTAACATAACAATGGGGTAAACATGGTCTGGGTAATTTTTCATGAATTTTAGCACATTTTATAAAATAAGCCTACTATGCTGGCTCTTTAGATACCATTAGAAAACAAAACTTATTTTACATAATTATCAAATATCTTTTCATTCCCTACTTCTTCCTCGGGCATCCAAATTTTTACTAAAAACTCCTCTCCTCAGTAGTGAGTTCATAAAGGTTCTCTCATCATCCTATAAGATTCTTAAAACATTCACTAGGCAACACAGAAACTCTATTTAGAAGCAGGGAAAGCATGCAGTAACCTATATGAGATACTTCCCTTGCCAGGCTTTTTCAGGAAATCTGGTATACTTGGAGGTGCCAGTGTCTGACTCTCCACGTGTGCAGGTGTGGCTGACAAGCCAGCTGAATAACCAACTCCCCAACCACACTGCCTGCCTGCATTCCCCAACACCCACACCACATTGTCCTGTGTTCTCTAGGAAGTCTGCTATGCTGATGTGGCCATGCTTTCTCAATTGTACAATGTCAGGAACTCAAAAGGCATTTTCTTTTTTATTATTATTAAATCATAGCTGTACATTAATGCAATCATGGGGCACCATACACTGGTTTTATAGACCGTTTGACACATTTTCATCACACTGGTTAACATAGCCTTCCTGGCATTTTCTTGTTATTGTATTAAGACATTTATATTCTACATTTACTAAGTTTCACATGTAACCTTGTAAGATGCACCACAGGTGTAATCCCACCAATCACCCTCCCTCTGCCCATCCTCCCCCCTCCCTCCCCTCCCTCTCCCCCTTCCCCATATTCTTAGGTTATAACTGGGTTATAGCTTTCATATGAAAGCCATAAATTAGTTTCATAGTAGGGCTGAGTACATTGGATACTGTTTCTTCCATTCTTGAGATACTTTACTAAGAAGAATATGTTCCAGCTCCATCCATGTAAACATGAAAGAGGTAAAGTCTCCATCTTTCTTTAAGGCTGCATAATATTCCATGGTGTACATATACCACAATTTATTAATCCATTCATGGATCGATGGGCACTTGGGCTTTTTCCATGACTTAGCAATTATGAATTGGGCTGCAATAAACATTCTGGTACAAATATCTTTGTTATAATGTGATTTTTGGTCCTCTGGGTATACACTCAAAAGGTATTTTCAAGGGCTATCGCTGAAGCTTACCAACAGTCCATTGATTGCTAGTGGTTACAACATCCCCCACAAATGCTGTGTTGTTTTAAGTTGTGCTTTGGCATCTGGGTTCTCTATCCCATTTCGGACCACCCTAAGTAATAGCTATATAGCAACTGCTTGTATACATTTTTAACATCCATCTTTCACACGTTCCCTATCCTGGAGACTGAGCTTTAGGGATCCCACATCGCTCAGAGACGACGATGCTGAAACAGCTCCAGGATCTACTGGGAGCATCTCTCAGTTCACAGCTACATAAGGGGCTTAGAATGTTAGCTCATAATAAGAGCTAGAGCTCATTGTAAGAACTAAGTTCTGCCTTAACTCTTCAGGCTACTGTAACAAAAATTCCACAGACTAGGTAGCTTACAAATGACAGAAATCTATTTCTCACTGTTCTGGAGGCAGGAGGTGCAGGATCAAAGCACCAGCAGATCTGGTGTCCGCGAGGACCCACTTCCTGGTTCATAGGTGGCCATCTTTGTGGCTGTAACCTTACTTAGTGGAAGGGATGAAGGGGCTCTCTGGGGTCACTTTCATAAGGGAACTAATCTCATTCACAGGGGCTCCACCCCCATGATCTAATCACTTTCCAAAGGCCCCACCTCCTAATACCATCACATTGATTATTTGGTGTCAACATATGAATTTTGAAAGGACAGGAAAACATTCAATCTATAGCAAAGCTCAGTGTTAAGGTCTTCTGAGGCCATAGACTTTGGTATTCCATTTTTTTATTCATACATTCAATCAATTCATCAATTATTTCTCGAATGCCAAACATGTGCCAGAACCATGTTCATACAATGAACAAGAAACCGTCCCTGCTTTGAAGGAGTATGGGCTAGTAAACTAGACAGATAGAGTAACTATTTCTGTGATCTTTTTGTATCTCCTAAGTGTGAGTCACCCAAGGAGTGTATTCAATAAAACCAATCAGTTTTTTGTTTTTTGTTTTTGAAACATTCTCACTTTGTCACCCTCGTTACAGTGCCATAGAATCATAACTCATAGCAACCTCAAGCTCTTGGTCTCAAGTCATTCTCTTGCTTCAGCCTCCCTAGTAGCTGGGACTACAGGCACCTGCCACAACGCCCAGCTATTTTTAGAGACAGGGTCTCGCTCTTCTCAGGCTGGTCTCTAACTCATGAGCTCAAGCAATCCACCCACCTTGGCCTCCCAGAGTGCTGGGATTACAAGAGTGAGCCACCAGGCCCGGCCCCAGTCCGTTTTAAATTGTTATTGCAGTTGATATTTCAACTGTGATAATTCTGTGAATTAATCTTTTAAAACAATCAAATTTTCTGATCTTCAGTTCTTTTGTATCAAAAATACAGAGGTTTAAATATATAGAGTTCCTCAGAACTCAAATAAATGGCATGGATCCATTCTTTTGTCAGTAAAACAAATTCCCTAGAGAGTGGTGTGAATGAGTTTAGAAATCAAGATTATCTGAACGGGAAGGCAATTATTAATGGGACTCTCTTCTATTGAGTCCTGGACAAAAAGTGTAAATGACAAAGACTGGAAAGTAAAAAATAGAGAAAACAGCACAAGATGTTTCTTTCACACAAAAAGGTACTTCTGTTATCCTATTACCATTTCTCTGGAAGAAAAAGAAAGTGACTAAACCATTAAAAACTTTTTTGTTCAGAAAATGATTCCTAAACAAATACTAAAAACACTTCACATTGTTTAATTTGGAATTTGCTGGTCTGACTGGAATGTTTTTAGAAGCTCTTGTCTTAAGAAATTCTACCTTAAACCAAAGCCTCAAGGGCCTATCCTAAATCATTAATGTTTCCACTGAGACTTACCACTGAAATCATATGAGCATTCCATAACAAAGACTTCTCAATAATGAATTTCTAGAGATCTTCAGAAAGACCACTTTCACTTTTCCTGATTTAGAAAGTACTGCTTGGTTAATGAAAATGCTTATGCAGTTCGTGCTATTTCTTTTTTCAATGAAATGGGGTGAGGGAGTAACCTCTGCCTTGCCCTGGCCTACTTTGCTCTAGCCATTTTAATCTCCTTGAAGACTCTGAATAACTGAACATAGAAATAGTAGGGAGATTTGGACAATTTCCTAGGTTTATTAAGGGATAGCTAGGGTAAGTGGGGCAGAGCCATGACAGACAACCATGCTCTTCTTACAATAAAAGGACTCAGAGACAGACAGATGATTGGGGAACCTTGATTCACCATCTTCCCAACATTTCCACAAATTATAAATTTCTTAGGTCACACAGTTGCCTGTGAGCTGGGCTTTAAATATTCCCTCTCCTCACAAAAGCAAGACCCTGTCTCTGCTAAAAATAGAAAAACTAGCTGGCGTAGTGGTGCACTCCGGTAAGCCCAAGAGTTTGAGAATGCTTTGAGCTATGACGCCATGGCACTCTACCTAGGACACAGAGTTAGACACTCTGTCTCAAAAAAAAAATAAGGCACCAACAATTAAATCTTTAGCCAGAACCTGCCCTTGGATTCTAGGCTTGCACATATCCACTTGGATGCTTATAAAGTATCTTAAACTTAAAATGACTGAAACCAGCTGCTGGACACTACCTTCCACAGTTCATTGCAACTCCGTTCTTCCAGCTGACTTCCTAGCTCATCATCCAAGTCTTTGCTGCAGTCTTTTAGGGCAGGTTTGACCTGATCCTGTTCCCATCATTCTCTGCTCACCCTCTTCTCCAGGCACACGGGCTTCCTAGTCCTGAAACACACCAAACATATACTGATCTGACTACTTTTTTTTTTTTTTTTCCAGTTTTGGGCCAGGGCGGGGTTTGAACCCACCACCCTGGGTATATGGGGCCGGTGCCCTACTCCTTGAGCCACAGGCGCTGCCCAATCTGAAGGCCTTTGTAACTGCTGTTCTGCCTGGAATGCTCTTCTCCTACATGTCCCTGCAGCTCACCCCCTCACTCCCTTCAAGTGCTGCTCTGGCGTCATCCCATGAAACCAGTTCTCATAGAACAGTACCAGCTACCATCACCGTATACCACTGCCCCCTGCTTCCTTCACATTGTACTTATCACTAATTGACATTTTTTACTCTTGTCGTTTGCCCCCAACCCACCCATGCAAGAATGTAAACTATTTGAGGGCCAGCTTTTATTTTATTACTGCTGTTCTCTACCGTATCTTCAGTTCCTAAAACAGTACTTGGCACATAGTAGGTATTTTGTAAATATGTTATTATCGTTCTTATGACTTGTCAACTCAACTGAAAAGTGATGGAAGGCTTCTGCTTAAACGTATATTCAATATTTAAATTTATTTCTGTTCCTTCCTATAATCCTAATAAATTGACAGTGAATGAATTTTTCTTTTTCTTTTTTTTTTTTTTAGAGACAGAGTCTCACTTTACCACCCTTGGTAGAGTGCCATGGCATCACAGCTCACAGCAACCTCCAACTTCTGGGTTTAGGTGATTCTCTTGCCTCAGCCTCCCGAGTAGCTGGGACTACAGGCGCCTGACATAACGCCCGGCTATTTTTTTTGTTGCAGTTTGGCTGGGGCCAGGTTTGAACCCCCACCCTCGGTATATGGGGCCGGCGCCCTGCTCACTGAGCCACAGGCGCCACCCGTGAATAGATTTTTCAAATAACAGACAATGGAAGTGGAGACATCAATAAAACCCACCCTGATAACCCCATTTAAAATTACAGCCTCCCTTCCCTGTCTTCTTACTCTGTCTTTTCCCTCCATAGCGGCTATGATTTTTAACACATCTCACTTTTACTCAAAAATTGTTAGTTTTTTATCCCTACAATGCAAGCACCAAGAAGCAGGCATCTTTATTCTATTTTCTGATATGGTACTAGAACAGCACCTAGCACTTAGTGGATGCCCCAAAGTATCTGTGGAATGAGTGAATGGAGATGAAAACAAGACTGTGGAAGCTGAGAGCAGATGGACAGATAGGAGCTAAACAGGAGCCTAACACACACACTAGCAAGAGAATGCAGCTGGAGTTGCCAGAAACAAGCCAGTTCACCCTGCAGACCTGCAAGCAGGCTCAGGAATTGGTCGCAGTTGCCTCTGAATGCACATGAGTGGAAAACAGAACCACAGTAGACAAACTGCAAGAGGGTTTGACTCCCTGAAAAGACTGAGAAAGGGGGTTCTGGATTTAAAGACACAGCATAGCTGAGCATGGAAGGACTGTACTTAATCCAGAGGGTAAGTGTCTGCCTACTGAATGGTGAGATCTCCAGTCCCCTTGTTCTAGTTGACTTTGAGAACACAAGCAGTTAAAACCATTAAGCAACCCCCTCTCCCAGTTTGCTCCCTGATCTCTGGTTAAAATTGTTCTATCTAAGAGAAAACTCAGTACAGACTTCTCAACAGCAACACCAGAAACCAAAATATCACGGCCTGCACAATTCTGAGGACAAGTTATTTCCAACTTAGAACTGTTAGTTAAGGGATCAGTTGAATGAAGGAAAAAATAAAGATTTTCTTCGGACATAGAAGGAGGAAAAGCATTTACTTTCCATCCATCCTTTCTCAGGTGTCCCAGGGAGGATGTGCTCTGCCAAAATGAGGGGCTGATGAAGAAAAAAGAAAGCACAGGAATCTGGAAACAGAAGATTAACAGGAAAGAGCCACAGAGCATCCTCAGAATGATGGTGAAGGAGATTTTAGGACAACCAACTAGCAGTAGTTCTGAGTAAAACAAAAAGGCTGGCCCTAAAACAAAAATAACTGCAGATTACCTGAGAGATACAGTTGAACACAGAGTGAGGAAACTCACACTTCTGATAGAAAGTTTGGGGATAAAATGAGATTGAGCAACAACTAAGCAAATGAAACAAAGACATAATCATTAACTCTGGAGAGACCAATGTTGAATATGAAAGGAATCCAGACAGCACTGTATATGACCAGCCTGCTAATCAAGGTCCTAACACATAAATATGCAGTGCTGACCTAACCAGAACTGAAGATAGCTCTGTTAGGAAGTCGGGGAGGAATGCAACAGGTATAAAGAAAGAACGGCATGCATTAGTAGGCGGTTTAGACCTGATCATAAACCAGTAAGCACATGATAGATGCAGCAGCAATTGAAAATTGGCTACTTTGGGGAAGCAAACGAGTTAAGAAGGGAAAGGGAGAGGAGATTTTTTAAAATATAAGCTATCTAGTATGATTTTACTTTTTCAATCACGCATGTTTATAATTTACACAAAATAAAAATTCTAGTAAAAAAAAGAAAAAGCAAAACAGAAAGATGGCAACTGTACACCCAAGAAGAAAAGTCATAATGCAACCTACTGATTTTTATTCTTCACATAGTGACTCTATGTCTTAACACAGAGTTTGAGACTCTCTATTAAAATAGATGACCAAAAACTAAATATTTCATGGAATACATGATTTCCCTCAGTCATTTCTTGAATATTTGTTACTACTTCGTTGACACTGCATAGCATAAAGCAGATATCTAGCTAAAACATGGCTGAAAAAATACATCATTTTTTCCCAGCAAATTAAATTAGCTGTATAAATGAACCTCTTCTCAACATGAATCTAAAGAGGAGACAACCAAGCCAATGGGCTTTGCCTGCAGACAGGAAATAAGCCCAGGGCAGGGAGCAGGAAAGGCTCTAGTCGAGCCCTTCCGCCTAAGCCTGACTTTCTCCATCTGTAGATTGAAGGGGCTCAATCAGGTCATTTCGAGTTCCTTTTTTAGCACTAAACTTTGAGTTAGACCTTCACACATCTCCCTAATTTCTTTTTTCTTGAGACAAAGATGACCATATGTCCCAGGATACTGACTACAATCCTTGTTTCTAGCTGTTATCCTGGAATAATGATGAATTGATCCTCCTTTAACTCTCAAAAGTGTCCCAGTTTGGAAGATAAATTTCATGGCCCTCCTACTCCACTCCTTAGAAATAGAAAAAAGATTAAAATAAATAAAATCTATCTATTGAACACGTGAGTTCACCTTTAACTTTACGAATACAATCTCCTATAGCTTGCTTTCTTAATGTTTGGAGAAGTTTCAGATTCCTTTGTGAATGGTCCGTGAACTACGGAGAATTTGTTTAAAACCAAAAAGTTATATGTAAATTTTTCTTTTTGAAAATGTTCAGTATGCCAAATATTTTGTTAAAACATATTTTCTCATAACCTTAGGACATGTAGGGCTTAAAAGCTATAACTACAATACTGGTGGTTACGGTGCTAGCCACATGCACCGAGGCTGGCAGGTTCGAACCCAGCCCGGGCCAGCTAAACAATGACAACTGCAACAAGAAAACAACTGCACATTGTGGCAGGCGCCTGTAGTCTCAGCTACTTGGGAGGCTGAGGCAAGAGAATCACTTAAGCCCAAGAGTTTGAGGTTGCTGTGAGCTGTGACGCTACCACACTCTACTGAGAATGACATAGTTAGACTCTCTCAAAAATCAATAAATAAAAATTAAAAAAAAATTTGTTCACTATTCTAGGTGAGACAATGAATTTTAATTGTTAAAATAATTCCAGAAGGAGGATGGGCGGAGGGAGGGTGATTGGTGGGATCACATCTACGGTGCATCTTATAAGGGTACATGTGAAACTTACTAAATGTAGAATATAAATGTCTTAACACAATAACTAAGAAAATGCCAGGAAAGCTATGTTAACCAGTGTGATGAAAATATGTCAAATGAAAAAAAAAAAGAAAATATGTCAAATGGTATATAAAACCAGTGTATGGTGCCCCATGAGTGCATTAATGTACATGGCTATGATTTAATAAGAAAAAAAAGAAAAAAAAATAATTCCAGAACAAGGCCTTCTACCAGAGTCTTACAATTACAGCCATGATTTCCAAAGAGTGTTCTCTCAGATTATAGGTCTCATCCAACATCCTTGCTGTTTGAGCTAATCCAGGGGTCCTCAAACTTTTTAAACAGGGGGCCAGTTCACTGTCTCTCAGACCGTTGGAGGGCTGCACTATAGTTTAAAAAAAAAACTATAAACAAATTCCTATGTACACTGTACATATCTTATTTTGAAGTAAAAAAACAAAACGAGAACAAATACAATCACACCACCGCATGTGTTCCACGGGCCGTAGTTTGAGGACCCCTGAAATGTGTCTCTTCCACTGCACAGACAAGCCCTGCATGCCAATGATTCTCAAATTTTCTTTACGTCTAGGACGATAAGTCCTGCTGGTATCCTGAACAGCAGCTCACATATGATCCAATGAACTTGAAAGATTCTTTTCATAGTGAATAGCACTGAAACAGATTCCATAACTGATTATTCAGTTTCAAAGGAGATTTAACATTGCTTGCTTTTCTCCAAGTTATAAAGAGTTCCTTAGTTTTACTCAAATATACACTATCCCTGATAGAAAACATGTCTCATTATGAAGAGCTTTGATTTGTTTCAGCAATTTTTTTTTTTAACTGAACCATTTAAGTTCCTGCCTAAAGAAATTTCTTTTTAAGTGAAATAAATACCAGGTCCACTAGAAGAAGAAAAAGAAAAACACTTAATTTTAATTCATTTTTTTTTAAAGATACATGATTACCATATTTTAAAAAAATAGTTAAAAAAAAACGAGCCAATGTTAGCCTGGTCATGCTACGGTGACTAATGTATTGTCTAGCCTTAATCTAATGAAAATAAAAGGAAAGCTAGCTTTGGCACTCACTCGTACTTTTCATGTCTATTGGAAAGTATGCCTGAATTTTGGATCTGAGATCAGGTTTGCTTGGTAGCCTCAAAGAGTAATTTTCCCTTTTTTAAAAAAATGTCCTTTTGATCATTTCAGACAATTCATCCTTTTGAATGAGAAAGAGTAGAAGAGAGGAATGTTGAATGAGGTTAAGTAAACGGAGAATCTGTCACATAAAGCAAGTTTAAATCCCAGTAACAGCATCCACGCAAGACAAACGGAAGCATTATTCTTTTGAAAACATTATTCTTTGAAACAGTGTGTAATGACATCCTCCCTAGAGACTTTCCATGAGAGAGGAAAAAAAATAACTGCCTCAGAAAGTCATTTTCTAGATGCTAAAGATAATGAGTGAAGCACAGTTAAAAGTCAACTTGTGTTTTCTTATGGAAGAAGGTTCAGAATTAGAACTGAAAAAGGTACTCATAAGTTATCTCCGATTCTTGTCTTTTGGTTATATACTGGTATTTCCATGATCCAAAAGAAGCAAATAAAAGGAAAGATTATAATTATTACTTTAGACCTATAAATCAGTGAACGTGTCCTTAATGTAAAATTCGAGCTGAACATATTTTTCATTTTCAAAGGAGAAATGTATGATTCAAATACGATGAATGTTAGGTAATTTATCCTTACGTTCCTTTCAAGAATATCATATTCTTATGCTCAAGTATGAAGATTATATTTCCAGAATTCTGGGCTACTGTTACCTCTTGAGGACTTGATTAAAAATAATGATGCAAATTTTATGTTTTTAAAAGTTTGTTATTACTTAAATATCAGAAGTTGGCTATTTTTTAAAATGTTTAAAATATTCAAATAACAAAAATAAGCAGAGAAATTTTTTTTTGATTCAAACACTACCATATACATTAATACATCCATGTCCAGAGAAAGATCTTTCTTTGACAATTCTGGAAGATGTTAATACATTTTGAAAGTAATGGAACAAAGAAAGACACTAGAGAAAAATCACAATTATGATCTGTTTATTTAGCAAAATAAACTTGAAAGTTTTCTATTAAAAAAAACATTAAGAATCATATCCAAATTTTAGACTCCCCATCTTGTTTTGTATTAAAATCAACATTCAGGATGAAAAATATTTTTAAATTTTAGTCACAGGGTCTACAATAGTCTTCCATATAAGGAAAATACAGTATTACATTATCTATAATTGTCTTAATTATTGAACCAATGAAGTATACAAGCGACCAATTGTATGTGTCCAGAGACAAGCCTTATCAAGGAAATATTCATTCATAGATATGTTTTCTCTTGGAAATTTATTTTCAGTTTTTAACCATCTTCGGCCATTATTTTTACTCTGTGATCTGAATAGCCATCCAGATCCTATAGTAACAGACCCTGTTATTCACATAGCTATGAGGACTACTTCCCCAAGGAGGCTGATACCACCATACCAGGAGTTAGAAACATTTATTTCTCAATATGATTATATTATTAAAAAATGTTTTCTTCATTTCTCAGAATTATCTTCTTTAGTCTCTTCCATAATATAGTATCTGGAAATTATTAATTGCATTAAATTAATATTAATAAAACCCAATTCTATCTAAATCATTTTGTTTCCCCTAAGAAAAATTACTTTAAAAAATCAGACTCTGTTTTTTTTCTAAGAATAGTATTATATGGATTGCTAAATGAGCAAAACCAAATACTTCCAGAAACACCAACCAACCCTCATTCCTTTGATAAATTCTTTGCGTGTGCCACCTCTGATTTCTCCATATCCCTCCTTTCGTATCTAAAGATATCTTCCTATAATTTATTAAAATGAATTTTTTAAAAAATCCAATGACTGGGACAGTGAATTCTTTTTTGCATAGACTCATGATCCCAAAATGATCATGCCATTTATAGCTTCAGTGCTAACACTGTGATTGGGAACAAGAAGAGTACAACCACAATAAAATACAGCTATCTATCAGAAGGACTGCATAGAGACATCTTTGGCCATGCAGGCTCTGGGCCCTCTGGAAATAAGTCAGCTGCATGGCCAACATGACAAAGAAAATAGCAATGTTCAGAATCAGGAACAGTCTGGTATAGGAAGCAGAGAGTGATGGGGCTCTGCTGTGAGTTGTTGTCATCATCCGTGCCTGTCCAAACCGGCCTTTCATTAATCCCCCATTTTTATGTTTCTCATATGTTACATCTGCAAAATCTAAAAGGTCTTTCATTTCTTCATCTTCATCTATGGGTAGTTCTTTCTGTGCCAAAATCTGAGCTTTCTGTCGAATCTTTTTCTCATTGACTTCAATCTGTGCAAAAATATCAGGGACGGCATCCACAAATTTATAGCGTTTGCCTGCCCTTCGGTTTTTCTTTGACTTGCTTTGCTGTTGCTGCTGTTGCTGTGATATGGCGAAAATCCTGTCAATGGCCTCCTCGGTCTGTCTCTTATCAGAAAATCGCAGCAGGCGCTCTGCAGTCTTCCTAAAGCTAGCTGTGTTCCGGACTCGGGACAGTATCTGTTTCTCCAGCAGCTGGAACACTGGCTTAAAATGCTGCAGATTCTGTTCCACAATGGCAGCGTAGTCCTTCACCTCAGGGACAATGGTGCTCTTGATGGCTGAATTCCGGTCGAACAGAATTTTCTGGCGATCTGCAATGACCTGTGCAAAGGCAAACTGGCCTGTGGCCTCCCCTGTCCACAGGTACGTTGCATAGGCATGTTCACTGGTGGCTATGAACACGTCCAGTTGCTGAGAGTCTCCATGGATGCTGAAGCTCTGCACATCAACAGATGGTCCTATGAAGAGGTAAGCTGCCCTGGTGATGGGACTTCGGAGGTGCATGGTGACATTCACATAGTTTGTCCCATTGTAGGGATAGCCCCGAGGGTATGTCACTGAGGCAAAGGTTGCTTTCTCACTGTAGCCAGTATCATCCATCCAGTACATTTTGTAGAGCCCATCTCGCTGCCTGATGAAAGCCCCGTGGACACCATCTACCACTGTCTCCTCAAAAGGAACATCCACATTGTGGAAGAAGCTTGCTGCTGTTTCCAGGGGGCTCTCCTCTCCCAGATGTATTTGATCCACAAGGAGAAGCAGCTGCGGATGTAGGAGAATCAGATTCCTCTGAACATTCTTCAGATTGAGCTGGGGGTTATAAGCTCCCACACCTTCTCCTCGGATGAAAACCACCCCATTTTTCTCCACTGCTGCAACCACTCTGCCCTGACAGCTAGCTGCCAGGTCATGCTTATATTTAGACCATTTTGATGAACAGTCTTCTGTGACCTGACCCTCCCAGGGAGAAAAGCAGCTCTTTGACACAGCTGGGGAAAACATCAAAACGTTGTTGAAGAAAGTGTACTTTGGTCCGTAGAGCGCCTCAGTAATAAAAGGCACACCATTGGGAGCAAAAGTAAATGAGTTTTGATCGGGATGTTCATGCCCTGCATTAAAATTTCTCCATCCTCTGATCCAATCTTTGTATTTGTTTCTGTGGACAATGTCATATATTGCACGTCCCCCAAGCTTTCCTGACTTAAAGGAAAGGAAAGATCTATTGATTTCTGCAGGCAGTGCACTTCCGTAAGTCACAACACCCCAGTCTTCAAAATAATGGAGTGTAGGGGTGCCAAAATCTGGAGGAGGAACCGATTTCAAGCTGGCATCATACCTGAAATTAATTTAAGAAAATTAAGGTTTGCTGATGGAAGTGAAAATAATATATAAGAACTGTGATGCCACGTGGTAATATGTCTGGAAGAGACAACATGCAAATGCCGCCCAGGTCACTGGCAGGGCGGAGTGTATCAGGGATACGTTTCTGAAAACATCCGCGAGTAATTAGCATGTATGATGGGAAACTCTCGTGACTGGGAGAGGAGTATTTGATTATAATTTGTGACCCCTGCGTTGGAGCCCAAAATGACATCTACTGGTAATCTCCACCTGATGATTTCAGAGAGGCCACCTAAATACTGGGGCTCACAGGTCTAGGCACTTCCTCCACATTTCTAGCTGAGGGGGCTCCTCTTTTAGGAACCATCTTAGGATCTGGACTTTAACAAGCCTTAAGTTGTTATTATTGAATATTTGGCTTTGAAATTAGTTCTTCACCCATATTTTTTTCCTCTAAAAATTAATTGAAATAGAGCAGAACTTCACATACTAGAAAAAATTTGTTAATCATTAATACATCTAAAAATACAGAGGAAATTCCAGGAAACTAATATTAGAAGTTTTATACTTGTCTACAAGTATACACTACCCAGTCAGATGCAAAGGCTTTATTGTGTTTCAGTCGGCAGATAATGCCATGCATCTTGGACAATAAATGGTTTCTTATTTTTAATTATGATAAATGCTTATTATTAGCTCTTATATACTTTTCCCTAAAGTAAATAAACGTAGTAGAGTTAATCTTGCTGGGTTTTGGTTTTGGCCGTTTGATCTGTTGTTCTAGAGCCTCGGTTTTAGAACATCAGAAATTGTATCTCTACTTCGATCTAGTATAATGTTGCCTTAATGTGATTTAACAAAGACAGACGCCAGCTGAATTGGCCATCCTTCTCTCAGCTTTCGATCAGTTTGCATATTCCTGTAAAAGCGTATTTTTACCTAAATCTGATTTAGCACTTCATGTCACCTATATATTAGTCTAACCTATTATATTAATCCTATAGTTAGCTTTATAGAATTCTCTTAGTTGAATATTTATGGGCAACACTACTAATTACTTTATATCCCTAAAAGACTCAGGAATGGTTACATATTAATATATTTAGTTTATCTGTGAAAATAGTTTGTAAAAATGGTGGTTAAACTATAGACAGTTATCACTTTACTAGTATTTTTTCCTCCTTACTATTTAAATTTTTTTTTTAAAAAAGAAGAAAGGTAAACAAATCATAGGAAAGCTTATTTTGGAGTTGAGTGCAAATTTTAAGAGCTTGAGAAGACATCAGGAATGAATGATTAACCAGTTTCCTTGTAATTTTTATTTTCACTTATGGGATGCCAGAAGTACATTTGGCAATACTTTAAAAAGGAGACTCAAGCTTCTCCTGGGCTTAAAAGATTAAGGCAAAAAAAATTACACGGTCCTTTTTGTATCAAAGTGAAGCTGTCAAATATTGTCAAACAGTCTTAAACACTTTTGAAAATTTAGTAACAGCTTTGCTATTAGAAGATTATAATGCTCCATTTACCAAAACAAAACATTTTGCTACCTTTTTTGGTGTGATTATCAGAATTACCCAATCTAAATTTAGTGGTTTTCTCTTCACATCATTTCAAAAATGATGTAAAATCAAGACACATTTATCCATGAAACACTTAAGCCTATTACATTTCTAATTTAAAACGATAAAAAAGATGAACAATCATTATATTTTAAATGTTAAAGAAACAGTTCTAACAGTTTCAAACATTGTCACATGAGGTGAGTTGAAGCTACAAGTACTTATGTGGCAAGGTGAAAGCATTTAAAAAGTGTTTTAGTTTTTCTTTTTAAATGCAAAAAAACTAGTATACAGAATGAACAGTACCCTTGGGTATCATTTCTACTTAAACCAGTCCAATGTGTCATACCAGAGAAATTCCGTGTGCAAAGTGCACCAGCGTTGGCCTTTGGACGGTGTTCCTGGACCTTCTACAACACGGTTCTTCCTGATTTGGTCAGCCAGCCAGTTACCACTGCCATTACGCATGACAAATTTATCCAGGAACACTAATTGGCTTTCTGGACCATAAAACCAGTTGTAATTTGAGTCTGCAATAGCCACAGTCCTTTGAAACCCTAGGGAAAGAAGTTTGAAACAATTAAGGTAAGTCTAAAACTACACACTCCCATCCAGGTCTAAACCAGTGATTTCAACCAGTGCCATGGCACACTGGTTGAAAGGATCTTACGTGTGCCGTGAAAGGATCTTATGTGTGCTGTGAAAATTTGAAAGATCATTAAATCATTTTCAAAAGAAGTTCAAAGCACAGTTAAGTGCATTCTTTTTTTTTTAATTTTTTGAGACAGAGTCTCACTTGTTGCCCTTGGTAGAGTGCCACAGTGTCATTGAGGTTACTCACAGCAACCTCAAACTCTTGGGCTCAAGCAATTCTCCTGCCTCAGCCTCCCAAGTAGCTGGGATTACAGGTGTCTGCCACAATGCCTGGCTATTTGTAGAGATGAGGTCTCATTCTGGCTCAGGATGGTCTCGAACCAGTGAGCTCAGGCAATCCACCCGCCTAGACCTCCCAGAGTGCTAGGATTATAGGCATGAGCCACTGCGCCTGGCCCTTTATGATCAACATAATTTAAGTGTGCCATGGAAGTTTAACTACAGGTTCGAGTGAGATAAAAATGGTTGAGATAAAAATGGTTGAAAAATGCTGGTCTAAACAATGATTTTCAAACTTAGTTGTAAAGACAATCAATTGTGTAATTGGTTGGATAAAATGAACAAAACCACAATATCCATGTTCCATCCTAAACCAATTAATCAGAAATCCCTCAAAAAGCCTTCCACAAATCTTGCATGTAAGCCTCTATGTGTTATGTGGCAACTTGTCAATGGTTACAGAATGCTGCATCTTCTAACACGTACGTATACCGCCCACCTCCATTTTCCAATGTCCATGCTATGTACAAAACACAGAATCTCTTTAAAATGCTTCCATGTTTGTGTTTACACAATTTACAGCTAATGTTTTTGTTCCTAACAGTTTAGTAAGTGATCTTCTAAGTAAACCATGTTATAAAATGCAATTTTCTCAATCCTCTACCAGTTCATGAGTTTCTGGAAAGCAGACAATGTGTTTTCTTCCTCTTTGAATCCCCTGCTCAGTATAGTACCTGGCAAATAAATGTTTGATAAAGTTTCACTGAATCAACACCAACATATAAATGTTTTTCTCAGAGGTGTTCATATTGTTTTTTCCAGCTTAGGAAGTAACCACATACACAGCTCACAGCTCAAGCCCTGATATGGCTGGATGTTAGATCTCAGCCTATATTACAGAGTACTGAGGCCTCTTAAAGGTCCCTTGCTTGAGATTGCCTTTATTTACCAAGAGGAACTGCAAAATAGGCCTCTCTGTGTATTTAAGAATAAGTAGTAAGTCAACATGGTTCTGAATGTAAGTCCAAACTAAACCTTAAAATGGTTCTTTTTCTCTGTCATACTTTTTGGATCACTAATATAATAATGGAGATTTTATTAATATCTAATCCATATGTATACTACCAGAGCAAAAAGATTTAAATACTAGATTCTCTGTTGCAGATCTAAAACTACTATCTAAACATTACATTTCTTGGGGTGGTGGTACATCCTGATGAAAATTTACCTCCCCAACTTTTTCTCATCTTTGTCCTATTTCCAAAATAAGGAGAGCTACAAAGCTCTCCTAGAAACAAAAAAATTTATTAAATCATATGTATCTTTTACTTAAAGCTAGTTCTCTTAGACAGCTAACCCACATAGCAATATGAAATTAGAAGTTTTACAGAAATTGTTTTTTTGTTGACTTTACTATATTCTTTACTATTTATTAAAAAAAAAAACTACTAAAGCCGCAAACTATGTAAGTGTAATTTTTCATTTTGAATCATGTCTGTTTAGTCTGGAAGAAAAAATTAGAAACTAAAAGCTAAGATTGACTAGGAATCACACATAACGAAAACTAACATGTAGCCATAAATGTTTATATTTCATTTAGATTCATAAAAAATAGTTTAAATATGTATTCGAGTCATATGTATATGTAAAAAACAAAGTACCATAGGCACTAGAAATTATATTTGATCCATTATGCTCCAAGCTACAGGTATCTAAATTACAAATATTAACACTTCCTCCAACAATATTCTGGCTATACGCAACTCTTGAATTTAATTTTTCTTTGAGTTTTGAAAAATTCCTTTAATTTTAACAAGATAAACCCCACAGACCTCATTTCCTTTCCTAATTTTGCTCATTTCATAATCAGAAAAGAATTACAATAGCTTAATGTTTCCCCACTTCTGACTCCTCACAATACCTGGCAGGATGGTTCTGTACATGAATGCAAAGTGTTGTTTAAGCCATGGATGGCCAAAGTGGTTGATATCAAAGTGCCTCTGAACAAGAAACATATACTGAAAGAGCGATCTAGTGGTGTAGCTGCCATAAGCAACTCCTTCATAGAGGGAGCCGTCCGTCACTTCTCGGAGTAAGACCAGAGATTTCTCCATGATGGTCAGAACTTGTTTGGTCCATAAGTAGGCTTCTTGAAGATACCCTGAAAGATGAAAACACATGACAACAATGACTAAAAGCTGTAACAAAGAATAAACAAAAACAAGGCAAAATAATGTCCTCTGAGTTATTTGACCAACTTATGTTACAAATTGCATTTTGTAAAACTCTTACTTGTCAATGTTATAAGTAACATCCTATTAATCCAGACTTCTAATGGATTCATGAGGCAAGTTAAGTTCTTGAATACGGGTCATTTAATAACTAAATGAAGATAAACCCTTAAATGAGTATCATTTTCCCATCTTTAATAACTTGAAACTATCACATGTAAGATCACAAATGCATAGAACTTTATAAGATTTGTATATTGAGACTTCTATTCAATTCCCACTCCCCCAAAAAATGCTACTTGAAAATATCTTTTGAAGTTTATCACTTTACAAAACTTTGCACCATTATTTTATAGGATCTAATAATAGGCTGCAAATACTATAAATGCTAAAAGAACAGTCTTCAATTTGTACTGTCATGGTAAGACAACCTCTTCTCTTTGTGCTTTGAATTTCATGGGATCTGAAAAGGTAGCACAGTGCGGTTAGATTATTAGAAACCACTGGAAAGGCAATCTAATAATGATACAAATCACCTGGGCGTCCTAAACCTGCCAAAAAGGAGCTGCAAGATTTTGTCCAAGCACTTCTTCAACCTGTCACATTTTTCAATCTCCCCACTGAATATTAAAAATCTAAAAAATTTTATAAAATCCTTTAGATTCCACCATGCTAGCTTTCTAGAATTTTTGTGTTTAGGTAACGATAACATTTCTGTTAACACAATTCACGCAGCACTGAACAGAATCTCCCTTAATCCTTTAATAATAACCCAATATGCATTATTGTCTCCAAATTACAGAAAGGTTGACTTGTTCAGGATCTCTGGCACATGACTTAAAATGACCAGAATTTTTATATGAACCTAGGTCTTCAGATTTAAGGTTCAGCTTATTTTGTTTACTTGTTTTTAAAACACACAACCCTCGTGGATAAAGCTAAGTTTGCTGCTTCCCAGCGTAGGTAAGGTCTCATCACTTTCCTCCCACACACATGCTTGTGTATCTTCATCAGAGCTGACCCTCTCTCATGGCTTACTAGGCATGACAGCTGTGGGACTTCCAGAGGGCAGATGCTACCAGTTCTAGGTCTAAATTCAAGTCTCAGGCTAAGACGTGGTTCCAGTGTCTTGGAGGGTACAAGGCTTCTTCAGGCTTGGCTGTGCACAGGCGACTGCTAATTGTGTTCTGGCTTCTGTCACTCAGCATCGTACCTGACATGCCAGCCTTATAGATAGTTTTCAATTTCCATTTTCTATCATTAGGGTTTAAAATTCTCATCACCTTTATCTTTTTTTTTTTTAAGACAGAGTCTCATTATATCACCCTGGGTAGACTGCCATGGTGTCACAGCTCACAGCAACCTCAAACTCTTGGGCTTAAGCGATTCTCTTGCCTCGGCCTCCCAAGTAGCTGGGACTACAGCTACTGCCTGCCACAACACCTGGCTATAATCACCTTTATCTTTTTTCCTCTCTGTGTCCTCTAAGCCAACAACCAACTACCAATGTGACCCATGCCTAAAAGCAGACCACTGTCTCTTAGATATCACACTGTTGGGTGTTCCTTATTTGTTCCTCACAACAACAACCCTCTTCAGGAAATACGAGGCAATGTCTACCAAAATTCTTTGCAAACTGCAAACAGTTGTCAATTCTTGGTACTGCTATTGTTGTTAATTAAAGCAATGCCCTGTATTTCTGTACAACTTATACACCTTGCTTGGAATGTTCTTTTTATCTTCACTTGTCTAAGTCCTACCCATCCTTCCAAGTTCCTTGGAACTTCCTAAAGTCACAAAAAGAACATTGTTCTCTTTAATTCAAATGTCATACACTCATTTGATATTTAACCATAAGGCTCTTCATGACATCTTTCTTTCCACTCTTTGGTGTTATAAGTATTGGGGAATCATTTAGACCAGCGGTTCTCAACCTGTGGGTTGCGACCCCTTTGGCTGTCTCCTGCATAGCAGATATTTACATTATGATTCATAACAGTAGCAAAATTGCAGTTAGGAAATAGAAACGAAAATAATTTTATGGTTGGGGGTCACCACAACGTGAGGAACTGTATTAAAGGGTCATGGCATTAGGAAGGTTGAGAACCACTGATTAAGACACTTCACACTTGTCTTCCTTCCATCCTCAATACATGTGGTCCACGTGGTCCCTGGATACCACGTCTAGACAGGGTTGGTAGAACACAGGAAAAGTTCTAATTCCCCACTTTTGAAAATTTTCATGAGCCCTTAACAAGAGTTACAGATGTCCTCTCAGCTTCTACAGTCAGCATCCACGGGGCTGCACTGAGAACACACAAGTATTCCCCTAGCCCAGCCAAAGAAGCTCCTGGAGTCAAGGTGAGTGTGCCGAGAAAGTCAGGGCTATTAGTCTGGTTGTCAACCAAGATCTGCAGGATCAGAGACTTCAGCTCTCCTCCTGTCCAGTCTTCTCGTAAATGTGTGTCCTACTTATGTGCGAGCTCTGGCTTTTAAATCAGAGCCACCATAATTCTTCTTAGAAAATAAACGCATCGGAAAACTCCTGGCAGAGGAGAATGACATATTCTGCCCCAATTCAAACCAGTACTTCAGAGGCATCTGCTTATTATTTGGAATGATTTTATCTATGAGGGAAAATGAAGAAACAAATTCTATTCCTGCTGTTAAAGAACTAAAAACTTAAGGAAATTCAACTGTAGTGGACTAAACTCCAAGACCCCGAGCTGAGATCTAGCTCACTCTGTATTCTTTCCATCACTTCATGACGGTATCTTCTCACAGGTTCGTAAATGGTTGGAAAGGTGGTTCTCACATTATTTGCATTTTTATTTTTTAACTTCGTTTTTGTTTTTTGTTTTTGCAGTTTTTGGCCAGGGCTGGGTTTGAACCTGCCACCTCCGGCATATGGGGCTGGTGCTCTACTCCTTTGAGCCATAGGCGCCACCCCTGCTTTTGTTTCCTGACAGCAAGTGGCAACAGCAGCTAAGACAAAAATTCACCTTCCTAACTAAACTTCCATTAAGTTATTATAAATTGAATTTATATTTTAACAGAGGCAACAAAATATAGTGCAAAGAAACTGAGCTATCTTACATGGTTAATGGGAGAATTAAATAAAATATGGAAAGGATTAGCACATGTCATGTGTTCAATTAATGTAAATTTCTTTTTCTCAAAGACCTAACTTGAGAGTTAGGTTGACGTGACAAGGGAGAAAGTTAAGATTTGGGTAAAAATCTAATATTGACAAAATGCTTATTCATTCTTATTGGAGATAGAATCAAGAGTTAAATTTTGTAGATTTCCTAGTTCCAATTATATATTTAATACTCTAATAATTCACTGTGATGTCTGGGCTGCTTTTTAATAATATAATCATAAAGAAAAATAAAAAATATAATCATTCAGCCACTGATAGATTTCCACTTGTAATAAAATTAGAGTTAAAAAAGAAAAAAAAGTAATTGGTAATTATGTAACACATGAAAGCAGAGTAGCTATAGGATCAACAAAAATTGCTTCCAATTTTGATACAAATAATCTAATCTAGATCAGTTGTTCCAACTCATGGAAAAAAAGAGTAGTGGTGTTACGATTCACACTTCACTTCAAATAATAAACCATCTGTTTAGCTTTTTAAAACTCCACACATTCCAGGTAGACTGCCTTCACTGCCAAAATTCCCTGAAAAACTGAATATTCATCACTGACCCTGTGCTATGAGGATATGGCCTGGGACAATCTAAGCCATAATTAGATAACCTGCAGGCTAATATAGTAACAGAAATTAAGGAAGAAATGTCCTTCAAGTAACTAAAAGATGCCCTAGTTATTATTTCATCTCATGGACTGAGTTGAAATCCAAGTATGAACATATACCTAAGAACAGTTATAAAAACACTTTGCTCACAACATGGTAACTCTGACTGATGTCAGCTCAGCCATCACCATGGCTATGCACACACTAACATCAGCTCAGCCATCAAGGTGGCTGGGAACGCACTGACTTCAGCTCAGCCATCGCCGTGGCTGTGCACACACACACACCTTGGTTCATCAGCACCAAGCTTCCTGTGAGCAAAGCCATGCAGTTGGTGGGCTGATGGTTGTGCAGGTACTGAAATCCCCATCCTCTCCTGTAGGACGTCTCATACATATACCCCGAAGCATTGGCAATCACTTCAAGGAACTTCTCCTGTTGTGTCTTGCTCAGGTAGTTATACAAGAAGTCATAAGCAGTGGCAAAACCAACCAGGGAGTGAGCAAGTGGCACTTCATCCCAAGGAGCATCTTTCACCAACCTGTAAAGGAAAACAAACCGTGGAAATGAGTTCACCAAGGCTGCCAGCTTTCACCACACCTCTTCGGTGTCTATTTCTCAGCACTAAAGGGCACAATTGAAGGCATAATCCAAGAGGTAAAATGACACATACTCGACTTCCCTCTACGTGAGGCAAAAGCATGTTTTGTCTCATTTGAAAAGTACAGAGTTAACTTCTCTTCTCAGCTTCTGGCAACATCGAGATTTGGAGAAGTTTTACTTTTGCTTCTTTATTCATGATGAAAGATTGGAGACCATATTCAAAGTGATCTGAACATGCAGTGGCAAGGCAAAACTCTCTGGAGTACCCAGGCTACTCTGGGGCAAAGCGTTTTTATAACTGTTCTTAGGTGTATGTTCATACTTGGATCCCAACTCCGCCCAATTATTTTATAAAATATATTTATTAATTATATTTCAAAATAATAGATTTCCTTGTATTATTATATATTATTTCTTCTGAATTTCTTCTGAGCCTTCTGAAGGCTCACATTTCTGTTTTCATTTGTCTAAGAGGTTCTCAGTTCTACTCTATGGCCACCTTAGCACAACAGGTGAGCACGTTTAGTCCATCTTACTTCCCATAGCTAGTTAATATGAGGGCATCATGGTCCACAGTCCAAGACCTCTCAAGCTGGACAGACCTACTTGGTCAACACTCTGGTGGGAAGCATGAGTGAGAAGCTGATGTGACTTGGAGCTAGTTCTAACTCTGAGTTTCTACACCTTATCCTTCCCCCTGAAAAGAACTGCACTGATTTTAAGTTCCTCCAAATATCTTCCTGAGAAGTACAAAAGTTCATCTTCTGTGACATATCACATTGCCATTTTCTAGGAAGCCAAATTTGTTTGATGTTATTTTGCAAATATTTTAATAGTGTGTGGCCTGCATTAAACAAGAAGTGAAGAAGGTTCTGTCAAAGTCAGAACTCTAAGGAATTATCCAGAAAATCTGTCGCATTGTGCAGGATATATGTAATCTTGAGAGAGAGAAACAAATGCAGTGAGTGCTGTACCCATGGCAGGTGGCAGAAAGCCTCAATTAGAGATTAAGCTGAAGTCCAACATTTCTGGGCCGTGAACCTCCATGGCAATCTAGTGAAGCTTTAACCCAGTGGTTCTCAACCTTTCTAATGCCGCGGCCCTTTAATACAGTTCCTGTGGGTCATGACCCAAAGGTTGAGAACTGCTGGTTTAGCCTGTTTTTCAAAATGCTTTAAAATTCAGAAGAAATAATATATAATAATACAAAGAAATCTATTATTTTAGAATATAATTAATAAATATATTTTATAAAATAATTGGGCGGAGTTGGGATCTAAGTATGAACAAATACCTAAGAACAGTTATAAAAACGCTTTGCTCACAACATGGCAACTCTGACTGACATTAGCTTATAATGATGTAAGTGCTTCTTTATTAAGGCACTGAATAACATTTAATAGCAGGGATAGTAAACACCAGCATTTATAAGTGGGGATGAACAAAAATTTTAAGACATCTGTAACAACTGTAATGTGATATGAAAATATCTGTGATATTTAAACCAAGTTACAGATTCTCCCAAAACCACTACAATTGGTTATCTCCATTCATGAGTGGAAGCAATGCTAGATTTTAGTTAGTAAAAGAATTTGTACTTTTAGTAAAATTAGTAAAAGATACAGTTTTTCCCTCAAACAAACCCCACAGACCTCAGCTTAAAAATACTTAAAAATGTTCTGAGCTACTACCTCTCGCAGACTGTATTCTTCCTTTACAATTCTTGCTCTTATGCAAAAGAAGCCATCTTGGTCAGGCCTTCCCTGGTCAGAAGGTTATTACCTCCACCCCCAACTGACAATATTTAAATTCCCCCTCCTCTTTTTTGTTCCCCTAAGCAAATGTGTATCTATCCGCTAGTAGAATTTAAGTTCTACAAGGGAAGAACTTCTCTATTTTTTTCCTCTGTTGTACTCACAGAACAGTATGTTACAAATAGTATACTCCATAAATATTTTTGGAAAGAAAGAAAATGGGAAAAAACCCTATAACTTATTGCCAACCACACTGTTGACAATGATAGTGTGATCATTATGAACTGAGGAATATGGAGGGATTCCTTTGTATTTAATAATAATTTCAGTGATTAGTTAGCTGTATTGGTGATACCTCCTGGTGCTAAAAGACTAAGATTCATGAGGTTTTTTTTACCATTTGGTCACAGACAAAGCTGCCTTTTTCATCTAGCCAGTCAGATTGCCAGTGAGTCTCCTACAGACTGTGAGAGTGTGAATTAATTTCCTACTTCTAGGAAAAAAACAACTCATACTACAACATGCTCTTCACTGACTCAGTGATCAGCCAGGCAGAAAAGCCAGATGATTTGTATCTCAGCCCTGTGTCACTGAACTATGTCGTGATGCATCTATAAATGACAGTTTGTACCCCCATCCATCATATGGACCCGTGTCCATCATAAAGCTGCATCAGTGAATTGCTACCATCTACCAAACCTTCACATGTACAATTAGCCAATGAGCTTGTTATTATAGATCATATTATAAGATTGTCGCCCTTTGTAAAATATTATTAGGCAAATTTCTGTGAAAATTTCCAAGCCCCAACACATAATTTGCTTATTTCAAACAGTTTCCAGTTCAACAGAACCCTATTACACCAATAGAAAAAAGCTTATAGTACTTTCAGGTCACCCCTATATTGTTATGAAAGCTGGCCTGTCATAGCTATATTCCTAGAAGGTTATCTAAATTCTTTATTAATACGGTCTCAAATACAAAGTGCAATTATGGAAGAAAGCATATTTTACAGTCACAGAAACCAAGGGCAATTTGCTAGTAGCTCATGGGTAGTAGCCGAGAAACTACCATGCTGAAAGTAATCCTGACACAGTAACTCAATTCACTGGAAAGGCTGGTTAAATGGAAAATCATTAAACAAACACCAATGTTAATTTGTGAATTTTGTTTCAATTTAGAATACATCCATAAGTACACATATTCACCAATCTTTGGAAGGTGAGTCAAAGCCTGTTCTTGGATATGGGTCTACAGATGGAGTTTTACTGTTGCTGCCTACAAAGAACACACATAACACATCATCACAATTTCCAGCTTGGGTTTCTTTACAATATAGAGAGAAATTAAAGATATTTATGCAGGAATTTGCAGAATCCTTCCAGATTTTTATGAGTTCTTCCCTAATCTTTTACAAATCTCAACTATACTAAATCATGAGAGCAAATTTTTATATATAGTAAGTCAAGCCAAAGCATTTAAGTTGGTTTTAGAAACATTAACTTTTTAACTCATATTTCAACTATTCTCACATTATTACATTGTGTGATTACAGATATTACAGGCTGTCCCCAGGTTATAAATGAAATAGGTTCTGTAAGTTTCTACTTAAGTTGAATTTGTATGTTAAGTTAGAGCCGGTACGAAACTATTACCTGTAATAAACTCTGTTCGTAAATGTAAGTCATATATCAGTCAGATGTTTGTAACTCAGGAACTTACTGTAAGAGCTTCTGTTTATAAATGTGAGTTATACCTAAGTTAGATGTTTGTAACTTGGAGGCTTCCTTTGGTGGAACTGGTATTAACTGGTTTGAGAACAAATAGGGGACAGCTGATACTTCCTAAGCACAGAACTTCTGGTGGGAACAGAAATGAACAGCCACAGTAGAAGGCAGCCTTCCAGCCTGACATTCAGCATTCTACGAGAACAGCGGCCCTGTTATACAAGCAATGGAAGTTAATTTCATTGGCAAGTCAATTAAGAGGAGGTTAGTTGAGAAAACTGTTATTATATTCCTCTTTTGTAAATAAGCCCACGCTTACTCTCCTTTGAGCAACTGTTCTCAAAGTAAAGTCCATGGGTCACTTTCAGAAGATCCACAAGTAAAGTTGTTTTCATAATAATATAAAGATGTTTTAATGTTGATATTTGCCCTGATGGTACAAAAGCAATAGTGGGTAAAAATGCTTGTGCCTTAACAAGAATCCAAGCAGAGGCACTAAACTGCCCTTGCAGTCTTTATGTGATTATGCACTGCCACACACTGTTTTTAAAAAAGCCCTCCTCACTTAAGAATGTCCTTGATAAAGTGGTAAAAGTGAATAATGTTTTAAAAATATCAACCTTTTGAATATACATCTTTTTAATATTCTCTGTATGAAGAAATGGGAAATGTGAAAAGTAGAGTGAACCAAAACGAGTGTCACAAGGAAAAGAAATCATCCCCTGAGTTGAGCTGAACTAGCTGGGGGTTTTTTTGTTTTGTTTTTCTCATGAAACATCATTTTACATGACACAATGGCTGACTGACAAATCATAATTGTTTGTATTTGGGTATTAAAGTAGGAGTTTTCTTGAAAATAAATAAGGCAGGCCTGCCAGTTCAAGGAAAGCTAAAAGCCTTTGTTGCCAATGACAAACTTGGAGCTTTTATGTGGAAATAAAAATTTTGGAAAACTTGCATCCACTACTGAGAGCTTAAGAGCTTACCAATACTGAAAAATTTTTCTGATGAAATCAGTGAGAACATAAGGAATATGATTTATTTTTATGTTGTGTAACTAAATGAATCAACATTTGGAAGACTGAAATAACTCAGTTGAACAAAACATTGAAAATAAAGAAAGTATGATGTCACAAAACTATGCATGGGTAAGTGGCAGAGTTAGTGGCCTTACAAAGAACCAGACAGAAGGGCACTTAAATACTCAAATACCACATCAGGTTTGAAGCCTTCCCATTTTCATGACACCAAGGCAAAAACAAGGCATGAGAACTGAGAAAAGGGGCAGACATTACAGGAAGAGAAACTACAATTCTGTGCTCGCACGGCTGTTCACAAGGAACATGAGACACTCATCACATAGGATTTCTAAAACAACACTTCCCCTCCTCAAGACCTCCGATGAACCTGGGAACAGAATAAACTATTCTAGGTAGAGCTGGCCCAGGGGATCGTGGGCCCCTTAAGCTGGTAACAAAGATTCTCTCTTTGACCAGATTCTAGTCAGGCCCCTCTGCTCCCTCTTCCTGACTAGGCTTCAAGCTTGGTCTATGAAGACTTGATCACACACTAACAGTTTCTAACAGCTCAAGGACATATCCCTAAGATGACCCTATCTCCTCTGAAAGTAACTGCTTGAGAAACTCAAGGCTGACAAAAAAAAAAAAAAAAAAAAAAAAAAAAAATGCACCATTTATTCCAGCCAACATTTGAGGATAGGGTCTCTTTTTCCCATTCTCTGTGGAAGGACAGAATCCTACCTTTGGTAAGAGCCAGTCAGCAGACACAGCTGAACTAACTGCATGCACACTGACTAACTTTTGTGATTTTTCACTTCTCTGGCTCTGCTGAGCTCTCACTTCCCTGCCTCTGTATGCCTTCATTCTCTCTGTAAAACTCACTCACCTCTGCACAAATCAATGTTCAAATCGGTTTACATGGGACTCTTTTCCTTACTGAAATAGTTATTATTGATTAAAATTTGCCCTTACTACATTAACTAGTGTCCAGTTTGGTTTTCTTTGACACTGACCAGGGCTAGCGTACACAGAAATGGACAAGGAGCTTTCCAACATCATCTTCAGGAACAAAACTACTTTCTTTATTTGAAAACAATTGCTAGAAGGATAACAGTATAACAGAATGGGAATTGACTGTATGTTACAACCTCACCAGGGAAAATAACTTAGCCCTGAAATGTAAAAGAACATTTCATTTCACAATTTATATTTCTATATTCATTAAATTCACTGGATTTAATATACCAGAATATTACCACTTAATTTCATTTTCATTTGAATATCCCAAATATTAAATTCTAAAATATGAAATTTAAGTCTGCTGTGTCCATTCAAGAAGAAATATGCAAAATCAAAAATTAAATTCTGGATCCTGGAAAGGCAACAGAAAGGAACAACTAGATTTGCCTATATTGTTCACATTTTTACTTAAACGAAAAGTATTCTAGATGATTTGTAGATAAAATTAATTAATCTAAGTGTTAATATACCAAGATAATGCAAATAAAATGTAGGGTAGTGTTGTTAAATGGGAAAAGGCATTACCATGTCATTATTTTAAGCTTAACTCAATGACATGCAGTCTTACCAAATACCTAAGCATGCTACCCAAGTGTAATCTATTTAAACAGAATCAAACAGCATTCATAATTATAATCTCTTTTAACTAAGAAAGGGTGCTTTGGGCTAGTATTCGACCTAAAAAGGTAAAAGGGAGAAATAAGGTAGGTAAAATTATTCAAATTTGATAACAAGACCTCTGTTTCAATGAAATGGCAGAGTTCAAAGGACTTCGGTTAAAGATAGGCTTATATATCATATTCCAATGACAAACTTGGAAAGAATCTGTTCTAATGGAGAAATTCTGAAACCTGGAAAGGTGACAGAAGAGAATAACTAGAGCTGCCTATATTGTTCACAAGCATAATCAAATGGTCTTTCCCATTTTAAAAGAATCTTGGCATTTTTTATATGTTTAACATGTTTTATATTTATATGCGTAAAATATAAGTATGTTTCAAAAAATTCAGTTGGACAAATTACTAATGCCATCACTTCAGTTAAATGACTATGCAAACCGTAATAGACCATGTGAGAAACCATATCTAGAAGGAGTAAATACGACTTAAGACAAAAATTAGAAAAATAAGAATAGCCAGGATGATAGAAGGTAGTTAGCCCTTCCAGATAAGGAAATATAATTTAGAAATGTTGGTTCTAACAGAACTGATCGCTGATAATGATGTGTTTATGTACTTGACGTTTACGTACTTGATGTGTTTATTAAACATAAAAATTCAGTAGAAATTTTGTAACATGCCACATCAAAAACATACTGTCTATTTAAGAAGTCTCTGGCCAAGAATACAGATCTAAAGATTCTGACTCCACGTATTTCCCAAGGAAAAAGGTTTAGCCAAATTGTTAGCAACCATTATACTGCAGTTAAAATTTACCCCCCCACACATGGTGACCAATCAGCTATTTAGAAGCTATGATAGGAAGACAATCGTCCCTTCAAAGAGGTCCCCATCTTAATCCCCAGAATCTATGCACACAACTTTTTGTTTTCTCTTTTCAAAATGAAAAGTCATTATAGTATACAAGATGGTTTTGTTGTCAATAGTTTTGGCCCAGTGAAAATATGCAAACAGTTAACATTCATCTCATTAAAATCATAGCATATCTATAAATACAACAGATCTTTATTGTAATTAAAGTGATAAAATATCTGAGTTAGAGAGAAATGCATCCACAAGCCCAGGAACACCAAGGATTGCCCACACCACCAGAAGCTGGGAGAGCAGCTTTGAGAGAAGTTCTCTGCTGGAGGCTCCAGAAGGTATCAATCCTGCTGATACCTCAATTTCTGACTTCTGCCCTCTAGAACTGTAGGAGAATAAATTTCTATTCGTTCAAAGCCATCCTAGCAACAAATACACTGATGTTAAAGAACGTGACCAACTCTCTCTGCCATTGGATACATTCCTATCTAGCACCCTCTTGCTGCTGCCTGAACACACAGTTATTCTTGTTTACCCCAGAGCAAGACCCACCTGGTATTCCAACAACATGCAAAAGGGCAGAGAATGACCTGAAGCATTAAGTTTTAAAATGTGAGAGACACTTTAACAATGGCAAAAATTGGGCCTGGCACAGTGGCTCAAGCCTGAAATCCCAGCACTTTGGGAGACTGAGGAGGGAGGATTGCTTGAGGCCAGGAACTTCAGACATGCCTGGGCAACATTTTTTTTAATTTAGCCAGGCAAAGTGGCATGTGCTTTTAGTCCTAACTACTCAGAAGGTTGAGGCAAGAGATTGCTTGAGCCCAGGAGTTCCAGGCTGCAGCAAGCTGTGTCCACACTGCTACACTCTAGCCTGGGCAACAAATCAAGACCCCACCAAAACACCCCTCTACCCCCAAACTGCAGTCAAATTGCTAAATACTTGTTATCCTCATGGTAGAAAAATAACAAAACCAAAATGAAGCAGGCTTTTTAAGATGCTAGACTACATGAAATGACATCTTGTTAGATCTTAGAGTAAGGTTAATATTTACTCAAGATTCTTGCTTCTTAATGTTTTACCGAATTTCTTTTATAATATGCTTTTTAAAGGTTTTTCTAAGTTATGTTAAAGTTTCATAAATCCAGAGGCCTTTTTAATACAGTGAATGAACTGCGGCTGATTTTATTCAGCAGTAGGAAATAATGTGCTGCAAGAGTTCACTCCACTCAGTCTTGGAAACCTGAAATGTAATCACTAATCACAGGCTTGCTCTGCTTCTTAATGAAATAAAGATGCTTCCCAATATATTTTGGGGAACAAGCATTCTAAAATTATAGAATAAAAAGGGCCACCTCAAAGCCTGAAGCAGTCCCCTCACTGGAGATGTCCAAGGAAGATATTTAGAAGGGATTCTCTGGAAAAAAAGCATGTGTTTATCAGAATGTTGGGCAGCATTTTTAAACTATAAATAAGACGGTGAAATGAATATAATGGGTGTGACCAGTATATTTTTAATGCAATTTAATGGAATGGAAAATTGCATACTACAAAGCATAATTTAAATGCAAGGGCTGTTTTATGAAACTTTTACTTATATATCTATCATAAGTAAAGTTAAAGTTATAGGAACACTGGGCTGTACTGTAAACATTTACTGTGAGTCACAGTCAAAAGAGGTTTGAATACCACTGTCTTAGCTGGTAAGTGTGAGCCAAACAAGCCTCCCACCACATTTGTCCTACTAGCAAGAGGCTACAGCCAGGGGCTACTTCAGTGGGAGGTGCTGGGTTGAAACTTGGGCTTCCCAGACACTTCTCAGCAGAGGGAAAATCCCAGTGTGAGATCATCAGGAAGGAACCCAGGAAACCAGAGAAGCTCTGTATGTTCAAAGCAGAAGGTAGTACATGATGGAGGCAGCTGGGAAGATATTACATGGGTTCTGGCAGTCAATTTAAGAAGGGAAAAATAATTTATCACTGTGTGGAAAAATAAGAAGAAACACGTCCCTCATCCACCAAAACCATTTTGTTTGGCTTTGAAGCCATTTACATTCAAGAGAAGTAATGAATAATACCTGTGACAGCACCCTGTACCAATAATATTTATTTTATGTTCTGGGTTTGGAATTTCAAAAAGAACATCTTAAAAAGCAATTTGGCAGAAGAGTGGAAAAAGGTCCGTTTTGAACTTTTCTTTGTGAATCATAAAAAATGTTGTGGGATGCGTTATCTCATATGTTGCCACAAAACAGAATTGATAAATTAACTAAATTTAAATTAAAGAATGAGCCAAACTTGCGAGCTATCTCCAACATGCCCCAGGCAGTAAACAGTTTTCCAAGTTTTTAGATTTAGAGTTATCTATCATATTGAAAATAAAAGCTGACCCTAAGTGCTGAATATAATCACATTCCCTCCATTTTCTCTGACCAAGTGATAGACCGTAGTAGAAAAGCAGAGGGCGTAAGCTTCAACATGGATTCAGTAATATTTTAAAATCTTTCTCATATCAACTGGCTCTTGAAAGAAGGCAAAGGAGTCACTTTCATGTGGTATTTTAAAATTATGGTCAAGAGAACAGGATGAGAAGATACCAAAGTTAATATAAAATTTTAGCAATATGTGCACATTCTATTTATTCTTACTTCTTTCTTTGCCCAGCTGTTTTCTTACAATACTGAATTCACTATAAATGAATCACAGATATGAGCTAAAAATTACTCCCCAAATTGTTACAAGCCCAAATCACTACACACATTTCATTGAGAATGTTTTTTCTTTTTCCTTTTTAACTTCAGAAGAAGCAGCACGATTCACTCAAGCTAATCCTCTTCTCCCAGAGTGCGGCCTCATGACAATTTGGCTTCAGCTCCAGAAAGTGATTTGAGGACACCCATGGGGCTGCCACGCTGTATTAGCGCCTTGGCGTGTCCTCTCATTCTCCCAGCTGTTATTCATTTATTCATTGTGGTAATAATACTTTAATTAACCTGATCTTCTTTGAACTTTCCTTCTACATTTTTCAGATCATCAACAGAAACTATGTCTATTGTACCTGAAAGTATATTCTACGTTGGAAAAAATTTTTTTCTGGTGACAATGACAATGATACATTTGTATACATACGTACACACACATATTATACATTATATGTATTATACATACATGTATATATTTAAAGCACAACATAACACTGGCAAATAAGAAGTAGCTAAAAATAAAGCTTGGGAGTTATGAACTAGCCATCTTCCCTTGGGTACATGGGAACTTCAATTCAATTCAGTATATCCAAAACCAAACCTTTATTAACATTCTCTAACAGCTCCAAGTGTTACAAGCTCACCAAGAGGTCCCACCATCCCCTCAATATCCCATAAAGAAAATTCTTTGTGCCCCTTGGCCCTCAAATACAATTGTCAAGTCTTATAGGTACTAATTCTTTACCACTGGAACCTATTGCTCCTTTCCTGTTCCACACTTTCATCTGGATACACACAAAAGGCTTACTGGTCTTCCTGGTCTGACCTCACAGTCTACTCCCACGTGTGGTCAGAGATTCTTCCTAAAACACAAATCTGAGACATAAGAAATCAGCGGTCATTTGATATCTCTTGATGCTTGTGTCCAAGTGATCAAAACTGGGTGGGGATCAAGCCTCAGCATGCAGCTGCCAATGTGCAGGAAAAACCAAGGACAATGTTATTCACTGAATGGTTGATCTGCACCAGGGCCTGTAATCAGCACCATCCAGACTAGGGGAAGTTGCGTGGGTCAAAGGGCCGAGGTTCTTCCATAGATAAAGTGTAAAGAAAATAAAGGGATGCAACGGAAACTGCAGATAAAAAAGAAAACCTTAAAAACACTGTTAAAATGTTTAAGAGTAAGCTATCATGCCTAGAGATGCACACCGGGTGAACTATCAAGGAACACAGGACATGAGGATTGCCCAAGTTGGGTAGTCTCTGTCAGGAGGAAGGTGTGACCAGATGGGGCCTATCAAGGTGCTTCTAGGGGTGAATTTTGCCAGTTGTGGTTACCAGGATGTTTGCTTTAAAATAGAGTATTAAGCGGCACATTTGCTCATATAAGATTCTACTTCAACTTTACAATGAAAAGGTTAACACACACACGCATATAAATATGATCATGTCAGTGCTGTGTTAAACCCTTCAGTGGCCTCACAGGGCTCCTAAGAAAAAGTCCCACCCAGCTCCTTCACAAGGCAGCCAAGGCAGCAGCAGGCTCTCTACTCAAAGCATTCAGTTTTCTACTCAAAACCTCATCACTTGCTAGTTTCCTCCCGACATTAAAATTTTCAGTTCCTTAAAAGCACTCTCATTTTTTTTTTCTTTTTTTGAGTTTTTGGCTGGGGCCAGGTTTGAACCCGCCACCTCCGGTATATGGGGCCAGCACCCTACTCCTTTGAACCACAGGCACCGCCCCAAGCACTCTCATTTTTCATGTCTCCAGGCCTCGGTACATCAGTAAGTTCTACTTGGGATGCTAGTGAAACCTGGTTGCCTTCCCTCTTCACTTGCCTGATTCCTCTGTTTCCTTCTGGCCCCAGCAGGAAAGCCGCCTCTGAGGCTCCAATGCTGGCACAGTACCCCAGGCCTTCGCATTACGCTCTGCACTTTCCCAGTCACAGCATTCATCACCTGTGTAATACTGCCTGTTAGTTTATATCTCCCTAGATCAACAACTCTAGGCAAGACAGATGTATAACATGCCTTCAAATTTTTGTATTCTTAATACCTAGCAAAATACCTAAAACACAGTAAGTATACAATAACTCATATAAAATGAATATGTGCATATACTCACTTATAAATAAAAATTACTTTCATTGATGTCAAATTATAAGAACACAAAATATAAGCAAAGCAATAATAATTGAAGATAACAGTAACATCTAACACATTATGTACTGCTTTATTAACTAATCCTCTAAATAACATTATGTGGTATTATATTGATCCCCAATTTACAGACAAAGAAACTGAGCCATAGTAACATGCTCAAGTCACACAGCTTATAAATAAGATTAGAACACAGGCAGTCTGACTCTACAGCTCTTGCTCTTAAAGCAAAGTATCACACACACAGATACCCACGGCTTAATACCAATGCCATCCATTTCAGAGACTGAAGCAGGTGGCTTTCAATGAATAAAACAAAACTCTATTGTGGATACCTGATAAGGAGCATACATGGACATTACATATGTGACGGACGCCAAAACTCATCCGTCAGGATCAGGGAGGAGAGGATATCAGGTGCAGCAGCACTTCAAAGAGCAGGTAATTCGAGATGCTCCGGTGAGCTGTGCACCAAGATGTCAAACCCTGACATTCCTTCCACTGACCTCCACGTGTGTCAAAGGCACAAGGTCTTTGTGATTGCAGGCTGACAGGCAGAAAGCTGATGATAGACAGGTCTTCAGAGCAAAAAGTGAAGCCAGATAAATAAGAGCAGCCACAGTATACCAAGTCATATTCAAAACTGTACACACTCCAGGATTTTTGCTCTTGGTAGGCTTAGAATCTCAATCAAAGTAAGATGATCCGTGAGCTGGGCTCAGGGGCTCATGCCTATTATCCTAGAACTGTGGGAGGCTAAGGTGGGAGGATTGCTCGAGGCCAGAATTTTGAGACCAGCCTGAGCAATACAATGAAACCCCATCTACACATCTACAAAAAAAAAAAAAGAAAAAATGTTTTAAATTAGCCAGGTGTGGCGGGCATCTATAATCTCAGCTACTTGGGAGGCTAAAGCAGGATCTTTTGAGCCCTGGAGTCTGAAGTTGCCGTGAGTTATGGACTCCAGCCCAGGCAACAGAAGGAGAACCTATCTCAAAAAAGAAAAAAAAAAAAGATGATTCATTCAATTTAATTTATTAGTGTCTTTGTGTGTCAGGTATGCCACATGAGACTCTCAGGACTCAAAGGTAAAAATGTTGGGGGTAACCTCAATAAGCTTATGTGGCAGTGGGGAAGATGACAAACCAGGAATCACAGTGTGGGTGAAACATCCTATCAGATTTTGCATGAGTTCCTGGAAGCGTGTGACTTACACTGCCAGGGTAAGGGCAGAAGGTAGAGTCCATCAGGTTTCTAGAAGGAAGTTTCTTTGGAGTTGCTTTTAAAAGATAAACATCCTGGACAGAAAACCGAGTAGGCAACCCAGTTCCTGATGCAAATCGATGAGGTAGGTGAAAAACAACTACCGGGATTGAGAAGGATGAGAGGGCTAGAGACTATAAGGGAAGAAGCTGCTGGATCATGAAGTTGGGGTAGGATTAGAAAGAAAGGAAGGAGAAGACGGAATTGCTGCAGGCAGAAAGGCCAGCTCATGGCTGATTTGTAAACTTCCTGCTGCCCAGACACAGGGCGGAGTTGAAAACGCCAGTGCACCTGGTCCAGGTGGACCACTGGACCACACGTCAATCCATGTCAGTGAAAAGCTTCAAAACAGTAAAATTCTAGGAAAAAAAGAAAGACTTTAAAAGTCTGTGAGCTCTGGAAGGAGGCATTTTTATGGTGATGATGACAAAAGGCTGACCTTTTTTACTTTTCAAAGATCCTTTTTCGGGAAGAGTTCACCTACATTCGTCAATGACAGAATCCCCAAGAGCACGATGTATCCATAGTGTACAAGAATGCAGAACAGAGGGGAGGGAGGGTGCTTGGTGGGATTACACCTGCCGTGCGTCTTACAAGGGTACATGTGAAACTTAGTAAATGTAGAATATCATTGTCTTAACACAATAACTAAGAAAATGCCAGGAAGGCTATGTTAACCAGTGTGATGAAAATGTGTCAAACTGTTTATAAAACCAATGTATGGTGCCCCATGATCGCATTAATGTACACAGCTATGATTTATTATTAATAAAAAAAAAAGAATGCAGAACAGAGAGGGAGGGAAGAGAATAAAGTTGATGGGGGCCAGTGAAAAGTGTAGTCGTAGCAGTGCAGAAGCAACAGGACCGGTAAAGGGCAGAGATGGTAACTTACGAGGACTAGCACACCTCGCCAGGAGGCCCTAACAGTTACATAAATACACACCAAGGTATCTGCCAACGGTATCTATGAGCCTTTGGAGTGATAACAGAGGGCTTTGGAAGTCCTCTGTCCACACAGTTGGTGATACACATATTAAGAAAGTAAGATAAAGACGACAGAAAAAAAGATAATAACACAAAAGACATGTACAAGGTGAACTATCTTTTCTCTCTCACAAACCCACTCCCTTCCCCTATAGTCCCTATCTCACTTGGGTATCAGTATACAACCAGTCACCCAGGGCCATCATTTATACCTCCCTGTACCCTACAATTTAATTTTAGTGGCACCTGAGGATCACAAGAGGCACCTGTTACACATGCAGGTTCTTTGGCCCATCTAAGAGGTCATGATTCCATTAGTCTGAGTAGGATGCAGGAATCCCTCTTTTTAAGGACACAATATGCTGAATCACACTTTGAGAAACAGTACGCCATATCTCCCCAATCTCTGTGTAAATTTTCTATACTAAATGTCTCTTAAATTCATGCCTTCTTGTCCCGTCCTCACTGTCTTAATGTAGTCTTCACTTCCCTACAACTGATACTGTAGTCAAGCTGTCCACACACAGAGCTTTCTAAACTACAGGCTCACATGGGATCAGCAATGATCTGGCCCCTGACTACGTCTCCTCCTGGTGTCCAGAACCTGCATGTTAACACCAGAAAGGAAAAGGAAAGATGGATGAGAGAGACTATGTTAAGTGTGGCTACAGTGTGTTGTCTTAATGGACATAGAAGAAGAAGATGAAGAAGTAAAAGACCATTCTGAAGGTCCCTAAGGTAAAATGAACTATCTGACTTTCCAAGAGACTCCATAAGCATAGTGATGCCGTTACTACTCTCCAGCTGTTATCTACCCATCACTAGCAAGAACTTAACATCGGCAAGACTCTACCTCGTAAGTGGTATTAGAAGTGAAAACTTATTTTATCCAAAAGATAAAGCCAACTTAAAAAAATGATTATGAAGTATCAATGAAACAGAATACAGACACAATATATGCAGTACTTGCCAACTAACATTTTTCTTCAGGATATGGCATAAAGAATGCGCAAAATTTAAATATCATGCTTGCCAACTTTTTATATTAAAAAAATTTAAGAGTCAGATTGTAAAGACTTCGTGGAACTTAATACATTCAGGTTGCCTTTGCTAGAACTCAATTAAAAGAGGGCTGAGGACTCCTGTGGCCTTGAGCACAACTCCTCTGACAGCTCCTGTTGCGTTTTAAAAGGCAACAAGTGACACTGAAAGGGTATGAGGAGGTAGGAGAGAGTGAGTCACTCATCACACAGACAAGCTCAGGGTCACACCAAAACTGAACCTCAGAGTCAAACTGACACAACAAAGGAAAGGAGCTTTGGATTTCTTTTCAAGTGTGTATGTTTATAGCTGTCACAAAACATCTTACTGTTAGAAAGAAGCATTATTAGAACTACTTTATTCTCACCTGCATTTGAAATAAGCAGGGGAAGAGCTTAGAGTTTAAGTTAGCTGAGCACTGAGAGTTCAGGTTAGAGAAGCATCCTACGTAGGGTATGTCTACAACCTACAACACACAATTGTCCCACGGCTCCCTGACCGGCTCCAGCTGCCCTGCACACCCACCCATGCCTGTTCCTCTGCCACATGTCACATGCTTCAATTCTTGCCCAATAATCCATTTGTAATGATGCTGCCCACAACCTGCTTATTAAATGGCATTCACAATGGGAATTCACCATGGCAGTGTGTTTCTGTAAATGTGAAAGAATCTGATTGTCATAAAAAGCCTCCTAGTCATCAGCTATTTTACCCTTCTATTTCTAAGGTAAAGGGGGAGAGCTTTCTTTAGCTCACAGAATGAAAGTAACAGAGAAATAGAGTGGCAGGAAGAATGAAGGGGAAGAGGAAGGGAAAGGAAAAATGTGAATGAGAAAAGGCCAGGGAACGGGGCGCTGGGTTTTCTGACAGCGCAGTGTTTGTTTCCATGAGTCCACGTTAATGGACTCCAGGTGCATTCCTGGCTAAGCCTCCCCCAGCCTTCGTCACTGTAAGGTCATGAGAGGAAAACCTGATCTTTTTTACTCACGGTGCTGTGGCTCCACATATTGGGGCCCAGCTACATCCTCCCCCTTTGATTCTCTGCCTTAAATTGCAATTTTGAAAAGTAAAAAGCCTGAGAAACAGCTGTAGGGAATTTCACTTGGAACCCAGCAGGCAATGCTGAGACAGGCTGGTCCACTCTTCATTTTCATACACTCGGCAATGAAAGCGATGGGCTCATTTCAATATGCCAGAAGTCTTTCTTTCATTCTCTTTATTCCGTTTTACTACTTTATTTTACTTTGCAAATACACCCTCAGATGTCACTATCCAGATTTTGCAATCCACAGCAAAGATTTAATACCCAGTCTGTTGTGTGTGTGGGGGGGGAAGTACAATTACTTCTCTGTCCAAAAGTTCAACGTTTTTTGTTTCCCTCACCAGTTCTCCTGATTTCCTGTAGCTAACTGGCTCCAAGGCAAGAGTGAAGTAATTTCTTTCCTCTGTGATTTATTTTCTGTCTTACGATAAGTAAGCAAAAATACTATATAAAGAAAGGGAGAAAAGGAATGATTCACAACAAATAATTGTCAAAAATGCAACTCCAGATTTACGAAGTATGCAAAATTCAGTACTGTGTACCAAAAAACTTAAGAATAAAGTTGCATATTCATACCTATTTCTATTAATAATAAACGTTTTAGTAAAACTATGTGCCAGGCACATGACGCTAAGAGCTTTATGTGCATTATCTCATTTAATCCCGGGAACACCCTTGCACAGGCAGAAAAATCGTTTCATAGAAGAAGAAACAAGTTTACTGATGTTACAGAACCTGCCAAAGGCCACGTGGCTAATACAGTGGCAGAACCAAGATGTGAAAACAGATCTGCATCCAAAGAGCCCTAAGCCAGGCCTATTCCCCAGAGTTTACAATTTAAAGATGATAGCTCCCACCAAAGCCTGCTGGTTAGAAACACACACTGGATAACTCTTGTACCATCATGAACAACAAATCCTGGTACAATACTATCTTAAATTTCTTCTAAATGCATTCACCTTCTCATATTATTAAACCAAGTACAGAAAACTTAACTGCACCTTTCGTAAGAGATTCAAAATCTGTTTTTCCAGTAATTAAATACATTTTGCTTATTTTGTCTGTCATCAGTTCTAGAAGATCACTGTAAGAATTTGCTCAGGACTGCAATGTCAAGCTCATGGCAACCCATCTCCCAAGAGCTTGGTTGAGATAGACAATGTGTAAAGAGGCTGCCTGATGGCTTTGCAGTCATTTCATTTTTGTACCTATGTAAAATTCTACTGAAGGATTAAGCTAGACTAGAAAGAAAAAAAAAGGTGGCCTGGACTAAATAAGAGATCCACCCCTAAACCCCCACTCCTTCCCCTGCTCCAGTTTTAGTGAACTTTGCTTCTGAGATCCTCCATTGAGGGATGTACCTCTGAGCAAACCAGGCCTGGTTCTGCTCTCAGTCCGGTCTGGTATAAGAAACAACACAATGCAATTCGTCACACGTGCACTGTCAGGATGCTATAAGAAAACTGTGAAGGTTCTTTCTGAAACCCCCAGGAGAAATTTCCTTCTGATCCTAGGGCCAAGAGTAGTTCTTCTACAGAATAACTGATCTCATGGATACTGTAAATCTTCAAACTGACTCTGCATACTTTCTTTGCTGCTAAGACCAAAAACCCCTCAGGGTCCACTTGTGCCTTGCTCATGGGGTGTTAGATGCATTTTAGCAACTGTCTCATTCCTTGTCTAGTCATCCCCAACCTGACCCCACCCCCACTTTTCTTTCTCAACTACTTCTAACTTAAATCACGTTTTTATGTTTCCTTAATCTTCAGGGGGAAAGATATAGTAGAAATAAGTACAAAAAAGTAAATAAAAATATACCTTCATATTATACAAATTTTCAAAAGTTGAATATGTGCTGACTCTAAAAACTTATCCTAAAAACTCATTTAAAAAAAAAAATCCCCTTTAAATCTCTACCAAGCCCTGTATTTATGATTTTCCTACCTTGAACCTTAAGCTCTTAAAGAAAAAAAAATACTAATTTTCACTTATTTGAAATCCAGTTGTTTTTTAAAATCCATATAAAGACTGAATACAGAAAGCAACTCATAATAACGAGGACGGCCACATGGTGCCAACTGTCAGAGAATTTGTGTGCTCTGTGTCTAGGTGATATTATATAAAAAAAGAATTCACTGTAAGTGTAATAAAACGTATTTTCCATTGTTACCAGCCCCACATTTAAGATCTAGCTTATTAAGCTTTCTAAAAACGGTTGTATGTTAAGTTCTAATCAAGCTTTTTTATAACAGAGCCAACTGTAACCCAAATCCTAACTCTCATTTGGAAGACTAGATCTATGGGCGGTGGGGGTGGGGAAGGCTTAATTAATAAGGGTAAAAACAAAGACATTACTGGTGATGTTTCTGCCATTATAATTTTTAAGCTAATAATAATACACCACTATATATTAGGTCACAATAGTATCTTTTTTAAATTGGATTTTTAGAACAAAGTTAAGCACAAGTTTAAACTACCCTATTATCTTTGTTGTGATGAGGCATGCGTGAGCTTTAACAGAAGGGAGAACAATGGAGAGAGCTTCTGAGAGTGGATACAGGCACCCTGCAAAAGCGGACACAGCACATATGTGAGTCTCAACTTTCTGTGGTGTCCAGTCACCCAGAAACTCAGAGATACACACAGTTACAATGCATGCTATTATTCTTTTCAATCACCACCATCGTTATCAATCTATCAGATTCCCTTTCTACTTTGTAGTATATTATATGGACATAATACAATTAGATAATAATTTCCAGTTAAATTTTCCTTTACAATGGCACAAGATTCTTAAGTGAATCTATACATGTGGCCTTTAACCTCTTCACTTACTACTCAAATAAAATAAACCACATTAATAAATTTGTATGCATATATAGCTCATATACACTTCATTTTAACACTGAACACAGACATAACACTGTCACTTCCCCCCAAGCTTTCTTCAGTTGTGTTACTATTAGATTCCTAGATGCATAAAGAAAGGGCTCCGGGGAGCACTGCTAAAAATTTTCATGCAACAAGGCCAAAAAGAAATTTGTATGAATTAAACAGATGTTCTAGTTTTGAGAGCAGTTTGAACAAAGATGAGCAAAATCCTCAAACACTATTTCCTTAGAGTTTATATATACTAAATTATAAACCAGAGTCTAAAGACTAGGTAAAATAATGGTATCATTGTGATGATAATTATCATCATCATTATTTTTTGAGGGGTTACTATCTGGCAGGAACTGTGCTCAATACTTTACATTGATTATCTCACTTAATCCTCCTAACGACCCTATGAGGTGGATATGGCTATTACTGCCACATTACACGTCAGGACACCAATGCTCACACAAATTAAAAAAATTAATCTGAAGTAACACAGTTGAAAAGTGGGGAAGCCTGGACTCCAATGCAGGCAGTGTGGCTCCAGAGCTGGTGCTTTTCTACCGTACCACAGTGAAGCATGACACAGATGTTTAGGTCAGTCATGAATGAAAATGAATGAAATCCTTTATTAAATGATCCTTAACTCAGTTCTGAGCAGAGGAAATATTCCCACTTTAGGTTTTAAGTATTCAATGTTTGCACCTGTTACCCTGGGCGCACAATTAGTAGGCTATTTCTTGATTTTTGAATCCCCAGCACCCAGTACAGTGTATAACACACAGCAGATAATAAATGTCTGGTGATGAAATGAATAAATGAATGAACACCATTTAGTCATGGGTTTTCAAAAGAGCAGAAATGCTCTTCACAAAATGGCAAATGTAGTCAGTCTGATGCAGCTATTGTAGAAAGTTTTTTTTAAATTTCATAATATATTATTGATATATTTTGTAAATAAATGCTAATCTTTTGATTTTTTTCCTGAAATCAAATATAGGTGAACTATATCCTAAGACAATGACAACACTCACAATATATCTTCTTTGTATGCAGTGAGGACCCATGATTTAAATGAGCAATTTAGAGGTAATAGAGCTGTAAAAACATTTGACAATCTTTTAAAAGTTGTCAAAATGTGATTATGCCCACCTACAAATCTAAATAAAAATCCAAGAGTCTAGGGGTTAGATATGGTAGTTTCTAAAAAAATTTCATTAAGTATTAAAAAGCCCAATCTAAGAATATTACCTACTAAGACAAAATGCTTAAGTGGCTCAACTTTTATTTTTTCAGACTAAAGAATTTGGATTTTATTTAATCAGACAACTAACCATAATTTTTATTTCCATTTTCTCGACACATTTCAAAGAAAAATAAAGTATATCTAAATAGCTCAACTTTCTATACCAACATCACTTCTGGAACTAGAAATCACATGTAAAGGTAAATTCTCAATTTCTAAACTTTAGCTTCTTGGAAGTAAAAAGAAAGAAGTCAACTGTTGACCACTCTTATATCAAAGACTGGCTTTTGAGCTACTGGATAATGGCATAGAGTTATACCTATTTTTATCAATATTGCCATGAATAAAGTACTAGTCCTATAGTGAATCTCTACATCTCCAATGATCAGGAAACTTGAACTAGAGAAACTATGTGAAAAATCAGAATTTTTATTTGAAATTATTTGCTTGTCTTCTTTTATCATAGAGTCTAATCCTAACAACAGCTTTCATTCACTGGTAATATACCTGAAGATTTCGTATAATAAGAAAATTGTATTCATCTTGCACAATTGTCTTAAGGTTGCTATATGTGTTAAAAAATCTCCATAAAAATGGTATTTCACAGTTACTCTCTGACAATTGTGAAATGAAATAGATGGTTTTTCGTGGTAACTATCTCTCTGGAACATCTACATCAATATCTTTACTCTGCCAAAATCCAATTTTCTATGTAAAACAAAAAAGCTTTAAAGAGAAAGTATCTTTTTAAATGACAAAGGTTTTTTTCCTAAATAATTTAAACATGGTTGCCATTATTAACTAATTGCACAAATCAATTAATGAGTTACTATACCATTTAATAACAATCTTGTAGTTGAAATATCAGATAACTTTTTATACACCTCTTACTTTCTTTCTTGGTATCAGGATTAGTAAATCAGTTAATGTGAGTCAAAAATCAGAAACTATTACATACATGGCTGACCTCTGAAACAAGTCAAATTAAAAAAAAACTTTTAAACTATCATCAGCTTCAAAGTGACTATATATACTTCACAAGAAGCCTTAAAAATCAGTTCTGATATGTATTTAATGCCAACTCTTCCATAATCTTTTTCCTTACTAAATTCCAGAAATTTATCAGAAAGCTCGCAAACCACCATCTTTCACTTTAATATGAAAGATGTACTTCATCAGAACATTTAAGTGCATCTGGGGATTTTTCTAAGCATCTAAAAATGAGTTCTCTCTCAAAAAAATTAAAAAATAAAAAACGAAATAAAAATTAGCTCTCTTCATCCCTATGACAAGTGGCGGCTTACATAATTTTTTAAAAATATTTCATATAATTTATAAATTTGGGGCTCAACTGAACCAAAAATGAGCATTAAAACACAGTTTAAATAAACATACTCATAGAATCCCTTGTTTAATCAACTTCTCCCCTATCTTTTTGGAAGCAGATGGAAGCATTTATTATAAATAAATAGAATAAATTTAAGCTAATCAAAAAGGGACAGGAAGTTGTTCTTGAATCTGAAACTGCTGTAAATTACTACATAATTAGAATTCCTCACACAATTACACTACAACATTGGTTTGCCTACATTATTGGGCAACCTGTTGGTTATCAGATAGGCTCCTGTTATAAATTGCCAGTCAATCCCATCACACTGACTTTTAGCTTCTTGTCATAAAATGCAAATGAAATGGCAATTAGCTGAAAATTTTTGCTGGCAAAAAGTTTTAACCATATGGAAGTCAACCAAAACCTAACACCAGATAGACGATGGTTATATATGCCTATCAGACGAGGGAAAAAGAATTCTCAACAGTCAAGATGATAATATCTACTCAATTTTGCAAAATATTATTTTTCTTTAGTTAGGCTACACCTAAGTATTTTCTTTCTAACTTTAAACATGGAAGTTACTAGCGTTTTTGAAACTGCAGGCCACTCACAGTCCTTAACCCCCCGGACCTCCAACACTGGAAGATGTATGTGAAAAGGCAGCCTCGGAGATTACACATGGATTCATTTCTTTACATTGCAGAGTTACATACAGTAAGAAGAAAAAGACAAAAATCTACCAACTAGGCTGCGCTGCCATCCTCTCCATGTAGTCTTTGGCCATGTCTCGGGCTTCAATGTTTTCAGGATACAGTACACAGAACATTGCCAAGGCTCCCAAGTTGTTTCCATAAATTTCATTCCAGCGGGCACTGTAGTCCTTAGGATCCCAGGGAGGGAGGTACTCCAATGGGCTGGATAACATAGTGTGTACAGCCTCAGTGAGCTTGGCTGCAATGTGCTCGTGAGAGCTGGCGGCCCTGAGCTGAAGCCCCGCCACCTCTGCCCTGGAGAAGTACAGCATTGGGTGGCTGTCGTAGTTGGCATTGGTGAAGGGAATCATGACGTCTGGGTTCTTGTCAGTGATGTAGGCTGACACAATACAAAGCAGATATATGAAAAACACACTGGGAGCCCCCCGTGTGTGAGTCCTCATCGTGGCATCAGATCTCCAAATCTCCAGGGCAGCCAAACCATCTTTGAAAGATCCTATGGGAGATAAAAAGAAAAGCATCTGTGAGCGGAGGGAACATGGCCCAGGTGGGAACATGGTAGGCAAGGCACCTTGCTTACTAGGAAAAAGATTAAATATTGAAAGATAAAGCTTATGAAATTTAGATTTGTAAATATAGCAAAAATTTGAATTAGGAAGAAACTAAAGTAATAAATTTAATTTTACAGAATTAAACATAGTATTTTATAACTGTATTCATTATGGAAAACAGAACTTTAGACTTAAGGGAAAAATGTATATTTCTTCAAACAGGGGAAAAAAAACTCTCCTTGGTATTCTTCTCACATACTATTATGCAAAATATGTTAGATTTTTATCATTTTTTAAACATTAACATACAATATAAACCACAATAACCAAAAGCTGGTTACGAACAGTCATCTGGGACTCTAAGCAGACATAACCAAAAAAAAAAAAAAAAAAAAAGAAAGAAAACCCTGTATTTCTTTTTTTCATTTTATTTTATTTTATTTATTTACTTTTTTTTTGTAGAGACAGAGTCTCACTTTATGGCCCTTGGTACAGTGCCGTGGCCTCACACAGCTCACAGCAACCTCCAACTCCTGGGCTTAAGCGATTCTCTTGCCTCAGCCTCCCGAGTAGCTGGGACTACAGGCGCCCGCCACAACGCCCGGCTATTTTTTGGTTGCAGTTCAGCCGGGGCGGGGTTTGAACCCGCCACCCTCAGCATATGGGCCCAGCGCCTTACCCACTGAGCCACAGGCGCCGCCCTTTTTTTTTTATTTTTTATTGTTGGGGATTCGTTGAGGGTACAATAAGCTAGGTACACTGATTGCATTTGTCAGGTAAAGTCCCTCTTGCAATCACGTCTTGCCCCCAGAAGGTGTGGCACACACCAAGGCCCCGCCCCCCTCCCTCTTAGCCCCTTCTGCTAACATTTCTGAGCCAGGGGTTAGGATCAACACACCTATTAGAATGTAAGCAGACAAAATATTATGAATACAGCTAAATACCCTCCTTATGTGAGCAGAAGGTGGAGACAGAGAAGACAAAGAGTAAACATCTCCAAACTCTGGGTCCCCTGGGCTGACATCAGCAAGCATGCAGTACTGACAACTGGACACCCAGCTGCAGGGACTAGGAACTGACACGCCTTCATCCAGAAAATAAAATCCCAGAATCAAAAGGCTGAAATAACATGAGTGCATTCTCCCCTTACTCTTTGAAACTATTACCTGCTTTTTCATTTTGGATATGGGATTTTGGTGTCATTCAGTAAGTCAGAATTTAAACCACGCTCACATATTTTCTTAACTACTTGATCTTCTTAAAAGCCCTTTTTTCAGTGGCAGATTTGCGCACTGGTTAAAAGAACGTCTTTCAAGTGTAGAAACACTTAAAAAAAAAAAAAATCAGCCTAGTCTATGTCCCACATCTGGGATAAAGCAGGCATAAAATCCCCCAGAGGAAAGTCAAGGAATTCTTAAAATTCTTAAGAGGGTAAAGGTTATAGAAAGCAGACCAGAAAAAGACAGTTTTATGTAAATAATGAACAGTGGTTTTCAATTATTAAAGAGAAAAACTGATGGTGAAAAATCAACCTCCCAAGCTGAACACAAACTGTTTTTCCAAGAAAAAAAATAGCTTCATCACATTCAGAAGAAAGAAAACTAAGATTTTAACAGACATTGAAGACCAATCCACATTCTCAATGTGCTATGTCTCCAAGAGAAAGGGAACAAGGCATCACTTGAGGATGCTCCCTTATTCTGTAATTCTTTATGTTTCCAAATGTGCTTTAGACTACATATAGATATGAAACTCAATAGCAGTGGTATTGTGAAGCATTTTACATTTATTTCAAGAGCATGACTTCTGATGAATAGAAGAAAATTAATATAGCCATGCTAACTAAGACATATAAAATAGAAATAACTCTTGGACTGGAACCGTATTATGTCTAGCACCCAAAGCTTCAAGGCGGCTGGCTGGCTGGATCCTTCAAGGTCAGAGGCCCAGCCAAAAGAAATAGTCTTCTGTGGTTACGACTGAAGAGAGGTGTGGTCTCTGGCAACAGAGAGAAGTAGCTGGGTCTGAAGAAATGCTCAGTCCCCCAGGGGCTTATTTCTCCCTCCTTTCAAAGGAAAATAATACTACTGTTTTTTTAAAAGGTTCCCCTTTCAAAAGCCTGTATATATACAAATCCCCCAAAGTCTAAGAAGGGATGTTGTCAACAATGCAATTATCATTGTGGGGTGAGAACTGATCGGCAGTTTCTCCTCTAAATGACCCCCATATGCAAGCAATTACAGATCTTCTCTCAACCACCAGTTGTAGAATGTGGGAGAGCCCAATTTATAGGTGGGTAGTGGGGTGCTTCTGACGATGATGGACTGGGTAAGAAGACACACGGAGACGAGGGTCTTTCCATCTCAGATTCTGATTTATCTTACTCTCCTTCTCCCCTCTCCTACCCAGCCACACCGGCACTGGGATAGCCCAGGCTGCTGCAGAGCCACTCACACTGTGGGTACCTGCCTGACCCAACAGAAGTCACATGATGACCCCAGCCACTTCTGCCACATTGCTTCTCATCACTCAGCGGGTGTCTGAGCATATTTAAACAAGAAAGAGTTACTCCTGAAGCACAGAACCTCGTTAAGATGTTGTTTTGGGAATGAGGCCATGTCGGTGTGCTATTATTGAAGGTCCCCTAGTTATTGCTACAAATTCATGACAGGGTGTCAGAGTAGCAAGGTTGTGAGTTACCACACAGTTAAAACCACTTCCTGTTAGAATACACTGAGGGCCAATGTAGAACCCACAAAACTCTGCAGAACAATCCTCTACACACTACCAGAGGCCACTGCCTGTAGCCTCTTCTCCTGCTGTTGTCAAATTATGTTACCTTTCTCACTCCCCACTCGATGTGCCCAACCCCCACTTGTTGATCTACCCAAAGAGGTGATTTCTACTGTCTGGCACATACCTGTATCACACTGGACTCTTTCTGTTGTTTACGTGCCATGCTTCACAGAAGGCAGGAACCTTCTTCTGCGCACAGAGGGACGTTAGCACAGAACCTGGTATTTAAAAGGCAGGGCTCACGGCCCTGAACTAAGCCTGTGAGGCTCAGAGCTGTGCAAGTAGGTCTCACCACTAAAATAAAGAAATTTTATTCCCCTTTATTTAAAGCCCAGGCAAGTTTGGAATTTTCCAGAAAATTTTCGGCTAGGAAATTAATGGGAGAAAACATTCATGAAGCCTAAAATCTTTCATAGCCTAAAAAATACTCAGTTGTTTAAAAAAAAAAAAAGAAAAGAAAAAAAGTTAAAAGTCTTAACTCAAACTTCTTTTTGGCTGGTAACCTGAAGAGAGATCTAATTCCCATCCATCATTTTAAAGCTGTCTAGAAAATGCCACCAAAAATTCCCATTTCCGGACTTTGGACTTCCCCCTTGACCTTCCACTCTAGGCACTCTGCTACCCGCTCTATAAAGAGCCAAAACTAAATGAAAGCAGCCTTTCTCAAGATAATGGACAAGTTTTATTTTGTACACTTATTTCAATGTATTTGGACAAGTTAATTTTGTATACTTATTTCAATGTACACTAGGAAAACTAATTTACTGCAACAAACCTGAGATTTCAACAAATATACGAAGTTCTTATTTAAAATACAAATTTATGTTTAAAAGTTTTAAAAAATGGACAAGGATATGGCAAAGATTGCTGAAGGTAATACCTGAATGACTACCTTTTGGGAGATGCTGAAAATGCTCATTGAAACAACGGTCATTAAGGGCTAATGGGTTGGCTAATGGTTGGCCAACCGCAACCCTCCTACTCCTGAGACCACGGAACAAACCCACACAAACATATCCACATTACCTCTCACACCTGTGTCTTGGAAAAATAAGTCTGAACTTTGACATATCTGAGGATGATCTCTCAAGCTGTTCGCCCCCTGGTTCATTGTGTTTCAGAAACCGCAGAGCACTGCCAGCTCCTTTAAATTTATAAGGTGCACCTGACCCAATACAAGAGCATAACATTTTCAAAAACACACTCAACAGCTGACCTACCAATACATGCTTCATCCATAATTCAATTCTCAGGATGTTTCTCAATGGCCCTTTTGAGCCTCATTTTCCCTGAAATTCTCCTTTTCCTCTTCTACTCAAGTACATTGACTTTCATAATCCCGTTTTCCTTCCCACTCTTTTGTCTCACTCTCAGCAACTTGGATAGTAAAAACATTCCTAATCAATATATTATATCGACAGATACAACACAGTCACTTAAGAATCACTCTGTTACTACAAGATAATTCAGACAGCAATTTGATCATCTCTCAGCCTATATGCCCTACATAAATGTGCAGGAGTCAAAGTTTGGTGTTATGTTTAGACTAAGTCACACAAATTACAGTTATATTAAACAGATCTTCACAAAGCAACAATAAGCTCAAAATTATTTTGCTTTAATTCTAGTTCCAATAATCTACAGCAGCTATTATAAATCAGCAATTGCATAGAAACAAATGGATCTTAAATGCTTTCCCATATTTGATCTTTTACTTTATGATAACGATGTGGCAGAACAGTATTGTTTGTTCCATAACGGTAAATTTCAGAGGCAGAATTAGAACTCAGAATCTCCTAATTGCTAAACCTAAGGCTCTTTTCCTTAGCCAAACTAATTTATGAGAATGTTCAACAACATTAAAAGTTCCACATTTTTGCCATCCTTACACAAAGAAAGCAAAGAAAGAGCTGGCTAAGAGAGGGGAAAAACAGAACACTAAACTGGTACACTGAGTTTCTAAAGAGATGTGGGTTTCCAAACGGTCTGGGACTGTTTATACAATGAAACACATGGTAGTGCCACAGTCCCTTCAATTCCTCAGGTTTAGAAAATACAGACAATATAAGGATGAAGGGATGAATCACCTTGAAAGTAAACCATGTTCCAAATTAAGATGGATTAAAACTATCTTCTAATATGTGCCAAATATAAGGAGTATAACAGCATGGGGTGGGGAGTTGGGTAGGCAAGAGTATAAATCCTAGCTCCACCACCTCCTAGCTTTGATCATCAATGTCTGCTCTCCAAACCACCATTCTCTTATCCATAAAATGGAACCTACTTCATAGGGGGTATGATATGCTTGGCATAGAACCTGACATGAAGTAAAAGTTCAACAAACATTTATTTTTAATAAAAGGGAAGGAATTTCAGATATGCGAGATTATATTACCTATGCAAAAAACTAAATCTTTATATTTTGGGGAGGGAGGGGGAGAGAGAGAGAATGTTGGAGATATTAACTGACTAGGGCTAGGTAATATCACTTGTTAGAGACCTAGCTGATACTGGAATGCAATGCTCCTGACTCTTCAACACATCACTCATAATACACTCATCAAATGGAAAGGAAAGCATATGACCTTCGATATTTTTCAAGTATTTTATTGTGGTGGTTTTGCCCCAAAGAGAAGAATAACAGATTAAATAAACTACTATCTGAGTTTATTTCTCAAGGTCAGTAAATTCTTGATGTATTAAAAAGTGACCACTTCTTAATGTATAAAAAGTGACTGTCTCTTATTTTATAAAACAGTCACCGGAAAATACAGTTTTTGTCTGGGAAGCTTGTTTCCCAGTAACAATACATTTAAAATATGGAAGAACTACATGAACACTAAGAGGATACCCCACTGCTGTAGGTGACGATTTAACATGAGTCCAGGATCTGGTCTTGGCTCTGTCGTGTATTAGTACCCCAGCTGATCACCCTGGGGATAAAACGTTACCCAATGTCAACGAAGTGCTTCCTGCCCCCATATACTATGAAAGCTTTCAAATAGACTGTTATGGTCCATTATTTCATTTCCAAGAAACACTGTCGACAGCATCCTTTTTAATTCACTTGTTCCAAGTTTCAACTTGCTCAGCTTAGCGGTCTTGCTGGGAAAGCTTCATTTGTGTCTATCCACAAGATGGTTTTTATGTATATCAAAACTTCATAATGACCCACATATATAAAACCAGAATGTCAGCATGTTCATTTAGGATAAACACAATTATCAGGCAGATTGGGAAATATTTTCTAAATTCATAGGAAACTGACAGAGGAAGTGAATTATTAGACAATTGCCTGGTAAGCAAGGAAAATGAGTCAGAACAAAGGCCGCGGGAAGGGCCTTGGGCTTGGGGCAACTGGACCAGTTAAGATCACCACCATAATTATACACGAGAGGAGGCTCCAGCCAGCAGCCGTCACAGATGTCCTTGGGGTATCATTAAAAGCAAAATTTTAAAAGTTGAATTGTAATGTTATTTAGAAAACAAAAGCAAAATGTACATCGGCCATAGTACAAGACACCAAATCAACTAAGTTCAACCCAAGATCAGCTGCTCTAGCTTGCCCAACCCAATGTATGGGCCCAGTAGTCATTACGTGGATAAGACAGTTAAATATCTCCCATCCTAGCACTGATGTGCCCATATCCTTGAAAGGACAGACCAGCAGACCTGACAACTGAATTTTCCTGATGTTGCCCTCTCCGCAGGAGAATACGCAGGTATTGCAGAAGTTAAGCACTGTGACTCTTCCTTGTTCATGCCTCCATTTAATTCCAAGTCCCCCCTCTTTTAGGCCTCCAATAAGACGGTAGGCAAACCGTGATGGCCTAAGAGCACTGCATAGGGTATCATAAACAGAGCTGCACATTCCTTCTCTGAGCCATTGCTGTACCTCTCAGAAAAACCTTCTTGCAAGAGATTGAGGGACATCTTTCTGTGGTCTCACTTACATGTACCACTTCAATGCTACTATATAATTTAATTAATGGAACTGTATATTTTTAAAGCTCTCCTTGCTTTTCTATTTTAGTTTTATTAAATACAAAACTAAAATGATTTTTTTGAAGAATTTTTCTTTATACCAAAATAAAATATGTCCTTGGATATTTTTTGTAGTGAAATAAATATAACTTTATTCTTAAACATGTCAAATCCTAAGAAAACATACGGTCTTGGTACTATACAATCATTCCCTAAAATTATACTGCCCTAATGTGTTAAGCCTGTGGTCTCAGACAATGACAATAATCTTAAAAACTGAGAGCTCTTAACCAAATTCCTTTTTCTCCCCAAAATGTCATTTCCAAACAAAACTCTACAATGTGAAATGATAGCATATGGAACCTCCAAGAATTTACACACACTACTGAAACAGTAATTAGAATCCTGAGCCCATAAGCAGAACCACACCATGTATCATAATGGTGTTCACCACCTGCACACATAACATCAGAGAAACTTTAAATTAAGCGCATCTCTGTGCAGTCAAAGACCATTCCTATCATTGTCCCCTGGAAGCTTTTTGTGAAGATACCAAATTTTCTCATAATAAAACCTGATGCCCACTTTCTTTCCCACATCAATGATAACTATATAGGTCCTTAGATGAGAAGAAGAATTCAGCTAAATTATGTTTTAAATGGCCACAAACTTTCTGATGTCAAGTCTAAAAGGCTATTCAGCAGAGATCACCTGAGTGAGTAAATTTAGTGGCTATCAAATTAAATGCACAGTTTAGTGGTAGAGGTTTGTTTGGTGCACATTACTACAGGGCTAAGAACCATCAAGATCTTGGAAGGGTACAGGTGAAATTTACTAAATGTAGAATATAAAAGTCTGAACACAATAATTAAGAAAATGCCATGAAGGCTATGTTAACCAGTTCGATGAAAATATTTCAAACTGTACATAAAACCAGCACATTGTACCTCATGATTGCATTATTGTACACAGCTATGATTTAATAAAAAAAAAAAAAAAAGATCCAGCTTTTGGAAGAGGGAAAGTAAAAAGGAAGTGAAATCTGTATCATTTTCAGATTTTTACTGAGGCAAAGAGAAAACAGAGTAGAGGTGAAGTGTATAAAGTCACTGACAGGACTATGGGGTACTTAATTTTGCTTATAAAAGGCTAACAGAGAAAGTGAAATAGTTACACTTTCTAAACTAAGCTATAAATAAATTCTAGCTTATCTAATTGACATCTGATTGGCACTTTTTTTTTTTTTGCACTTTTTGGCAGGGGCTGGGTTTGAAGCTGCCACCTCTGGTATATGGGGCCGGCACCATTGAGCAATGGGCACCGCCCACTGATTGGCACTTTTTAATTATAATCTAAATTGATTTTCTCAATGACGATTTTAAAATACAATATTCTAAAGTATTTGGGAAATTTTTTATTCCAGTATCATTTTCAGAATAATTTAATGTTGAGCATAATTTCTTTTTTTTGAGACAAAGTGTTATTATGTCACCCTCAGTAGAGTGCCGTAGCGTCACAGCTCACAGCAACCTCAAACTCCTGGGCTTAAGCAATTCTCTTACCTCAGCCTCCTGAGTAGCTAGGACTGCAGGCGCTCGCCACAATGCCTGTCTATTTTTTTGTTGCAGTTGTCATTGTTTAGCTGGCCTGCACTGGATTCGAACCTGCCAGCCTGGGTGTATGTGGCCGGTGCCCTATACACTGAGCTACGGGCACTGCCTACAACATATATATTTTTTTGTACCTTGATTTTTTTTTAAAAGTAGTAATTTATGCATTTCATGCATTATAATGCATTGATATCCAGAATTAGGATAGCAAGTCCCTATCAATATTGGGGATAAGAATTTCTTGTAAATATCAATGAATTCTTTAATATATTAAACAGCAATTAAACACAGGAACCATATTATGCATTGAAGACACAAAGTGAACAAGAAAAACTATACTTTTCCATAAATAACTAACAGATAAAAATTTAAGAAACTGGTATTTAAGGTTTTTTTAAACTGTAGCACTATATTACTTGGCCTGGTAATAAAGATGAACAGTCATTCTCCCTTAGTCCACAGCAGTTTATTTAAGCTATTGTTCCTGGTCCCAAAAGAAAATTTGCAATCTTTTTTTTCAAAGTTTCTTTAAACAGTAAGTAACCAAAAATTTTCTGGAAAGGACTGAACAACCATCTAAGACTTTCTCGGCAATAGCTTTAACCACAAAAACACACTTTTGTGGCTAAAAAGTAAAGAATAGAAAAGAGGATGAATAAAGACAGCTAAATCCCAACCTTATACAGTTTTCAAATAACAGTTAACTAAACCATCACATGCTCACGGAAACTAAAGTAAAAATTTCCTTCCTGCCATAGTTTCATGAAGACAGACCGGTGAGGTGGTTAAGAGGGCTGGCCTGCCTGGGGGTCAGAGAACCTGTTCACTGCTATATGACTTCGGAAAAGGTAACCAGGGGTGTCCAACCTGCAGCCTATGGGCCACATGCTGATTATTTGAGGATTATTTTCCATATCTGTGGTGTTGGATACTACAAAAACCATGCTCAGACTTCTTTTTTGCTCACTAGCTTTCATTAGTGTCTATGTATTTAATGTGTGGCCCAAGGTAACTCTTACTTTTCTAATCTGCAGCAAAGAAGAAAAAAGACTGGACACTTCTGAACCTTTTTCTCACTTAAAATGAAGATAGAATGCTATCGGTCTCACTGACTGGTTGGGAAACTTAATGACATAAGGCCTATAAAGCACTTACCACCTTATGGTAAATGTTCAAAACCAAATACTAGTTATTACACACCTCAGAACACAACTAGGGTTTGAGGGTGCAAGCTGGAGCCAGACTCCTGGGTTAGAATCCTAGGGCCATCACATCCTTACAAATGTTCCAGTTTCCTTCTCTGTAAAATGGATAAAATAACAGTACCTTCTTCACAGAGCTTCTGTGAAGCTTAAATCAGCTGATGTACTTAAAGCATCAAAAAGATACCTATGATTGAGAAAGTGCTGGATAAATACTAGCAGCCATGGGCATCTTCTGAATGGGAATGCCAAGGTCAGTCCAACTGAAAGGAAGTATGCCATGACCCCAGGAGGAAACACCCACAAACCATCACTCACAGAATGTCATTTTTAAAATAGGTACAATGGATTGCTTATTCACAACCTTGTAGTCTCTCCAAGAGACTAAAAATACCAAATATTTTGACAAATATAAAGTATGTGATGCCAAGAGGTTTCTCTCTGTTTCTGCATTTATTTATGTCTTTCAGGCTAGCTATCTGAAATAACTGAACACATCTGAGGCAAAAAGAAATCTTAGTACTTCTTCATCAAACTTCCTGTATATATATAAAACTTACTGATATGCCATACTGAGTATGCAAAAATTTTACAAAATATTTACAAAATATTCTCTACCTGTTGGCTACCTCTTTGTAAAATTTTGTGATGAATACTTTATAAATAAAACTACAGTTAGCGGCTCTGCGCCTGTGGCTTAAGCAGCTAAGGCAACAGCCACATACACCTGAGCTGGCGGGTTTGAATCCAGCCTGGGCCTGCCAAACAACAATGACAGCTGCAACCAAAAACTAGCCAGGCGTTGTGGCAGGTGCCTGTAGTCCCAGTACTTGGGAGGCAGAGACAGGAGACTTGCTTGAGCCCAGGAGTTAAAGGTTGCTGTGAGCTGTGATGCCACAGTACTCTACCCAGGGCCATAGTTTGAGGCTCTGTCTCAAAAAAATAAATAAATAAATAAATAAAAATAAAAAATAAAAAGTACAGTTAGCTACAATTTCCCATTTTTCCTACATATGGCGACTTTAGGGACAACTTTCGGGACATCCCGTATATATGCTTATTACATAGTCACAAAAACATCCTAAACATAGAAACATCAGTCTTGATGAAAAAATTACTTATGAACTTACATATATAACTTCAAGCAATCTGATGTTTAATATAAATTCATTTTCTACTTCCCACAAATGCCAATGCACATTACCTTTTGATTGGTAATGCAACTCCTGGAATTTGTAGATAAAATTATCTTTATTTCTGCATCACCAACTCCCAACTCTCCCTCCTTGGTTTTTGGATATGTGACTTTTTTTCTTACTACTTGTGAGGCTTAATTGCATAGGTCAACTTGACTGAGTTACAGAGTTTGGAATATTTGATCAAACTTTATTTTTAGATGAGTCTGCCAGGAGCTTTCTAGGAGAGATTAGCATGTGAATTGGTAGACTAAGGCAGATTGGCCTCCCCCACGTTGAACGGGGCCCCATTCAATCTGTTGAGGGCCCAAATAGAAGGAAAAGGTAGAGGAAGAGACAATTCTCTACAATCTGATTGCTTGGGCAGGAACTGTGACTGTCCCCTTCAGTGTTCCTGGTTCTCAGTCCTTCAGACCCAGGCTGGACCTAAACCACCTGCATTCTTGGTTTCCAGCCTGCAGATGGAAAATAGTGGGACCTTCCAACCACCATAATTTCATGAGCCAATTGCCATAATAAATCTCTTTCTAGATACAGATATACAGATAGACAAATATAGAAATAGATACAGATCTACTGGTTTGTTTCTCTGGAGAACCCTAACTAATAGACAAAGGAAAGCTCCTCAGGCCAAGGCCTCTTTCAAAGTCCCCTTAGAGTGGCCAGTCTTGGTGGCTCACGCCTGTAATCTAGCTCTCTGGGAGCCTGAAGCGGGTGGATTGCTTGAGTTCAGGAGATCAAGACCAGCCTAAATAAGAGTGAGTCTACTAAAAACAGAACAGTTAGCCGGGCGTTGTGGCAGGTGCCCATAGTCCCAGCTACCCAGTAGGCTGAGACAAGAGAATCACTTGAGCCCAAGAGTTTACAGTTGCTGTGAGCTATGACACCATGGCACTCTACCAAAGGTGACAGAGTAAGACTGTCAAAAACAAAACAAAACAAAACAGGCGGCGCCTGTGATCAATGGAGTAGGCACTGGCCCCATATGCCGGAGGTGGTGGGTTCAAACCCAGCCCCAGCCAAAAACTGCAAAAACAAACAAACAAACAAAAAGGTCCCTTAGAGAAACTCAGGGGAGTTTTCCTGGAGCTCATTCTCCAGAATCTCCTACCACAGATAATATTTTAACACACTTCTCCTCTTCCCTGACATTTTCAGAAGGTAGCTTTGGGTATACCGTACGTCTCCTCATACCTCTGTGGCAAATCCCGCCTATGCTTCAATAATTGTTGCTTGTCCTGCACAAAGCACACTCATTTCACTATCATGTTTAATCCCCAAAACTATTTTGTAGGGTGGTTTTGTTTGTTTTTTCAATCTTACAGATGAGGAAAGTAAGATTTAGAACGGTTAAATAATTTACCCAGCATTGTTCTAGGAGTGATTAGGCTTATTTTTGACTGCAGGTCTTTCTAAGTCAAGATTTTAACCAGGATGCCTCACTTCCCCTCTCCCCGTGAGCAGCCTCCAGTGCCTCAATCCTGGGGCTTCTCACAAGTACATGCCTGCCCAGCCACATCCGAAGGAAGCCTGATTCTGCATCTACTACGCTCTCTCCCACATCCTGCCTTAAAACTTGCGGTCCAAGGTGCTCATCTTATGACTAAAACTAAGTTCATCTTCCACTCAAAACTTCTTTAAATTCTTCTTCACTGTATCATTGGTTTCCCCTGAACTTCACCCATGTGCCTTTTCTCAAACTGATTATTTGGAAATCATCTTCCATTCCTTCCTATCCTTTTTCTTCTGCATTCAGTTTCCTCACCAAAGATATCCTTCCCCTACTCCCACCTCTGCAACATCTCACTACTCTGCATTTTTAAACAGATTCCCGGCTGAGACTGTTCTGGGATTCAACATCATCCCCCAGGCTAACTTTCCTCCTTTTGATGTCTCTCTTGAATCCAACCATTATCATTTTGCAAGTCAGTTTATTCTTCTGGCCCTTTATCTGCAATCTTCCATGGAGTCAAGACATCAATTATAGATTTTTAGGATAAGTACACAAAACATGTCTAACCTCTCTTACGTCAATCTGGTTCACTCACTCACAAGTTTAGGTAAACCCTTCTTGAAATTGTATATATTTGGGGTATGCCCTTAATGTCTTCCAGGATCATGTCCTATAAGCTTACCCTCTAATAGTAATAATGGCTCCAAGAAGCACTAATACCATGTTCAAGGACCTTCCATGCTATGTGGGAAAGGGTTAACTCAGCAGGTCTTATTTGCCTAAACCCTACACATTCAGGACTATCTTGACCACGTCATGGAGGCAAGCTCTGAGACCTTGGAATATTTTGTCTGATAGACAGTTTTTTACATGGCTAAAGCCTTAGGTCACATGATACCTGTTTAATAAGATAGGTTTATTAACAATGTGATTTATGATAAACTCCTGCCCTGGCTCTGGGACGACTGAAGCCTGAGTAGCTGAAGTCAGTCACACAGGTACTGCATACCTGCGTGACTGAACTCCAATAAAATCCCTGGACACCAAGGCTCAGGGGAGCGCCCCTGGCTAGCTACACTTAGCAGAAGATGTTACACATCGTTCCTGGGTAGGGCAACTCCACTAGGAGAGAACACCTGGAAGCTTACACCTGGTTGCTCCTAAACTTCACCCCATGTGCCTTTTCTCTTTGCTGATTTTAATCTGTGTTCTTTGGCTGTGTTGAACCATACCATGATGATAACAAATGCTGTGAGTCCCTCTGGTGAATCACAAGTCTGATAGTGGTCTTGGGGACCCTACCTACCCATGAGCCGTTTCTCCTCTTTTTAGTCAAATGTTCCTGTGAGAATTATGAGAACCTTGCAATATACTTCATCTCATTAGAAAAGAAAATGTGATACTTTCACCAAATCCTTTTTTTAACTCAACTTTTACTCTTTTTTTTCTGACTAATATCCAGAAAAAAATGATTCTGCCTAAGAACATTGCTGAAGGAAAGGACACAGCAGAATATACTGGAGTTAAAACATTTTTTGAAAGCTTTAGAAATTATCCAAAGATTAAATATGTAGATGTTAAGCAAAAGGCTTAAAGAAAATTCCTAGGAAAGTAATTTACTGGCATTAAATCTATAATGAAAATTGTATTTACTGGATGAGTATACACTGCATGGGAAGCTCTTTAACTGCAAGCATTCTTCCCTTTTGTTCAGTCTTCAAATAGCTACCAATGACAAAATGTGCTTTTTGCTGATTTTTGCATTTCCAAACATTTTTTATATGTACTTACTTTGATTCTCATTTTTGTCTCACAGATCAAAATCTGTGAATTATTTGGCATCAAATCCCTGAATACTTTCCAAATGTCCTCTTATGAATCATAACGAAACTCAGAATGCCGCAGACTGGGTTTGTAAAACAATGATACATAGATGTAATTAACCCAAAGACACAGGCCTGCCTTCTCAGACTTCCCCATCTCAGTTACTGGCAGCCAACCCTGCCAGTAATTCAGGCACAAACTCCCCCTCTTCCCCTCCCTACTTCTCTCTCCATATCCAAACCATCAGCAAATTCTGTTGGCTCTACCTCCACATGCATCCAGAATCCAGCCACTTTCACCACCATAATAGTCTAAGCCCCACATGATTTGCCTGCAAAGGCCTTCAGTCTCCCTGTCTTCACTCTCACCTCCTTAAAAACATTCTTAGCATAAGAGCAAGAGTGATCGTGTTCAGTAACTCGGATTATGTCGCTGCTCTGCTCCAATGGCTTCCCATCTCATTCAGAGCAGCACCAAAGTCCTGAAAATTGCTCTCAAGGCACTACCTGGTCTGGCCATGTGACCTCTCGGCCTCCCTGTCCGACACTGTTCTCCGTGTCTCTCTCCTTCTCTGTTCCAGCCATGCTGCTCTCCGTGCTGCTCCTGTACCCACGAGGTGTGCTCTGCACCTGCACACTTGTTCCTTCTGCCCTGAATCCCCTAGATATCCACAAACCCTGCTCCCTCATTTCCTTTAAGTATTAATGAAAATGTCACTGTCTCAGTGAGGCCAGTAAACACCACCTTATTTAAATTATATCCTTATCATGCCCAACCACCACCATGCCCTAACTCTCTTCTGGGTTTTATTTTTCTTCATGGCATTTAACCTTCTAATCTATGATATAATTTACTTATTTCTTTTATGTAACTGGCTCCCTGCTCTAGAACATCATCTCCAGAAGGGTTTTTTGCTTTCTGCTATATCCCACACCTAAGAGAGGGCCTAGCACTTAGTGAAGACTCAGAAAATATATATTGAATGAACAAATTTAAGTAATGTGTCAAGATGTACGCCGCATATGCTCTATACAACTATCTAAATACAATGCATAAAAAGAAGCCATAAAAGTCTTTGTATAGGAAGACAAACCATTGGAAGTAAAATGTACTACCTGGCTTAAACCTTCAAGGTTACTTAGGGTGATTATTATAGATGTGGCTGAGCTTTGGTCATACCTACCACCCTTCCAAACCTCCCTGCGTCCATCCCAGGCTGCTAGGTGGCTTGCTTTACCCCCAAGTCTCATCGTGCCAGTAAGAGCCTAGCATGTCTCTGATCACAGTCTACTCCCTGAAGGTCCCTTCTTATTTCCTGACATTGCATGGATGGTTTTCTTGAGTCTTCCCAAGCTCTTTTTCTAAATGCCACCTCAAAACATTCGGCCCACCTTCCATGGGATTAGACATCTCACCACTCTGCCTCATCTACCCAAGCCCAGACCAACTATTTCCCCCCTTTTGGCTGGGTGACTGTTCCTTCCAGTGTTAAGACTTTTATTTAGGTTGTTCTGTTTGGAAATTTAGAGTGATTCCTTTCATGTCCCCATTTCTAATCATATTCTTAAAGATTATGATCATTTTTTAATGGTTTGGCATAATGACTATCTTAGTGTTATAATTTGCAAGTCTTTCTGTACTGCTAACTTTTCTTATATCTAGAGAATTAAAAAGAATAAGGATACTCTCTAATTATTATTTCTTCTACACCTATACCATTTCTATGATATTGTGCTAAAAAACTTCTTATGGTGAGCATTTAGTTCTATCTATAAAGTGTTAGTAGGCAGGAACAATTCTTGAGGAAAAGCAAAACATTACTATGCCGCTGAGACTACACGTAATACGTAGAACAAAAGAATAATCTCTTATTGAATTGATGGCTATGGATCCACAGGACAAAAAAAAAAAAAAACATGCTTCTGCAGAAATATGCCAACTCATTTCCATATCTATAAAGTGAGGACAGAGATGCATGCTATGTCCCAGGACAGTAGGAAAGATTAATGATAATTGGAGCAAGGTGCTCAGAGCCATGACTGGCATATAGAAGGTACTTAGTAATTATGAATTCTTTTAAAAAAATACTCCAACTTTGAGCCTGACAAATAGCCAGATATTTATGTTTATGTCTGTGTGCATGTGCAAGGTCATCAATGTTTAACTTGAAGTCTGTGCCCTTGACTTGGTGAATCAACTGTCCAGATTTTATTCTGGTAATGTTAGCCCCATTCTTTGCATCTCCTAATTAAGGCTCATACCGTCTCCCAATATACTTCCCTACCCAAACTTCTATACACACCCTACCTACTTCACCCATGTCTACTCATAGCCAGACGATCTCTAGTTGCTTCTCTTGATAAAACCTGATGGAATTCCTCCTTGTCCATGCTGGAGAAAACTCTCTTTTGCACTAATCTTATTTTCAAACTTTCTTCTCATGTCTTGTCCTAAATGGACATGGAGACTAGATGACCACCTGTCAGGTGACTCTTGACATAAAAGGGGTGGGGGGGCCAATGTCACTTAGGATCCTTTAAAATTAAATATTTTATGAAGCAACTGACTCTTTCAATGACGCCTGTCCCTAATAAGGAGCACAACAGTGCTCCCCCATGGAGGCCAAATCTCACATTCTCCTCATCCAAAAGCTAGACAGAGCCAGCCTCTAACTCCTGGAGACACTTTAGTTTTTCTAAGTGATTCTCTTGAGTGACTCTCCCAGCACTCTCCTCATCTGAAATCACCATCCGTCTGTGTACTCTCTATATACACTTTTTATTCTTCACAAGTAACTTATACTGTTTAGGGGATATTTCTGACCTCCTCAGTGACCTAAGAAAGCCCATTCATGTTTGTCCACTCACCTGTACCCCTACCGTAAGCATCGATTTCTACCTTACCGCACAGCTGCACATGCACCCACTCATTCCTCTCCAATTGACTCCTCAGTAACAAGAGCTTTGCCACTTTCCAAAAGCATTCAGTTCTTCCTTTATTAGCTATACATTGTTACAGCAACATAGCCATCCAAATTTGGAGAGGACACTGAAAGTATCCAGTGCCCCGTATATTACCTCTAAATTTATCTTCACATCCTGATTTATAATCCCAAACAGAAAGAAGTCACAGAGAGTGCCACACTGGAAAAAAAGGAAGAAAAAAAATCCTTTCAGGAATAGGGAGAACACCCATATCTCACGGCCCTCTATGGCCTGTCCACTACTGCAGCTATTTAGGGAATGATACAGCTCCAGGCAAATAGGAGACAGAAGAGCCAACACCAGCTAATTAGTCAATTATCAGATAAACCTACAGATTCCTCCTCTTTTCTACAATCCTTTTGGCACACCTTGGCCATAAAATTGTGATAGATTGAAAAGATCTAACCTGGAGTCTGTTATGGGTTGAATTTTGGCCCAGAAAAATTTGTACGTTGAAATCCTAAGCTCAATCCCTCGGGATGTGATCTTACTTGGAAACAGGTTGTTGCAGATGTAAATGGTTAAGATGAAGTCTTACTGGATGAAGACAGACAATGCCAAGTGAAGATGGAGACAGAGACCAGGGTGAAGCATCTACAAGTGAAGATGCCAAAGATTGCCAGAAATCACCAGAAGCTTGGAGAAAGACATAGAACAGACTCCTCCTCACAGCCTTAGAAGGAACCGGCCTGCTGACACCTGGATGCTGGACTTCCAGCACTGAGAGACAATAAATTTCTGTTTTTGTTGTTGTTGTTGACACATTGTCACAGCAGGCCTCATAAACTAACACACAGTTCCAGCTCTACAATTTTCTCATTTCTAAAGTAGGCACTGCAATTCTTACTACATTTGCAGCAATAAACAACAAATATATAATGTTTACCAAGCGCCACAAACTATGATATGTATTTCACTCATTTAATCCTTATCTCTTTTTCACAAGGGAAGAAACTGAGGCACAAACCAATGAAGTAAGCTGCTCAAGGTGACATTGAAAGTGAAGGGGCCAAGATACAAACGCAGGCAGCTGACCAACACAACCAAGACACAAATAACTATCTCACAAATCACAGAGCGCCTCACAACCAGAGAAGTCACCATCAGCACATCCCTACTCAAGAGCCCTCTATTCCCCTCAGAAAAATGAATAACTTTCACATAAGGGCTTCCAAGTCTAGCTCTGGCCACCTTCTCAATCTCATCACTCATTTCCTCTCTCCAGAAACTCTCCCTTCAGACTTACCTGCACATCCTTGCTTGAGCACAATTCACATTTTGTCCTTTATTCCCAATTTTACTTTCATGGGATTCCTTCTCTCCATCCCCATCCAGGTACTTTTCTCATTCAAAGAACACAACTGTACTATAATGCAGCCTGCAGCCTGCAGCCTTCCCTGGCAACTCAAGCCACAGAGTTCTCTCCTGTAAACCTCTCTACGCATTGCTCAACGTTCTTTGAGAATTCATGGGTGGTACCACCCATGAAGGGGTTTGTATCATCTTACGTGACACAAACCACTAAAATAAAATGAAGTAAGTATGCACGAGACTGACAGTATTACTGACATTTACAGAAGAGAATCAACACTTCCGGCTGGGGTAAAGAAGGAAGCACTGGGAGGCATTATGTGAATTGAGCCTAAAAACTGGGGTGAATAGGAATGTTCAGTTATCTCTACTACCCAGTTAGTACTAATTGTATGCATGCCTTCTGAATTATCTGAATATCCATGTTACCCTCCCTTCTCACATTTATTGTTTTAGTCCTCTCTGGTTCCAAAAGGGATGAGGCAGATCTCACCTACCCACGTATCAGATAGGGTCTTTCCTTTGTCCTTCTTACAGTGTTAGTACCAGTGAGTACATGCAGGTCTTCAAAAAATATTTATGGAAAGCAATCAGAGGATGCAAGAAGGAATGGAAATAAAGAAAATGTCATAAAAGGAGGTATGTGAATTCCCATGACTTTTTAAAAAAACATCAACCTGCCAGCAGCTCCATTTCTGCTTGTCTTCCCATGTGCCTTTGCTCTGCCAGCTGACCTGCTGGCCGTGCTTTCTTCCTTCCCCAGTTTGGCATAAATCTCCTGAGGCCCAATTCATTCTCCCCCTCCAAGCCGAGTATTCTCTGCCCTTGTAACCTTCTGGATCTCATACCTCTTTCAACCCTACTGCATACATTTACCTCTCTTCATCACTTAATTGTTCTTGTAAAGTTTCACATTCAGTTTTCCTTCTCCAACCAGATTTTATACTTCCTCAAGGCTGGGAACCATGTCATAATTATTCTGCATGTCTCTCGTCTTCTCTCCACCAGATATCCCCTCAAACACAGAAGTACCTGGCAATACTTGCTGAATGACTAAATCCTTTCCGTAGTTCTATCACTAAAGTAAAATATTCTTTCATCTGATGCTCCAAGTTCAAAAGTACACTGGAAAAAGTTATACTATGCATATCAAAGCATTCATTCCCAAGTAACACAGATTTATCTTTTCTAAAACTTGCAATCACTAAAACTAAAAGTCAGTTACTTTACCAACAAGAAAAAAGAGGTGTAAGCACACAGAGAAGGATCTGTGATATAACTACGCTAACACTGCCAGCTAAACTCAGCTTCTTTAGGCACAGGGTCTATCACTTTTGTGGCAATTTAGGAATATAAACACTCCCCGACATACCTTCTCCAAGAAAGAGATTTTGGAAATGGCCTAAAAATCTAAATGTGCAAGATGAAATTTAACAGGTTAAGGAGAAATTGCACTTTTGAAGTTCCCATACCCAACACTCAAATACTATTTGTTAATTTGAATTTTATACAAAACAATTCTACGCAAATAGACATTAAGACTAAAAATTTTAATGGTAAAAATCTTAGGACTCTAGCATAGCATATACCCTAAACAATACTAGTTTTCTTAGGGAAGAAGGGTAGATCTTAAAATGTCACACTACAGTTTAAAAAGGGATAAATTGAACTGCTGCATAAAAGCAATAGATTCCTATTTGGTTCCCTATTTCTCCCAGGTTCCCATTAGAACCAAACTGTTCTAACTTGTGGAAGACTTGAGGTTAAGGGGAAGATAGAGAAAGAAGAGAAAAGAAGTAGCCTTGAAACTAAAAGGTCCAGCAAAAGACACTCTTACCCAAGATAACTTTGTAGGTTTTCAGCACTTTTAAAAAACAGTTTCCTTTGAGAAAGGTAATTGTAAAAGGCAATCCAGAATTGCTTTAAAACTGCAGGCTGTAAAACTAAGGTGAAACACTTAATTCCAAAGGCCTAGGACAGTGACTTTGCTGAGCTGTGTTTTTCGGCACCCTCACGCCCACAGACGCAGTGTTAGTTCAGAGTGCATGTTCCAACACCTTTTGCTGTATTGAAATGAACCTGCTTTCAAGATATTTATACCTTAGTTTTAATATGCCTGATTTTAATATTGAGAAAAAGCAGAACCATGGGCTTCAAACTACACAAGACTCAATCTCCCAGATATTCTACCTTCCTAAACAAAATGAAAGTTCACAGTCTACTTCTGGGGTGTCCAACCCACAGCCCACAGGCCACATGAGGCCCAGGAAGGCTATGAATGTGGCCGAACACAAAACAGTGAACATACTTTTAAAACATGAGATTTTTTGTGTGATTTTTTTTTGGGGGGAGGTAGAACTCAATCGTGCATTTCTCAAGCGTGAACTCTGACAACATTGTGTCACAGTGGTGCGCAAAAGATAAACACACTCTCGCTATTTGTATGCATGCAAATGACTTTGATTTTACAGCGGTGTGCAGCTTCTAGTGGGTTACCTTCCAAGTACAGACAGTTGAAGTGACACCATCAGACGTACATGTACTTGTGGTTACTTATTGAAGCAGCGATTACCAATAATATTTCAATCTACCATCGCAAAGTCAGCGTATTTACAAGGCAGGTGAGCATTCTTATTTGACTATTAAGGCTACTTTCACACCTCGGCAGCACCTCAGACCTCGCCCATCGTGCTTTAGAGTCAGCTCACTGCCTCGCCCGGCATCAGCAGCCGTGATGTGGAGAGGCCCAAATCTTAAGTTCTATTTTCCCGTCAATTAATTTCCATAATAAAAATAAATTTTCATAATAAAAAATCTATTATTTTTTAATACCAGCCTGGCTTCTACAATGTCTCAAAAGAAAACAGAACCTACAAAAAGAAAAACTACAGATGAAGGTGATTCAATGAAGAGGGGACAGATAACTAGTTTTTTGTTGAGACAAATAAGAGGGATTCTGCTTAATTTGTAAGGAATTTGTACAAGTTTTCAAAGACTATAATTTGAAAAAGGATTATATGCAAAGACACGTGGCCAGATTCGATGCAAATGAAGGATGTGTCATAAGGACAAAACAGAGGAAGTGAAAAGAAATCTGTCTTCTCAACAAAAAAAATTTCTTAAAAGTTACAACTCGGAAGATTCCATTGCAAAAGGCAGTTATGTGGTATCATATTTAACAGCAAAAAAATCAAAACCATTTACTCACGGTGAGCTTATTAAGTATATATGAAAAGCACGGTAGATATAATTTTCCATGAAGAAAAGGGGGGACATTTCTAAAATCAGTTTGTCTCACCAAACAGGTGAACTGAAGAAACTGGAAAGCCTATTAAAAGAAGTTTAGAGAGTAAAGCTGCTAATTTAAATGTTATGCTTTGACAATGGATGACAACACTGATGTTATAAATATGGTTCAACTTGCCGTTTTTTACTAGCGGTATTGATGACAAATGTAATACCACTGAAGAAATGGCTTCTTTCATGCCATTAAAAGAGACAATTAAAAAGAGGCATTTATATGAAGCAGTAAAAAATACATGAAAGTGATTTTCTTTGTCCATTGTCAACATATCTGGTATAGTTACTAACGGTGTCCTGGTGATTGTAGGTAAAAGAGAAGGAATTGTAAAATTAATAGAGGCTGACGCTATTGCCACCTAAAACTCACAGTGGATGAAGTATCATTGCATAGTACCTCAAGAAAAATTTAAGCACAAAAACTTTAAAAATGAGTAACATCATGTAAATAAGACTGAATTTCATAAGGTCCAAGGGATTGAATCATTGCCAATTCCAGGAATTCCTTGGAAAATATTGATGCTGACTATGGTGACATCATTTACTTTTCAGAAGTAAAATGGCTAAATCCAGACCAAATGTTGAAAAGATTTTATGATTTGCGACATGTTATCAAGTCCTTTATGGTATCAAAACACAAATTTGTGCCAGAACTTGAAGATAAGAACTGGCTTACAGATTAGCATTTTTAGTGGACTGAACTGCTCATCGAAATGAGTTAAACATGTGTTTTCAAGGTGAAAAGTAATTTACCAGTACAATGTCTTCAAGGTGAAAACCAGCTTACCAGGACAATGTTTCAATCCGTAACAGCTTTTACAAATGAAACAAAAATTATGATAAGCTCAAATTAAAGCAAACAATTTTTTGCATTTCAACACATTGGCTGAACACAGTCCTGTGAACAGTGAAATATACGTTGCTTTTGCTTTTCAATTTGATAAAAGAATTTGAAAACAGATTTCAAGATTTGTAGGAAAAATAAGCAATATGTTGGTGCATTTATGACTCCATTTTCAGACACTGTAAGTATGTTGCCTGCTAATTTTCAAAGGAAATGCAATTAATTCATTTTTAATTCTTAAGATTTTCTAAATTCAGATGAGCAGAAGTCATGCATTGGAGCCCCAGAAGACAAATTCTAACATCCCTTCAAGGCAACCTCATTTAAGCTTTCTAAACAGAGAAGAATTCAAAGGTTTCCTTCAGAAATCCATCCTAAAGGATAAAAACATTCAGAAAAACTTCCCTGTATTTAGCATAAATCCCTCTTGATGCTTGCTTTAAGTCAATTTCCCCTTCTTTTTCTTCAGGGAAGATGGAAAACAGCTGTTCAACATTCTCTTTCAGGCTACTTTTTTCCTTCCCGCCAGGACCCTACCCCCTTGGGAGAAATGTAAACGCTGCAGGTGATTCCAAAATCCAGCTGGCCCATGACCGATTATCCATGGGTTGATAAGCCTGGCCCCATTTGTACCTCCCGGAATGATATCCAACTGCAAAACACCCAAGGAAGGATTGTTTTCCCCAGAATTTGTGGAATTCTAGAAATCTATCGCTTATAGTCTGTCTTAAGAGATATTCAAACAAAAATAGCGCAGCATCAAGAAAGGTTTTAGTGCTGTTCTGCAGCCAGTGACCTTGGTCTTCACTGCTGCTTTACTCTGTGTTGGCAGCTGGGTGCATCTTGGTATGAAATATCTTTAAATTAGTGATTTTCGTCACATAATTCTTGAGTTCCTTGTCACTGAGGCAATTTTCTGGATGTGTGTAACTTTAGAAATGCAATAACCCTTTCAATACTCCAATCTAAATGTCTACTCTGTAAACAAAAGTATCCATTTCCAGTCTATACCAGATTCACAACGTAATCTGCAGATTACTACATTTTACACCAGATCTTACACATCCAACACTAACATTGCCACCTTTTATTTCAGGAATTCCTAACAAACATTCTCATGTTTCTTACAATAGGCATTTGACAGCAACAGTAAAGCTGATAAACTGCCTGCATACTTCATCAATAAAAATATTACAGACCCACAAGTGTGGCGAGCCATTTCCTTTACAAGCTCCTTTCAAGAGTTATGAAATGATGATTCAACTTTTTTGTGGTATAACATCGGCACGCATTAAATGCTAAGTTCCTTACACATGAGAAAAAAATGCAAAAGCACTGATTTAATCTAGAAACACAACTTCACAATTTTATGGTATCTGTGTATGCAATGACTTTATCAAATGGAAAAATTTAAATGACAGCTTTTTAAATAGTGGATCTATTCAATTTCTATGAAAAGAGACCAAATACTAATCTAAACACTCACTGGTGATTTTAGTATGACTATCTTGTTATCCTTCACCCTAACTTGGAGAGAAGAGAGGCACTATCAAGTGTATAAATAGTACTAATAAAAAATGGGCTTTTTTGGGCATGCAGACACATACATTCAGTTGCAAACTCTTTATGATCCTAAAACAAAGCAGATGAACACAACCCACAATGGGTATGTCACGTATGCATAATTGAAAGCTAACTGTATATATATCTTTTGTTATATTTTTTACAACTAGATTATATATATATATATATATAAGGGTTATAACTATTCCCAAATATAAAAGTCAAAGCAAATTACACTTATTATCGGTATTGATTATAACTTCCACATATTAGTCAAGAGACAAATTCTCTTCTTTCAGAAATTCTTTACTACCATTGATGACAATGGTCACCAAGATCATGTTTATAGAATAGTCACACCAAGGGAGTTGAAACAAATAGAAGGAAATCCAGTGGTAATCAATACACATTAAAATTCAGTGTTATTCTGACTTAAAACAACTCCATTCAAGAAATAAACAAATGGCCTGGACCATCTTCTCTTTCCAAATTAAAATCATTCCCATTCTTCTTTGTGATCTCTAACACTCTCTGAATGCTTTCCTTCCAGTAGGTTTATACTCTTTTGGGCAACTGAAAGTGGATGTGGAATCCACACCCTCAACAGGCTGGAGCCTGCCTACATGTGGCAGAAGTAAGCAACACAGTCAGTAAAGGGAAAAGACCTGAAGCCAAGAACTGAACAATCAGCCCTAGAGCTCTGCAGGAATTAGACGAGGCCCCCCATGGAATCCTCACAAAGTATGAGAAGAGATACAGAGAACGGAAAAGAAGAGGCTGCAGAGAGGAGGTCTGCAAATAGCCAGTTACAGAAGTCGGGGAAGGACAAGAGCATTTTAAAGAGGTAACAGTTCATGGGAAGTAGTGAGTAATAATAGGGATAATAAAGTTAAATCTGCAGAAAATGAAATATAAGTCTCTAAAAATATTTGGGCTTACAAAGAAGAAAAGTGGAGTTAAATGTGCAATGTAGGTTAATCTCATATTTAAGGTGTGCTATTAATTACTTGTAAAATGAAAGACACATCTCTTACGTTCAGAATTTCTATTTCCATTCCCTTAAAATGAGGTAAGACACCTGCTCTACATCACTTTCAATTTCCACTAACTAAAATATAAAAATATTATGATTCTTTGAAAAAAACCAAAAGTATTAAGTAATTTTAAAATGCAAGTATTCATGTAGCTGTATAATCAGAGACTTTTTCTTTCCTTCAGTTGTCTAACTGCAAATGAATTTATAAGCTAGAGTTTATTATTATAATTCTAAGGGCCCCACTTTATCCCATCCACAATACTTTCTACTTCTCTTTGTGGTTTCTTTCCTGTTAAACACTATCCACAAACCAAATCACTCTTCTATATATAACTAAGATTTGTGAAACACTAGTTAGATGATCAGAATGTGGAATTACAGTTATTTATTATGTACATACAAATATTTTCTTTAAAGAATAATTATTTCAGTTAAAGATATTATCCATTTAATGAAAATTTTTAAGTTTTAAAAGCAAATTTTCTATTAGAAAGGGGCACTTGAGTTGAGAAGACTTTTTGAAATATACATTTCTAATTACTCCCCAGGGTAGCAGTATTGTAAGATAAGGGCCTTTAAGAAGTGACTGAGTGGATTAATACATTCATGGATTACTGAGTTAATTAATAGGCTATCCTGAGAATGGGACTGGTAGTTTTATTAAGAATAGAAAGAGAGGCTTGACACCTTTAGCTCAGTGGCTAGGGCACCAGCCACATACACAATAGCTGGCGGGTTCGAATCCAGCCTGGGCCTGCCAAACAACAATGACAACTATAACCAAAAACTAGCCAGGCATTGTGGTGGGCACCTGTAGTCCCAGCTACTTGGGAGGCGGAGGCAAGAGAATCATTTAAGCCCAAAGAGTTTGAAGTTGCTGTGAGCTGTGACACTACAGTACTCTACTGAGGGCGACATAATGAGACTCTGTCTAAAAAAAAAGAATAGAAAGAGAGATCTGAGCTAGCATGAACATTTCCCTCACCCTGTGATGCCCTGTGCCACCTCAGGACTTTTCAGAGTCCCCACCAGCAAGAAGACCTTCACAAAATATAGCCCTTGACCTTGAACTTCTCAGCCTCCATAACTGTAAGAAATATTTTTTTCTTTGTAAGTTACCCAGTTTCAGGTATTCAAGTTAAAAGCAAGAGAAAATGGACTAGGACAGAATTTAATATAGTAATAAGAACTATCCTATCCTCTGTTCAGACACATTCTTCCAGTAGGGTTCCTGGTCATAGGATCTCCTCAGGTACCTTACCTACTCCTTCAGTATGGCAAAGATCCAGCCCCCCACAGTTAATAGAGTAACAGTATCTACTGTGATGAAGTTTCCTCTATCACAGGTTCTAGTTGTCCTCAAAGGCCTGACACAAACACATCCCAGGACAATAACAGTGTTTCAATAACAGTATTTATCTTTACTTGGGGGAGGGTACAGTGGGGAGTGAAAAAAAGAATAAGAATATTTACTCTATTTAGGATTCAAACATGTTGATGGTTAGTATTTAATACATGCTGCAACTACAAAATGGTTGTCTTTTGCTAGTTTTTCCCCCCTTTGAAAATAAAACCCAAAATTAAGTATCTTATGTTCCTTTTTTCTTCTCCAATCATTCTCTGAAATCATAATATTGAGTGAGGCTCCTGTCACTTCTTTCATGCAACAGTGTAAGCCAATGCAAGTAGAAATAAATACCAAAATACTCTATCACAGATAACATTAAGAAATGTATGAACAAATAATTTATTGTTTAATTGCAGAAAGCATTTTCTTCTATGATCTTAATACAATTTTTTAGACATTAAAAATATTGTTATAATAAGGCCCTGAGAAACGTCAATGAACTTAAGAATGTTACCTCACAGATGACTACCAGGTCCTCTCAGGACGCTGCTAAATATTGGGGTGGATAGCCCTCAAATCTCATTGAAATGAACTGCATTAGCTTAATTGTGAACTAATTTTATAAATACTAAAGTAGATGCACACACAAACATTAGTCAATAAGATGGTCGTGAACTCACCCAGCAAACCTAGCTGATAGATTACCAAGTGTTTTCCCTCCTCCAGGCTCCCAACCACAGGGGGAGGAACTTTAAACAGCCTCTATCCATCAGGACCAGAAATAAAACTTGCTAACTCCATCATAGTAAAGGCCTATACTGTGTTCTCTTGGAAAGTTTCCTCCTTGTCAAATTTTTTTTATTTGATTTACACAATTTTTGTTATTAGAGTAATACCAAAAATATTATTAACAGCCAGAATTGAAAAATATGATAAAAGGTTATTCGAGTATTCAACATTTATTTTCTGAATTACTGCATATCTGAGGATGCCAGGAACATGAACATATATTTTATATACCTCAGCAAATTAAAAAATTCTTTATATTGAACAGAAATATGTACCCATGTAACTATGGATTGATCCTACCTCTATACTATGTATTATAATTTTCACTTTGCTAGTTAAATTTTGTTACTGTCATCAATATTTTTACTAGAGGGAATGAAACCTATGTTTGGTTTCTTTCATTCATTCTATCCTAATTCATAAGTTCTAGACAAGGTTATAGGATCACTATTTCATAAGAATTTTTTTTTTTTTTTTTAAATAAGAGTCTCACTTTATCACCTTTGGTAGAGTGCCATAGTGTCACAGCTCACAGCAACCTCCAACTCCTGGGCTTAGGTGATTCTCTTGCCTCAGCCTCCCCAGTAGCTGGGACTACAGGTGCCACCTCAACACCTGGCTATTGTTTTGTTGCAGTTTGGCTGGGGCTGGGTTTGAACCCGCCACCATCAGTATATGGGGCCGGCGCCCTACCCACTGAGCCACAGGTGCCACCATTTCATGAGAATTTTGAAGATAAACTTGAGCATTAAGAAGAGTTATAAAGTGTTTTCTACATAGAATCAGAACATAGTGAAACATATTTCCCCACAATTCCATAATCATGTGACATTTTTGTAGTTTATTTTTATTTTTTTTCAAGAATTCCCTTTTAGCTGGGCACCTGTACCTCAGTGAGTAAGGCACCAGCCACATACACGGAGACAGACGGGCTGGTTCCAGCCCAGCCCAGACCTGCTGAACAAGGACAACTCCAACCAAAAAATAGCCAGGGGGTGTGGCTTGCGCCTGTAGTCCCAGCTACCCGGGAGGCTGAGGCAAGAGAATCACTTAAGCCCGAAGACTTAGAGGTTGCTGTGATGCCATGGAGGGCCACATTGTGAGACTCTGTCTCAAAAAAAAAAAAAAAAGAATTCCCTTTTATTTGATGGCCATGCTGATATTTTTTTTGTTCCACAACAATCATCTTAAGCTATCAAAATTTTTAACCTCAATGTCAAAATGTACTCTGTAGGCCACTTGTTTAACTTACACTTGATGAAACTGATATTGACATCATATGCCAGTCAATGAAAAATAACTCTTCTTAAACTCAAACTCTCAAGTTCTACGTTAGCAGCTCCCAGAGAGCCATGGCTGTTTCTTAAATGCCTCTATGTGTTTCCTAAGTAGCCAGCATTGTCTTGCACTGAACCCACACAGAAGGGGTCAGTAGGTGGAGGCATCACATTCAATCTTTCTCCATTTTTACTAGCACAGATCTTACCTACATACTTCATAAAAAGACTTATTTATATCTGCATAGTGACCTTTTAAAAAAAGTAACACCTGAAATACTTAAATACAAGTATATAATCCTATATTTCATTTCTTCTGTGCACAATACATTTTTTGTGATCCCATTTAGTAGTAGTCTGAATATTCTATAAAATATGGCATAACCCATATTCCATACATAGGTTATCATGTACTGAGAAATAAAAAGTAAACAAAAGGGAATTCTTGAAAGGTTAAATTCTACAATGTGAAAAATACTGGAAAGATTTCTAAGATTTCTAAGTCCATTCTCAAATTTAATGTAACATTAAACCATGACGAATGAAAAAAAAATTTAAAGAACTTTATAACACGAAGTTTCCCAGAAACTAAAAGTGTCATCTCCCGGCCTAAAGGAGTCCAGGTAAAGAGGTTCACTTCAAGCTTTTAACCAACGCACTCGGTTTCAATCTCAATGCCTGCCGGCCTAAACAGAGCCTGCGGTCTTAAAGCAGAGATGACAACGAAAAAGTTCTCAGTCACAAACTTAGCTCAGATTCCAGCCGCGACAGATCAGGAGTCCCCGTGGCCTCGCTTACAGAGCTTCCCAGCCCGGGAGTCAAGGCCCCCTCCCCTCTCGCCCCGGGGCTGCCGCAGGGATGAGGTTTACCAACAATTTCTCCGGGTGTCTCCGGGGCCAAGGAGCACTGGAATCCAGTATCTGGGGGAGCTAGGAACGCGCTTTCCTGGCTCCCGCAGGCGCTAAATCAAGCTGCCTGGTCCAGAATCTGCACATACCACCACCACCACCCTCGACCGGCCGGGGTGCGCAGGGGAAAGAGGGCGCGAGGCTGCGCCGCCCAAGCCGGCAGGGGGAGGCTGAAGCCCCGTGGGCCGTCAGGGAAATCGCAGATGGGCCAGCCAGACCCGATGCTCCAAACCGATCTCCAGGTTCTTACACACTCCCGGCTCGGTGCTGGGCATTCAAGAGGCGAGAAGGGACCTGTCTCAGAGGCTGCTCTGCGCCCGGGAAGCCCGGCTCCGGCTTCACGCCTTGGGCGCCCGCTCAGACCGGGCCCCGGGCGTGCAGCCCGCGGTGCTCAGCGCCCAGCGTGGGACGTGGCTCGCCGGCGCCCGGCCAGCCCCGCAGGCGACGCGCCCGAGACCCCGGAAGAAAGTTGCGCCTCGCGGAGCCCGGAACGGCGTCCGCCGCGCTCTCCTGCCCGCCCCTCGCGCGCCCCTCAGCTTACCGCTCCTGGCCGCGGCTCGTCCTCTCCCGCGTCGCCTCCTCAGCCTCGGCCCAGGCTTCAGAGCCCGTTCCCGGCCCCCCCTAACTGCAGAGCGCCCGGCCCCCTAGGAGCCGAGCCCCTCAGCGCGCCCGCCGCGCCATGGGTGCCGGTGGGCGCCGCGCCCCGGGACGCGCCGCTGCAGCCTCGGGCGGCGCTGCTGCGAGCCGGGAGGGTGGGGTGTGGACCAGAGGGGCGGAGGGCTGGCCGCGGCGGGCGCTGAGGCTCCGCTGGAAAGAGGAGGAAACCGCAACGTCACCAGAGCCCGGGGAGGCGAGGATGGGGAGGGAGAAAACGGGGGGAAACAGGGACCCCCTCCCCTGGTCGCGCCCGGACCTCCGGCCCGCCCGGCTTTCTCCTCCTCCTCTCCCGGGACTCGCGCTCGCAGCTGCCCTCGGCCTTTTCCGCCTCTCAGCCCCGAGTCCACGCACCGCTGCCCACCAGGCCTCTTTGGCTCTGTAATAATTCGCTCCAGTTTCTCGAACACTTCGGGTTCCACTCTGAAATCACACCCAAAGGAAAGATAACTTTTGGAGGCCCAGGGGGAGGAGCCAATGCTTCCTGGCAGCCCTGAGAGAGGAAGGAGAGGAGGAGGACGCGCAGCAGCTTACTACCAGGGCTGGCGCCCACTCCCCTCCGCCTTCTTCCAAGAGTTGACTGCCCCTTTTCACCCGAATTCTCATAGAGGAAGGAGAGGGAGGGGGGAGCGATCACTTCTTCAGAAACAGTTCTTGCCTTCACTGTACTAACAAAATACACTAAGTACAAAAGTGCTGAACCCTGCGGACTGACAGATTTTAATCATCAAAGGTCGGGACCAGAGTATTTGATATCTGCCGTTCACAAGAGGGAATTATCTCACAGGGATGTGAGAGAGAGAGACCCCCCCCCTCATCTGCGGGGGGGTCCTGCAGGTGGAGCATTTGCTATCTTCGTAGTCACAGCCTCTTGGAGAAGCTTCCTCCTTTCTCTTACAACCAGCCACAGCAAACACACTCACTTGGGGAGGTACCCGCTGTGATCAGGGCCATCGCCTCAGGGCTGGTTTCCCCTGCCTCAGAGTTAGCATATAATTAACCTACCAGAGCTAGACCATGCACAAGTGATAGATCTGTAGGTTGCTTACCCATTCATTACAATGGGAGATGTCTTACTGGTGGGAGCAAGGTTTGTCTGCATGTTTGCTTAAGGCCAGCTCCATCTCAGAGGCGCTCAAGTCCTACAGAGGAAATGCTTCCATCTGGTCCCCTGAAAAAATTAGTGGACATCCACTTTTATACTTCTCTTTTTCTTTACAAACAGGTCAGGAGGAAGTAGTGGTGTGAAATGTTTAAAATGTTGCTGGGTGTGGTGGCTCACACGTATAATCCCAGCACTCTGGAAGGTTAGGCCAAAGGATATTTGAGGCCAGGAGCCAGAAACCAACCTAAGCAACATACTGAGATCCCATCTCTACAAAAAACAAATCCTGGCAGGCTCAGGCCTGTATTCCAGAAACTTGCAGGTAGAGGTGGGAGGATCACTTGAGCCCAGGAGTCTGAGGTTGCTGTGAGTTGGGATGACTCCACTGCACTCTAGCCCAGTCTACAGAGAGACCCTGTCTTTAAAAAAAAAAAAAAAAATTAACTGATCACTAAGGTAAAGCACTGCTTTATCACAAACTTCCTGATGTTTTAGAAGAAGCCTATAAAGCCTGTAAAGGTCTTTGGAAATTAAAACTAGCTTTAATCTGGTTTAAATCCTCAGTATGCAATTTAGTACTGTGTGCCTTGGAAGGCTAATTCAAGTTTAAAGCCTCAGTTTCCTCATCTGCAGTATGGATATATAATACCTTCACTGAACCGTTATAGAGAAGATACAATAAAAATAGGTAATATATATACTTTTTATGAGACAGAGTCTCACTATGTCACCCTCAATAGAGTGCAATGGCATCACAGCTCACAGCAACCTCAAACTCTTGGGCCCAAGTGATTCTCTTGCCTCAGCCTCCCAAGTAGCTGGGAGTACAGGTGTCCACCACAACACCTGGCTATTTTTTGGTTGTAGATGTCATTGTTATTTGGCAGTCCCAGGCTGAGTTAGAACCTGCCAATGCAGGTGTATGTGGCCAGCACCCTAGCTGCTGAGCTATAGGTGCTGAGTAATGTTTTTTGAGATCTTACTACACCATGCCAGGCACTATGTGAAGAGATTTACATATGTTAATTCCATTATTATGGTTCAGTCTAGTGGCTCAGGCCCATAATCCCAGCACTTTAGAAGGCCAAGGCAAGAGGATGGCTTGAGCCCAAGAGTTGGAGGCTGCAGTGAACTGTGATCATGCCAATATTCTCCAGCCTGGGCAACAAACAGAGACCCCGTCTCAAAAAAAAGAGAGAGAGAGACCCACGATTATTACAGAGGATAAATGGAGTATAATATCCTTATAAATGGAGTCTAGATGGAGTATAATATCCTTATAAATGGAGTCTAGATGGAGTATAATATCCTTAAATGTTAATTTTTATTTATCTTCTGAAATTTGGAGGAGACCTTAGGAAAAAACATCTGGTTTAGTTTATTTAACCTCCCAGCAAGTAGTCTTCTAGTTCGGTGATTCTCTAACCTAGAACCTTAGAATCATCAGGGGAGTTTAATAAATTTTTTCTAATGGGAGCCCCACATCAGACCAATAAATCAGAATTTCTGGGGTTTGAATCTAAGCATCAACATCGACATTTTACAGTCTCTTCCCAGGTGATCATAATGTACAATCAGAATTGAAAACTCTTCAAAGGAGGCAGTGCCCACAGTTATTTGCTCCCTTCATCCCCCGATTTTGCCTTTGATCTGGAAATCTGCCTCTGGATGACATTACCTCTTGTAAATGACCTCCCACCCATTACAGTACATCTCAACAGATGAGCAGTTCTGCTCTCTGGAGTCTATAGGATGAAGTTAGCCTTGATTCCACAGCAGAATTCCATTTGCCAAGGTGCTTACTAATTCCATCAGCTTTCTTTCTTCCATTCTAAAAGCTCTCAGGAGTTGATTTACTTTGCCAAAGGCCCTCTGAAAACCTAATCTCAAGAATCAAATTCAAGATTCCATCCAAATAACAGAATATATAGATGTTTATGACTTTATTCTAGTTACTGTATTTCCCTAAGAATATACTTGGAATTTTAATGGCAGCGATATTACCAGATTGACTCATACTACAATCCACTAAAAACTTAAAATGTTATCATGTTTTTCACAATTGCTGCTATGACATGCTTTCTCAGCCTACACTCAATGCAGCGTGTGTTCAGCACTTAACAGGAGATGCTTTTGAAATGTCTTGTGTTAAATTAGGCCTCTTTATGTTTCATGACATGTTGGGTGTCATTGATGTAACTGAGTAATTCTGCCTTTAATTTCACGTCCTCTATAAATCCTGTCTGTATGCCATGTCATCATTTTAGTTCTCATTTTGAGGCATACTCCACTGCTAATTAACATTTAATTTGAATGTTTTTGATGAATACACTCATCAATTGAGGACCCACATGTTTTCTTCCCTTGTCTCAAGATAGCAGCTGGTATGCATGGTGTATGGAACCTTTGTAGAAATTAGAAAAAGGCACCCTCACCCTCACGTCAGCTGAAGGATTAGGAAGAAGTGTTAATTTCTATTTATCTTCTGAAATTTGGAAGAGACAGCCCAAACATATAGCAGCTGTGCTTTGCCTATTAGATGCCTTTGCTCTACTGGTAAAACAACGCTGTAAAGAAAAAAAGGAAATGACTACTTACTGACTTTTTGTTAATGTTGATCTTTTCCTTGTCTAAGTGCCCAGATGTTAATAATAGGTTTACAGATTTTGTTCTGTGTCTATGAAAAGGCTCTTATCTTGATTTAAGGAATCAGGCTTGTTTTTTGAAAAGAGAAATTCCATTTGTCCACCTTCAGTTTTTTAGTAGCACTCTGTGCTGATTCTAGCTGAGACTCCCTAATAGTACACTCTCCCTAATAAGATAGAAATTTTCTAGGCAAAAGAATGTAAGCTATAGAGAGCTAAGGTGTATTTTCTTAACAAAATTCTTCACCCGTCTTAGTTTCTTAGTTTTCAACTAACTTCTACAAAGTTTATTTTATCCTTCACATTAAGAATTTGTTCTTTCATGATAGAACAAAAACTGGAGTTAGTTGGGTTTTATCATTCATTTATCTCAAGCAGAAGCATCCCTGCCATCTTCTTTTGTCTAAACAAAACCAAAAAGAAAAAGAAGAAAGAAAGAAAAGAATGTATTTTTTTGTTGTCCTCAGTCTATTCTTGGCTCCAGCCTGACAGACCCCAATATTACAAGGCTGTCATGGTCATGGTTTTTGTTCTCTTGTTCAGTTTAATTCATTTACTTATACTGAAATCTGCCCTTTAAGTTTTACCAACCATTCAGCTGGTTTATGATCACACAACTGCCTCAGTCCTTGAAATGCTTTTTCATCCTTTTCTTCCTCAGGCCAAAGTATTCTCTTTGTAGAACTGTCTCGCCCTACACCGATAGATTCTCTCCTCCTTGGGTCACTAACAAGGTATGGTCACTTTGGTTTGTTCAAGCCATAATGCCCCTCCTTCCATTTCTGAACATTCAGCCCTGGCCAGACAACCACCAGCAGCCTCTCCAGCCTTCCTTCTTCAGACCTGCCTCCCCGTGTTTCCAGGGCTGACTTGCTCCTCTCCATTATGGAGACAGTTCTGCTGCTACTGCTTCATCTCCGGATGACTCAAGCTTCCTGAGCTTCATTTTCATCTATAAAACCAAAGGAAACGTTAACCTACCTTCAGAATCATAATTGAGCTCTACTTCCACCTTGAGCTAGGATTTGAAATTTTTGTATACGATTCTTCTTCAGATTCAGATTTTGTGGCCTTACAATCTTCCAATAAATAGATTGGGAACTGTGCCCCGCATGTCTGTATGTGTATCACGTATCCCCACTGCACTGATGGTGGCATTGTGCCCATCACACTGATGGGGAAACAGAGACTCAGAGAGCACGATTCCAATACACCGAAAGTCTGGGCACCACTATTCTATGAGAGTGTTGCTAAACAGGCACTTAAACCAAAAGAGGCATTAATTAGATTTAGAGAATATGTTTATTTGCTACATTTGTTCTGGTTTAATAATTACATAAAAAATTGTGAAGATTGGTTTTCATTTACTCAAGTTCACTAACATATTTGTTTCTACAGACTTTTGTAGGATGTGCAATTTGGGAAAAATAATTCTTGAGTATTGGCTGAAGTAGTGAAGTTGATTTCGTATTGCCTCGTTATTCTTCATAATGAATTCTAATGAAACATTTAACAGCCAAACCATTCAGACTCTTCTGCTGATGAAATTAACTGTGTTAAGCAAAGAAAATCATGGCTGTTTTGCATTTTTAGTATCTCTTAGATGAGAAAAAATTGACAGTTTGCTAATGTTAAACTTACAAACTATGTAGTTCAACAACATGTTCCTATATCCTTGTCTCACTCAGCTCTAAAGGATACACACTAATTCTTTCTTCTGCATTTTCTAATTCTTTCTTCTGCATTTTATGATGTTTTAGTAGTGCCATTTTGAGTCCATCATTTTTAATCATCTTGGCCAAAAGGAAAACACTGGATTTTTTTTTTTTTTTTTGAGACGGAGTCTCACTGTCACCCTTGGTAGAATGCCATGGCATCACAGCTCACAGCAGCCTCAAACTCTTGGGCTTAAATGATTCTCTTGCCTCAGCCTTCCAAGTAGCTGGGACTACAGGCTCCTGCCACAATGCCTGGCTATCTTATCATCATTGTTGTTGTAGTTGTTGTTGTTGTTGTCATTGTTCTTTAGCAGGCCCTGGCCAGGCTCAAGCCTACCATCCCCAGTGCATGTGGCCAGCACCCTAACCACTGAGATACAGGCACTGAGCCAACGCTGGCACTTTTATAAAATGCTAAAATGACAACATCTAAAAGCTCACCTACACTTTAACAGAAAAGCAGCTTGCCTTAGAATAACGTATCATCTAACTGAGAAAGGTAGAAGGAAGCTTGGAATAATTATATTCCAACCCTTTCATTTTAGAAGAAACTAAAGTTAATATAGGTGAGAACTGTTATCAATTCCTGCAGCAAATTACTGGCGAAAGTAAAAAGGGAAGTCAAATCTGATTCCTCACCAAGCTTTTCTTTTTCTCACTTCTCCATGCTGCATCTTTAGCCAAAAAGTACAACAAACTTCTCTTTTTGAGATTCTCGTGTTTATATGACCACTGGAAATTTATTAAAAATGCAAAGATGCATTTTCTCCAATAACAAAATGTCAGGACATAAAAAGAAATAAGGTTCATCTTTGAAGGAAAGCAAATGCCTACTCAAGTGTGTATGGGGTGTCACCTGTCATTTAACATTATTAAATTTAATATGTATGTTACTTATGATATAATTTTCCTCTTGAAATACGTCAACTAAGCTCACATGACTACCCATCTTGAGTTATTTATCCTCTCATCAAACCTGGGAATTAAGGCATTTAAAAGTTCTAACAAACTTCCATTTTTTTATTACATGAATAAATTTTCTAAATTTCCTGCTACAACAGAAGGCAGCTAGATAGCAGTGCTTTTGTTCAGAGTGGGCAGATCAATATTATGGTGTGAAGATCAGCTGGGTATCTATAATGTATATAGGATATTTATAAATTGTAGTATGTATAATCTATATTTCAAAATCTCACTTTCTGATTAGTCATTAAATATATTACAATAAAAAGCAACCATTATGAATTAGAAATACAGTGGATACTAACAATCTTGGATTGTAGTATAATGAAAAGTCACTTAAAGGCAATCTACCTGAATTAGACAAACTGTAATGTTGTTTGGGGGAAAATGAATGGGTTATTTCTGGAAATTGAGAATTTCTTGAGTTCTGTGATTTTAGCACTTAATCTTTTACAAACTAGAAGAATGAACCCAGAAGAAATTTTTCTTCTTTTTCCCCCCCCATAAATTTGGAAAATTTATTAATAACATGAACTATGATAATTGAGGAAATTACTTAACCTTTTTGAGTCCTGGTGTCTTTAGCTATAAACGAAAGAAACTGCCTGGTTCATTTGTTCTCAAGTCTGATTATACTTTAGAAACACCTAGGAATCTTTGAAAACAAATGACACCCCTAGATAAATTAAAACAGAATTTTGGGAGGATGTGGCCTAGGCTAGTGGTTCTTGAAAGCGTATTCATGGATCACTGGTATTAGCATCACTAGTATATTAGTTAGCTCCAGCTACCATAATAAAATACCATCCCATGGGTGGCTAAAATAACAGAAATTTATTCCTCACGGTTCTGGATGCTGGAATTCTGAGGTGAAGGTGCTAGCCAATTGTTTCTGATGAGTGCTCTGTTCCCAGCTTGCAGACAGTAACCATCTAGCTATGTTCTCACATAGCCCGCATGTAGAGAAAGAATGCTTTCTCTCTTTCTTCCTTTTATAAGGCACTGCCCTTATGTCTTCCTTTAAACACCAATTACATTCTGAAAGTCCTTTCTCCAAAAATAATCACATGGTGGGGTAAAGTTTACATATGAATTTGGGAGAATTCAGTCAATAGCACTTGGGATCTTGAAAATTTTCAGACCCAAATTCAAATCTTTTAAATTAGATTCTTTATGGGTGGAGGCCAGGAATCCAAGTTTTAAAAAACTCTGCAGGTGGTTCTTATGTATAGTGGAGTTCAGAGACCACTGGTCGAGGCCACCGGTTCTTACACTAGACAGCACATTTGAATCAGCTAGGGAATTTGTGAACCTTTGATGCCTGGGACCCTATCCCAGGGATTCTAATTTATTTGTTGCAGGTTGCATAGTCTAAACAATTTTTTTTTTCTACTCAACAGCAATTCATCAGGAGTGTATTTTGCAGCCAATGCATCCTGTCAGGCCCTTTAAGGAGTTATCTTTTCCGAGCTTTGCCGTTGCCACCGCCCAGAGACTGCTGATCCCCCGTCTGTCTGCCACCACCCACTCCAGACACAGAGCATCAAGTCATGGATAAAAATGAGCTGGTTCCGAACGCCAAACTGGCTGAGCTGACTGAGCGATACGATGACATGGCAGCCTGCATGAAGTTTGTAACTAAGCAAGGAGCTGAATTATCCAACGAGGAGAGGAATCTTCTCTCAGTTGCTTATAAGAATGGGTCTAAACAAATTTTAAAGCTCTGAAAGTGAGTTAAATCTGAGGACCACTTGTCTTTGCGGTCTGAAATTGTATGAACTTTAATATAATGACATATATAAATATGTACTATAACATGATACATAATCTAGAATAATATATGTCAGTAGGCAGATGATAGGATAGCGCTATTTTAAGTCTTTGGATAACTCACATTTGTTTATGGTCTCTTTTCTTTAATTGCTTGATGATATAATGCATTAAACAGGAATATTTTGAGAATTACTATTTTGATAGTAATTTTGCTAGATATATGTTCCTTTATTCCTCAGTAAAACTCAAATATTTATTTGATGGTCACTGTCTTTTTAATGGATAAGACTAAATAACCATTTGAATAGCAGCCAGACACTTATAAGATATTTTAAAAGAGTCTTAACAAATTTAGAGTCCAGGAGTAATTCTAAAAAACCAACAAACATAATGCAATTATTTTGTAAATCTCAAAAAAGTTTATTCAATCATATAAACGAAGAAATTATGGGCATTTCCTATTATTAAAACTTGTATTCAAATTATATAATTTTTAAATATTATTTGATGACAGAATTTAAATGGATCTATGATAAAATCGTAAACATCATTTCCCCCAAATGCTACACTAATAGTTGTAGACAAATGACATTTTAGAATCCATATCTCAAATCACCAGAGCTCAGACCAGTGAATTTAACTAATATTGTCAGCACAAACATTAGCACATAAAAGTGGAAAGCTCGACTCCTAATATATTTTTTTCTCTCTCCAAAGCACGTGGGCCATTTAAAAACTCCATTTAAAAATTTCAAATTTATCACAAAGGAATAAATAACTAATGAATCAAAACAAACAATCATCTTCTAAGCATTTAAAAGCAAATACAATTCATCTTAACCCCCTACTCCCTTCTCCCATGTGTGTTAGGGACCTTATGCATGTTAGATGAGAATATGAGTAGTGTACTTTACTAAAACATCACAGGAAACAAAAATAAAAGCTAGCAATCATCTTTAAAATACTAGAGTACAATAGGAGAATTACTAAGAATGGCGTTTGAGCACTTGGCTTAATTAGAATTCTGTTATGATTAGGAGGGATTGGGACAGTTAACACTAAATTAGTACATTGACTCAAAAGTGCATGCTCTATTGAAAGAAGGATAATGGTGTCCACTTTGGGCCAGCCACCATGGCTCACGCCTGTAATCCCAGCACTCCAGGAGGCCGAGGTGGGTGGATTGCCTGAATTTAGAGCTCAAGACCAGCCTGAACAAGAGACCCCTGTCTCTAAAAATAGCCAGGGGTTGTGGTGGGCACCTGTAGTCCCAGCTGCTCAGGAGGCTGAGTCAGGAAGATGACTTGAGACCAAGAGTTTGAGGTTGCTGTGCGGTGTGATGACACAGCATTCTACCAAAGGAAACAAAGCGAAACTCTGTCTCAAAAAAAAAAAAAAAAAAATATATATATATATATATATATATATATGTAGTGTCCATTTTGTTTACAAGTCCATCATAGAGCAATTTTCAAATATTTTCCCCATGTTTTAATAAGTAAACATTACGAGGAAAATTACAAATGACATATTAAAATACATGTCAAGATGTAGCTTTCTTTTCATATGCAGCTGCAGGGCAATATTCCTTCCCTTTAACCAAAATTTTACTTAAAACATAATTTAGGATGGGCAGCACCTGTGGCTCAAAGGAGTAGGGTGCCGGCCCCATATGGGAGGTGGTGGGTTCAAACCCAGCCCCAGCCAAAAACTGCAAAAAAAAACCAAAACATAATTTGGGGAAGGGGGATCATTTGAAAACAATGTTGGATATTACTGAGAATGACTATAGCCTATCTAAGAACTCTTGCCTCACAAATTAATAGCTATCATTTTATGAATAAAATGAGCTATATCAACACTTAGAACTACACATGAACTGTGATTAGCATATGCTAGAAAAGGCAATATAATAGAATCCTGACTTGTAATAATATTGCAATGCTCCTGTTTCCACTTAACCACATCACCTGTCCTATATACTGTATTGGAATCAAATATCTCTATTAAAGTTTCTATTTTGAGTATAAAAGAGCAGTACTAACTTTTGTTTTTCCCTGATCTGTCAGCTGTTCTCTGAAATTTAAACCGAGACAAGAAGCTTCTAAACTTTACTAATATTAAAGCAGTATTTGCTATACATAGGAAACACAAGATGTGTAACTATAGTAGCTGAGCTAAAATTATGAATATGAAGAAAAGCATACTGTATTTTTTCCCAAATGTGATCATCATGGTTGACAAAAATTACTGAAATTCTGAAGAGTTAGTGTTAACCCTTTTCTAAATTTTAATTTGAAAAAGCTGAATTACCTTCAATAACGGAAAGTACTCTCTGCTGTCATAGTATGAATGTTAAAATTTTCTAGCTTATGTAGTAGATAGAAGACAGTTCTGTTAATCTTATTTCATTCACATACAGATTTATACATACTATATATATATGTACAAACACATTTACATAAACCATAATTGATTTAAACATTTTTTTTAATTTTTATTTATTTTTTATTTTTGGCTGGGGCTGGGTTTGAACTCGCCTCCTCCAGCATATGGGACCAGCACCCTACTCTTTGAGCCACAGGCAGCACCCTATTTAAACGTTTTTATTTTTGGACACAACAGTTGGATTGTTTTCAATATTTTGCTAATGTAAACAGTACTTATTACTATTGAATATTACTGCATACATGCAGTTTCACACAAATGTGCATACATTTCAAGGAGTGGAATTGCTGGATGCAAATTTATATACCTTTTAAAGGTTTTTATATATTTCTCCTCCAAATCCTCTCTCACAGAATTTTTTTCCCAAATTGAAGTGGGAAAAAATTATTTTCCCACTTATTTCATAGAAGAAGGAGTTAGGGTTATATGAATGAGTTAGGGTTATATGAAAAAATAATTCAGGTTTGCATAGGCTACTCTGTTTACCTTTGGAAGCAGGGCTCTCTTGTCAACCAGCAGCAGATTCTAATATCTTCAGAATACAGGTCATTGGTTTTTTTTGAAAGACAATATGAGAGTTTTAGGAATAAAACATCAATGAAAGATATCATATATGCAAACCTACAAATGTTTATATAGCAAATGTTTTCTGTTTAGTCTACCATAAAATTATAAGAATCATTATGCAGTCTAATAATCTATGTGAGAGGACCCTTAAGGAAGATTTTCTTCAAGCCTTTTTTTATATCCTATTTTTATTTAAAATCTGATATGGATAGGTAGATGATAACAGGAAGATAGATTATAAAGATATAGAAATATATATAAATATGAACTTTCAGAGACCAATGTTCATCATTATATTTTCTATTTTAGTCTCTTTTATTAAAAAAGGAAGATTTGGGTCAACTAAATACATACTAAATGGATTTCAAGACCCACTCATATTTTGCAACTTGAAACTTAAAAACATTGCATGGCGGTTGTTGTGTATGTGTAGAGAGATATTGTTCATGTTTACCTTCAAAGTTTAAGAGTATAGACAAAAGAAAAAGGAAACTGAAATAACTCAGCTACATAGATATGGCTAATTAAATACACAAGGACATCATGAAGGTGCCTGATGCTTTAGCTAAACAAGAGGCAAAAGTAAAGGCAACTTTGATTAAAATCAAACCTCTTTTGGCACGTAGAGGCATATTCATCCCACAGGAGAAGACTACAGTAGCAAATAGACAAGGTGTAAAGCAGTACTCTACCTTTACGTGCATTGCTTATGTGGAAGATTTCTAAATCTTCCACCAGGAAGAGCATAGTGTGTGTAATTGTTGGACTTGTAAAGCACCAGGGGTTCCCCACAGCCTAGAAGCCATCAGCTCATTAAGCTGAAAGTCCATCAAGAGTCATCATTTCCTGCCTCTGGGTAGGATATGTCCAAAACCCATACTTTCCAGACCACACCTGCCATACTCCATCACTGTCTTATCTCAGATTTTTAATAATGAAAGAACAGCTCTTCCTCTCAACAAAGCTCCATTTATAAATAATTATATGTTACTATTTACACCACCATAGGCTCCATTCTCCTGTTACAGATGGTGTTGACATTCTAATCTCCAAACAAGTCTTCTTTAATTTTTATTTATTAATTTTCACAGAGTGAATATCATTGCCCTATGTATCTATGGTCAGAAACAATCAGCAATAGTAAAAGACACCTATCAGTGATGTGGAGAAGAGAGCCATGATCAGAAATTCATGCTGCTTTGGATACAGGGCTTTGAAGCCAGCAAAGACGGCTTGCCGGCCTTCTGCCAGCAGTGAGGCTTCAACTAGACAATAAAGGACTGAAATTGGAAAAGAATTATTGTGGCCTGTGGTAAGAAATCCTAACGCCAGATTTATTTCCATCTTCTTCTTTGCCTGGGGACATTTGAATTTATCAGTGACTTGAGTTAATTACTCTCTATAAATTCTACATTTGACAGCTCAGCTTAAACCTGAGGAATCTAGAAGGAAATACAACAAAAGGCAACAAAGACATCAGTCAGGGCGTTTCTCTGCATCTCCACTTTGACAAACACACACACATACACACACAAATGGATTGTAATACTTTTGGGGACATGTATGTACATGGGTCTCAGCAGATTTGGGGTTATCAGGGAAAGCAGGTCCCTGGAATGCACCATTCAGAACACCATTCAAATATTTTATTAAAAAATGAGAAAGAAGGAAAACTGATTGTTAGGTTAAAGAAAGTGTTATATAAGCAAAGCTGTGCTGATGCCATGTAAAAAAAAATAACTTGTTTTTATGGCTAAAGGACAGGAGCCAGGGAGTAGCTCCCCGGCCATCAGCACTTGATCCATTTAAAGAGTGAGCGAATACTAGAGAAAGGAGGAAAAGGAATATTGTTCTCTGGATTTCAGAGGAGAAACATTAGTAGTGAATTTCATAGGTTCACACTACTCAGTTAATTAGAATTCATTTTCTTGAAGTATGCGTTGGAAAGATACCAAGGCCTCACTAAACCCACAGCTCCGTGTGGAGTCAAAATGAGTACTGAATGTGAGATGGTGGGAGACATTTGCTTAAGGGTCCAAATACAGCTCTTTAGTGTTGAATTTGGAGGCATTAGTCACGCAGACAGAATCTGGTGCTGGTAAGCCTTGATATGCCCCAGAATCGGAGGAACCCTAGAGGACTCAGTGTGGCTACTTGAAGCCAAACACAGGCAGCGTGGCAGGGAGAAGCTAGCACCGAATGGGTTCCAGAGCTACAAGATTCAGGGATCCTAGCTTTACCCTCAACTCAGGGGCCTGAATACGTCACTTGACCCACTGGGGTGTAATGAAGGGGTTGAATCATCTACAAGATTCCTTTAACCTTAGAATGTTATGACTCAGTGTTCCTGAGTTATGGGAACTGATAACTACCTTCTATTGTCCAGTAGAAATATAATACAAACCATGTATATAATTTTAAACGTTTCACTGCTATATTAAAACATGTAAAAAAAAAAAAACAGGTGAAATTAGATATTGTTTATTCCAATCTGTCCAAAATACTATCATCTCAATGTGTCTTTGAAACCTTGACTAGCTACACACACTCCAAGTGTCCATCAGCCATATACGACTGCTGGTTACGGTACTGGATAATGTAGCTCTAGGCAGCTGTATAAAGTTCACAGGATGGGAGCAGCAGCCACATTTCTATTTGATGCCCTGACTCATGGTTCCAAAACCCGGTTATTTACCAAAATTAATGGAGGAACTTCAAAAAATATTTCTGAGCCCACTCCATTCCTTGAGCATGGGTCAATTCTTAGAAAATCCCCCTAACTAAATCCGATACGCAGCCTATCCATAGCAGTGGACAGGGTAGTCTTTGAAAACCTCTTCACTGAGCTAACTGAGCCTTCCTGCCATTCAGAGATGGGAAGAATAAGGGAAGCAGTGATCACGTGGAAAACCCCCTAGCATCCTCTCTAGGGGTTTTCCAGGTAGTTAACAGAACTATCTTCTGTCTACTATCTGAGCTAGAAGATTTCAATGTTAATTCTATGATAATATAGAGTACTTACAGTTATTGAAGGCAGTTTACCTTTTTCAAGTTAAAATTTATTAAAGAACCATGAACCAATGCTGTAAAACAAAGGAGATCAAATTCCAGGTTGCCAGGATGTATCCATGTGGTGACTCAATGGAGTTGCACATGCAGTAACAGATGTTTAAAGTTGGCACGTGGGCGGGTTACCTTCAATCTTCTTAGGACTGACTCTCACCTTTGGTTGTCTTCAACTGAGTGATAACAGTAATTGAGAGAATTTATCAAAGTGAAGAGTCCTATCATGTTTTTATTTTACTGACATGAAATAAATGGGTATATATGCTAGAAGTCTCCCTTTTAGACTTCTAGAATCATGTAAGCATGGACAAGGGAAACTAACTAGGAAATTTTCAGAAAACAGATATGTTACAATGAGCCCTAGCCAACATTATCCTACAGGAAAGGGAAATGGGTTCCAAATGTAATGAGGGGGTCAGTGGCCTAATTGGAGCAGAAGGCTTAAAAGTCTCAGCTGAAAAACAATAGGTGAATAAATAGTAACCTGAAGTTCTACACCAGTGTTTTTCAACTTCGTTTATCTCACAGCCCTTGAACCTATAGTCAAATTCCACAGCACACTTACATTATGTTAATAAAAAAAAAAAAAACAGTAAACTTACTGTGCTTTGAACTTCTTTCAAAAATAATTTACTTAAGTTAATTAAAAATTTTCAAGGCACCTCTAAGGTCTTCTCATGGTTTTCCAGTATGCAGGGGCACTCTGGTTGAAATCACTGTTCTACACGCTGGTCATACCTGCAGTGCTCAAATTAGAAGTCTGAATGTTTGATGATTGTACAGGTAAGTAGTCATTCCCATACATTGCTGGTAAAAGTGTACTCTAGCATACTCCTTTACAAGAGACAATGCCTCCGTAACGTCCTGCATACTGCATGCAGCCATGTCAGACTCCAGCCACCTCTAAAGCCCACCATGCTGCCACCTGCTCCTGTGCCACTGGTGGATCCTGTACCCCCACCAGCTCCTGCAAAAAGAGAGTGAAAATGTGCCCTCTGCAAGAAGAGCTGCTGCTCATGCTGCCACATGGGCTGTGCCAAATGTGCCCAGGGCTGTAACTGGAAGGCTCATCAAACAAGTGCACTTGCAGCTTTGTGCTCACTGTCGAGAGACCCCCACTCCCACTCCCAGATGTAAACAGAGTGACCTGTACAAACCTGAATTACTTTTTCATACAACCTTAACCCGTTTGCTCCATTCCTTCTTCTGTGAAATAAGTGGGTGATAATAAAGTATTTTTGACTTGAAAAAAGAACTCCTTTGAGAGAGCATTTGAAGGACAAACATATAACAAATCATTATAAGGTATATAAATTTGCATCCAGCAATTCTACTCTTTGGAATGGATGCACATTTGTGTGCAACTATGTGTATGCAGAGATCTTTGGCCCAGTCTTGTTTAAATTAGCAAAATATTGAAAACAACCCTATTGTCCAATAATTTTTAAATAGTTAAATAAATTATGGTTTATGTATATATGTGTATGTGTCTGTATGGTCCATGTGTATATGTAAGTGTGTATGTATATATAGATATGAATGCAATAAAATCGACATTAATGATGTAAGATTTGGAGTATTTCCATGGAAAGTATATTACATTTAAAAGCCAATTACAAGATGTTACATAAAACCTGTTATTATTCTATTATAAAAAATTAATACAATTGCACAAAGAATACAAATACAAAATTGTGGGAAAATAAACAGAAAACTATAATTTTATATAGGTGTTATATGAATACAAGTAAGTTTTATTTCATTTATATAATTATGAACAATAGATTTCAGACCCAATAAGGTAGATTAGACCATTCTGAAAGTAACTCTTCTCAACTAAAGCCACAAAATATCCTTCCCTGAGATGGGAAGAAGCAGATTTCTTGAGTTGTTTCCCATTTTGGACAGAGTTCTAACAGCAGTTTTTTAAGGCCCTATTTAATGCCAATTCCACAAGCTTCCCAGTTGCCTTATTGCACAAACCACCCATTCTCCCTTAAAACATCTCTCACCTTTGGGTATAGCATGACAGGTGGTGACTCTGTTCTTTGGCATCAAAAGAGCATTCTGAGAACAATGGCCGACCCCCAGAGCAATTTATAAGATCTTCATGAGGTTATGTTGTCTAAGCTCCCAGCAGCACATAGCACATGACAGTTTTTCAATAAATGTTATCTACTGTTTTCCAACCTCTGTAAAAAAATTGGGGGGATGCCCAACCTGCTGCTCAGGGGCCACATGCTAATTTTGAGAGGACTTTTTTGTTTTTGTTTATTTGTTGCATCAGATATCACAAAAATTATGCAGATACCTTTTAATTTTTCTTGCTAATCAGCTTTCATTGGTGTTCATGTATTTACTGTGTGGCCCAAGACAACACATTTTTCCAATGTGTGGCAGAAAAGAAAAAAGGTTGGACACCCCAATAGTGCGAGTCAATATTTTTTTAATTATATCCCTAATCTTTGCTCCATATCTCAAGGACAAATAAAAGGAAGGACACTGGGGGCAGAGCAAGATGGCAGCCGAGTAACAGCTTCCTTGCATCTGGGCACCGTGAGTCTGGGGATATAGGACTCCAGGCAGCTCTGGCTGGTGGGATCTGCCTATCATCACCCCTGAGAGGATATAGGGAGTCAGCAAGAGACTTCTGGACCCCAAGAGGAGGACTAAAACAGTGGAAAACCGGCAAGTGGTCGCGTGTGTTCAATCCGTCTAAACCTGCCCGCAACTGTAAGTTCAGTAGCAGCGAGATTGCAAACCAGAAAGGCCTTACCTGTGAACTGTTTTGGTGTCTTTGGACTTGGCACTCAGCTGAACTGCCTTGGGGAGAGCCTGAGCGGGAGTGCGGAGAACTTTGGCCTTTGTCTAGGGCCCCAGTCTGAGCCCCTGAGCCAGACAGAGCTAATACTGTTTGGCTCTGGGTCACAGGCAGACATTGTGAGTGATCTGCCCCGGCAAGCCCCGCCCTCAGGGTCGCAGAGATGGAATTGGGTGGGAGCTGGTAACCCAGCGACCAAGTAGCCTAAGGGCGGGGTTTGAGCCGCCTTGTAGCCCTAACCCTCGGGGGCAGAGGGAGACCAGTTTTGACACACAGGGTAAGTGGATAGCCACTTCAGCAGTGATTCCAGCGACAAGCACTTCCCTGAGAAAGCTTCTGCTCAGTAAGTAAACAAGTTCAAAGTGCCTTTTAAGTGGGCTGAAGAGAGATTTAGGGTGTCTACCTGCTGAGGTTTGAGAAACTAGCAGCCTCCAGTCGTATCAGAACTGTGATTAACATCTCATACCCCAGAAGACCACGTGTTGCCCAGACAATATTCAATAACATATACATACTGCTTTGTTTTTGGTTGTGTTCTTTTTTTTGGTTTGGTTGTTTTTTTTGTTTATTTTGATGTTGTGGATTGTTGTTTTGTTTTTTAAGTTCAACCTTTTCCATACAGATCCTTTTTCTTTCTCAATTTCTCTAGTTTAAGTATAATTTCCCATTGCTGCCTATTTCAATAATTAGAACTTCATTTTTGTTAGTGTTTCTACCACTACTATTTGTTTTTTCCAGCCAATTTTATCCCGTAAAGTTTTTTGTTTGCTTGTTTTGGTTTGATTTACAGCATTTTTGTCTTTCCTCTCTACTTGGTGGAGGTGGGGTACTGTGTCTGATCAGGTTAGCAAAGAGCTGCTGACCTCAAGGGAACCACCCCACTGGGCACCCCCAGAAGGTGGTTTTTTTTTTTAAAGTTGCATCAAAGTACCCTACTGTACACCTATATTGCTCTGTCTCCCTCTTTCTGTGCCTCTCTTCTTTTTGTCAATATTCCTTTTACCCACCACCTCTCCTTTCTCTATTTTTCTTTTTTTTTTTTTCTTATTATCACTCAGTCCTCCTTTCTTTCATCCCTTTTTTGCTCTTAAACCTTCTCACCCTTCTGGTCCTGTGACCCTTAATCCACAGGCACGAGAACTTAAAGAGCAAGAGGAAGAGAAAGGAAAATTAGGGCAAGGAAACAGATAAAAGAAATCACCCATGAGGAAGAATCAGCAGAAAACTCCAGGCAACATGAAGAACCAGTCCAGAACAACCCTGCCAAGGGACCATGAGGTAGGTACTGCAGAGATTCCACCTATACAGAAATGTTAGGAATGACAGAAAGGGAATTTCGAATACACATGTTGAAAACAATGAAAGAAATGATGGAAACAATGAAGGAAACTGCTAATAAAGTGGAAAATAACCAAAAGGAAATCCAAAAACAGAATAAAATCAGAGATGAACGATATGAAGAATATAAAAAGGATATAGCAGAGCTGAAGGAAATGAAACAGTCAATCAGGGAACTTAAAGATGCAATGGAAAGTATCAGCAACAGGTTAGACCATGCAGAAGAAAGAATTTCAGAGGTAGAAGACAAAGTTTTTGAGATAACTCAGATAGTAAAAGAGGCAGAAAAGAAGAGAGAGAAAGCAGAACGTTCACTGTCAGAAATATGGGACTTTATGAAGCGTTCCAACATACGAGTTATAGGAATCCCAGAAGGGGAAGAAGAATGCCCCAGAGGAATGGAAGCCATACTAGAGAATATTATAAAAGAAAATTTCCCAAATATCACCAAAGATTCTGACACACTGCTTTCAGAGGGCTATGGGACCCCAGGTCGCCTCAACTCTAACCGAGCTTCTCCAAGACACATTGTGATGAACCTGTCCAAAGTCAAGACAAAAGAAAAGATTCTGCAAGCTGCCAGGAGTAAGCGCCAGTTGACCTACCGGGGCAAATCCATCAGATTGACTGCAGACTTCTCTAATGAAACTTTCCAAGCAAGAAGACAATGGTCATCTACCTTTAATCTACTTAAACAGAACAATTTCCAGCCCAGAATTCTGTACCCTGCTAAGATAAGCTTCAAAATTGACAGAGAAATCAAATCATTTATGGATATACAAACATTGAGGAAATTCGCCACAACAAGACCAGCTCTACAGGAACTACTTCAACCTGTTCTGCACACTGATCACCACAATGGATCAGCATCAAAGTAAGAACTCAGAAATTAAAGGACAGAACCAAACCTCCACACTGATGCAAAAGATAAAACTAAGCAATGGACTCTTACAAAATAAGACGAATAGAATACTGCCACACTTACCGATTATCTCAATAAATGTTAATGGCTTGAATTCCCCACTGAAGAGACATAGATTGGTTGACTGGATTAAAAAACACAAGCCATCCATTTGCTGTCTGCAAGAAACACACCTGGCTTCAAAAGACACATTAAAGCTCCGAGTCAAGGGTTGGAAGACAATTTTTCAGGCAAATGGAATTCAGAAGAAAAGAGGAGTTGCAATCTTATTTTCAGATTCATGTGGATTTAAAGCAACTAAAGTCAAAAAAGACAAAGATGGTCACTTTATATTGGTCAAGGGAAAAATACAACGAGAAGATATTTCAATTCTAAATATTTATGCACCCAATGTAAATGCTCCCAGATTCTTGAAACAGACCTTACTCAGTCTGAGCAATATGATATCTGATGATACCATAACAACAGAGGACCTTAACACTCCTCTTACAGAGCTGGACAGATCCTCTAAACAGAAATTAAACAAGGATACAAGAGACTTAAATGAGACCCTAGAACAACTGTGCTTGATAGACGCATATAGAACACTCCATCCCAAAGATAAAGAATACACATTCTTCTCATCACCCCATGGAACATTCTCCAAAATTGATCATATCCTGGGACACAAAACAAATATCAACAGAATCAAAAGAATTGAAATTTTACCTTCTCAGACCATAAGGTGGAACTCAACTCTAACAAAAATGCTCGACCCCACACAAAGGCATGGAAACTAAACAATCTTCTGTTGAATAACAGATGGGTGAAGGAAGAAATTAAACAGGAAATCATTAACTTCCTTGAGCATAACAACAATGAACACACAAGCTACCAAAACCTGTGGGATACTGCAAAAGCAGTTTTGAGAGGAAAATTCATCGCTTTAGATGCCTACATTTGAAAAACAGAAAGAGAGCACATCAACAATCTCAAAAGAGATCTTATGGAATTGGAAAAAGAAGAACAATCTAAGCCTAAACTCAGTAGAAGAAAAGAAATATCCAAAATCAAATCAGAGATGAATGATATTGAAAACAAAAGAATCATTCAGAAAATTAATGAAACAAGGAGTTGGTTTTTTGAAAAAATATATAAAATAGATAAACCATTGGCCAGACTAATGAGGAATAGAAAAGTAAAATCTCTAGTAACCTCAATCAGAAATGATAAAGGGGAAATAACAACTGATGCCACAGAGATACAAGAGATCATCTCGGAATACTATTAGAAACTCTATGCCCAGAAATTTGACAATGTGAAGGAAATGGATCAATATTTGGAATCACACCCTCTCCCTAGACTCAGCCAGGAAGAAATAGAGCTCCTGAACAGACCAATTTCAAGCACTGAGATCAAAGAAACAATAAAAAATCTTCCAACCAAAAAATGCCCTGGTCCAGATGGCTTCACTCCAGAATTCTATCAAACCTTCAAGGAAGAGCTTATTCCTGTACTGCAGAAATTATTCCAAAAAATTGAGGAAGAAGGAATCTTCCCCAGCACATTCTATGAAGCAAACATCATCCTGATACCAAAACCAGGAAAAGACCCAAACAAAAAGGAGAATTTCAGACCAATCTCACTCATGAACATAGACGCAAAAATTCTCAACAAAATCCTAGCCAATAGATTACAGCTTATCATCAAAAAAGTCATTCATCATGATCAAGTAGGCTTCATCCCAGGCATGCAAGGCTGGTTTAACATACGCAAGTCTATAAACGTTATCCACCATATTAACAGAGGCAAAAATAAAGATCACATGATCCTCTCAACAGATGCAAAAAAAACATTTGATAAAATCCAGCATCCTTTTCTAATTAGAATACTGAAGAGTATAGGCACAGGTGGCACATTTCTAAAACTGATTGAAGCTATCTATGACAAACCCACAGCCAATATTTTACTGAATGGAGTAAAACTGAAAGCTTTTCCTCTTAGAACTGGAACCAGACAAGGTTGTCCTCTGTCACCTTTACTATTCAACGTAGTGCTGGAAATTCTAGCCAATACAATTAGGCAAGACAAGGAAATAAAGGGAATTCAAATGGGAGCAGAGGAGGTCAAACTCTCCCTCTTTGCTGACGACATGATCTTATACTTAGAGAACCAGAAAGACTCAACCACAACATTCCTAGAAGTCATCAAAAAATACAGTAATGTTTCAGGACATAAAATCAATGTCCACAAGTCAGTAGCCTTTGTATACACCAATAACAGTCAAGATGAGAAGCTAATTAAGGACACAACTCCCTTCACCATAGTTTCAAAGAAAATGAAATACCTAGGAATATACCTCACGAAGGAGGTGAAGGACCTCTATAAAGAAAATTATGAAATCCTCAGAAAGGAAATAGCAGAGGATATTAACAAATGGAAGAACATACCATGCTCATGGATGGGAAGAATCAACATTGTTAAAATGTCTATACTTCCCAAAGCAATCTACCTATTCAATGCCATTCCTATTAAAATACCAACATCGTACTTTCAAGATTTGGAGAAACTGATTGTGCGTTTTGTATGGAACCGGAAAAAAACCCGTATAACTAAGGCAGTTCTTAGTAATAAAAATAAAGCTGGGGGCATCAGCATACCAGATTTTAGTTTGTACTACAAAGCCATAGTGCTCAAGACAGCATGGTACTGGCACAAAAACAGAGACATAGACACTTGGAATCGAATTGAAAACTAAGAAATGAAACTAACATCTTACAACCACCTAATCTTTGATAAACCAAAACTGAACATACCTTGGGGGAAAGACTCCCTATTCAATAAATGGTGTTGGGAGAACTGGATGTCTACATGTAAAAGACTGAAACTGGACCCACACCTTTCCCCACTCACAAAAATTGATTCAAGATGGATAAAGGACTTAAACTTAAGGCATGAAACAATAAAAATCCTCCAAGAAAGCATAGGAAAAACACTGGAAGATATTGGCCTGGGGAAAGACTTCATGAAGAAGACTGCCATGGCAATTGCAACAACAACAAAAATAAACAAATGGGACTTCATTAAACTGAAGAGCTTCTGTACAGCTAAGGAGACAATAACCAAAGCAAAGAGACAACCTACACAATGGGAAAGGATATTTGCATATTTTCAATCAGACAAAAGCTTGATAACTAGGATCTATAGAGAACTCAAATTAATCCACATGAAAAAAAGCCAACAATCCCTTATATCAATGGGCAAGAGACATGAATAGAACTTTCTCTAAAGATGACAGACGAATGGCTAACAAAGACATGAAAAAATGTTCATCATCTCTATATATTAGAGAAATGCAAATCAAAACAACCCTGAGATATCATCTAACCCCAGTGAGAATGGCCCACATCACAAAATCTCAAAACTGCAGATGCTGGCGTGGATGTGGAGAGAAGGGAACACTTTTACACTGCTGGTGGGACTGCAAACTAGTACAACCTTTCTGGAAGGAAGTATGGAGAAACCTCAAAGCACTCAAGCTAGACTTCCCATTTGATCCTGTAATCCCATTACTGGGCATCTACCCAGAAGGAAAGAAATCCTTTTATCATAAGGACACTTGTACTAGACTGTTTATTGCAGCTCAATTTACAATCGCCAAAATGTGGAAAGAGCCTAAATGCCCACCAACCCAGGAATGGATTAACAAGCTGTGGTATATGTATACCATGGAATACTATTCAGCCATTAAAAAAATGGAGACTTTACATCCTTCGTATTAACCTGGATGGACGTGGAAGACCTTATTCTTAGTAAAGCATCACAAGAATGGAGAAGCATGAATCCTATGTACTCAATTTTGATATGAGGACAATTAATGACAATTATGGTTATGGGGGGGGAACAGAAAGAGGGAAGGAGGGAGGTGGGTGGGGCCTTGGTGTGTGTCACACTTTATGGGGGCAAGACATGATTGCAAGAGGGACTTTACCTAACAATTGCAATCAGTGTAACCTGGCTTATTGTACCCTCAATGAATCCCCAACAATAAAAAAAAAAAAAGAGAGAAAAAAAGAAAAAGAAAAAAAAAAAAGAAATTTACATTCTCACTTACTAAGATTCACATGTACCCTTGTAAGATGCACCACAGGATTTCTCATTTTAAATAAATATTAATAAGCTTGCTTTTCTTAAAAAAAAAAATGCAAGAAAGTAATTAGGGCTATCCCTTGGTATGTATGGGGAATTGGTTCCAGGTCCTCCATGGATATCAAAATCTAAGAATGTTCAAGTCCCTTATATAAAATGGCTTAGTATTTGCATGTAATCTAGGCACATTGTCCAACATACTTTAGATCATCTTTGGTTTATTCATAATACCTAGTAAAATGTAACTGCTATGTAAAAAAAAAAGGAAGGACACTGTTCCTATATAGCCCGTATTAAATATTATTTATTTTCTTTAACAGAAGGCTTATTTCAGGAAATATATCTAAATATTGCTACAATCATAGGTTTCTATGGAGCTTTCTGAAGTCTAGTAGACAGCTGCTATAATTCAGTACGTGAAGCCTGCTTACATCTACTCTAAAACCTTTCCTGAGAATCTCAGTACATGACTTATGAGTGTGTTCTGATTTATTATAAGTATTTTTTAAGTTTAAATAATAATCACTAAGTTATTTTAGATCTGCTATGAAAGTTCACAAACAGCATACGTCTTTATTGACAAGCTCCCCTCAAAGGATAACCATTATAAAATAAGCCACAAATCTACCTGAATCCTTTTCCTGTCACAGCAGCAAGTGTCCTGTCGGTGGAGCCAGTCATATCTATGTTAAAGTCACAGCTGTGCAATTTATTTGCTCCATACCCTCAGACATATTACTTGTTTTCTGAGACTATCAATGCCTGTCTTCTGAGACTATGAGGATGAGAGGTAAAGATGGTATAGTGTTGGACACAATGCCAGGAAGAGTAAATTCTCAGTGGCAACTATTATTACTATTGAAACAAAGTTTATTTAAAGAATCTCACTGAGACACATTTATAAAATGTTCTGAAAATTGGGAAGTAGCCCATGAAGAAAGATATTTATTCCAAGAAACTATCCATGACATAAACGTATTTATTTGGAATACTACAAAGAAAAATATCCCTAAAATTTCCACCCAATATTACCTAATGCACACATGCACTATTCCACCACCACCACCACCCTCAGCACTCTTTTTATTTTTTCAGTGAGAAACTAGAACATTGAGTTCCTCTTCCTGAACCACAAGTTAGAGGTCATCATCAGTTCATCTGGAAAGATACCCATCGGTGTTTATACACACCCACACCCACACACATATATACTTCCGTGTGCACACATACACAGACTCACAATTTACTCACATAGATTTGAACTATAAAGTAGTAAAGGCCTAGATTTTAGTACTTAGCTTACATGAATGAATAAAGTAGTAGGGAAACCTAACCACTTATGATGACCACAAGACTCATGTCTGTCTCTTACCCTGTTAAGGGACGGTTAAGTCTCTGATGGACTTGGTTGACAAACACATTTCATATTCACACAAATCACTCTGGGAAGAGACAAAGCAGGAGAGGTTGGAAAGGGGAGGGAAGAGAGGAGGTGGAAAGGAAGGAGGAAAGAAAAGAAGATTCCGCATGGGGGGCATATGTGTGGGTTGAGTTGGCAAACTGGGTCAGTTTGGGGAAGCCAATTTTTTGTTCAAATAGAGCCTGCCCAGACTTGCCCTAAGGCTGTGTTGCAAAATGGGTAATGCTTTCTCTGCCAGGCATATTATTGGAATGAATGACGTCCTGGACCTGACTAATGTTTTTTTTATCTTGGCCCTCTTCCTTCTTCAGTACAAACATCTGAGGCTGTAGTGTTTTTAAGTGTGTTCCTCAAAACATCCCAATGTTTCCACTTTTCATTTCTCAATTCCTTAATGTTTACGATTCAGTTCAGGAGCTACTGACCTCTGCCCTACCCAGCACTAATCCTGTGGATTTTTAGTCCTTAATGCCATTCGGAAGCACCCTTCCAAACACAGCTACCTCCATTCAGAGTTCAGAAATTAGTATCAATAACCCATTTAGACTCAGCACTTTACTGAGAGATTCTTCTGGAGCAGGTATTTTGCCATTTGAGGCAGCATGGGGTCTGGAGAATCTTATGATCAAGAGAAGAAATGTTCTGACCAGTCATTTCAGTTGAACTGAGACACAGGAACAGGAGAAGTTAAGGTCTGGAAGGACTGGCTGTGCCAATGAGGCTGTGTATACATTGCTGTTGATTAGCTCGAAGAAACATATGGTAAGGCATCACTTAGTATTGATACTGATTCTCAGACTTGTTAAACACCTAAAATCAAGAGACGTTATAGCCAGACAGCTAGTCTGACCCTTTTATTTTACATATTTAAATTTTGATAAGATTATCCACTTCTTAGCACATTTTTTTAATTAAAAGTTTTAAGATGTGAAGATGAAATACCAGGTTTATTTTTATTTTTTTTTTCAGTTTATTTTTAAATCTCCTTCATACTTAAAACAGACCCTTTGTTTTCTCCCACAGGTACCAGCAAGGGTTACTCTGTTGCTGCCAAGAAATCTGGGGATGGGATAGCCAAACTAAGTCAGATGACTATTCTGTTAAAACAAGGCTTTTAAGACTCATGAGACTGGAGATTCAGCAGGGGGAAAACATTCACATCTCTGTATAGGAAAGTTATTAATGGTGTTGACCAAAATCTTTCTTAATTACAACAAATGTTCTATTAAAACACTATGCAAAAAAATATAATATTAATAATATTAGCCAACTTAGGTATCTTTTAACAAAAATGAATGTTCTTTTCTAAGTCTGTAAGTTCTACGTAAAATAATACAATTCCAGAACAGAGACTAGAATGTTTCATGAAACAGAGGGACTTTCAGAATTTTTTTTTTTCCAAAAGAAAGATATGCCAGGAAAATCTTTGTACAATTAAATAGTCCATGTTCGTTATGTCTAAAGTCATGACCCAAAAGCTTTTTTTCTTACTTGGAGTCAGATTATATGGTAGTATACAAGTTTAGTGAAATTGTGTGTGTAGAACATAACTCATCTTTGAGCCTATCACAGCAATGGGGACTTACCCCACCTGTAGATAGCCATATACTTTGCTGTCTAAGGAATAGTCTTGAACACTGTAATTACCAGTTGAATATAAAATAAAACAATTAGCCATATGACATAAATCACTTTTAAAAAGAGAAAAAAGAAATTATAAAATTTGAAAATAAAACAGATTTCAACTAATTAATCTCAAAATTATAAGGTCAAATTCCTCTCTCTGACAAATCCTCTCTCTAAAAAGCGGCTAGAAACCTGGATAAAAGTGACAAAACAAAATTGACTGAATGGTGCCTTTGCTCCCTCAAAGAAAAGACAATTCTATCAGTGGGTTTTTATATGAATGATGGGCTCATGATAGTCTGTTTAATAGTTTTTTCCTGAGAAAATCTGGGTAGAAGAAGGTCATGAACCTGCAAATTCTAAATTTGATTTTTAGATTCGTTCCCTGGAATACGTTTTTGTGGCATGAAAAGGAGAGGTACAAGTTCTTTTCTCTGAAAAGTAAGTTCTGACATAATCACGCTTGTTTAAAAGGAGTTTATTGCTACAGAAGTTAGAGAGAAGATTTCCACTCTGTGGCGAAGTAAGTGAGTCCTACAATTACAAAGATTCATACCACTTAAATTTTCATACCATTCCTCAACCATATCTTTGTGAGCCATTTTGTTAAAGAATATGGAATGGGCTAATTACTTCTCACTTTTCTTACTATTTTATTCTTTTATGACACAAATCACTTTGAAATAAAGAAAAAGGAAAACATAAAATTTAAAAATAAAATTTATATGTGAGCTAATTTGTCTCAAAATTATAAGGTTAGATTCCTCTCTGAAAAATCCTTTCTCTAAAAAGCAACTATAAGCCTGGATAAAATTGACAAAAACAATCCTCCTATAGCTCTGAAAATCAACCAAAGGCATACAACAACCTGAGAAGTGTTAAGGCTTGAAAAACATTGAGAAAGAATAATAAGAATCTGTGGCATTCCACCCTGAAGCTACTCACATTCCCAGCTTCCTCTCTCCTCCCCTCATTGAGGTCGGAGGTTTTTGCAGAGGCAGGGCCATGACAACCAGAGCTTCTCTGTAGGGTCGGTGAATGGGAGCTCAGTCAATCTGGAGTGGTGGGAGACTCCTGGTGACATTTCTGGTGGAAATGATGATCTGAGTGGGTAAGCAGGGAGAGCCAGCAGCTCTACTTGTCTGTGGTTGTAGTCATGGTTGGGGGAGATTTCTGGATTTGTATATGTGGAAACCACAGAAGGCCAAATCTAGTCACCCACTCCTGGCTCACCCTAGAGCTGTGTGCACATAGGTAGAATAAGAAAAGGCCCAGTTGGAGTAATAGCTGGAAGTGGAGCAGAACTCAAAAGTAGCCTGAACTTTGAGTGGCATAGGACAGAAGTTTCATGGGCACAACCTCTATCCAATCACTACATCATGAGGACATTAGGAAACTTTTAGGAATCCAGGCGTAGAAGTGTGTGTGTGTGTATGCACATGTATAAATACATTATATATACATATATGTGTGTATATATATATAAATACATATATTGTATATGTAAATATACAGACATGGTGCATATATAGACATTATATATTAGTATATATCTCTACACCTATGTGTGGGTTATATGGATCTATAGTATATTGATCTTTGTACCATTTTTTTTTTAACTGGGCAGAAACATCAGCATGTGCAAACGGAAGGGAGAAAAAGATTCACAAATTTTGCCCAGGCAAGTTACTAAACAAAACAAATAAAAATAGCAACAATAACCTTCAGAAAGTAAATCAAAACAAAACAAAGTATCCAGATTTAATACAAAATTTTATCTAATCTGTCCAGTTTTCAACAAAATAATTGTGAGATATACAAAGAAACAAGAATGACCTGGAGCAAGATGGCGGCCGAGTAACAGCTTCCTTGCATCTGGGCACCGTGAGTCCGGGGAGATAGGACTCAAGGCATCTCTGGCTTGTGGGATCCGCCTATCATCACCCCTACGAGGATACAGAGAGTCAGCGAGACACTTCTGGATCCCAAGAGGAGGACTGAAATGGTGGAAAGCCGGCAAGTGGTCACGTGTGTTCAATCGGACTAAACCCGCCCACAACTTCCACAGGCACAAGAACTTAAAGAGCAAGAGGAAGTGAAAGGAAAATTAGGGCAAGGAAACAGATAAAAGAAATCACTCATGAGGAAGAATCAGCAGAAAACTCCAGGCAACATGAAGAACCAGTCCAGAACAACCCCACCAACGGACCATGAGGTAGCTACTGCAGAGGATTCCACCTGTAAAGAAATGCTAGGAATGACAGAAAGGGAATTTCGAATACACATGATGAAAACAATGAAAGAAATGATGGAAATAATGAAGGAAACTGCTAATAAAGTGGAAAATAACCAAAAGGAAATCCAAACACAGAATCAAATAAGAGATGAATGATATGAAGAATATAAAAAGGATATACCAGAGCTGAAGGAAATGAAACAGTCAATTGGGGAACTTAAAGATGCAATGGAAAGTATCAGCAACAGTTTAGACCATGCAGAAGAAAGAATTTCAGAGGTAGAAGACAAAGTTCTTGAGATAACTCAGATAGTAAAAGAGGCAGAAAAGAAGAGAGAGAAAGCAGAATGTTCACTGTCAGAATTGTGGGACTTTATGAAGCATTCCAACATATGAGTTATAGGAATCCCAGAAGGGGAAGAAGAATGCCCCAGAGGAATGGAAGCCATACTAGAGAATATTATAAAAGAAAATTTCCCAAATATCACCAAAGATTCTGACACACTGCTTTCAGAGGGCTATCGGACCCCAGGTCACCTCAACTCTAACCGAGTTACTCCAAGACACATTGTGATGAACCTGTCCAAAGTCAAGACAAAAGAAAAGATTCTGCAAGCTGCCAGAAGTAAGCGCCAGTTGACCTACAGGGGAAAATCCATCAGAGTGACGGCAGACTTCTCTAATGAAACTTTCCAAGCAAGAAGACAATGGTCATCCACCTTTAATCTACTTAAACACAGCAATTTCCAGCCCAGAATTCTGTACCCTGCTAAGCTAAGCTGAAAAATTGACGGAGAAATCAAATCATATACAAACATTGAGAAAATTCGTCACAACAAGACCAGCTCTACAAGAAATACTTTAACCTGTTCTACACACTGACCACCACAATGGATCAGCATCAAAGTAAGAACTCAGAAATTAAAGGACAGAACCTAACCTCCACACTGATGCAAAAGATAAAACTAAGCAATGGACTCTCACAAAAATAAGATGAATAGAATACTACCACACTTATCAATTATCTCAATAAATGTTAATGGCTTGAATTCCCCACTGAAGAGACATAGATTGGTTGACTGGATTAAAAAACACAAGCCATCCATTTGCTGTCTGCAAGAAACACACCTGGCTTCAAAAGACAAATTAAAGCTCCGAGTCAAGGGTTGGAAGACAATTTTTCAGGCAAATGGAATTCAGAAGAAAAGAGGAGTTGCAATCTTATTTTCAGATTCATGTGGATTTAAAGCAACTAAAGTCAAAAAAGACAAACATGGTCACTTTATATTGGTCAAGGGAAAAATACAACAAGAAGACATTTCAATTCTAAATATTTATGCACACAATTTAAATGCTCCCAGATTCTTGAAACAGACCTTACTCAGTCTGAGCAATATGATATCTGATAATGCCATAATAACAGGGGACTTTAACACTCCTCATACAGAGCTGGACAGATCCTCTAAACAGAAATTAAACAAAGATATAAGAGATTTAAATGAGACCCTAAAACATCTGTGCTTGATAGACGCATATAGAACACTCCATCCCAAAGATAAAGAATATACATTCTTCTCATCACCCCATGGAACATTCTCCAAAATTGATCATATCCTGGGACACAAAACAAATATCAACAGAATCAAAAGAATTGAAATTTTACCCTGTATCTTCTCAGACCATAAGGCACTAAAGGTGGAACTCAACTCTAACAAATACGCTCGACCCCACACAAAGGCGTGGAAATTAAACAATCTTCTGTTGAATAACAGATGGGTGCAGGAAGAAATAAAACAGGAAATCATCAACTTCCTTGAGCATAACAACAATGAAGACACAAGCTACCAAAACCTGTGGCATACTGCAAAAGCAGTTTTGAGAGGAAAATTCATCGCTTTAGATGCCTACATTCGAAAAACAGAAAGAGAGTGCATCAACTATCTCACAAGCCATCTTATGGAATTGGAAAAAGGAGAACAATCTAAGCCTAAACTCAGTAGAAGAAAAGAAATATCCAAAATCAAATCAGAGATCAATGAAATTGAAAACAAAAGAATCATTCAGAAAATTAATGAAACAAGGAGTTGGTTTTTTGAAAAAATAAATAAAATAGATAAACCATTGGCCAGACTAATGAGGAATAGAAAAGTAAAATCTCTAGTAACCTCAATCAGAAATGATAAAGGGGAAATAACAACTGATCCCGCAGAGATACAAGAGATCATCTCTGAATACTACCAGAAACTGTATGCCCAGAAATTTGACAATGTGAAGGAAATGGATAAATATTTGGAATCACATCCTCTCCCTAGACTTAGCCAGGAAGAAATAGAGCTCCTGAACAGACCAATTTCAAGCACTGAGATCAAAGAAACAATAAAAAATCTTCCAACCAAAAAATGCCCTGGTCCAGATAGCTTCATACCAGAATTCTATCAAACCTTCAAGGAAGAGCTTATTCCTGTACTGCAGAAATTATTCCAAAAAATTGAGGAAGAAGGAATCTTCCCCAGCACATTCTATGAAGCAAACATCATCCTGATACCAAAACCAGGAAAAGACCCAAACAAAAAGGAGAATTTCAGACCAATCTCACTCATGAACATAGACGCAAAAATTCTCAACAAAATCCTAGCCAATAGATTACAGCTTATCATCAAAAAAGTCATTCATCATGATCAAGTAGGCTTCATCCCAGGCATGCAAGGCTGGTTTAACATACGCAAGTCTATAAACGTTATCCACCATATTAACAGAGGCAAAAATAAAGATCACATGATCCTCTCAATAGATGCAGAAAAAGCATTTGATAAAATCCAGCATCCTTTTCTAATTAGAACACTGAAGAGTATAGGCATAGGTGGCACATTTCTAAAACTGACTGAAGCTATCTATGACAAACCCATAGCCAATATTTTACTGAATGGAGTAAAACTGAAACCTTTTCCTCTTAGAACTGGAACCAGACAAGGTTGTCCTCTGTCACCTTTACTATTCAACATAGTGCTGGAAGTTCTAGCCAATACAATTAGGCAAGACAAGGAAATAAAGGGAATCCAAATGGGAGCAGAGGAGGTCAAACTCTCCCTCTTTGCTGATGACATAATCTTATACTTAGAGAACCCCAAATATTCAACCACAAGACTCCTAGAAGTCATCAAAAAATACAGTAATGTTTCAGGATATAAAATCAATGTCCACAAGTCAGTAGCCTTTGTATACACCAATAAAAGTCAAGATGAGAAGCTAATTAAGGACACAACTCCCTTCACCATAGTCTCAAAGAAAATGAAATACCTAGGAATATACCTAACGAAGAAGGTGAAGGACCTCTATAAAGAAAATTATGAAATCCTCAGAAAGGAAATAACAGAGGATATTAACAAATGGAAGAACATACCATGCTCATGGATGGGAAGAATCAACATTGTTAAAATGTCTATACTTCCCAAAGCAATCTACCTATTCAATGCCATTCCTATCAAAATACCAACATCGTACTTTCAAGATTTGGAGAAAATGATTCTGCATTTTGTATGGAACCGGAAAAAACCCCGCATAGCTAAGGCAGTTCTTAGTAATAAAAATAAAGCTGGGGGCATCAGCATACCAGATTTTAGTCTGTACTACAAAGCCATAGTGCTCAAGACAGCATGGTACTGGCACAAAAACAGAGACATAGACACTTGGAATCGAATTGAAAACCAAGAAATGAAACTAACATCTTACAACCACCTAATCTTCAATAAACCAAACAAGAACTTACCTTGGGGGAAAGACTCCCTATTCAATAAATGGTGTTGGGAGAACTGGATGTGTACATGTAAAAGACTGAAACTGGACCCACACCTTTCCCCACTCACAAAAATTGATTCAAGATGGATAAAGGACTTAAATTTAAGTCCTTGAAACATGAAACAATAAAAATCCCCAAAGAAAGCATAGGAAAAACACTGGAAGATATTGGCCTGGGGAAAGACTTCATGAAGAAGACTGCCATGGCAATTGCAACAACAACAAAAATAAACAAATGGGACTTCATTAAACTGAAGAGCTTCTGTACAGCTAAGGAGACAATAACCAAAGCAAAGAGACAACCTACACAATGGGAAAGGATATTTGCATATTTTCAATCAGACAAAAGCTTGATAATTAGGATCTATAGAGAACTCAAATTAATCCACATGAAAAAAGCCAATAATCCCATATATCAATGGGCAAGAGACATGAATAGAACCTTCTCTAAAGATGACAGACAAATGGCTAACAAACACATGAAAAAATGTTCATCACCTCTATATATTAGAGAAATGCAAATCAAAACAACCCTGAGATATCATCTAACCCCAGTGAGAATGGCCCACATCACAAAATCTCAAAACTGCAGATGCTGGCGTGGATGTGGAGAGAAGGGAACACTTTTACACTGCTGGTGGGACTGCAAACTAGTACAACCTTTCTGGAAGGAAGTATGGAGAAACCTCAAAGCACTCAAGCTAGACCTCCCATTTGATCCTGCAATCCCATTACTGGGCATCTACCCAGAAGGAAAAAAATCCTTTTATCATAAGGACACTTGTACTAGACTGTTTATTGCAGCTCAATTTACAATCGCCAAAATGTGGAAACAGCCTAAATGCCCACCAATGCAGGAATGGATTAATAAGCTGTGGTATATGTATACCATGCAATACTATTCAGCTATTAAAAAGAATGGAGACTTTACATCCTTCGTATTAACCTGGATGGAAGTGGAAGACATTATTCTTAGTAAAGCATCACAAGAATGGAGAAGCATGAATCCTATGTACTCGATTTTGATATGAGGACAATTAATGACAATTAAGGTTATGGGGGGGGGAAGCAGAAAGAGGGATGGAGAGAGGGGGTGGGGCCTTGGTGTGTGTCACACTTTATGGGGGCAAGACATGATTGCAAGAGGGACTTTGCCTAACAATTGCAATCAATGTAACCTGGCTTATTGTACCCTCAATGAATCCCCAACAATAAAAACAAAACAAAACAAAACAAAAAAAACAGGGTGGCGCCTGTGGCTCAAGGAGTAGGGCACCGGTCCCATATGCCGGAGGTGGCGGGTTCAAACCCAGCCCTGGCCAAAAACCATAAATAAATAAATAAATAAATAAAAAAGAGTAATGGCTCTTTAATTTAAAAAACAAAAACAAAAACTAAGAAACAAGAATGTGTGACCCATGTTCAGGAAAATAATCATTCCATGGATACACTCTGGTTGTATTCAATGTTGGGTTTTGCAGACAAAAAAATACAAAGCAGCTATTTTTAAAAACTGATATTTATTATTCAAATAACTAAATTAAATCATGTTGAAAGAATTAAAGAGAGGTAGGACGGCAATGAATTAACGAATAGAAATTCTCAGGTGATTTAGAAAAAGGGACCAAAGACATATTCTGGATTTGAAAACTGAAATAAAAAATTCAGTAGGGGGTCTCAATAGCAGATTCAACATAGCAGAAGAATTGATGAACTTGAAGAGCAATCAGTGGAAATCATCTAAGAGACCTGGAGGGCATCGACTGTACTAATATATATGTAATGGGAGTTCCACAAAGAGACAAGACAGAAAGAATGGCCGAAAAAAAAAAAATTGAAAAAGTATTAAGCTGCAGATCCAAGAAGCTCAATGCACCACAAGTAGGTAAACCTTCTGCCTGAAACTCTTCTGTCTGGCTTTCTGTGATTGTGTACTCTCCTGGGTCCCGTGATAATTTGTGACTGTTCCTGTCTTGTGTACTTTCCTTCCTTAATACTTTTTTTCTCAGTGAGTGACTCAATACTTTCACAAATTCCATGCATTTTCATAGACCGTTAGTAAGGAAACTTTCAAAGCATATTACATGGGTTCAGTGTTTCCATTGCTTGATTAAATACCTCTTTGTGGGTATTTACTAGAATCCTAAATGGAGAACAGAGATTCTTCTTCTGTTGTTCTATGTTTTTTTATAATAGTACAAGCAAAAGCAATGGGCAAGAGACATCTCAAAACCCCAGTTACCTTGACATTTCCTTCCCCCTCAACTCCACTCAGTTGCCAACTCATACTTGTTCTGCTGCCAATGGTCACCTTCCTGTTCGTTCTCACTGCGCCTTCCCTAGTTTAGGGTCTCACTACTGCTCACTCAGACTGATCCTACAGCAGTAATTGGATTTACATGACCCTATTTTCTTCTGTCTTTAATTTGTCCAAAACGTAGCAGACAGATCAATTTTCTTAACACCTAGCTGTGATCATTTTGTTGTTAAAACAACAAAAAGATTCACTAGTTTCCCATGGCTCACAAAATAAAATCTGAATTCCTTAGCAGAACATTCCTTTCCAAACTGTATTTCCCACTTCCTTTCACCAACCCCAAATTCCACTTGTGAAAAAAATGTGGTGACTCTTTTTTTCAATTCAATTGAAATAAACCAAAAAAATAAAGAAGAAATGGGGGCTGGGGAGGTTATTACTTTTGGGTGGGTACATGTTCCCTGACAACTTGTAAATGTTCTAAGATCTAGCATTATGTAAGTTTTTGGAAGAGTGGAGTGGCCACATCAGCTATGGGAGACAAAAAGTTCAGGACACATGGCCTTGTAATATGGTGAACAGATGGACTGGATTGGGGTGGAGGTGATCCCACCCTGGACTTTTTTAGCCAGTAACAGACAAGAAGACAAATTGATTTATCTACTGAACAGGAGCATATTTACTAATAAATGGATACAGATGAACAGAGATTCTAGCACAGGATTCATGAGACAAATAAAACAGATCAGAGTGAACATTTCCAGCATACTCAGTTTTGTTCTTTGGGATTATAGAAGAGCCTGTCATTCCAGAGAGACCTGGGCAAAGGATGTCTGGGAAAGCCCTTAAAGGTCTGAGACCCTTGATAATGGGAAGCTGGAGAATCTTGATTAGCTGACATGAAGCTGATTTGTTTCATATAAACATGCTGCTGCCTATACAACACTTTGCTGGAAAATGAAAAAAAGCTTTCTATCTCTGTACAGCTTTGTGAATTGAATAAGTTGTATGGATTTTGCAAATTAGGTAACAAAAACTCTGCAGATGCTGGCTGGGGGTGGAGTCAAATTGTGTAGCTGAGCCCGCCACTCTTCCTGTACTTAAGCCAGAGGTAATCTTCAGTTCAGCCTATGAATTATAATGACTTTTGAATTCGTAAGATCCAAATTTAAAACATTTCACTATGAAAGGATTCATATTAATTAAAGAGAAATAGAGCCAAAAAGGGAAAGTTAATCAAAACACCAAACAGATAGAAAGAATAACAAAGCTCCTATTACAGCAAAGAACTGACAAAGTTTATTCTCTGTGGTTCTTGTCCTTTCTCATAGAATTAAGGTAACTGCAAATCTCTGCTCTAGGTCATGTATAATCTTCATAATTATACCAAATTTCATAACATCCTCCAAAAATTCCCAGGAGGATGCAATAACAGTTCAAAAGCTATTGAGTGCAGAAGTGAAAAGTCTAAATAAATGAGAACAGATTAAATTTATATTCAAAGTCATCAGTGCCATTAAAAAAAAAAAAACATCTTTTTGCTTACTAACGGTCTTAAGAAGTATGGGAAACCATCTTACTGCAATGTATCTGAACTTTCAGTCTTCGCCAAAACTAATTATTCTAAATATTTAATCTTGAATTGAATCTAAATTGAATTCAATATTGAATCTAAATATTCAAATCCTTATTTGACCTCCAGATGTTCTGTAATCATTAATAACAATTCTTTCCAATTTATCTGGATTAATTCTGCAAATAGAAAATTTCTCATTTTAAATGATGAATAATGATACCAAAAGCAAATCCTAGGCTCAGCACCTATAGGTCAGTGGCTAAGGGCGCCAGCCACCTAACACCAGAGCTGGCAGGTTCGAATCCAGCCCAGGCCTGCCAAACAACAACAACTGCAACCAAAACATAGCTGGGCTTTGTGGTGGGCGCCTGTAGTCCCAACTACTTGGGAGGCTGAGGCAAGAGAATCGCTTAAGCCCATGAGTTGGAGATTGCTGTGAGCTGTGATGCAATAGCACTCTACCAAGAGTGACAAAGTGAGACTGTGTCTCAAAAATGAATAAATAAATAAATACATAAATAATAAAAGCAAATCCTATGTGAAGAAAATTCTTCATAAATTTCTATTATATTTGGTAAAATTCTCCAAAGCTTGTAATGATTGTTAATTATTTGCACTCTCCTCAGAGTCAATTCATATCCTCAACCTCTGTGGTATGAGGTAAGCCTATTTTTTTTTTTTTTGTAGAGACAGAGTCTCACTTTATGGCCCTCGGTAGAGTGCCGTGGCATCACACAGCTCACAGCAACCTCCAACTCCTGGGCTTACGCGATTCTCTTGCCTCAGCCTCCCGAGTAGCTGGGACTACAGGCGCCCGCCACAACGCCCGGCTATTTTTCGGTTGCAGTTCAGCCGGGGCCAGGTTTGAACCCGCCACCCTTGGTATATGGGGCCGGCGCCTTACCAACTCAGCCACAGGCGCCGCCCAAGGTAAGCCTATGTTTAACATAGTCTCAAAATAAACAAATTATAGTACATAATTATAAAAATGAAACAGAAGTTGAATGGTTATCCTGGAAATAAACAAGTATAGCTGAATCTGCACGAATCTGAGAATTAGAATACGTTTAATGTAGAATAGAATGTTTAAAGATTGTTAAATTTCAGTAAATGTAGCAGTCATTTAGAATTCAATAAAAGTATTCTTTTTTCGTTTTTTTGTTTTTTTAAAAAGAATAGTATCACTGATGTTGCTTGGGATTGTCAGTGCATAGTGATAATAAAAAGCAGACTGGATTTTATTATTATTTTATTTTATTGCTTTCCAATTTTCTATAGACAAAACAGCCCCTTGTTGTCTGTAGGAGGGGTGGACCCCTCCGAATCTCCCCTCCTCGTCTGGTACTCCACTGGCTGGGTGAGGAAAAGAGTGAAGCAAGATGAAAAAAAACACTCACTTCCTTTCACCGAGCAGATTAGTCTTCTGTAATTAAGAGATTCCATGTAATTATGTGAATAATGAAATGTTCTGTTGGTTTATTTCTGGAAATATTCATGATACAAGATTACATTTCATTTTACTCCTTCACTAGGCTTGCTTGAATCATTACCATGTACGTCATTTTTTATCATCTCCCAGCACTGGCAGTGGACTACTGGACAGAACTTACTCTGGTAGAGTGGAATCAGTGTAGCAAGATTTAACATTCTCGTTAAGCTTACAAACCTGGGTAGTGCCATTGGAGGTATTCCCTGGCTTTATCTGAAACTTTAAGCAGCCTACCACAAACTGAAATGAGCTGAAAATGTTCTGCTCTATATGCACATCCACCTTGGTCTAGGAAGGAAATATTTAAGAAATTTAATTAAAGCCTAAGTGATTCCTAATGCAAATCTTACAAGACTGCAGCAAATCTTAATTATTTTAAAATTCCGAATCCTTATAGTATGAATTGTAATAAGTTAAATAACTGGAAAAAAACAGCATTAAGTCTTTTGCAATTTGACTTCCCTCTAAAATGACTGCACCATGTATGTTTTCTGTGCTTAAGTGGCAAATTCAGTGGAAGGAACTAAACTATGTCTTTCTCAATAATCACTAAATAAATAGGAGAAATATCCATTTGGTGCTTCCTGTTTGGTTCTGCTGATGAACTAATGCTCCCTCCTGCTGCAGCAATTGAGAATGTTTGTATTCTTGACCCCTCTGCAGGGAAGCAGGAAAGAATCTGAACTCTGATGACTTGCTGTGCTTTTGGCTTTGATGTGCTGCTCTGGCCTCTGTGGTGGAAGCTCCATGTGCAGGGGAAACGACCTGAACTCATACTAAAAGCAGTGAAAAATGTCAAGTGAGAGGCTGACGCTTAGCAGTTGTGTCTCTAAATTTACTTGTCTAAGAATATAATTCCTCTAGTAACAACATAATAATCTCAGCTGCCTTCAAAATTAGGCAGGCAAAATAGTATATACTGACAAAATTTGCTATCTTGTATATTGTATCTTTTATAATTGCAAAGTCAAACATGCCCTGAATATTACCATTTTAATACAACTTTTTTTCCTCTTGTAATAAGTGTATACACCTATTTTGGGCACTCTCTGTATATAACAGGGAATTTTCTTTTTTTTTTTTTTGTAGAGACAGAGTTTCACTTTATGGCCCTAGGTAGAGTGCCATGGCATCAACATAGCTCACAGCAACCTCCAACTCTTGGGCTTAAGCAATTCTCTTGCCTCAGCCTCCCAAGTAGCTGGGACTACAGGTGCCCTCCACAACACCCGGCTATTTTTTTGTTGCAGTTCAGCCAGGGCCAGGTTTGAACCCACCACCCTCGGTATATGGGGCCAGCACCTTACCGACTGAGCCACAGGTGCCGCCCAACAGGGAATTTTCTTAAAAAAGTATGCAGAATGGCCAAAGAGGTAGGAAGTATACAATAAAAATGGTCCCATACACATCAAATGGAAATATTTCCCAGGAGCAATTTGAAGTTAAGTATTATCGAGAATGCTTTAAAGCAGTGGTTCTCAACCTTCCTAATGGTGCAGCCCTTTAATACAGTTCCTGTGGGTCATGACACACAGGTTGAGAACTGCTGCTTTAAAGATTTGAACTCCACTGTAATCTCAATGATTTCTATCCCCTGGACCTGAGCTATGGTTCTTTCAAGCATATCATTTGTCCAAGATCTTAACTGGAAAATCTATTCTCTTCCAAATCTACCTTTTCTGGATTCTCAACATCATGGGAGATGGAAAGACAGTTGAAGGTCAAAGTTATGACCTCCCAGGTCACATTTGTGAGATGGGAAGTTTATTCCAACTTTCTCCCTCTTTTGTTTACCTTGTGATAGAAGATAAGAAGACCATAAAACATTATTTATTTTAATTTTCTGCTAGGAAGTAAAGATTTATAAAGTCTTTGGCTCACTACTTTCTGTACTTCAAGGGTCAATACCTTACTCTTTGTGATATGATATGAAACTGAGACAAACAGGGTCTGCTCTAGAAGAAGATGAAGCTCTACAAGCTGGAAATACGTCCAACTTTTTCCTGATTTTTTTATTTTTTACTATATGTACTACAAACCTCTTTAGGCCCCATTAATTTTCTTTTAGGAGAAACCGGCCCATTTTCCCTGGAGTTAGAAGGCCATATAGAAGGCTTGCACATTTGAAAATCATACAAATGACCGCCAACCTCAGCATAAAGCCTGAATTTAATAAATATGAAATATCATGATAATCTATCTAGCTAACTGGTCACTTGGAAGAGTTTACTCACAATTATATTTTTATTTTGGGTTTTCCCTTCTTTATAAATTATTTTACTGGAATGAAGTAAGAAAAACAGATTTTATTTTCTCATCTCTCTAGTAATTTTTCTGCTTCATTTTGCCCTTATACATTATTTCCTCCATTTAGACTTTGATATATTTTACTTTTCTTTCTACTAAAATCATCACCCAAATTCCTAGTTTGTAGCTCAGCAGGAAGTTTCAGGGAGTGCCCAATATCCTTACATTTGACAGATGAAGAGAGAGCCTCACAGTGTTCTTGGCCAAGCAAAAGAAACATGGCTTGGGACTATAGTGAGTCACGGTTTGGCTGCCTCTGCACCCATCCAGAAGACACACGTGGTGCCCCAGCTCCAGATGAATGTGCAGAGCATTGAAGAGAGAGAGATGGTCCAACAGTCAAGAGTGGTAGGTTGGCACCATTTAAATCTTATCAGCAAGATATGCTAAAGAGGTGAACTGGCCCAAAGATCACAACTGCCAAAAGATTCCATCACTCTTGGCATAAGCAGCCCATAAGACGTTTCAAACATAAACTTTTTGGTTTTTGTTTTTCTCTAAGAGAGAGCTGAAGAGAACCTTTACCTCAGATTTTCCTCTCTTCTCTGGAGGCCCTGACTCCTCAGGATTCCTGTCTCCCTCCCCTCGGAACTGCTCTAGGATGAGGGCTGCCTTTTGGTTACTATAGTGACTGGGCAGGAAAATAGCTAAAAGCTTGCTGTAAGGCAAACAGCAAATTACCAATGGGTAATGTATTCAAGAAAGCACAGTTGTAAAGAGAGTAGTGGTTCTTGGAATGTGGAAGACAACTCCACATCATGCATCAGAGTGTGACAAGCAGAAACAGTATAAAACATCTGAACTTCACAGGAGACCGTCTACCTCCCGCAGTTGTTACAAGGACATTAGGTTTCATTAAAAATGATAAAAGGAAGCTGAGTGCACTGGCTCACGTCTGTAATCCTAACATTTGGGAGGCCAAGGTGACGGATTGCCTGAGTTCAAGAGTTTGAGACCAGCCTGAGCAAGAGCAAGACCTTGTCTCTAAAAATGGCCGGGTGTTGTGATGGGCGCCTGTAGTCCCAGGTACTAAGGCAAGAGAATCGCTTGAGCCTCAGAGTTTGAGGTTGCTGTAAGCTATGATGTTACAGCACTCTACAGAGGGGGACACAGTGAGACTCTGTCTCCAAAAAAAAAAAAATGGGGCAATGCCCATTGCTCAGGCCGATAGGGCACCAGCCACGTACACCAGGTTAGGAGGTTTCAGACCTGGCCCTGGCCTGCTAAACAACAATGACAACTACAACAACAACAACAAAAATGACAAATGACATTTCATAAAATGATTTGTTTCATCTTAATCATTTTATGAAATGTCTCTAACTAAAAAGAGAAAGAGTTCAACGATGTTCACAATGACACCTGCCTTGAGAACTAAAAGGCTGATGGGAATTTGGAGATTACCTTTTTCGGCAGTACTCATCCTGGAGCGTGCATCACAACTCGTAGTGGACATTTTTCAAAATAATGCCTGGCTTCACCTCAGACCTGGGGCAGTAACATCTGAAAGTGAGAGCTGGAGACTTGCGAAGTTTGGGCCACCAGTGATCTCACTCTCCCAGGGGTTTTCCTTTTGCAGAAAATTCACCTCTTCCCAGTGATTGGTGGGCTTGGGAAGCTTTGGTGTCCAAAGGACTCCTCTGATGCCATCAAACAAGATCCTGGGCTAGCAGTGACCTGGTCCCCACCTTTCAAATGATGATGAGCCACCCGTACAAGGGTTCTTTCCCACTCTGGGTGAACCAGTTAAACACTGCTGCTTCCAAAAATGCAGAGCACTGGAATGGGGTCATGTGTGTCTCTACTTGGTCTCCAGATGTCATGCAAAGGGCTCGTGAGCACTCCCTACTAATGTCTTATGATACAAATACAAAAATGGAATAGCTTGAGATAAAACTTTAAAAGTAGAGATGTGCACATGATCGCCTGAGCCTTTATTACCTACAACATAGGCCAGGCAAACACAGAGTGCATCTGCTCACAGAAGGGCAAGACCATCCCTGTAATACTCCACCATTCATAAGAAAGGGAGAGAGCCGTGAGCATCAATGCAATGGAAAGAAGTAGTTGAAATGCCAGCCTGTTCTTTCCTTGAGTTACCACTGAGAGGGCCTTCAGGGCCACTTAGGGTGGTCTACTGCTAGCATTCAACAAAGTCAGGCTCTTTCTGTGTTTTACATGTGCTGCACACACCCCTCAGGATCTTGTGTAGATTCCAAAGCTACTGAATCTGCAATCGCCCTGTTCATCTGAGGCACCTGTGCTTTCACTGCTCTTTATACTGATGAAAATCTGAAACTCACAGTCAATTTAAACAGCTATATGGAGGTGGAGTTGGGATTTCACCTGGAACTATGTGACTTATATAGTCACATATAGAACTATGTGACTTATATAGACACGCTACCTTGTCACTAATCTAAACTGCTGACTCACATTGGTTACTTGTCTTTAGCTATCAAAGCAAACCAAAATATCTTTGCTTCCCTGGACCTTGCCTGCTGTTGCACGGACCTTGGAGTTTAGCCAAAACGAAGGAAACTCTTCCCACCTGTCAATGGCAAGATAGTGAAGTAAGATATAAGTCAAGTCTCAGGGTGGAATTAGCAGGAAAGGGTGCCAGGAGACATAGCTTTGGGGGTCTGTGTTTTCTGTTTGTGCAAGTATGAAGAAAATCCCTTTTGGCCTGGGGTGAGAGATGGGAGTATTAACTGCTGAGTTCAGCTTCCACAGGCAGGCATTCCTTACCTCTGTTGGCCTCTTGCTCTGCCTCTGAGGAGTGTTAATGAGATATGGCTTGATGATGTGGGACAGGTTTGAAGGGAGAAGCTGGGTAAATCAGTCCCTAAAAACATCATATTCTGGCAGAAAAATCAGGTTTAGGTAAAACTGGACAGGATGTCAGTTATAGGTGAAAAGAAGATAAAGAAAAAGGGAATAATAAAGAAAGGTATCAGAAAAGGTACATGCTACCTACGGGCCTGCTTTCCCCCAGAGAAACCATATACGAAGGTATCGGGAAAGGTACATGATACATACGGGCCTGATTTCCCCCAGAGAAACCATATACGTATCGGAAAAGGTACATGCTACATACGGGCCTGATTTCCCCCAGAGAAACCATATACGAAGGTATCGGAAAAGGTACACGCTACATACGGGCCTGCTTTCCCCCAGAGAAACCATATACGAAGGTATCGGGAAAGGTACACGCTACCTGCGGACCTGCTTTCTCCCAGAGAAACCATATACAAAGGTATCGGGAAAGGTACACGCTACCCGCGGACCTGCTTTCTCCCAGAGAAACCATATACAGAGGTATCGGGAAAGGTACACGCTACCTACGGACCTGCTTTGCCCCAGAGAAACCATATACAAAGGTATCGAGAAAGGTACACGCTACCTGCGGGCCTGCTTTCTCCCAGAGAAACCATATACAAAGGTATCAGAAAAGGTACACGCTACCTGCGGACCTGCTTTGCCCCAGAGAAACCATATACAAAGGTATCGGGAAAGGTACACGCTACCTGCGGACCTGCTTTCTCCCAGAGAAACCATATACAAAGGTATCGGGAAAGGTACACGCTACCTGCGGGCCTGCTTTCTCCCAGAGAAACCATATACAAAGGTATCGGGAAAGGTACACGCTACCTGCGGACCTGCTTTCTCCCAGAGAAACCATATACAAAGGTATCGGGAAAGGTACACGCTACCTGCAGACCTGCTTTGCCCCAGAGAAACCATATACAAAGGTATCGGGAAAGGTACACGCTACCTGCGGGCCTGCTTTCTCCCAGAGAAACCATATACAAAGGTATCGGGAAAGGTACACGCTACCTGCGGACCTGCTTTCTCCCAGAGAAACCATATACAAAGGTATCGGGAAAGGTACACGCTACCTGCGGACCTGCTTTCTCCCAGAGAAACCATATACAAAGGTATCGGGAAAGGTACACGCTACCTGCGGGCCTGCTTTCTCCCAGAGAAACCATATACAAAGGTATCGGGAAAGGTACACGCTACCTGCGGACCTGCTTTCTCCCAGAGAAACCATATACAAAGGTATCGGGAAAGGTACACGCTACCTGCGGACCTGCTTTCTCCCAGAGAAACCATATACAAAGGTATCGGGAAAGGTACACGCTACCTGCGGGCCTGCTTTCTCCCAGAGAAACCATATACAAAGGTATCGGGAAAGGTACACGCTACCTGCGGGCCTGCTTTCTCCCAGAGAAACCATATACAAAGGTATCGGGAAAGGTACACGCTACCTGCGGGCCTGCTTTCTCCCAGAGAAACCATATACAAAGGTATCGGGAAAGGTACACGCTACCTGCGGGCCTGCTTTCTAGAGAAACTATGTACATAGTTAACTGTAACTTACCATGGACTTAAATTTTCCCTTGGTATACAATTTAAATCATCTCAAATGCTGTGCTGTTTAATGTGTTTCTTATTTTTCTTTTAAGTAGATCTAAATTTCAAAACTTTCTTCACAATATTTAAAAATCTTTGTGTTGTTCACTTCAAATGAAATGAGTAAAATAAATTATAATAATATAAGAGTTTTTTTCCTGGACACACTTTTGAGTAAGAACATTTAAAAGCACATTTCTAGATGATTCAAGCACACCATAGTGCCTGACTACTAAATTAATAGCTAAGAAATATTTATTATCTGCATTGATGCCATTCTTTTTTTCTTGGCCAGGGCTGGGTTTGAACCTGCTACCTCTGGTGTATGGGGCCAGCGCCTTACTCCTTTGAGCCATAGGTGCCGCCCTACTTTTTTTTTCTTTTTCCATTTTTCTGGCAAGTCAAATGAGAATCTCACTACTCAGGGGAGAAAAAAAAGTTATGTCCACATTATTTATTAGCTTAACTAGTAAGGATCTAGTAAGACCGACCACAGTCCTGGAGAAACACAGGGAAAGATATTTAGTTCTTATATTTTTTAGTACAGGGTTTCTTAGATGATATGGCCTTTCTAGCAACTGAAAAAAAAGTGACTATTTTAAAGAAATCTGTTAAATATAAGCTGGCTTATGCTTGAAGTATATTTTTCACTTTACAAGGAACTTGGGTGGGGAGTGGATTTTTCCACTGACTTCTTAAAGAACAATATTAACAAAACCAAACATAAACAATTGTTGAAAATACGTAATTCAATAATCAAATCCTAGCAAAATACAAACTACTGTAAACTACAGTCAGCTGTCGTCTCTGGAAGACTCTTCTGTTCCCTATATGGGTAAATTATTTCCTGCCAGTGGTTAAGGAAGGACTTCCCACAGCAAGGAAGCAAAAAAAAAAAGTCCTCTCCCGTAACATTCTAAGGTGCTCTGTGTGATTGTCCTGTCTTGGGGAACTTAGCTTTCTGAAACATCTTTCTGCAATTCCCTTTCCCTGCTCCTTCTCTCTCTTCCTTTCATATTAAACCAGGAAATCTTGATTGAGAGTCATTTCCATGTTCAGGTGAGATGATTACATTTCAATAGATTGTATGAAATCATAGATTTACATTTAAATCATTTATCACTGGTTGAGGAATAAAAGCCTTTTTCCTATATTAAAGAACTGTAGGCATCAACAAAATCCATGTGTTTTAGGAAGAAGAAAAATCAGACAAAAATCTAAAAGTCACTCTGAGTTTATTCAACAGGTCCCAAGGATAAATATTATTTATTTGGGGAGAGAGGAACAGTAATTCAGTAATTTGGGGAGGGTGGGAGAGGAAATGTTTGTTCCAAGTCTGCATGGCAGAGGTTCTGCTGCCTCTGGGAATCTGGCTGAGGCCCACAGACCCTGGAGAGCTTCCGGGACTCCATTTCTCTTATTTATCATCATATTCCACTTATACTTTTGTGTGAAGAAAAATTGTTGCACATTGATGAAGTTTCAGGTATAGACTTACAGCACAGAATAAGAAAAAGTCCCTGCCCCTATGACACTTTGTAGGGGAGAAGGAAAACATGAATTAAATAACTGTAAATGTCCTGAGAGTATTTGAATGTGTGACTTGTAGTCATGGGGAGGGATGGAGATTTGGGGTGGAAGTGGGGTTCCAGAACTGTTTTGAAAGTCACAAAACAAGGACTCAATAACCTCACCTAGCACAAGCCTATTATGAGGCCTCATGAGTCCTCCTTCTGACACTCCTTCCTTGCCTTCTGTTATGGGCTCAGCTGTGTCCCCCCTAAAATTGATATGTTGAAGCCATAAAGTCCCAGTACCTCAGAACATGACTGTATTTGGAGATGCTCCTTTAAAGAGATGATTAAATAAAAACAAAGTTGTTAGAGTGGGCCTCCATCAAATCTGACCGGCTCCTTATAAAAAGGAAATATGAATATGAACACACAAAAGAGACACGGGGGGTGGGCAAGCTCAGATAAAAGACCATGTGAAGAGGCAGCAAGAGGGAGCCATTGCAAAACAAGGAGAGGAACCAATCCTGCCAGCATCTTGGTAATGGACTTTAAGCCTCCAGGATGTAAGAAAATAAATTTTCATTGTAAAGTCACCAGTCTGCAGTAATTTGTTGCAGCAACCTGACCAAGCAAATACATCTCCTTCCCTGAAGGAGAACTACTACTTAACCTGCCTTAATGTGTACTGTTCTTGCTTTTGTTTTGTTCTTCACCAAGACTCCCCAAAGCACATATACAGTATTAAATTAAACTATTTAAAATTGTACATAAACTTTATAGACATCCTCTGTGTGCGCACACGTGCGCGTGTGTGTATGTATGTATGTAAGTATATATATATTTCAGAATCTTACTGGTGTAGAAATGTTTTGGTTATATCAATTGCTTTTGTATAATTTGAGTCAAAGTTATAAGTGTGCCCTTCACCCAAACAGTGTGCATTGTACCTGTTAGCTATGTGTTGTTTGCTGACAAATCTAGTGTCTGGTAAGGTTTTTATCTAAAAATTTATTCTCTTGAGAAAAGATTAAAAAACTGACTTATTTTTGTTAAATAAGAATCTTTACCTCTTTCATGTTTACATGGATGGAGCTGGAACATATTCTTAGTAAAGTATCTCAAGAATGGAAGAAAAAGTATCCAATGTACTCAGCCCTACTATGAAGCTAAATTATAGATGAGAATATTTCAGATTGTATATGAAACCAGCACATTGTACCACTTGAATGCACTAATGTACACAGCTATGATTTAACAATAAAAAAAAAACTTTGACAAATGGAAAAAATGAGATTCAGAAAGTCTCACGGTTAGAACTATCCAGTGCTGGGCACGGTGGCTCACACATGCAATCCTAGTACTATGGCAGACTGAAGTGAAAGGATTGCTTGAGGCCAGAAATTCAAGACCAGCCTGGGCAACATAGTAAGACCTTTGTGTCTGCAAAAGATACAATAAAACCAGCCAGGTGTGATGATGCATGCCTGTAGTCCCAGCTACATGGGAGGATGAGGCAGGAGAATCACTGGAACCCTGGAATTTGAGGTTGCAGTGAGCTATGATTATGCCACTGTATTCCAGCCTATGCACCAGAGCAAGACTGTGTTTTAAAAAAAAAGCCAACCCCCCACCCCCGCCCCAAATGAACAACTATCCATGAATATAGGAATATATCTGAAACTGAGAAAAACCTTTGCAACGAAGTATTTACCTAAGAGATCTTTGGCTGTGTGTCCTCTTATACCAGCAAGCCTGATACAGATCACTTTCCAACAGCTCTGCTGGTAAAATTGTCTCTTTTTCCTGTGGAATCTCGTGATGCAATCTTTGGGCACCAACCCAAAGTCCACATTTGTCCAACAAATATTTGAGTTTTTTATTATGTGCTGAGTATTGTGCTGGGGTAATAAGTTAAATAGACACAGTTCATGACCTGAGGAAAAGCATCAGGTTCTATAAGAATGTATAATTGGAGTTTCTACTGGAGATTCAGGGATGGTTACCAAGAGAAAGTCATGTTTAAACTCAGATGTGAAGGTGGGGTAGGATTTAGCTATTTAGAAAGGTGGGTAGGCTGAACATCAAGTGTAAAGGTATGTGAGGAAGAAAGAGAACATACATATTTAAGAGACTAAGAGTTCACCAACATGACTGGAATGAAGAAAGTGAAAGGGAAAGAATTAAAAGATGACTTACGTTTGGAAGGTAAGTGCCAGATCAACAGGGCTTGTGGGCTGACCAGATGCTATATGTATCCCTACGGGCCCTAAGAAGGCACTGTAGGATTTTAAGTAAGAACAAGATACAACCAGATTCACATTTCACATTGTACTAGTTTTGTGACAACCATTAGAGTTTATCAATAAATATTTCTATTTCACTCCTTTTCTGAATTGTACTTTGCTGCCTCTTCCTTCTATGTTAGATGTAACTGGCTTTAGCCAAATGGAATATAAGCTGAAGCTTCAAGAGCCAGTGTTAGATTCACTGTATTCCCTCTTCCCTGTAGCACAAGGGTTGGGGAACCTGGATAATTTGTTCTTTGGTCAGCCCGTGTCCCTGAATAACTACAATGACAAAGTTCCCCTGCTCACAAGGCATATGTAGATCATGAGACAAAAATAAACTTTTTTTTGTTGTTGAGATAAACTGTAAGTATTGGTTAAACTTAAGATGTAAACTAAGTTCATTTCAGAATTTTAGGAAAAAAATAGTGACACAAGACTCACTAAATCCCTTCAGAGTATGAAATGGGGGCAGAGTAGGGAGCAGTAAACAAACTGTATTTTTTAAAGCACCACATGTAATTCTGAATGTAGAGTCAGCATTATGAACCATGGCTTAGAACCATCAATTGCCTAGTTTAGCTCAGTTTAACTTACAGGGTCTGGACAAAAACAACCTGGGACCAGTCCCCAGCTCTGCCCCTAGCTTGCTGAGCCTCAGTAAATCACATGACCTCTGTACCTCATTCACCTAACATCCGTTTGATAGTTATTGAATGCCAGTCTGTGTTCTAGAGCTTTACCATTGAACAAAACAAATGGAAATTCCTGCCCTTATGACATTTCCATTATAGAGCAAGGAGACTGACAAAACAACAAAAATGTATTATAGTAAATAAGGAAAACATATTAGACAGTGATAGGACAATGGAGGGGGAAGCAGGACAAAGAATTGAGAGAGTATGTATGTATTGGGTTTTCCACTCTCATCGTGTTGTGGAGATTAAGCAGATTTTTCTGCTAAGGTGCTCAGAACAGCGCCTGGCTCAGGACGTTCAGTAAGTACTAGAGGCTATTTGCTTCTTATACTGAAGAGGAAACTGACATCTAGAGAGGAGGAAGTATATGCCCAAGCAATCCTAAGAGTTAGAAGGCCAGCCAGGTCCAGGACTTCCTCTAACTCTCCCCAGTTAACTTATTGCTAGAAGAATTTCAGTCTGGAGCTGGAAGATGGTAGAACAGTGGGGACAGAGCCCACCTCTTAACACATGCTTATATCTGAATGTAACTTTTGCTGCTGCCGTGTGTCAGGAGCTAAATGAAGCTTTTATTTGATATCCCTTACGGCATGTATAAGATAAAGGGTTAAAGGAACTCACCTTGCTGCAGCTCCAGCCAACACCTTAACCATCGTTATATAATAATGGTCCTACGAGGAGCTATCTACTGGTCTCTGTATCATGAATAAGCAAGTAATGGCTACGGAAAAATGTAAAAGTAAACTAAAAATGAATCTTTGACTTATTTTAATATAATAATAATTATTATTAAAATTTCTTTCAAATAAAATAATGCTATCTTGTGAATAAAGCAAATTTGATAATTTCTCCAAAGATACTTAGGTCAGAACAATATTTTAAAGCACTTTTAAAGTCAGATGAAACTTAGAAAACTTACAAGAGACCCAAGTAAGGAAAGCAAAACTGAAGACATTTTCCGAGAAAACGTATTAATGGATTAATTGATCTGAGCCAAGGTCCTGTGAAATGTCCAAACAATTCTTCTATCCCTTTATCAGAATGACTAATATTTGTTTGGGTTATGAGATAACCATGAAGGTTAAAACCCAGTAATGTGAACAAACTCAAACCTTGAAGTTGTTCCCATGACCCTCAAGTTAAAAAAAAGAAAAACTGAATTAATTAAGAGTAAACTTCTGAGTTTGAGTAAAAGAAGAACAATTTTAACATGTTGCAAACCACAGTAGAAACAATTATTTAAAAATATAATTTGTTCTATTTATATCCACTATATTGTATCACAGCAAAATCTTTCATTGTTATTGTGAAAACACATGGACCGGAAAAGAGAAAGACAAAACAGTAAACTTTGATTTATTATAAGCAATTCCTGTGACAGATAAAAATGGGGAAAGGAAACCATCAAGGCAGTGTATGAGAACCTTGAAAACAAAGATAAGTAAAATGAAACTTGATGTAAGCAGCAGAAAAAAATTGCTATGTGTTTAGGTGGGTTTAAGTTTATGTATAATTTATTCTCTATGAATTTGCTGTCTGATTTAGGGTATGAGTCAGCACGACTATTGGGATAGTGAATCCTAAGTGTCTTATTATGGGTAAAATAGCAAAAATAATTAATGCCTATATGACATGCATGTTTGTGAACTTAAAACCAAAAGAGTTAAAATCTGTTTTTTATAAGAAATTAGCGACTGAGTCATTTGATTAAATATACATGGTAGTTAATGCTTCAACTAAAAGAAGAGAAAAATAAAACTGTTGAAGACGGAGCTTTCATTTTGGAAAATGAAAAGAAAGGATCTATGTCCCATTCTGCTGGTGATTCACTTAGTTTGTGGCTTGAGTTCTTCCAACTCTGCTTGCAATTAATTTATAAAGGACTTAGGTCCAAAGCATTTAAAGATGCGCACATTTATGGGTATTACATAACGAATCATTATCACTAATCAACAAAAACATACAAAGTTCTAATCAAATGTACCAAATGCTCCATAAACCCAGTTACAAAGCAACATGATGGCTTTCTTCTGTTTGGCTTCTTTTCAAAATTGGGTTGTAAAAGGAGACTTTGTGTATTAGTTTCCTCAGGCGGCTGTAATACAGTACCACAAACTGTGTGGCTTACAATAACAGAAATTTATTGTCTCACAATTGTGGAAGCTAAAAGTTAAAACTCCCTGCCATGAGGGCCATGCTCCCTCGGAAGCTTCCAGGGGAGGATCCTTCCTTGTCTCTTCCGGCTCCTGGTGGGCCCAGGCACTCCGTGGCTTACAGGAGTCTAACTTTAACATCGGTGTCCTTTTTTCCGTGGGATGTTCCCTGTCTGTCTCTGTCTTCACATGGGTGCCTTCTTAGGACACTAGTCATATTGGATTAGTGAGACTTCCTCTTAACCAGCTATTACTAATTCATACATCTGCAAAACTGTATCGCCAGGAAAGGTCACCTTCTAAGGTTAGGACTTCCAACATTTTTTTTGACATGATTTAACCCATAATGGTTTGCAACTGCTGTTTGATTTAAATTTTCTGTCTACAGAGAAAAGGAGGGTAATATCTTCAAAACAGTAAATTTCAAGGGAGTATGCCCATGATTGGCCGTAGGGATTTACAGATTGATGTTCCATTTCCTATTTCCAGAGCAAACTCTATTAAAGATGACAACTAATTTTCTGTTAAACCCTCATAGATTTCTCTTCTCAAGTTCTCCTTCCTATACTTGGATCCCTCCCACCAACCTTTCTTCACTCCTGCAAAGCTTTTGGGAAATGTTTCTTCTCCCTCCTCACTATTAAATCTCTTCTGTCCTTTAAGGGCCAGCATACAGCCTCCTTCAGGAAGTCTCCTCTGACCAATGACTGTGTCCACACAGTGGCGACTTAAATGACTTGTCTCCCTCCAAACCCCCGCAGTACTTGTGCCTGAATTATTTAACTGGTTGCCATCTCACTGATATTTTTCAAAATATATTTATGTGGGTTATTTTAAAATTAGGTAACACATTAAATAACTTGAAACTTAAAAAGTATAAAAAGTCATCCTCTCACCCCAGACTGCTGCACTTATTGGGCCTCTGCAGATCACCTAACGTCAACTCAGTCCACTCTTCTGCAAAATCAAGGCTTGGAATAGATGAGCTCTAAGATGTCTTTTAGTCTAAAAACACACGAAAGTGTTTAAAGATAAGAGGTAGCATATTGTGGCACTTACACTCTAGTATTCAATAGAATCTGATTTGGAAACTCAGATCTCTTCTTTTATTTCTTCTTTCTTTCCACGTTCCTCTCATCACCATTGTGGGCCTGAGAATGCAGCAGTAAATAAGATGGGGTGCGCTTGTGGTATTTATATTTTCACAGGAGAGATAGGCAACTTAAAAATATGAGTAAATAATGTAATTTTGGATGGTGGTAACTACCATGTAGAAAAGTAAAGCAAAGCAAGAGGCTAGCATGTGGATGTTTAAGAAACTTAAAATTGTGTGTGGAGGAACATTCTCTGGGGGGAGCTGTTTGAGAGAGAACTAAAAGGCTTGAGGAAGGAGCCTTCCAGAAATAAGGAACAGCATGTGCAAAGGCCCAGAGGCAGGAGGCAGATGGCCAGAGCACACGGTTCTGCAAATAGGCTTTTTTCACTTTATTTTAGAGATAGTACCTTGTGGTCTTCTTCATTCTTTTTTATGGGCATATTTTATTCCATTATATGCATGTCTCCTGATTTATTTAACAGTCTTCTATTGATAGACATGTAAGTTGTTGCCAATCTTTTGTTGTTACTAAGCAACAATGAAGAGTTAGTACAGCCTGGTAGAATCAAATAGAATCAGAACAGGAAACACCTCATTTTCTTTCTTATACCATTCTTTTTTTCTACTATATTTCACTGACTGTTTTGGGCACTAGGGATGTAACTTGCTCTTGGGATGTGTATATTCTGGTTGGGGAGACAGACAATATGAAAATAAACATATACATGAAAAGGATATAGTATTGGATTGTGACAGATGCCATAAACAAAAAACCATAAAGCAGGACAGGTTCTGCTGGGACCTTGGGCAGGGCTGTGGGCGCTGTTTTAGACATATTGGTCAAGGACAGCCTTGGAGGAGGTACTATTTAAGCAGGATAGAAATGATATGAAGGGTAAGCCATGACCAGGTCTGGGGAAGAGCATCCCAGATAGATGGCACAGCTCATGTGAAGACCTGAGATGGGGGAGAGTTTGGCAGGTTGAGAGAGCAGCAAGAAGGCAGGATGGTCAGAGCACACCCAGCCACATGCAAGGAAACTAGCTGGCGTTAGAGCACAGGCAGGGCAGGTCTCAGAAAATCTGCAGCAACACAAGAAATGTGGGTATGTTCTAAGTGTAAGAAGAAGCCCTAGGGCCTGGGACGTGTGGCTATCGCCTATAATCCTAGCCCTCTGGGAGGGTGAGGCAGGTGGATTGCTTGAGCTCAGGAGTTGGAGACTCAGCCTGAGCAAGAGCAAGACCCCATACTCCGTCTCTAGTAAAAACAGAAAAAAACAACCCGGCGTGGTGGCAGGTACCTGTAGTCCCAGGTACTCAGGAGGCTGAGGCAAGCGGATCATTTGGGCTTAAGAGTTTGAGGTTGCTGCGAGCTATGTGAACGCCAGTGTATTCTACCTAAGGCATAGAGGAGACAAAGTGAGGCTCTGCCTCAGAAGAAAAAAATAGAAGCCATCAGTAAGGACCCTTGAAAAGGACAATTACGTGTTCTGATATGTGTTTTGGAAAGCTTGCTCTGAATGCAGAAAGAGAAGTATGGGAGGAGGACTGGAAGCAGGGATATGAGTCTTGCTGCCATCCAGGTGAGATTTGATGGGGGCATCATATATTAGAGTGCATGTGACAATATGCAGACTTGGGATATAATCTGAAGACAAAGACAAAAGAATTTGATGGTGGACTGAATGCAAAAAATAAAACTTAAAAGAGAAAATGAAGAAGGACTCTGAGGCTTTTGTCCTGAACAACTGGATGAATGCTGGAGCCATGGACTATGATGAGGTTGGGGCATGGTTGGTGGGAACAAGTGAGGATACCAAGAAGGACATAGTAAGAATTTGAAACTTGTTAGCATCTGGGTGGAGATTGTTGAGAGTGGCTGGAGAAGAAGAGGACCTCATTAGTAACTAGAAGAAAATAAGAATACTTAGGCTTGCAGATGATTATATCAATATATTTAAAAACCATCTGAGTAGACAAAACAACCTAGAGAGGAAGCAAACGAAAAGAAATGAAGAAGGCCAAGGCCAAGCCATTTTGTACTGGGAGGTTGGGCGGGGGCGGGGGGGGATTAAGTAGAAAAGATGAGAAATAGCTGCTTATAGAAGAGGAACAACAACTTGAGAATGTAGGGTCTCAATGCCACTTGCAAGTTACAGGACCCAGATTTTAAGCCTTAGGTTTCTCATACATAAAATAGTACTTCCCTATGAGAATTTATGAGGGGTTAAATAAGATTATATATGTAAGGTGCCCAGCAGAAAACCTGGTCATAACAAATACTCTGTAAACTCTAATAGTTGGCAATGTTTAGAATGTTCCTTATGTTCATAACTGCAACAGTTTGAATGTTTTTCACGGCCAAAATTTATGTGGAAACTTAATCCCCAGTGCAACAGTATTGGGAGGTGAGTGAGGCCTGTGAGAAGTGATGGATTCATGCCCTCATGAATGGGATGAGGTGCCCTTACAAGAGGGCTTGATGGAGAGAGCCGGTCCCCTTGTGCCCTCCTGCCTTCTGTCACGTGAGGACATGTCTCTAGAGAATGTGACATTCAAGGCTCCATCTTAGAAGCAGAGGTCACACCTTCATCAGATGACCCACGTGCTGGCACCTTGATCTTGGACTTCCCAGCCTCCAGAACTGTGAGAAATAAATTTCTGTCTTTCTAAATGATCCAGTATCAGATATTTTGTGATAGCACAAACAGACCAAGACAATGACTATCGTGTTATTTTTGTATTTGATTTAACATAAGCAAAGGTGAATGCATTCCTACATAAAGCCATTCATATGTATCTAAAAATAAATATATTGTACTTATTTATATGCAAACATCTGCATCCATGTATAAGAAACGGTGATTGCTTTCATACATAACATTATGTAAAATAGCCTTAGTAGGTTTCACAGCAGAGATAGATAGTAATAGGTACTTGATCTTCATATTAGAGTGGGGGCTCTATGCACGTGTATTCCATATGACATATGGAATGATTAAGCATTAAAACAGTTCTTTTCTAGACAACCTTGGAAGAACACTTTCTAAAAAAGAGATTTATGTATGTGGAATTTGGGAAGGAGAGAATAAAATGAGTACCTGTTGAGTGCTCACTATGTGTCATATAGTACAATATAGGAGTCTAGTTTTACTTAATCTTCATAAAATCATTATGAGATAACATTAATAAGCTCAATTTACTAATAGGTATTCTAAACAAAATAAAAAATTTTAGTAAAAGCAATAATCAGATATTTATTGCTTTCTTATTTTGCCCTCTTGTTTTAAAAATTATTAATCATAATAGCTACTACTTATTGAGTAGCTACTATGCACAAGGCACTATAACTCACAATTTATATATATTTTTCATTTTCAAAAATAATCTGACAGAAAGATAGGTGTTATTATCACCGTTTTATAGATGTACTTAAGACCCAATGAATTTATGCAAATTGCTTTAAATATATAGCTAGTAAGTCACAAAACAACAATATAGATCCTGGTCTTTGGTATTAAAAAGCCCTCCTTCCATCGCCTATACCCGGTCATCACCAAAGTGCTCTGACACTTAGTCCCCAGGTCAACATTCCTTATGTTTTCATTTATGTTTATAACTAAATATTTTCTGTCTAAAATGTATGAGGGAAAGGAAGCTCACATCAAGTTCTATGTTACTTTATATATTAATGAAATTTACAAATCCCTTACAAGATTTAAGCAAAGCTTAAAAACAAAACTAATAAAAAACCTCCCAGAATTTCTGAGTCTAATTTTTACCAGGAAACAACTGTTTTTTTTTGTTTATTTTGTTTTTTTTTTTTTTTAGACAAAGCTGTCACCCTGGGTAGAGTACTGTGGCATCACTGCTCACAGCAACCTCAAACTCTTGGGTTTAAGTGATTCTCTTGCCTCAGCCTCCCAAGGAGATGGACCTACAGGTGCCTGCTACAACACCTGGCTATTTTTTGTTGTAGTTGCCATTACTGTTTAGTTAGCCCAGGCTGGGTTCGAACCCACCAACTTTGGTGTATGTGGCTGGCGCTGTAACCACTGTACTACAGGTGCTGAGCCAGGAAACAACTTTTATAACATACAGTATGGGGATAGGCAGTGTCGGCCAAATACATACTAAGCAGAAGGAGTCAGATCATTGATAGCCCACAAAAGAAATGAAGCCACTCCTTGACGGTAACATGAGGTTCAGGACATTCAAAATTAGGCTTGCTGGTAATCCAAAGAACACAGGGTAGTCATGGTGGATTTGGCAATTACCATAGATTGTCATTCATATTCAAAGCCCTGTTCAGAATGAAATAAAAACAAAGAAAATAAGCAAACGTGTTCTCTGAGCTGATAGGAATTGCTACTGAATGACTTAGAATTAAAGAATATATTCATTGTTTATGCATTTCCAATACTTCCTTCTATTTATACTTGAACTTGACTAAATAGTTTATATTTCTCTAACCTTTCTCCAATTTTCAACTGGAAACATGCATTTCCTTTTGGAATAATCTTGTGCGGCATGGGCTACAGTTTTATTTTGCTTTGTATTCATTAAAGTATCTGCTGAGATGCCTGTGAGTAAGGAGGTAGGAAGTTATACAGGAAAAATATTTTTAATAAAATATGAACTGGAGTAAGGATAACAAACAAAGGCCAAGATTCCAACTGTTGTTTAACTTTGTACTACCTACAGAAAAAGAATTGTTCATAGTATTTCATTTTTTAAAAAACTTTCCCTATTAGGGTAAGCATGTGCTATTATCTACCCTGTTTCCCCGAAAATAAGACCTACTTACAGGAAAGATAAGACGTCCCCTGAAAATAAGACCTAGCGCATCTTTCAGAGCACACCTTAAAACTGTCTTATTTTCGGGGAAACAGGGTAGTTCACATCAATACATACATAAAATGTGTGAAAAGAGTTATTTTTTCAGAATAACAGTTTTAACTAAATGCATTCAACATTCTTTTCTAAGATGTTCTTTTTAGGTCACTGAAATCCATCACTGAAGACATAGAATGCCTTTATTTGATTAGAAAATAGTTCTGTCAACTTTCAAAATTGACTTATCCCAAATTCAAATAAAGTAATGATCAATCTGCACTTAGATAGTAAGGTTAATGGATGATTAGAGAGGTAGGTTCAGATTCTGTCATATGAATTCAACAAGCCTGGACTGCAGGGCTCCATGTGTTCAGCAGTGTGTTGGTGACACAAAGATGAAGCACACAGCTGCTGCCCTCAGGACTCATATCCCAGTGGGAGAGAAAGAATTGTATAAGACAGGGTCCTAACGGCTATATTTTACCTCTGCGCAAAGTGCTATGAATACACAGAGGAGGTATATGTGTCCACTCAGCCACTGTAACAAAACACTGTAGATTGAGTAGTTTCAAAAACATAAACATATTTTTTCACAATCTAAACACTGGGCGGTCCAAGAGTGCTGACCAATTCGGTTCCTGCTAAGTGCTTTCTTTGTGGCTTGTAGATGGCAGCGTTCTGGCTTTGTGTCATGTGGCAGAGAGGATGCTCTTAACACAAATCCCATCATGAAGGCCCCACTCTCATGACCCCTCTAACCCTGATTCCTCCCAAAGCCCCATCTCTAAATGCTACTACACTGAGGGGTAGGGCTTCAACATATGAATTTTGGAGTGACATTAACATTCAGTCTATAACGATAGTTATTCTGGCTAGTCTTATAGAGTAGGGTGTTTTAAAAGAAGTGAAACTTGAGCTTGGCCTTGAAACAGACATAGGAAGTTACCAGTGGAGAAGCAAGGAGGCCTCATTTTGTAGAGAGAACATCAGGAACAAAAACACAGGAGGAGGAACAAAAGGTGATCACTGCAGCATACACAGAGGAAGGAGATCTTGTAGAGAAAGGAAAAGTGAGGTAGAAAAATTAGGGTGGGACCAGATTGTAGAAAGTCCCTGAGCATGTATTGATGAGCCTAAAATATCTTAAGATGGGCCGCGGGAAGCTGATGAATTTGTGTGTATGTGTATGTATGTATGTTATAATTAATTTGTTGTTTGGGCAATAGCTATAAAAATTCAATATTTAGCGATTGAACTTCTAAATGAAGAAATAATCTTTAATTTATGGAATAGTTGCAAGAGTAATTCAAAGAACTCCTGCGTACTTTTTACCCAGATTTACTCTTTTGCCATATTTAATATTCTCTCTCTACTTATATATGTACTTATATAAATAACATATGTTATTTATATATACGTATAGAAATAAACATAGAGATGTATGTGTATGTATGTATACACATATACACATTCTTGAATGTACACACACACATTCTTTTCCAAACTAGTTGAGAGTAGACTCACACATTAATCCCTTTTTCAGTGGGTATTTTTCAATAATAAACATACTCTCTTTTATAACCATAGAATAGTTATAAAATTTAGGAAATTTAACAGTGATAAAATAATTTTATCTATTCTAATTTAGTCAATTGCACTACTAATGACATGGAAATTATTTTCTTGTACAGTTTTCTTATACTATGGAAATTGTTTTCTTGTACAGTACCCAATCCAGAATTTGGGTTACATTTGGGTTACATTTGCTTTCCTCAGGCTTTATTTTTCATAACACTGACTTAAAAAAATAGGATTTTTAAAGCAAACAATATTTGGAAATCTTTACTACTGAAAAATAACTAAGGTCATCAAGAAAGAGATGAATGGAAAGAAAGGGCATAAAATCAGAGGCAGAGAGGAAACTTGGGAGGTTAAGCCAGATGAGGTGATGAAGGCCTATTGGGACAAGAGAAGAGAGCACTTATGGGGAGACGCAAAGGGATGGTAGATTATATGCAAAAATAAAATAAAATGAAAGTTCAAGTCTAGTTTGGGCCATTTCGTGGACGGTGATAAAGATTATAGGACAAGCAGCAATTTTTGTTTGTCTGTTAGTTTGATTCTAGGTTGAAGGAAGATACTCGAGTCTTGATTTTGAATGCTGGGTGGATCTGTGTATTATGCAGTTGGAAATAAGACATAGAGCTCAGGTGAAATGTCAAGAATCTGGAAGGATATTACCTAAAGCAGAATAAACCTTGCAGTCCATCCTCTGCTTATCTTTCTATTTCCCAGTTGAGCCCTAGACACAGCAGACATTAACTGGCAAACATCTCACAGTAGCTTAAGGAAAAGGCAAGTTTCCTCCCGAGCAGAAGAGGGCTGGGAAGACTCTGGGGATTTCCCTGCAGAACTGAGAAACCCCTCAGTCTTCTCATCCCGAGCACTTCTCCTCTGCTGCTGGGAACCAGTGAAACAGAATTAACAGGACATTATGGCTTTGTACCAGGGCCATAATCCCCCATCCAGAATTTCTAAATCCAAAAGTTCTGAAAGCAGAAAGCATTTTTTTAATGATAATCTAATTATTTTATTTATTTTTTTATTTTGTATTATTGTTTCAGGTTAACTTGAGGGTACAAAGAGTTAGGTTACAATGTTTGCATTTGTTAGGTAGAGTCTCTCTTATAATCGTGTCCCTCCTGCAAAAGGTGTTCCATACACTTAACATTGTGCCCATTAAGTGGGAGCACATCCATCCCCTTCCCTCATTCCCTCCTTCCCTTTCCCTGCTCCCTCGTTCCCCTGCCTCCCCTCCTTGAATTGATTTGAGTTTTTCTCTCCTGTGGGCATTTATTAGATCATATAAGTATTGAGTATTGGCTTCATATAAGTATTGAGAACATTAGATTCTTACTTCTCCATTTTTGTCATACTTTACCAAGAAGAATGTGTTTAAACTCCATGAAAAAAGATGGAGATTTTATATCTTTCGTATTAACTGGATGGAGAGGAGCAGAAAGCATTTCTGTATCTCATTTAGCAGCAAAACCAGACCTGAAACGCTGTGTGGCTATTAATAGAGTTTAATTATCCCACTGACTGAAAATATTTATATGATTTATTGCAAGGCTAGTAATGTCTTTGGTAACAAGTGCTGCCTCAGGACCCAATGGAGATGGTACTTTACTCACGGCAAATGCACTCAATCTATCCCCTTTCTAAATCCAGAATATTCTGAATTTCAAAATCATACAACTGTAAAGACTTCTCATAGGAAAATGTTGACATGTATTTGCAACCTAGAGTGACACATTGAAATGAACACTTTGACCATGAAAATGTGAGTATAACTCAAAGAAGCTTCCCCAGGGGTCTCGTTTTCACTGGTTCTGGCCCGCTATTTCTCATTTCAGCATCTTGGCTCTTTTCTTTGATTCTGTCCCTCTGCAACTATTACAAGACTGGCTCTTTACATTCTGATCCAAAGTCTTCACTCTTCTTCAGGATATGTATTTTGCTATTTTTGTCTATGGTCCTATGAACAGTAACTACCTCTAGGAAAAGGGCTTACCACCCCCTCCAACCTCCCCTTGCCTGGTGGGACTTATCATTTGCACCTGTCTCCTGCTGCCCTGCCCTTAGCTGAGGGGAAAAAGGAATCAGACTACCCAGCCATTCAACCACCCAGTTGGTCATTTGTGTGCTCATCATTTATTCAAGAAATACATATCAACCATCTATGGTGTGCCAGACACTGTGCTAGGTAATTGAAAAATGTATTTGGTGTAGTCATTGAGTTTACAATCTACCAAGGGGAACAGATATTAAACAAATAGTTAACTCCGATTGTAGTAAGTACTGCAGATGGGGATGCAGAATGCAGTGAAAGTGTGTAGGAGCAGAAGGGGCCTAACTTGGTGTAGAGACTCAAGGAAGTCTTCCTGGAGGAAGAGACTTGTGAGTTGAGAAGGAAGAGAAAGAGGTAGCCAGGTAAAGAGAGTGAAGTGTGGTGGGGAGGGTGCAGGAAGAGAGAATTCCAGGCGATGGATACTGCAGAAAAAGGACCCAGGGCAGGCTTGATCAAGTGTGCAAGTGAAAGCTGTGGCTGGAGGGTAGAAAGGGAGAGAGCATCTGGTGAGATAAGAGAACTTTGGTCTTTGTCCTCAATCAGCCACTGAGAGGTTTTAAGTAAGACCAGGAGGTAGTCAGATACTTCCTGTCATATCACTCTGAAGATCAAGAGTAAATGTAGGAAGAATCTTACTAAAGATTAAATGGTTCTTTCCTCTCAGGACATACACATCTAATAGAAGAGAGAACACAGAAGCAAACTGAATCAGGACGACACCGCCAAGCAGGACTGGATCTCCCTGCTCTGCAAACAGTGGATCTAACAGTCTCCCTGCACAGGGGCAAGGTCAGGACTTGCAGGAAGGACTAGCCATCTCTAAGGAGGAAGGGCAAGACTGCCTGTCCAGGTGGGTCCTCCGAGCTGCCTTTTACCTGTGAAGGAGGAGCCCTGAGGGAGGAGCCTCTCCTCTCTCTCCTCTCGCCCTCTCCTTTCCCTCCTTCCCCTTCCCCCATCTCTCATTTCTCACTGTATTTATCTCTCTCTCTCTCCCCACCCCTGCACATCCTGGCTACCTCAGAAGTCTAACCACCATTCTACAAACAAAAACCACTCTAGTTCTTAGGACCTCCCTGCCTATTTTGTATACAAATAGTATCTTAACTGAATAAAAATTATAGTTGCGCTGATTTCTCCTCTGCATTCCTTGTTAATAAATGCTGATCATTTAAGCTCTTAAGAAAAGATGGCCAGGAAGTTTACATTAAGAATCATAATCACATGTTATCATATATAAATGACTTCACTCAAATAGAACAGAAATTTCTCTGGCTTGCTTCCATATTCCAAGACTTTTATGCTGCCTGCTGGCATCAGGAACACTGCTGGAATTCATTCTTGAACAGAACTTTCCCTGAACTGAAACTCTACACTAAACAGCAGTGAAGAAAACTTGTTACCATTCATTTATTTTGGACTTAGATTCAAAGGGTGAGAGGAAGGGGTGAAGGACAATAGTTCTTTGACACCAGCACTGGTAAGTTAGGAGACCAAAAATCCCTCCTTTAGACTTGATGGCCTAAGGCAAAATAGTCAGGAAAATAATTATGCAAAGTAGATCTTCAGTTGGAGCGGAAAGATAAAATAAATATATGTCATGAAACACATCAAGCCATTGCCAAATATTATTCATAGTCCCTCTGAATTCTAAACATTCCCAGCTGTTTGATTTTGTGGAATTTTATCATCAAGGGTGATACAATTATACACACACACACATATACATATATACACACATACATATTCAGAAGTTGAAGTAACATAAATTTGGAGCTGGGCTTTTTTTCTTTCCTTTTTGCATCTGTATGAAAATAATATTCAAATATGGAAGGAAATAAGTGCTGTACTTGTAAGGACTGTCAAGTATTCTAAAAATAGTAGCAACCACCCAAAACGTGGTTCCTTGCTTGAAACTTACTTTTCAAACATGACTCTATTAGTTCCTATTCTTCCTCTCATTGTGACTTTGAAACACAAAGTACTACAGCAACTTCTGAAAGTTTAAATTTTGTAGTTTAAGGCTAACTAAAGTCTCTTCCCTGAAGGTTTGAAGGTCTGTCTTCTCTTTAGTCCCTATTACTGTACACATTTTCCTAAGAAAAACATACCTTTTTTTTCTGGACTGAGATTTATGAATAACTGCCAAATTTAAAAAATGGTTTGAATAAAAGCAAATTATTATCAGACCAACCTTTTATTAAAATTCCACAACTATTTTTCCATCTAATACTGCATGTTATCCTTGCCCACAGCCAGTCATTGCCAAAACACCAGCAATTTTAGAAAACAGTAAAATATGTTAAGTAACATTCTTTTAGACCATACTGATTTTACTTTCTCAACTTCAATACACAGTGGAAATATCCATCTAAACATTAATAACTGCTAAAGATGTGCACTGAAATGTTATCTTGGACCTCTTAGGGGACAAAAAATATTGTGAATAGTTTTGACAAGGTTTTCGAGATCCTATTTGGTACAAGTTGAGAGCAAGGGAAACTCCTTCATCTATCTCTGTCTCTTTATCTATACCTATACCCACAACTAATCAGTCTCTCTCTGTGTGTGTTTGTGTGTGTGTATGTGTGTACAATTATCCTCTCTGTTGATATAGTCTTCTGACTCGTTTAGAAAAAGGAAGCAACCAAACCACATTCTAAAGTAGCTTAAACCCATTCTGCTGTAGCAGCATTAGATAAAAGATTTAGTAACATTGAAGAAAATCTTCCAAATAATAAAAAAAAACAGCCCCAGAAGATTAAATTAGTGGAGGATTTTGTTTGTTTATTCTTCCTAAAAACCGTCTTGATGGTCCAACAAGTTTTACATCAAAAATACATCCAGAAATTGAGTTCATATATAAATGCAACTACACTCAGAACGCTGTTTCCCTCTGCTCACCTTTTTCTTACCCACAGATGGGGCACACGTTTCTTTTGCTTTTTTTCTTCTTCACTCCACCTTTACAGCCAGGAATTCAAAAAAGAGGGAGTTCTGAAGGGTAGACTCTACAAAACTGACCTACCTTGGCTTATGCTCTTAAATATTTTGGCCCAGAATAGCCAAATATTCTAGTCATAATAACACTTATAAACTCAAATTTTATGACATTTTATGAAAAGCAAAACTCGAAGTCAAGGAGTATATACGTATATGTATATATAAAATTCAAGCAGCCTTTCAGGATGAGAGTTTACCTACATTTCTAATTTACCATGCCCCTGGGACACTTTCTTCCCTCACAGCTTTCTAAACTCATAATTATTCTTAAAACCAGTAGAGGGAGAAACCTCTAATTGTTCTTCAGTTTTCAGTCCTCTTTTTCTTCCCCCCAGAGTTTCAAGTAAGCACAAAACCACACTAACTAAAGACTAATTTCTCTTTGTCTTCTTTGCAAGAAAGTTTTGCTATTGGCATGAAATGAGTGGACTTGATTGGGTAATTTCCAGGTAACATTAGAAAACTGTTTGCCTTTAACTCCTCTTTTCCTATATTTATGACTTAATAATACTTAATACATATTATCATGAAAATGAAATGAAAATTGATACCATCCTGGGATATAAAAGTTAGTAAAAGTGGGCATTGCCTGTAGCTCAGTGAGTAGGGCACCGACCCCATATACCAAGGGTAGTGGGTTCAAACCTGGCCCTGGCCAATGGTCCCAGCTGCTGGGGAGGCTGAGGAAAGAGAATCGCGTAAGTCCAAGAGCTGGAGGTTGCTGTGAGCTGTGTGACACCATGGCACTCTACCGAGGGCAGTAAAGTGAGACCCTGTCTCTACAAAGAAAAAAAAAAGTTAGTAAAAGTTGTTTTTATGTTCAACTTGTTTCCAAACTAAGAGGGTAAGTTAAATTACAAATAACTTGAAACAAGGTAAAACAAAATAAGCATCTCAATATCTATATAAATAATGCCTAAGGTTTCAAAAGAAAAAGATAATATATCTTGCCTGAGGAATTCAACACAATTTTTATTCAGGAGTTAATGATTAAGAAGGGTATTAATGGATGGATAGAGAAGGAGAGGGTGGGTCCTCTTTCCCTGGCCCACCTGGCAAAATGCAGAGAAGTCAAAGGCTTCCTGTGAGTCTTAACTGGGAATGAGTCAGACAACAGCACTGCATGAACACTACAGTTAGGTGGTATTTTTGTATAGCTGCACTAGTTTTGTATAGCTGCACTAACAAATTGTCACCAATTTAACAGCTTAAAACAACACAAATTTATTCTCTCAGAGTTCTAGACAAATGGGTTTCACTGGGTTAAACGCAAGGTATTAGCAGGGCGGGCTTCCTTTCTGGAGCCTCTAAAGAGAATCCATGTCCTTGCCCTTTCCACTTTCTAGATGCTGCCTGTGTTCCTTGGCTAGTGGCTCCTTCTCCCATCTTCAAAACCAGCAATGACTGTTCATTCACACTGTGTCATTCTGTCCTCTTTTGCCTCCCTGGCATACTTTAAAGGACACTCATGACTATGTTGGGCCCAACTAAATAATCCAAGATAATGTCCTATCTCAAAGTCAGCTGACTACTGACCTTAATTCCATCTGCAAACTTAATTTCCCATGGTGTGCAACATAACACATTCACAGGTGATAAGGGCTGAGAGATGGACATCTTTGGGGGGTCCATTATTCTACCTACCACATATGGATAACCACATTTAATCTTCACAACATATTTATGAATTCGGTACTAGCACTAAGGAAAGATAATAAATGAAGAAATAGAAAGGATAAACAATTGGACCATGACTTTTAAGCCAATAAATGACAAATCAGGAATTAGAACTCAAATATTTCTTAGGGTCTAAACTCTGATAGGGTGACCAACAATCTTGGTTTGCTTGGAACTGACCAGTTTTAACACTGAAATCCCCAGGCCAGAAATATCTCAGTCCCCGGCAAAACAGGATGATTAGTCATTGTGTCTGAACCTTTAAGCCAAATCCTTGTTACAATAATTTAGTAAGAGTTTATTAAGGATCTAGTGATCATAGATCACAGCTAAATTCCAGAATCTTCATTGGGGTGATGGACAGTGCTTTATGAGGCAAAGAGATGTTAGAGAAATGGTACCTCTTCCTACAAATTCACTTTTCCCTGGACAGACAAAAAAGTGAATTTGCTGAAAATGGTTGAGATAATTTATTCTAAGAAGATTCATAAGGAGAACCTTGGAAGTAGATACAAGAATGCACTTGAGTTAGAAATAGTTTTGTTGGGCGGCACCTGTGGCTCAAGGAGTAGGGTACCGGTTCCATATGCCGGAGGTGGCGGGTTCAAACCTAGCCCCGGCCAAAAAACAAAAAAACAAACAAACAAACAAAAAAACCAACAACAAAAAAACAAAACAAAAAGAAATACAGTTTTTTTGTGTTGAAGTATATATAAACAAATCAAATAATCCTAAAATATTACCTAATAAAGGCCTTCATTTTAGTTGTCATTAATTAATTACTTAGAATTTACTAAAATTCATGTCTCAAATGGTGCTCCCCCAGAAGCTGTCCCTGAATTAGGAATTGGAATGTAAGTCACTCCTTTGAGAGGTGATCCCAGGAGGTACTGGTGTGCGAGTAGGTCACGACCCACAGGAACTGTATTAAAGGGCCGCGGCATTAGGAAGGTTGAGAACCACTAGAATAGGGAAAGGAGAAAGGAAGTGAGGAAACCAGTGACAGGTATGAGGATGAGCAGCTTACTGATGGGGGCATCCAGACCTTTGAGAGATGGGATAGAGCATGCATTCAAAAGGAGAAGAAGCTGAATTTTATCCTCCAACTCCCATCTGATTTTGGCTAAGGGCTGTTTCTGAGAGGACAAACTCCCTGGCATTCTGGCCTGCCAGTAGAAAATCCTCAGCATACACTGAAGCAGTGAATGCCAAGGGGGTATGGCCAGAGCACCAACAGTTCTGCTATAAAATGTCTATCCAAATTATACTCTGAGTCTTACCACTTCTCGTAATTCCTATGGCTACTACTCTAGTACGGGCCACTCTCCCCTGGACCACTGCACCAGCTTCCTTGCCTCACTCTTCCAACTTATCCAATTCCCACAAAACAGCCCAAAGCATGTATTTTTTCCAAAGCATGAATCCAAATATGTCACCTCCACCCTACCAAAAATTTAAACAGATTTTCATTGTAACCAGAATAGCATCTTACAGCTTTCTTACAGCCTTGCATGATTTGACCACTTCCATCTCTCTGAATCCCACTCTCCCAATAAAATGTTCTCTACTTAGCCACATTAATCTTTTTTGCCAGTTAGTCCTGTCTCAGGGTTTCTGCTCTTTTTTTCCTTCTGTTTATGATGCTCTTCCCAGTGGATCTTTGAATTTGACACCTTCTCGTCACTCAGGTATAACCCAAATATCACCTCCATACAAAAGTCTCACCCACCACCTTAGCCTTAGTCATGCCTTTATCTAACTTTCTTTCAAGCATATTGTAGTCCCTCAAATTATATTTTTATGTTTTTATATTTATTGCTTCTCTCCCCACACCAAAATGTAAACTCCTAATAGCCAGGGATTTGGCATGTCTTGTTCAAAACTAGTTGGCTCTGTGTATCCAAGGATTCTGTACCTATAGATTCAACTGTGAATCAAAAATATTTGGAAAAAGGCCCAGTGTGGTGGCTCATGCCTATAATCCTAGCACTGTGGTAGGCCAAGGTGGGTGGATACCTTGAGCTCAGGAGTTCAAGACCAGTCTGAGCAAGTGTGAAACTCTGACTCTACCCAAAACAGAAAAACTAGCAGGACATTGTAGTGAGTGCCTATAGTCCCAGCTACTTGTGAGGGTAAGGCAGAAGGATCTCTTGAGTCCAAAAGTTTGAGGTTACTGTGGGCTATGACACTACAGCACTCTACCCAGCATGACAGAATGAGACTGTGTCTCAAAAAAAAAAAAAAAATTGGAAAAAAATAACAATAATATAATTATAAAACAAAATACAAATTAAATATTATACATAATTTAGAGATGGTATAAAGAAAGGAGAGGATGTGTGTAGGTTATGTGCAAATACTACACCATGTTATATCAGGGACTTGAACATCCATGAATTTTAGTTTCCATGGGGTTCCTGAAACCAATCCTCCTTGGATCCTGAAGGATGGATGACCACATTTCCCCAGTATCTGGAATGATGCCAAGCACATTCTAGAGATTTCATAAATATTTAGTTACCGAAAGAATATGTTTCCAAGATTGATGAAGTTGTCTGAAAAAGACTTTCTTTCATATTGTAAGCTTTACTCCAATATAGTTTGTTTATTATTGGTTTATGACAATCATGAATTAATGGTTTGCTAAGAAAAAGCAAAACTGATGAGATTATGGAAAAATGTCCCCAGTGGTGTCCCAGTTTATGGAGTTCTACTTTCAAAGAGGCTTCTATGATAACATTCTAGCTATTTTAAGGATAGAAATAAAATGACATCTTGCAATTTTCTTTTTCCTCTAAATTAAACCTATTTATAACTATAAATTCAAACTCTTCCAGGGTTTAGTCATGCATTGAAAAATAACTGAAACTAACAGTGTCAAAAAATATATCCATTTCAAGAGGTAAATTACTGCTTTCTGAAAATCTAGACAGCTCTACATTAAATATTTAAATTAAGTCTATTCTATTTTACTTTTTATATTGTAATACATACCTTCTCATTCTACATATGGGCTAATTTAGTTGTTGGATCATATCTCATCTTACACTTTCTGACCTTGAGAGATTATCCTTCAAATTAAAGAATGTCTGGGAGGCAGCCAGCAAATTTTAAATAGGAAAAATATAAATGGATGTTGTCAGGGAACACTAGGTCATTGATGGGAGAACACGATACTCCACAATGAGTCTCAAAGTCCTTCACATATGACCCAAACCACATTCCAGCCTTCTTTCCCCCATCCACCCTCCTCCTCCCTACACCTTTGCCTAGGCTGTTCACTGAACCTATCTCCTATCCACTTCCCACCTTTCTTCTGTCTTCAAGTCCCAGAAGTGTTCCTTCTTCTATGAAGCTTTCTTCAGCCCCCAGTTCCAGCACTCAGTAGGTCTTTTATCTGGTGCTCCATACTCTGATTGTACTTGGTAGAATATACCTAACATTCCCCTTTTCACACCGTGGTGTAATTCATTCTCCACCCCTCTGAGGATAATTTCTCAAGGTCAGAAAGTGTCTTTTGCACTGAAATCCTCAACAGTTACTATAGGAAATGCTCAATAAGAAGCCAGTAAATGTTCTATTCATTTTAAGTACCTTGGGGTTCTGAGAAGGTATGTTCTGCATATATTATTTTGCTCTCCATTGGTAAAAGATGATAAAATGGGGTGGGGGGAGATTGGGAAAGGAACTTGTTATGAACATGCCTTCTCTTTTTCCTCTTGTTCTCCTGTTTGGCTCCAGTCTGGCCAGAGGCTAGAGCGCGAGACTCTGGATTGAGATTCTGACGTGCTAATTTACCAGTGACGACATGACTCAGGTGCCGGCTTGAAAAGTTTTCCTTAGGTCTGCTCACCTCCTTTTACAAATACTCTTTCCATCTACTCTCCATTCCGGAAATTTCTGTTCCCTCAAGCTTTTCATTACTCCTGTTGAGGGCTTTCCCATCTTCCTTGATCCTTCTATTAATTTGCCTAGACCCCAAAATTCAAACTAAAAAGGTTGGTATACAGATGATTTAAGTTACTTAAACTAAATATGGAGCATATCTATTTTAAAACGAATCTGTTACCTCCAATGCAATTCTAATTAATAAAGTACTTTTAACTTAAAAACTGTTTTTTTTTTTTTACTAATTCCAGCACCTTGCTTCTGAGCTTTCCATATAAAATAGCTTTTTGCAAAAAAAGGAGACATATTTATTAACAATTGGATAATTATTAACTTGCATATATTTTTTTAAAAATATATGTCTAATGATAAATACTACCAAATAGATCACCCAGGTCACTTCTAAATAATTTTTAAAGCAACCAATGCTCCATAATACAGAGGTAAAACCCAACAAATTAAGTTTTTGATTGAATTTCAGCTATTTAAATTACTCTTCAAACTAATACCGGCCTTATCTCCCAGATTTAAGAAAAAATAATCCTTAATTCACCTTGAACTCAATTATCATTTTAAATAAGATTTTTTTAATAAGTCATTTGTACATAGATCATGAATACATTTATGCCATTATGGGATTCAATGTGTTGATTATTTGTACAAATTGGAGTGCTTACATCCTACTAATCAACATAGCCTTCACCTCATTTACCCAATTACAGTTGAGTTATATAATTTAAATTTATATAATCAATTACAGAATTCAAAAGAAGAAAACATAAACTAACATGTTTGCTTTGATAACTTCCTGAATTTGTATTTAAACACTGAAACAGAAACATTTGTTCAAAATGTGATAATTCACTTGCATATGAAAAAATGAAACACAACTATAGTAGAGGGGAAGGGAGATGGGTGGGTCGATAGAGGGAGGATTAGTAGGGGGACCACACCTATGGAGCATATCGCAAGTACAAGTTGGATCTATCAGGTGTAGAACACAAATATTTCCCAGGTCTACACAGATACCATAGACACAGGGGTCAATTAATGTTTATTAAAATATAACTAGAATAAACATATTGGTCCTCGATATTCTTTTATATCTTTCTAGTTAACATGGATACTTTTGAAGATCACTATTTTGGATCCATTTTATTCTTTTTAAAGGTTACACAATATTCAGTTGTGTGAACATGCCATAATTTATCCACTCTTTCATATACTCACTGATATTTAGTTTCCCTGCAAACTTTCTTTCCTCAAACCTACATCTCCCCAAATCTGATGCCCAGTCTTTCTCCCTTTCTGTGTTATCAGTTGTGAAAGAACTGTCCTCACCAGTTATCTACAATTTCTTCATGTATCGTTCATTCCTCAACCCTGCCATCTTCTGGCCCACTGCTCTTATGAAACTGCTCTCAATAAAGACACACCTACACAGCTGCTACTCAATTCAGGAACTTTTCTTCCCGGTCTCCATCTCACTCAACATGGCTGTATCCCTTGAACCATAATTTCCTGAAGTTCATTGGTCCCTTTTCTGCTGACAATACTCTTTTTCTGGTTCTTTTCCTACCTTGAATGGCCATTCCTCGGTTTTCTCTGCTTGTCCCACCTCACCTATCTCTTTATTCGAAGCTTGTCTTTCTGCTGTCCTCAGCCACCGTGATGGATTCAAACACTAATGACTTCCAAAGCCATCTGTAAACCCCATTCTTCTCTTGACCAGTGAATGTCTAAATCTATATTCCAATATCTCCCACAGAGTTACATAAAAGTTTTTCTTGTCTGTAACTGAATTCCTGATGTTTCCCCTCTTATCATAACCTGATTTTCTACAGTATTCTTCTTTACTCAATCACATTTCCACTGATTTCTCTAGTTTAAACTAAAACAAATCAATCTTCCTCAACACCTTCTCACCTACCTTCATATTTAGTATTTCAGTATTTCTTGGAGATGTTTATCTACCACATTCCTAAAAACACCCACATTAACTCTTGCCTGAATTTTTACCCTTTATAATTGCTATCCCAGCCTTTAATCATATCACCTTAAAACCATTTTCCAGATAACAATGTCATCTTTTCACACAATCAATGTCAATCCCCTATAAAAACTTCTGATATATTCTAATGTCCACAGTATTAACACATACATACATAGTAATTATATTTAATTTTTTATATACCTATAATATCAAAATGTCCTTAACAACCAGACATAATTTTACCTAGCCATAATTCCTGACCAATAACACCATTTTTCAGCTATTTTACACAGACAGGCTGGGATCTATTTGCATTTGAATCTTTGCTCAGGGTGTTTTAATTAGCCTGGAATTCTGTCTTAATCCCTCTTCCTGTTATGATCCTATTTGTCTGATTAGAACTCATCTCAAAATTATCTCCTCTGTGAATTCTCACCCAGCTTTCTTATCATTTATAGAAATACAAACTTCTTATTCTGTGCATCTAAAGCCCTTTGTCCATGTCTGTCTTGCTGCCTTTATCATTTGGTATTAGAAATATTTGTGTCTGTATCTATCTTTTCCACAACGTCATAAATGCCCAATGAATAAAGTCCATGCCTTTCAGATTTTGATATCCCATCATACAATTCTGTGTCTTGCATATAGCAATCACCAACAAGTATATGTTGAGTTTACAGAGTTTGGAAGGGACAAACGGAGTGGTCAGCTTTCAAATCTGTGCCTCCCATCTCCTGTGTTACAGATGGCATTGTAAAGCACAAAGGTGGCTAGAAAATCGAGCAACTTAGAATGAGTGTTCTGTTTGCTTTTCTGTACTAGTATTGAAGTTTTAGGGTCAGCATTCCATCAGCAATTTCACTGTGACTGTGCTGGGAAATTTTTCTCAGAGAGTAGAAAGCAGTTAAGATGGTCCCTTTCAGCTTTTGGAATTAGGAAAACATCTCCAATAATGAGGGACCAGAAAATATTCTATGTGGGAAAGATACAGATTTCCTCTCTCTTCTCAGGATGTGTTTGAAAGCATTATTTCCGAATTGGACTTCCTGTGTTTCCTGATAACAAATTTGATTTTTAAGAATTCTTACTCAGTTTAGAAGCATACAAATGAATGAAATATTTACTTGCTAGAGCTCTTTTGAGTTAATTCATCATGAAGTGAAATCTTTGAACCCCAAGTCAGAGAATCTGGAAATACTGTTAAGTTAGACATACCAGCAGGAGCAAGAGATATTGTTTCTTAAACTTGTCCCGCATTTAGTAAATGCTTCCCCTGAGAGCACTTGTCTCCTAAAAACCATATGTCCTGTTTAGATTAATGTATTAGAGTTATAATTAAAGTTTAAGCTGGGCTTCAGTGTGGGATTATTCAATCATTGCAGCTAATACTGTATAAAAATCCTCTGGGAGACAGGTCGCAAAGATACTAACTGTAAGTGGCAGCAACCCTGAGTTCCCTGGTTACTGTCCAAGATTTTTAAATGTTAAAAAGAAAAGAACATGGTGGTTCATGCCTGTAATCCTAGCACTCTGAGAGGCCAAGGTAGGTGGCCTGCTTGAGCTCAGGAGTTCAAGACCAGTCTGAGCAAGAGTATACTAAAAATAGAAAAATTAGCCAGGTGTCAAGGCAGGTGCCTGTAGTCCCAGCTACTCGGGATGCTGAGACAAGAGGATGGCTTGAGCCCAAGAGTTTGAGCTATGACACCACAGAGTGAGACTCTGCCTCCAATAAAAAAAAAAAAGAAAGAAAGAAAGAAATGAAAAAAAGGAAAGAAAAAAAAAGAGCATAGGAGGGTGGTTCCTGTGGCTCAGTGAGTAGGGTGCCGACCCCATATACTGAGAGTGGCAGGTTCAAACTTGGCCCCAGCCAAATCGTAACAACAACAAAATAGCTGGGCGTTGTGGCAGGTGCCTGTAGTCCCAGCTACTTGGGAGGCTGAAGCAAGAGAATTGCCTAAGCCTGGGAGTTGGAGGTTGCTGTGAGCTGAGATGCCACAGCACTCTGCTGAGGGTTACAAAGTGAAACTCTGTCTCTACAAAAAAAAAAAAAAAGAAGAAGAAAAGAGCATAGTAGAAAGAACTTTGAAGTCAAGCACACGGGATTTATACTCACTCCATTGCTCACAAATTACATAACTTTAGGCAAGTCACTAGCTCTTTCTGAGAATCCTTAATCTTTACAATAATGTGAATACTACCTACATCATGGAGGGATGAAATAAAAACAATACATGGAAGGCATTTAACCCATTAACATACTATGTTGTGTATATTCAATGAGTAAACCTTTCTATTAATGATGAAATGAATGAACGATGGTAACTTTCCAAATTAACCTTTCACATTTTTAAAACAGATGTGTATAGAAAGGCTTACTTACAAGCCAATGGGAGTTGTAATATGTGTATGGTCCTAAAGTCATAAGCAGACTTCCTAGCTAACAGGTGAAGTGTTATTACAACCAAGTATCAAGTTAGATAAAATAATATGAACTTTTTGTATTGATTTATTTTGTATATGGAAAATAGTGAATGATCTTAATAAGCCTTGCTTTAAAGCAAGAGGGCTAGTTTTTAATCATGCAAGTGGGGTTGTTCTAAAAAGGTTCTTTGCTCTGGGACTGTACTTGTATTTTAAAAAGAAATCAGTGGTATTTTTGTAAGATTACATATGAGCTCCGGAGTTTTAAATGAATGGTAAATAAGACCAATTCATAGGAACAATGCTTAAAAGATTTTAAATACTAATCTAAGCTTCCTACTACCTAAATAATGCACAAAAATATTTTTCCTTATGTGAAATTTCTTAACTTCAAGGTTTTAAGATGCTTTCCAATAGAAAAAGTCATATTTATTAAGTAGCTTTAGTATCATTTTTTGGTATTATAACAAACAAATCAATGTATTCATAGAGACTTTAAAAATCTGTGTAATTACAGTGGAATCTCTGTAAGTTAACTACCTAGGGTACTGGAACAAACTGGTTAACATATGGAGGTGGTCAACATAAGGAACTTCCATTGAGTACATGTGGTGCATATCTGTTCTATGAAAATTAGGTCAACTTAAGGAGGTGGTCAATGTAGGGAGGTGGCAAACCATGGAGGGTCTAATGTATAGTATTTTCATTAATTGTTTAACATACATTATTATTATTGAGACAGAGCCTCTCTCTGTGGCCCTTGATAGGGTGCCTTGGTCTCATCACAGCTCACAGCAACCTAAAACTCCTGGGCTTAAGAAATCCTCTCGCCTCAGCTTTCTGAGCAGCTAGGACTACAGGTACCCCAGATGCTTATAGTTCCAGCTACTTGGGAGGCTGAGGTGAGAGGATCATGAGTCTAAGAGTTTCAGGTTGCTATGAGCTATGACACCACAGAATGAGATTGTGCAAGAAGAGAAAGGAAGGAAAAAAGGGGGGGGGGAGAGAGAAAGAGAAAGAAAGAAAGAGGGAAAGTGAAGGAAAGGAAAGGAAAAGCAGAAAAGAAGAGAAAAGAAAAAAAAGAAAAGAGAAAAGAAAAGAAAGGATTAGGACTATGCTTAGTTTTTTCTATTTTTAGTAGAGATGGGGGTCTCAATCGTGCTCAGGCTGGTCTCCAACTCCTGAGCTCAATCTACCTAACTCAGCCTCCCAGTTTTTTTTTCTTTCAAATTATTATGCCTATTTTAGCTTACTAAAAATAGAGCACCCATTTTATTTTTTCCTACCTAAAGGCCTTTTTATTTTTTCATTTCAGATTAATATGAGGGTACAAATGTTTAGGTGACATTGTTTTTGTTTCTAAGGTAAAGTTGTAGTTGAGCCCTTCATACAGGGGGGATGTGGTATACTCTTACATTGTACACATTAAGAACTTGCCAATTACCTCTCTTCTCCTTTTTCCCCTTTTGCTCGGCCACCACTTGGATATACTTCTGTTTTTCTTTTGTGTGGCTGAAGCACACCTATTAATTATTTAAATAATAAATGTAATTACACAAATTTTTCAATTAATGCTTCCTGAATTTGACCCACTTAGCTTCATTCTTCTCTCTGAAGGGTAATGACTCAGACACTTTTGTAATTTATTTAAATCATGAGTGTTATAGTGAAGGAACATAATATTTAGATTATCTTTTTGATATTATGTAAATCAGTGAATAAATACATTTACTTAGACTATGTATTCCAAATTATTAACACACATATTTTTTGCTAAAAAATGCTAACTGAAAGGCATGAATTTTTCCAAAAGCATTTTTTTCCTTAAAACTTTTATAAAGTGTATACTTGCTATCTCTGTGGTAAGGCATTTAGTTCCAGAAGCTTCATTTTCTTCCATCACCTAAAGCAATGGTTTTCAACCTTCCTAATGCTGCCATCCTTTCATACAGTTCCTGTGGGTCACGACCCACAGGTTGAGAACCATTGAGTCCTAAAGATACCATACATCTAAAACAACACTGTCCAACAGAACTCGCTGCCATGATGAAACATTGCATGTGATCTAATATAGCAAGATGCTGCTACTGAATACTTGAAAAGTGGCTGTGTGACTAATGAACTGATTTTTTTTGTTTTATTTAGCTTTAATTAATTTAAACCTAAATAGCCACAGGTTAGCTAGTGGCTACCATGCTGGACAGTGTAGGTGTAGAATCCATGTTGAAATATCTGGAGCAGTGGACAAGTGTGATTTACTATGTTCTCATGCTCCATCCCTTAAGCTATTCAGCTCCTACCCATAGTAGGATACAAGTTAAGGCTTGTTTCTTCCATATCAGCTTTTATCTGATGGATAATGTTCTTCTCTGAACTCCTATAAATTTAACTGTGCATAGGAAATTGAGCATTTAGTGCCATATTATGCCTTACACAGTAGTTTAACTTTACTGTATGTAAGGTTTAGCATAAAATAATACAAATTATACTAACATAATCTATTTCTTGAAGGCTTATAGTGCTAAAGACTTTATATCTATCTTATTTCATTTCATAATGGGCCTGTACAATATGTATTATAATCTCAATTTTACCTGTGAAGAAATTGTCTCAAAGAGACGAAGTGACTAGACTAGGTCAAACAGGCAATGTGTAGCAGAGCTGGAACTTGAAACCAGGTTCATGACTAGGTGGGGACCTTGTAGGAAGGCTTGTATGAGAGGTACTTTGGCCCACTGTGATTAGAAGCCATGATAACAAATCTAAGCTGACTAGGAAAACTACTTCATGGGAATAAAATATTATAATTCCATTTAAATTACAATATAAATAAATAATAATTATAATATAAAGGACTTTAGTTAGAGTGAAGACAATTCTTTAGTTATTACCCCATAGACTAGATACATCAGTTTCTTAAAGACTAGTTGCTCCCTCTGGTGAGAATTGGTGGGAATACCACACCCAGAAGCTGTACCTTTCTTAAAGATCTCTTGGAAATTTGCAGTTGTATATTTTAATAATTACAAAAAATGGGAATTACTTTCATTAAGTGGAGTCAGTTATTCTAGATGTCATGCTATCCAAGGGAAGTCCACCTCAACAAAAAATTGCTCCACTTCCAAGAGGGGAAATCTATTTATATTTATCTATACTTAAAATTTAACATCATCTGGCTTATTGTACCCTTAATGAATCCCCAACAATAAAAAAAAAAAAAAATTTAACATCATTTTACATATAAAAATAAGACATGTTTGTACTCTTTTTATGTGCAATAACTTTTCCAGGTAGGAAACTATGCTATTTTATTTAATTTAAGACATCATAAATTATAAAACATGGTATTATTTAAATATCAAGAAAGAAAAATACTGCCAACTAAACTATGAAACAATGCACTCTTATACATAATTATTACTTTAGCTTTGCTTAAGAGCTATTTTAGATGTATTTAGACACAAATAAAATATATGGACTTATATAAAGAAAAACAAATGCAAAATACCTTGGTAAACTTCTTTATTCAGAAAATTTACTGAAACAGCTTGTGACTCAAAGTTATCAATATCCATGTTTTTATGACCAACATTATCCTCTATGTTATCAAGTGTTCTGATGATGCAATATTTCCTACAAGAGTGCTCAACTCTTGTAGTTAAGGTTTTCTTCCAAGCCACTGACATCAATTATGTAAGTTTTGATGATGGCATTTCTTTGAGCCTTCCAAAGATATTGATGAAAAGTTTTCAGATAACAACCAGCACTCAGATAGTCTAAACTTCAGACTTCAGATAGTCTTTAAATTGTTCAGAAATGAAATCGGTAATAATAACCAAGTTTGCAGATGTTCAGGCAGTGACAATGGCCTGACACCTGGCTGAAAGTGCTTGTGAGGCACATCCTGTTTCAGAAATGTGAAAATGTAAAAAAAAAAAAAAAAAAACAGTAGCATGTTATCAAGGGGAGCTTTTTCTTTCCTAGAACTTAACCTAGATTTGATCACCATTTCAGAAAATCTCTCATCACCAAGGTATTTTAATCACATATAAAATAACCTGCATCAGTCTCCATCCATAGTGATTGTATTAATAGGTGTAATTTTCTAACTACTTTGCCGTTTCTTATAGCATAGTCATGTTAATTCCTTTACACTTTGAAAGACATTACTATAAATTACTTTTATTTCTCTTTTATAGTTAATTCATTACATTTACTTTTAGAGATCTGAAGCGGTTTTACTTTTATTTCTTTTAAGCCAATCACGAGGTTTCACAGTGATTTCTGGGTGGGGGCAGAAGGAAGGTGGCATTGAGCATCATCAGGCTGTGGCCCACTCGCCTGAGGAGGTGAGGCCGGACGGGTCCTTCCCAGGGCAGCTGGAGGAGCGCCCGCCCCGCTGGCAGGTAGGTGACGTTCCCAGAGAGCGCGACAGCTGGTCTGCAAGGCGCTCTGCAGCCTCCAGCTTGCACAGCTCCATCAGGCCGCCACCCGCAGTGGCCAGTGAGGTGGCGATCAGCTCAGCTGCCTTGGTGTCCTTCCATCGCCTCCGTGAACTCCTTCCCAAAGGTCAGATGCGTCAAAGAAATGCCATCCAAGATCAGCCCAAAGGTTGCTTCCAGCTCCGTAAGGTGGTCGCTCACCTGCCTGGAGACCAGCTCTCTCTGGGTGATTAGCTCTCCAACCTGAAAGTGAGCCACCACCGACTTGAGGATCTCTGTAGTAATGGGGGCAACACATGCTCACTGTAGTCCTCTCCAATGCTGCTAAAGATGCGAGGAAGCTGGCTAGCAACAGGCAGGAAGAGGACACTGGGTGTGGTGTTCTGTAAATCTTTGCTACCAGTGATGACTGGCACAGTATGCAGTCCAGAGAGGTGGTTGAAGATAATTGTTTTTAGTACCCCTGGGATGAGAAGGCGAGACCCTCTCCCTACCATGATGTCTTGCACGCCACAGAATCTGTCAAAGATGACAGCTGTGTCCAGCAACCACATTATACAAGGCGGAGTTCACCACACCTCCTGCAACAGCTAAGGCCAGGCAGAACTTACCAATGGACCAAACACTTGGGCAGCCACATTTCCTTCTGTTAGACCTACACACGCCTGCTTCCACTCTGACCTCCACATGATTTCCCGCTGATTCATTACATTGATGTTTTTATGTTTATGCGTGTAGGTGGGTTACACTTTTCTTCTGTTTTCTTTTGTATACAAATAAGGAAAAGGGTTATATTATTTGTGAATTTTATTTCAGGAAAGGAAAGACTTTTAGAAAATATCTGCTCCAAAAAAGGCAGCATTTGGTCTCATAGGGTTAAGCAAATAAAGAATTTGGGATCATAGATAATTGATTTTCCTCTAATCAGAAAGCAAATATTTGGGCACTTTCATAACAAATATTAATATACTTGCAGATAAGAGGAAGGGAGAGAAAATATTATATATCAATTCAACATTAATTAAGGGTGGTTTTATAGCCTTATTTTACAAAAATGACTTCACATTTTGTTATGTGAGCACACAGGCTCTTAAGACTATACTTTCCTGGATTCAAATCATGGGTCTATCCCTTTCTCCACTGGCCATAGACAGCAAATGGGCTGCCATAGTTGTGGCAAAAGGACAGAGAGACCTGGGTTGTGGCCAGCACTTCTGTTTTATACTGCCTGGGTTGGGGCCCCTCATGGTTCAGAGGTCACCTTGGAACCAACATTCTGTATCAAATGACAACCACATTTTTTTGGGCAAAGTAACTCCCTGAATACATGAGCCTTGGGACAGGTTGAAATCCTAGAAAGTTCCTTCTTCCAAGCAAAGATTCTTTCTTTTTTAAAAAAAGATAGGGCATAGAGTATGCATATTTCCCCCCTCTAAAATATTTGCCCTTCACTGGCCCTTCTGTGCACTTCAAAAAATCATGACCTGAGCTCTTCACCATCTATAAGAAAGAGTTATAATCACAATCACATCTCCAAAGAGCTTTTCAGATAATTAAAATTAGAAAAAAATAAGTTTTTCCTCATTTTCTCTCTCTATTTAATCAAGTATCCCATATCACAGCTTTTCAAATGTATTGACAAAAAGAGAAGGAAGAGTTTCTCCAAAGAATTTCAATGCTCTCTGGGGAAATATATTCAGCAGAGTTCTGATTACATTTACATACATCAGTTGTAATTTTAGCCTTTTCTAGCATTATCAGTAACAGCACTAATTACACTAATTACATAATGGCGACTTTGACAAATAGAGACAGATCTTCTAGAATTAGTCAAAGCTTGGCACTCATCTCTGTTTAAAAATAGAAGGCATACTGGAGTAATAAAAGTCTCCACTTTAGGCCAAATTAAATTATTCCAGTTCCAAGATAGAAGATGATTTCATGGCAATTAGAAAAAAGCAGGCCTTGTGGAAAGTTCCATTATTCGTTCTTTTCTATACCAGAAGTAATTCTAGTCATGTATTATAGAATCTATTTCTTATACAGTGCAATGAATCCTTTATTCATTTTCATAGAGAAAAATGTAGTAAGGCCTAGAATCATCACCTTTGCTTGTCCAGAAAGAAAAATTAGAAATACAGTGCTGGCTGTTTGAGATTTTTCTATGTAAACCTCACCTAAATATGTTGATCTTTTCAGAGTTTGTGACCACACTAATGTAAATTATCTGTAAAACAAAATTGGCTTCTCCTTGGCTTTCCTGGACTTGTAGGGGCACATACAGAAATTCTTTCTCGGGGAGGAGCGTGGCTGCAGTGACACTCCTCCACAGGCCCCAGGATGAGAGCAGAAGAAGCCATGAGCCCCATGCACAGCAGGGGACTGGGCTTTGAGGTGGCGGAGCCCCAGGGAGTGTGAAGATGGATGCTGAGGCCTCCCTCGGGATGCTCCTGCTGTCTGCTCAGACCTGAACAAGGTAGCCAGGAATGCTGATTACTGTGATGCCCCACTTGCATCAGCTTTGCCATGGTCAGTCATTTTTTAACAGCTCCTGAGAGCTCTGAGGAGCCACAGCCCTGGGTTTGCAAATATTCATTGAAGAGATGATGCTACATGGACCTCTGTGCAGCACAATGGCAGACTATGGGCCAGAGTCAAAATCTCGTGTGGAGAAAACTATTACCCCGTGTTTTTCCAGCACATGACCAGCCTGGATTAGCTCTAGGCTATGACTGACCATGTAGGCCACTGCCAACAGGACTTGGCTTTCACTGTGGTGGAACCTCAGTGATGTGGTGAGTTGGAAGAACCAATAAAACACACACTTACTGGGAAGGTTCTCTTCTTGATGTTCAGAAGTATACTTGTGGATTAGAGGGGAAATGCACTGACTCTAATATGATGACAATTGTGATGCTGGCTGGAGTGAATGGTGGTTTCCACATAATTTCCCTGTGCAAACTAATTTTTTATTGCTTAAACTATGTAGCATAGGCAGATATTGGACAGGACAGTATAATAAAGAGTATAAGGTATACCGTAGCAAGTTAAGGAAAAATTGTTCATGCATATCAGTAACCTGAAGCTTAAAATATCAAGAGTACTATTTCTGTTTACCTATGAAAAATTAATGATGTCCATTTTATTTTTCTGATAAGACAAAACGGAAGTATCAGCCCAATGTTTCCTATCCACTGGAAGTAAAATATCAGACTTCCTAAAATTGAGCTTTCTGCCCTGTGGCTAACCCAGGTTTGTTTCCAGACCTCCCTAACTTCAGTTGTATCCTTCAGGAGCCATATGGTAAAACAAGACAAGGCCTTGAGTTCATGAAAGGGGATATAAGAAGCACAGAACTTATCAAACAGCTGGAGGTCTCAAAAGGTCACAAAGCCAAGGAAAACATGGACATCTTACACTTGGCACAGGCAGGAAAAACCCCTTGAAAATCTGTATCTACAGACCTACCTTCACAGAGATTTGGGATCCACATTTGTATTACCATACATGGTCTAGTATTAAATTATTGTGGCCACAGGTTGGCAGCATTCACTCTCAGTGTCGAATTACTTGCAATTCTTACTGGAGGCCTATCCCCCCATTCATGCCGGCCTCACAGGATCCTCACAGGAAAAATGCCACCAAACATAAGCTCACAATCCAGTATTACAAAACATGTGAGGAGAGAAGTGGGAAGCAGAGAAACCACAAAGATGCCTAAAATTCCAGATAATGGATATATTAGAAATGTAAATTTGTGAGCTTTTTGATAAATACACAAGGAAACATGATAAAACAATCAGATGCTGTTTAAAAAGATGACTGATTTACAAAAGCATCAAACATGTTTGGATTTATCACTGAAATTTAAGATAAATCAGATATTAGATACGTGATCAGAATATTGGTGAAATAAAATGAGTGTGTAAAGAAATGACATAGACTGTAGTGCAGAGAGAAACAAAATGCAAATAAAGGGGGCCACGGACACAGAGTGATGGTGTGAGGATGATCTAATGTGGGTCAGGTTGAGGTTTCAAAGGAGAAGGTTAAGATAAATAAGGAAAGGCAGCATTCAGATACCGGAGACGTTTCCAGATTTGAGAAATATCAGAATGCCAAAGAGGAAATACCACCTTTAATAGTAAATCCATATCTAGATATGCTACTGTGAAACTGAGGAACATTAAAGAAAATGTTAAGAGAAGCAGAGGTGAAAGAAGGACCCTAAAAGGAAAGACCGTTAGGCGTCTAGTAGGCCTTTCCTCACCAGCCCCGAGCGTGGCCCAGAGAGCAGGATGCCTTCCTCACAGTGTGGAAGCAAAACATCTATCTAGCTCAAATTTTACCCAGTTGATACTTTTCTAAAGTGAGTAATAAAATGAAGATCTGAGCAAACAATCAGACATTGATGGAGTTTACTAGTAGACAGAAACTTATAAAGAATACTTTTCAGGGAAAAGTAATCCATCTGGTTCAAGTTGGTATTTAAATTAAAAGTAAATAAATAAAAGAAAAAATAAAGTAGTATTTTGAGAAAAGTCTCAAATGCAAGAAGAAATAAGTTGATGCCTGAAGAATGCAGTGGTTAGGGGTGTTGAGCTCCCACATAATCAAAAATTCCTGTATAAAGAGCTTCAGCGTGGCATTGTCTTCTTGCCTTAATTCCTAGAGATTCTATACTGCGAATCCTGGAACTATGTTAGGAAAATTAAAACGACATGGTCTGTTTAGTTTTCATTCAGTGTGAAAAACTTTCTAGGCCCTGATTTCTCGTGCTTAATCCAGTCTTTATCCCTATCTGCTGTTTACTTTATCACCTTGCACTGGGGGCTCTGACTGCCAACTTAACTCCTGATCCTTGAGGCAACATCCTTTTTCTGTGTGAACTTCAGTTCTATACTTGAATCCTGACTAGACATTTCTTGCCCTCTGTTCTCAGAATTCGCTTGGCTTTTATTCCTTGATCCACTTGTTCATTTAGTCAGTTTATTCCTGATTCCTCCTGGTTTCCCATCAAGCCCTTGGGGAAGTATTTGGTGATAGTCCACATACACCTTGTGGGTTATAATTTATTAAATTCTGGTTTTGCCCAAATTATGGGTATGGTTTACTAACAGACAAAGATTTCATGATTTGGGTACTTTAGGAATTTAGGAACCCATATAGGAATAGGTTCTTTATCAAGCAGATTAAAATGATATGTATGGTACCTATCCTTTAGGAGAAACAGCTAAAACTTGACTAGCCTAAAGAAAAATAATGAGACATAAATTTAAAATTCATCAATTTATTAGCATTGAATTGCTTTAAGTATATGCATTAAAATTTTAAGTGTAACCTCTTACATATAATGAATAGCAAATATAGTTTCTCTTATGATTAACTTTATATATCTATTCAAGGATAGAACTGATGCTCACATAGAAACTGACAAGCCTAAAGAAAAATAATGAGACATAAATCAGGAGTAACAGGGAAATTAATAGGAATTTCAGCTTACGTAACTCAATTTTAAGACAAACATAACTGTTTCAAAAAGTGAAACTAATGTTTCCCCTGGATCCCAGAATTCAAATCATATTTTAAATGTATAATGTATTCAGCTATTGTTTGGTTTAAATGTATGTGTTGGGGTAGCCTGGGAAATGTTATCATTTTTACTGTTTTATACAGACAAACTATTTTCCAATTTATGTATCTTACAACTCAGAGGACTTTAAAATTATAGTCCGTTTTAAAGTTTGAGCTATCTGTGCAGCAGTTACTTTACAGTTGTACATAAAATGTTTTTACTGTAAGATGACTTAATGTATAAAATACTGTCTTATGGCATAATAAAGACAATAATACTTAAAAAAAATTCCTGTATAACTTTTGACTCCCCCAAATCTGAACTACTAACAACCTATTATGGAATGGAAGCCTTACCAATGACATAAATGTCAATCAACATATATTTTGTATGTTCTATGCATTTATACTGTAGTTTTACAATAAAGTAAGGTAGAGAAAAAAACTTACAAGGTTAATCATAAGAAAAACTGTATTTGCTATTCATTATATGTACGAGATGACACTTAAAATTTTAATGCATATACTTAAAGCAATTTAATGCTAATAAACTGATGAATTCTAAATTTCTAGCCAGGCACCATGGCTCTTGCCTGTAATCCTAGCACTCTGGGAGGCCGAGGTGGGTGGACTGCCTGAGCTCAGGAGTTCGAGACCAGCCTGAGCAAGAGCGAGACCTCGTCTCTAAAATATAGCCAACTTTCTGCTTTCTCCCAGCTACTTGGCAGGCTGAGGCAAGATAATCTCTTGAGCTCAAGAGTTTGCAGTTGCTATGAGCTATGAGCCATGACACTCTACTGGGGGCCACAAAGTGAGACTCTGTCTTAAAAAAAATTCTATAATAATATTTTTACTTCTAAACATTCTTTTAGTTTTTCTGTACACTCTATGTATTATATACTGTTAGTCTTACAATAAAGCTAGTGAAAAGAAAAACTTATTAAGACAATCATCAGGAAAAAAAAAGGTTCATTCTCCTGATTAGGGTTTTGTTATTGTATACCAGTGATTTTCAACTATGTGCTGTGAGAGAATCTTAGGTGTGCTGCAAATATTTTTAAAGATCATTAATTACATTCAAAAGAAGTTCAAGCACAGTAAGTATACTCTTTTTTTTTTGATCAACATAATTTAAGTGTGCTGCAAAAATTTAGCTATAGGTTCAAGTGTGCAGTGAGATAAAAAAGGTTAAAAACACTACTGTATACAGTAGAGCCTTTAGTTTGCCAGTGACATATGAGGAGGCGAGCATAACGACAATCCATGTGCCTCTCACTTCTCTTCTGCGAGCACCAACTTGCAAGCAGGAAAAACTGTATTCTGTTAATTTGCTCCTTATTTTTTTTAATTATTTTTAACATTTTAAAGAGTAATGTGCAAGGCAGCATGCTAGGCACTAGGTAAACAGAGATAAACAAAACTCTGACCTTTTCCTCCTGCAGTTCATAATGTTCTCAAATATCTTTTGTGGTAGTATGGATTTTAATTTTATCTTTCTGTGTTAATTTCCTAAGTATATTCTGACCAAAATATTAAAAGAGAGATACAAGCTGTGATAAATCACAGCTTTTGACCAGTACCTCATGAGAAGCAATGGGTAAGGCTGAAGAACCTGGTGCTAGAACAACTTGAAGCATGCATAGATACAATCAAACCTTAACCCAAGGTGCATTGATGTCGTATTGCTTCTGTAATAAATTACTACATATACTTAATAGCTTACAAATACTTAATAGCTTAAAAGGACACATTTTTTTAAAAAGTGTCAGCAAGGATGCATTCCTTTAAAGGCTCTAGGGTAGACTTCATTTCTTCACTTTTCCAGCTTCTAGATTCTAGAAGGATAATTCCTAGGATAATAGCTCCTTCTCTTTCTTCAAAGCCATCACATAGCATCTGTTTTTCCTTTCTCCCTCCCTTCTTTCTCTCTCTCACCTCTGTTTTGGTCATTACATCTTTTCTGACATTCCTGCCTCCTCTTATAAGGACTGTTGCAATTCCACAGGGCCCACCTGGAAAATGCAAGGTAATCTTCCATCTCCATATCCTTAATTTATTCATATCTGCAAAGTCCTTTTAGCCAAATAATAGGTTATGAAGATTATGAAGATTAGGATATGGACATCTTTGGGGCCATCAGCCTATTACACAAGCCAAATCAAACAGAAAAAAAGATCATGTGCTCGCTTCGGCAGCACATATACTAAAATTGGAACAATACAGAGAAGATTAGCATGGCCCCTGCGCAAGGATGACACAAATTCTTGAAGCGTTTCATATTAAAAAAAAAAAATACCTTTTATACCTTGAGTCAATCAGCTACACGTTGTTTCCTTCTTCAAGGCCATCTTGGGTATCCATTTTAAGTGGCTTCCCCGTATAAAATAATGGTGGGTGGCCCCCCCAACAATATTTCTCTGATACTTTGGAATCTGCTCTAAAATAAAACAAGTCAGCAAACCAAAACAATCAGAAACACGGAAATGCCTCTCAAATGAACTCTATTTTCTTACTGCCATGGATAGATACTTCATTAGAGAAAAACTTTCCTATCGTGTAGAACTAAATACGCTTACGGGAGTAGAAATAGTTATTTCTTCTTGTAGTGAGGGGGCATGTAACAGAATTTACCAAATTGACCCTGGCTTAATTCCTGTAACATTGTGTAGTGCGGACTCTTATGCAGATTATAAATTGAAGATCAGCAATGAATAATATGCATCACGTCAGTAGTGAAAAGCTGCTGAGTAGTTTTTTCTCCCAGTAATGATAGAGGCTAGAATTGTCAGTTGACTTCTACTTTAAAAAAAGGAAAATATTTTCTTATTCATCTTAAAGATAAAGAGATGATTTCTGTTCCTAGCCATATGGAGAAATAGGAAATAGATTTACTTTCCTGGCTCCAAAAAAAATGAAAATCAGAAAACATTTTTCAGACACTGGATAGCAAGTAGCGTTAGGACTGTGATCCCTGCAATTGCTCTAGTTTACATTCTGGGGGTAGTTTCCAGATGGATTGCAAAAAGGGTCGTCAACGTCTTTAGTTCCTGAGGACGACCTACCTTTATTTATGCAGATAAAATTACCGGTGTTGCAGGTTTAATTCACAAAACTAAAACTAAAATTCGGCGCAAGGCCAGCAAACAACAACCAAGACAGTCCTCGGTCGCATCGAGTTCTCGCGATACGGTGAGATCGCAGCTCTGACGTCAACGCGACGGAGACGTCCGCGAGACTAGACGGTGGGCGGTGTCTCGCGACGGTTACCTCCGGATGCAGCTACTGTGAGGAAAACAAACGTTAACTTACTGTTGGCCAGATTGGTACCAGCATGAGCAGCCTGGATGGGGTCGAGAGGACTACTCTCCCCCAAACCCTCAGCCTCACTATTTCCGACGGTGCCCCAAGAGACCCGGACCCACATCAGTACCTGAGGCTTCGCGACGAAACCGAGGCGACGCAGGTGATGGCGGAGACGGGTGAGGGAAGCTTGGAGGCTGTTGCGCTCCCACCGCCTCAGCTTTCGGAGGCGGGCGTACCACGGAATCCTGCAGACTGTGGCTATATTCCCGGAATCCGAGTCAGTGGGGGTCGCGGCCACGTAGCTATCAGAGCTGGGCAGGAAGAGACTCTGCCTCCCACAGAGGGCCTGGAAGCCGCAACTGACAACATAAAAAATGGCTTTCAGTGGCGAGAAAAGGCCCTAAAAAGCTGTTGCGCAGAGGGGTCGTGGTCTGAAGCGATGGAGGGGCCGAAGGTTGAGGACTTGAAGTCTGGAAAGTGCGCCACCCTCCCAGCAGTGAACGAGGAGGAGAGAGCTGAGGCGGAGGAGAGGGCTGTTCCGTCAGAGGCGGCGGTGGCGGTGGTGGAAGATGCCATGGAGGTGGAGCAGAAGCCAGTAGGTGAAGAAGTAGAAGCGGTGGAGGAAAATCGAGTGGTAGAGGAGGTGAAGGAGGAGGCAGGGCCCTGGCCTCTGAATGCGGCCCTCCGCATGGACCCTTTGGAGGCCATCCAACTGGAGCTGGACACTGTGAATGCTCAGGCTGACAGGGCCTTCCAGCAGTTGGAGCACAAGTTTGGGCGGATGCGTCGACACTACTTGGAGCGGAGGAACTACATCATTCAGAATATCCCTGGCTTTTGGATGACTGCCTTTCGTAACCATCCCCAGTTGTCCCCCATGATTAGGGGCCAAGACGCAGAGATGTTAAGGTACATAACCAATTTGGAGGTGAAGGAACTCAGACACCCTAGGACTGGCTGCAAGTTCAAGTTCTTCTTCCGAAGAAACCCCTACTTCAGAAACAAGCTGATTGTCAAGGAATATGAGGTCAGATCCTCCGGCCGTGTGGTGTCTCTTTCCACTCCAATCATATGGCGCAGGGGACATGAACCGCAGTCGTTCATTCGCAGAAACCAAGACCTCGTCTGCAGCTTCTTCACCTGGTTTTCAGATCACAGCCTTCCAGAGTCTGATAGAATTGCTGAGATTATCAAAGAGGACCTGTGGCCAAATCCACTGCAGTACTACCTGTTGCGTGAAGGAGTCCGTAGAGCCAGACGTCGCCCAATAAGAGAGCCAGTGGAGATCCCCAGGCCCTTTGGGTTCCAGTCTGGTTAACCTCTGCCCTCGGGAGTATTTCTGCACAAGGTTCCCTACCACCTCCTGCTGGACCTGTGCTTGGGCAACAGCAACTGGTATGGCTCCCTCCCTTTTTTTTTGCTGACATTTCTGCACCCTCTCTCCTGGATGTTTACGTCCCTCAACCTCAAGATTTGCAGTCATGGGCATTCTTCTCCACTTCCACATGGCCTTCTTGCTTACTGTTCAATATTACTGTCACATGCTTTGTGGCCATGGTCCACACCACTTCTGAGCCAAGCAAATGATGCTGTAGATTGTACTGCTTTATCTGCACTGCTTGAATCCTTTTTGTTCCCAGAGCCTCTGGTTTGGTTACTATCACCTAGATGCCTGGCTTTATCTAGGAACTTACTCTACTGACTCTGCTAGCTTCTTTGAGTACAGGAATGTGGTCTGTGGACAGTTACTAAGTATTAATTACATTAAGGGAGAGCTGTGGTGGGACACTTATTCTGAGTGATATGTGCTACTCCATTGTTCTTCTTGCACCTCTTGTCATGTTTTGCTATCTGCTATGGACTATGTCCACCCCTTAACCCCCTTGGCTGCTGCCAAGGTCCCTTTTTCCCTCTTTTCCTCCTATCTTTTTAAAAAAGAAAGTGATAGTTCACAAACCTCTGCAATAGCAAGCCTTTTAGTTTATTTTGACTCTGTAATTTCCAGAAAAAGGATATCCTGTAAGAGACTATTTAAGAGCTCTTTTTGTCCCCCTCTTCTCTCTTTCCAACTCTTAAGCCTCTTTAGCAGCTCCTAGAGGTTTTTTAAGGGGAAAGAGAAGATGGAATCAAAGGTGAGATACAGTTTATAATGGATGGAGAAGATTACGGTGGGTGCCATGAGGAGGGGGGAAACTAAACAAGAGGCTAAAGGCAGAAATAAGCCAGGTAAAAATTAGGTCTAGAAGGAAGACTTGGCTAAGAGCTTTCAAGAAAGGACTACTTAATCAGTGGGGATGGGAGAAGTACCTCTCAGGATTACTGCAGGAGAATTGAAGAGAGTTGCAGTGTTAGAAATGGTTGCCTAAGCAAGCGTTCTTTAAAGAAACACGAAACAATGCAACTTTGTTTTCTCATTTTTATGTGACCTAGTTTATGTAGAAGATTAATATATGCCCGTTTACTACTATTTAGTAAAATCTTGTTATTTTCTGTTTCTCATTATTGGGGAAATTGAGCAGTGTAAGCTTTCCTTTGCTTTCACTTGGTAGCATTGAAAAGGACAATTGTACTTTCCAGTACAATATAGAAGCATGAATATTCGTAACAGTTTTCAACTTGTTCTTATTTTTGTTAACCTGTATTCTTAGAAACATAGTTTGAATAGCTTGGTCTTTGTCAGGCTTGTCAAATTGTTATCTTTGTGGAAAAATGATCTACAAAAAAGTGTGTGGCTTGATTGGATTGTCTTATTTGGTAATTTGCCCTAGTAACAATTTAGTAACTGATGTGTATTTTTTCCTAAATTGCAAAAATAATGTGAAGTTGCTCTGACAAATTGGAAGTGTATCATTGGCATATTTGTCTTCCTTTATGCATGATGGTAAAATAAAAGCATGTCTTTCTGCTAGATTGTTTGTTTCTTACCTAGCCCCCAAACATGCTTCAGTAACATTGTTTAAATTACTGACAGATTATGGAATCATTCAAGTTCTTAAATGGACACAATAGATAATATCCCAAAGGTAAGAAATGGGTTCCAGACCTGTGCCTTCCACTGTAGGGAGGGTAGTTGACTGCTGTTACTTTGCTTTAAAATGTTAAGAATTACAGCTGCCTGGTGTTTATGTCCCTATTTCCTATGTAGCTTATATAGTACCACCACCCCTTCATGTCCTCAAATACTCCCATTCTATCTCCATAAATGATATTCTTAGTCATCCAGGCTCTTTCCTGTAAGTCATTTATGTATTTAATAACCAAACATCCAGGGAATACCTGTGACATATACTCTTTCCATACTTTATCATCTGTAAAAATGTTTCATTTCTTTTCTTCAAACTTCTCACTACCCTCTTCTATAATGTCTTTCAAAGACTGCCCTTAGTAACTCCCATGCCTTGTAGTGTTTCTGTCCAGCATAGGGAAGATAAAATGTTCTTTATATACTTTGTAGGGACCTCTGTTCTAGAAAATAATATGTAATTTTTCATTATAGTGAACTCCACAGATGTTGCCTTGGGAAGATGATAAAGTCCATTCCCTTCATTGTTAAAGAATTGGGGAAGGATTGATATGCAAACAAATAATTGGAGTGATTCAGTGAAATAAAATACAGATAATACATTTTCACATTGTCACTTTTTCTCTCACTAGTTCGGAACTTTGTGAAAGTGGAAATGGAGTGTTATTTTACATCCCTCACTACATTGCATAGTTTTGCATAGCATAGTTTTATGTTGTCAACAGATGATAATTGAATGACAGAACAAGTCAGATGTCGGGGGAAAAATAACGTAGTGCTCATTATCTTAATGAGACAATGGAAAGAAGAATGGTTTCGAAGGCATTCATAAAAATGATGTCAAAAATATTAGTAAAGCCATTTCTAAGTAACAGCACACTTTCTCAGTAATTATACTTTTTGTACTTCATTTTTGTGTACAATACTTTTTGTACTTCATTTTTGTATATTTTAAGGTGATGATTATTACACTGGAGATAAGTTAGACTCCAGACGTGCCATCCAATATAGTAGCGTTTAGCCACCAGTGGCCATTGAGTACTTGAAATATGGCTAATCTAAATTGAGATCTGCTGTCAGTGAAAAAAGCACACTGGATTTTGAAGACTTAATATGGAAAAAGGATGTAAACTATCTCAATCTTAATATTGGTTGCATGTTGATAATATTTTTGACCTTGGCTTAAATGTATTAATAAAATTAATATTCCTTGTTTTTTCCATTGTTTAATGCGGCTACTAGTAAATTTTAAATTTCCTACGACAGTGTGACTCTAGACTTCTGGATGAATGTCTCAAATCATATAAAACACCTGGCAAAAATTAAACATGTTATTTCTCCCCATGAAATCTTGTTTTTCAGGGTAACAGAGAAATTTTATTTAAGAACAAAGGGAAAGTTTAGAGCACTTCCAAAGAGAGTTGGAAGTGGGTTGCTATCATGATGAAGAGAAGGTGAGACAGGCCTGAAAATTTTTTTTTAGGGGTGGCGTAGTTCTCCATATCTTAATTTGGGTGATGTTAACAGATGTATCCATTTGTCAGAACTTGTCAAATCGTATACTTAAGATCCATACATTCTAGCATAAGTAAATTATACTTCAATAAATAACAAATAGATTATTCTAAATTATTCTCAAAATTAGAACTCTACAATAATTATTCTAAAAATTAGAATGCTATAATCTTTTGGCTTCTCTTCCTCTGTGGTTAATAGTTGTTGACTTTTAAAATTTTGTTTGGCTAGTTTTTACTGTTGCATAATTTTATTTATTTGAGACAGAGTCTCACCCGAGGTAGAGTGCAATAGTGTTACCCTAGCTCACTGCAACCTCCAACTCTCAGGCTCAAGGGACCCTCCTACCTCAGCCTCCCAACTAGCTGGAATAATGGGTTCCCGTAACGATGCCTGGCTAAATGTAGTCAACCATTTTATCTAATGGCCAAACTTCTCTGACTTTTGGACCAATTTTGGTGAATCCTTTCACCAAATTGTCAAGGGTAAGGTTGTTTATGATCATTTTATGTATCAATACTCTGTTTCTCCAGAGTAATTTTCTTTTTCCAAGACACTTTTGTTTTCTATTTGTCTGTATTTAGGTCTTTACTAAACTACAAGCTCTGTCAGAGCCTAGACTGTGTCTTTTCTAGCATTTTAGATGTTTAACTGGAATGTGATTTCAGACAGTGACTATGTTCCAGGCTTGATCCAATATTGATGAAGTAAACATGTTGATCCATTATAAGCAAAGATTTTGAGGTTAGACAAACTTGGTTTGAAATCCAGACTCTGTCTCTCACTTAGAATGTGACTTTGAGGAAATCTCCTATTAAAAGCATGTCTTTTACAAAGATTTTTTTTTTCTTAAAAGTATTTCATAAGGTCTTTAAAGTGATTGTTTTGTGGAAGAATGTAGTGAGGCATTTTAGTTCTAGCAATAAACTTTTCCCCCCTAAAAACTGGAAATACCATATGACTAGAAATAACTGTTTCAAGTTTTAGATTATTCAAATCATATCAGGCTTGGATCAATTCAACTCTTCTTCCACAAAGCTCTTCATTTGTTGCTTCATTCTACATGGTTATCTTTTGTTCCTGAACTTCACTTAACAGTTGCATAACAGAATGTGACAATGATTTTTTTACTGCCTGCAATATTGTCTGTTTAATGTAGGTAACCTTAATAATAAGGAGCAAGTTAGCTTCTTTTTATTGAAAGCTCATTGTGTGAACACTTCACAGATATTTCATCTTCATGATAGTCCTGTAAATTAAGTTTTATTATATTCATTTTACATATGAGAAAATTGTGGCTTATAGATATGAATTGACTTGTCCAAATCAAACAGTAAGTATCAAACTAGGAGTTGGAGCCAGATTTGACTCATTCTAAACTGTGTCTTTAACCAGCTTACAAAGGTATAAGGTTTTCAGGTCAAGGACCTTGTATTTGGTTTCCCTTAAGCTTGAGGAAAGCAGGGCATTGTGAGATTTTCTTTTGCCAAGTATTATCACTGGAAGCCATCGTAACTAAAGAAGCCTGAGAAAATTTTAATTTTGTAACAGTGATAGCCTAAATAAAGATTATGATTCAATTTTAGTAATACATAGAGTACCAAATTTATGTTGAAAAACCATGCCATAGTTCCTTTAGTTAACATATGGTCTATACTTCCCATAAATATTTTCTTTAGAGCAACTTAAACTGCAAAAGCAAACTAGGATCACATTGTAATCTTAAAGACTACTTCCTCCCTCTAGTGACCAGGAATGGGATTACCACAGCTCTAACCATTCTGTTCTCAATGTATGTGCCACTCCCAAGGGGGGCGGGGTGTGGGAAATTTTCAAGAGTAATTTTTATTATTACAGTGAATGAGGCTGCAACTGGCATTCATTAAGAGCATTAGGTATGTTAGATGTCCTGCAATGTGAGGGATGGTGCTATATATTAAATATCCAGCTCTAAAGATTCATGTAGATTAAAAATCCATTATTATTTAAGCCTAGAACATAGCACTACAGTCATGTATCACTTGACAATGGAGATAAGTTCTGAGAAATGCATCTTTAGGTGATTTTTTCATTGTGCCAACCTCGAGTACTCAACTGTACAACTTACTACAGTTGAGCAGTATGGTATAGCTCCTAGGCTACAAGGCTATACAACATGTTACTGTACTAGATTCTGTAGGCAAGAGCAACACAATGGTTAAGTATTTATGTAACCAAATATATCTAAACATAAAACACAGCAAAAATACAGAATAAAAGATAAAAAAAAGGCACACCTCTATAGGGCACTTACCACGAATGGACTGGAGATTGCTAGGGGTGAATCAGTGAGTAGTGAGTGACTGTGAAGGCCTAAGACATTATTGTACTCTGATGTAGACTTTATAAATACTGTGCATCTAGGCTACAGTAAAGTTATTTTAAAAGATTTTTCTTCAATATTAAATTAACCTTAGCTTATTGTAACATTTTTACTTTATAAACTTTTAATGTTGTAGACTTTTTGTCTTTTGTGATAAACATCACACAGCTATACAAAAATATTTTATTTGTATCCTTATTCTATAAGCCTTTTTCCAACTTTAATTTTTTTTACTTAAAAAACTTTTTGTTAAAAACTACAAAACACATGGGATTACCACAGGTTCAGGATCATTAATATCATTGTCTTCTACCTCTACATATTGTTTCACTGGTAGGTCTTTAGGGGCAATAGCACAGGTTGTCATCTTCTATGACAGCAATGCCTTCTGGAATACCTCCTGATAGACCTGCTTGAGGCTGTTTTATAGTTAACTTTTTTTTAATAAGTAGAAAGAGCACACTCTAAAATAATTATACAAAATAGTATAGTAAATATATAAACTAGTAACAATTTTATCCCATTTTATGTGCTGTATGTGTATGTGTTGTATCTTTGTACACTATCCATGAAGTGGGTTTGTTTACGCCAGTATCACCAACTAAAGAGTAATGAATTGCGCTACAACATTATGAAGGTTACAGTCTCACTACGCAATAACAATTCTTTAGCTCCATTATAATCTTATGACACCACTGTCCTATATGTGTTTCATTGTCCACTGAAGTACTATTAATGTGGCATATTGGCTATGACTGACTATATTTCACATATGAAAAGAGAAACCAAATTTTCACTTTTAAAATATGTGCTGCATTTAAAGCAATTTCTTACTTTATCCACCCCTAAAACTTGATTGTAAAATACACTATTACTTAACATAAGAATGAAAACAATTGTTAATTGAATTTTGAAACAAAGTTTTCTAATTCTTAGAATTTTTATTCTATACTTTTTGAAAGATTTTTGGACCTTATATATTTTTATCATATATCATGAGTATACATAAAAAGTAAATTGTGAGTGAAATAAATTGTTTCAGTAGTCTATTTTCCCATTGAGAATAATAATCACTTTTTGACTCAAAATTATTTTCTCAAATAGTATTGTCCTCTGTGCCTTGAAGTTTTTTTTTTAGACAGTCACTCTGTTCTCCAGGACAGAGAACAGTGATGTGATCATAGCTCACAGCAGCCTCAAACTCTTGGGCTCAAGGAATCCACCCACCTGAGCCTCCGGTTAGCTGTGATTACAGGCTTGCACCACCACACCTCAGGCTGGTCTTACATTCTTTTCCTCAAGTGATCCTCCTGTCTCAGCATTCCAAAGTGCTGGGATTACAGACATAAATCTTTGTGCCTGGCTTGTGCCTTGAGTAATTTTCTTTTTTTTTTATTAAATCATAGCTGTGTACATTGATATGATCATGGGGCATCATTCACTAGCTTCACAGACTGTTTACCAAGTTTCACATATACCCTTGTACCTTGAGTAATTTTAATAATGATATTTCTTTTTTGCTAAGTAATAAAAACTTTAATGTTGACATTTGGGAATCTATTTTATTTTAAAAGAGAGGCTCTGGATCAGATTATGTGGGCTTAACGGTGGACAAATGGTAGACAAATCCACCACTTAGCTGTGTGTATGGGCAAGTTTCTTAATATATATGGGCCTGATTTTCCTCATCTGTAAAATACATGTGATAATAATACATAGTAGTAGCCACTTCTTGAGATCTATTTAAGGTTAAATGAATTAACATACGTAAAAGCTTAGAATTACGCCTGGCATATGATAAGGGCTATAGAAATATTGATATTATTACCAGTAGAAATAATGAATCATGTATTAGTAACCCTGCCATCTTATTATTCATTTGTACAATCCTTCCAGTTTTAGTAATACAAATCTTGAAAATTATTTTCCTGTGAACATTAAAAACTACTAATGTTCCTGAATAACATTACAATAGTATTTCTATAAGCAAATTTCATTGTAATGACATATTGTTAGTACTGAATTGAATTTCAATAAAAATTTATGTTATAAATGTATATGCTGAGTAATCAGTTAAGCATAGGTCTGATGTGATACCACAAAGATTCCTGAGGCGGTAACCAATGAATTATTTTCATACATCTTTCATTTATGTTTTTGAGTTTGTTTTAATTCATTGATGATATTTCTTACAGAATGTCCTACCACTTATAAAAGTGTTCTGGGACTTTTGTTTTCCTAAGCCACTAGTAGCTTTTAAATTTTTCATTGAAATTTAATGAAATAGTCACTGAACTGTACTACAAGGAAGAATATGCCACGTAGCTATTGTTATCTAACTAGGATGAGGAGACTGACCATGAAACAACCAAGAAAGTTAAAAAGTAGAAGTATAGTCATTCATCATGAAACAACATTTTGATCAATGATGCACCACATTAGATTTATAATAAGATTTATAATACTGTATTTTTACTGCACCTTTTCTAAGCATGTTTAGATATGCTTAGGGACAAATTAATTTGCCAATTAAAATATGTGCAACCATAAGCAAGTTAACTTCTCTGTGCTTCCTGGGTCGTCCTTTATAAAACAATGTATTTAAAATGCTAAGCACAGGTCAGATGAGGTGGCTCATGCCTGTAGTCCTAGCACTCTGGGAGGCCGAGGCGGGTGGATAGCTTGAGCTCATGAGTTTGAGACCAGCCTGACCAAAAGTGAGACCCCATCTCTACTAAAATTAGAAAAACTGAGGCAAAAAAGGTTGCTTGAGCCCAAAAGTTGGAGGTTGCTGTGAGCTATGATGCCATGGCACTGTACCCAGGGTGACAGCTGGGGACTCTGTTCCAAAAAATAAAATAAAATAAATAAAATGCTGAGCACAATTGATGTGAACTTATATTTTTAAAATTTGCTTTATTTATTTAAGAAACAGAGTCTCCCTCCGTCACCCAAGCTAGAGTACAGTGAGGTAATAATAGCTCACTGTAGCCTCTCAAACTCCTGGGCTCAAGTGATCCTTCTGCTTCAGCCTCCCAAGTAGCTAGTATGATAGGCACATGCCATCATGCTCTGCTAATTACTTTTTGTAGAGATGGCATCTCAATATGTTGCCCAGGCTCGTCTCAAACTTTTTATTCTCAAGTGCTCCTCTTGCCTTGGCCTCCCAAGATGCTGGAGTTATAGGTGTGAGCCACTATACCCAGACTGAAGTGAGTTTTAGAAAATGGGTAGGCTGTTCTGAATGAAAAATGATTCAGGTAACAAAAATAATCAAAGTTATTGATTGTGTAGTAGAGATGTAAATCTTTAAAAATTTTGGTACACATAGAAAAGCACATGGAATTTCATAGTTTTCTATGAAGTTTTATCACAGCAAACTTTTTCCTCCTGTATGGCGAAGGAGCTTGCATTCAGCATTTGCTGTTTCTCTTCATCTTCATCTTGCCTGGGGTTATAATTCCTTTAACAGTGCAACAATTCTTTAAGAACAGAAATAAAACAAAGAAATGTCAAAGAATAACACAAAGTCAATCATAGCATACCATTTACTTGTTTAGCAAAATATACATCAAAAGATTGATTTCACTCCACAAATGCAAAAAGAGGACTTTTTTTTTTTTTTTTTAAGAAAAAGGGAAAGAAGGAGAGAAAAATCCTTGCTATCTGTTGAGTGAATCAGTTTTTTGCGGGATAACTGATTAGCTGGCAATCTGGACATACTGTCCTTGAGTGTCCTTGAGGCTAGGCATTAAAAAAAAAAGCCATGTGTGGCAAGCTGTTTCTCTGTATGGTCTGCCACTGTCCTTCCCATCGGCACTTCATTCTTGGGTAAACCTCGTCTACTGAAATCGCGGTATACAGTGCTGCGTTTTTCTAAATCTCTATCTAAATCTTTACTTCCGAGCCCTTATTTGAAAAAAACGATCATAATCTCTGGTGCTCAAAATGGAGTTTCTATCACAAAGAGTTATAACTATTACTGTTTATTCTAATATAAAATTTAAGACGTTAAGCATAAATACAATGTTAATTTCCCTTGGTCTTGCTTTTTCTAAGAATTTACACTATTATCCTCATCACTATCAAATGAATTTTATGAAGTAACTCAAATAGACAATAACTAACCTGTTTTACTTTTAAAGTAAACATTTTAAGAGACAATAGCTTAGATGCCTGCAAATTGCTGATTAATTCTTCTTTCCTACAGTTAATTACCACAGGAACAAATTGTGGCCAATTTTGCTGGTTTCACGCCCACAGAAATTATGAAGCAGGAACTACTTTCAGATTAAGATTGTAACCTGAGGAAATGCAGCATATAACGTGCATCATGTTAGAAATTAAAACCCATTGAGATCATATTTCTTTCAGTAATTTTTAAAGGATTAATTTGTGCATGCCAGTTCAGTCACCTGTAAGGAAAAACATTTTGCTACCCCTAATAGTTAAAAGCCAATATTGTCCAATTGCTTCACAGACGTTAGCCAAAACACATTAAATTTTAAAATCTGTAATGCAGATTTTGATAATCCTTTATTATGTTTTTAACGAAAGTTACGAGAGGCGTTCTCCTTTCGGCTGTTGCTAATTTTTTAAAATCACTTAACACAATCAGTGTAACCTGGCTTACTGTACCCTCAATGAATCCCCAACAATAAAAAAAAAAAAATCACTTAACACAGTAACACTTCTGGCTCTCTAAAAATCTGCTCATCTCCATTCTTCGCTAATAGCCATGAATCCATACCTTAAAGAAGCAAAGCCTGTGAGTTGGTGAATCCACTTTCCTATTCGTGAGAAGCCCTGTTTAAGCTAACTGACTTAGACAATGACTAACCTTTCTTATTTTTAAATATTTTAAGAGACAATAGCTTAGGTGCCTTAGAAATTCATTGAGAGGCCTACAAATACACGTTAACACAGTTCTCACGTGTTCGAGTCTGGTCTACATCCATTTACGAAAGTCAAATTTCTTTTCCAGGATCATTAAACGCAAAACATTTTCTAACAAGAAGACAAAGGAATATGATTGACTGATAAGCAGTCACCGGCAAGGAGAGATCTCGCGCGAAGATCAGACGCTACTGCCCTGACGTCACCTGTTGCCATGGTAGCGCCCGCTGGAGAGAAAAAGAGGGGTGGTGCTAGATCATCTAGCAGAGTGCGGCTGCTGCAGAGGACAAGGAACGCTCCTTCTCCCGCTAGGCTGATTTCTACCAAAATGAGCGGCCTGGACGGGGGGAACAAGCTCCCTCTCGCTAAAACCAGCGGCCTCGCTAGTCCCGACCATGCCCCAGAAGATCTGGACCTAAACCAGTGCCAAGGGCCCCGCGAGGAAACCGAGGCGACACAGGCTATGGCGAATGCAGATGGGGGCAGCTCGGAGACGGCTGCGGAGGAAGATGCAGGCCGGGATCCCGTGGATTGTGGCTTCGCATTCCGCATCCGAGTTGCTGGCAGGCGCGGTGGTGCAGCGACCAAAGCCGGGCAGGAGGATGCTCTTCCTTCCACGAAAAGCCTGGAAGCAGCCTCTCCCTCCCTGGCAGCTAACGACAGCCAGAAAAATGGATGTCAGCGTGGAGAGCCCCGCGGCCCAGCTGGGCAGAAGCCTCTAGAAGCCTGTGGCGCAGGGGTCTTGGGGTCTCAGATGATGCCTGGGAAGAAAGCCAAGGAAGTGACGACTAAAAAGTGCGCCATCTCAGCGGCAGAGCAAAAGGAGGGAGAAGCAGGGGCAGTCATGGAGGAAAAGAAGGTGACACAGAGGGAGAAAAAGGTAGTAGGAGGAGCGAAAGAGGAGACGCGCTCTAGGGCCCCGAAGATCAATAACTGCATGGACTCTCTGGAGGCCATAGATCAAGAGCTGTCAAACGTAAATGCCCAGGCCGACAGGGCCTTCCTTCAGCTGGAGCGCAAGTTTGGCCGAATGCGAAGGCTCCATATGCAGCGCAGAAGTTTCATTATCCAAAATATCCCATGTTTCTGGGTCACCGCCTTTCGAAACCACCCCCAGCTGTCACCTATGATCAGTGGCCAAGATGAAGATGTGATGAGGTACATGATCAACTTGGAGGTGGAGGAGCTTAAACACCCCAGAGCAGGCTGCAAATTCAAATTCATCTTTCAGAGCAATCCCTACTTCCGAAATGAGGGGCTTGTCAAGGAATATGAGCGCAGATCCTCTGGCCGGGTGGTATCTCTTTCCACTCCAATCCGCTGGCACCGGGGACAAGACCCCCAGGCCCATATCCACAGGAACCGGGAAGGGAACACTATCCCCAGTTTCTTCAACTGGTTCTCAGACCACAGCCTCCTAGAATTCGACAGAATTGCTGAGATTATCAAGGGTGAATTGTGGCCCAATCCCCTGCAGTATTACCTGATGGGTGAAGGGCCCCGTAGAGGAATTCGAGGCCCACCAAGGCAGCCAGTGGAGAGCCCCAGGTCCTTCAGGTTCCAGTCTGGCTAACCTCTGCCCTGTGAGAAGGTTCTGCACAGGTTTCCTTACCATCTCCTCTTGGGCCTGTGCTTGGCCAACTGCATGCAGTCTTCTGTCTGCTTTCTCTTCATACTGTGGATTATTTTGTCTTTTGGTTCTTCTAAATCTTCAATAATCAATTGCAAGATTGTTGCTTACATGCCTGTGTTCTTTCTTCTCTGGACCCTCACGCTGTTCTGCATTGTAGTAACATATTCCAAGCTGTTCCAGACGCATGGCCTCCTGCTTCTCTGCCAAGCACATGAAGCTGTAGATACACTGTACAGTACTTGCCTTTCTTTGCATGGCTTGGCCCCTGTCTGTGATTCTGGTCTTCTCCCCGGTTTTAAGTGGTTCTCTATCACAAGGAAGCTTGAAACATCTTTACAGATAACTACCTGGGCTTCATATTTATGCTGGCTGTGCTCCTGATACCCCCTTGCTTAACATTGAGTCTTAACCACTGCAAGATGAAACTGATATCCCAACCCAGCCATCAACCCAAATTGGACATTCCAGGCTACCACTAACTGGATCCCAGCTGCCTTCCTGGAGCTGTGCCACCCACCCTGCTGGTTTTGTGGTAGAACAAGCAGGTGGTTGGTGATTGACTGCTAGGCATGAATGAGGTAACAGATGAGAAGTGTTGTATGTTATCGAGTAGGTCTTCCTGTACTGTTGGTTATTCTGCATCATGACCCACTGCTGGTGAGTATGAAGGCCCCCTGTGATATAAAGCCCACTCCTACTTGCTTTTGCCAGAGTGGGGAAATTGAAGAAGTGTTTCTGGAATGTAGGGTTATTACATCTCTTTCTCCCTCCTTTTTTCCCTACAAAGCAGTTACAGCTCAGACTTAGCAAACAAAATTGGTAAAGCAGGCTTGTTTACTTTGCTCTCTCTTTGATTGTGTCTAGAGAGAGAAATGTGCCCTAAAATAGACTCCAGATGTCTTCCTGCCTTCATTCCTCCACTTTAGCAAGGTGTCAGTTTCAAAGGGTTGTTTAGTTATAGGCAGTATTTTAAAGCTAATTTTGACATCCTTCCCTTTTTTCCTTAGTCGTTTTACCAAAACCTGTTTCTTTACCTTTAGTTTGAGAATATGAAAAAGAGAGAGAAGGGTTTCACAGGGATGGCTTCAGGACAGGCCCTGAGCAGGATGTGAGCTAAAGTAATCAAAACTTAGCATTACTCTGCTTTTCTAAAGATAGAATTTTTTTTTTCTGGGCCTTGGACTGCTTAGAAATGACCCCAGATTAGCATTTTTCAGGTCACTCCTTCCTCTGTTCTATTTTATTACTGCCCTGATATCCCACTGGCCTCCATCCTACTGCCAGCCCTGTCTGCTCTCCGTCTTCAGCTTCTGCATTTCCCTCTGTGTCTATCCTGATAGATGACGAAGCAGGCTGCAGTCTGCACTGGGGGAGATCTCAAGCCTCTTTTAAGCGGGTGAAGACGTGTGGCATCTGCCTGGATTTCTGGGACAAGTTCCAGGAGGTGGAACAACAGCACTGTCAGGGCCATCTTAGTTGTGAGAATGTGTGGTGGTTATGATCTTCTACTCCTACCCTTTTTTCTGTTTGGAAGCCTTGTCCTAAGCTACCTGATGGTTTAGGAGGTCTTAACACAAGCAGTGGAGAAGGGTGAGTAAATGTCCAGAAGCAGAATGAGGCTGTGTGGATTTGGCATGGAAGGACTGAAACCCTGCAGGATCAGGGAGGGAAGGGGAGGCCTCTGAGGTGCCTCCCAGGGTAGAGGAGGAGAATCTAAGGGGCTGGAGTTTAGTATACTTGGAGGAGGGGTTTCCTCCAATTTTTCCTAACTCCTTGAATTCACAAGTAGATTTTTGTAAACAAAAATGTAAGTCTGGATGTTTTCTATTATTCTGGGAGTGACCTTTATGTATGTGGAAGATTAATAGTATATGCTCCATATTTCACTGTTTTCGAGTAAAACCCTAATTACTTTCTTCATTTCAGCCTACTGGCAAAATTGTTGTTTACAGGCTCGCTTTTTGCTTGTAACTGAGAACATGTGCAAAAATATCGAATCTGTATCTTGTGCTGTATGAAGACTTCAGTGACTATTCATTAATATATTAGCTTGTTCTGGTCTCTGTTCAAATATAGCTCGGATCTTACCAACATAATTTAAATGTCATCTTTGAGTAGTCCGAAGATTTTGTTGCTTTGTCTTGTGAAAGTAATCTCAAAAAGAAAAAATATAACTGTGTGATCTTACTTGATATTTCGTGTCCTAGAATAATGTACTTGACATTTATGTTCCTAATCAATTGTAAGTACTAGTAGAAATGCTCTGTCAAACTAAATGAGGATCATTAGTACTTTTGTCTTTTCCTTTGTGCTTGAAGGAAAAATATGTCACTACTGTATTTCTTGTTTTCACCAAAAAATAAAAATGAATTAAAACTTCTGTGTTGTCTAGGTTAATAAAAGGTTGGGAAATCATTAAAGTTATCAAATGATTGCAGTAACCATTATCAACCACCCATTTCATCATCCTGAAAATTAAAAAAAAAAAAAGGCAATAGCCACCAAACCTTCCCAGATTTTTTTGCTTGAAAAAATGGCAAATAAAAAAGCCCAACTGCATATTCATGAACATAATTTTTCCTATACAACCAGTGCAGTTTTTTTGTGGCAATTGAAGCACCACATACTGACTTTAACCCTTAAATAAAATACTGTTTTGAGTAGAAAACTTGTCCATACACCATCCTTGTTTACTGCATTAACTGTGCCTTCATTGGTCTATTCTTAATGAGCTTCAGTTAGACTTTTGGAAGAATTAATTATCGTGCATTCCATGAGTGCTACTTATATTCTTTTCCTACTACAGTATGGTGTTTTAAAAAGGACACCAAAAAGTTTATGACAAAGTGTCAACACAAGTAATACAAGATAACACAATTTAATTACCAGTAGTGAGTTTTGTTGTTTAGCAGCTACTATCTGTACTAGAGAGGGCTGTATAGATGCTGCAAAATCTGTGAAAATGAATAGGCAAGTATTTTTAGCTATTTAAGCAAAAATTTGAAATAAATGGGTCCACATCTCTGATTAGAGTTAGGAACTATTAAACTGTACATTTAAAAGACTTAATGACTCTTGGTGCAGTTATTACTTCTAAGTTTCACTTGCTGAGGTATTTTTCTAGGCCTAGAGAACTTTATTAGCCAGATTTTCTTTGCAATCTGTATAGCCATCTTAACCCTAAATTCTTCTAACAATGTTTATTTTACCTTTCCAATTCAGTGATTTCTGCATTGTCAACCGTTTCATGCTTTGTCCTTTTTCTATTCCTGTGGTGGACATAATCAAAAAATATTATTTTTTCTGCATTTGGTTTATTTTCACTTAATAGCATTGATTCTTCTAATAGGCTAATGCCATTTGCTACAAATTAACATGGTCTCTCTTCCATTTAGTCTAATAAAATCAGTCAATAAATTATACGCAATTCAGCATCTTACAGGTTTACCTTACCAACCAATTAGTCCACTGTTATAACCCTGCTCTTTTTTTTTTTTTTGGCATGGCCTTATTTTTCTTCCTCAGTTCTAGACCTTATTTTTTATGCAAAGCTCCAAACTAGATAAGATGTTGTCTCATCATTTGGTCACCAAAGAAATATGTATTATCATTTTAGTTGACTCAGGACTACTGCCTTCTGAGTAGCAGTGACACAGTTTCTCTCATCTTCACAGTGTTCTCTTTAGGTTTCCTCTTGAGCATTTAGCTCAGGCCAGACACTTAAAAAAGGCTTCCGGACCTTCTTACTGAGGCCTTTTTCTCATGCTTACTGCTGCTGCTTTATCTCTAGTTAACTCAAGCTTCCTTACATCAGTTTTCATCATTAAAAATAAAATAAACCTTGGCCAGGTGAGGTGGCTCATGCCTGTAATCCCAGCACTCTGGGAGGCCAAGGTGATGGATTGCCTGAGCCCTGGAGTTCGAGACCAGCCTGAGCAAAAGGCGAGACCCCTCTCTAAAAATAGCCAGGTATTGTGGGCACCCACACTCCCAGCTACTTGAGAGGCTTAGGCAAGAGGATTGCTAGGGCCCAAGAGGTTGCTGTGAACTGTGATGCCATAGCATCCTATCCAGGGCAACAGAATGAGACTCTGTCTCAATAAAACCCTCAAAATCAAACCAACCTATATTCTTCTCATTGTGTTCCCTGATCCATGGATTCACAATTAGAGCTTTGGATGTTTGAGTTTGCTTTAAGTCTGCATTCCCTAGCTTCACAATCTCCTCCAAAGGTCTGAGCTAGGTCAGGCCCTTCTGGGCTGCTCTCACGCTGTCTTGATAATTCTTGTGACACAGGTTTTAGTATCTTTATTTAAAGGGTTAAGAGAATAGGCTCAGAACGTGGAAGTAAATCACATAAGACACAAGTCACGCAGACTTCTAAGTTTTCACTTAAACACAGCCATTTGTATTAAATTTGGCATAAAAATGTTAAAAAAAATCCTATTTACTCATGCATAGTCAGGCCTCAGTTGGCCTTTGAAAGACATAGTTTTTCTTATTTGCTTATTTTAATACAGGTGTCCATAGATTAAAACACTCCTAAATATACACATATGTAGTCTTTATGATTGCTGCATAGGGATGAAATTGTCTCCCTTCATTAAAGGCAGTAAAGGCATCAATAGGACTTTAAATGTTATATTATTCATGGAACATACCTGCTAAGAATTGTCAAAAAATGAATTGCTATTAAATTCAGAGTTTTTAAAAATTGATTAAACTTAGCGATTGCTTTTAATAAAGACTTAGTAATTTATTCCTTTAATTATTTATTTATAGACAGAGTCTCACTCTGTTGCCCTGGCTAGAGTGCCATGTGTCATTATAGCTCATAGCAACCTTGAAGTCCTGGGCTCAAGTGATCCTCCTGCCTCAGGTTTTCTATTTTTAGTAGAGACAGGGTCTAGCTCTTGCTCAGGCTTATCCCGAACTCCTGCGCTCAAGCAGTGTGCCCACCTTAGCCTCCCAGAGTGCTGGAATTACAGGGGTGAGCCACCACGCCTGGCCTATTATTATTTTTGAGACAGGGTTGTCTTTGTGATTACAGTTCACTGCAGCCTCAAACTCCTGGACTCAAGCATCTCCTCTTCTGTATTGAACTTTGTTGAACTTGCCAACCAAGTACCAAGGCTAAAGTACCAAGAAAGTGAAATAAAAATTTTTTTTTGTTTTTTTTCAAAAGGATCTATGAAGAGGTACAAGAAAATGATCGTCAGCAGTGTGGGCTGAGCTTGTCATTCTAAGTAATGATCCATTTTGTCTACACAGGCCCAGATATCCCATCACCCCTACTAAGTTTACTTGACAACTTTTCATTACTCGTCCATTTTGGTTACTTCAGCACCAATGAGGGAGATTTGCTAAGTATTTATAGTGAACATTACATAGCATTTAAATTAGGACTTCTGTGATTCTTGAATCTCTATTTTACTCTTCTAGGTAAGTTTTATAGACATTTAATATATTTCACTATAAGTTACTTCAGGGCAGAGCCTATGTCTGCACTTCTATTCCCTCCACGGCCTAAACACGATATACTTGTTAAATCCAAGTGTGGTTTTAAGACTGAAAATTCATTCCACTCTAGAATCAGTATTGGAAGACTTTCTGTGTCCGTCAACTGAAAGCATGATTTTGGGGGTCAAACTTGGGCTCATGTATGAGAGTCTAACCCTTACTAACAATGCAACTTGAGCAAGTGTAGTGTATCAATATTCTCAGTTTTAACAGTAATACACAGCTCATATGGTTGCTTATAGGAAGTAAACAGATAACATACATGAAGTGCTCTGGTGAGGAGTCAGGCCTCATAACCATTATTTCTGAGAAGGTTCTAGAGATCAAGAGACACTTTTTTGAATTCACCCTATGTGGCCTGGACCATGCCCAGGAATTTTCAAGGGCAGCAACTGGACTATACTGGGAGAATTACTCGGCGTGGCTTTTTTCTTTCTTTGAGAAAAGCCAGCACAAAGCACTTTTATTGCAATTATAAAATTAGAAACTTGTATGTGGTACTAGGGGGAGAAAAGCAGCAATAATTTCCCTCACCAATTCACTAAATATGACAGCAACAAGGTAAGAAGAGGCTGTGAGGGCAAAAATCAGGAAACTTTGAGATCAGCAGAGGGAACAAACCAAGCATCAGAAGACAGGAGATGGTGGAGCTGCAATGACCAGCATCATTTTCTTAAGAGAACATTTGAGGGTTTGTCATGATGACTGGGCTTTCATTGGGTATAAAAACTTTTGATTATTCATTTTCCTAAAATTCAGAAAGTGGTGGAACTTGGGAAATTATGCGATTACAAATTCTCCAAATTTCCATAAAAAAACACCACAGGATGGGAGAAAAAAAAAAAAAAAGCCAGGCCATGAAGGTTTCAGAGGTCCTTGCTGGCTCCAGGACAGATATCTGAAGTGTCTAATGTCACAGAGAAAATGATCTGCTTCAAAAAGGCAGAGGGTTTAATGGGAGGGTGAGGTGGGGCTGGTGGAGGCAGAGGTGCTGTTCTCTGCTCCCTACTTCACTTTTTGGTATGGCTTTTAACTCTCTGAACTTGGAGCATAATTCAGCTCTTAACAGCTTCTAATCTGCTATTGCTTTGCAGCACAGCAGCAAGAATGTTCAATACATAATAGATAATAATTTCAGCCAAGAAAGTAGATTCTTGCATCCCCCTCACCAATTCCTAAAGTTAAACCATCACTTGTGCTGTTAATACTTGACCATATACTTACTAGAAAACCTAGATTCAAAAGATTGTAATTGAATCTTCACCCCAAAATGAAAAGAAAATGAGTAACTTGAGGTTTATGGCTTAGTTTAGGTAAATAACCTCCAAGGAGAGAAAATGGAGGTATCAGAAGCAAAGCTGGCATCAGTTAGGGTAGATGCTTCTACAATGTGTGGGAGGACACCAGGAAAAGCTCCATATGGATTCACATGCATGACTGGAGGCACAAGGATCCCTGCTTGGCAGATCCAAGAGCAGGAGGCCATTCTCGTCATTCCATATTCAGAAGCTCCATGTTGAAGGGAAGTGGCCTGTGGTAGGATGATGGCCAGGCACCTTGTGGCACTACATGCATAGCCTGGAGTTATAGTTTGGCTACTGACCCACATGCATCTGGGAGACCTCTTCTTTCTAGCCTTGGATCACTTTCTGCTTGCCTAGCATAAACTTACAGGGCTGTCTCTGTCCTGGGAGGATCATCGCTACCTTCAAGCATCCCAGGGCAGTGCGTCATGGAGATGGTCTCCACCTGCCACGATGGCAGTGTATACTGGATGGGCAGTCTAGAGGGACCTGGTGGTGGTTGCCCAGGCACTGCTTCGTCCCTCTGTGTCCCTGATGACTCTTTTTTTTTTTTTTTTAACGATATGTAGTCAAGTGTATTCCAGTCTTGCGCTAATCTGGAAGTCAACTCTTATGATAACCTTGTGCTCAAAAGCCTGAGAAGAGGAAAGGGGATAAATGTTACTGCTGCACATCTTAAAAGGCTATTCATGATTCTAACACATACAGTTTGATGTTCCACTTGGTGCTGTTTAATTATATAGATTTGATTTTCATTCAAATCAATTCACTGTGAATTTATGTGCATATATGTATAAAGTTATCTTTAGATACGAATGTTGGTAGGGGAAATTAAAGTTCAATGAACACAGAAGTTGATTTTAGACTGCAATTTAAGGTTCAACTGAAGTTTCTGCTACCTCAATATACCAAATAACAAAAAAATTCTGACAAAATATTTGACCACGGAGTCATTCAGATCTTCCCTCTGCTGAGATCAACAGTGGCCAGGAAAGAAAATTTCAGCTCCCTTGCATTTGTTTTTAGGTATCTTTTTGATGATGGATGTTTGCCCGTACGCTAAGATTAAACAAACATTCTGCCCATTTACACACATTTTCTTGCTTTCTTACTTCATATACTTCATTAGAGAATATATAGCTCTTCTATAATATTCTTTTTAATTTTTATGGTAGCACTCTTGGATGACTTTTTAAATTTTCTTACCCAGTTAGAAACACCAGCATTTTTTAGAAACAATGAATACAAAATTTAAAAGCCTAATTATAGTCTAGCAGAAAAGTAATGTTCTCTAGAAGCACTGACTACGCTAGAAAGGCAGAAGGAAATAAATAAATTCTAAGCTTCTTTTACTGCAAGACAGAAAAAACTGAGTTCAAATTAGGAAGTGATTTTTTCAGGGTCTTTAGGTAGATACAGGCAGTCCCCGAGTTACAAACATCCAACTTATATCCAACTCACATTTACGAACAGAGGCTACTACGGTAAGTCTCTGACTTCTGATTTACGTTCAACTCACATAAAGTCCCTGAGTTACAAACATCCAACTGATGTTTAACTCACACTTATCAATGGAGGCTATTACTGGTACTAGGTAAATGTACCTATTCCAACTTAGATACAAATTCAATCTAAGAACAAGCCTACGGAAGCTATCTTGTTCATAACCTGGAGACTGCCTGTCCTGGCAGAAGTAGGACTAGAACTTTTGACTTGGCTATTGTTTCACCCACTCCTCAGAACCATTGCTTTCTTACTTGGGGTTCTCATTTTTCATATTAACAGCAGTTTACAAGCATTTAAGTGTGTATCCTTTGGCATTTACAGAATAAACATGCATAAGGAAAATAGCTTTATTTTTTAAAATAAATCAAATGTCTATTTAAACATACATGAGATAGCATCCTTCATTTAGACATAAGCTTGACTATGCATGCTCATTATGACATTCCAGTGACATTATAGAAATCAATATCAAGTACATCATCTTGTAGAAAACAAAGCTACTGACTTTGAAGAAAAAATATCAATAATTTTTTACCTACCCTGAGACATCCATCTCCACAATATACCTGGGATTTATCTGACATTTACAAATTTTAACAAAATATTGTTCTTTTCATTGTGCACATGAACTACTAAATTCTCTTCTATAATCCAAGTAAAATAATGATAGTGACCAGTATATTTTCTCACATTTTCCCTGATAGCGTGAACATACAGCATAAAGTATAGCCAGGAATTTATGCTGTAAACATTATCTGGCTCCAAATATCTTGCAACAAATAGCTATGAATATGACACATACCACAGAGAACACAACAATTCTGGATTACAGTATACTTCTAAAACCTCTTGAAGCAGTTTTTCTCAACCTTTTTGTTCATTATCATCCTCCTTCTCAATGAGAAAGATTAATATTAAGGAATAAGATTTTGTTGGGCAGGGTCATGCTTTTGGAAGCCTACAGTCCACTGTATTATCTATGAGGTTTTTTTTTAACTCCAAGAACCAATTTTCGTCCTCATTCAGAATGCATGGCTTAAAGTGAATTAAAATGAATTAAACAAACTTTAACATTATTGGGGGGAGTGGAACTTAATGGGTAACAATGGAGTTTGAGATAGGTGACTTCCAATACTCTATGTGGTCCATACTGGCTGTATGATCTCAGAAGAAATCATGTCTCTTTATTTTCTTGTTTTAGAAAACACAAATAGCATAAAACCTAATAGTTTAGAAAAATCATTTAATTTCACTGGACTCAGCATTGTTGACTATCAATTGAAGGGATTGGTATAGATCTGTTGTTTTCAATTCTGGCTGCACTTCCCTAAGGTGTGTAAAAAATATCAGTGCTCAGCTATCTATCTACCTAGAGCTAATGTCTGGAGGATACGGTCTAGTCAGTGGTTCTCAAATAGTAGTATAAATCAGAATCACCAGGAGGGCTGGTTAAAACCCAGAATGCGAGGCCCCACTCCTGGAGTTTCGGATTCAGCAGGTTTTGGATGGGGCCCACATCACTTACAGAGATGCACTGTAAGTTCTCGGGTATTGCTGTGCCACTGGTCTCTGCACCACACTTTGAAAAGCACTGGACTAGGCATATGTGTAAATAAGTGTGTCCCTGTGCGTTTGTGTCTCTCTCCCCACTGGATTCTAATCTCAAAACTAGTTGTATAGAAAATATTAATAAGATTCTTTTTAATTCTGAATTTTAGTAAGAGTTGTTAAACATTAAGATGATATATAGAAAGGAGACCTATGGACAAATACAAATTTCTTGTTCAATTTTCATTACAAACTTTTTTCTATAAAGGATTTTACTAAAGCACTAAAGTACTTTTTAAAAATTAACATTTCTTTTTACAGTACATTTACTACATATGTAGTTCTTCACTTCAACTGTGAAGAATTTTTATTTGGTTTTCAGCATCTTATCATTTGATAAGATCAAGGGAGGGTTTGGATAGTAGCCAGCTGTTTTTGAATTGCTTGAAGAGAATCTTGTAAATTTGTGGTCCAAAGGTAATTCTGAGGGGGAGACAACCCAAAAACAATTTGATTATTCCACTTGTCTCTGAATATCTTTCATAAATATAAACAAATCAAAATTTGATATTTACTGAGAATAAAATGTTTTAGAAGTTCATAATTTTAATATTTCTTTATGTAGCTATTATTATAAAGTTAAAATGATCTCATCAAAATGCTTATAAACCAAATCACCATTGTAACATATATTTATTAATATATACTTCTATAACAGCTATAAAAATGCCTTCTATGCATTTAATGTGAATAAGATGACACATCTAACAGGATATCCACAATATATCAACATTACATTAATACAAATACATTTTGAGAGGTTAAGAGGGAAGTATCAGGTTGTTTTTCACTTCCTATTTCATTCAAAACAAATTAATTTTATTCTTCCTCCCATGTAACAGAAGAGGTTTATCACTGTTAAGAAATCTGAGTATGGGAGAGCAAAACTGAGATAAGAAGACTTAATCCCCCAACTTTCCTCAATAAGAGGAAAAGAATTGTGTTTTTGTCATAGGAAAGTCATTGTTGGGTGCTTATTATCTGGAAGAAAAAAGGAAGAGAGCTTTACAAAGAAGCAAATTCTTCCTTACCAAAATATTCTATGAAACTGCATACGAAATACATTATGATTTTAGTCATATTACCCAGAGTTAGGTAAAAATTCAATGAAGTGAACCAAACGAGTAAATATTCTTACACAGTAAGTTCAGTGTAAAATATAGAAAGAAAAAGACCAACTCTTGGGACCTTAAAAAAAAAAAAAAAAAAAGATCAGCAGGATACCATTTATACAACTACCTTCAACATTGTCTTGGGTCATGACCATCACAGTATTTTTCTTACCTGGAGGTAGATGTTACAGTAGTATCCAACTATACTGAAGATGTTACTAAAACAGTATCAAGTTCCGTGGGAGCTATAACTTCTTTATGAAAATGTGATCACAGCAATGAATGCTAATTTAGAGACTAACACTTTGTTTTTTTGAGGAAGTAACCTGAATATCAAAATCAACAGCTGAGTATGACATAAATCCTTCTCATCCCACCCCACTACCCCTGGCCTGGCCCCCCACCAACAAAATGGGCATTTGTTTAGCTGTATTTGATGCCAACAAGTCCTAGTTCAATATTTTCTTGGATGAAAAGCTGGCCAGAAGACAAAAGGCCTGCCAAGTTCTCTTAGAGGGTACTGTGAAGAAAGCCTGTGGGACATGAAAATGAAATGTGCACTAAGGATGCCACTGTCAAAGGAGATGTAGTTATTTTCTAATTTTTTTGAGAAATATTTAAGTTTCTGGAATAATGGAGAGTCACATTTCTTTGACTTTCTTACCATTTCACAAGTTTTATCTAGGTATTTTAGAATAATTCAGGAACTGCTGTTATCATACTCACTAAAAATCTGAAATCATTTTGCAAGAAAATAAAAATGAACGATAAAGAATGAAGAAGATAGTTTAATTCTGGGCTGGCCCCCTCACTTAAAGTAACAAAGTCCATTTCTTAAGAAGGAAAATTGTTTGTAAAAGGAAGAATTATATTTAGGTAATCTTTAATTTTATGTGTGTAAGCATGAAACTAAATGAAAAAAAAAATCATTGTTTTGAAACCAGTAAGAGCAAGGTATTATTTCATAATAATTTGTTTTTTGTTTGTTTGTTTGAGACAGAGTCTCACTTTATCACCCTGGGTAGACAATACTGACGTATGTATTGGATTTGTATACTGGCAGGGAGAAGGAATGATTAGAAAGTCATAACCATCATCATCAGTCATCCTACCAAAATTTAGATAATTATGTCACATCTGTCCTCTGAGGGAGAAAATGCACCCTGGTATTACCACTCCCAATATAAAGAAGAATCTGAAGTTCAATAGCCTTAAGTAGACTTCTACTTCTAAGCTGGAGCTGAAACAACTAGAAAAGCTGGATAAAATACAAACATCAGAGTAAAGTGGCTGGAGAGCTGAAAAGGCAGCCAAGTCCTTGGACACATGACCCTGAAGGAGTAATCTGCAGAAAAGGAGCTACTGCCACAGTTTCTCCCCTTAGGAACTGGAATTCTGGGGGGGCCACTCCATTCCCAGCGGCAGAAAATCCAGCAGGGCTTCAGGCACCTGTAGGGCTGCAGCGACAAATGTTGAGGGGCAGGAATCCAGTGCAAAGAAAAGGACAAAGCACTGAACTTCATGGGTTTTCTCCTCAAGCTTTTTGCCAAATTCCAAAGGGAACTTGGAAACTAAGAATCCAAGCAGAAAGCATACACCTCTGTTAAGGCAGAGTGGATTTTTTTTTATCAGTTCTTGGCATTGTGATAGTAGGGAGAGATTTTAAGCTCTGACCTGAGAGAGAAAAGGGGCCCTGTTGATAGCTTGGACTTTCAGTTATATAGTGGAACTTCCATAGTTGTCTATGTCCCTACACTGACCAGCTCCTTAAGTTGACCTAATTTCCATAGACCAGACAAGCACCACATGTACAGTATCAGTACAGCAGGCCTAGTTTCTTATGTTGACCCCCTCTGTATTTTGACCAGTTCGTTACCGTTCCTTGGGTGGTCAACTTACAGAGGTTCTACTGTATTTCTGAGAACTGAGAATTTATCATTAGGAAGTAATTCTCTCTCATGTTAAGGAATGTTTTCCTTAATGTCTACTATGTTTCATATTAACAGCCACTCTTTTTTGGGTTACCAAATACCAAAATGTAAGGCTGAATATGGTGGTTCACGCCTGTTAATCCCAGCACTCTGGAAGGGTGAGGTGGGTGGATACCCTGAGCTCAAGAGTTCAAGACCAGCCTGAGCAACAGCGAGACTCCATCTTTAAAAATAGCTGGGCATAGTGGTGGGTAGTAGTCCCAGCTACTTGGGAGGCTGAGGCAAGAAGATCACTTGAACCCAGGAATTTGAGGTTGCTGTGTGGTATGACGCCATGGCCCTCTACCGAGGGTGACAAAGTGAGACTCTGTCTCCAAACAAACAAAAAACAAATACCAAAATGTAGTATTACTCTTTCCATCTTTTAAGATTTAAACTTTCTGAGTCCTTATGTTTCAGATATGTCTCTTATAAAGTGCCTATAGTTGGGTAGTGTTTATTCAGGCTTTTAGTTAAGAGTATTTATCACCTATATTTAATGTAATAACTTTAGGTTTAAATCTACCAACTTATTAAATGTTTTCCATTTGTCCTGCTGATGTTTAGTATTCTTTTTTCTCTCTTTTTTTGTCCTCTTTTGGATTCTTAAACTATTTCCCATATTAGTTTGGTGTATATATATATTATTTCAATTCTTTTGATAGTTATCTTAGAGATTACAACACACATTTCTGACTTACTAATACCTAACATATTAGGTAGATAACTTATTCTTTACTGTATAATTCAATGATGTTAGAATACTGGAACTACAGCTGCCTCCCTCTGGCATCATGTATTTTAATTCCCTATTTAGGTAAATCCCGTAAGACTTAATTTTTTATTGTTTCAAACAGTAAGTATTCATTTTAATTTATTCATATATTTATCTTTATGTGTTGTACATTCCTTTATAGTTTTTGTGTCTCTACCAAATTTCTCCTTCCTTACTTTTCTATGTTTAATCACAGGAAACATGGTTATTTCTGTTAGTGTGGTTTCCTATCTTTATGTGCCTGGGCATTTTTTTCATTATGCGCTCAACCTTATATGAGTTTTTCAGAAATACATGAGGTTTTCAGAAATAATTTGAGTCCTAGAATGATATTATCTTCCTCGAAAGAGAATGTGCAATTGTTTCTACCAGGTGTGTAGCTGTATTAGTAATCTGGAATCTCCTCAATCTATTTAGAGATTCAACTGACTTCATAGTACCTGTGAAAATGAGAACTACTTTCCAATTCATTCTTACCCTGAGATAAAGCCCTTCAGGGTCTCGGCACGACTGAGGGAGTTCACCAGGCCCCTCTTCCCTTAGGTCCTCTCCTCTAGCCTAATTCCTATTCTTGTAGGTTCAGGAAGTTATTGACAGGCCCACTCTCTTTGATGCCCTCTCTGGAAGCTGCAAATATCCACAGGAAAAAGTAGCCCTAAGAGCCAGTGTTGCCTTCCTGGGCTTCCTTCGCATAGTGCTCTGGTTGGTAGTTCTTCCTTATCTTTGTCCCGTGCCTCCAAACAGACTTAAAAAAAAAAAATTGTCCAGGGCAGCGCCTGTGGCTCAGTGAGTAGCCCCATATACTGAGGGTGGTGGGTTTGAACCCGGGCCTGGCCAAACTGCAACAACAACACAACAACAACAACAAACTGTCTACCTTTTGTAGCTGGCTCCATCACAAGGTTGTCATATCTAGATGTCCCCCCCACCCAAATGAATCATGGTGTGGGAAGAGTTCTTATGGGAAAAGTTCTAAGAGACCTAGCTCGTTACTATCTAGCAAGAGGTAAAGCTTTAAGATAATATGGTATGGGTATTTTCCTCTTACCTGCAATTGCTTCAATACTTGGAATCGCAATAGTACTGTAAGTACTGACTCTCTTAAAAGACCATGTGAAAACCAAGGAATCTTCTGTGTTTTCCAGTCCCGAAACTGAATCAGTAAAAAATGAGCCCCATTTTTTAGATGAGATATTTAGAGGTTTTACCTTTGGTCCCTGAAACAAGAAAATAAAATAACGAGAACTGTGATTAACTAATGTTCAATCTCAGACTTTTTTTCATCCATTGCGTAAATCAAAACAGAAAAACTCTGTAGTAATCTACAAACAGGCTTTGGGTATACATTACCTTTCTGGAATTAAGAACAGAGTAATCTGGGAGAAAGTCCAAGCATTACTGTTGGCCCTGAATATTAAAAACAACATTGACTAGACACAGCATACCTAGCTGTGACATCATATATTAGCAGTGACAGGAAAAAGACAAGGCAGAAATGCAGTACACAGACTATGTTAAAGTTAAATCATGCAGTTAAAGAAAAACTCCTTGTTTTTTAACTTTGACTCTTTTTGAAGCTTGCTGCTGTACTGTGTTTTCTCATGGCTAAGACTGCAATGAAAGTCTGTGAGGATCATTAGGAGGGGTGACACCCTTGCCTCTCCCTGTGGAGTGCTTTTTGTGTTGTCCTCCCAGGATCCCTCAGTTCAGTACACTATTGACTGAGTAGGTGTTATTTTGCATCAAGTCACACTGACATATTTTAAACTGGTGCTGCCTTTTTAAATGGTCAATTGGTTATTATCTAAAAACTACCCTAAACAGAGCAATCTAAAAGATAATTCTGTCCTACAATTAATAGAAAATGAGGAAATGAAACTAACATCTTACAGCCACCTAATCTTTGATAAACCAAACAAGAACATACACTGGGGGAAAGATTCCCTATTCAATCAATAAATGGTATGGGAGAACTGGATATCTACATGTAAAAGACTGAAACTCAACCCACACTTTTTTTCACTCACAAAAATTGATTCAAGATGGATAAAAGATCTAAATTTAAGGCATGAAATGATAAAAATCATCAAAGAAAGCATAGGAAAAACACTGGAAGATATCAGCCTGTGGAAAGACTTTACGAAGAAGACTTCCATGGCAATTGCAACAACAAAAATAAACAAATGATACTTAATTAAACTGAAAAGCTTCTATACAGCTAAGGAGACAACACCCAAAGCAAATAGACAACCTATGCAATGGGAAAGGATATTTGCATATTTTGAATCAGACCAAAGGTTGATAACTAGGATCTATAGAGAACTCAAATTATCAACATGAAAAAAGCCAACAATCCCTCATATCAATGGGCAAGAGAGATGAATAGAACCTTCTCTATAGAAGACAGATGAATGGCTAACAAGCATATGAGAAAATGCTCATTGTCCCTAATTATTAGAGAAATGCAAATCAAAACCACCCTGAGATATCATCTAACCCCAGTGAGAATGGCCCACATCACAAAATCTCAAAACTGCAGATGCTGGCGTGGATGTGCAGAGAAGGGAACATTTTTACCCGCTGGTGGGACTTTGGGTATGGAGAACTCTCAAAGAACTCAAACTAGAACTGCCATTTGATCACGCAATCCTATCACTGGGCATCTAGCCAGAAGAAAAAAAATCCTTTTACCGTAAGGACACGTGCACAAGATTGTTTATCGCAGCTCAATTTATAATTGCCAAAATGTGGAAACAGTCTAAATGCCCACCAACCCAGGAATGGATTAACAAACTGTGGTCCATGTATACAATGGAATACTATCCAGCCATTAAAAAGATGGGGACTTTACATCTTTTGTATTAGCCTGGATGGAAGTGGAACGCATTATTCTTAGTAAAGCATCATAAGAATCGAGAAGCAAGAATCCCATGTACTCAATTCTGATATGAGGACAATTAATAACCTAGTACACGGTGAGCGGAGGATGGGAGAAGGGGAGAGCAGAGAGAGGAAAGGAAGGAGGGGGATGGGGGAAGGAAGAGAAGAGAGAGGGAAGGAGGGAGGGGGATGGGGAGTCATGGTATATATGACACACCTTTTGGGGGTGGGACACAATTATAAGAGGGACTTTACCTTTGTACCCTCAATTAATTCCCAACAATGAAAAAAAAAACTGTTAATAAAACAACTCTAATTTTATGGTTATTATGTCTAAAGGACAGATAAAAAACAACTTGGTCTAATTTATTTGAAATCTTAATTTTTAGAAAAGAACGAGGACAGAATTTTTTTTGTGTACCTTATTTTAATATAGGGACATGAATTTCAGAATGAATACAGCTTGTGTGTTTATAAATGTGATCACTCCTCAAATACAAACACTACCATTGCGATTGCTATTGGAATTATTATATGTTGCTTTCAGTGTCCACGTAACATAAAACCAATACATTTGATACAAGCTTTCAAATCATGATTTTAAAAAAATCTTCATTTTTACTACCCACTGGGAGTACTGAGAGAGAAATATGTACACTTCTAGGTCTAATCCTTTTCCCTGATAAACTCTTCATTTAGAGCATTTCCAAAGCATAATGGTTATACTCCAGGTATAATTATAAATAGCACAGCCTTTGCTTCTGATTGAAAAGCCAAATAGATGTTCACTAAAACAAAAATTTGAAAATTATTTTCTTTATGGTACACAGTAGTCAAATGTAATGGACTGACACTTTAGTGAACAATATTTATCCTGGTCTGTTTTTGTAAGTTTAACTCAAAAGTGTATCTCATGCCTCTAGTCCCAGCTACTTAAGAGGCTGAGGCAAGAGGATGGCTTGAGCCCAGGAGTTTGAGGTTGCGGTGAGCTATGAGGCCATGGTATTCAACCCAGGGAAATAGAGTGAGACTCTGTCTCAAAAAAAAAAAGGAAAAGATATAGTATATGTATATACACATACACACACATACATATACATATGCATATATGTATATCAGACTATTTTATTAGTAAATCAATTTAAAAGTCCAGACTAAGTTTATGGCTTTAACGTGATAAATCACCACTGTTTAATTTCCACTTTATGAAAGACTACTGGGGATAGATATAAGCTTTTCTCTTCAGTTAACTATCTGATACCTTTTGTCTAATTCTCTTTTGAATTCTCAATTTCTTACATGCTAGATATCAATCCATTGTCAGTTTCATTAGGCTGAGGCATATTAAAGTACAGATGTTTACCTATTTCAGAAATACAAGAATAGCAATTTCATAAGGTTCAATCTAAATGGACATTGCAAGACTCTTTCCCCTGTCTTTTGCCCACTGATTAACAGTACCTCAGGTATCTTTAACAGAAATATTTAATATGAATGCAGCCAAAGTCATCAGATTTTCTATTTACTATTGTTTTTTGAGTTCTAACTTAAGAAATCCTTTCCCACTCTGAGATTCCAAAAATACTTTTATAAATTTTCTTCAGGGCGGCGCCTGAGGCTCAGTCGGTAAGGCGCCGGCCCCATATACCGAGGGTGGCGGGTTCAAACCCGGCCCCGGCCAAACTGCAACCAAAAAATAGCCGGGCGTTGTGGCGGGCGCCTGTAGTCCCAGCTACTCGGGAGGCTGAGGCAAGAGAATGGCTTAGGCCCAGGAGCTGGAGGTCACTGTGAGCTGGGTGAGGCCACGGCACTCTACCGAGGGCCATAAAGTGAGACTCTGTCTCTACAAAAAAAAAAATAAATAAATAAATTTTCTTCAATAAATTTTACAGTTACAGGTACCTGTTTTACTTTCAGATCTATAATCAATTCAGAATTTACTTTTAATTATAGGACAAGAATGGGCTCATCTTATTTTTCTCCATACACTAAGATCATTTACTCACTGCCATTTACTGAGTTGTCTATTCTTTCCCGACAGGCTGTATCAGATACTGTATTTACATGGTGACTTAGAATATGATACAGGGACCTGTGTCTGTCTTTTTCTGTTGTTTGTTTATTGACCTTTTTATACATTTTTTAACGAGTACTACATTAAAAAAAATTACTCTGGCTTTCTAATGTGGTTAGTATCTGAGAGGGTGGAATTTCCCCCTTTCATTATTGTATTTTATAAAACTGTCTTAGCTATTTTGGGGCCTTGATCTTCCATCTAACTACAGAATCAGTCTGTGAAGGTCCAATCAAAATCCTGTATTGCATTTTGCATTACACTGCATTGTCTTTTTTTTTTTTTTTTTTGTAGAGACAGAGTCTCACTGTACTGCCCTCGGGTAGGGTGCCGTGGTGTCACACGGCTCACAGCAACCTCTAACTCTTGGGCTTACGCGATTCTCTTGCCTCAGCCTCCCAAGCAGCTGGGACTACAGGCGCCCACCACAACACCCAGCTATTTTTTGTTGCAGTTTGGCCGGGGCTGGGTTTGAACCCGCCACCCTCGGCATATGGGGCTGGCGCCCTACTCACTGAGCCATAGGCGCCGCCCTACTGCATTGTCTTTATAAATAAATTTGAGAAAAATAGGCATCTATGTAGTTTTGTATCATGCATTCATAACCATGGGTTGTCTCTCCATTTATGCGTTTATATTTAGAATATTTAATAGGCTTGGTGCCCGTAGCACAGTGGTTACGAGGCTGGCCACATGCAGAGGCTGGTGGTTGGAACCTGGCTCAGGCCAGCTAAACAACAAGGACAACTACAACAAAAAATAGCTAGGTGTTGTGGCAGGCATCTGTAGTTTCAGCCACTTGGGAGCCTGAGGCAAGAGAATCGCTTAAACCCAAGAGTTTGAGGTTGCTGTGAGCTGTGACACTATAGCACTCTACCGAGGGTGACATAGTAAGACTCTGTCTCAAAAAAAAAAAAAAAAAATTTAATAGAGGCTTGAAATTTACTCCATCAAGGTCTTCTGTATTTGTTAGGTAAATTCCCAGACAATGATTGGCTTTTGTTGCTTTTACAAATGATTTGTTTCTTATTACATTTTGTAAGTGATTACAATTAGTACAGAGAACAGGTCTTGATTTCTGAAAGCCAATTTGGATCCAGGATTCTGACTGAACTCTCTTCTCTGTTTTTTGATTCACTAAGGCTTTCTATGCTAATAATCATGTGACCTGAAATCATAACATAAGTGTCTTACCTTTTAATCTTATCCGACATTTCTTTTTCTGTTTTTGTGGTGTTAGCCAGATCTCTGTTACACAATGTAAGTAATAACAGGAATCTTTGTTTAGCTTAGAACCTTAAAGGGCATGTGTCTCCATTAAATATGGCCTTTCCCTTCTTCAAGTTTCTCCATTACACATTCTATTATGCTGGGGGATTTTGGTAGATAGCCTTTCTCTAAAGGATGGTCTCTTTTTCTTGTCTGCTAAGAATTCTTTTAATCATTAAAATGAACTAATTTTCCATTGAATTTCATGTTATTCTAAAAAGTCTGCGCATCCTTTTTGTTTTTAGTTAAAATGAAGGAACACATGACAACATTAATGAAGGAAGCAGAAAAGAGTTATTTTTCTTTTCATACAGGAGTCTAGTTATGTACAAATAATTACAGGTATAATAGAGGGGATGATCAATTGTATCATGTTAGAAAACGTTTTGTTTATAAGCCTTTAAAGTTCCATGAGAGATAGTCCCTGTGCTTATAGTAAGCTTCTTGTCATAAAGAGGTGAAAGTGATCCTCAATCTCCAAATGACTTTATCTAGAATGGAAATTACTGTAAAGATTGGGGACATTGAATTCAAACCTGAGTGAAACAAAACATTAATCTCCATAAAATGCAGTAAATATAAGTGTTTGGTTCACACCATCAATCTCATAATGATATGATTAACTTCGTTTTTAAATTATATTTTTAAAGTTTACTTAGGCTGATTAAAGAAAGATGGAGACTTTACCTCTTTCATGTTTACATGGATGGAGCTGGAACATATTCTTCTTAGTAAAGTATCTCTAGAATGGAAGAGAAAGTACCCAATGTACTCAGCCCTACTATGAGACTAATTTAGGGTTTTCACATGAAAGCTATAACCCAGTTACAACCTAAGAATAGGGGGAAGGGGGAAAGGGAGGGGAGGAGGAGGTGGGTAGAGTGAAGGGGATTGGTGGGATTACACCAGCGGTGCATCTTACAAGGGTATATGTGAAATTTGGTAAACGGTCTGTGAAGCTAGTGAATGATGCCCCATGATCATATCAATGTACACAGCTATGATTTAATAAAAAAAAGAAAAAAAGAAAAGAAAATAAAGTTTACTTAGGCTGAATAAGTAACTGGAAATACAGAATTGAATCCTTTCGCATTCGGACTTTCTACTCACCAAAAAACTGTCCTTTATATATGTTCTGTGCTTGATGTCTGATTGGAAAACTAAACTACACTTTTATTATCACACAACAAACAGAAGACTCCTCAGAGGTGTCCCCTTCCTGAGGAAGCAGGAAAGGATCTGAATGAGGTACACTACTTACTGCCTCATTTCTATTTTTATTTATTTTTTTAGATAGAATCTCATTATGTCACCCTCGGTAGAGTGCCATGGAGTCACAGCTCACAGCAACCTCAAACTATTTGGCTTAAGCGATTCTCTTGCCTCAGCCTCCCAAGTAGCTGGGACTACAGGCGCCCGCCACAATGCCTAGCTATTTTTTTGTTGCAGTTGTCATTGTTGTTTAGCTGGCCTGGGCTGGGTTTGAACCTGCCAGCCTTGGTGCACGTGGCTGGCGCTGTAACCACTGTGCTATGGGTGCAGAGCCATGATTTTTTTTTTTTGAAACAGAGCTTGCTCTGTCACCTGGGTTGTAGCGCTGTGGCCTTAGCTCAGCTCACAGTGACCTCAAACTCCTGGGCTTAAGCCAGCGTCCTGTCTCAGCCTCCCAAATGTTTCTGATGTGCTGCTCTGGCCTTTGGGATGGGAATGTGCTAGGCAGAAGAATAGTCTGTCCAAAGCAGTCTGACTGACTTTGTAAGTTGTGGTTCTAGGTTTATGTCAAAAGATAATTTAAGGCCCAGTGTGCTGGCTCATGCCTGTTATCCTAGTATTCTGGGAGGTCATGGAAGGTGGATTCCTTGAGCAAGAGTTAGACCCTATCTCTATTAAAAAGAGAAAAACTAGCCGGAAGTACTGGTACATACTTGTACTCCCAGCTGCTCAGGAGGCTGAGGCAAGAGGATTGCTCAAGCCCAGGAGTTTGAGGTTGTTAGGAGCTATGATACAATAGCACTCTACCCAGGGCAACTGAGTAAGTTTCTGTTTCAAATTAAAAAAAAAAAAAAAAAGGGAAGAATGCCCCAGAGGAATGGAAGCCATACTAGAGAATATCATAAAAGAAAATTTCCCAAATATCACAAGATTCTGACACACTGCTTTCAGAGGGATATTGGACCCCAGGTCACCTCCACTCTAACCGAGCTTTTCCAAAACACATTGTGATGAACCTGTCCAAAGCCAAGACAAAAGAAAAGATTCTGCAAGCTTCCAAAAGTAAGCGCCAGGTGACCTACAGGGGCAAATCCATCATAGTGACTGCAGACTTCTCTAATGAAACTTTCCAAGCAAGAAGACAATGGTCATCTACCTTTAATCTACTTAAACAGAACAATTTACAGCCCAGAATTCTGTACTCTGCTAAGCTAAGCTTTAAAATTGACGGAGAAATCAAATCATTTATGGATATACAAACATTGAGGAAATTTGCCACAACAAGACCAGCTCTACAGGAAATACTTCAACCTGTTCTACACACTGACGACCACAATAGATCAGCAACAAAGTAAGAACTCTGAAATTAAAGGACAGAACCTAACCTCCACACTGATGCAAAAGATTAAACTAAGCAATGGACTCTCACAAAATAAGATGAATAGAATACTACCGCACTTATCAATTATCTCAATAAATGTTAATGGCTTGAATTCCCCACTGAAGAGACATAGATTGGCTGACTGAATTAAAAAACACAAGCCATCCATTTGCTGTCTGCAAGAAACACACCTGGCTTCAAAAGACAAATTAAAACTCCGAGTCAAGAGTTGGAAGACAATTTTTCAGGCAAATGGAATTCAGAAGAAAAGAGGAGTTGCAATCTTATTTTCAGACACATGTGGATTTAAAGCAACTAAAGTCAAAAAAGACAAAGATGGTCACTTTATATTGGTCAAGGGAAAAATACAACAAGAAGACGTTTCAATTCTAAATATTTATGCACCCAATTTAAATGCTCCCAGATTCTTGAAACAGACCTTACTCAGTCTGAGCAATATGATATCTGATAATACCATCATAACAGGGGACTTTAACACTCCTCTTACAGAGCTGGACAGATCCTCTAAACAGAAATTAAACAAAGATATAAGAGATTTAAATGAGACCCTAGAACAACTGTGCTTGATAGACACATATAGAACACTCTATCCCAAAGATAAAGAATATACATTCTTCTCATCACCCCATGGAACATTCTCCAAAATTGATCATATCCTGGGACACAAAACAATTATCAACAGAATAAAAAGAATTGAAATTTTACCTTGTATGTTCTCAGACCATAAGGCACTAAAGGTGGAATTTAACTCTAACAAAAACGTTCGACCCCACACAAAGGCATGGAAATTAAACAATCTTCTGTTGAATAACAGATGGGTGCAGGAAGAAATAAAACAGGAAATCATTAACTTCCTTGAGCATAACAACAATGAAGACACAAGCTACCAAAACCTGTGGGATACTGCAAAAGCAGTTTTGAGAGGAAAATTTATCACTTTAGATGCCTACATTCGAAAAACAGAAAGAGAACACATCAACAAACTCACAAGCCATCTTATGGACTGGGAAAAAGAAGAACAATGTAAGCCTAAACTCAGTAGAAGAAAAGAAATATCCAAAATCAAATCAGAGATCAATGAAATTGAAAACAAAAGAATCATTCAGAAAATTAATGAAACAAGGAGTTGGTTTTTTGAAAAAATAAATAAAATAGATAAACCATTGGCCAGACTAACGAGAATTAGAAAAGTAAAATCTCTAGTAACCTCAATCAGAAATGATAAAGGGGAAATAACAACTGATCCCACAGAGATACAAGAGATCATCTCTGAATACTACCAGAAACTCTATGCCTAGAAATTTGACAATGTGAAGGAAATGGATCAATATTTGGAATCACACCCTCTCCCTAGACTTAGCCAGAAAGAAATAGAGCTCCTGAACAGACCAATTTCAAGCACTGAGATCAAAGAAACAATAAAAAATCTTCCAACCAAAAAATGTTCTGGTCCAGATGGCTTCACACCAGAATTCTATCAAACCTTTAAAGAAGAGCTTATTCCTGTACTGCAGAAATTATTCCAAAAAATCAAGGAAGAAGGACTCTTCCCCAACACATTCTATGAAGCAAACATCACCCTAATACTAAAACCAGGAAAACACCCAACCAAAAAGGAGAATTTCAGACCAATCTCATTCATTAATATAGATGCAAAAATTCTCAACAAATCCTAGCCAATAGATTACAGCTTATCATCAAAAAAGTCATTCATCATGATCAAGTAGGTTTCATCCCAGGGATGCAAGAATGGTTTAACATACCAAGTCCATAAACGTTATCTACCGTTATTAATAGAGGCAAAAATAAAGATTATATGATCCTCTCAATAGATGCAGAAAAAGCATTTGATAAAATCCAGCATCCTTTTCTAATTAGAACACTGAAGAGTATAGGCATAGGTGGCACATTTTAAAACTGATTGAAGTTATCTATGACAAACCCACAGCTAATATTTTACTGAATGGAGTAAAACTGAAAGCTTTTCCTCTTAGAACTGGAACGAGACAAGGTTGTCCTCTGTCACCTTTACTATTCAACATAGTGCTGGAAGTTCTAGCCGATACAATTAGGCAAGACGAGGAAATAAAGGGAATCCAAATGGGAGCAGAGGAGGTCAAACTCTCCCTCTTTGCTGACGACATGATCCTATACTTAGAGAACCCCAAAGACTCAACCACAAGACTCCTAGAAGTCATCAAAAAATACAGTAATGTTTCAGGATATAAAAATCAATGTCCACAAGTCAGTAGCCTTTGTATACGCCAATAACAGTGAAGATGAGAAGCTAATTAAAGACACAACTCCCTTCAACATAGTTTCAAAGAAAATGAAATACCTAGGAATATACCTAACAAAGGAGGTGAAGGACCTCTATAAAGAAAATTATGAAATCCTTAGAAAGGAAATAGCAGAGGATATTAACAAATGGAAGAATACACCATGCTCATGGCTGGGAAGAATCAACATTTTTAAAATGTCTATACTTCCCAAAGCAATCTACCTACCTATTCAATGCCATTCCTATTAAAATACCAACATCGTACTTTCAAGATTTGGAAAAAATAATTCTGCGTTTTATATGGAACCAGAAAAAAACCCGTATAGCTAAGGCAGTTCTTAGTAACAAAAATAAAGCTGGGGGCATCAGCATACCAGATTTTAGTCTGTACTACAAAGCCATAGTGCTCAAGACAGCATGGTACTGGCACAAAAATAGAGACATAGACACTTGGAATTGAATAGAAAACCAGGAAATGAAACTAACATCTTACAACCACCTAATCTAACCACCTAATCTTCGATAAACCAAATAAGAACATACCTTGGGGGAAAGAATCCCTATTCAATAAATGGTGTTGGGTGAACTGGATATCTACATGTAAAAGACTGAAAGTGGACCCACACTTTTCCCCACTCACAACAATTGATTCAAGATGGATAAAGGACTTAAATTTAAGGCTTGAAACAATAAAAATCCTCAAAGAAAGCATAGGAAAAACACTGGAAGATATTGGCCTGGGGAAAGACTTCATGAAGAAGACTGCTATGGCAACTGCAACAACAACAAAAATAAACAAATGGGACTTCATTAAACTGAAAAGCTTCTGTACAGCTAAGGAGACAATAACCAAAGCAAAGAGACAACCTACACAATGGGAAAGGATATTTGCATATTTTCAATCAGACAAAAGCTTGATAACTAGGATCTATAGAGAACTCAAATTAATCCACATGAAAAAAGCCAACAATCCCATATATCAATGGGCAAGAGACATGAATAGAACCTTCTCTAAAGAAGACAGACGAATGGCTAACATATGAAAAAATGTTCATCATCTCTATATATTAGAGAACTGCAAATCAAAACCACCCTGAGATACCATCTAACCCCAGTGAGAATGGCCCACATCACAAAATCTCAAAACTACCTATGTTGGCGTGGATGTGGAGAGAAGGGAACACTTTTACACTGCTGGTGGGACTGCAAACTAGTACAACCTTTCTGGAAGGAAGTATGGAGAAACCTCAAAGCACACAAGCTAGACCTCCCATTTGATCCAGCAATCCCATTACTGGGCATCTACCCAGAAGGAAAAAAATCCTTTTATCATAAGGACACTTGTACTAGATTGTTTATTGCAGCTCAATTTACAATCGCCAAAATGTGGAAACAGCCTAAATGTCCACCAACCCAGGAATGGATTAACAAGCTGTGGTATATGTATACCATGGAATACTATTCAGCTATTAAAAAGAATGGAGACTTTACATCCTTCGTATTAACCTGGATGGAAGTGGAAGACACAGTAAAGCATCACAAGAATGGAGAAGCATGAATCCTATGTACTCAATTTTGATATGAGGACAATTAATGACAATTATGGTAATGGGGGGGAAGGAAAAGCAGAGAGAGGGAAGGAGGGGGGGCGGGGCCTTGGTGCATGCCACACCTTCTGGGGGCAAGACATGATTGCAAGAGGGACTTTACCTAACAAATGCAAAAAAAAAAAGGAAAATGTGAAAAAACCACATAACTGTTTCATTTGCCTTAAATATATAGAGAAAAATATGTGATAGAAGATTTTCCACAAAGAAGATAAAACAACTAAGTTGGCCTAGATCATCTGCTAAGGTTGGGCCCATTAATATAAATACTGCCTCAGAAATGAACTATGGAAACAGGATGGCATTCTGTCCGACCAGAATAATTTAGGAGTCAAGCAGCATAAGGATACTTTAGATTTCAAACATAAGTGTTTTTCTTTTGAGGTAAGAGATAAAGGGAACCCTTACCTCATATTTTCCTTTCTTCTCTAGAGGCTCTGACTCCTCAGGCCTCCGACTCCTCACAACTTCATCCCCTCTGAGTTCTTCCAGTATGAGGACTGTCTCCCAGTGACTATAGTGATGGGCTGGGAAAATATCTGAATGCATGCTGTCACCAAAATAAACAACCTGTAAGACACACAGCAAATCCTCAAACACTCTGTTTGAGGCAGAGAATTGTGAAAAAGAAAAGTGTTCATTCCATGGAAGGCAGAAGAAAATTCCTCAACAGGCATCAGACAGAGTACCACAATGAAAAATGCACAAATACTTTAAACTTCCCTGAATAACTTCAAAGGTGACCATTGACTTGTTTCATTTGAGTCACTGGGTGCCAGATATGTGTTTCAAAGTTGCATAGCACATTTGCAGGTAGAAGAAAGCAGATGATGAAATATACGATTTTATTCAATTTTCCTAAGGAAGAAGTGAACTTACATATTTACATATATGTTTACAATGACACCTGCCCCTGGACTTGAAGAACTGGTCAGATATTGGAGACAACTTGTTATTGTAAGCTGCAGATTGTAGAGAGTGCACGTCATGACCACTTTTCAAGAGAGTTTCTGGGCCGAACTTCCCCAGATTTGCTGAGACAGAATTTCTGAGGGTAGGTAGGGCTGGACATGTGAAATCTGGTAATCTGAGGCAAAACTCCACTAATCTGGTCCACATCCCTCAATTTGCAGATGAGAAAATAAAGGTGAAGGGATATGAGAACTAGAACCTCCGAGTCAGGATGCCACTAAGTTCCCTCTGAAGTCCCCAGGGGACACTGCTGTGTGGGAACCAACAGAGCAGTGTTACCCAATGCTCCGTCAGTTACCCAATGACTTCTTTGCTCATGGGACACCTTGTAAATATTTTTTAGAAGAAAGGATTCTGCTGTTAGAAATGCAACAATGCTCAACATCAACAACGTGATCAACTTGTCAAAAGCAAGCATATCTTTAGGCTAATCTGTAGGATAATTTCAATTATTGTTTTTTTTACCTATAATTTTTTTTGATGGACTGTTATGAGAATATCATTCCTCTGCTATCCCCCCTCATCTGGTGTACCCCCGAGATTTGTGGTTTCCTGTTTGGAATCCTTGCTCTTTTCTGTTGCAGATAAAGACCCAATCTACATGGACAAAGGAGAAGTTTATTAAGCAGAAGAGGTAAGAGGGGAGGATGAGGCAGATGGGCAGAGGCAGACGGTTCTGTCCTAGTTATCTAAGCTGAATGCACTGAGAATTATGGTTTCCAACTGTTTACAACTGCTTATGTCTGCAAATGGGCACCATGGACTCCACCTCAGCCAGAAAGTACCTTGGGTTCAGGTTTGCCCATCATTTTCTTCAGAAGTTCATAGAGGTGGACAGCGTTCCCTTGGGAGTACCAGCCAGGTTTATCCAGAGACGGCAGTGCCTCCTGCTCCTCATCATTCTCTGAAAACACAGTGACAATCATTTACTATTAATCAAGGGCGAGAACCCAGTTTTGCAGATCACACGTAGGGTCAGCTGCAGGACATGTACAAAAGGAACCATGTGGAGAAGGGAGTTGGCAATCAGGGAACACTTACGGATTATAAGCACTTTATGGGTATATATTTTTTAATCCTATGGTCTTCTTAATTGGGGGAAACAAGATTGAGGGCAGTTACTTTGCCCAAGATCTTAAAACTGGTACATGATTTATTCAGCGATATATAAAGACTATTTGACATCATGTTCCTACTTTTGCAAATTGCTTTACTAAACAAACAATCTTACGGAAGCCATTAGGTCCTATTTGTTTAGACTTGGGGATAAGAAAGAAGTTTTTATCAGTAGTCTTTCAAATTCAGGCTTAAAATTTGCACCCTAGATGCCTCAAATGCTTTGGTCCAGGGTGTGTGTGTGTGGAGTTAAGGACGATGGAGGCCAAGCACAAGTTTGCGGACCATCCCAAACTGCCCTCTCTCAGGACTTACTTCCTCACTCCAGTCAAAGCAGGGCTGGTGAAAGAGGTACAATGTCTTTGCCACTCTAGATCTTGCCAACTATTCTATATTCTATAACTTCTACACAGGCAGAAAGCTGAAGACAATTTACCCCTTAGCAAGATGATGGAGATTGAATAAAGATTGACGAAATAGATGATATACTCGAGAGGAGATTTTGATAGCTATTGGCACAGCTTTGGAAATTGTATGAGAAAATAAAAATCCCCTTTCCCCCACATTAACTGTATGGTTTAGACTTTAATTTTTTGGTCCCTTCTGCAGTGCCTCTAAGAAGGTTCCTAATGAGATCTAGTCCTATGTTGTATACAGGTGTTATATACAGAAGCTTATATAATAAGAGCCTCTTTCAGAGAACAAATACAAAATTAATAATACAAAATTGCTGTGGTCCTGCCAGGACTTAGAAGGGACGAATGGGTGGTACTGAAGATTAAGTTTCACTGGCTTCAGTGTGAGTCAACCCTGGAACAGGACAGGAGGAAAACAATGGGTCTATCTAGAAAGAAGGTGGCAAAGGTAGGCAAGTCTGTGATTAAAAACACATCTCAGGCACTGTTAGTACCTTTAACTAAAATCTCCAAACCACTGCTTAGAGTATAACATAAGCCACCTTGAATAAGGTACCGGAGAATTTAAGATTAATAAATGAACTGTTGGTTACTATAGTTGCAATGGAATAGAATGCTGTTGACACAGGGTCTGGCTATGTTGCCCAGGATGGTCTTAAACTCCTGGCCTCAAGTAAGTCTTCCAAAATGCTGGGATTACAGATGTGGTCCACTCTAACCAGTCCTTTACATATTTTTAAAAAGTGTCCCTATGGCCAGGTACAGCAACTCATGACTGTAATCCTAGCACTTTGGGAGGCCAAGACAGGAGGATCACTTTGGGTCAGGCATTTGAGACTACACTGAACAAGAGTGAGAGAACTCATCTCTACAAAAACAGAAAAATTATCATGGCATGATAGTGTACTGTATTTTAGTGCCGATAACAGACCAAGACCCTATCTTCAAAAAAAAAGGTTTTTGTTTTTTTGTTTTTTTTTTTTTTTAAGAGACAGAGTCTTGCTCTGGAGTGCAATGGTTTTTTAGCATATGATATCCCTCTGATGAGCAAATTTGTGCTCCCCCAAATTCCTATGTGAAGCTTTAGTTCCCAGTACCTCACAGAATGTGACTACTTAGAAGAATCTCCATAGTTGACCACCTCCCTATGTTGACCACCTCCTTAAGTTACTGTAATTTTCATAGACCACACATATAACACATGTATGTATCACTACTATAGGCCAATTCCTTATGCTGACAACCTCTGTATGTGGTCAACTTCCAGAGATTCTACTGTCTTTAGAGATGGGACCGGTAAAAAGGTGACTAAGTTAAATGAGATTGTTAGGGTGGGCCTTAATACTATATGGTATCCTCCTAAGAAGTGGCAATTAGGACACAGATAGATGCAGAGTAAAGACCATGTGAAGATACAGGAAGTCGACGGCCATCTATAAAAGGAGAGGAGCTTCAGAAGAAACCAATTCTGCCAACACTTTGGTCTAAAACTTCACAGCCTATGGAACTGTGAGAAAATCAATTTCTGTTGTTTCAGAGAACAACAGAAATTTGTTGTTCTACACTACATTTGTTGTACAGTTTGTAGTACTATATTTTGTTATGGCATCCCTAGCAAACTAATGCTCAAGACTTATTTCCTTTTTTAAATTAATTTTTAAGTAAAATCATAATTACCCCGTTTCTCCGAAAATAAGACATCCTCCGAAAATAAGACCTACTTACAGGAAAGATAAGACGTCCCCTGAAAATAAGACCTAGTGCATCTTTGGGAGCACACCTTAAAATAAGACATTGTCTTGACGTTTAAAATTTACTCTTAGTTATTTTGAAATATACCCTTGCATTGTGCACATCGGGTGAGATGCCACCAAATGCCCTCTCTCCTTCCTCCAATTGTCCTCCCCTCTTCACCCCTTCCCCTTGCTAGACTATATTTGTGTTTTATCATGCATAAATAAGACATTGCCTTATTTTCGGGGAAACAGGATATATACATTTATGGGGTACAATGTAATGATTTGATATACAATGTGGAATGCTTAAAGCAAACTGATTAACATAGCCATCACCTCACTTAACTTGTTTTTTTTTTTTTTTTTTTTTGGTAAGACGTTTAAAATTTACTCTTAGTTATTTTGAAATATACCCTTGCATTGTGCACATCGGGTGAGATGCCACCAAATGCCCTCTCTCCTTCCTCCAATTGTCCTCCCCTCTTCCTCTTCCCCTCATCACCCCTTCCCCTTGCTAGACTATATTTGTGTTTTATCATGCATGTGAGTATATAAATGTTTATACATTATTTCCTTGGTTTCATAATAGTATTGAGTACTCCTTTCCTTTTAAATGCAAATATTAGCATAACATGCACATGGTTCTGCTATTTTTAAAACTATTCTATATCAGGGGTCCTCAAACTTTTTAAACAGGGGGCCAGTTCACTGTCCCTCAGACAGTTAAAGGGCCGGACTATAGTTTAAAAAAAAGACTATGAACAAATTCCTATGCACACTGCACATATCTTATTTTGAAGTAAAAAAACAAAACGGGAACAAATACAATCACACCGCCTCATGTGGCCTGTGGGCCGTAGTTTGAGGACCCCTGCATAGTACATTGTGGTCTGTCTCTCTTTTTTTCTTTTTTGGAGATAAGGTCTCAGTCTGTAGCCCAGGAACAAGGGCAGTGGCATCATCATAGTTCACTGCAACTCAAACTACTGGGCTGAAGCCATCCTCCCACCTCAGCCTCCCAAGTAGCTGGGACTACAGAGTGTGCCATCAAGCCTGGTTAATTTTTCTACTTTTTTGTAGAGACAGAATCTTGCAATATTGCTCAGGGTGGTCTAAACTTCTGACCCTAGTAATCCTCTTGCCTTGGCCTCCCAAAGTGCTGGGATTACAGGTGTGAGCCACTGCACCCAGAATGTTGAATTTCATTCTATTATGTTCCATAATCTAATAGGCCTTTATTGACAGACATGAGGTTAATGCCAATCTTTCCTGTTACAAGGAAAGAGTCACAAACATCAAAGGATCCTCTTGGCCTGGTTAGATCCAACAGAATTTGAGCTGGAAACGCAGCTCATTTTCTTTCTCTTCTTGTTTCATTGTTTATTTCTACAGTACAATTATTTCTATATTTCACAGAATGTTTAAGACACTAAGAGTAGTAATGAATGAAATGGCCCAAGTCCCGGACCTTAGGATGCTTGTATTCTGGAGGAGATCTCTTAACCTATTTGAGGCTATGAAACAATAGCTTCTGATTAAAAATGTTTATTATTCCTTTGATTTCCAGAATCAAAAATCTGTGAATTTGAATAGTTCATAATTGTTTTTATAAATCTTTCCTAATTCTAAGCTGGAATCCCACCTCCTCCAACTGTATATTTGTATACATACTTTCTCCAATTTTTCGAATGAACACTAAGACTTTTTTAAGTAAAATATTAACACAAGTAAGCATTACTTGTGTTAGGGACAATAACAGAAAAGTTATACTTTTAAAAGAAAATAAATGCCCTACCAGTGAGCTGGAAAAATTTAACAGAAGAGAAAGCCTGATTCTTACTCTTATCTACTACTCTTCTAGTCATAATTCTTTAATAATAGTGGCTAATTCCTTTAAAGTCTTTTTCTTTGGTTTAAATATGCTTAAGTACCAGCACAGTTTAAATATTTTTTTATCTCTTAAGCTCATGTTGAAACTTAAACCCCAATGTGGCAGTATAGAGAGGTCGGGCCTTTAAGAGGTGACTGCATCATTCAGTATTGTTATAATCAACAGAAAATGGACTAAGACAATTACCTAGCTCATTTTCATAGCTAATAGGATGAGAAGTTTATTTCCAGAGTAACAATCTTCAATTAAATGCACACACTAAGACATTGCTTAATTACTAAAGTCTGTCACTGCTGGTATAGGAACAGGCAGGCAGGCAGGGCTTTCTGATGTCTCTGATTAGAAACTGTGGCTTTGTCTGTCAAATGCTGAATTTAACTCCATACAAAGCCAAGCAAATCAACAGGCCAGACACAGTCAAAAAGCTATGTTAATTAATGAGTTTTTGACTGGTATATTGGTGAATTCAGCAAGCTTTTAATGTTGTGGCAAGGTGTTAGGAGACAGAAAGATTTCTGCATACAGCTGCTGCCTTTAGGACTCACAACCCAGTAAGAGAGAAAATTCATCAGACAATCTTCTAAATATTGCCAAGTGAAATGCACTAAACAATACTGAAGAGGAAATTACTCTGCCTGGAGCTGCAGAGGAAGGAAGGTATGGCAAAGGAGGTGTTGCTTTTGGCCTTAAAGCATAGGTAGAAGCCATCAGACAGAGGAAGGAGAGGGCATTCCAGGTATATCCTTACCACTCAAAATACCATCTTCTAACCAGCAATATCTAGTTCAAAGGAAATTTTGTTTAGAAATACAGAATCTAGGGCGGCGCCTGTGGCTCAAAGGAGTAGGGCTCTGGCCCCATATGCCGGAGGTGGCAGGTTCAAACCCAGCTCTGGCCAAAACTGCAAAAAAAAAAAAAAAAAAAAAAAATACAGAATCTAAGTCTTTACCAAGGCCTACTGAAGCAGAATCTCCATTTTTACAATATCCTGACATGATCTGTATGTATACTAAAGTCTGAGAAACGCCAATGTAGAGAGAATAGTGGGAACAAAAGCCTGATAGAAGAATGAAAAATAATCATTTCAGCAGAAGTAATGGGCACTGGTATGAAGAGACAGTGTGGGGAGGATGAAAAGGTAATTCAGAAATCAGATTGTGCAAGTAGCCTTAGGATACTACATGGAGTGTAAGCCAGTGAGATTCTGTGTGTATGTAATTAAATAATTTTTGCCTAATGAGAGTAAATGAATATATAAAAGATACTGGAAATTTTTAAAGCAAGTCACAAATGAAGTCTGTGTTAATAATAAAACGTATTTGAAGAGAGGTGGAGAGGAATTAGAAGGCCTAGTGGAAAAGAAGAGAGAGGCAGAGATGAGAGAGTTCCGAGGCAGATTAAACAAGGCTTGATGCGGTTTAATAGCTGTCAAACAGCGAAAGCAGCTTTTCAGCTGCAGCAATTTAAGGGATTGTCAAGCAAGAAGATAAAACAACCAAGGAGACCAGCATGTTTCACTGTGTTTGATTTCTAGGCGGAAGGAGAACATCAAGTTTGGTTTCAGAACACTACGTGGATCTGTCTAGTGTGGAGGAAGAAATACGTAACAGCCTTAGGAAAAGATTCGGGAGTCAGTGTACTGTTTACAGCCGAGGCTAAAGGCCCAGAAAGGGCAAGGTGGTTATGATTCCTCCAATGGGGGGAAGGGGCGGGGAATGAGTTGGCAGCACTGAGACAAGGCAGTAAGACAAACGTGGTTCCTCCGCGCAATGAATTTATATTCTTGCAAAGTGGAGCTCCCCCTCCACCCTCAGCACCGGCGGGGGTCTGGGTGACGCCGGGTGCGCAGGAGAGAGGACAGGCAGGAGCAGGTTTTGCTTCGAAGAGATGTAAGCGTTGGCAGGAATCAGGCTGGGGAGCCAGGCTCAGCCTCCTGTCCCCGGTATCGCCCTCTCGGCCCAGCCATTACCATTTGTTCCTTCGCCACCATGACAACCGCTGACGTCAAACCTGTGCGACTCGCCGAGGACAGGCTGAGCGGAGAAAAGGTTTCATTTGAATATCACTGGAGAAAATAGGAGCCGACTGACACGCTTGTGTTGTGCTTAACTTAACTGTCACAGAGGATGGCTTAAGGGCTACAAGGCTGGACCAAGGCTGGGAGATGAGTTAAGTACTTCGGGAACCCAGACGCGGTGTCATATCGCACCAGTTCACTGAGGGATAAAGACAGGGTCGGAATATACTGGGGACAGACCTGAGAAAACTGAAGTGTAACTTCGATGCGAAGGGGAGAGAGGAACTGAGGATGACTGACTTCCCTAGCTTGGTTAAGGTCCGTAGTTGGAAAAGTTCCTCATAGAATTATGGACTATGGGAAGAGAGGCATGCTAAAATGGGAGGAGGATTTAATGAGCTGCTGTAAGCACATCAAGCTTCATACGACTGGGGCTGTGGGTTGTGAAGAGTTTAGAAGACAGAAAAAGGCTTTTCTGAAGGTCAGGGTAAAGTGAAGTTGAGAGGTAAGGAAATGGGAGTCATTAGTGTATATATAGATGATAGTTAAAACTTTATCTGTATGACTCTGAAGGACAACAGGAAAAAAGAGAGCCACATACAGAATGCTGGGGAACATCAACATTTAAAGGGAAAGGTGAAGGGAAACCAGCTGTGGAAACTGGGATAAAGCAGTTAGAGGTAGTTGAAGAATCACAATTAGCAGCAAAATAAATACTCCAACAGAACATAACGAACTCAAGATTTTAAAATATTGGTACCACCCTCTCATAACAGTTCTGATGATCTTTTTTGCACTCTTAAGTGGGAGTCGACTATTTTATATCAATTCTAAAAACTGTAGGATTCATTATATCTTTTATTGAAATATTCTAAATCAAAGGTCCAGAAAATGTAGGCTGGCATGAACCTTAGACATCTAGTCCAATCTTTCCTGGATATGATAAAACTATAGTAAGCTTTTAAAAACATCTGTACAAAATGCATGAAATCCTATATATTCTGAGGTTGCTAGGCATTTTATAGCCATCATTACAGATGATTATTAAATGAGAATAGTAGTAGGACTTTAGGTCCTACTTTGTCAATCCAGACTTTTTCTCTCTGACACCACAGAAGAGAATGAAAAGCAGTAGAATGCTTTTTAAAACTAAGTTTTTATAAGATTTTCTGGAAACAACCCCCAAAGCATAAACAGAATTTTTACAGAAGTAAACATAGACAAATGGGAGTCCATTATGCTAAAAAGCTATGCAACAGCAAAGAAAACAATAGAGTGAAGAGACAATCTGTAGAATGAGAGGAATATGAGCAAACCACACTGTGATAAGGAAATAATATCCAAAATATATTAGGAATACAACTCAATAGCGAGAAAATAACCTTATTTAAAAATGGGCAAAGGATCTGAATAGACATTTTTCAAGAGATGACATATAAATTCCCAACAGACACACAAAAAATGCTCAACATCACTAATCATAAGGGAAATGCAAATTAAAACCACAACGATAATTCACTTCATACCTGCTAGAATGACTATCATAAAAGTGACAAAAGTAACTGCTGACAAGTGAATCCTTGTACACTCTTGGTGGGACTGTAAATTAGTACAGCCAGTAGGGAAAACAGTGTGAAAATCACTCAAAAAATTCAAAATAGAACTACCATATGACTCAGCATATCCAAAAGATATGAAATTGGTATGTTGAAGAGATATCTGCGCTCCCATGTTCATTACAGTACTATTCACAATAGCTTAGATATGAAATCAACTTAAATGCCCATCAGCAGATTAAAGAATAAAGAAAATATGGAGCATAATGGAATATTATTCAGCCTTAAAAAAGTAATCCTGTCATTTATAACATGAGTGGACCTGGGAGGTATAATGTTAAATAAGCCAGGCACAGAAAGACAAATACCATATGATCTCACTCACATTTGGAATGTAAAAAAAGTCAACTCATAAAAACAGAATGTAAAATAATAGTTCTTAGAGCCTGGGGTCAAGAGATTAGGGAGATGTTGGTGAAAGGACACAAAATTTCAGTTAGAAAGGAGGAATAAATTAAAGAGATATAAGAAACATCATGGTGACTATAATTAAAAACGGTACACTGTATATTTGAACACTGCTAAAATTACATTTTAAGAGTTCTCACTACATAAAAATGTTAATGTGGGGTAATACATACTGAAATAGATTGGTTTAGCCATTCCACAGGTATATAGACATCAAAATATAATGTGTATCATAAGTATGAGTAAACAAGTAAATAAAATTTACTTATTTTTTAGTGACAAGCACTTTTACTTGTCACTAAAAAATAAGTAAAAATTATGACATGGGAATAAAAAATTTTTTATACAATCTGAAATACAAAACAATTTTTTTTTTTTTTTTTTTTTGTAGAGACAGAGTCTCACTGTACCACCCTCGGGTAGAGTGCCGTGGTGTCACACAGCTCACAGCAACCTCTAACTCTTGGGCTTACGCGATTCTCTTGCCTCAGCCTCCTGAGTAGCTGGGACTACAGGCGCCCGCCACAACGCCTGGCTATTTTTTTTTTGTTGTTGTTGTTGTTGTTGTTGTTGTTGCTGTTGCAGTTTGGCTGGGGCTGGGTCCGAACCCGCCACCCTCGGCATATGGGGCCGGCGCCCTACTCACTGAGCCACAGGCGCCGCCCTACAAAACAATTTTTAAAATGCTACGTTTATTATCAGAAATTTGTTTTTGCAGTTTTTTTTTTTTTTTTGGCCGGGGCTGGGTTTGAACCCCCACCTCTGGCATATAGGGCTGGCGCCCTACCCCTTTGAGCCACAGGTTTTTTTTCACAGCCACAGAATTTTTTTAAAGTTTAGATCTAACATTTTCATACTATAAACTCAAGTCAAGAACTCTCAAGTCTTTTGATAAATATTTACACATCTATCTGGTTCACTGAGGGTTCGTTGTTATATAACACTTGTTATACTGAATCTAATTTGGGTTTCACTGTTTATGAGCCCATCACTGGGTACAGTACTAAGCCACTGTTAACTGCCTAGCACTCAATCTGGTTTTTGAATCTCATAAAGAGGTTGAGTTCAAAGTGACCATTACTCTATTATCAAATTAAGTAAAGGTATTGAATATGTGATTCACTGAACACTTTTTTGAGGAATTTTCAATTTCATTCTCAAACAGTGTAGCATGTGGCCACAGGAAAGTAAGATGAAATGCATATTAAGTATCATTCCAACTTGGCCCAGTTTGTTTGAATAATATCGAGCATCTGAATCAAAAGTAAAATAAATTATAAAGCATTTATTATGGTGGCTGCTTATTATGTATTAAGCATTAGTGTAATAAATATATACATATAATATGTTAATTTCTTATCATTCTCTTTTAAACAAAGCTAGATCTCTATATAGGTTTATACATTTTATTTTTTAATGACTATATATACATTTATATGTGTTTATAACCATTTCTAATAATTCTTGGGTTTACTTTGGATGTTCATCTCCTAGGAGAACTTCTGTGTGGTCCTCAGATGTTAATGTGCACTGAGCTTATTTGACAGGTACTTAAATAGAAACAAAAGACATGAAAGATATGAACACGCAAACTCACTGCCCTTCTTTCACTCCCTCCAAATCTGTAACTCCTCCATTCCTGATCAGGCTCTGCTTTTTATTTATTCATGTACTTATTAAAAAAGCTTTCAGAGAGCACCTACTGTATCTCACTCTGCTAGTCTCATTCTTTTTCCTCTGCAAAAGCTGATCACTCTTCATTCTACCTCTTTCTCTATCAGTTTCTTCTGTATGAATGACAATTTTAAGTAACTTTCTTGAAGGCCTGGCCAGAGAAAGGACTGTTTCATGTGTCATGATCCTCATATGTTCTTCAGGCACTTTTGTTCCAGACAATAACCCAATTGACTTATTACCATTAATTCATCCCTCAAATATTTACTTAGGCCCTAAAACTAAGGTAAAGCCTATGCCTTCCATTTTTAAAGTCAGGGAAAGATTGACATACAAATGAATAATTATGATTTAAAGTGGTAAAATAAAAATTTAATAAAAACATACGTTTATCTTCTTTCTCACCATAAGAGAAAAGAAAATATGGCATTCCATCTAACACAGTGCTTTGCCAACAGGAATGTAGAAGAAACCAAACACAACATACCAAGTGTTCGGAATGGCCTCTGACTTGGTAGATGGGAGAAGAAACCAGGCTTCAATGCATTTGTAATCACAACGTCAAAAAGGTCTGCAAAATCATTCCTAAAAAGCAAAAAAATTTCCCATAAATTTATTTTCAGGTTATAAATTAACTAGAAATAGAAGGTGTCTTCCAGACAACTCTTTTGAGTATAAACATAACTGGGGGGAAAATGGCACATTGAATCTAGGTATTAGGCTGGCTTTTCTCATGGTGGTAACAGTTATGGTGGTGAATTCAACAGTTTCTAATGGCTACAAATATTTGGAACCTCTATCTTCAAATTTGGGGATTGAAATTTGTATTTATTAGCTTGAAGAGTTAATAATTTTGTGTGTTACATGGGTCCTACAGAAAACAGTATTATAGGCTCGGTGCCTGTGGCTCAGGCAGCTAAGGCGCCAGCTACATACACCTGAGCTGGCGGGTTCGAATCCAGCCCGGGCCTGCCAAACAACAGTGATGGCTGCAACCAAAAAAATAGCCGGGTGCTGTGGTGGGTGCCTGTAGTCCCAGTTACTTGGGAGGCGGAGGCAGGAGAATCGCTTGAACCCAGGAGTTAAGAGGCTGCTGTGAGCTGTGATGCTATAGCACTCTACCCAGGGTGACAGCTCGAGGCTCTGTCTCAAAAAAAAAAAAAGAAAACAGTATTATAGCAAGTCAGGTGAAATCTTTCATAGGATGCTCAAAAAGATATTTTATTTTGAAAATCAGTATAGTATTATAATGTGGCATTTTTTTAGATGACAACTAATGAATTTTAATCTGTACTTAGTATTATACTAGGGATTATTTTAGATGCCAAAGGAAAGGTAGTCCCTCTCCCTGAGGAGCACACTGTCACATTGGGGAGACAGTATTTGCCCAACATTCCAGAGTATTTTTTACAAATCAAAAGAGCAATAAACAGAAATTAAGGTAGGGAGAAAAATTTTGTCATTTACGCTAATGTAAAATAAATTAAATCTCCTGAGTGTTTGTTCCAGAGCATGTTCTCACTACAAGGGCTTCAGCCTTAATTTACTGCATGGATCCCAAGCCTCTGTATAATTCAGACAGCAGAAAATCCCCTCACAGATAGCAAGTACATTACAGAACAAATTAACCCCCCATACAAGCTAAGGAACACAGAAAGTTGGTGGAGGTCAGTTTTGAGGCTAAAACTCACTCCAACTCATGGCAATTCAGTATTTACTGAAATATGAAGATATATTAGGGGACATGTTACAGCCCATTGTAGAATCTTGCTCTGACCATGAAAATTTTCTGGTATTGTCCATAAGAATGACATAGATAAGTATTAACACATTGAAACTTATCAGCTACTCTAATACTACTGCTATTTAAATATCCTCTCATACCTGTGAGGGGATATTTATTCAGGTTCCCCCAATAAAAGCTGGCCAGAGGACCCTAGTTTCCTAGGCCCAGGCAATTTCATGAAGGGAACCCCCTGCTTTTTTGCCCCAAGTTAATAGGCTCATTAACACTGAAAAGGTGTTTCCCAACTACCAAGTCCTGGCCAAAAGTAATTCTTAAGACCTTATATCCCTAGACAAAGGACCCAGGAGACTTTCCACCTTGGGTCTTCCCCTTTGCCAGAAGCTCTGGTTCTTTTTACTCCTTCTGTATTCCTTTCTGGCTAATAAATCCTATCTTACCACTGATCTGTGGTCTGTGGGTTCATTCTTCCAATCCCTGAGACCAAGGACCTACTGCTGAAAGAAATTCCAGTCACAGTATTATTGTACTATTTTTAAGATGATGAAGTCAAGGCTTAAAGAGGTTATATAACCTGCCACAGGTCACATAGTAAGTTGTAGAGCAGTCCCAAGTCTGTCTGATTTTCAAGTCTATGTACTGATACTTCTTTGATTTTCATGGATATCAATCACATCCCTGGATGTGCTAAATTGTACAAGTATATAGCTTCACACTGTAATGGCTATAGAGTGGCTGAACTCCACTGGGAAAATAATCTATAATTTAGTGTCCCTCAGTAATCATCTAAGCTGAGAAACCAAATTCATGGAAGATTGAGGGATGTGCAGTCTGTTCACCTTTCATAAAACTGAAAGCCCTGACCATCAGTGAGCTATGAGCATACTGACTCCCAGCACCACTGCTTTGCTAAAATGTACTTGGTGGGGGGGAAGAGTGGGTGGGTGGGTTGCTTTCAGCAGATATTGAGGTATGTTATGCGGAAAAAACACAACTTATGACTCAGCAATGTTTAGTTGATAACTATAACTATAGTATATAGTCAGCGTTGTACTATTTTTAAGATGATGAAATCGAGGCTTAAAGAGGTTATAAAACCTGCCCCAGGTCACACAGTAAGTTGTAGAGCAGTCCCAAGTCTGTCTGATTTTCAAGTCTATGTACTGATACTTCTTTGATTTTCCTGGATATCAATCACATCCCTGGATGTGCTAAATTGTACAAGTATAACTTGTACATCATAATTAGTTAACATCATAACTATAATGATATAGTCAGGGTTGACACTTTTTAAAAAGCACTGGACCAGTGTGCTATCAGTTTTTATAAGACAATGAACATGAAACAACTCATCACTTACCCCAGGATATATTCACAGAGTAGTCTACAGTAATCACTGTGAGAACTGGTAATTAACAGAAGAATTTTGCCCGCATTCTTTAGCTGTCGAAGCCACTTTTTGACAGATTCAGGACATCTATGTAAATATCTGCCTGGATCTCTTTTTATTTCTGGAAAATACATTCCACAGTTTTCTGAAAGACAAAAATACCAGAGAGTTTTAAAAGAAATATTTTTGACATGGAATATTCTCAAACAAGTTAATCTCTTTCAAAGCTACTATAGACAAAAGGCGAAAACTACATTCGAACAACTTAGCAATGTTGCTCATACTGTTTTTAAGAATACTTTCTTTTTAGATTAATTAGGCTATACACAATTAGGTTACACTGTTTGTGTTTGTAAGGTAAAGTTTAAGTTGTAGTTATATCCTTCACCCAGGAAGTATGGCATATATCTGTGTAATGTACTTGTTAAGTGAGAATTTACCAAACCCCTTTCCTTCTTCCTCTTACTTGAATTTAGCTGAGTTTTTCTCTCCTGTGGGCCTGTAGTTGTTATCTACTAGTTTCAATTTAATATTGAGTACATGTGATACTTGTTTTTCCATTCTTGTGATACTCTGCGTAGGAGAATGGTTCTCCAAATCCTTCTAGGTTGTTAGAAAAGATACAAAATATGATAGTTGAAAATGTCAGTTGATAACATTGGCTGGCCATTTGACAAGAATTGATAAACTTTTCAAACAGATAAGGAATACCGTATCAACATTTTCAAACCAGTGAAAAAACTTACTGCATCTGAAATATCAGTTACTAATAAATATTCTTGTAATTATTAAATATATATTTGCTGAATACAGATAAGAAACAAATAAGCACTCAGATAATGCACCAGGAACACATCTTTGGCATAAAGTAGCTGAGAAGGGAGTAGGGTTCCTTAGAGTCACAGTAGTGTTCCAGGTAGAACCCATATTAGGGGAACCAGTCTACAGCCTCTGAGAAGCACAGAGATGTTAAATGGAAAAACCAGAGCAAAATAAGCCAGAAGACAAAAGTAAAAAGCTACTGCTGCTAACAGGGAAGACTGCAGGACTGGAATCACAGAACTGGGAGTGCTGGCTCTGCCCCGTTAGAGAGTACAGTAGGTCAGGCTGAGCTCCAAGGCAGATGGTGGCAGCATCCCCAGATGTCCTGGCTAACCTCATCCACAGTGCTTGACTTAGTGCCATGTATGTATGTATTTATGTATTTTTGAGACTCTGCCCTGGGTAGAAGGCCATGCTCACAGCAACCTCAAATTCTTGGGCTCAAGCGATCTTCTTGCCTCAGCCTCCTGAGCAGCTGGGACTACAGATACTGGCCATTACATCCAGCTAATTTTTTTATTTTTAGTAAAGAAGGGGGTGTCCCTCTAGCTCAGGCTGGTCTCAAATTCCTGAGCTCAGGCAATCCACCTGCTCTAGCCTCTTAGAATGCTAGGATTACAGGTGTGAGCCACCATGCCGGCTGACTTGGTGCCTTTTAAAGTTGTGTGTATGTAACAGATAATTGCAGGTGTTTTTTTTTTTTTTTTTTTTTTGAGACAGAGTCTCACTATGTTGCCCTTAATACAGTGCCATGGCATCGCAGCTCACAGCAACCTCAAACTCTAGGGGTTAAGCGATTCTCTTGCCTCAGTCTCCAAGTAGCTGGGACTATAGGTGCCAGCCACAATGCCCGGCTGTTGGTTATTTTTTTGTTGTTGTGGTTGTCATTGTTGTTTGGCAGGCCTGGGCCAGGTTCAAACCCACGGAGCTATGGGTACCAAGCCAGATAATTGAAGATTTGGTTGAACTGTTACTGGATTCATAAAGCATTTTTGGAAGTATTGTTCTCTAAGCATGATAAAACAAACAAGCAGATAAAGAGAATGCACGTTCTCACTTTCTCTAACTGCGTGCATAGACAAAACAACAGGTTAAAGAGCTTGTACTGAATGACAGACTCTGCGATACCTGCATATGGGACACCTGAGTAACTCTGTTCAGTGGGATGCACTTGAAATAACTGAAATAAAAATTTTATTTCAAGAGTATCAGAAGAATCTCTAAGTGAAACAAATGGAACAAATGGAAGCAAATACTGCTGTCTGCCTAATAGTGTGCTCCCCAACTTCGTGGTGGACAGTTCTCTGGTTTTGTTTGAGGTTTCATCTATCAGTCTACACATATTGTGGCAATTCCCTCCCTTGCCAGGGATTTGTTTAGAATGTTCAAGAGAGCCATTCACGGAAATGAGACCCAAGAAGAACATTGCTAGAGAACTTTGAAGTATTATATGTAGATAAAAAGTAATATACAAAGGGGAATGTCCTCTCTTCTACTACTGGAATTTGCCACGATTATAAGTTCAACTTAGGACTGCAATAGCCTTCTTCAACACAAAGTACAAATCTGACATACCAGGGATGGCAGAGTGGAAATAAGAAAAGATTCTGGCTTCCTGATGACATCACTGGGTTTTGGATTGAGCCTAACTAACCATCATTGAAGTAGCACCCAGCCTCTGGACAACTTCTAGTCATATAAAATAACTCACTTTAATAATAGCTTAAACATTAAGGATATTTATTATTTATAACTTAAAACATCTTGATTATGAAAATAATCACAAAAATATCATATTCAGACCAAAAAAAAAAAAAAAAGACAAAAGAAAGACTATGTTAACAATGTGAGAATATTATTTAGACATCAGAGGACCAAGAACAAAAACAAAGTTTGTGCTCTTCTTGTATTCTGCTCTACAGGAACTTTTGTGTGTAAATCACTGGGATCTCTTGCTATCCCATAAGCTAAATAATTGCCCTTAAAAAGATTAAAACATATTTTCTGCTTTACAGAACAGGGACCAGTAAGAAAAGGCCAATGTAAGAAAGAAATAATAATAAAGCTAAACAGTTAAGAATTAAATAGTTTAAGTGGATGACTACCAAAGTAATTTCAGAGACTTGTCTCTTGCTCAGAACTTACTATACCTAAGGAGTCATATGTGAGACTATTTCAGTTAGAAGAAAGAATTTTGTCTTGAAAGGAATTTTATGGGCTGCATAACAAATGATTTATACTATATAATGCTAAATTATAGGGAAAACTTCTGGATTCAGGAAAAAAACTGTTGAGAAAGTTTTCTTCTTAGCTATACAGTACGTGCTTAGTGCCCTCTAGTGACCCAAACAGAAGTTACTGTTTAAAAAGCTACTGTTATCATTTCTAAACCAATAAAAAATTTTTTTTAATTTCTTACCTAGATTAATTTCACTAGTGTCTTAATTAGCAATACCTAATTCAAAGGAGTGAAAACATAATAGTTTAATCATAAAATCACTCTCTTAAGAAATAATGAAATTTCTTTGTTTTCTTCACAAGCTAGAATGAAGTGAACAAATTAAAAAAGATAAGTCCTATAAAATTAAATACCCAGTGCTGGATTATGAATTGCACTTACTAAAAAATATCACTGGAGAAAATATTTTTGTCCCCTGTAGCCTCAAATCATTAAGAAGAGATATAATTAGACAAAAGGACACTTATCTTTCTATTGAAATCAATCTATTAAACTAAAGGAAGAGTTGTATTAAACATACCATGTGAATTATAACTGTCTGTTAAATTATTTTCCAAAAGAGAATGTAAACTATTTTTTTTTTGAGACTATAAACTCTTAAAGGCAAGAAATACATATGCTTGGCATGGAGCAAGCATTCAATGTATGAATCCCTAAATTAGTGCAGCGGCAGACATGGAACATTTGTTTCTTTACATTCTAATATAACTTATAAGATATGGCCAAGTGTGAGTGACCAAAAACTGTGTTATTCATGTACTATATAAAAATCACCCTATTAATGTATGCTTTCATTTTTTTTACCCCCACTGGGGGGAAAAATCATGTTTAATTACGATACTAAAAGATCAACACCAAGCAAAACAGGGAATTTAGATCAAAGGTGCAAAGAAATGGTATTATTTGTTCTTAACTCACAAAGCAGTCTGTGTTTTCACTTGACCTCTAAAGGAATTCCATTTCACTGCCACTTTATGTAATTCATTTTCCTGGCCTCTCTACCTCATTTATATCCTTAGATGCTGATATTTTCTACGTCCAGCTGGGATAAATTTTTTAAAAAGCTGATTCTAAAGAAAAAAAGGTTAGCTATCCTACGTTAAAAATGTGGTTGATAACAGTCATAAAAATAATAGCAAAGTGTTGGAACAGTAATACGTACATAAAAAGGCCTATACATATTAAACAGGATTTAGGGACCTCTCGTGGTTAAAAAAAAAAATAGTGCAGCTTGAGTATCAAAAATACTTCTTTAGTTTAAGAGACAATTCTGCCACATCACTATTTATATCATCACTGAATAAGTAAGCATTTTTCTTGTTAACTATGTAACTACTGGTGGTGTGATTTGTGGCTACGGTTTTCAAAGCTGTTACCCAAGAGGATTAGAGATACGGATGCTAACACCTTCACCCTCAGCCTCCAACTAAGGTCTGTTACTGTTCCCATTGCAGAACATAATTTAAGAGAGATTTAAATATTTATAGTTTTTATAAGTTATGTAAGAGAATGCTAGTGAACAGCTAAAATGTTTACCTATGAATTGTTTAAATTTACTTGCTGTAGAGATAGTATTTTTTGGAAAAATAACTAAAATTTTTCTTGGCTAAGAGACACTGAAATACTTTTTGGAGGATAAAAGAGATAAATTGCTTTTCTTCTTAGAGGGCAAAGTATACAATTGGAATTTGATATTGAGACAGATTTTCTGTCTATATAACAGACATATGATTTGTATCTATTTGTATTTTATTTTTAAATAAACCTAGAATATAAAATAATTAATAAAAACTAGAATATTTATTTTAAGTAAAATGAGAATCTATATGCTAAATATAATGCTTAGAAAATGATGCCAAGTCAGAACTTGGAGATAAAGTATATAATATATTGAAAAACATAATTCATAAAATTTATACTTTAACAATATCTGACTTCGGGCTCTGTAATGTAATTCACATATATGTTCCCTACCCCAAAGATTTTGGTAATTGGTCTGGGCTAGGCTATCACATTGGTATTTATTTTTAAATCTCCACAAGTCATTCTAATATGTCACTAGGACTAAGAATTATTGCTCTGAAATATAAGACTCTATTACTGTCTGCATATTTTGCCTTCTTCACTGGAATTTTCGATTTTATTGTATCTTTAATACCTAACAGATAGGCATAATAGGCAATTAAAAAATATTGACTGTTGATTATCTTAAATGTCATTGTGGATGATGATCTTTAAAATTTTTACTCTTACTTTATACCAATTAAGCATAGCATGCTAGATTGAATTAAGTACTCCATTTATAGAATAGTAGATTTCATACCTATGGACTAGGGAAAAAAGGAAATGGAATTCTTTCAGAGAAAACTTACGTAAACAGTTTAAATCAACACAGACAAGCTAAAGAGACTTCTTTATCTTTCAAAAGCCATCAAAACGGCAAACCTTGGAATACACTATATAAACATGGTTTCTGGTCATCAGTGTTTTTCAATTTTGGGATGTTAATATCTTTAGATAGGATTACATATGTACCCTACCAGTTTATCACAATTGGCCCAATACATATTATATTATACTTGGCATAGTCAACTCCCCTGTTGCCATCAGAATTCACAACCAATATGATGCCAATATGAGTTCTAAAATAATTTAGCTTCCTTTTTCTGATATGGTTATTGGACAGCTGTAAATCTGGAGAGAAGTTTTTTTTGTGTGTGTGTGTGTGTGGTTTTTGGCCGGGGCTGGGTTTGAACCCACCACCTCCGGCATATGGGACCAGTGCCCTACCCCTTTGAGCCACAGGCGCTGCCCCTGGAGAGAAGTTTTAACAACCTGCCTGGTGTTACTAACATAACGAATCCTCTGATGAAGACACTGACTGTTGAGAGAGACAGCAGCATATCCATCTGGTGACAGAAAGAACTACATATAGTAACATCTGGAAAGGCTGTAACATCCACAAGGTGACTTGGTGAGGTAAATTTTATAGGGATTCATGTAGTCTTAATTAGGTTGAAAACTCAGCCATATGTTCAGCAATGGAGGAGCTGTTGCTTTTTGGCAACTTCAAAATATGGAGCCTGTAATCAGCTCAGTTCTAAGGTATAGACAAAGCGTAATTAAAAAGTTTAGGGACCATGTTGTACAATTTAATTAATTTTATGTACTTGTGACACTGTCATGTTTTTGGAAAGATATTTGTACTCTAGAAAGTGGGGCAAGAATAATGTGTTCCTCATTCATAGCCCTAGGCATTGGCTCTGTATGTGTTCTTAAGAGGAGAGGTACATTAGGACCAGAATGTTCAGAACTAGGACAGCAACAATTCCCACCTTTCAGACTAAAACTGAATTACCGGTTCAATTCTGGATGACACTGTTCAAGAGAGAGTGTGTCTGAGACAATACATGGGCACGGACATCAGATAAAAGATCTCTTTTGAAAAATAGAAGGCTTATGCTGGGAACAGGAATGAAGAGAAGAAAGAGTTGAACATGCCAATGTAAGAACAGTGACAGTGCTACAGGCAAGTGGAAGTAGGAGAAGTATTAAGTTATGACACCTGAATCCTGGATTCTCAAACTGGGAAGCATGACAAATACCCTGCAGCACTTGTAGCAAGTATCAATGCCTGTCCCCTACCCTAAATATCTCTGGTGGGGCCCTAGAAATTCACATCTGGCCAATCAGGCATTTATAAACCTATGAAATAGGTGGTTTTGAAGGCCCATTTTAACTCTAGGATTGCCTGAGTCTATGCCTCGATGGTGATGTCCAGTCAGATAACTCTTTAGTCACAATAAACACCTGTTTCTACAGCGTTTCTCCACCTCTAACACAGGTCTTTTCTTAATATACATATGTATATTATCTTTCCCAAATAGGATTTCTGAAGGGCAGCGATTCTCAAACTCAAGGGTAAATTAGAATCACCCAGAGGGCTGATTCAATGGGTGTGGGGGATGCAGCCTGGAAATGTGTATTTCTAACAATTTCCCAGGATGGTTGACAGTCAAAGACCACACTTTGAGAATTATTGCAGTAGAATACTCTTTTAAAACCAGATAGCTTTTGAAAGCACTTTTCCCCTAGTGGAACTTGATCTTCACTATTTTTAGCTAGGAATGCAGAAACTAGATTAAGCACATTTAATGCTATCAGGTGAAAATTTTCAAACCTGTGTCTTCTGTTAACTTGGATCTAGAGCTGGGTATGGTGGCACATGCCTATATTTCCAGCTGTCCAGGAGGCTAAGGTGGGAAGATCCTGAGCCTAGGAAATCAAGTCCCACCTGGGCAATACAGTGAGACCCCCCCCATCTCTAAAAAAAAAAAAAAAAAAGGATCTAAGCCAAAAGCTTTTTAAGGTTTTAAACATTATTTTCATTAGCTTTGTAAAAAGGATACACACAAGGGTAAAAATCCGATTGTTTTTCAATGTACTATTTTGCATTAGTTTTGATTTCTCAGCCATGAAAGCAGTAATTTTGTGTAGGTAAAGCAAAAAAGAAACAGAAGGCATTCAGTCATAATCCCACAGATGGTAGCTTCGCGCCATTGGCTCCTCAGCCAAGCACATACACCAAATGCCTGAACCTGCGGTTCCTCAAAAGAGGGAGGGGAGGGAGGGGGAGAATGGGTGGAGGGAGGGTGGGATTGGTGGGATTACACCTGTGGTGCATATTACAAGGGTACATGTGAAACTTAGTAAATGTAGAATATAGATGTCTTAACGCAATTACTAAGAAAATCCCGGGAAGGCTATGTTAACCAGGGTGATGAAAATGTGTCAAACTGTTTATAAAACCAGTGTATGGTGCCCCATGATCGCATTAATGTACACAGCTATGATTTAATAATTAAAAAAAAAAGAAAAAAAAAGATTATCACCAAGTTTCTCATCATAAACTTTTGAAGCCAGAATTAGTGGGCTAATATATTCCAAGTGCTAAAAGAAAAAAAGAAATTGTTTCATTTCTCTTGGATAAATATGTTAAGTGTCTGACAACTTTTTAAAAATGTACCAAACTAACAGGGATTAATCTAAAAATAACTGTGCTAAGTGAAAGAAGCCAGACAAAAGATGCTTACAATATGATTCTATTTAAAGAAATTTCTAGAAAATTCAAACTAATTCATAATAACAGAAATCAGATCAGTGTTTAGAGGAAGGAAGTAGAGATTAAAAAGGGGCACAAAATTTGGGAGCATGTTTAATATATTCATTATGTATTAATTATGGCAATTATGTTTGATACCTGGCGATATATAATAAAACTTATCAAACTGCACACTTGAAAAAAAAAAGAACAGAAACAGCCAGGATCCTAGGCCTTAACTGCACTTCTAAAAGCATTTACTTTTTAGTAAAGCTTATTATATTTGAAGTGGCATTTTCCATGTTCTCCTACATGTGATCTATATATAGAATACATATTCAACTTATTGTACATATTATATTCTAGGAATATGTGCAGTGAATCAGGTTTCCAAAATGGACACAATATTATCTCCCATCTCACAAGTTAGTCTCGAGCTGGAGCTGACTGCTCCATTCCTCTGAATCTGGGCAGGACCTTTTAATGCTCTGACCAATAGAATGTGGCACAAGTGACACTGTTAGTTCCAGGTGTAGCCCCTTTAACTGGCCTGATAGCTTCGGCTCCCTATCTCTTGGAAGCCAGGTACAATGTAGGATGTGCCAGCAATCTGAGAAAACCGTGTGGTGAGGAGCATGTCAGACAAAGAACTTGTGTGCAGGTACTGAAATGGCAAGCCCTAGCTGAGTGCTGAGCTAAAAGCTTCAGCTGGAAGTGAGCTCCCTTGGACATCCAGCCCAGTCAGGCCTTCAGATGATTGTAGCCTCAGCTGATACTTGTCTGTAACTAACGGAAAAGTCCTAAGTGAGAAGCACCCAACTGAACCCCAAATCATTTGTGACAATCAACTGTGGTTTTAAGCTAATTTTTGTAGTGGTTTTTTTCCTATGGAATAATAGATAATCAAAACAAGATGCTTTGGAATGAAGTCAAAATTTTAATTATTTTCTCTGTGAAATTCAAGATAAGAAAACATTTATAAATCCTTCTAGAAACATCTGAAATAAAAGTAATTAGGTTCTAAATTGTTTTTCTTCACCTCCAAAAGCCCTCCACTATTATATAATAGTTATATATAATATATAAATAATTTACAAAATGTAAATACATAAACAGTTTGTCACCATAAATCTTTTAAACTGGTTTAAAAATTTCAAATTAACCAGCATTTAAGGTTAAGTTCTACATAATACTTCTGACTTCTCATCTACTTTAAATATATACTTAGAAATTGAAAACAACCAATTTCTGAAAACAACCAATTCATTTTAGAAGTAAAAAATGAATCTCTTGGGGATGTCTGCCCTCCATTAAATCTCAACTCAAAAACTTTGATATTTCTTTAATAAAACATTGGTCTTCAAAGAAGCATGCATTTTAAAGATCAAATTTTTATCACAAGGGTGCACTGTTTCCTTAATTACTTTAGTTCAAATAATCTTCAGTGTCTTTAGAAATATCTTTTCTTTCTAATAAAGCCAGAAGTATGCAGAGCTGTATCTCACAAGAAATACATTTAGAAACACACAAAGATTATAATCATAAAGAATTACTTATTCACTGTCTGGCCTCGCAGTGTATTACATAAACATGACAGCTCCAGTAAGGCTCTTAAGTCTGCCACATTTATGGCTAGCACACACAGAATAGTTTAACAGATACTTTAAGGAGACATTACTGATTTTCTTTTTTTTTTTTTGACATTACTGATTTTCATCATACATTTCCACCTAAATCTGAATTGTATCAGATATATCTTCTACATGGTTTTTCAAAATACCAGTTGGACAGTTACCCTATGTTAACTGAAAAAAAGAAGAAAACGAACTCACTTAAGTTTCAGATCAGTGACATTTTAATTCAGGTAAAATGTTTTGATTGAATTATAATTTTGTTAATAGAAGAGAGAATTAGAGTAATTAAATAATTTCTTTTGATATAGCCAAGAAACACATAGGATGTATTTGTAACCTGCAACATTTCTTGAGGAATATGAATGTCCTAAACCTAGAGGGATTAGGGTTCTTAATCTAGAGTCTATTCTTTGGGCTCAGTGGGTGAATGAAAGCCTAACATGTTGTTCATTAGTGTGTTGTGAGTGTTACGGATTAGAGCAGGGATAGGTGGGCTCTCTAGCTTTCATAAGATTCCTGGGGTGAGAGACATGCAACCCCGCTCCCCAATGAGGTGAAGAGCCACAGATTTAGATTCTCCTAGAATAACAGAGTCCAATAAAAAAAGCATTCCAATACTCTGTCTTTATTGTTGTCAAGAATAATCTTATAAAAATGTCTTAGAAAAAAAGAGATTCTTTATAATAGGTAGTACAGAATTTTTGCACAAATAAATATAATTTCAGGACTCTATTTTTTATATATTCTAAGTCCAATAAATTTATACTTATTTAGGATAGGTAAAAAAATGGTAGCTGTAGTTAATTTAATTTGTAGGTTGAGAATTATATCAAATATATAACTAAAAACATATGTAAAACATAATATCCTGATGTTAAAATTATACTGAAAATAAAAATATTTAAAGATTAAATTATTGCTTTAAAAATATGATACATTCTTGCTACAGAAAATTCAATTCATTATATTGGGGTTTCTACTGCTGTGTAATGTAATACCATCTAAAAACATGGTGGCTTAAAATATATTTCTAACTCTCATGATTCTGAGGGTTGACTGCACTCAGCTGGGTGGTGGTTCTCAAAGTGGTGCTACCCAGATGTCATTGGGTCTGGAATCATCTAAGGTTTCTTCACTCATTGTCTGGCACCTGAGCGGGGCTGGGTGGAACAGTGAGGGCTGGTAAACATCTCCCCAGTTAGCGAGCTTGGGTTTCCTGTGGCTAGTGGGTCTCAGGGTAGTTAGACTTCATTAATGGTAGCAGAGAAAGTATTCTGAAATAAGCAAAAACTGCAAAGGCTTCTTATGACCTAGTCTTACAAGTAGACAACAATACTTCTGCTGCATTTAACTGGTGCTGTAGAGTAAGCTCATTTTTCAAAAAGAAGAAAAAAGAAAGGTGTTAATTTTGGGAGGCATGATTCATTTGCAGACTAGCTACAAACATCCTAATACTTCTGTGTAATTTCTGCCAGTATGTTTCTGTTCATATGTAACCATGGGGGAATTTCAAGCATACCACATACAGTTCTGTTATCTGTGTTTTTGTTCAGCATCACATTTGAGGGATTTCCTATGGCATTAACATTTTATTTTGAAAGATTTTTCAGGGTTTTAACTTAATCTCAAAGTTTTAAAATGGATTATTTATAATAATTATCCTTATAATAACTAACATACTTTGAATGATTATTTTCTCCCAACAGTTCTAAGACCTTTGTTACTATTAATGTATTTGATCCTATAACAACCAGGGATGGATCCTATATTGTATCTATTCTGCAACAGAGAAAACTGAGGTACAGGAAGGAACCTGTCCAAAGTCACATAGCTACCATGCGGCAAATCAGGATTTCAACATACCCAGTCTGTTTTCAGAGCTTGTGCAACACTGCTTCTCCCATAACATAGCATTTGGGGACTATATAGTAACTTCAGGGTCACCATAAATCCTTATTTCCTTTTTTTTTCATATGGTACACTATTACATAATGTCACAGTTTAGGAGCTTTGGGGTTAATTGGAATTTCAGTGAGAATCTGGAAAAATTTGGATAAGTCAAATTATGTTTCTGTAGAGGAAAAAAGTATCTATCAATATGCATTCTAATTATAATCATAGCATCTAGAAATCACCTCTGTCAAACCTGTCATGTGGAATATGATTAGTGACCACAGACTTAGCTCTAAGATTACAGTTAATAATATACCAGGGAATGGAATAGAGTGTTCAAGAATCCTAGTCTAGGCTCTGCATCCATAGTTCAGTGGTTAGGATGCCAGACACATACACCGGTGCTGGTGGGTTCGAACCTGGCCCTGGCCTGCTAAACAACAATGTCAACAACAACAACAACAAATAGCCAGGTGCTATGGCGGGTTGCCTGTAGTCCCAGCTACTTGGGAGGCTGAGGCAAGAGGATCACTTGAGCCCAAGAGTTTGAGGTTGCCATGAGCTGTGATGCCACAGCTTTCTACTGAGGGCGACATAATGAGACCCTGTCTCAAAAAAAAAAGAATCCTAGTCTACTAAATCTCATCACTTACATGTCTAAATCCAGTATATGTATTTTTAGATCTTACTTTTACATCTTGTGACCACTGTCTTTTAAGGAAGAAACAGAAATCAAATACTTTAAATGGCATACCTGTTTAACTCTGTTGCTACTGAATAATAATTATAAGATTCAATTCTGCTCTTCCTCAAGATTTCTACCTATAGAAGTTCTTTGAAATCACTGAGCTGATCTTATCTCTGTTAATCTGCTAATTGAGCCCTTATCTGAAATAGGGGGAAAAAAACAAATAAATGTCTCACATTAAAGGATAAATATTATCTCCCTTCCTGGAATGCCCAGCCTTCCCTCTGCTGCCTGGTGAACCTGGGAGGCTTATCACAAGCCTCCCTGGTGATCCTGGGAGGCTTATTACCTTCTGTGCAGAGCCCTCCTAATGACCCTACCCGCCATCATGCCATCTCTGGACATCCATTATGACATTCATCACACATGTACAGTAGAACCTCCATAGTTGACCACCTCCCTACATTGACCAATACCGTAAGTTGACCTAATTTTCATAGACTGGACAAGGTCCACATGTACTCAGTGCAAGTTCCTTATGTTGACCACCTCCATATGTTAACCAGTTTGTTATGGTTCATGAGGTGGTCGACTTGCAGAGGTTCTACTGTATTTTTCTTTCTTTGGAGACTGAGATCTTTTAGGAAGGGAACTGTGTTTCTATTCATGTTTATGTTCCCACTGTCAGGCAAAATATTGTAATAATTGCAGAAGTAAGTGTATGTGCTAGGAGAGCTACCAGCTTAGATTCACCAGATGGCCATAGAGACCACAAGCTAAGAAAGAGATGTATAAGTATCAATATAATAGCTGTGATTTCGTTTCTTTGTGCATAAAGCCTGTAATATTTACTTTCTGGCCCTTTAAGAAAAAGTCTGCTAGTTCCGGATATATAGTATTTCATAATTATAGGACAGTAACTTAAAAAGAAACAAATAGTTAGACCTCATTATTAGAAAGTACCAAAAGATATTATAATAAATAATATCATTAATTTGCTTAAAAGCTCTGTAGACCCTCAGCAGAAGGAATATTACATCGTTCATGATAAAACTTCTGAAAGACAACAGAAGTTTGTCCTTTTATCACAGTGAATCCCCAGGCCTGATTTAACTGCCCCTCAATTATTCTCTGTCCTGGGTCCACTAATAGTATAGCCCATAAGACACAAGAGGGGTCTCTTCAGTTGGACACATTCTGAAAACAAATCTGAATCTGCCATTGCTATTGCCCTATAATTCTAGCACACTTTATTTTTAGTCTCTGAGTAAAATGCTTCAGGCTCACTTGGTTTGTCTGTTAATGGAGCAATGGCAGGGGCCACAGCACAACAAGCTCTCTCAGGCACAGAGAGATCAGATGGTAATATTTTCCCTTGTTAATGTCAGAGGAAATAGGAAGATCCAAAATGCACATGATGACATGATGACATCATCAGAATGAGCTAAAGAGCCTGTGGCTTGGGATGAATAAAGGCTCTGTTGCCTAAATACACTCTTAACAAATTACCTGTGCAAAAAACAGAAATGTTTTTTCTTGGAATAGCAAATTAAAGATGTGTCCAGGTAAAATCTGGGACAGATTTTAGGGGCTAGCTTTGAAGAGATACACTGCAGTTTTTGTCTCAAATAGTTCTGAAATGCATTCGGAGGATTTTGTTTCCACCAGAAGTTGGTCCACTGACGGACTATACTGTCTGGAAACCTCCCATCTCCTCCAGAATAGAAAAGTAGGAGATTTAAAATGGAATAACTCTAGGCAAAGAAGGCTCAGAGATGTTGCAATGTTCATTCCTTTAAAATATAATTACAGTTGATTCTCTAGCTCTGAGGCACAGAGAGATCAGAAACAATAACAGGAACAAAGGAATCATAAGCCAGACTTTAGGGTTCATTTACTGTAAATGTCTTCAGAAAATCTGCCTCCCACTAAGGGCTGAAGCTCTCAATTATTTAACAAACAGAAGACTTGGAATACAACTTTCGCTGTGTTTCTCTAATCTGGTTTGTCTTTTGTAGGAGTAGTCCAATGGAAAGCCAAAATAGCATTTTAGTATGTATATGCTAGGGTATATATATAGGGTAAATTCAACCCCCAAATCAGCATAAATAACTAAAATTGATCCATGAGGGGAACCTAGTCCTCATTTTATAATGAACAGTGACGAGGTTCAGGACCAAAGCCTTCGGGCAGCTTGGAACCTCTTGTAAGCAGTGGGCAGGGCTTTAGGTACACACAGAGTGGACATCTGGACAGGAGGAGTTCAAGAGTGGCTAATGGCTGGGTATGGCTGGCCTCCAGAGAATACTCTACTCCAGGTTCAATGCTGTTAACCTCACAGTCCCTCCTTTTTCTTCTCTGGCCTGACTCCTTTTACCTCTTTCACGCTGCCTCCTTCCAACCTGAATAATGCAACAATTTTATGTACCTTGGGCATTTTTCTAGATACACATATATTAACATAAAAATCATATGTTTTTTTAAAACACAAATATGAAATACTTTTAAAATAATTAATAACAACTTTGTCAGGTTAACATGAAAAATCTAAAAAATCAGATTATGAACTCAGTCTTTACACATATTTGTACCTATTGTCACCTGAATAATGAGGTTCATAAATCTAGAAACAGGAACTTTACTTTTCATAAAGAACTTCCATCTGCAGGGTTACCATTCTGATAGGCTGGGAAACAACAGCTTCAGGTAGAAGCTCAGAACAGGTCCTCAGGAATTTATGCTGAGCAGGGTGGCCCAAATATATATATTTAACAAGTTACAGGAGGACTTATGAATATTTATAAAAGGAGAAACACACATTTGGAACTGAGCTTCATGCCCTCCTAGGTTGCATGTGCAAAAAAATGGTGGTTGACACCATGATACAAAGGTGGCATATTCTGCCCTCTGACAGAAAGATGAAGCAAAGGACTTGAAACCCCTCAAGGCACAAACTCTCTTAGTCTGGTAAGAAGCACTCCATGGTCACTGTTATCAGGAAAGAATGCTGGCCAACTGCTGTGCACAAACCCCCCAAAGGGAGGAGCAGCATTAGCTGGTTGGTTGAAATCAGTGGTTGAACAAATCTTCCCAAATAGCTCATACTTAATTAGCCTTTCAGGAAGAAAGCCTAAGGGCTAGTAACAGGGAGGGAGGTATAATGAGGTATGTCTGACCTCCCATTCTATCAGGATTTGGAACTCGGGTTTAAGGTTTCTCTAGGGTCCCCTTGGCCAAAAGGGGGTCTGTTCAGTCAGGAGGGGTCTTAGAATTTTATTTTCTATCCATCCATCCATCCATCCATCATTTATCTTATCAAAGGTTTTAAAAGAAAGATTTTCTTTTTTCTCTCTTTAAAATACCTTAATTCTACAATAAAAACATAAACATTTACTTGTATAGTTATAGACTCTATTGATGTTAATAGGAAATGTTGATTTCACATTTTATAGCAAAGCAGCATACTGAACCCCATAAATGCATCAATGTACAAAGTTATGATTAAAAAAATAAGAAATGTTGGTAAAGAAATAATTTTTCCCACTGTTCCTTAAAACACAAGATCCATATACTGAGTGCCTATCTGGGGCCAGGTACTACATTAGCACTGATGATACCAAAATGACACATGGTTCTTACATGCAAGAAGGTCTTATCTTTGAGCCAAAAACCTGAAATCACTGAAACACAGTTTGAAGTATGCTCAGGTAGATGACCAACATGCCAGGGACTGCTAGAGAAAAAAATGGCTACTTCTTCAGCATTAATGTTAAGGATGCAGGAGATGAGATTTTGATTGGGTCATGGTCAGTTAGTTCAGCCAGTTGTGAAGGGGAGAAAGGACAACCTAGGGACAGAATAGCAAAAGGTAAAGAGAATGAACTTTGGCAGCTATCTGGAGCTGAGGGTCCATATTGGAGAGGACAGAAGGAAAGGATGTTCTTACTGTCTGGACAACTAAACATATTTATTTGTTCCTAGTAAAGTTTCTTTAATCAGAATGTTTGCTATTCAGCCCATCCCACCTTCAACTTGAAGCCATTACCCCCACACTGATTTCTTCTTTGCTTTTTTAAACCCCACCTTGCTTTAAAGGGTCAGCTCAATTCCCACTTTTTCTGGTTTTCTCTCTCCACTGCATATGCCAAGTATTCATATGTTATTTCACATACTCTACCCCTTATTCATGTATTTTTCTATATAGTTTATAATTGTACAATAGATTATTTCCCACTTAAGCTCCATGAAATCAGTTTCCTTTGTGCCATTACAGTGTTTAGCACTACAGTGATTAGATTCTAGGCATACAGAGCACATTCAGTAAAGGGAATGTGATAGAAACATGTTCTCTTAAGGAGGTTAAACATATTCTCTTTAAATCTTAGTGGTACTATTATGCGCTTTAGTAAAACACACCATTTCTTCTGTATTCAAAGGTAAACTTCATTCTACCTTACTTAAATGCGGCCTACTTAACAGTACAGTTAATTGGACTCTCAAGGTCTTAGGACCAGTAGTGCACATCTGACTATTGATGTATATTTAATGCATACCTCTAATTTTTTAGAATAAATCTGCTTATAGGCAGAGAACAGTTGCAGTTATAAGGCAGAAAGCCTATTAGTTCCCAGAGGACCTCAGTAAAGCAACATTATAATGAAACTATTTATTGATGAAAATCTGTATTATAACTTTCTTTTGACCTAGAAAAAAGTCAGTTAAGAAATGACATAAGTGATTAGACTATTCCTTTTTAAAAGAAAGAGTTGTCAACATAACTCCAGAGAACCATGAACCTTGGAATTACTCAATAACCAACAAGGAAACATTCAAAATTCAATTTAAATCAGGCAAATATTTGACTTACAATTATTTGGCAAATGTTAGCAATAAACACTACGTGAGCTGTGTACACTCAATGAAGAAAAATGCGAATGAAAAGGAAATTGCACTAGACCTCATAGATGACTAATAGCAGTTCAACTTATCTGAAAACTATGACCAAGAAAATGTTTTGCCTTCTAGATAAGAAATCCATTTAAAACTTCAAAAAGAGCTTAATCCAATGGCTCATGCCAGCAAATTAAATCATTATAGCGCAGGAATTCATGATGTGCAGATGACTTCATTAAGAAACTGCTATTGCTATTGATGTAAGGAGGGGGCTATTCCATTCCTACTGAAAAAGCTTCTAAGGACAAAGCATTTCTGTGCTGGAGCAGACACACATGTGTAAGCATATCATAAGGTGTGGTCTCCAGTGTTCTGGGTGGTAAGATCCAAATCGGGCAGTCCTGTTTCCAGTCTTGTTTGTGTAACTTATTTGGGTAAGTGACTTAGGCATTTAGAGACTTTGTTGTCTTACATATAAAATTATGATAATAATAGAACAAGACCCATCAGGAAATTGTGTGGATTAAATGCAATAATGATGTATGTGAAACACTTAGCAAAGTGCTTGGCACACAGTTAACCCTTTTGGTTAGAGCTATTTTTACTTCATCAAGCACTCCTAGTTTAAGTATAGACAGTTAATAAATCATGAAATGCTATGGGCCACATTGCAGCATGAAATTGCCCTGCATAGGTACAAAATGCAGTATTTCCCTTATCAAAATGCTACTTACTTTAAAAACGTATTTTGTGCTATGCAAAAGCCCCAAAAGTCCTACTGAGGGGGAGGCAGGATGGCTAGGATGGCTCTTTTTTTGTCACTTCCAGGGCAAAACAGTGGGCTAGATGGCCAATTATATCGTCATTTTTTCTTCTTCTTTTTTTTTTTTTTGGCATATGTATGCATGATTCTTATATCATTTCTTAGCACTGAGGCAGGGAACCTGGGGTGGCTACTGGGACTTGAAGACCACGAAACCCAATCTCCTCACTATAAAGAAATGAAAACGAGGCCTAGAGAGGCTAATTTGCCTATCAACACACACTGAAAAAAAAAACATGAGGGGATGAAAATCCTGGTCTCCTGATTTTTTCATTCTATATTCCTACTATCTACATCTATCAACCTTGTTTTATCCCTTTTATTAAGATATTTTGAAGACCTGTTGTAAAGAGGTATGAAAACAATTAGCAGAAATAAATTCTTTTATGTACTTGTCTAATATAAAATCAAAACAAAGATGGAAACGACACAAACAGCTAGCTTTCTTCTAAAGAAATATGCAAAATCTCCTGATAGCTTCCCCCCTCCCCCACCATTTTATTCCACATATTCAAGTAATTCCCTTTGGGAAGACTAGCTCTAAGAAAATCAGATCTCTGAATATTTGTGTAGAGATAGTGGGGCACAGGGGTGAGGGGGGCTCCTGACTCAGAAAGTTGCTGCCTGTCAGGTAACAAAACAAGTACAAATTTTTTTTCCCATAGTAAAACATCAATTTTAAAATTATAATTACCTAGGTAAACACTATCCCTTTTCCAAATTTTGGAACATTAAAAAATAGTTTTCTCTGAATACTATTCTCAAATTCTGGTCTTTTCCCTGTCCTAAAGTATATCGCTGCTGTCATTTTGGTATGCATCTTTCCAAATAAGTTTCCATGGACTTAATACACACATTTGTAGCTCACATTTTCACGTGTATTTTTCTAATAATGGACTTAATACATATGCATGTGTATTTTTCAGCACACATTTTCTGCAGTTTTCTTTGTTCACTCAACAATGACTTGGAAATCTAGCCAGGCACATATAGGTAAATTCAACAAATAATTACTGAGCACCTACTACATGCCAGGACTTGTTCCAGTTGATGAAGACATGGGAATGAACAAAAAAGCTCCCTGCCTCACAGAGATTACATTCTAGAAACACTTCATTCTTTTAAACCACAACATAGGAATCCACTATATGAATATACCCGGTCTTTGATGATTTTAAAGTATCATGTACGATTTCTTGTACATATATAGGTACTAGGGTTTATACTTACAAGTGAGATTTTTGGGTCACTATATATCCACATTTCTCATCTATAGTTTTACTGGGTTTCCTCCCAGAATGGTTGTACCATTTTAGCAGCATATATGTGTGTGCCCTTACCCTACATTCTCATCAATTCATACTACAGACCTTGAATTTTTGCCAGTCCACTGAATGAAAATGAGCATCTCATTGATGTTTTAACCTTGCATTTCCCCGGGTACTAACTAGGCAGTGCCTCTTTTTGAATCCTTATTAGTGCCTATCTTTCATTCCTTTTGTATTTTTACAACATACTAGGTTTAGAATTAAACAATGAGAAAAAAAAAGTTTGTGGAATTCAGATGGGTGAATTGAGGACTATTTATGAAAAATTGCTTTATTATCAAAATTCACCAAACACCCTTGAGAGCATTCAGCAAATTTAGTATTTAACAATACTCCTGACGTATTTCTCACCCCACCAAAAGTCTTCAAGCTCGTATCATTGCCTTGTACTCTGCCTTACTCAACTGCTTCCTCCAAGACCAAATTCCAAAATACACTGCCAAAAGAAAACTGGGTCAGAGGCCACTGCCTTCAAGAGGTTTTCAAAATGGGTCTATGGAAAGTTGGGAGTGGGTATGATCACTGTGTGGCCTGAAACTGTCAGTCACAACCAGCTTTCTCCAAAAGTTAATTATTTTATGGTTGTCATTATAATATTAAGTGGCAAGAAACAAATCCTTACAATATCGAGTTTGGGTGATATTGAAAATATAAAGTATCAGGAACTCTCCTACACTGTGCAAGTACTTTTGAAAACTGTGTGAACACACATACACATTTACCCCATAATGTTGCACTTCCAATTTAGGTATAAATCTAAGAGTAACATGATAGTATGTTTGCAAAACATATGTAAATGATGTTCAGGAAGTGTTATATGTAATGGTCCCCAACTGAATTAAATCAAATGTCCACCAATCATAGAATAGATGAATTATGATATAGATATAGTGGTGTATTGCGTACAGCAATGAAAATGAATAAATTACTGTTATATTCAACAACAGAAATAAATTACAGGAGCATAATATTGAGGAAAAGACATCAAAGACAAGAATATACATGGTGCATAATTCCATTTATATAAAGTTAAAAATTAATTAAGAATTAATATGTGGTGTTAGACATCATCTCTGCAGAGATGGGCCGTCAGCTGGAAGGGTACGTGAAGAGGGCTTTTAGGGGACTTCAGTGTTCTTTGTGCTAAAAGTATATTCATATTTAACAACAATGTCTAATAATAACAATAATAAAGAATTGACACAATAGTTTCATGACCATGAAAATGAATCCAAGAAATAGAGTAGAAACAAGTGTTAAATCAGAAATGAAAACTCACGTTAAAAGAGAATGTTCAACACTGTGAAACTCTTCAGTGTAGAAAACCACCTGGTAATACAGTTTGTTCACATTTGCATTTAATAACTTTTTAGGTTAACTTCACTATATTCTGTCTCCTAGCAAAAGAATTGTTTTTCTAATCTCATAATCTGAGGGTGAAACTATTAAACTTAATAAACAAGTACTCGTATTAAGAAGTTAAAAACCATGCTGGGAGAAGAAAAAGTTTCTTATGAGACAGCCACTCCCAGACTTTTTACATTTCTATATTACTCCTAGTAATATTTGTTACCTTTGTACTTTCCTCACTCCTTGAGTTTTTTCAGTCAAGGAAATGTGAGGTTTTTAAGAACTGTCATATTCTGATTTCTTCTACAGAACTTCTCAATTCACTGGTTCAATGAAATAACAAAAAAAATAGTTGTCATTGTTTTAATATGATAATGTTTATATGAAATACATATGGTTTATAAACCAAAATTCCCCTTTTCTCAGACTATAACCTCAGAATTCCACTCTTAGGCTAATGATCATGTGACTGGATTTTTGTTCTGCTCTGTAAATATCATTCCATCCTGATTTAAAGTGTCACTGAACTTTGCAGGCATCAAATAAGAGATTTCTATCTGTAAAAGGAAATAGCCCTTTGTTTTTAGAATAAACGAAATAAACCTCTTGCCAATAATAATTTTCTAAAGGTTCAAACTCTTAAAGGTAGAATCAATGACACATGTGATCACTGTCTCATTCCCCCCCGCCCAAAGAGTATGATGAACTAAACTCAATAAATTTTATTTTTTAGTGTTGAAGATCTGATAGCTTTAGGTTTTAGTAGGTCAAAATTGCAAAGGAACTTTTTTCCGCCAGTAATGCATATAACTCCAAATATCCTAAGCGTAAGAAAGCATAAGAAAAAAAGATTTTCCAAAAAGCATTTTTTCTCAAAAAACAAGGCCAAGTGTGCACAAGCAGTGCTGAGAGCTCATGTCTTAAAGAGCCAACACCATAATGGAGGATTCCTACACTGCAGACCACTGGCCACCTGCAGCTATTTAAATTAAGTAAATTAAATAAAACCTAAAAGTCAGTTTCTGCAGCACCCCAGCCATATTCTGAGTGCTCCCTGGCCACGCGTGGTTAGTGGCTACCTCACTGGACACACAGAGGTGAATGTTTCACCACTGCAGGAAGTTCTCTCAGTCAACACTCCTCTAGGTACAGTTAACTTCAGTGCACAGTTCTAAAATTATCAGCTGTAGCTGCATAAAGCTACAGTGTGGCATGTGGAACAAAATAATAAGCAAACATGATTTGGTCCAGAAAGAGATCGTTTAAAAAAGTAGAAGTAATAATTATAGTCATGAAGCATGCCAAGGCTTCTGTGCAGGCCAGCCGGGGAGACACTGCCCAGAATCAGGTGGCCAAGGCTTCACACCTGTGCTGCAGCCTTGTGTCCTCACCCCCACCTGTCAAAAGTGGCCATATTCCACTGTCCCTGCACATGGGTGGGATGAAATGGCAAACAAGCCCTAACCGTGAGAATGCTTTGGGGAGTGGTAAGCACATGTTGGTAGTGCTATTTTTATCTTAAAGGCCACTTTTGGTATCATTGGTAAACTTGACTCTGGCAAATGCTCACTCACCTCACTGAGGTGCTAAGAACTGGAAAGAATCACTGAGGTGATTCCATAAGTTACTGGTCACATTAGGGACACTGGATTGGTCAATTCTTTTTCACCAAGAGATTACAGAAAACTGCTCTCTATATAATGAAGTGTCTCTGAATTCAATTTCTATAACAAACCATGTTCAAAAACATGTCTTGGCTTGTATCGTGCTGTACGCCCGGAATGAATACACAAGACTGTTCACTGAAACAAAGACAGTGGGAATGACTTCCAATTGCACAGTTAGGTATCATGACTATAGCTAGACAGGGAAGAAGCGAACTCCTTTTAGTCACCTATGTTAAACTTTGTAATCCTGTCATATATTGTTGTCCCTCCAAGATTTCACATGTGGCGATCCACTCTGAAGGGCCCCTCCCCCAAGCTTACATTTCTCTTCTGTGGTATCTGTGGGCAGGTTTGTGCTTCCCAGCCACAGGACCTCCCCAACCTTTTCCATTCTACCTTGTGAACAAAGCAGCTAAATAGGGAATCTTCTAGATTTTGGTAAACTGTAAGGACAGCTGTACTTCCAGATGAGGTGGGGAAGGAGAGTGGAGCACATGAGGATTTCCCCATAAAGAAGTCAAATGGTCCACCACAGGGTTTACACCAAGAAGCCGAAGAACTGATATGTGATACCCTTCAGCCATTTCAGTTGGAAACCTAAAGCTGCTTCAAGCTAGTGGGAGGAGAGATGAAGTAAGACTGACCAGGACATTTAAACGTCACCCTGAGAATGAAGGTGGAGAAAAACTTCATCAACAGATTTTTAAAACTAAGAGAATTATGCACCAGCTATTGATAATATCCTTCTGCATAAAATAACTATTACTTACAATAGCACCTTACTCTTAGTGAGCTATTTTTTTTTAAATAAAATTTTAAGCTTAGTATAGTTTAAGATTTATTAAAAACATACAAAGGCAGTACGTGTACATAACTTTCTACTGGTGAGATTTGTCACAAATGATGAAACACTACTGACACTATTGTTAACTGAAGCCTGTACTCTATTTAGATTTCCTTAGTTTTTGCCTGATGTCCCTTTTCCGACCCAGGATCCCATCCCAGATACCATATTACCCTTAGTGTTTATGTCTCCGTAGGTGACTCCTGGCTGTGACATAGTCTCAGACTTGCCCTGTTTTGATAACTTTTGACAGTTTTGAGGAATACTGCTTAGGTATTTTGCAGTGTCCCTCAATTGGGATTTGTATGATTTTTTTTTCATGAGATTGGGGTTATAGATTTTTGGGAGGAAGACCATGGAGGTAAAGTGCCATTGTCATCACATTACCTCAAAAGTACATACTGCCATCATGACTTAACACATTGCTGTCGACCATGACCCTTTGGCTGGGACAATATTTGTCATGTTTTACCACTATAAAGTCCCTCCCACCCCCTTTCCACATTAAATTCTTTGTAAGGGAGTCACAGTGTGCATAATGAGAAGTTACGCTCCACCTTCTTGAGGGTAAAATGTGTGCATAATCTAGTTGGAATTGTTCTGCAAGGGAGATTAATCTCTTCTCTCATTTGTTTTTTGTTCAATCATTTATGTCAGATTCACTGATATTTATTTTGTACTTTGGGTTATAATCTGATACTACTTATTTATTTTGTTCTCAAATTGTTTCAGGCTTGGCTCTTGGGAACTCATTTGATTCCTGTATCTTTTGTCATACCTCTATCACTATAATTCTTTTTTAAGCAGTTTTAAACTTTCTAACGCTTTAAGATGCTTCAGGTTACTTTGTATATTTCCTGCCCCAGACCTAGACTCAGATAGTTCTCCAGAGAGCCCTGGTTTCTATTATTGGAGAATGGCATTAGAAACCAAGATCTGGATGCTAGAGCCTTCTTTGGTTTTTAAAGATGCTTTCACACACACGCATTTCTCTTTTCCATAACCTCAATGCCAAGAGAGTACACTAGCGATCAGAGTACCTGCTCAGCATCAGGCTAATAACAGCAGTATTAGGATAAAACTCTGATGATAGTTCTATGTCCTTTCCACTATTTGATGACATCTGGATGAGATCATAGCATCAAAGACCAGATTAACAACGGTAGGAAAAAAGAAAAAGTTACTTCCAGAATATGTTCCCTCTTTGGTCTGTCCAGGAAGATAACTGGAGGCTCTGTCTGTGGGAAAAAGGCTTTATGTATTATAGCAGTGGTTTTCAGCTGGGGGAAGTTTTGCTGTCCTTACCGCAGGGACAACTGGCAATGTTTAGAGACATTTTTTGTAGATAGAGGGTTTGCTACTAGCCTCTGGAGTGGGTAGAGGCCAGGGGTATTCTAAACATCCTATATTGCACAGAACATCTCCAACAACATGGAATTGTCCAGTTCAAAAAATGCAATAGTGCTAAGGTAGACAAAGGAGTGACTGTGAGAAGAACATGCAATTTTACACTATTCTTGCTGAATTATTTTTCCATTGGTGCTTATGGGTAACCACCATGGAAGATCTTTTCTCATTCTGTGATTTCATGTGTTAGCCTATCAGAAGAAAAATTCCCCATTTTGGTTAAAAAATGTGGCTCTCAATCATACAAGAGACCCTTATAGTTCTTATTCATGGAACAAACAGAAGTTTAAAACAATTGCTCAGTTAAGCAGAGCATAAACAGAGTAGTAATTTCCCCCAAGTGTGTGTATGAGCAGAGTTACATCACGTTCCTGGAAAGGGAGGCACATCTCCACTTAAGCCATCTTCACTGGCCCCGCTGTATGGTGTCTTCTGATTCAGGAACAAGTTGGGCAGAACAGTAAGGTGGCTTGGAAAATATGCCAATGAATGGGTGAACCTCACTAAGTAGAAGGCTGTTACCCAGAAACTCTTGTTCACTACTCGGTGACCTCAGTTTGGAGAGGAAATGAGTGACTGAATCCCGTTTGTTGATGTAGTCAGTGACCACCCAGCACATTGACAAGAGAAAGAACCCTTTTGTTTACCAGAATCTCTCTTAGAAGATTTAGAAAAAGCTTGGTCACTCTTGGTAGTAACAAATCAATGAAGGACATTTTCTGAGTAAAGCTAGGTGCCCTGGGCTATAAACTTCCATTACCCTCTAAAAAAAGTGCCGAGAGCTTATGGTGGCAGTATTATCTGGGGTGAACCCATTTGTGGAGCTCCTGTTGAAGGAATCATGTGTGTGCAGGCAATGCACTGTAATATCTGAAACATATTATTTGGTTGTCAATGGTAGCTACAATAAAGAACAAATGTGTACTTAGTGCTTTCAGTCTGTCCAACCCAGTCCATCCTACAGCATGTCACTGAAACCTCATAACTAACCTATGAGACAAATATCATTATCTGGTTTATTTTCATATGTGGAATTTAAAAGTAATTCTGTCAACTTGCCAACACAAAATGATAGAAAAGTAAAATTGGTATTTGAACTCTGTAGTCTAACTTCAAGACTTGAGTACCTATATTACTATATAATATAATCCACCAACCATACTATAGACAATAAAATTATTATTACTAACCATTGCACTGCTGATCATTCTGAGAACTTGGGTGGCAGAGATAAGAGGTGGTAGAGGTCAAAAATGTCAAGAATTTTTCTACCCAGTATTTTCCAATGACTCAGTTCTGCTTAACTTTTCCAATCTAGACAAAATGGTAACCAGAGACCTAGCAGGCAATCAACGGCTTTTTGTGGGCTTTGTAAAAAGTTCAGTTGTAAGTCTCATATACCCTTAGGGAGGGGATGGTGTCTAGAACTTGTGTGTACTATGTGGTTCAGGATGAAAAGGATGTTGGCATCCTTAACCAGATACCCATGAAAGCTCAATCCTCGTCAAGCCCCAGATAGGGAGTAGAAGAGGAGGTGAGTTGCACGGTTGGCACACTACAAATGGAGAAAGGAGGCAGGAGAGCAGAGGACACCTTGTCACACCAGCAAGGAGAAGAGACTCTGGTTTTCAGGTGTGGCTTAAAAAGACACACATAGCTGTGGGAAAGAGAAGAGCCCCTAGACATGAGGCCAGCCAGAAATAAAAGGAAAAAGAGGTCATGAGTTACCATCAGCCAGACTCTGGAGAAAACATGCCTTTTCCATTGGAGGATACCTCCAACATCAGGGTGGAAGAGGGTTGGAAAAAGCCCTGTCTCCTTTCCCTGTCTCATGAAGAATGGCCCCTGGCTCATGGTAAGCGCTGTGTTAAAAAAAAATCACAAGTAGCACAAGCAGAGAGCAAAGGTGGAGAGACTGAGCCAGCCCTCCCGACAGTGCAGAACTACTTAGCACCAAACAGGCCCCAGAGAGTCAGCAACACTGGTGAAAAGCTCATAAAATGTCAGAGCAGACAGGGATAAACACTATTTTAATTGGTGAAATGAAGCTACTTGTCCTGTCCCTTTGATCTCAAGCTTCTCTGTACTAAATATAATTTGACAAAATAACATAACAATATTTTGAGTATTTTTCTAATTGCTATCATTTCCTTGTGCTATAAAAATAAAAATCAAGGCCTTGGTGTGTGTCACACTTTATGGGGGCAAGACATGATTGCAAGAGGGACTTTACCTAACAATTGCAATCAGTGTAACCTGGCTTATTGTACCCTCAATGAATCCCCAACAATAAAAAAAAAAGATAAAATAAAAAAAAATAAAAAATCAAATAGAAAATAGAAAATTGTTTTTTTCTAAACCATTACCAATCATTATCAATTACCAATAATGGGTTAATTTATAGTTTTGAAAAAACATTCAGGAAAGATTTAAAGACAATTAAGTACAACAGGCTTAAATTTTCATTAACTGAACTCTCTCCCATCAGTATATATTTTTTGTTATTGCTAGAGCAATGCAAAATGCAAAAAAGTTTATAGAGATTTTAACTTATATTTAGGAAATACCAAATGTGATATGGAAAATATAAATAATTGATCAGTTTTAAAAAAGTTAATTCCTGAAAGTTGCTACTGGGTGATTTGAGGTTTAAGTCATCAGGGAAATTAGATGCTTTGGAGATACATTATTGGTAAAGAAAGGAAAACTATCCTTTTTGTTTATCATGTCCAGGCAAGGCTGGAACCCACGGCCCCTGGTGTGTGGGGTCAGCATGTTAACCACTGACCCATGGTGCCCAACTGAAAACTATCCTTTCTGAAATACAATCTGACTCCCTGTAGATAACATGAGTTTAAGAAATCACAATAGTAACAGAATGTCAAGGTTAGCCCCTTAACATCTCAACAACACCAACCAGAATCCTACAGGTGGTGCTCAAACAGTTACTAGATGGATGGATGGAAAGAGGAATGAATAAGTGACCAAAAAGCTCATTGTCAAACGTGTTTAAGAAAGGGGGACGCTCTCCCATCTCTACCTTCTTCCCTTCCAACCTGTGGTTCAAAACAGCTCTTTTTGGTCTCTTCTAAAGTTAGCACTTTTAAAGTTAGTGCTACAAAAAAAAAAAAAAAAACTCTCCACATATGGAATTTGCTCGTTATTAGTCGCTCCATTATTGATCTAAATCTGCCTACATTTCAATCTTAGTTAATGAATACATTTAGCTGATTAATAAGAAAGCCTACCATATTCTAAAGATGTGATTTATTTATTTATTTATTTTGAGACAGAGTTTCACTTTGTCACCCCTGGTAGAGCACCGTGCTGTCATAGCTCACAGCAATCTCAAACTCTAGGGCTCTAGTGATCCTCTTGCCTCCGCCTCCCAAGTAGCTAGGACTATCAGTCCCACTACAATGCCCAGCTATTGTTTTTGAGAGACATGGTCTCACTTTTGCTTAGGCTGGTCTTGAATTCCTAAGATCAGGTACTCTACCTGCCTCAGCTTTCCAGAATGCTAGGATTACAGGAATGAGCCACCATACCTGGCCAAGATGTGCTTTTTTCAACCATATATCTACAATATGTCCTGGTTGTCAAGTCACCTTTCTAACCTCTGATTATGTACATTTGAGAGGGAGGGCATAGAAATGGTATGAAAGCAATCATTTCAAATGTGGTCATATCTAAAAGCAGAATGTTTAGATTACTGGTGGCAACCTGTATTGAACAATTATTAAAAATGAATATTTTAGTAATGATTTGCCACAGTCTAGCCATGAACAAGCTAATCTGGTCTACTATCATTACCTCCTTAAAGAAAATTATTAACTTAATAAAATTTTGAGGTAAATTTAATAGAAACATATAGAAAATAAGTGTTTCCATAAATTTTCCAATGTTTGGGACAATGAATATTCTCCTCTGCATAATTTTTATAATGAAATCTTGGTATAAAGCAAGCCATTTTCAAGGCAGTAGATACACTGTGTCACTTACCTTGCTTTGTGAATTGAGTCTGTTTTGCTTTATAGAAATTTACTATCTTGACATTTTGGTGAAAAAGAGAAGTAAGAATGACCATAGTATAAAACATAATGTGACACAGGCTGATCCTAGGTTGGAAAGCAGAATCAGCCCATGCTACCCAGGGATGAGAGGAGGTATAAAGAATGTGAAAGGAGTGCTGAGGGGGGAAGACAGGAAGGCGAGATAACTTTAGGTATGAATAATTACAGTGTATCTTCCAGATTTGGTTCTGGGAGTGAAATATGCACAACTCTAAATAATATAATTATAGGTCTTAGTTTAAAAGCTGTAAATAGCTACTGAATTCCTACTAAGAAATGAGGATTCATTGAATTCCCATTATCCTTTATTAGTCTTCTCCCTTCTCACAATTTTATAGTTATAGTTTTATTCTTCTACTAGTCACTGTTAATTTTGGACAATATACTTCAAGCTCTACCTATTCTTCCACCAATTTTTAACTCCCCACAATGTAAAATAGGCTGTATGTGATCTTTCCCATCAATTCTCTGGTCCATGTCTATATTCTAACATTCTAACTTCTGACTATGCTTTCCCCCCCACAGATTATCCATCAAAATTTTCATGCTTTGTCTGTAAGAAATAACCTGTTTACTGTATTGTGAACATAAATATTATTCATTATAAAAACAAGTGATATGCGAGAATTATATTCCTATTTTTAGAGCCCATTTTTTATGAATGCAGTCATTCAAAAGAACACATTACTAAAGGCCAAATGGATTTCCTTTTCTTAATTTTCATAATTGCTCAAAATCATGCCACACTTTTGTTGCATTATGATTGTGACCATAACCTCATTCACCATTATGTGACCATAACCTAATTTTACCAACTTTTACTTTACCTGGAATTTCTAATTGTCTGTACTTTTTTTTAAATTGTTTACCAAATCCTTAAATTTTTACTTGTTTTTATCTAACACATCAAGATAAAAAATTCAAGGTTTATTGTAGCAGAGTTACAATTAAAGCAAACTTTTGAAAATATTATTTTGTTTTAAAATGCTTAACCATCTATTCATGTGTCCTTTTTAGCACAGAGGTGCAATGTATTCTGTGTGTTTTAATGACCTCTATTTATTTGGTACTTTCGGTTTATAAAACATTGCTTGCATACATCATTATATGTTCTCCATCCATAAAATAGGCAATTTCTTCTCTTCACAGATAAAGCAATTTAAGATTAGAGAGACTGAGAGATTTTAGCCAAGCTCACACAGCAAGTAAATTGCAAATTCCAGATCTGAAATCAAGTTTTTGTTTTAAAAGGTCAGTATTCTTTGCTGCTAGCGCAGCTGCCCAACACATGGTCTCTTTCTGCTTTTTGTTTAGAATTGAAACATGATTTTTTAATTTATAGGTCTTGTTATCAATTACAGCATGCCTATGGAAAGCAACACAGTACTTCTACTCCTTATTAATTACTAGATATTAGGGGGGCAAGATTTGTATAAATAAACAATTGAAAAGCTGGCAGCACTAGAAGAAGAACACAACTAAACTAAATGGCCATTACACAACGAGTGTTATTCTAATAATAAATTGAACAGTCAAGAAAGCTGGAAGATTCATAAGTACTTTCTGAAGTAATACAAGAGAATCTGTAAAACACTGAAGCTATCCACACAGCTTTAATAATGTAGTGTTCACATAAAAGGGTGAAGTGGTCCCAATAATGCTCTGACAAACCAAGTACATCTCACACAAATAGCTTCTTAGGAACAACTCAGAATATTCACTGAAAGTTCAAGGCCTTCCTTCCATAGAGCACTCAGGAGGAGAGCCAGAGTCTACTGAAGATACTATGCGAGGAACCAGGGGAAGCTGAGCCTGGAGAAGACACAGCGTCCAGGGGTGGGGGTAGGAGGCCAAAGATGCAGGTTCAGATTACACTAGGAGAAATTCCTAACAGAAGAAATGTGCTCACAGAAACGGAGACAAATACCATATGACCCCAGATAACTGCTGGAAGTGGACTCCTGAGGGACTGTAAAAAACTGGTCAACATACAGAGGTGGTCGACATAAGGAACTAGGCCTACGGTGCTGATAAACACACATGGTGCATGATAAGTCTATAAAAACTAGGACAGCTTAAGGGGGTGGTCAATTATGGGGGCTCTATTATATATAAATATAGCACATCAATACACACACTTCTAGGAGTCTGAACACCTAGTAGTAACACCTCAAAATTAAGATGTTGATTCAAAAAACTTATTTAACTTAAACATTATTATACAAAAATTACCCACAATGTTGTATTACTTTTAGCAATAGAAGACTTTTTTTGGCTGGGGTTGGTGGCTCATTCCTGTACTACTAACACTCTGGGAGGCTGAGGCAGGTGGATTGCTTGAGCCTGTGAGTTCTAGACCAGCATGAACAAAAGCAAGATCCTGTCTCTACTAAAAATAGAAAAAATTAGTTCTATTTTTTACAGTGGGTGCTTGTAGTCCCAGCTATTCAGGAAGCTGAGGCAAGAGGAACTCTTGAGTTTAAGAGTTAGAGGTTACTGTGAGCAATGACACCACGGCACCCTACTGAGGGCAATAGAGTGAGACTCTGTTTAAAAAAAAGAAAAAGATTTCCTTTACAGTCAGTTTAGGTAGATTGTATTTTCCTACCGCACTTCATTTCATGTAATCTGGGGTATCACGCATGTTGAAAAGGCAAGAGGTAGTTATTCTAACGCATAGTAAATACATAAAAATCTTTTTTGCAAGTTAGACGTGATTGCTGAAGCCTATTTCATCTTATCAGTGAACTATAAAACTATTAGTAAATATTTATGAAGCATCTACTAAGTAGCAATCTCTTGCACTATAAAACTTTTTACTTCCTTTTCTTTCCCTTGAATCTCTTCTCCTTCCTCTTCCAGACAGAGATGGGAGTCATATAAGTACAGCTGGTTTTTTGTTTGTTTGTTTACTTACGGTTAACATTTTTTTAAAGACCTCAGGTGCTCTTCCTTGTTTTGTGTCATGAAGCAACTTGTCCTGGTGTTTTGGTTAGAGTATAAATTCTTGCTACACTACAGAAGGAAGGGTAGGAGGTGTTGTTTACTTCTTTTTCTTGATTTAGAATATTGACTTTCAGAGCTGAGTAATGTTACATTCGTAGAAACGCACACTACACTTAAAAATATGGTTTCTCCTACTATTAATATTTAGCTCAGGTGTTCAGAGACTCGGGTGTTGGCCGTACATTAACTCTCCATGCAACTTTGGGGAAGTCACTTTACTCCTCTGAGCCTCAGTTTCCTCATTTAAAACAGAGAGGTAGAATTGGATACTTTCTCAAGTCCCTTCCAGCTCTGAAATTCTAGAATTTCTTTGTATTAAACTTTATTAATAGCAGTAATTCCTAATGAGGACAGATAGATGTACCACACAGAGCACATCTTAATGAAGATGGTAGAGCCCATCTCTGGCACCTTCTTGGATTACTGAAATCCAGCAGACCTGTCACTTACTCCTCAGCAGAATGACTCTTTCCAGACGTTTCACATACCACATGATTCTCACTGTTCAGCTGTAAAAAATCCAGAAACCACTACATTTTTGGCAGCATCAAAGGTCTAAAGTTTTTCCTGTTTGATTTTATTCAAGACCCAAGAAAGCAAGAAGTTGTGCAAAAGTAGAGGCTGTCTGCATGGGCTGTTTACCCCAGAGACACTGGCATTTTAGCTGCATACAAAAGGACAACTAATGTGATGGGAGGGGTGTTTGTCTTCGCAAGATCCCAAAGCCACTAACTCCGTTATTCTACCTACTGTCTTCCTCACCTCTCATCCCTTATCCAAGGAACTACCCACTTCTCCCTTCTATTTCTAACACCACTAACGAAACAACTTCTCTCCTCTTTCAATATAAACTACTAGAAATAACTTGCTTTTATCATATGGCAATAATCTCACTTTTCAAGAAAAAAACAGTATTTCATATAATAATAATAACAGAAAAGTTCACCCCTCCCTCCTTCTGCTCTTCCTCTCACCATCACCCCTCCCTCCTTCTGCTCTTCCTCTCACCATCACACCTCCCTCCTTCTGCTCTTCCTCTCACCATCACCCCTCCCTCCTTCTGCTCTTCCTCTCACCATCACCCCTCCCTCCTCCTGCTCTTCCTCTCACCATCACCCTCCCTCCTTCTGCTCTTCCTCTCACCATCACCCCTCCCTCCTTCTGCTCTTCCTCTCACCATCACACCTCCCTCCTTCTGCTCTTCCTCTCACCATCACCCCTCCCTCCTTCTGCTCTTCCTCTCACCATCACCCCTCCCTCCTTCTGCTCTTCCTCTCACCATCACCCCTCCCTCCTTCTGCTCTTCCTCTCACCATCACCCCTCCCTCCTTCTGCTCTTCCTCTCACCATCACCCCTCCCTCCTTCTGCTCTTCCTCTCACCATCACCCCTCCCTCCTTCTGCTCTTCCTCTCACCATCACCCCTCCCTCCTTCTGCTCTTCCTCTCACCATCACCCCTCCCTCCTTCTGCTCTTCCTCTCACCATCACCCCTCCCTCCTTCTGCTCTTCCTCTCACCATCACCCCTCCCTCCTTCTGCTCTTCCTCTCACCATCACCCCTCCCTCCTTAAAAAAGAAAAAAAATAATAAAAAAGAAAAGACAGGTAGAAAATTACAAAAATATTGTTTTGGCTCAGGGAATGACTTTGTATTATTAAAAAAATGTGAAGAGAAGAAAATGAAAGTACACCATCTAGCTACTATGTGCCGGGTATTCTGTATGTCAGATCTCATTTAATATCCACTATAACATCTGGGACAAATATTGCTATACCCATATTACAGCTGAACAAAATCTTGAGGGTGATTCAGAGAGAGAATAATTTGATCACATTTAAATAAAGCCCATGCAGTTTCCATCACATCATTACTCTGCCACTACCTGAAAATTATTAAAAGAAAAACATACATTTCATTTCTCCATTGAAATCGGTTCAAAAACTTCTTAAAAGGCAAAAGCATAAACATAGCACAGTATTCAATAAAGAAATTGTTTACTTTACATGGAGGATACTAATTAGCATCTAATAGTAACTAAGTAACTACTGTCTAGAATTACTTCACTTTCCCTACCTTCTGTATATGAATGGACTTTTCTATGCTCCTATTAAGGATACAATTCTATTAAAATAATTTTTTACACCCTCAGAATATTTACCATGGCCAACTATAACTATTTACTTTCACTTGACAAGCAAGAGCTTTTTTAAAGGAGAAAAACAGTTTGCATAACAGGTTTAAACTTTTGAACTTTATTTCATTCACAAGAACCATAGAGAATCAAGTCTCATGGGTGCAACTCAATGTCATCCAACATTTGTTTGATTTACATTAACTCCTATGTTCTCCTCTTTAATGCATAAAGGGTATGAATTACTTACACAAATTGTTAGAAAAAGATAGAGATACATAAAGAATATCACAACCATAAGAAAACAGGAGTAAGACATCAAGATAAAATGTGAACATACAGCAATATTTATTATGTAAGTCACAAATTGGGCTCTGAGCTTACTAGCACTATGGTGAAAATATATGTGAATATATACATACACACACACATACTCAATTAGTACAAATTCTAATGGTCTATAAAGGGAAAACTACCGGCTAACAAATAGACATAAAGCTTTTATCAGAATTTGCACCTAAAAATGTTTCTCAAGAGTGATAAAGTATCAAAGAAAGACAACAAAATTCAAGAAAGCCATTCCTAAAAATCCCATTTCAACCTTATTCAATTAATTCTTACAAAATTTAATTGCAATGATGAGAAAATAAATAGGTGAAGCCTTTGCCATCATTCTGAAAATCAAGCCTATAACTTCTAGGATATGTAAACCATATTCTTTCATAATTTTTTCTTTTTGAGAAAGGCCTCACTTTGTCACCCAGGCTGGAGTACAATGGCATCATCCTAGCTCCTACAGCCTCAATCTCAAGGGTTCAAGTGATCCTCTTCCCTCAGCCTCTCAAGTAGCTGGGATTACAAGTGTGAGCCATCACACCCAGCTAATTTTTTCTATTTTTTGTAGGGATGGGGTTTTACTACGTTGTCCAGTCTGGTCTTCAACTCCTGGTCTCAACTAATCCTCTTGCCTTGGCCTTCCAAAGTAATGGGATTATAGCTGTAAGCTACACACCTGGCTATAAAATCTGTTTTAAATACAGTAAAGTTTTAGTGTGGGAGTTGATTTTTGGGTTTTATTTGTCCATTTCAATTACAAACTTAAGTCCCATACTTTAAGCCTGGAGATGCTTAATTTGAAATAAATAAAAACAAAACTAAAAAATAAGATATCAGCTATGAAATACTACTTACATTCTTAGAAGTAATACATTTATTATAATTATAAAAAACACATACATAGAAAAGCACAAACCCCACAAATACATACTTAAGTGAAATGTTGTAAACATTCATGTAACCACTAACCCAGGCCAAAAGCAAGACTCTTCCCAGATCCTGCAAGTCCAGTAGGAACTCTCCCTAAAACTACTATCTTTATATTTATGGTATTGACACCTTTCTTTTCTGGTTTTACTACCAAATTATGCTCTGGTTTATCCCATTTTAAAAGCTTTTCTATAAATAGTCATAAGAGTATGCATTTCTTATGTTTGGCTTTTTCTTTCTCACATTATGTTTTTAAGATTTATTCATGTCGTTGGTGTAAGTTATAATTTGTTCATTTTTATGGGTAAATAGACTACTCCAGCTTATCAATTGTACTATCAAAGGACATCTGAGCTGTCTCTACTTTGAAGCACCTGTGAATACCACTAAGAACATTCTGTATAATATGAATTGCAACCCAGAATAACTGCATTACAGAGAATGTGCATCTTCAATGTTACAGGATAATACTTAATAATTTTCAAAACTGGCTCAACCACTTTACACTCTCAACAGCAGTTTGAGGGTTCCCTTGGCTCCATCTCCTCACAAATAGTATCATTAAGGTTCTTTAATTCTGCCATTCTGATGAGTGTCTAGTGGTAGCTTATTGAGATTTTAATACACATTTTTCTAAGTATTAATATTAGCATTCTTTTTATGTTTATTAGCCGATTAGATTTCCCTGTTTATAAACTGCAGAATCATGTCTTACTTTTTTACTCAGTTGCTATCTTGTTCTTACTGATTTATGGATTTTTTTTTTTTTTTAAAGAAGGGAAGAAAAATCAAGATGTATCCGTAATTTACAATGCCCACATTTTACAAATGAGAAACAGAAGCAGAGGCAGGGGAAATGATCTGTACAACATATTCTTTCAGTAAGTGGCCAGGTGGGGACTCAGCCACAGGAATCTCCATCAGAGAGCTGAATTCCAACTCCTCTCTCACTGCAAACAGTCATTCTCTAGGAGTGGCCCCCTTCCTGGGCCAGAACAGAACCATCTTCTGTGTGACTTTTTCTCCATTATAAGATACATTGCTTTTTTTCTTTTGGATACAGAATCTCACTCTGTTGCCCTGAGCTAGAGTGCCCTGGTGTCAGCTTACTTCACAGCAACCTCAAACTCCTGGGTTCAAGTGGTCCTCCTGCCTTAGTCTCCCAAGGAGACTAAGTTATAGGACTACAGGGCCAGCCACAGTGCCCAGCTAATTTTTCTATTTATTTTTTAGATGTCAGATTAATATAAGGTACATATGATTAGGTTACATTGTCTGTGTTAGGAAAAGTCCGAGTTGTGTTTGAGTCCTTCACCCAGGAGGTGTGCCACCTACCCCCACATTATACCCATCAGATGGGAGCTTGCTGAGCCCCTTCCTCAGCCTCTACTCTCCCTCTTGAATTTGTGTTTTTTCTCCAGTGTGGACCTGTATTTGTTTATCTATTAGTTTCAAATAATACTGAGCACATACATGGAATTCTTGTTTTTCCATTCTCGAGATGCTTTACTAAGGAGAATGTTCTTCAACTCCATCTAGGCAAATACAAAAGATATAAAGTCTCCATTGTTTTTTTATGGCTGATTAGTATTCCATGGTATAAATATACCATAGTTTATTAATCCATTCATGGGTTGATGGACACTTGGATTTTTCCACATCTTTGCAACTGTGAATTGAGCTGCTATGAACATTCTGGTGCAAATGTCCTTATGTTAAAATGATTTTTTTCTTCTAGGCAGATAGATGCCTAGTGATGGGATTGCAGGATCAAATGGAATGTCTACTTGTAGCTCTTTGAGGATTCTCCACACTTCTTTCCACAAAAAGGCTGTATTAGTTTGCAGTCTCACTAACAGTGATTAAGTGTTCCCTTCTCTGTGCACCCTAGCCAGCATTGCAGCTGTAGACCTTCCTTATACTTTCAGATTTGAGTCCTTTTATAATTAATTATATGTATTCCAAATATCTTCTCCTATGCCATTTCCTTTTCATTCTCTTAGTGATATTTTTTGATGAACAGAGATATTTATTGTTTGTCACATTTATCTATTTTTTAAGATCAGTACTCTTTGTATCTCATTTAAGAAATATTTCACTATAAGCCATAAAGCTATTTCCTCAGATTTTCTCTAAAAGCTTTACTGGTTTGCTGCTTATGTTTATATTTCTGTTACACGTGTGCAATTGATATTTGTGTATTATGTGGAGATCAAGTTGTAGTCCTAGTTTCTAAGATTTTTATTTATTATGAATGGATTGTGGATTTTATTAACTAGGATTTTCTGTAGCCATTGACATAATCACAAATTGTTTTTATATGTCATGAATTAAACTGATTTTCTAATGTTATGCTAATTTTACACTCTCAAAGAAAAAAAGCAACTTTTTAAATTTATCCAATGTTTACTATATGTATTTACTTGATATTCCTATATTTATTTTTATCATTATGGAAATTTTCAGATACACGTAAAAGTAGAGGGGACAATATGATAAACTGCTCTAGCCATCTCTCAGCTTCTATAATTATCAGTCTTTTCATCTGTATAGCTCTCCTCTATCTCTGCTGGATTGTCTTAAAGTAAACTCAAGGTGCTGTACCATTTCGTCTAAAAGATAAGAATCCTTTTTAAGCCATATGACATCTGAAAAATAGAGCAGTAATTCTTTAATATCATCATATGCCAGTGTTGAAAATGTCACCAGCATCTCCAAAACAGTTTGTTTTTACAACTGGTCTGTTTGACTGGAAATATAGGCCTCACAAATAGTATTTAGTTGATATGTCACTTAAATTTCTTTTATCCTATAGTTTTTCCTCATTCTTTTTTCTTTCCATTTATTCACTGATGAAACTAGGTTTTTTTTCTCCACAAATCTTCCTTCATTCTAGACTCTGCATGTTGCCCTTCTTTAGTGTAAATCAAGCAGTAACTGGAAAGGTTTGATACAATCTGGGTTTGATACTTTGGCAAGACAGTTGTACAGATGTTACCTGTATTTCCTATTGCATCACATCAAGAGGCACATGATGTCTGATTGTTTCTTTTTTTGTGATGTTAAGAATGAAGACAGGTTCCAGTGTTATCCACTGTCTCCACTCATTAAGTTCTGCGTCAGACTTTCGCCTGTTGCTAGCAGCCATTGATGATTATTGCCCAAATCATTATTTCATTAGGGTATATAAAGTGTGAAGTACCACTTCTATTATTACATTTTTATTTTTTGAATAGCTGAATTCTTTATTATGAAGAGAAACTTTCCTGCATTAACTAGCTACCTGCGTTAGAACTTACAAAGGAGAAATAAGATAATTGCTTTATTTTTCCTTTGATTTACTACTTTCAGAATTGGTTTCCTTGTATCCTCAAAACGTGATACTTTTTAAGAAAATAAAATAAAATGCATCTTTTGTTTATATATTATCTCTATAATTAAAATACTATATACCCCTAATAATAATTTAAAATAAAGAAATGCAAAAATGTATCCTTTGGGAGCAAATTCTTTTCACTTAGATTAACATAAATTCAACACAGTTATACAGAGGATGATGGTGTTTTACAATTTTACAATTAAAAAGATAAGACTTAACTGTAGTGAAGGACTTCTTGCTATTTAATGCAACCAAAACTGAAATTACCCATACTATCTACATTTTTCTAAAATTCTAATAAATGTGTACTTACTTCAGAAGAATCCTTGGCTAACAAATCCTTTAGGATAAGAGTGATTTCCGTATCACATTAAAAATTCTTGGTAGGATTTACATATATTCTTGTTCATTTCATAGAGAAAAAAGATCACCTAAGTGATCCTCAGTAGGTCTGAAACAAACTAGGGCATCAAAGATATGTGTCTTTCAGCCAAACCAGAATCTTAAAACATTTATTGAGTTTATCACTACAGCGCGGATTTAGATTCTTATTATCAAAGTGCCAAATGATTATTCAAAAGCTGTTATTCTTTTTTGATGACTTTGGAAATGATTAAAACAATTTAATATCAGCGTGTCAAGAAAAAAGAGTGACTGCAAAAACCACAATCCTCTAAAGAAAGTATTAATGTCTGATCAGAATAAAAATATAAATCTTTTTGTCATGATGCAGCTATCAGAATTTTTCCTTTTAATATAATATTAACAAGATGAGGAATATTTTGACATCAATAGTGAAACACAGATACTGGGAAAATGTCTATTATATATTATTCTGAAATAAATTGCTTTCCTTACCCTCCCAGAAACACTACCTTAGGCAAAATAGCTCCACTTAATGTTAAATAAACTGTAAGAAAAAAACCAGAATTGACGTATTTAATTTTAACATTTTTCAATCTGTCTTGAATATTTTAGGGCCAAGAAGTAATCATTTGTATAACCATAACAATGAGGATATGAAAGTATTTTCTTTCTATTGGCTTTGTGCCCTTAGACCCATAAAGAAAAAATAAATGAAAGAGCTGGAACTGCATATCAAGTCAAGGAAGTTTTGCTTAAGGCAAGAAGATTCATAAGGCGAACACTCAAGCAGCAAATTTGGTGGGAGTTGGAGGTTTTTCTGGTCCCAACCCAAGTCACTTAGTCCACGTTGTTGGTTTTCTTGGCCCACTTTTGAGATGCTCACATTTTGGGGTGTGTCAATCAATGAATTTTATTTTTAGATGGAAACTGCTCTATAATTCCAGAAGCACGATGAAATTTTGTACTGTTCAGTTAAAATTGCCTTTACCAACATTACAGTTCTTTGCACTGGGTTTGAAAAATTCACTCTTCAGAGGAAAAGGTGGGAGTACTTGGTAATTTGGCTTTCACATCCCAGCTCACCCAAGTTATGACAGCTTTAACAATAGATAATCCAAGCAGGCTGAGTCTCTGTCTCCTTGCAGTTATCCCTTTTAACGTATTGGCCCAGGTTTTGATCATACAAATTCAGGATTCCTGTGCCTGGACATAAAACAGAGGTGTCTACAGATTTCTTTTTACACCCTTCACGAATCAAGAAAGGCTAACTTCAAGTTAAAGAGTTTCAGAAGCTGTTGTAGGTATACGATCCTCAGCTTTTTATAAAATGAGGGATTTCTAGTAAATTAATTTTCACTTAGGTCACATAACTTTAGACTTGGTCCTGCTTCTATATTCTGACAGGAAGACACACACACATATACACTTTCTATGTATCTATAAAATAATTTATGGAAAATAGATATATAGGATAAAAAGGTCACTCACTAAACTCCTTGATATTATAGTGAAGGGTAGTAACGTTTTTATATTTACTCTAAAACCAAATTCCAATCTCTAAGGATTTAAGTCTATCTAAAAGTTCATCTCCTTTCCCACCTCCCTGCCCATCCAGGAGGGCTTTCAGAGATGTAATCTAAAGTACATTAGTAAAAAATAAACAAATGGAATATTTTAATGCCCTTTCACATGCTTATGCTTGAGAAAACATTTTACAACATTATTATTCAATTACTTATTACTAAATTTAGTAATAAATTAAAAAGAGCTAACTATATTTTGATATATTACATGTTTCCATAAATTTTTTCATAAATTCCTTTAATTAAAAAACCTAAGAGCACTGAAAAGTATAGGGCTTAAATGTAATTTACAGTATTTTGAGAAGCAGATAAAACTTTCTCCCCTGCAAAGAATTCAGAGGAGATTCTAAGACTTTTAAACTTTTTCTTTTATGAAAGATCTGGATAGATATGGTGAGAAGCAGCATGGTAACATGTATTAATAAAATAGGTATATATGGGATATAATGTAATAGGTATATAATAGGATTATTCTAATCTCAAAAGCCTACCTATTAAAAAAATAGCAAACACTCTTGACTTTAAAGAAGTAACAGAAGTAACAGAGTTTAAGAGGTTAACACTAGATGGGCAGCATCACTAAAGCCTGTAATCCTAGCACTCTGGGAGGCCAATATGGGTGACTGCTTGAGCTCAGGAGGCAAAAGCCAGAACCCATCTCTACTAAAAAAAATATAGAAAAGTTAGCCAGACATGATAGCTACTCCAGCTACTCAGGAGGTTGAGGCAGGAGGATCCCTTGAGCCCAGGAGTTTGAGGTTACAGTGAACTCTGATGACACCATGCACTCTAGCAGGACAACATGATGAGACTATTTCAAAAAAATAGCTAACACTTTACTTCTAACTATTATACTTTACCATCTACTGCTATTTAGTTATGTAGTATTTTAAATTTAGCAATGTAGTTCGCATTTAGATAGAAAATTTGTATCATTAAAAAGTTCACCTAATTTTATAATAAAACAGATGGAAGCCATTTATAATATTTAGAGGGGTGAGTTTCAATCACAAAAATAATAAAGTCTAGATCTTACAATGGCACCTTCTTTTGGATATATTTTACCCAGTTTCTTCCTTAAAGTCTATAACACCCATGAATAAAAACACAGTTAATTGAAAAGTATGTCATGAATGTTATAAACAATTGAAGAAGCATAATCTACGAGGCCAAACTTAATTATGCGTATTGAGTATTTTGGAGGAATCGAAAGCTCATGTAACAAAACACTTAAATTTTTACAGTCTTATGCACGAATTTATTATATGAGACACTACTGAGTATTTATACTGAAACTAATCCACATGTTATATTCCAACAGAAACTGCACTAGAAGTATAAACTTCAAATTCTAGTTGTGGTTCTCTGGACATCTTCTAAGCACATAAAATGTCCCAGTATTCGATTCAATGAAATTAAGAACTATATTAGAATTATAGCTAAAATTCTTATAAACTTTCTAAAATCCTGTGGGGCAAGAAAGAAGCTACTTTCATATCTTGGACCAGTTGCTAAGCTTGGAGAAGTGAGACGACCACAGGACGGTCTGTCAGGCAGAAAGAGAAAATGGATAGACTTTGGGTGTTATCTGTTCCTCTGGGGAATGACAAACCTTTCAGCCCACCCAGCTTCCAGGAGGTGATCAGCAGTTGTAGGAAGGTGGGGGCAGAGTGTGTGAGTGGGGGTGGGATGCTCAGGTATCTGCAGCAGGTGCCACCTGTTTCTCCACTCTTCATGCTGATAAAGCAAAAGACTTAAGCAGCTGGAAGAGGGCAACAAGTATCTACTGGGCACCAGAAAGGACCGAGGATGGTTGGGAGAAACATAAAAAAACCAAAAACCCCGTCTCTATTCTAGGTACAAGATACCACTTAGGTATAGAGCCTCAGATCCTACAACAAGTAGAGGTCCCCTGTTGCTAGTAGAGGGACAGGGAACTTCACCTCAGCTGACGGTAAAAGGCAGCATCTAGTTGTCACAGGGAGGAGAGCTAGGAAGGCTGAAAAAATCCCCAAGGCTCAGGTGCACATGGCCTCTCTAGGACTGAGGCAGAGCCAAAACAACAGCGAAGCACACCCTGTCTCCAGCCCCCACAGAAGGGTAACACAGACTGCTAAGTCACAGCAGTTTTCTGCTGAGGGAAGAGCAAAAATGCGAAGATAAACCCTCTCTGTGGTACAGGTGTTCAGGGACAGCTGAAAACTGAGAGGGAAGAAGTAACATGGAGGAACAATACTTTGTAAATGTGCACATGTGTGCGTGAATAAATATATATACACAGAATTTACATGTAATAGCCCTAAAAACTAGGAAATTCAGCTGAGCACTAGAAGAATCTGAAGTCTGCAATCCACCGAAGGTAGCAAAATCCAAATCCAGCTCAGCTCCTGACTAGACTGACTCAACCCCAGACACTAACCGCCCAATAGAAGAGGAGGTGAGCCCATGGTCAGACAGAAAGATTGCTTGTCTCAGTGTTTAGTGATCACATGCTATCCAGCATTCAATCAAGATTATAAGACTCACTCCACAAAATAAACAAACATCAGAGCCCCCAAGCAATCCACTGTTAAGAGACAAAGTGATCAACAGATACAGATCAATAGATGGTCCACAGATACATAGGAACTATTAGGGAGGGACTTAAAAAATAAGGATTAAAGTGTTAAAGGATCTAGTGAAAAAGATCAGGAACCTGAATGAGTTGTTCAGAAATTTCAGTACAGAAATGAAATTGATAAAAATACTAAAAATTCTAAAAGACAGTATCAGAAATGAAGAAGAGTCCCTTGGTAAGCTTATCAGCTTCTAACATAACTTAGGAAACAGCAGTGAGTTTGAAGAAATGTAGATAAAATTTATTTAAACTAAACCAGAAAGAGAAAAGTAGTGTAGGAGGAGGTGGAACAGAGCATCCAAAAGCTGCAGGACATTATCAAACAGTCTAATCATTTATATATATAGAAATGGGAGTCCCAGAAAAAAGGAGAGACAATAGAGGTAAGAATGAGAATTTTCAAAAATAATGAAAGACATCAAATACAGATCCAAGAAGCTCACAGAATTCCAAATGAGATAAATTCCTCTACTTCAATCTGTAGCACATCACAGTCAAACTACTAAGAAGCAAATATAAAGAGAAAAACATTAAGGCAGCTAGAGAAAAAATATGAGTCATATTAAAAAACTGTAACCTATAGGGTCAGAATATTGGCAGGAATCAGATCATTGTTTTCTTTGGGTGGAAGGCTGAGGTAGGTAGGACTAACTACAAAAGGAAAATAAGAAAACTTTCTGAAAATGTTCTATATCCTGATTGGGGTGGCAATTATACAAATGAGTTCATGTATCAGAACTCATCAAAGTGTACACAAAATACGTGCATTTTGTTGTACGTAAATTATACCTCAATAAAGTTAAATTTCTCAAGTTGATCAACAAAACTGATTTCTTAAATTTTGAAGCAATAAATAAATAATCCTGTTCATAGAAATATTCTACATCCCTTATAAACAAATGTCATGGTCATTTAGTAACCTGAACATTAGGAAAAGGAGACCTAACAATTTATTACAAAATGACTTTCCAGATGTATCTTTAAAACTACAAGAAACCCTTGCTATTGTAATATGCCCCATGCAGTAATTACAGACAACTATATATACATACATATATGTATATATATATATATTTTTCCTTCAGACAGAGTCTCACTTTGTCGCCCTTAGTAGAGTGCTGTGGCCTCATAGCTCATAGCAACCTCAAACTCTTGGGCTCAAGTGATCCTCTTGCCTCAGACTCCCAAGTAGCTGGGACTACAGGCAACCCGCCATAGCACCTGGCTATTTTTAGAGACTGGGTCTTGCTATTGCTAAGGCTGGTCTCCAACTCCTGAGCTCAGGCAATCTATCTGCCTCGGCCTTCCAGAGTTCTAGAATTACAGGCATGTGCCACAGCACCTGGCCTTATAGGCAACAGTATTAATAATCCAGTCAGACTGAATTGACTAGGCCTTGTGTTACTAGCAGGTTGCAAGGCAGGTGGTAAAGTCAGAGACTGAATCCTTCAAAATAGAGTATAACCAAAGCAAAATACAAAGTCAAAAAAAGGAGCTATAAGCTAGATCAAAACAAGTATCTGAGTAAAAATTCAAGATAGCTTAAGAGACCTTATTGGAGGGCGGCACTGGTGGCTCAGTGAGTAGGGCGCTGGCCCTATATACCAAGGGTGGCGGGTTCAAACCTGGCTCTGACCAAAACTGCAACAAAAAAATAGCTGGGCGTTGCGGCGGGCACCTGTAATCCCAGCTATTCAGGAGGCTAAGGCAAGAGAATCGCCTAAGCCCAGCAGTTGGAGGTTGTTCTGAGCTGTGTGATGCCACAGCACTCTACCGAGGGCAATAAAGTAAGACTCTGTCTCTATAAAAAAAAAGAAAAAAAAAAAGAAACCTTATTGGAAATAGTAAAGGGAAGATGTCTGAATTATCTAATCTGCCTAGTCCTCATACATAAATTGCTATTTTTCATTACTTTTGCCATGTAAGGAAACAAAAATTAGGAGTATTTTATTAGTTTAATATTTGTACTCTAACTTTTTTAACCAGAGATGAAAAATACAATGAACCTAGTCATAATCATGGAATTAACACAGACAGTTTTATTAGTAGGGCAAAAACAGTATTTCTATAATGTTTCTTTTTTTTTTTTATTGTTGGGGATTCATTGAGGGTACAATAAGCCAGGTTACACTGATTGCAATTGTTAGGTAAAGTCCCTCTTGCAATCATGTCTTGCCCCCATAAAGTGTGACACACACCAAGGCCCCACCCCCCTCCCTCCGTCCCTCTTTCTGCCCCCCCCATAACCTTAATTGTCATTAATTGTCCTCATATCAAAATTGAGTACATAGGATTCATGCTTCTCCATTCTTATTCCAAGCATGGGAGATTAATTTGTACCTCCCACCCCCCAGCCTTGAGAGTAAGCTGGACTTAGGGGCTTGCTTTCAGAGAACAGAGTATGGAATGGGGAAAAATAATAACTTTATGGTAGAGAACCATGGTTCATATTAGGCTGGCTAGGTGAACAAGGTTGACATTACCAGTGACATCATGTTAATAGCACATGCCTGTGATGTGATGTGACGTGATGTGATGTGATGTGAAGAGACTGGCTTTTTGCTTCTGCAGGAGTTGTTCCCCAAACCCACAATCCCCATCCAGTCATGGGAAAACATCAGACAAATCCAAATCGAGGCACATTTTACAAAACACTTGGCCAATATTTCAAAACTGTCAAGGTCATGGGAAATTAAGAAAAGACTGAGAAACTGTCACCATCCAGAAAAGACTAAAAAGAAATCCACTGGGGTGTCCTGAATGGGATCCTGGAACTGGGAAAGACAGTGGAAAAACAAGTGAAATCCAAACAAATGAAGGCTGGAGGTTAGTAAATACCCATGTGCAATGTTGGTTTCTTGGTTTTGACAAAACCATGATAATGTAAGATGTTAACATTACAGAAAACTGACTGAAGGATGATTCAGGATCTCTCCATATTATCTTAACACTTTTCTACCAATCTTGGAATCAGTCTAGGACAAAAAGTTTACAGAATAACAAAAAATAAATCACAAAACAATATGTATAGGAAAAAAGAGGAGACCAAGGGGATTTTCTGTCCTGCTTTTAGGGCAGCCCACCGCTGCTCCCACCCTGAGAGCATACTCGCCTCACCCGCTTTCCTGCTACCTGCTCAGCAGAACACGCCACGGGAAGGAATGAAGCTCTCTGCTCTGAGGAGGACTTACAGACTGCCTGTCTTCTCACACCACACTGCATCAGTCTTCTGTTCTGTTGTCCAAATATCATACAGCTGAAGAATTCTTCAGTGTTTTTCTACCTCAGATGGGTGAAGGTATTTTTTCAACCTTTTTGGTTCCAGGGACAGGTTTTATGGAAGACAATTTTTCCACAGACCAGTGGGGGATAGGAAGGTTTTGATATGAATCTGCAAGCAATTGATTTATTATGGTTTCTGTGCAGTCAAACTTCTCTGCCAATGCTCACCTTTATCTGCAGCTGCTGCCCAGCATTAACACCACTGCTTCAGCTCCACCTCAGGTCATCAGGCATTACATTCTCGTGAACAGTGTGCAACCTAGATCCCTCACATGCACAGTAGGGTTTGATTCCTGTGAGAATCCAACGCTGTGGCTCATCTGACAGAAGTGGCACTCAGACGGTGATGCCAGTGACGGGGAGTCGATGTAAATACAGATGAGGCTTCCCTGGCTCACCCACCACTGCTTCCTACTGTGTGGCCTGGTTCCTAACAGGCCGTGGACTGGTACTGGTCTGCAGCCCGGGGGTTTGGGACTGCAATTTTATAATATGACCTTTAATACTATATTGATCAAATATAACCTGTAAATTAAAACAACTTATCATATAGTATGTAAAAATAAAAAAGAACTCAAAACTTCTGCGAAGAAATCATGAGATCATGTCACTTATGAAAATGTTGACAGATTTATAACAGGTTAGGAAATGCTCAACTAGTTCAACCACCTTGATTTCTATATGGAAAAAACTGAAGGCCAGTATTTGTGGATGGAAGTGATAGAGTTAGGGCAAGAACCTAGTTTTCATCCCACCTTACAATCTTTCTATAATATAACTTTCTTAAAAGTGCCAGTTTTTATCTGGCCAGCTATCCATTAAGAAAAGAAAAAAATCTGAATTGCTAAGCAAAGTAGGTCAGAAAACTCTCTCACCCTTGGACCCGAACGTCCTGTATGAAAGAACCAGATTTAAAAAGAACTTTTAAGCACCTCTTCAAAATCAAAACACCAGACTTAGAAATCATCTGTTCATACAAATGGCTGTCCCAAGGCTTCTCTACGCCATAACTGCCCAACACTGCTTCACTGTTCCTACCATGGGAGAAAGCATTAAAAACTTGAAATTCTAGAACAGTCTTTAAACTCAAAAGCAGAATAGAAACAACAGAGAAAAGTAGAGGAGTAGACGGATATCAAAGGGAGAATTCAGCAAAGTCAAATGTAGAATAAATTGTCTTCCTGCTTCTTCTTCCTAAACCATATCATTGCCCTATCTCAGGCCCTCTGTAAAAAACTAGTTCTCAAATTATATGAGACTGTGGTTGAAACAAATTATTTTTAAAGTACAAGTCTGAACTCTGATTATTTAATCTGATTATTATTATGGTGATAATTATCCTTACCACCACTAACGCATGCACAGCCTGATGCATTTTAGAAAGTATCTTCCAAATTTCTGATAAATAGATTATAAATGACCTCTTGGAACAGAGTCAATTTATAATTCCTGGTCCTCAAATTCCTTGCACAAAATCATGCTCTTCACAAGCAGAGTAAAAAAAATATATATATTTATTTCATTTTATGACTTATATTTTTCATTAAATAATAATCTTGGCAAATCATTAACAAATAACTCAGGAGATTAAAACATTAAAATATGCAAAATGTAGTGGTGACAATCATATTAACAGGTCATTCACACTTAAATTTATTTATTCAACACTCTCTTATTGAATGCTCACTATGGTTTAAGTACTATGTTGTGATAAAAAAGATGAATGTTCACTACTTCTAAGGACATTACAGACCAATAAAAAAGAGAGATTTGTGAATCACCAAGTCCAATACAAAGTGGTAGGAGATGGGGACTAAAATGAGGCCACAGAGGAAGAAGGTGATGCAATCGCAGAATTATTCTGGACGTGGTAGGTGTCAGGAAGGGCCCTCGGGCAGGAGGCAGACTTGAGCAGGAGTTTGAAAGATAAGTTGGTCCTGACAGAGATGATGAAGCCAGGATGCATGGCAGGTGTGAGTGAGATGTTCAAGGTCTTCTAAAGTGATCAACTTAAGTCTGATATACTATCAAGTACCTTGAAAATCAGAAACAAGCAGTTTGCTTAGGCTGGATTTGGGGGTTGAAAAGTACAGCAATGGCCACTGCTATGTGCTATGCTAAGAAATGTGACAGTACCCATGAATAAAAAAAAATGTTTCTGAGCACAGACCCTATTTAGAATTTAATAAGGTGACTTTAAAAAATAGCTAAAGTTTATAGCTTTCATAAGCTATAACCCAATTATAACCTAAAAATATGGGGAAAGGGAGGGGAGGGGAGGGGAGAGATGGGGTCGAGGGAGGGTGATTGGTGGGACCACACCTACAGTGCGTCTTACAAGGGTACATGTGAAACTTACTAAATGTAGAATATAAATGTCTTAACACAATAACTAAGAAAATGCCAGGAAGGCTATGTTAATCAGTTTGATGAAAATTTTTCAAATTTGCATGGTGCCCCATGATTACATTAATGTACACAGCTATGATTTAATAAAAAAAAAATAGCTAAAGTGTATTGATTACTTACTATGAGTCAGGTACTTTACATACATTTCCCTTTTAATATGTTCTCAAAAATCATGGGAATAGAAATGATTTAATTGTTCCTGAACATAGACTCTTCTCAGAATTTAAAGGTAACATTAAAAGCAACAAAAGCAATAACTACAGTATACTAATTACTTACTATGAGTTGAGACTTTACATAAATTCCTCATTTAATTTTATATTCACAACAACCCTAGAATAGGAATTATTTCTATTAGAAAATATTGGCTAGATAATCTGCCCACAAGCACCATTTAGTGGCAGGATGGACTTCAAACTCATTTTAACCTAAGCTTGCACTCTATGAATGTTTTCTTTGAATAAACAAAAAAGGTATATACATATACACTATTATTTTCTTCTCATTCAGGTCACACACCCAACTGTTGGTGCAAGGGGCATGAAATAATCTCCTTTGATTCAAAATCATCCTTTGGCCACTATTCCCTTTTTGCTCCACTTGACAGCCAAACCAATAGAGTGGTTATCTAAGACCCTGGTCTATCTACTTCCTCATTTCCCACTGTCCTTCCAAAGTAGTCTTCTTACTGAAGAAAACAGGAATCTTCCATGAACAGCTGTCATGTATGGCTTCATACTGCTAATCCAATGGCCAATTAACTGTCCTTGGTTACCCAACGGCTCCACAGGTGACTTTGCTTTGACAGTCCTGGGACGTCACTCTCCCCTACTCTGCTGCTTCCCTTTCTTTCCTATCCATCCTTCTTCAGCTCCTCTTCTGCCCTAAGGAACTCTAAGTGCTGGACTGTCCCTTGCTCAACCTTCATAGAGTGAAAATGCCATCTGTACACTTTTAACTGATAGATTTTATTGATAATCCTTAACTCTAAATGTTTGTCCAACTGCCCACACATCTCTTCTAGGACAATACATGAATATTGTAAACCTAACATGTCAAAAATAGAACTCGTCATTCCTCATGTTTTATCTATTTAAAAAATTTTCCCAATAAAAAACAAAAGGTTAACTGAACACACAGCAGGTACTACAGACTTCTCCACAGCTAAAAAGAAAATGCAGTATTGCATGTATTTATCAGTGCGTAATATGAATAGATAAAATTCTCAAAAGCCTTATGTACATATATATATCTTTTTCTAGCAGATATTCTTTCACATAGGACTTAGGTGTCTACCACATAACATCCTGGATAATCACTTTTTGGACTTAGATAAGTGTAAATTAAATAAGCAAAAGACATAAAATATTAAAATAATCTTACACTGGAAATTGTAATATATTTTTATTTTTTAAATGTTGAGAATATTGGTCTCTTGTTTCTAATAGTAGAGGATTTATACAATTTGAACCAACTATCCTAGTGAGGATAACTAGAAAAATTAGATAAAGTTTTAAAAGTATCTGCTTAAAGGCATGAGAGAGCCAAAAAGTCAGTAAAGACTTAAGGGGGCAAGATGAGGAAAACAAAAAGCCAGAAAGGTAAGCCTGAAATCTGGGGCCTCCGACTGGATTTAGCGGCAACACCAGTTCCAAGAAAGGTAAAGTAGAGCCCAGGAAGCCTCAAGAAGCCTGGAGGACAAAAAAAGGAGGCCAGTGCCCCCCGAGGTTGGGTAAGAAGCTAGTAAATGCTCCATGATTTGCATGTTGACCCAAAGGGCTGTGCTACAGGAGTTAAGTGTGAACCAGACATAATATAACACAGATCCCAACAGTCTGAAGTACAACTTCGAATCACCATCTCTGAAAATGAATGAAATGATCCAGGATTGCTAGTTCACTAGCTGCCTACCGGAGTAAACATAAGGACTCTCTGTAAAAAGTTAACATCACCCTCGGCCTCAACATTTCTCTATCACTTAAAAAAACGCAATAGCTGATAATCAATCCAAAATTATCAGCTACCCAAAGAGACAATATAAAATGAAAATAAAACAAGAACCAAAAGCAAAGAGGGGAGACATAGATGACAGAACCAGACCTGCTGGAGTGACTGTGGCTTAAAGACACAGACCTCAAAAACAACCAGGTGTGATCAATTCAAGGAGCTGTACAATAAAATCAAGATTTTTATCAGGGAATTGAAAAATATAAAAAGAACTGAATGGAATTCTAGATCTGGAGAACAGAGTAAGCAAAATTAAAAGCTCAATGGACAAAGTTAAAAGTAGATTAGATCTAACTGAAGAAAGAATAAGGAAAGTGATCAGAAGATTAGAAGAAAACAGAACAAAAGGCAAACAAGAGAAAATATAGAAAAGACGGTGAGAGATCACAAAGAATCAGTGAAAATATCTTCTAAAATATGGTAACTTTAGTCTTGAAAAGAGAAAACAGAGAAAAGGGGCAGAGCAATATTTTTAAGATTAATATCTCAGAATTTCCCAAGAACTAACCAGTGATGTTAATCACACATTCAAGAATTCCTCCAAGAAGATAAAGGTAAAAAAAAAAAAAAAAAGAAACAACTACACCACAGTTCATCATACTCAAAGGCTAAACACCAAACAAAGAGAAATCATACAGTAGTCTAAGCAAAAAACAGTATTTTAAAGAACAATTGGACTGACAACTTTTCAACATAAATAATAGAAACTAGAGAGAGAGAGTGCAGAAAACAACCACCAACCTAGACTTCTACTTCTGGAAAAAATATTTAAGGGTAAAGGTGAAATAAAATGTCCTTCCAAAGGACATTTGCATTTGATATCAAATGCAAACAAATAGTAAACAAATAAATAATAGTAGTATTAATAGTTAAACAAATAGTAAACAAATAGTAAATACACAAAGTAACTTCTTTACATTTCATTTGTGCTAAATAATCACATTTATTCATCACAAACTTGAGACCTACTCAAGGTAATTATTCAACAATAACCACAGGCATTGCCTTTTCTAAGAAAGCTCTGCTTTCTAAGTCACTTAGCACAAATATTATTTAAAAATAATTCAAATGAATTTAGAAACTAAGGAGAGGTAAGAACAGAAGGAAAGAAAGAACAATACCTAGAACTTGTAAAATACTCGAATTTCATCAAATGAAATCAGTGCAATTAAATGATATCAAAATTATGTATTTTATTGCCTTAAGAAGTTTTTCTATTTGAACTAATTTTTCAAATGCTTTTAAGTATAAAGTATATCCTTTGTTATCTGATGCATTTTGTTGCCCATACACAAATCATCAGTACTAGAAAAGGACAAAAGATGATTCTTAAGAATGTTACATGTTCTAAATAGTCTCAATGTGACTTAATCTTGAGGGCAAAAAATTTTCAACCATCTTTATACAAAGTCCTAGATAATGCCCCAAATACAATTTTGCATGTAACAGGCTCCCTAAAACAATTAACATTATAAACAAAATTCAGGCAGACAAGAAAGGCAAGATACTTTTCAGCTCAATTCCGAATAAGAAAAAATTATTCTCCTTTCAAGGTTAGAAACAACACATTTAAGAATTTAAGTCTTTTCATCTTAAAACAGAAACCACTATGATAAAATTGATTTCGTGGAGTCCTTTTCATCTTTTACATAATTTATGTAACTGTTAGATGTAAGATAAAAGGAGGTCCTTTTGAAAATTTAGTAGCAATTTCTCATGAATTTAGATTATAACTGCACAAATATATTACTGACCTGGCTTTAAGAGTGTTTCCTATTTACTGGCATATAGAAAAGGACACCAGTATTGTGTGTACTCCAGAGAGCATAAGAAAGACACAGCTATCAGCTACAGCATATAGATTCAGTTAGCTGGCAAATTAACTATTCATATGATACCAAGAAAATACGATGGATAATCATGATCATGAAAAAAATAAAAGCTGTAATATCCAGGACATTCCACAGTGCATGATGGATTTTAACTTGAGGGCAATCAAGAACAAAAGCATGGGCAGAGAAATGAATAACTGCAATTAAGAAATAATTAGGAAAAAGCACGTAAGAAAAATAGGATTTATGATTTGAAAAATGTCTTTTCTTCTTTATAGAAAAAAGTATGCTTCACTGGGTTTGGATGATAAACACTCAGCAGAGTCACATCTAAGAAGTAATGCAGAATAAAAACCAATAATACTACAAAAAAAGTCATGTAAAATTGTATACTTTAAAAAAGTATCACTGATCCCAGAAAAATGGCATTAAGAGGCCAGTCTTCTGTGGAACTCCCTAACATTGCTAATTAGAGGCTATATAGGAAATAATTTTCCTTCTAAAATGCACCTATCATTTAGATTTTGAAACTACTGAAGAATCTGTATTTGAGCCATCCCAATGCAAGTGTTTGTGCTGGGGTCATTCCATTCTTTCATTAACACGTGGGATCAAATAAATGAAATTCCCTAATCCTTATCCATGTCTCAAAAAGTCACTGACTGCTGGAAAACAACGAAATTTATTCTCTCCTGGAAATGAATCAGAAGGCAGACCATCATTCAGTAGCCAGCATATGATTCAGCAGAGCTTTGTATAAAAAGTGTAAAGTTCAAAAACAACACAAACAGGGCTCTGGAAGTAGTGGACTGTTTTTACCCTTTTTGGAATCACTACTGACAGCATCTATGAACTTCTGACTGTGTGTAACAGAAGAACACACCAGAATGACAAAGTAGTGACTTTTCAAGAGCAGCCCAGAACACAAGTACATAGGGACTCTTTCAGCAAATACAGGTCCCATTCTGAACATGGGACAATAGGTTTATATAACCAATAATGGGATTAGATGAAAAATGGGCATGAACACTGGCTGTGACTGAATAGTTTCTCAGAAGTGATGGGTACAGGTGAAACTTACTAAATGCAAAATACAAATGCCTACATACAGTAACTAAGAAAATGCCATGAAAGCTATGTTGAACAGTTTGATAAGAATATTTCAGATTGTATATGAAACCTGCACATTGTACCCCTTGATTGCACTAATGTACACAGCTATGACTTAACAATAAAAATATATAAATTAAAAAATAAAAAAATAAAAAAAGGAAAAAAAACAAGAAGTGATAAAAATGTACTTAAAAGAAAATGTGATTTATTTTTTCTGCATAGGATTGCTATGTTTGTATCTTCTTGTCCTCACTAAGAATAGTTAAACAAAAAGCAAATCATTTTAAAAACTCAATACTTTTTTTCTGGAACTACAGAAAAGTTGGAGTAGGCAATTTAATGAAGGAAAGCATCCATGCAGATGCACAGAACAAGAACGATATTGTCTGGGATGCCACGTACCTTCCATAACGTATCAGTCTAAGTATTCTCAGATTTGCACTCTCTGTTGCAATACTAAACATCTAACAATGAGTAATCAGTACTGTTAATTGCAGAGATATTGTGTAATAAAAACTGCAGTAATCTGAACTCTATAACTCCTGAAACTTGAAAAGTACTCATTATAACTACTGAAACTAGAAAAATTCTTGCAGGCTCAGAGGAATAGACCTTTTGGGGGCTCAAGCTGCCAATATGTGATGCTTTTTCTTTTTAAAAAGGGGAAATGTCACATAGACGATGAAGGAAAAACTGGAAAGAAAAGTACAAAGATACTTAATTTAAAAACATGCTTTTCATTTTTCTGAATGTTCTTGTAACAGGCACAGGCCATTTTGTTTTGGTCTGTAATGATACTTTTAGGTGTCTAAAAGGCGAACAACTCAAGGGAGGAAAGGCTTTCGGAAGGAGACTCAACAGGTGGGTCAGGTCATCTGCTGGACTTACTAACAGTATTATTTCCCCTTTAAAGTCTCTTTGAACTGATGTGACTTTCATCTTTCCATCTGTTCTCACCATTTCAACATTCTAATTTCGTTCAACTCTTTTGTTTTGTTAACAAATGGGCCAAATTCAGGGAGGGGAGGGAGACACCGTTTCTTGTGGTTTCATGTACTTTTTTGTTACATTCTACTGGAAAAGAGTAACTTAGAAACATGCATTTTCACATATACTTGATCCTCCATTGGACTCGAATCTCTTCAACCATTCATATTAATATTTTTTTAATTTAAAAAACTATTCAGTTTTAAGACATCCACATTGAGTTTTGGCAGGCAGCTTTTTCAACATAGTTTGAACTCTTTGAACCTGCCCCCACAGCTCTTTTCCCACTGCCTGAGCTTCCAAGATAGCTGTGGCCAAAGGATTGAACTGCGTCTGAAAACCCATAAAATTATTTGTCGAGGGTCCACATAGACGATGAGAAGGAAAAACTAAACAAGTCACGCTGACAACTGACTGGTCCCACACAATCTGGCATTTTTACAGAAACTTAGAGCACCGCAATTAATTCAAGAGTTATGGGAGAAATCCTCCATCTTAGACCAAATTATAATCAAGAAAACATGAGGAGGACGGAAAAGGGGCAAATATCTGGGTTACACACATTCCCAAGGGTTAGTTTCATTTTCTACATTCTCACCCTCAAGTAATATAGGTAATTCCAGCCTAAGACCTTGTGTTCTCCCTCCCTTGTTTTTTTATAGAAGGGAGGTAGTGTTTTAAAGGGAGTATACTTAGGTAAAGAGAAAAAACGTCAGAATGAAAAAGTTATGATACAAAAAGCCAGAAAGACGCAGCAGGCCTTCTTGCCTGGGGAGAGTGGCTGCTGACACAAACTGGAGTCCTGAGGAGAACAAAAGGGATGAGGGCAATTGTGACGTGAGAGGTAGGATGAGAAGAGGCTGTGAAGCACAAAGTTTCTGTCATCTGATTCTATCACCTCAAAGTTATCTTTGCTATTACTCTCAAATGTAATTCTTATTCACTGTACGCTGAAATTGAAAAGCAAATATTATGAAAGTACAGCAAGAATATTTACAGTGTCATTCCATCTGACTTCTCTCCCCTAACTCTACATGACCAAATTTATCTTTCAAGGTAACTCCACATTATCATTTCCTCCAGGAAGACTTCCTGTGTCCTCATCCATCCATCCCTCACTAGCCACATAGTCTCTTCCTCCTTTCCTGTACCCACATCTTCTTAAAGACACATTCCTTTCTACTCTGCCCTATGGATAGCATGGCAATCCCTTAATAGACACTCCATAATAAGCTAATTGATTATATAATACATTTTTTCAATCCTAGTCTCTGCATAATATTAAAAATCAAAGCATATAAACAAAACACAACGAATTTAATGAGCTCTACAACCTAAAGACATTAAAAAACCTCTAATAACAAAGCTCACTAGTTCTATCAGCTCTACAACCTAAAGACATTAAAAAACCTCTAATAACAAAGCTCACTAGTTCTATCAGAAAATTAGAGGAACCAGGAGAGGAGGGAAAAAAAACTACAGCAAGTCAAGAGCAAAAACAGGAAAACAAGAGGCAAATGGATAAGATTTTACTTATTCTTCCCCCAAATAAAAGATGATGGGGAATAGGAGACTAATAATAAAATTTTTCCAAAGTAAATACATATTATTGACCTTAACCAATATTTTTAAGTGATGGCATAATCAGGAAAGTATATCAGTCCCTATAATAATACTTTGTTACAGGAGATAGAAGCTCCTCTTGATCTTGATTCAAATCTTTAATGTACATTTTATTGTAGCCTACATGTATTCCAAATCCCAAACGCCTGTAGGTAACTGGTTCTATTACTTTCTTGAACATTCTCCCAGTGCTTTTTTCCTTAAATACTTACTTATCCTTCCCGGATTCCATTTATATAAAAGACAACATAAAATGTATACAGTTCTGTATCTGCTTATTAAAAAACTTACATCCTGGAAATCTTTGCATTTCAGTACATACAAAGTTTCCTCTTTTTGTTTTGTTTGTTTGGAGAAGTATATTGTTATTTCCTTATGGGTGGATGCATGATAGTTTATTTATCCACCCAGTGCCTTTTAGAGGGATACCAGCCTTGCCTTTAACCTTTTGCTTTTATAACATATGTTGCGATGGGTAACCTACGCAAACATATAATTTCATTCATGTGCCACTGATATATAGAATACTGATAGGTAAATATATTTGTGATTTTTGATTGATTTTTAACTCATTTAAAATTGTTAGATCATTTGCTTTAGTCTTTTAAAGGACATATTTAAACTTCTTAAGATGGATTACATATGTATTATATTACTTTTCTTAAAATATAATTTGAGGCAAATGTTGACTCAGAGTGGTCCTTTAAGGATCTAGGAAGTGGCCACTGAATTCCAGAAGAGGTGTTTGTGTTGGTAAGTGACAAAAACTAAAAAGAAAACCACAACTATAAAGTGCTAAATGAACCAGTCACTCCTAATGAGAAAGATTATTAGTATTATTTTTCTCAGATTATCCCACATATGTGGAGCAGTTTAGAAAAGTTAAGAAAACTCCGTAACATTTAATTATCGTGACTTTCTATTTAACTGTCATTACTTTCTATATGCAGTAAAGCCACACCAACCATTTGTACCCTTCACTAATTCAAATAGGGAAATATTTAAGTATCTTATCCTATTCAGTTGGCCTCATATGAAATCTGTGTACTCTCTGTCAAGACAAAATTCTATTCTACCTGCCTCATTCCAAATCAGCAGTGAGTAAAAGGAAAACAGAAAGAACAATGTGGCTATAAAGGGATATTTGGGGTTTTGTTTTCTTAAAATCCTGATTTTACAAAAAAAAAAAAAAAAATTTTTTTTTGTTCCCCAAGTAATTCATTATTTTTGTTCATCTACAAGGTAGTATAGCCAAGTTAAGGAATACAGTAAGATGCCTCTACCAAGTGTCTCCTAATAATCCTAAGGCATAAATAAGTCACACACTGCTTTGTTTTTAGTTTGATGGGTAAAATAAAACAGAACAAATGAGGAATTATTTAATTCCATCATCAAAAACATCCATGTATTTCTCAGGGAGAAATTAAATTAACCTGTAAGTTTACCAAATAAACAACATGAGCAGTGTACTTTCAAACTTTTCACACTACATCACTGTTCTAGCATTTTTTTAAAAAGCAAACACAAAGTTTTGTGTATTTATTTAATCAGCATTTTGATTATTTAAAGACTTAAAATAAGGTTGCCATAAAATTTTCAAAACACGAACATGATCAACTATAGCAAGGAGTGCAAGGTGTCTGGTGAACCTGTGTTAAGAGTTCCGGTAAGAAAACAAGTCCTAACTGCGTCTCTTTCTATGAAGAAACTGGATCACCACAGACTGTGTTAGAATACAGGAATAGAAAGAGACTGAGGCCTCAGTGACAGCATCTTTTTTAATGTAGCCAAAAACATCACTCCAGATATTTTGCTGTTTTGTTAAAATATTGAATGTATTTACCAACTATTTTTAAATTTTACACATTTTAAGTGTTCACAATGTCACTAAACAAAAATAGAATCAAGAGACTATTATATAACTGCTATTCCTAGGGGGTAAAATACATTACATTAGTGTTGATTTGAGAACATATTTTACTATCTCTTTCAACCAGCACATAACCAAAATAAATCCAGAAATAGTCTCTTTACACAGGAACCCTGAATTTTCCAAATGCAATATATATAACTTTACACCAAAATGGTTCTTGGAAATCTTCTGGCATATAATAAGACCTATTCTTCCCCATGAAGGTTATTCTACCAAATTCCATTTCTGTACATGTATCTTGCACAAAATCCCACAAAGAAGGCAAGGAAATAATTCTATCAGGGTCAATCCTTAGTTTACCAAAACTTAGCCTCAGAACTATTCACATCATTGCATAAAACATATAAATAAAAATTACTAAAACATTAAGAAAGTCATCAGGTTAAACCACATGAAACTGTCAATATCTGACTGTTTTTTACAAACAAAAATGTCAGTTTCATATGGTGTAACATATATTCCCAGAGCCTGACCAAAACCAAAAGTACTTATGCTCAAGAATCAATTCAAAGAGACTTAAAAGTTAGAAAAAAATGTTTACAACTTAAAATTTAAATGAGTAAAACAGCACATTATCTTTTCCTAGTATTTTGAAAACCAACAGAATAGAAACTCTACAAAATACTATATTTAAAGATAAAATGAATGTACTAATCTGACAATAGATTTTAGGTCCATAATAGATAAATTCACACTTAAAGTGATTGTAAATTTTGATTTGTGGATTAGTCTATATATGAACATAATTTTAAAATACACTAAACTTTTATGTGTTTTATATAATATGTCTTATAAATAGAGCTAAAATCAATCAGGGTTATAATTTTTACAATTTTTAAAAACCAATTCTTAATTCTAATTAACTTTAATATTCCAAAATTATTTATATTTGTGTATATCTGTAGTACATAAGTATGTATGATATTTGCATATGTATAAATATATTTACATCGCAGACATTTTGTTAAATGTTACACATTAGGCTACTTCAAATGATTAGATTACAGTTTTACTTCTTTTCTAAAAGCAATGTAGTTCAGCCATCTAGTGCTAAATTAAAAGCACACGTTTGTCTGTATTTTGTTATGTTATAAAACGAAGACTAGCAGTATGAAGGGGGATTATAACTAGTTTAAATTTAATTTCTCTTTCCTCTGGTGAGCCTGATCACTGCAACCTACAATTTCAAAGATAAAGTCATCATTCTTAAAAGTTCTGCTTATTTTCTTAAACTCCAAATCTTAATGAATGGAGACAAGAACCTTTAAACGACCAACCTGAAAACCTCCGTCATTCCTTCACTCCCATTCCCCCAATCAAACGGAATATAAGATCCTTTACATTTGATATCCTTATTATATTCTGTAAGCACCTCACTTCTCTATCCCTCTGAGGACTCCAGAGTGTATACCTTATCATCTTTATCAGGATAAATGAATGCAGTGGTCTCCTAACTCCTAACTACCTGTGTCTAGCAATTTTCAAATAGGGTATTGGGAAATGAAAGTCTGGAAAAGAGGCAAGAGTTCTAATCTGTACATACATGGTGTATGAAGTTATGATGACAAAGAGTGCGAGCATCTAAGTAGTCCCTGTAGTGCAAAGAAGCAGACTTCATATAGCACCTTTAGGAATCGCAGTGTCCAGAGATGAGCAAAGGAAGAAACCAAAAATAAAACAAAAAACAAAGAGGTGACAGGAAAACCAGGGAAGAAATGCAGTAAGAAAGCCAAGGCAGAGAGGGTTTTGAGAAAGGGCTGATTTATAAAGTTGGATGTTAAGAAGAATGCAGTATCACCATGGAAAATAGATCACTGGATTTAGCGATTTGGAAGTTTCTGGTTGACCTTATCAATTTAACACTGGAATGGTGCTAAGAACTGTATTAAATTTATAAAAGGAAACAGAAAAGTTAAGAACCAGTCTAGTCAGAAAGTATGCCTGTGAAGGGAGGGAGGGAGATGAGAAGACACTGTAGGGCTGTTGTTCTGTAGCATTCAGAGTCTTGAATGTTAAGAGGTTTTAAATAAAGATCAGGTAAACAGGACTGAGGTCCTAAGTCCCACATGAGATAGAGGGATGAATCCCCTCACAGGAGTCAGACTGCCACAGGGAAAGAGCATACCCCTGACATAGTGGTAAAGAGATAATCATCATATAGATGAGTTTAACAGCAGAGGAGAAAGCTGTTCACAAAAATTTGTTTTCTGATTAATTTTTCTGAAACAAGAGACAAAGGGATCTATACCTCACAGTGTAGAAGCAGGGGGTGGAAGAAAGGGATGGAAGTTAAGCGGGAGAAGTACAACAGTCAACTGCTATCTGCACCTTGAAGATGTTAAAACCCTAATCATTATTAGATGAAGAAAAATCACAGTTAACTCCTATATCCTTTATACTCCCATTTCAAATTCTCAATCTTCAAACTAGTTTGACACTTGCATTTCAGAAGTCAACTGTACTGAAATGCAATGCATCCTTTTAAAACAGGCTATGAATACAAACTTCACTCCATCCTCTCTAAATTTTCCATTTCTCCTTCTTTGTAAGGAAGATTGTACCAGAATCAACTAAGTTACTGTATTCCTGCGTCTCAGTCAACAAAATTAGCTTAGTAAAATAAAATAGATGTTTTCAATAAAGTTGGCATCAATATTCCCCAAATAACATGTCCTTATAAATCTTCAGAAACCAAAATAAATACAGTTTAGTGTTTCAGAAACAAAAGATTATTTGATGAGGCAAAGCTATCAGTTTATAAATGTCTCAGTAATCAAGAAATGAGCTGTTATTATTCACAGGCTTTAGTGGAAGTATTTTATTGACTGCCCTTTTTTTTAAACTTAAAGTTTATTTGCTATAGTAGATTAAACCGGCATTTATTATAGAAAAGCTAAAATGGACAGACTTTTTCCATTATAAGTGGATAGTAGGAGTATAAAATAATGGTTTCTAACGTAACAATTTACAAACCTAACCCTAAATTTAATACTCTGATATCACGTGTTTCAATATTTGCATATACTTCCTTTTCTTTATAATACTGTATATTTAAAAGCATACTACTAAATACACATTGCTTATATTTAATAGCCTTTTATTTACAATTTAAACAGGAACACAATGTTGAGTGCTCAATATATTTCAAGTGAACAAATAATAAATAAATAGAATAAAAATTTATTCTACAAATGCCTTTTAGGCATATAATCATTTAGAGGATATAAACCCAAAACAGTGGAAGCTAAAAACCTATAGGATTTTTCTTCCTGTGCAATTTATTAAAAAAAAAATTATCCAAGAAAAACACGTCTAATAAAAATATATGTACATTTGTATTTGAATATGATCTAAGATGGCTGATATGCTCATCGTCCTTAAAGATGGCAGAGGGTGTGGGGGTGGGAGGTTTATAAGTGATGGTGCAGGTACTGAAGGTGGCAGGAAGGTGGGCTGGATAACTTCCCTCAGGCTGAGCAGCTAATACAAATTGCAATTTTTTTTTTTGAGACACAGTCTCAAGCTGTCACCCTGGGTAGAAAGGTATGGTGTCAGAGCTCATAGCAACCTCCAACGCTTGGGTTCAAGCAATCCTCTTTTCTCAGTTTTTCTATTTTTAATAGAGACAGGGTCTTGCTTTTGCTCAGGCTGGTCTCGTGAACTCAAGCAATCTACCTGCCTCGGCCTCCAAGAGTGCTAGGATTACAGGTGTGAGTCACTGTGCCTAGCATACAAATTGAAAATTGAAGCTGATAGATCATTTTAATCTCTGACAAATTCAGAAAGATATATACATCCAGAGATGTTAAAATGTTTCAGTCAATGAGAAAATATTTTTAAATGCCATGAAGAGTTATATATTATCTTATTTGCTCATCTCTCAAAAATCATAAAATTCTGGAGCTTCTAGGCTGCTGAACACATGGAGGTGCCTGCCAAATAATGGGCCCAGGGAAACCATGGAGTTCTGTGTCCTCCCCTAATTAAGTCACTGCAAGTGGTGGGCTCAGGGAAACCATGGAGTTCTGTGTCCTCCCCTAATTAAGTCACTGCAAGTGGTGGGCTCAGGGAAACCATGGAGTTCTGTGTCCTCCCCTAATTAAGTCACTGCAAGTGGTGGGCTCAGGGAAACCACGGAGTTCTGTGTCCTCCCCTAACAGTCACCACAAGTGGTGGGCCCAGGGAAACCACGGAGTTCTTCACCCCTGTTGATCTGTATCCTTAAAAATATCCTCCATGAACAGTAACAAATAAACATTAAAAAAGATCACAAATAATCTAAAATGTTCCCACTTACAAAATGTAAATGTCAATCATAGTACCTAAAGTCAACTTATGTAGTGGTTAATTATGAACACTGTGCACGTGACATACATTTTGAGTAACATTCCCAAACTTATATTTAATGTTCACTAGGTATATAATATTCCAAAAGTCTCCAGCTTCTCTACATTCAAATATTTTATTAAATTATAATATGACAGCAAAAATTATAAACAATATCAAATAAAAACAAGCTTACCAAATACTGCTGGACTAATGCCCTGATCACTAAAAGTGAAGTAGTCACTCTTATCCACAGAGACTTCTCTCCATTTCTACTGCACCATTCTAATCCAAGACACCACTTTCTTAACTGATCTCTCAGCAGCCATGGACTCCTTCAGGACGTTCTTCATATTGGAGCCAGACTAATCCTTTAAAAACACATATATAATTAGGGCACTCTTCCATAAAAATCTGAGCACTGGTCTGAGACTAGACCCTTTACCATGGCCTACAAAACGACAGCATCTAGCTCCTATTCTCTAAGCCTCCATGCTTGTGGCCCACCCACTTAGCTAAACACCACTGTGGCCCACCCACTTTCTCTTAGCCAAACAGTGCTTTGAGGGTCATCACTGTACCAATACATTCAACTGTACTTGCCGGGGAGGGGTGAACACCAACCTTACGATAGAAAGTCACCAGTTCTAATCCTGATTCTTTGTGCAAATCAAATCCTTATCTCAATTCCTCCTCTCTAAAGAAAGGAGAGTGGTCAAAAAGATCTCAAGTTCAAGCTTCAACTCTTCCAATTCTATCTCTGTTGCCACTTATTTTATGGGGAGATTCCATAGTTTGGTGCACCAACATTAAGACCTTTCAACTCAGTGTCTGCACTAGGTGTTTGGGCTCCTTTGAAAAATGATCATTTCTCTAATTAATAGGCTAGACACCCTTTTGACAGTTGTCCTTTGGTTCACCTTTGTTAAAAGCAATAGTTCTATGTACTCTACTTTTAAAACACCACTCTTGTTTTGAAAGCTCCATCTCAGACCCAACTTATTTATCTTACTAAAGTAGCCTTTGAATAGGTCAGTGTTCTGTTAATAGTGGCCTGGAAATAATTTAGAAGATTATAATCCTAAAAATGCTGAGTCAGTCCAATAAAGACCCACCGTCTATGTGACTTCCTGTCATCCACGGTGGAAAGAAGAGTAACTCAGTATATAGAAATATAATTCTCTGAAATCTTGCAGTGATGAAAAAACATACTTAAGCTATTAATTGTGAGAAAGTTCTGACTTTAAACTTTTGGAAGTTACTGAGTAATTTAAATTGTATTGAACTGCTAATAATATTCAAATTCTGAACCAAATGTGTAATTACTCCAAATGTTCTACCAGGCAAAATAATATTTTGAGAACTTTGTTGACTTACTGACCACGTGTGTTTCTCCATGGATTATGTACCTGTTTTATTATGTAATAAAAAGAAAATTAAGAAACACACGAAAAATAGGCTAAAAATCCAAATGTCTAAGAAAGTCTGAGAAGAATAGTCAATTCCCATCACTTAAATGTTTAGTATCACCTAGTGATAAAAACAAAGGACTGGCTCCTCAGAATAAGCTGTAATTCATAAACTGGTGTCACGTAATATATATTTATTAAAAATATTTCTTTGGCTAGCTCCTTATTTTTCCTTGTTAGACTTCTATTTTGATTTTCTTATAGAAATGACTGCCTAAAAACCACAAAGACTATGGTTTAAAAAAATAGTACACTGAAGTATACCTGAATATTAGACATTATTTTCCTCAGTTGCCTTTCTCCCATAGAGAAAAATAACACAAAAATTTTCTGAGTGAAGGATATTTGCCTTTTTATTTTTATTTTATTTTTTAAAACAGAGTCTCACTATGTCACCCTCGGTAGAGTGCCATGGCATCACAGCTCATAGCAACCTCTAACTCTTGGGCTTAAGCGATTCTCTTGCCTCAGCCTCCCACGTAGCTGGGACTATAGGTGCCACAATGCCTGGCTATTTTCTTGTTGCAGTTGTCATTTTTCAGCTGGCCAGGGCTGGATTCAAACCCGCCAGCCTCGGTGTATGTGACTGGCGCCATAACCACTGTGCTACAGGTGTCAAGCCGGGATATTTGCCTTTTTCAAGAATTTGGATAGATTTAGGAGTACCAGTTACATAGATTAATTGTACACTCTGGCTTTTATTTTTTATTTTTTTTTATATCATAGCTGTGTACAATAATGCAATCATGAGGTACAATGTGCTGGTTCCATATACAGTCTGAAATATTTTCACCGAACTGGTTAATATAGCCTTCATGGCATTTTCTTAATTATTGTGTTCAACAGGGTTTATAGTCAGCCTGCAGGTAAGTCATCTCAGCCGGGGGCCAATTTGATTGCTCAGAGTCTGCATCTTATTAACTGTTAAATATTTTGAATATCACCACCTGCTTATTAGAAGCGCCAGAAAGGACCAGAGTATCATTGAATTTATACCCAACATCCACTTCAGTTATACTTGCAGCAGGCAACATCTGAATCTTGTTGGACAAATTCCCCAGGCCATATGGAGAAAATATTAACAATTACTGAAGAAGGCAACAGAACCACTCCCTTATATCTGCCTTAATTTTGTTTTGCCAAGGCTAGAAATTCTAGCACCAAATAGGTGCAAGAAATCCAGCAGAGGTAGTTGTTTTAATATCTGCTTTGTAATCTCACATAACTAATGAAACCTCATTATGTTGGAAGCCATTAAAAGGGCATGCTCTTCCTGTCCCATTCATCACATAATTCTGGCACCCGTTTACTGAACTAACTGCAGATACAGCCACTCTGGCTTTTAATATAACTGTTACCTTAATAACATTTAGTGCATCTAATAGGTAGTTTTTCATCCCTCACCTCCTTCCCAACCTTTCCGAGTTTTCACTGTCAGCTATGACATCCTGTATGACCATGCATACCCACAGCTTAGCTCCCACTTATAAGTGAAAACATGCAATATTTGGTTTTCCATTCCCTAGTTAACTTCACAGAGGATGATGGCCTCCAATTCCAACCAAACTGTTGCAAAAGACATTATTTCATTCTTTCTGTATGGCTCAGAGGTAATCCATGGTGCGTGTATATGTGTGTGTGTGTGTATATACATATATCACATTTTCTTTATCTGCTCATCAGCTGATGGGTACTTAGGTTGGTTCCCTAACACTGCAATTGTGAATTGTGTTGGAATAAACATTTGAGTGCAGGTATCTTTTTTATAAGATGACATCTCTTCCTTTGTGTAAGTCCCCAGTAGTGGGATGACCAGATCAAATGGTTGGTTTCCTTTTATTTCTTTTAGAAATCTCCATGTTGTCTTCCATAGAGATTGTATTAATTTACATTCACAGCAACAATGTACAATCATTCCCTTTTCACTGCATCCATGCCAACATCTATTGTTTTTTGACTTTTTAATAATGACCATTCTGGGTAAGGTAGGCGATATCTTATTGTGGTTTTAATTTGCATTTCCCTGATGATAGTGAAGTTGAGCATTTTTCATGTTTGTTGGCTATTTGTGTATCTTCCTTTGAGACATATCTGTTCATGTTGTTTCCCATTTTTTAGTGGGATTACTGTTTTATTTTTTCTTGCTGATTTGTTTGGGTTCTTTATAGATTCTGGATATTAGCTATTTGTCGAAGGTATAGTTAACACTTTTTTCTCATTCTGCAGATTGTCTTTTTACTCTGTTGATTATTTGTTTTGCTGTGCAGAAGCTTTTTAGCTTCTGCTAAAATTTAAAAAAAATTTTAGTGGGCTTGGTGCCTGTAGCTCAGTGGCTAGGGTGCCAGCCACATACACTGGAGCTGTGGGATTTGAACCGAGCCCAGGCTTGCCAATCAACAATGACAACCACAACAAAAAAATAGCCGGGCGTTGTGGCGAGTGCTTGTATTCCCAGCTACTCAGGAGGCTGAGGCAAGAGAATCACTTAAGCACAAGAGTTTGAGGTTGCTGTGACCTGTGATGATACAGCACTCTACTAAGAGCAACATAGTGAGACTCTATCTCAAAAAAAAATTTAGTGATTAATGAGTTTGTTATATGTTCCTTACAACTTTTAGTCATTTCTTAACAAATTGATGTACTAAAAACTTACATATATCAATGTACACAGCTATGATTTAATAAAAAAAAATAAATAAAGCAGGAATAGTGAAAGCAAAAAAAAAAAAAAGAAAACTGTTACCATTTTAATACTTCCATTAATTAACCTTACCACATTTTGAAAGTACTATGAAAATCGGTATTAACAATGATGGTCCTAAGGAAAAGCAACATTGACTAGTACTAGCAAAAAATATATATTAAATATAATTTGGATTATAGTTGCCTATCACTGTATTCGAATGCTCCAAAAAGTAGGCAATGTTTGGATGGCATCTATGATAAACTGCAACGAAAACAAATGTCACATTCTTTTCTCTTTGGTTTTTGTATTTTTATAAGGACTTAAAAAATATGATATAGTTTTTAAATAGATTATGCTTATAAAGTGTACAACATTCAAAAGGCAAAGACTGGAACACAATGAAAAGTTAGTCTATCCAATTCCCATTTCCAGTGGCAAGCTGTCTTACTATTTACTGTCTATCTTTACACAAGGCATAAGAGATAATTCTCTGTTATGTATCTATCAACCATGTGTATGTATTTTACACAAATGCTGTATACCATATAATCTTTTCTATACGCCTGGCTTTCTACAAAATATATTCTGGAGGTGTTTTCATAGTCCATAACACATTACCTCTGTCTTTTTAATGACTACTTAATATTCTACTGTACAAATGTACAAAAAAATGTAGCTAGTTTTATTAATGAATATTTGGGCAGTTTCCTTCTGCTATTACAAACAATGATGTAATGAATAACTCTATTATCCATCATCTGCAAATATGCAACTGTATCTGCAGGATAAATTCTTTTTTTTTTTTTTTTTAAGTATCCATAGTTGTGTTGAACCTCGTGCTTACCCCCACCCCCCACCCCCCAGTTTTTTGGCTGGGGCCGGGTTTGAACCTGCCAACTCCGTTATATGGGGCTGGAGTACTACTCCTTGAGCCACAGGCGCCGCCCTGTAGGATAAATGCTTACAGATGGAATTCTTGGGCAAAAGACACATACATTGAAAACTGTTAAAAGTTCACATTAACTTACACTTCCTGTGGCGGTTTCTATTTGCTATTTTTGTTTTGTTTTATTTTTTGAGACAGAGTCTCATTTTGTCACCCTTGGTAGAGTCCCGTGGTATCACAGCTCACAGCAACCTCCAACTCTCGGGCTCAAGTGATTCACTTGTCTCAGCCTTCAGAGTAGCTGGGACTATAGGCTCCCACCATAACATCTGGCTATTTTTAGAGACAGGGTCTCACTCTTGTTTAGACTGGTCTCCAACCTGTGAGCTCAGGGCAATCCACCCGCCTTAGCCTCCTCGAGTAACAGGATTACAGGAGTGAGCCACCAGGCCTGGCCCTATTTGCTATTATGCTTAAAATTGTAGATCTTTGCACAGGTTTAAAGCCATTTATATTTCCTTTTCATCGAACTCTTTATATCCTTTATTATTATTATTCAACTGGCTTTTTTGTTTTTAATACTTTTTAAAGAAGGTTATTTAGACGATCAGCTCCTTGTCAATTATATGACTTGGAAATTTTTCTCCTAGTTTGTCATTTATCTTTAATTTTACATGTACTTCTCTTTATATGCAGAATGTTTTTTAATGCTGTCAGATTCATATTATCTTTCATGGTTTTGGGTTTGAGATCATAATTCAAAAGGCTTTCTAACTCCAGGATTAAAGACAAGAAATATGTATTTTTCCTCACATTTTCTACTAATATATATTTCTTTTATAGTGCTTAGATCTCTGATCTCTGTAGTATTGAATTTGGTATTAGGTATGAGGTAGCACACAACTTTATTTTCTCAGATGCCTCCATGGGTCAAATACCACTTTTTGTACTTTTTAAATAATCTGTCTTTCACTGATTTGAAACACTACCTTTATCACAAACTGTATTTCCCAGTCCCCTTGGGTGAATTTCTATGTTGTACCATAGCTAGAGGAGACCATAAGATTCACATAAATTCTTGCTTAGTTCATTGAACTACATAATTCATTTAGCTTCCTCTTCTTCCTCAGCATATGCAGTAGAAACTCTACAATGTGACCACCCAAGGGGCTGTAACCAACTTGTCTTGACCATAGAAGTGGTCAACATAGGAACTTGCACTGAGTATGCACGATACATGTCCAGTCTGTGAACATTAGGTCAACTTAGGGAGGTGGTCATCTATGGAGGGTCTATTGTATTTTCTTTTTCATTTTTTTGAGACAGAGTCTCACTGAGGCCCTGGGTAGAGTGCCATGGCATCATCCTAGCTCACAGCAACCTCAAACTCCTGGGCTCAAGCAATCCTCTTGCCTAAGTTTTTCTATTGTTAGCAGAGATGGGGTCTTACTTTTGCTCAGGCTGGTCTTAAACTCCTGAGCTCAAGCAATCCACTTGCTTCAGCCTCCCAGAGTGCTAGGATTACAGGTGTGAGCCACTGCACCTTGCCTGTATTTTCTTCTGTTTAAATCAAAGTTTCCAACTGGCTGGTAGTTGAACTTCCCTCGCTTTAACCCAAAGAGATTCTTTCCCCCATTTTAAGTGAAGTAACTCCAATTATGTCATGTAGCTTCCTTTTTGTTCCTTTTGTCTGAACTTGAGAAGTCAAAGTATGATCAAGTCCATCTAACAAGCTATCTAAAATCACGAAAGTACACAGCCAAAGTTTTCATGCAGCCTGGATAACTTTTCATTTGTTTGATTTCCTTTTAATCATTTCTCCGATTATATTCCTTTATCATACTCCAGGGATTCTCCCTGCCTCAAATTCTGCCCAGCACATCCACTGCACAAGTGCGAAAGTTTTTTCTAATTAGTACTTACTGTAATAATAATGAACAAGTCAGGATGTAAGAAATGTGGCTGATAACCATGCATGTGGTAACTGTGAGAGAAGGCGGAGAGTATCCGTCTGCTTGTGTGCTACACTCCTGAAATAAGTAAGGGAAGACTTCCGCCTGGTGGAGTACTCTGCAAAAAAGCTACATTTCATACCAAATTAAAATAATTTGCAAACACAAAACTCTGGGCAGGGTTCACTGCTCTGAATACCATTATATAAATGTTAAAAGATGTTGATAAGCCAAATATTTTTTTGCCCATTCATTTCATCATATCTAATCCTTCTAAACAAATTCACTTGGAGACATTTAAAAGTAAGCAGGCAAGGACTGTCCTCTGTAACAACACTTTGCAGAGTAAGGAGAATTTAAAGAAGGTGTCAATACATTTTAAGGCTTCAGGACAGAACTCAAAGGAAGTGTTTATGTCCCGTACCTTTGCTCATGAATTAGATTTAAAAGGTAAGAATCAAATCTATGACTGGTATGTCCATTCGCCTTGAGACTATTTCAAGTTCATTTTCTAATTCATTCTTTTCCTTCAAATCACTTCTTCACTGTTAGCAACTAGAACATTTTAAAACAAATCCAATAACTTTCAAAAAGCTGTACAAAGAACAATGCCATCAATCTTAGATCCTTTGTTTGAAAAACTCTCTTTTTGAACTACGTGCCAAACACAGCTCTCATTCTCCTATCATGCATATTTGTGGCTGGGATATGGTGAACTAGCTGAAAGTAGTCAGGGACAAATACCATTGGCTCACCACTACTGGTTTACTTCCTGCCATCACACCCAGTGCCCTGAAAGATTATATTAGTGGTGTGACGTTTAAGAAACAGTTGCCCCAAAGTCTGGTGTGGATTACAAATAAACTCTTAAGAGTCTATTTATTGGCTTATTGGAATTCAAGGTTAATTTAAATACATCTAAATATTTGAGTTCTAAACATAGAGTCTTATATTTAAAGTAATATAGAAGACAAAAAAAACCCATATTCAATAAATATATTTAGCAGCTTAGTGTATGTGAATGAAAGTTGGTGTTTTCCTTTAAGCTTTCATTTTAATGTTGTAACAAGAATATACTCATTTTCATACTCTGTTTTAAAAAGGAGCCAAATTATGTAAAACCCCAGGAAAGCCAAATATCTGAATGCAGACTGGACGATACCACTAAAACACAAGCTCTCGACAGCCTCATTATAAAAATAAAAATGACTTTATTTGGCAATGAATGTGAAAAAACATAGTGAAAAGGCTCCTAATCTAAGTTTTTTTCTCAAGTTATAAAAAGATTTAGGACATTCCATTCAATCTGCACTTTCATAAAGGGTTACAAATATTTTACTATAGATTAAAATCTATAGATTAAAATCTAACAGAGAAAGCACATTATAATCAAATAAAACTATAAATTCAACAATGTTGCAATCATTAACACTCAGTAGTAATCTTTCTTGTTCAAATTATAATTAAAAGAATTATTATAATTATTTTGCTGAATGTTTTATTTCCTAGGCTTATCCATGAAAATGATCACTGTCTTTTAAAAATTATATATCAAACAGTTAAATATGTAGAAAAACACTAATTCAAAAGCAATTAAAAAATATCATACTTTCATTCCTTAACCCCGGCTAATGAGGACAGTGTGACTTATTGGAAATTTTCACAGGAAAAATACTGTAAATAGTAGAACTGATTCATTCTGAACAATAACAAAAAAAATGAAAGTAAAAAGTTGGGAAAATGTCAATGTTTTGTATATTTTAATGTTATGTATATTCTTTAAAATTCCTTCAACTATTGTCTATGCCAGAGGCAAGCTTATTAAGCATTTTGGTATTGCTTCTAAATGTTATTCAAAGTAACAAAATCCTGTCTCTAGGAATGTCATAGCAATTACTTATGACAGAACCATAGACTTCTTCCAAATAAGCAAAAACCATAATGTGTATAAAGGATATAATGTAAACCACAATGTATATAAAGCATAAACCATAATGTCTATGTGTTTAATCCACCAAAATTTCCCTATATGAAACACAGTATTCTAAATTAATCCAGGTTTTGGGGAGAATTTGTAGGATTTCCCTTTACTCCGACTGACAAATATGTGAAGAAACTCTGACGCAGGGAACAAAGGCTTTTAGAACAAAGAAAACATCTTTCAGAACTGCCAAATACAGAAGCTTGCAGCTTCAGCAGTATGGAGCAGTTTACAAGAGATGGAGAGAAACAAGGAAGAGAGTGCCAATTACATCTTTCAAAGTTGGAACAGCACTGTAACTACTTTGCTGATGAAATTCTATACAAACATTAAGACCACAAAATGAAGTTCTAAATGTATCTCACTGATACATGTCAGTTAGTGCTATGTGCTACTCTTTGCAAAATCAAGCATAGACTCTAATGCCATTCCACCAGTTCCACTCTAAATACTAAACACAATGAAACTGCTGTGAACCCAGAAGTAAGAAGTGGTGTTATGTTGAAACTTTATATTGAAATTATATTGGAATATAATTTTCTATATGTAAAATATTAAACTTACCTAAATTTGTAGGAAAATAAAAGATTCTCTGATAAGCATGCTAGTCCTACATCAAAATAGAATACTAAATTTAAAATATATTATAAAGTTTCTGATCTAATACGATTATGTGATACTAAAGTTCCTTATGTTGTATTTGACAATTCAAAAATGAGTTTTTTCTAGTTGAAAGGCACAAGTGAGCTAAAGATAAGAGTAAGATTAATCCTTAGCTCAAAGTTAATTTGATCATATTAAATCTAAAGAAATATTAATACTTTAAAAAGCAGCCCAAAGGTAATTTAGGAGATTATTAATAAGAGAATTCAAATTATAAATCAACTCACAGAAAACTGTCCTTTAAAATAAAAACCATCAAACTACTCAACTACACTAAAATTCCTTAAATGAGATGTCTTTTTGTCAGAACTAATATAGCTTCTTTACTTTAACTACAGCTAACTTATTGTTAGGATTACAATATTAGTAATAATTCAAAAGTCTCTCAAAACATCAAGAATTTTTTTCATTAAACCACTCTTTCAATAACAACAGGCTAAAGAAAGATGGAGACTTTACCTCTTTCATGTTTACATGGATGGAGCTGGAACATATTCTTCTTAGTAAAGTATCTCAAGAATGGAAGAGAAAGTATCCAATGTACTCAGTCCTACTATGAGACTAATTTAGGGTTTTCACATGAAAGCTATAACCCAGTTACAACCTAAGAATAGGGGGAAGGGGGAAAGGGAGGGGTGGGTGGGGGTAGGTGGGTAGAGAGAAGGGGATTGGTGGGATTACACCAGCGGTGCATCTTACAAGGGTATATGTGAAACTTGGTAAATGGTCTGTGAAGCTAGTGAATGATGCCCCATGATCATATCAATGTACACAGATATGATTTAATAAAAAAAAAAAAGAAAAAAAATAACAACAGGCGACAGTGTTCTAAAAAATAAGTATATTTGATACTTCTTCAGGATAAAAACAAATATATAGACATTAGCACAATTTTCTTTTCAATTAGCTTTTTTTTTTTTAATTGGCAAATTCTGAATTGACCCATCTTCGAACTGAAACAACATAGCCCTTTCAAAGGTGAAGAATAAAAACAGTTTCCATCAATCTGAGATGATGATTTGGACAGAAAACGTATTGAGAATTCACTTTCAAACTAATTCTTAACAAGGAATAGCCAATATAGTAGTTCCTAATTAAGTAGTACTATTCTCAGAATTATACTGGGTTCTTCATAAATCCTCAAGAAATATATCCACAGAGAGCAGTAACTTTACCACAGTATTCTTGGTCAGGATGTTTAAACTGTCTGGGCCTTGAAATTATTTTTAACGATGGGAATAATAACAACAATAACAGTTATGCAGGGGGCTGCTTTGAGGAGTAAATGAAATAATACCTGCATAGTTCTTAGAATTCTACCTAGCACATAAAAGCTTAAAATATGTTAGCTATTGAGGTGGGCATTTTCTAATAGATTTTCACAACTGTAAAAGACTCCAAATTTGTAAATATGGCATATGTGCATTTTATAAAAGATATCTTAGGGCGGCGCCTGTGGCTCAGTGAATAGGGCGCCGGCCCCATATGCCAAGGGTGGCGGGTTCAAACCCAACCCCAGCCAAACTGCAACAAAAAAATAGCCAGGCGTTGTGGCGGGCACCTGTAGTCCCAGCTGCTGGGGAGGCTCAGGCAAGAGAATCGCGTAAGCCCAAGAGTTAGAGGTTGCTGTGAGCCGTGTGACGCTACGGCACTCTACCCGAGGGCGGTACAGTGAGACTCTATCTCTACAAAAAAAAAACAAAAAAAAAAACAGATATCTTAGCCAGTAAACAATAGTATTTGTCTAAGCATGGGCTGAAGGAATAAAGAAAATGTGTGTATGTACATACACAAAACACATATGAATAATATTCAGCCATAAAAAGGAAGAAAATTCTGATATTGTGACAACATGGACAAACCTGAAGGATATTATGTTAAGTGAAATAGGCCAGACACAGAAAGACAAACACTGCACAATCTCATTTCACTTGTGAAATCTAAAAAAAAGTCCAGTTCATAGAAGCAGAGAGTAGAATGGGGTTTGTCAGGAGGGCGAGGATAATGTGGAGATGTCCGTCAGAGGCAGAAAGTTTCAATTGTGCAGAATGGTAAGTTCAGGAAATCTAATGTAGAGCATGGTGGCTATAGTTAACAATATTGTATCATATATACTGTACTTACAGTCTGCTAAGAAAGCAGATCTTACGTATTCACCAAACACACAAAAAACGGTACCTAAGTGATGGATATGTCAATTAGCTTGGTTTTGGTGATCCTTTCACAATGTATTACACATGTATATCTCTCAAAACACCATGTTGTATACTTGAGATTTATACAACTTTTATTTGTCAATCATGCCCCAATAAAGCTGGAAAGAAATTTTTTAAAATCCCGAATATTTAAGAAAACACGACCAAGGCTGGGTATGTTGACCCACAGACTAGAGTGGTGCCTAAAACATTCCAGGAACAACAACAACAAAGAATTATTTGAATTAAAGTATGAGGCCAGAGCAAATATCCAGTGTAACTTATGACAAATGTTTTTGGAATGTAAGTTTATTGTTCATTAAGTAATGGACTGTCATATCACCTAAGATTTTTATGGGAACTCTGCCCAAGCATATTTGCTGAATAATAGGTAGAACTACAGACTGCGGCAATGCTATCTAGAGGACTTACGTATAGTTGCAAAAAATGAGTTATGCTATGGGCAAAATTTCAGTGTCAGCTTCTGGTACTTACTAAGATAAGTATTTCTTGCTGCTCTAATAACTCATTTTTTAGTGAAGGTGATGCAATTCTCAAATTGTTCATCTTAGAAATGCTAAAATTTTAAAATTTCTATTCAATACTCACAATCCAAATAATAATTTCTTACCTCTTTAACAGTCATATACATATTTACATTCAGGAGAGAAGACGCTAACAGGCTGGGTAGAGAAAGAATTAGTAAGTGCCATCAGTAGTTTATGAGGCCATTTTTATTTCCTGGCATTTTAGTATATTTTTAACACATGAAAGAGTTGACTGAATCCATGTACCAACAAGTAAATGAGGTCTGGATGAATAAAAAATTTTGGAAAATGAAGCACCATATCTAGGTAGTTACTGTTGCTCTGAAACTGCATAGTTCTGGGTTCTAAGACTTTTAAAGAAATACCTCTAAATCCCTAACAGTCTGGGCTTCTCTTTTTCCTTTTCTTTCTATCGCGGGCTCTAACCTGCACCCTATCCTCTTACACCTATGCCGCCTATCATGCTTACTTTGAGAAATACCGTCTTTGGAAAATCCAACTCTGAAATTTTAACTAACTAGCCAAAAGAACTATTTAAGGTACACAGTCACTAGAAAAGTAGACAAAGCTAGTTTCTTTTGTGAAAACTGCTTTGGGAAGCAGATATTGACACTGGGACCTCTATAAGAGGAGTTTGAGTTATTTTAAGGTAAGACATGGGCTGGAAACACCCAGATTCAATCCAGCACCATGCAAAAGCCCCACCCTTGGACGCCCACTAGTGTGAAGCAAACCATTTACACTCAAGCTCTTAGTATCTTCACCCAGCAATATTTATGATGTCCATGCTTTTAACCATGGCAGTTTTTGTATATAGCAGAGTTTCAATGATAAACAGCCAACAGTCCTCAAGTTATGTCCAGAATAGAATATACAGTGTGATGAGAGGGAGAGCACCAGCTTATGATCAGGAAAACAGAATCACACAGACACTAACAGCCAGAGCAGAGGCTGTAAGTGGCTTCAGTGTTTGGTGTCTGTCTCCTCCATGAGTCAGCTCCTGCTGCATGTTCCCAGCACCCAACCTAGCGGGTAGTGCAAAGTAGAGAGTCAGATGCAGCCTGACAATCATTGGAGAGAGCGGCACTATAAAGAGATTCCAGTTTAATGTCAGAGATTCTTACTGCATTGACACCACTATGGTCATCATCACTATTCACATTTACTGAGCATTGCCAGGCACTGTTCTGCTACCTCACACATATCTTATTTCACCTCCCAAAGTTCCTAATGAATAAAAATATAAAGAGAAAAAAGAGAAAGCAAGAGAAGGCCATCGGCTGTCTACATTTCAGCCTTATTGGCATCAGAAGTGGTAAGAGTTATTTTTGACTCATAAATGTTTAAATAAGAACTTTAGCACTAAAAATGTCCTGGTTGGGGGGACACCACTATTTGTGGTCATAGTAGCTAATGTTGTATGAATTGTATTTTCTACATTTTTTCTAAACAGCAATTATCTTTTTAAATGTGAAGGAATGATGGAAGTAGACAAGGAGGAAACCTGGGTACAAAATGGCCAGGTGTCCTGCTCAGGCCAACTGGTGGGCAGGAGGCAGGAGCCATGGAGCGAAGGAAAGTACTCCATATCCCTCCACTGTTAGGGGTGGAGGTCTATGGGCCAGCAGACAAAATATTTTTGTTCAAATGGTAAGCAGGCAGTATAACCTACACTGAAAACTCCAGGATGCATTTTAATTGCCAACACTGATAAGTTACATACCTGCATAAGCATCAGTCTTGGTGGCCTGTGTGTCACCCAAACCCTACAGGTACTCAGGTGCTTGAGAGGGACTTCATACCCTATAGGGACTTTGCACACTATAGGTGGCAAATACAAAGTTGTTCTGAAATACTACCTATGATAGTAAACTGGGGAACAAAAAGATTTAAATCAAAAGTGTCACTCTGTGACTTCCCCAACTAACACTTTAAGTCTCTACCTCTGTGGTCTCCAAACCCCGGGCTGTCGACTCATACTGGTCCCTGGCTGCACAGCAGGAAGTAAGCAGCAGGAGAGGTAACAAATCTTCAACTGTATTTACAGCCACCCCCCATCACTCACATCACAGCCTCTTGTCACATCAGCAGCAACATCAGATGGTCATAGGAGCACAAACCCTACTGTAAACTGCACATGTGAGGGATCTTGGTTGTACATTCCTTATGAGAATCTGAGAATCTAATGCCCTTCACCTCAGTCCCACCTCAGTTGATGGAAAACCTGTCTTTGATTAAACTGTCCCTGGTGCCAAAAATTTGGGGACTGCTGCTATCTAATTTCTCCTTTCAACTTAGTAGAAACTACACGTGAAAGCTGAAAATGTGAGTAGGAACATGTGGGAATGACTAGAAGCCCCAGGGTGCCCAAGATCCTTGATGATCTTAGGTCCAGGAGCCAAGATGTTCTGTATTTTTAATTCAGCCAGGTAACTGTGGAAAGAAGGTGACGTCATTAAGTGCTTGGAGCACACAACTATGAGCTCCTTAACTAATGTAGTAATTTATACACAATACAAAATAGAATATAAACCCCTCATTCAAACCTTCTAAATTACTCTTACTTTCCTGAACTGACCTGATGTTTCAGGGGTTCTTCACAAACATCTGTTTTATGCATGAACTTCTCTTTTCAAGCCTTCAGTAGGTATCTAACCACTAAACCACATTAGACTATTTTTACACAAATAGAGCATTTTTAGATTCTGAGCTTATAGTAGCACTTAAGAATGTCCTTTCAAAATTTTTGTCAAGAGAAATGAGGTAGAGCACGGTGGTGTTAGAAGCTGTGGGTCTTGAGGTGACCTGACTAAACTTCTGGGCACTCTTCCCATTTCCACTGCTAAAAGGATGAAGGGTCAGAGGAACAGGAAAGTCAGTATCCTGCTGGGCAAGGGGATGAACACATTAGCTTAGTCAGTGTTTCCCCTCAATGGGCTCTCTCAGCAACAGCATGTCGCTGCAGAAGTCAGACTCAACCAAACAGTAGCTTTGGTGGGGACATGCACAACAGAGAAACTAATTCTTCCTCTAGAGAATAATGTGATTACTCTAGATGACCTTTAATGCCCCCTACAGCTCAGAGTTTATAAAAGAACAATAATACTCTGAATCAAAACTTTATGCATCTTAAGGGAAAATTTTGCAGGTAAAAAAGACTCTATAAGCAAACTAACAAAAACAAATAACAGACTGGGAAAAATATGTGCAAACTATCATGGAATGGAGGTTTAAAATCCTAAGCTATAGAAAGCTTACAGAAAAAGTGAGCTGGAGATACAGTCTAACCACACTCTTAGATGAATGAAAATTACTTCTAGACTAAGGTACCAATTTTCACCAAGATGGGCAAAAATCTAAAGGTTCAATAAAATCTAAACAACAGATCTTATTGGTGAGCCTATCAGGAAACAGACATTCTCACACATTGCTGGTAGAAATGCAAAATGATATAACACTTATGGAGGGCAATTTAATTAAATCTAGTAAAATTACATTCTGACCCAAGAATCCCAACTGTAAGAATCTCTCCCAAAGATATTCAGGTAAAAGATATATATACACACTAAGTTATTCACCACAAAGTATTTCTATTAATGAAAGGCAGGAAATAGCATAGATGTCTATCAAACAGGGGAATAGTTGAAAAAACTATGGTACATCCATGCAATGGAGTACTATAAAGCTGTAAAAAAGAATGCAGTCCATCTTTATTAAAGTTACACTTCAGTGATCTCAATAAAGCCTGTAACATCAAAAAGAGGTAAAATAAAGAAAGGTCTTCTGTGTATTGTGATGCTATTTACCTAAGATTATGAATAAATATATGCACTTTTTAAACAACAAAGGATAACTCAAGTGTTTTCTAAAACATAGCCACTTATAAAAGGAAGGTAATACATAGGGTGGCTAGGTCAGTAATAGATGCTCAATTTCTCTAACTTCCTTGTCTTGTAAATTTGACTGGGGAAATATTCAGTGTGTGCTGGAGATGGCTCTTGGTTTCTTTGTTCTGTGCTGCTATAACAGAATACCACTGACTGGGTAATATATAACTTTATTTGGTTCTGGAGATCGAGAAGTCCATAATCTTGGCACCAGCACCTGGCAAGGGCTTTCTAGATGCATCATCTGTCCATGGCAGAAGGCAGAAAGCAATGTCCAAAAGAGGGCGAAAGTGAGCAAGAGGGCAAGCTAGCTTTTATAACAAGTCCACTCTCATGACCCATTTCCATAATAACATCATTAATGCAAACATGAGAGCAGAGACCTCACAACCAAATCACCATTTAAATGTCCCACCTCCCAACACTTTGCATTGGGGATTAAGTTTCTTTCTTTCTTTTTTTTTGAGACAGAGTCTCACTACGTCACCCTGGGTCGAGTGCCGGGGCACCACCGCTCATGGCAACCTCAAACTCTTGGGCTTAAGCAATTCTCTTGCCTTAGTCTCCCAAGTATCTGGGACTACAGGTGCCTGCCACAACGCCTGGCTATTTTTTGGTTGTAGTTGTCATTGTTGTTTGGCAGGTCCAGGCTGGATTTGAACCCGCCAGGTCCGGTATATGTGGCTGGTGCCCTAGATGCTGAGCTACAGGCTACGAGCCAGTGATTAAGTTTCTAATACATGAATGCTGGGGGACATGTTCAAACCATAGCAACAGACATATCAATTAATGGCCATTCATGAACCTAATTTGAACAATCAATCAATCAATTAAAAATATACATGATATGTCTGTGATCACCTGGGAAGTTTTTTCAAAATTGAGTCTCTGAACTATCACTAGTAGTTGAACCTCAAAGATTGAAGGAATTGTGTCATATCCCTCAGGACTACAGGAGTGGGGAAAAGAAGTTGAGAACTGCTGTGTAAATACCTTAAATGCAAAGGAATATACATTGTCTGCCTAGTATTTATCTGAATGCCTGACACTCAAAAGGTACTCAAGAAATACTTTTGGCATATCATCAATGATGACCCAGGGATATATCAATGAATAGGCAAGCTTAATAACAGCTAATTGCTAGATTTTCAAAAAATATCATTAATATTTGATATTTTCTTTTAAAAAATCTCTTAGATTACTGAATTTAAAGAGCATGGTTCTATGTTGTAAGTGGAATGGTTTTCCTTTACGAAGTCACAAATTAGTCACTTCAAACAGCTACAAGTAAACACCCAGAATAAAAATAGTTTTAAATACAGAATTGGGTGGGGTGCAGCTAGCAAATATTCTGATTCTACAATCTGTCTTGGATGACACAGTGCTTCTTACGTGACTAACAAAGCAAACAGTAGTCAGATTCCTTGTGCTGAAATATGTACACTATTTGCAAAAAGCGTTGAATACCCAAGGTTTATCTAATAAAGACACCACCTTTTCCAAAACTTAAGGGGAATATAGGATGATAAATATTCCCGTATGTTTATACATCCCCAAAAGACGGCAGGCATACGACCACCTGGTATGGATTTTTGGGTTTTGGGCTCTAACAGTACTAAACAAAGCCAAGTCTACCATCTAACCCTGAAAGCAGCAGAATACCTCAGCATGAGAATAATTTAATTTTAAAAGTTGGCAAAACCTTAGAAACCACTTAACTCAAACTTTTCATTGTATTGATGAAAAAACAGAAGAAGCTCTGAATATTGCTGGAATAGCCACAGATGAACAAATGGTCTACACAGGTGCTTTAGTGCTAGGTATAGAGAGCTGAGAATTAATCTTCTGAATGTTCTCATAAAAAACTCCTATATAACTCCCTAAATAATCACATAGGAGTATACATGTATGTGACCACTAAAATATGTGTTTCTAAAAATTCCTTTCAAAGCAAATTCAACTAGTATTCAAGAGCATCCATAATGTCATCTCATCTACTTTTTCAAAATCTTACCCAAATCAACCATAAGGAAATGGAAGCCAGGTGTTGTCTCTCTTACATCTTTTGGGGTCTCTTACAGATAATAGCAGAGTACATACAGAGTACATACATACAGTACACAACAGAAAAAGTTGTGCCCTTATGGGCTTGAGTGTGATATTGTTGTGTTATCGAATTACATGTTTATGAATTTGTAATAAAAGACTGGTATAGATAATCGGCTCATAAAAGAAGCCATTATTTGTAATTTGCATTATTTGCATGTAATTCTGTAACATAACAATATCACACTCAAGCACAGAACAGCATTACTTCTGGAAGACACAGCATTATAATTACAAAAGTTATTCCATATATAATTTCCAAATGATGAAAGGATTACAATATAAACTTTCCAATTATCCTGTTAATCTGAACTGATAAAAAAGGCATACTTTTCAAGTATGAGTGTTGCGTAGAGATATATCACACTGTAGATTTTAAATGTGACCATTAACAAAAGACTTAAAAGAAAGCGGAGAAAAAGAAGCACTGAGATTAGTTATCCACTTACATTTCTATAAGGGGTTATACAAGGCTTATTATACAAACACAGAAAACTGCCTATAAAGAGAGAGAAAGAAAAAGAAAAAGGTCAAGCCTTTGTATCATTCACCAAACATTCAATTATTGATCAATAATCAATCTATACTACTTTAGTTCTGTGGAGGTACAAAAACGATGTATGCATGCTTATGCATGGAATTCTCATTCTCAACCAGTTTACCTGTGTAGTCAATTTGATTTAGATTTGAAATTATGAAATTAAGTAACAAAACTTGGGCTCTCAACATCCTGCACTCATTAGATTTTTTATAGGATCTTGAAAACGAATTTTAGAATTCTCCTCACATTGTTAAAGAGAACCTAACTACTGAAATTGACAATAGTAACATTTACTTCCACCTTTGGGGAAAATTTTTTCTAATTGGGATGATTCAAGATCCCCAAAGGAAACTGCAAAGTAAGCCAATCATATTTTTTAAAGCTGAAAGCAATGTTTTCAGAAAAACTTTTTTTTTCTGCAATTAACACAGCAACCTTGTGTGAATAAACATGAGGTTTATCAAGTTAAGGAATTTTTGCAAACGCTACTGCAAACTCTAAAGTAAAATCCAAATTGAAGCAAGAAAATCTGCAGCCATTCACAGTATGTGAATAAAGAATCTAAATCCTTCAGGGTACTACCAAATTCACAGATGTCCTGCCTCTGTCTGAACAACTTAAAATATTTAATGTGCACACATTTTAAATATTTAATATGCTATATCATACTTTAAATTTCTCTTACTAACTTCTGAAGGCTTACACTAAAATTCTGACATGTAAACGGCATTCCTACATTTTCACCATTTTGATTCTTTCTTTCAAGATTAAAAATAAGACTTGGGATTAAGTTATTTTCATCAAAATTTAGAAACATTAATGGACACATTAATGGCTTTACATAATAACTGAAGAATTTAGATGATGGTTTAAATCCTCCAAGAGAATTCTTCACCAACTTATGTGTACTACCACATATTTTTAACCAAGTGACACAGAATGTGTTTTTTCAAAAATAACAATGGGATATGATCATCTCATCATGAACCGGCCTAAACATGAGAGTAATAATAGCTAAAAAAGAAAACACAGAAAAAGATGGTACATTGTTAAAACTATTAATATGTATTTAAGACAAAGAGTTTATTTTTTAGTAAGAAAACAAGGAAAAAGAGCCTAACCTGATCTGTGTGCCTGCCCAAGAGAAGTTCCACCATAATTAGTGTTTACCACCTCTAAAGGGAGGAGCTTAAATTCAGGGTAACCTCATGTAGTAAGGAAAAGCAGTATAAATAAGGCAGGGCAGCTCTGGAGAGGCACCTTCTGCACTGCTCACCTGGGCAGTGAAGGCATCAGAAAGCTGCCAAGACACCATCTCCAGGAACTCCCAGCACCCAGGTAAGTCCATAAACTGATGTGGGCTGGTGGACTCCATGTTAGCTTGCTTAAAAACAAGCTTCAAAAAATTAACTGTTTGGATTTCCTTTGTGAATTTAAAAAAAGAGTTTCTACTAAAATATACTCATAAATTCTTATTTCTGTCTATATAAGTAGTCTTAATAAAATCATATTTTACAAACTTGCCTTAATCTGCATCAGTATATTTTGAAACTACTGGATATTTCAGGCCATGTCAAAGATCCTAGAGACAGCCAATAATAATTTGTTTCTTTTTTTTTTTGTAAATCACTGTATTTTTACTTGATTACTTGAATGTGGCTTCTAAAAACAACCAAGTCACTTATTCACATAAATAAAAATATTATCTCACATTAATGTATGGCATATATTCAAAATATGTAGGATAGAGTAAAAAAGTAGATAACTGTATAAAGAATTCATCTATACAAAATTAGTATAATAAAACAGGTCCATAACAAAGCTGTACAAAATTGTTCTTTTCTGTTTTTCAGAATCCACCAGAGAATATGCTGCCACAAATAGCCTTTTTGCTGCTAGTGTCCTTGAACTTGGTTCAGTGCTTTTATGCTGAACGATCCGAACCACCCAAAAGCATAAAAGGACCAGTACTCAACACCAAGACACACTTAGTCATTCCCTACACCATAAAGACTAAAGGTAAACTGAATTGTTTATTTTGCTCTATTAACCAGTTGACTGATGCTTTTAACATCATAAATGATTTTCAAACTCCTTGATCAGCTCAAATTATTACAATAAGATGATTTGTGAAAAAGTAGGTCTACTCAAGAACATTAATATCCCTTGCAAAATAGCAGAAAGTGTATGCCTTAAAGTCTAGTAAAAAAGATAAACCTGAAGAGTATTAAGAATTTTTGTATGTAGAGACTTATTTCTTTAAATAATGTTTTTACATAAATAACCATACATAATCTGGAAATATTAATCCAATCAAAACTAATCAAGTGTACAAATTTTATTTTATTTATTTTATTTATTTATTTATTTTTACAAATTTTAAAGTAAAAATAATTGCCAATTGTACAAAGAGATTTATATATCTAAACACTTAAACATTTACTTTTAAAACTCATTCAGCTAGCTCATAAATAAACACAAAACTTAGTCTATCAAATAAGTTTATGGAGGGGGGCAGCAATTAATAGAGAAATGAAGCAGCAATTCTCATAATTACTTACACTCTTTTAGTATCATTTAGGGTCATAATGCACAAACTTAACTGTCACATACAGGCTGTGTGACCTTGGGCAAGTAGTTTATCCTCTCTGTGCCTTAGTTTCCTCACATATGAAACAAGGAACGGTAATCTCAAGGGGCTATCCTGAAGATGAAATGAGTTAATACCTGTGGAGGGCTTTAAGTGCTGCTATTCCTAGTATTACAGATACTACTTACATTACTTGTCATTATATTTTTACTACTACAACCGTACGGCTGTAGCCTTAGGTAAATTTTAACTTTCTCCTTGACTCATCTGCCCGGTTTTCTTGGTTACTGTGAAAGGTGTTAAAATGATGCATGTGAGGACTAAGACTAAGAGATTCTCAGATCAGGGCCTCATACTCACTAATTCTATTTAATACCATCTGACAGGCTTGGAGCCTGTAGCTCAGTGGCTAGAGCGCCGGCCACATACACGGGAGCTGGCGGGTTCGAACTGGGCCCTGGCCTGCCAAACAACAATGACAACTGCAACAAAAAAATAGCTGGGCATTGTCACAGATGCCTGTAGTCCCAGCTACTTGGGAGGCTGAGCCAAGAGAATCTTTTTTTTTTTATTTTTTATTTATTTTTTTTTATTGTTGGGGATTCATTGAGGGTACAATAAGCCAGGCTACACTGATTGAGGCAAGAGAATCTTAAGCCCGAGAGTTTGAGGTTGCTGTGAGCTGTGACACCACAGCACTCTACCAAGGGTGACACAGTTAAGACTCTGTCTCAAATAATACTACTAATAATAATGATACTACCATCTGACAACAAACTGTCTACAAAACATCTACTAAATAATCTGAACATATTGTGGGCTTCGAATTTCCTTTCCACAATAGTTTTCACTTTAGCTATATATTTTATCACGTAAATAAAGCCACAGCTATTTGTCATACACTTTAAATACTAGGCTTTTGAGAAAAACCATTTGAGCACATGAAACTTGTAAGATTGTCATTTTAAGAAGAAAGGTAAAATTTAGAGTATTTCACAAAAGGTACAGATCCTCTTGAATGTCTCACAATATAAAATAAAGATAAAAGCTAAGAAAGAAAAAAATAGAAAAGAAACTTTACTTGAAGGCAACAAATGCAATCTGTAATGCTGTAACAAGCAGCACAGGATTCAATACTCTCCATGACCATAAATTCGGACTTGTTTATACCATACCAAGATCCTGATAAATAGTCTTGAATTAAAAATAAAATGCACCACATTTATAAGGTTAAAAATATTTCTATCTTCCCCCCTTAATATACTGCATCATCTTGGCTATTTTTACAGCACAAATGAAAATATCTTAACAAATGAAAAGTTCAAAAGTGAATCTATTAATCTTGGTCTCTTTGATTATGCAAGATAGAAACTCAAATACAATATAACCTCTTGGTAGGCATGAGTGCACTGAATGAAACACAAAAGTACACAGGCAAATACAAGCAAAATATTAAGGTGATAACGGACATTCAAAAAGTTCCTATAATTCCTAGGCATATCTGCTTAACACAGACTAAAACAGAATTCAACCAAAGCACACTAAATTATGCTGCAGAGGATGGCACAGCTAGCAAGCAGACATAGATGCCGCCACAGTCCGACACATATGACCACTATTTCAGTTTGAGCCATTTATTTTTTTTTTCTTTATTTTTTTGTAGAGACACAGTCTCACTCTATCGCCCTCAGTAGAGTGCCCTGGCGTCACACAGCTCACAGCAACCTCCAACTCCTGGGCTTAGGAGATTCTCTTGCCTCAACCTCCTGAGTAGCTGGGACTACAGGCACCTGCCACAACGCCTGACTATTTTTTTGTTGCAGTTTGGCTGGGGCTGGGTTCGAACTCTCCATCCTTGGTATATGGGGCTGGCGCCCTACCCACTGAGCCACAGTCACCGCCCAGTTTGAGCCATTTACAAAACTTAATAGTAGGAACTCACTTTTCCTTGAGGATGGTGCTATCCTAATCTTGAATGAATGAAATTTTTTTCCAAAAACAAGCTACAAATAGGGGCTGTCCCTCAAAGACTCACTAGAACTCAAATTGTCTCTTGCACTGAGAAGTAAGGACCCAGGACAACATTCCAAGCCACAAAGATAACCCTGACATTGGAGTTCTAGCCTCAAATGGTGCCCAGTGCAGCTGCTGTCACTGACTTGTTTTTCCTATTTAACAGTAAACAGATTTCCAGTCACATTAAGATAATTATTTTTAGTATGAACATAATCTTTAATAAGATTATGCAAACTCTGATGCAAACTCAATCTAACATGGTTTGCATTTTTTAAAAAACAGTATTTTATTCCAAACCATTAAGATATGCCTTATTTATCCATTCTATTTGCAAAGTATCAATATGCATTCATATATATAGATTTATCATGTATGTACACTAAAGTCAATAATATGTGGCTTAACATGTGGAAAGCTTTTTCAAAAATTACTTTTTCTTACAGTTCTTTCTCCTGTTTTATTTTTAAAATCCATGTGAAAGCTCTATATGTTTAAATGTTTACAAACTGAAATATACCTCTAATTAGTACAAGATAAAAAGATACCTAAATCTAAGGCAATTGTTTTCCTATTTCAGCTATATATTTAATGATTTGCTCTGTATTTTATATACGGAATATGTTTTTCAAATCTCAGGAACATCTTTACCATGAGAATAACACTAGCAACTGCTGTTGGCTGACTTCTTGTTGTGTGTCAATTAATATGACAGATTATTTTAATACATTTGTGTCCCAACAACAAATGGTTAAAGAGAACTATAACCATAAAAATGTTTTCAAAGGCAATTTGCAATTCATTTTAATTAATTTACTATTAATTCCCTTGTAGTCTTCATTTTGATTTTTTAAACCATAATAGATTTAGTTACAGTTTAACATCCCTCTCCCACCCCAAAAAGATGAGGCTCAAAAGTCATGCTATAAGTCATTTTCAGGGTTGTGGTTAAACTATTCAACTACTATGAGATCTACTAAATCTATATTACCATGAACCATTTTCCAACAGTATAAGAATCTAAATAGTATAAGCAGACATTCTACTATGTTTCTGAAATTTATTAAAAAGAAAATGATTTATATTAAAATTTTGCAAGTAGATATTAAAAATTATATAATTTTATTATCTTTACTATTAAAGAATTTCTCTGAAAAATAAAGAAATTTTTCATGTAGATGCTTATTATAATTAATGCCAAAAGAATGACCGAATAATAGTTCCCTAAAAGTATAACATAATGCCTGCGATGCCTGTTACATCCCACCTTTGAATGACCAAACCAGCCTCTGGATACCTCTGCAAGTTCTTATCACGGGCATACGTATTTTACTCTGTGACTAAAACCCTTGCAGGACATGTCCTGTGCTTTCTCCGCACCTGTGGCCCAATAGCACTGACTATGTGATTTTTGAATTTAAGTTTATCATTATACATCTGGTTAAATGAACACATAGGTCTATGAAATCAAATAATATTTACTTGTAATTAGATAAGCACTTTACTACTATTTTATGTACCTTACCCATTATGTCTAATTCTCTTTAATTCTTTGATTCAGGTTTAAAAATGAAGAGTATATTGACTTAAACTTGAAATGTGCACATTGAAGTTTTAAAAAAAAAGCAACTTAAATCTAAACTGTTCTCAGCAGGGCAGATGTAAATCAGAACTAATTCCATTTCTCATTTATATCTGATACGACAGCTTTGTGAGGGAAAATTTAGTTCCTAAACAATTTCTCGCTTATTCTGTACTTGTCTTTTCTGCCTTTTCTGTGCAAGAGCTTTTTTCCTTTCTGTTCTAAGTAATTTTCCCAAAATAAATGTGATCGATTTACCTCCACTACAGTCTTATTTTAGAGGAATTACTCAATCCCAGCTTATCTTCATGGATCATTAAGATGTGATGAAAGTATTATGGTAACCATGGTTTTCTGTAAATACCTTCTCTAGCAGTTGTTTTTTTCAACAATGTAAAATGTATTATCTAAAACCATTTCAGAAATGGTCTGCCCACGTGGACTGAATGACAATGCAATGTTCTGTCCCAATTCCTATTTTGAGAAGCAACGATTATCCTTAACATTACTAACCACCCACCTCTCTGGGTGGCTAAGTTGGATGTGTCTTTTAGGTATACCAGTAAAAGGAGAGAAAGGAGTTCCTGGTCTACCAGGCCCTGTTGGACCTCGAGGGCACCCAGGTCCTTCTGGACCACCAGGAAAACCAGGCTATGGAAGTCCTGGACAGCAAGGAGAGCCAGGGCTGCCAGGACCACCAGGACCACCAGGCATTGGGAAGCCAGGTTTGCCAGGATTCCCAGGAAAACCAGGGGAGAGAGGACCATATGGACCGAAAGGAGACATTGGACCAGCTGGTTTTCAAGGACCACGAGGCCTACCAGGGCCACGAGGAATCCCCGGCCCAGCTGGACTCTCTGTGACAGGAAAACCTGGACAACAAGGACCTGAAGGAGCCCAGGGCCCCAGAGGCTTTCCTGGAGAAAAGGGTGCGCCAGGAGACCCTGGTGTGAGTGGACGGAAAGGGGATATGGGGTATGGCGTTCCTGGCCACCCAGGTGAGAGGGGCCTTCCAGGCCGACAGGGTCCCATGGGACCACCTGGCCCTACTGGAGTGGGAAAAAGAGGTGAAACCGGGTTTCCAGGAGAGCCAGGCATCAAAGGAGATCAGGGTTTTCCAGGAGAAAAGGGACTAGCTGGTCTACCAGGTCCCCGAGGTCCTCCTGGGGAACGAGGACCAGCATGCATTGGAAAGCCAGGAATTGCAGGACTCCCAGGCCACCCAGGGATTCCAGGAACAAAAGGTCTCCCTGGGGCTCCAGGAATAGCTGGGCCCCCAGGGGAGCCGGGCTATGGGAGACCAGGCTTGCCAGGACTGAAGGGACAAAGAGGACCTGCTGGCTTTACAGGGGCTCCAGGTGCCAAGGGTGAACAAGGGCCAGTAGGTCATCCTGGGGAGCCAGGTCTGACTGGACCTCCTGGAAATATGGGACCCCAAGGTCCTAAAGGCATCCCAGGCAACTATGGTCTCCCAGGCGCTAAAGGTGAGAGTGGGCCAGCTGGGCCTACAGGATTCCCTGGGGCTAAGGGAGAAAGGGGCTTCCCCGGGTTAGATGGAAAATCAGGGTTCCCAGGAGAACCAGGTCTCAACGGCCCTAAAGGGAACCCAGGGCTAATGGGCCCAAAAGGTGACCCTGGAGTTAGAGGACCTCCTGGTCTCCCAGGCCCTGTGGGCCCAGAAGGAGCTAAGGGAGTGCCTGGACACAATGGTGAGGCTGGTCCTAGAGGAGACCCTGGAATACCAGGTGCCAGAGGCCTTATTGGGCCACCAGGCATCCCTGGATTCCCTGGAGCTAAAGGGGATCCAGGAAATCCAGGTCTACCTGGCCCAGCTGGCATAGCAACAAAGGGCCTCCCCGGACCCACTGGGCCATCAGGGCCACCAGGGCCAAGAGGCTACATTGGACAGCCTGGTCTCCCAGGGCCCCCAGGCCCCCCAGGTCCCCCAGGCCAAGCAACTGTGCCTAAGGTGCTTATAAAGGCAAGCCAGAGGCCTAGTCTTTCTGGAATGTCTCTTGTTAGTACCAACCAGGGAATAATAGGAATACCTGTGTCTGCTTTTACTGTTATTCTCTCCAAAGCTTACCCAGCAACAGGTACTCCCATCCCATTTGATAAGATTTTGTATAACAGGCAACAGCATTATGACCCAAGAACTGGAATCTTTACCTGTAGGATACCAGGAATATACTATTTCTCCTACCATGTGCATGTGAAAGGGACCCACGTTTGGGTGGGCCTGTATAAGAACGGCACCCCCATGATGTACACCTATGAAGAATATTCCAAAGGCTACTTAGATCAGGCTTCAGGGAGCGCCATAATTGATCTCATAGAAAATGACCAGGTGTGGCTCCAGCTGCCCAATGCAGATTCGAATGGCCTGTACTCCTCTGACTATGTCCACTCCTCTTTCACAGGATTCTTAGTGACTCCGATGTGAGCACGTTCCCACTGAGCTAATTTAAATCCTCTGCTTGAAAGGCATTTCCCCAACTCCATTCCACCCCACAAAATGCATATGGAGATAGGTTGAAAAGAACATGATTTTTATTTCCAAGCTATCAGATCAATAATTTCTCTCCCCTTTGAAAGTGACCAGCAATACTAGACTATATGAGAAGACCCTCTTGAATCACTAGTCAGCAATCCTATGGCCCTTAAAATATTCTGTAAACTCCCTTAATATTTAAAAATTTCACCACAGAAGTCTTGCTGAGCTAAAACATATATATATGTTTTGTGTAAACTACCACAAAATAACAGAAATATGGCTCCAAATTACATTAAATTTGATTTCAGAAACTCAGGATTTACTTATAAAATAAGGCTGTTTCTAACACTCAATATGAGACTTTGTAGGAAATAATCAAGAGGTAGTATCGTATAACTTTATAGAACTTAAACACTTGAATATTCAAATTTAAAAAACATTGTATACCCTGCGATATTTCTGATGGTGCATTATTCAGAGGCCTATATGGTCCCTTTCCAATCAAGATCTGTTCAACTATATGGGTGCATATATACTTTTTAAAGCTCTCGTAAAACCCCAAAATATTGTGTTGAAAAATCAATCTGAAATGCAAGGTGCTTTATAGTCGATAAACCTTTCCTGTGATTGCAGAAAAACTTTTTACATACCCAGCCAACTTGGAAACAGGTATCTGACCTTATTTATTTAACATAAATGTGATTAATTTGATTTCTTTAATTCCTTACAGAATCTTATGTGAGATGATTTTGTGGGCTTGTAGAACATGGGCATAGGTACCTTCTGCCTCCCACTTCAGTGAAATTATAACTAACCACCAAGGGTTTCAAACTTTGACTAGAAGTAAAAAGATGTTATTTATTTATGCTCTGTACTGTATTTTTATATTGCTGTTTAAAACTTTCAAGCTGTGCCTCACTTATTAAAGCATGAAATGTTTTACCTACTACTTATTTACAATGCAATAAAATAATGTCAATAGACCTATCATGCTGGATTTATTTGAAAACAGCAATTTGTTCTTTTCAACCATTCTTAAAAGGGCTTTCATTTTACAAAGTTAATTACAAAGTAAAACAATAAAATGTTGGGTGGCTTTTATCATTGTCATGGATATGTCCTTCCAATGGGGTTGGGCAGTCCCACACACCCAGGCCTTCAGAATAAACTGAAAAGGGACCCACAAAGCCACATGCGATGAGCTAGAGTCAAGAGCTGATGACCAGGCCCAAAGCAGTGATTTTCTTCTAGAAGGGAAAGCAGCAGGTGGCATAGAAATATATAGTTTGAGCAAGTATCCTGCAGTTACTATTTATTGTCTTGACATGTTTTTAGTCATAATACTTAAAATTATTTTGATGGCTTGAGTTATTATACATGAAAAGGAAGGCGAGTAATTTTTATGTCAATCAAAAGGCAACATTTTTTGAAGCTAAAAAATACTGCTGTCAAGTATCCATCAAGCCATTACCTGAACCAGGATGATCTGGTTTAAGTCACTGGAGTAACATATGATAGAGACATCTATTTATTCCCTAGAAGCAACCTTGTGTAACTCAAATAAAGCTGTGAATGAAAAGGTAAAACCTTAGGCTGATGATATCTCTGCTCCCATTCTGGGTCAGCCAGTTCTATTCCTTAAGCAACAAGAATGAAATTTCCTCTGGCAGGTACTTTGCCCACCTGTCTAGAACTAACTACACTAATGGTTACAAGTGTCACCAACCCTTCATGCCCAAGCCAGCAAACAGCAAAGCTGGAACTTAAATCCTGGGGAACCCAGAGAACAACCCTACTGGCAAACATTTTTATAAAAGACAGTTTAACAGCACAACTTGGAATGATGGCAATTATCGCCATGAAACAGACATGAACAAAAGAACCTCTTACAATGTAAGCAGAACCAACTTTATAGTTTCTTATGACATAATTAAGATCAAATTACAGTCAAAAATAGGCAACTTCCAACTACTTCACTAGATATACAGTATTTTAAAAATATCTATTAGGAAGTCTTTCTTTGTGTTACTCACCCTTAAAAGCTGACATTTTATAATTATGTTGTATACCAGCAACAATATCCTTCCAAAAATCAAATGTTTTTTGACCATTGTTCTTCTGGAAAACAAAACTGCAAATGTAACACATGCAATACTTCTGTTTTCAAACATAGTGAAAAATGCTGGCAAACAATTAACTACACAGACAGTCCCCAACTTAAGATGGTTCACACAAGATTTTTTGACTTTATGATAATATGAAAGTGATAGATTCAGTAGAAACCCACACAATCATTATGTTTTTCATTTTCTTTCTTTTTTTTTATTCAGAGTCTCATTTTGTCAACCTTGGTAGATTGCCCTGTCATCACAGCTCACAGCAACCTCAAACTCTTGGACTCAAACTATTCTCTTGCCTCAGCCTCCCAAGTAGCTGGGACTACAGGCGCCCATCAGAACACCTGGCTATTTTTAGAGATGGGGTCTCGCTCTTGCTCAGGCTAGTCTCAAACTTGTGAGCTCAAGCGATCCACCCGCCTTGGCCTCCCAGAGTGCTAGGATTACAGGCGTGTGCCACCGCACCCAGCCATGTTTTTCATTTTTAGCATAGGAGTCAATAAACTGCATGAGATATTCAACACTTTATTATAAAGTAGACTCTGTGTTAGATGATTTTACCCAACTATAGGTTAATGCACGACTGTTCTGAGAACATTTAAGGAAGGCTAGGCTAAGCTATGTTTGGCAGGTTAGACGTATTAAATTCATTTCCAACTTATAGGTATCTTTAACTTACAATGGGGTTACTGGGAGGTAACCCCACCAAAAGTAAAGAAGCATCTGCATTACTATATTCTAAGACAGGTATATATGTTTTAGAAAACATAATAGAACTCTACTAATAGAGTTCTCATTCTCCTGAAAGTGACTTCACTTTTTTTATTTTGTTTGTTTGGAGATAGAGTCTCACTCTGTTGCCCAGGCTAGAGTGCCATGGCATCAGCCTAGTTCAAAGTAACCTCAAACTCCTGGGCTTAGGTGATCCTCCTCCCTTAGCCACTCACATAGTTGAGACTACAGGTGTGTGCCACCACACCTAGCTAATTTTTTGTGTTTTTAGTAGAGACAGGGTCTTGCACTTGCTCAGGCTGGTCTCACACTCCTGAATTCAAAGGATCCTCCTACTTCAGCCTTCCAGAGTGCTAGATTACAAGCATGACTAAAAGTGACTTTAAAAAGAGAAATCTACAAAAATCACTGCTATATATGCACATACATATCACTAAAAGTTAACATAGTTCATATAGCCCAAATTAAATAAAAATTTCCGCTTGAAGCCTAAATGTTACAATGTTATATAATTTCTGAGATGTCAGCATGTGTTACTGAACATACTAGGGCATCAATGGGGCTAAAGAGCCTGCAATCATAAAGCCCCAACAGCTGGGGGTTTTAAAATTCAGTACACACTTAACCTGAACTTCAATCTTAAAGAGCAGCAAGTCTCTATCGGTGAGATAAATGAGGTTCTAAATCCAAAGTGTAAATCATTTTTAATGTTTTTTAAACCAGAAAGCAAATAAACATTATGTTGAAACACAAAACCCCATAACCCATTGCTTCCTTGGAAACATTAACCAGTGTCCTTCTATCTAAATAAAGACAGACTACTAGATATTTCTATCTATACAAAGTCTCTAATACTTATGGATACATTTTGCTTGGAGTAACTACAAAATGAAAAACTGACTCCATCTTGTGTTAATGAAGACTTCTACAAACATACCCAAACTATTGCTCAACAGAAACTTTTCACAAACATATGGATATAATTCTGATTCAAATAAACCATTCGATAAACCATTATCTGTGCTCTATCATAAACATGGTGACAGTGATTTCAAAAGACAAACATGCAAAATGGAAAGTGATTCTGACAGGTAAATCCATTTACGCTCATAGGTCTTAAGTTTCAAATACAAACTGATATTACATTGTATCAGAGATCTTTTTAATCTTTATATACAGTATGAAGGGAAAATCTATATGTATTAACCTATGTTCAAAATAATTAAAAAATTTCATCTCATTTTTCTGGTTTTATATTATTTAGAATGCGTTTACACATGTGGAATTTTCTGAATTACTTTTATTATTTTATTCTATTAGTGAAACTATTTATTCTGCTAAAGAAAATATTTTTTCCAGATTCAAGTGTTGGTCTGTATTTTCCTTTTCTAGACTTTTGCACCCCCTACTGGAGAATAGGTTTATTTTCCCTGGGGGGAAAAAAAAAGCCACTGCTATTTAATTTTCCAAAAATACTTTCACCAAATTCACCATGTTTTTCCTTTCCCATCACCTCTGAAACCACAAAGAAGAAACTAACTAAAATCTCAACTTGAAAATTATATATATTTAAGTCCTCTGACTTATGATTCAATACATGTCATAGTTTTAAAATATGAGTTTCTACTTACCTTTGTTAGTAAGTCCACCACCCTGGCACATAGAAGAGCTCCTGGCAGGTCAAAATAGTTATCATAAAAATAGTACTTTCCTAAAAAAGAACAAAATTATAATTTTAAACTGGGCACAGATTAACGCATCATATATGTGAAAAACACAGAAACATGGCTGACAAGACACTAGATTTTGGTTTAATTATCTGAAGAATCCTCCTTTTCAGTTAAAATTGGTACATCATCATTCTAGGCGCAGTGGCTCATGCCTGTAATCCTAACACTCTGGGAGGCTGGGGAGGATGGCTTGCTTGAGCTTAGGAGTTCAAGATCAGCCTAAGCAAGAGTCAGACCCGCCTCTACTAAAAACAGAAAAACTAGCCAGATGCAGTGGCATATGCCTGTAGTCCTAGCTACTCAGAAGCCTGAGACAAGAGGATTGCTAAAGCCCAACAGTTTGAGGTTCCTATGAGTTATGACGCCACAGCATTCTACCCAAGGCGACAGGGTGAGAGTTTGTCTCAAAAAAAAAAGGGGGGGGCACATCATCTTTTAAGAAAGGTCTAAAGCTTTGAGGTTTAAAGGGTAAGCTGTAAAGCTTTGAGAGTATTACAAGAAAGTTAGACTATGATATATATAAGTCAAGCATTTTATTCAAAAATATTCTAGGCTTGGCACCCATAGCTCAGTGGTGCCAGCCACATGCACTGAGGATGGAGGTTTCGAACCCGGCCCAGGCCAGCTAAGCAACAATGACAACTGCAATAAAAAAATAGCCGGGCCTTGTGGTGGGCGCCTGTAGTCCCAGCTACTTGGGAGGCTGAGGCAAGAGAATCACCTAAGCCCAAGAGTTTGAAGTTGCTATGAGCTGTGATGCCATAGTACTCTACTGAGAGCGATATAATATATTCTACCGACAGCAATATAGCAGGACTATCTCAAAAAGGAAAAAAAATATATTCTACTTGTGTTTAAAAATATATAAACTAAAACCAGAATATGCCCCAACTATAATGGGAATGTGAAAAAACCAAAATGCATATTATCAAAGCCACTGAATTTCAAAACATTCAAATAACCTGCCCCTGGAGTACCATGAAGTGCTCCACACAGAAGGTTAGCCTTTTCATAATGTGCTGATTGGCCCCACTTATAGTACCGCATTTGATTTTCAGGCCACTAGAGACAAATTTCAGTACAGTATGAGAAAAATGGGGTGATGAGAGGAACACTAACCATGCATGTGAGGTCACAGTGGCATATCTTAGAAAAACTCAAGAGTACAGATGTATTTCAGAATCTCATAGAAGAGAGGGCTTTGATTTCTTATGCATGACCTTGAGGAATTACCTCAACTAACAGGTCAAGAGCCTGCCCCGTGGAACAACAACTCTAGGAGGTATTCTTGGTGCTTCTCCTCGGAAGTCTCGGTGGAATCCAGCCTTTGCTGCTCCTTCCTTCCTTCCATGTGTCACCCTCTCATTCGCTCACTCCTGCTCACTGAGATTAAAAGTAACCACTCCACTATTGGGGGAACTCAAACCCTAGGGAACTCTGGGTACAAAGAAGAACCAAACAGAACTGATATGTTGAGCCAGATTTTAGTTTAATAATAATAAAAGTATTTTCAAATAGTCTTAAAACTATTCTTGAGCACATTATGACAACTGCCTGATTTTGAGTCCTCCGTCCTTTCATTTATTAGCCACGAATCTGAGGTGATGGAACATATTTGTCTTGTTCCTTAAGGGTCCACTAGGCGTACTGTCCAGAATATTGTAAGCACTCAACAAATGTTTGTTAAATGAATGAATCAATTATCTAATAATTAAATGGCTTATTAGGAGAAAATCATTTCCAGAAGCCAGGGGGTCTATCTCTCTGAATATCACTTAGTGCCTTTTGTCTCACCCTATCAATTTATTGAAAATGTATAAAAAATAAAGTCAAAGTTAATTCAAAATATGGCTGTACAGTTTTGTGTCCTTTCAGTTGAAAATATTTTAGTTGACTTGGTCTTACAAGACAGTGTGCATTTCTGCCCACACTGCCCTAGACCGTAAGAGCACATAACACTCCAGGACTCCCAAGACCTAGCACAGTGGACAAAGCTTTTCAAAGTTTAATAAGCTGCACTTGATCTTATCTCCTGGCCTGACATTACAGGGACCTGCCTGAACCTGATTCCTAGCTGTCTTGGGCATTGCTGGAACAGGAAGAATCTCATCAAGCCCAGTGAGACATCCTTGCTTTTCTCTTCCTATTCTCCCCTTTCCTGGTAAAATTCAATCTAAGAGTTGAAACATTATGAGTCATGGTTGAAGTTTCATCACATAACTCAGGTCTGAGGAGGTTAATAAGGACCCACTGGTTCCTGCCCACAAGGCAAGAGGAGGATGTCACTTGACCATCATACTTGGGCTGAATGTCCATGATGGGGACATAAGGACAGCTTGTTCAGCCGTGAGCTATTAAATGGGGCAGCCTGCTCCCAATGCCTCTTCCAATACCCAAGTTCCTGGACTGTACCATATGAAATCCTTAATCTCCATCTCTCCATAGACTAGAGAGCTCATTGTGAATGAAAAGATGAGTGAGTTCAGTTCAATGAAACAAGCCCCTGAATCCAAACCAAGTCCTTTAACCATTAAGCTTTACACACAGAAAAACTATCCCCAAGAACCCAATGCCAATCCTACTCCTTCTGTCTTAGTCAAGATGGAACAAAGGCACATGAGTGACTGAGGGGAAAACAACAGTTTATGTTGGCAAGGTTCTCACTTCTGCAGATAAGTGATATCATCTCCTCTTAAAGAAAACTGATGCTAAAAGTAGCTTAGTAACTGACCAGAGTCACTTTACCCGGCACTACCCAGAACCAACTAGGACCATCTGGCATCAAGCCCTTGTGACTTCACTATACTGAACTGTTTCTACACGATCTACCATTAAGGGAAAACAGCTCAAAACGTTCTTTTCTTTTTTTTTGGCCGGGGCTGGGTTTGAACCCGCCACCTCCGGCATATGGGACCGGCGCCCTACTCCTTGAGCCACAGGTGCCGCCCAAGCTCAAAACGTTCTAAAGATTGGTCGGCAAGGAAAACCATCCTCAGGTCAGGTCAACTACCTGAAAAGATATTATCAAATAAATTGTCCTTATAAATTTCTATAACCATCAATGCCTTAAATTTCCTAAACATACTGGCAGGGAACATACTTTATGACCCCGTACCTAACTCTGAGGATGAATACATTCAATGCAAAAGGAAGCTACACAGAGAGAAGTGGCGTTCCTGAACATAAAGGCCTTATTTGCCAATATATATACAAAATTTGAAACCTATGGATCCTTAGAGCAAGTTACTTCCAGGAATTTATTCTGGATATAAACATTACTTCAGGCTTGTTTGTAAAAGCAAAACACCAGATACAATATAAATGTCCACTGCAAGGGGAATGATTAAATAAATCATGATACAGGCCCTGGACAGCACAGCAGGCCCCCAGCATTTAAAAGAATGAGGTACACCTGTGTTTGTGCTGATGCCAGGCTCTCCAAGCTGTAAATTTAAAAAAGCAAAGTACATACATGATCTTTCTTGTATACTTTTAAAAATTAAGCTTTGTCAGAGACAGCTACTCTTCCTTCTTTTCATTTCTATAATGAGAATTCTAAAAAAAAAAAAAAAAAAAAACAAGAGTGGTAGGGTATTGAGAATGTGGAGTGAAGTGGGAGGTGGAGAAGGGAAAGGTTGAGCAGGTACCAAACTGATAAAGAATACAGGACAGCGGAGGAATATGTTATTCCTAAGTGTTAATATCCACTCCAGAACAAGTACAAGTAAAAGGAGTATCAACAAAACCTTGGGACTTTTTCAATGATCAAAAAGTCCTAAAACAACAAATGCTGGCATGGATACAGAGACAGGAAGACCAACACAGTTGGTGGGACGGAAAGTAGTCTGGAGACACCTCAAAGAACTAAAAGTAGATCTACCATTCAACCCAGCGATTCCACTACTGAGCATTTACCCCACATTTATGAAAAGGACACACCTGCATTTGAATGTTTACAGCAGCACAATTCACAATTGAAAAGATGTGGAAACCACCCAAGTGCTCATCAATACATGAGTGGTGTGGCGGCACCTGTAGCTCAGTGGGTAGGGCGCTGGCCAAATACGCTGAGACTGGAGGGTTCGAATCCAGCCTGGGCCAGCTAAAACAACAATGATAACCACAACGATAACAATAAAACAAATAGCCGGGCATTGTGGAAGGCGCCTGTAGTCCCAGCTACTTGAGAGGCTGAGGCAAGTGAATTGGTTAAGCCAAGAGTTGGAGGTTGCTGTGAGCTGTGATGCCATTGCACTCTACCGAGGGTGACATAGTAAGACTCTGCCTCACAAAAAAAAAAAAAAAAAAAGGGAAAAACAAAAGCCATGTGTACTCACTGTTAAATTGGAACTATCAATCAATACTTCTACGCACATACAGAAATAACACTCATCAAAAACCAAGTAGGTGGCGGGGGTGGGGGGGTAAATTCATACCTAACAGGTACAAAGTACACTGTCTGGGTGATAGGCATGCTTGTAACTTTGACCTAAATTATTTTTTTTTTACAAAAGCAATGTACATAACCAAAACATTTTTACCCACATAATATTCTGAAATTAAAAAAACAAAAAACAAAAAACAAAAACCTTAAATAAGGCAATGTGGAAAGGCTAGCAGCACTTTGAACCAGTGCCATTTCAAAGACACATCTGTTAAAAAAAAAAAAAAAAAATCCCAACATCACTCCCTTGTACATCCTGCCCAGCAAGAGGTAAGGGGTGGGGGGTGTCTTCTTTGTGCCCTCATGTAGATGATTCAAGGTCTAAAACAAAAGGGCCATACCTGAGCGGCAAACCATTCCCGTGTCCGATACGAAGTGTTTCCACTCCTCCTTGCCATATGCCTCTGACAGTGCTTCAGCAGTCATCATCTTGGTGCCATGGCTTGCCCTGGTTTCAGGAGATGATGTACACTGTTTATCAACAGTTCCCTTCTCTAGCATTGCAACTATTGATCCCCTCTGCCACTGAAGCTAGCAAAGATTTTTTTTTTCTGTTTTTAATTGGGTAATTTCCCCATTTAGGGTTCATTCTATACAGCATTTTCTATGGACAATTCCATTTTTTCCTCCCTTTAAACCACCAACTAGCCAGTGATTAGGAGATGCTCACTCTGAGGTCAACACTGGATAAGACACCACCATTTCCTGTTGAAGTTGTCATTTATTTTTGAAATTATTTTATTTCAATATATTTAGGGGCTACAAGTGGCTTTTTGTTACATAGATGAACTGTGTACTGGTGAAGTTAGGGGTTTCAGTGTACATGCCACTAACATAGAATAAATTGTACCCGATAGTTAATTTTTGATTTCTTATGCCCCCTCCTACCTTTCTCTTTTCTGAGTCTCCAAAGTTCATTATACCACTCTGACCATGATACCCTTCCTTCAGCTCCTGCTTATAAGTGAGTACATGCAAACTTTGCTTTTCCATTCCTGAGATACATCAGTGAGGACAATAGCCACCTGTCAGAGTGGCTATTATTAAAAAGTCAGAAAACAATAGATTTAGTACAGATGGAATGAAAAAGGAAGGCTTGTACAATCATTATATTCCCTGTTGGAGGGAAAGTAAATTAGTCCAATTCTATGGAAAACAATATGGAGCTTCCTCAAAGAACTAAAAGAAGACCTATCATTTGGTCCAACAATGCCACTTCTAGGGACCCACTCAAAGGAAAAGAAGTCATTATATCAAAAAGACACATGCACTTTGATGTTTATCACAGCACAAAATTGCAAAAATAAGGAATCAATATTAAGTGCCCAACAGCTGATAATAAAGAAAATGTGCTACACATACATATATACAGGTGTAAGGTGGTCTTTCATTGTGGTTTTAATTTGCATTTCCCTAATAATTGGTACGTTGAGCATTTTTTTCATGTTTGTTGGCCAACTGTGTATTCTCTTTTGAAAAATGTCTGTTCATGTCCTTTGGCCATTTTTATTTTGAGACAGTCTTGCTGTCAGCCATCCTAGCATGCCACAGCCTCAGCCTAACTCACAGCAACCCCAAACTTCTGGACTCAGGCAATCCTCCTACCTCAGCCTCCTGAGTAGCTGGGACTATAGGTTTGAGTCATGCCCAGCTAATTTTTCTCAATTTAGTAGAGATGGGGGTCTCACTTTGCTGATCTCAAATTCCTGACTTCTAGTGATGCTCCCAAAGTGCTAGGATTACAGGTGTGAACCACTGCACCCAACCTTTTACCCTCTTTTTAATGGCCTTTTTTTTTTATTGCTGATTTGAGTATCTTGTAAATTCTTGATATTAGTTTTCTGTCAGATGTATAGTTAACAAATATTTTCTCTCATTCTGTAGGTTGTCTATTTGATTATTTCTTTTGTGGTGCAGAAACTTTTTACTTTAAGATCCATTTATTTATATTTTTGTTATATTTGTTTTGGCAGTCTTAGTCATAAATTCTTTGTCGGCTAATATTCATCAGAGTTTTTCTTAAGTTACTTTCTATAATTTTTGTGTCAGTTCTTATAGTTAAGTCTTTAATCCATCTTGAGTTAATTTTTGTGTATGGTGAGAGCCAGGGATCCAGTCCATTCCTCAGCATGCAGCTCTCCAATTCTCTCAGCACAATTTATAAAACTGGGCATCCTCTTCCCAGTTTATGTTATTGTCTGCTTTGTTGAAGATCAGACGGTTGTAGGTATATAGTTTTATTTCTGGGTTCTCTATTCTGTTCCATTGACCTATGGTTTACTTTTATACCAGTGTCATACTGTTCTAGTTACTTTTAGCCCTGTAGTGTAATCTAAAGGCAGGTAATGTGATACCTCCAGATTTGTTCTTTTTGCTTATGATTGCTTTGGCTATTTGGGTTCTTTTTTGATTATATATGAAATTTAAAATTTGTTTTTACGGGCGGTGCCTGTGGCTCAGTGAGTAGGGCACCAGCCCCATATGCCGAGGGTGGCAAGTTCAAACCCAGCCCCGGCCAAACTGCAACAAAAAAATAGCCGGGCGTTGTGGCGGGCGCCTGTAGTCCCAGCTGCTCGGGAGGCTGAGGCAAGAGAATCGCGTAAGCCCGAGAGTTAGAGGTTGCTGTGAGCCGTGTGACGCCACGGCACTCTACCTGAGGGCGGTACAGTGAGACTCTGTCTCTACAAAAAAAAAAAAAATTTGTTTTTACTACTACTGTGAAAAGTGATGTGGGTATTTTGACATGAATTGCATCAAATCTATAAATTACTTTGGGCAGTACGGACATGTTAACAATATTGATTCTTTCAGTCCATTAGGATGGGATGGTTTCCATTTGTTTGTGTCAGCTACGATTCTTTCATTAGTGTTTTGTAGTTCTCCTTTTGGAAATCTTTCAACTCCTTGCTTAAGTATATTTCTAGGTTTTCTTTTTTTTTTTTTGGCAGCTATTGCGAATGGTACTGAGTTCTTGATTTGATTCTCAGCTTGACTATTAATAGTATACAGAAATCCTATTGAGTTCTATACACTGATTTTGTAACCTGAGACTTTACTGAATTTATGAATTCTAGGAGTCTTCTGGAGGAGTCTTCAGAGTTTTCTAGACCATTCAGCCATACAGATAAGATTAACATAACTGGAACAATTAGAAAACCACTAGGTGAGTGTGGTGGGAAGCTGGTTCTGGCCACATCAGAGAAAGAGCAACAGATTCCAGAGCTAGAAAGTGAGCTGCAGCAGGCCCACGGGATGCATGCAGGCACCTCGCACTTGAGGGCAGATGACTGTGAACACATGGAGACTGCAAAGACAAAATGGGCAGCCCCGTCCCCACTCTCAGACATAGAACAGTTAAAACCACACAGGGAACTGGCAAAAGGAAAGTGACCAAAAAAAAAAAAAAAAAAAAAAAAAAAATCCAATAGGATGAAAAAGTAGCCATTTTCTGTGCTCAGAATACTGCTTTTCCATCAGTTAGGCCTGGTTAAGAGACTCCTACCCTGTAGAGAAAGAAATACAGCAATCCCTCCCAAATTCCTACTTTTCTTTTCTGCAGTTTCATTTACCCATGGCCAACCCATGGTCCAAAAATATTAAAAGGAAATTCTAGAAATAAACAACTGATAAGTTTTAAAGTGTGCATCTCTCCCTCTGAGTATTGTCATGATTGTTCTATTCTGTTATTAGTTATTGTTAACCTCTGACTGTACCTAATTTTATGAATTAAACTTTATCACAAGTATGCATGTATAGGAAAAAGCATAGTTTAATGTATACATAGCATAATAGAGAGCAATACTAGCGGCATTTTCAGGCATCCACTGAGGATCTTGGAACATACTCCCCTCAGATAAGGTGAGACTACTGTAGTTGACATCTTATACAGTTTATTGTGAAAAATTACAATGATAGGGAGTATTATTAGCATTCTCTTGGTATATATATTGTGGAAAAAAATAATATGAAGGAAAAAAGAAATGAAATTAAGAAGAGCAAACAGAGGGGTGGAAATCACAAACAGGCTCCTTTTTATAAAGAGGTTAACATTTTAGAAAGGTATATGTAAAGATGGAAGAATCCTGAATGGGAAATAAGATCAGACAAGGAACCTACTATAGTGGTTGAAAGAAGGCATCAAGGAAATAAGCTATTAAAATTCAGGAGGAACTGCAGAGCTAGAATGGAGAGGGTAGACCTTCAGGGAGGGGTGGTGGGAAGGGGCAGACAGAACAATGACAGAAAGAAACAAAATTGTGGAATGCTTTTCACTCTTTTAACCACAGGTGACACAATTCATAGGTTTACACAATTCATACACAATGACAATAGCCAAGTAAGCTGTAAGAATCTGACAGTATAAAGGCCACAGTCAAAGTAGCATTGTATGTGTATACAAACGAACACACACACACACACACACACACACTATCTCTAGTTGCCTCGGGGAAGAAACATGGAAAGAAATTACAAAATAATCCAAAGTGGCACCACCCTTGCTCTAGTCAGATGCAGCTTAGGGGATGGTCTGGGGGACACTGTGAAGGGAATTTGTATTATGCGAAAAGAATAGGGTATGAAAACAGAGAATATATGTAAGAATCGACTTTTGCTGAGAGTCTTCTTGACTCTGACCGGGTTTGTATAAATAATAAACGGCAGGGCTTCATGGCCATGTTGACTTGCTTGAACTATTCGTACTGAGGATAAAACAGATGCCCACTCCCTGGAACCCTCTGAATGACGGAAAGCAGCATAGCAGCTGCTTCGGACTGCTTGCCGTACCTTCCCAGCACTTGGAAGGTTGGGCCCACTTGGACAGAAGGGAAGGAAAGAACAACAGCATTGAGTGTAGGAAAGGTTGGTGAGATTGGAACAGTCTAGAAGGTGCTAAGACACATGAGCCCTGTACAACGGGGGAGAATTTGGATTAATAGAAGAAAGATAGGCATAGATGAACAACCCCAACCCATACCCATTCTCTCCTTCCTCCTTAATGGAAAGAACCTGATTTTATTCTAGGCACCTACATACCCACCTAAAAATATAATTCCCTGGCTCTTCTGCAGTAAGGAGTGGTCAATGAATAGAAGCAAGTTATTAACTTTCTGTTGTATTTCCTGCAAACATTTCTAATGAGCTAAATTTAAAGGAACTAGACCTTTAAAGCTAATAATCACAGGTTTGTATTTAATGGTTTACACAATTCATAAAAAGATTTGTAGTTAGATATCTTAACACAATTCATACAAAGACATGCAGTTAGAAGATAATCTGTCACCTTATTCACTAAAATAATAATCTTATTTAACCCCCACCTTAAGGGTCAAATGCTACAAACTAATCTAGTATCCCGGAGGACGTAAAGTTTTGATTTTACAACTAAAATCTGATTACCTGAGCACAGTGCCATTATCTGCAAGTTTAATGAAGTTCCCATCTTCTAGATCCAGTGCTAAACCCTTGCAACTGAAATAGAAAAGTGTGATTGTCAATCAGTTTGTATCTACAGCCAACCTAAGAAGGAACAATCTACATTTTTTTAAAAGTCGCAATGCTAAAAAATTATTCCCTCACCCAGCTTATTCGTGTGGTTAATAATGATACATTAACCACATGAATAAGAATACCCAAGAACTGTAAAAGTAAATATCCACCACACAGCAGGTAAACAGTCCACCACACAGCAGGTAAACAGGTATGTGGCAAACAAAGGGCAGCATGTTTAGCTTGTGAAATCTTTAGGCTTTCAAAAAGAAGAATCTCAAAGAAAAAAGTAAAACATCAGCCTGTGCCTCTTTTAAAATGTGCAAACGACTGCCATTAAATAAGACACATGTACACATACACACTTATATTCTACAAGTGCTTAGCCAGAGTCTTTTCTATATTCTTTAGATTTCTGCCTCAATATAGGTCAGGTTATAAGAACTTGCCCTGTGGGCAAAGCATATTAAAGCATATTATTGAAAACCACTAAAATAAAGTCAAATGCCAAGTTGGAGATTCTTCACTAGAAAAGACTTGTGGGATTTGGGGAGAAAAGTGAGGTACAGATTTATTATTAAGAATAATAAAAGCAAAGAGGTTTAATGGCCACCAAATACCAAGGGAATTTAAAACAACGGCAGGGTACTTTAGAAGCATTATTTACTTTTGTTCACCACATTATTTCCAGAGTCAGTAGTTTGTTTTTTTTTTTTTTTCATTCAGAAGGCTTTTATCTGACATGTTGGCTTTATTTTTTTATTATTATTATTAAATCATAGCTGTGTACATTAATGCAATCATGGGGCACCATACACTGGTTTTATAGACCGTTTGACACATTTTTATCACACTTGTTAACATAGTTTCATATAGCAAAATGGTTCTGTTTCTTTCATTTATAAAAGGGAAACATCAGAAAAGACTAACCAAATACTGGAAGAATATATACCAGATGAACATTATGCATGTATTTTCATATATTTTAGGATTACTATTAATTTTAAACTGAACAATTGAATGGCTTAGGATTTTTGCTCTTTAAATGAAGAAGACAGATAAAGGAAGCTTTAGGATGTTGAAACCTAAACTAAGCAGGGAGTATACACAAGAGACTTAAACAAGAATGTCTGTCCAAATTACAGAAAACCAAATGTCCTGATTCAGACACCTCCTCATTACACCCATGAAAATTCCACCTTTTCTCTTATAGTTCTTAATTTGAAGGGTAATACTTTTTTTCTTAAAGATGTAAATTTTAGAAACAGTTCTTAATCTCCGAAACTCCTAATGATGACAAAATTAAATCATTTAAAAATATCCAAGTTAGTCATGTACGTTCATAGCTTATTTTTACATTTAATTAAGCATGTGCAATCTTGTGTAAAGTAGCAAAGATTTTTAATCCATTAAACACAAAACTTGTAGTACTGAAGACATCTTGTCCTTTGACTCAATTTCATATTTCATGTTCTAACTTCATGGAAGAGGAAGCAGTAAAATTTTATCAGAAAGTAACATAGGGAATGTGTAGACCTTAAAAAAAAAATAAAAGAACTTACCAGAAATCCCAATCCTCTGGGGTCACATTGAGCAATTCCTTATCATACCCTCTCTCCTTAACTAGGAACTGAGCAAAGCTATTGTAAATGAGCTGAAAGTAAGGGGAAGAAAAAAAAAGATTAAATATAAAACTCCCTGTTCGTTCTCAATTTCACAGACCTGAAAACCTAATGGAATCCCTGGATAGGGAAAGCAGGAGGAAGGAAATATAGGCAGTTGTGCTGTTTAAGCCCCCTTCACAAAGACCCCTGCGAGCCCCAGGCAGTTGTCCTGTCCAAATGACAAACCAGGGACAATTACTGATCCTACTCCCAAATTCTAATGTGCTGGAGATCATAATTCAAGACTCAACATAACTTTGTAAACTTATTTAACGTATCACTAAGACAATAAACATGTTGACCATCCTACCATTATATCCATCCTTGGTCCACCCTTGCTAGAAAAGGCCCCACCTCAGGGGAGCCTCAAGGTGAAATATGTGTGAGGACCAGGCAGGTGATATAGAGGCGGAAATCATGAAGCCTCTATCAGATATCTCTTATTTCTCCGCCAAAACATCTGAGGAAAAACAAAGGAAGCCTTTGGAAGCAAGTACAATAAACAACAGATGCTTTGCTGATTATTGACAGATCTTCTGATTTCTCAACAATAAAAATGCTAGGTTTTTAAGTGAAATATATATTTTTTTAAGAGGTGGCTAAATTTTAAAAGAACTGAACTGTGCCGACCCAAAAAAAAAAAAAAAAAAGAAAAACCAGAGAAAAGGTAGATGAATGTCCACATCGGCCCTACTTTCCTTTATCTCAGGAGAGTGTTCTTAGGGGGCTGCTGTCAGATACGCTCGAACCTGAGGCAGAGCAGTGGTCCCCAAAGGACACAGTGAACAATCTGACTCCTCTTCTGTAGATATTAGCCCATGACAGTTTTGATAACGTAGCATGCTAACAGGGAGAAAAGGGCATCTGAGATGGGGGAAGGTATCTCTGGGTAGGTGGGGCTGACACTGACACCAGATGGAGCAGTGAGCTGAGTGATCCACATGTCCAGAAACTGAGGGACCTGCACACAGCTGGAGTCTGAATGTTAGGAGATGAGTGTGAAGAACCCAAAGCTCCTTGTCAACCAGAGCTATGCTCTGTCACAAAGCTAATTAAAATCACTATACATGTACTCCCATCCAGTGCAACATGACCCTAATCCAGGGTCAACTGTTAATACACCCACATTATGACAACACTATATATCAACAGTTCTCAACCCTCATGGTGACTCAGAACCACAGGTGACATATCTTAAAACTACATAAAGATTGCAAACCTATAGGGCAGTGATTTTCAACTGCTGTACCTTGAAAATTTTAAGGATCATTAATTATTTTCAAAAGAAGTTCAAAGCAAAGTAAGTATATTCTTTTTTTATGCTTTTTTTTTTTTGGATCAACATAATTTAAGTGTGCTGTGAGAAGTTTAACTATAGGTTCAAGTGTGCTGTGAGATAGAAAAGGTTGGAAAACACTGCCCTAGGCGCTAAGAGAAGTCTGACAAATAAACAAGAAATGTTAATACTGTATGGGAAATTAGCCTTATGGAAAACTGGAGGGGGGACTGGAATGGAGGGGCAAACATCAAGGTGCCCAGAATGTTTCCTAAATGCTAGGGTACTGAAGATGAGAACTGAAGGGTGAAGGAACTGTGTGGAAGGGAGGAGACCCTCCAGGAAGGAGACAAGATCCAAGAAATACTCTTCATCCCAGGGACCAGAGACTAAGTCTTCAAACTGGACTGCCTGATGGCCTTTGTGATGTTCATCTCTTAATCTCCAGCTCTAGGATAGTGCTCAGCACACTGTGGGACTTAAAAGATTTTTACACCAAACAGATCCAAAACTCACCAGGTTACTGTTTCCAACTTTGAAACATTGCTCATATTCCAGGCTTATGATAAAAAAAATCCTTGTCTCTGAGAATCTTACATTCTGAAGTGTTATGCTCACATATGGACAAAATTGGCTCTAACATGACAGTGGTTTAACTATACATCCTCCACAGGAAGATGACTAGAAAGGAGGTGCAGAAAAATGTCAACTAGGAAGGGATCTCAAAGGCACAGAGGGAAGGAAAATCTGAATCAGAGGCCTCAGGAAAATTGTGGCTAAAGGATCAAGAAGTAAAGAAAAGCCTTAGTTCTAAATATGACTAAGGAAAACAGACCTGTATGGTAAGAAAGCAGAAAAGTACAATAGCAGGAAAAGTACACTTTTTTTTTAATCGTCTGTACATAGAAAACACACAAGTAATTTACATGGCCACTCCTTTTTGACTAGCTGCTAACATCCCTAAGCAGCAGCAGCCCTGGCTGGTATCTGCACCATGACCTAAGACTTCTGCCCATAAATTGTGAGATTTTAAAATGGTCTGAGTAGTAACCATAAAACCAAACACTTGTATTAGCCAGGTACTATCTAAGCATTATACATCTATTGCCCATTTAATCCTTTTAGTAATCTTTTGAGGTAAATACAATTATTGGCCCCATTTTACAGATGTGTAAATTTAAGAAATACAGGTTAGGGAACTGGCTCGAAATCACAGAGCTAGTGATGGTAGGGCTGATGGTAGGCAGTCTGACTGAAAAGTCCCTGCTTTGACTACTGTGCTTACAACCTGCCTGGGTTTTTTCTGCATGGATGCTTAGATCTTGACTAAAAAACAAAAACAGACAAACAAAAAAAACATTGTTAGCTTTTCACAATTATTTTCCTTGTGAAACGAAGGAACGGGGAAATGAAGACAATTAATTTGAGGGTACAGGTCTGGCATTGTGTTTTCCCCAACCTCAAAGCACAGTGAGGACCCAAACTTCGCAGGGAGTTACTGGGATAAGAATTTATTCAAAGTGCGTGGAGCATGCAGCAGGTGCACAGTAAAGGTTTGTTTTCTTCTCGGTGATAAAAGGCAAAATTTGGGCTAAGATTCTTATGACTTTTCAACTAGTGTTCCTTCTAATACACTACACAATCTGTCCCTGACTGGCGGCTACTTGGTAAACGGAAAAACGCAGCCATGGATAATCCAAGTCCTGAAGCAGGTGGCCGTACCCCACTCTCAACTGGTGCCCAGAATGTCGAAGCAAAGAAGTTCCAAGGCGGAGGACGTGCAAGGACACCCTCGGACCGCCGGCCCCGCCGCTCCTCTGCCCTGGAAACCGTTTCTCTAGTCCGATCTTGCCCAAGTTGCCCCTCCTCCGTTCCTTTCCTTCCCCTGCTCAACCTCAGCTGAGGGTTGGGCTCCATAAGGCGGTCGCCGCGCACCGGGAGGAGCGGGGGCCGCGCACTTCCGCCCGCCCCGCTGCGGGAGGCCGAGGTCCGCGGAAGGGCTCGGCGACTGCCAGTCCCCGGAGGCCCTCACCGCCGCCCCAGCCCGGAGGCAACTCGAGCCCCGGCCGCCATGGAGGCTGCACGCCGCGCGCCCGGGCAGCCCGCGCCACTCACCGGGGCGCTCTCGGGCAGGTTGTAGCGACACAGAGTGTGGTCCAGGTCGAAGCCGACCACGTCGCAGGCGGCCAGGGAGAAGTGCTGAGCCATGGCTGCTCGGGGAGCACCGGGTAGCGCCTCAGCCGGGAAGGGTGCGACGAGCGCGGGCCGGATGCGGCGGGACGAGGTGGGGCGGGGCTGCGGGCGCCCGGGTCCCAGCCCGCGGCCTGCGGCGCTTGCGGTGCCCTCTAGCGCCGCCCCTGGACACTCTTCGCAGCCGCCCATAGTGCCGCCCGCGTCCCGGCTCTTCCGCCGCGCGGCCGCCTCACGCCCGGACGCCCTCACGGGCTGCTCTTTCCCTTGGCCCGGGACTCCCCAAGGCAGGCGGTGACCAGGAAGCCGTGCCACCGCTGTGCGCCTAGGGTCTGTTAGCAGGTAGCCTTTGCCAAGGGTTACAACCAAATTAACTGCACTCAGAGCGCCTCGGAATCCAGGAGGTCGTGAAGTTAGACCTGCCCTTTACCCTTGTGCGCAGAACAGTGTGAGATTAGGTTCTTCCACTGGTAACCCTCTGACCCAGTTACCCTACGGTTTGGTAAATCTCGCCCAGGTGATCTCTGACAGTGGGTTAAGCCGAAAATTTATACTTCCACAGTTTCTTAAGTAGTAAAATGGAAAAGAAACCCATCATCATTCCATCCCCTGGAGTGCGTTAGAAAATAAAATTATTTGACATAAGAAAGGACCATTTTACAAAATGACACTGGTTAAAGAAACCAGTATTGTTTATTTGATGATTCTACTTTTTTATTGAATTTTTTAATGAAGGCATTAGAAACTTCATAGAGATATGTAGGGAGCATACTGCTGAAGAAAGAATGTTTACAAAGAGTTTTTAAAGTTTATGGAATACGAAACGAGGCCTGGGCAGCGGCTCACGCCTGTAATCCTAGCACTCTGGGAGGGGAGGCAGGGCAAGCAACTGAGCCTGGCGTTAGAGATCAGCTTCCCCCCCTCCCCCCCACTAAAAATAGAAAAATCAGCAGGTTCTGGCCCTTGCCTGTAGTCCTGCTCTCTGGAGGCTGAAGCAGGAGGATGGCCTGAGCCCAGGAATTTGAGATTGCAGTGAGCTATGAAGAGAAAGACTGGTGCACACTCTCTGGGGCAAAAAGTGAGTGACAGCTTGCTCAGTTCTCTCAAGGACTGTATGTAACTAGTGTCGTTTTAGATGGAGAGGAGAAAAGTTAATCCTTCACATTCAATAGATGCTTTTAGGGATTTACTTCTCTCCATGATTCCCAGATGTGGAGGACTAATACTTTCAGATCTTTACAGTACAGCTCCTCATCTAAAAAGGAAAATACAAATCTATTATCTTTATACTGCTTCTGTTTTAAACTTAAGGAACATTTTGTCTAATGGAAAAAATCGATAGACATGACATAATGAAACTATAATTGAGAATGACATTGAACCCTTACAAGAACTAATCCTTACTGAGGCAAACAGAGGAATCACGTGACTTAACGAAGACCAATAGATAGTTGAATCGGGTAGGAGGACATTTACACTTAGTGGACCCATTTAACATGGATGACTTGTTCCAGCATAGCCATTAGAAGTCCCAAACAAATCTCTCTGAAATAGAAGCAGGAAAGAATCCTCAAGAAGACTGAGCTTCTGTTCACTGTTAACAGCCCAGCAACCACATCTTTAATGTCTGTGAACCAAAAGAGAAAAAGCTGGGTTGTCCCCTAGCTTGTTGGCTGTGAAACATTGGCCTTAGCATGCCTCTTTGCTCCCTATAATAGCTACTAAAATCAAACTCCCATGAGGACTATACAGTGAAGCCCACAAGACCCCTTGGAGGATATCTTATTTTATAGTGGGAAGAAGCACTTCCCTTAGTAATGTAAATGTCCTAGAACATTCATTGCCTGAGGGAAGACTGTAAAATTATTGCTTTTTGATGACTCAGCAAAAAAGTCCTCTCAGACAACCTCTTGAGGGTGCAAAACTGAAGATGGGGAGTTCACTGGGGATGAGGGGAGAGAAGGAACCTGGGGCACTCTTAACCAAAGACCCTATGGTGGGTAACCAGGAGGCCCTGGGACTGGAGCGGCCCTTAGGCATGTGTATTAACAATCATAGCTACTTGCTGAATAACAACTTATATTTTTTATTAATACATTCCTCATGCCTACCCAAAGAACCCTTGGGCCAGAAAGTCCACATGATTAATACTTTGTGGCAGAATTTTGCAAGTTACTTAGTCCCTTCACCTGGAGGTTTGTATTTGGTTTTGTTTTGGGGTGTTTTTTTTTGCAGTTTCTTGGCCGGGGCAGGGCTCAAACCCACCACCCCAGTATATGGGGACAGCACCCCACTCCTTGAGCCACAGGCGCCACCCTGGAGGTTTGTATTTGTCTTTGAACCCCACTCACTTTCCTACAATCTACCTTAAACCTCAGTCTAACTCCACTAAGAACATGGGTTGAGTCCTCTCTCTTCCCTGATTCCCTACATGACCCTGAGTTTAAATAGAAACATTCCATTTATTTATTTTATTTTATTTATTTGTTTTTGAGATAAGAGTCTCACTTTTTTGCCCTTGGTACAGTGCCGTGTTGTCTCGTAGCTCACAGCAACCTCAAACTCTTGGGCTCAAGCTATTCTCTTGTTTCAGCTTCCCCAGTAGTAGCTGGGAATACAGGCACCTGCCAGGCTATTTTTTTTAGAGCCAGGGCCTCGCTCTTGCTCAGGCTGGTCTCAAACCTGTGAGTTCAGGCAATTAACCCCTCTCAGCCTCCCAGGGTGCTAGGATTACAGGCATGAGCCACTGCACCCAGCCTCAAACATTCATTTTAATTGTTTCATAAGGCTTACATTCAAATACAGATATTTCATTTTCCCTGCACATTAGACTTTTATCAAACTTACTGATAAAATACCACATCTCTTCTACTGATACCTAAAAGTTCAATCTTCTACTTAGCTATGAATTAATTTTTTTTCTTTGTGTGATATGTTAAATGAAAGATAGGAGCAGGTGTGCCCAGAGACAAGGCTGCAGCAGAGATGTTTAGGCCAGGTTTATTGAAAGGGAAGGGTGGGGTGGCGCCTGTGGCTCAAGGAGTAGGGCGCCGGTCCCATATGCCGGAGGTGGCGGGTTCAAACCCAGCCCCGGCCAAAAATCACAAAAAAAAAAAAAAAAAAGAAAGGGAAGGGTGACCTGGCCTGGGCAGTGCAAAGGTGACATCTGTGCCCAGGGTCAGATCCATAAGGGGTGGGCAAATTCCACAACTTGCTCTGAAAGTTAGGGTTTTTGGGCCCAAACTTCTCTTTGTGTCTTTGTCTTAGGAGAGAGGGGGAGGAGGAGGAATCAGTGTCATGAGCTGAATTGTGTCCCCAGCCAATTCATATATTTAAGTCCCAACCCTTAGTGTGACTATGATTATATTTGGAGTTAGGGCCTTTAAGGACGTGGTTAAAGCTGAATAAGGTCATAAGAACACCAATAGAATTAATAAACTTAGAAAAGAAAGAGATAGCAGAGATTATAAGTACCGGAAAAAGACCCTGTGAGGAGCCACAGAAGGTGGCTGTCTGCAAGCCAAGGAGAGAGGCCTCACCAGAAACCAACCCTGACAGCACCTTGATCTTGGACTTCTTGCCTTCAGAAATGTGAGAAGATAATTTTGTTGTTTAAGCCATTCAGTGTTTAGTATTCTGTTAAAGTGACCTGAGCAGACTAAGATAGTCAATAATAAAAGCTGATTCTAATATTCTGTTAAATGTAGCAAGCAAATAGTATTTGCTATTTAAAAGATCCCCTAAGGATCTTTGACTTCTGTTATGTGTTACATTTTAAATTTGCATGCTTTTACTTATATGTAGTATTGATACCATGTTGTAAAGTTTTAGAGTTTTATTTTTAGTATTCCATGTACTCTTTTTATAACTAGAGAGTTATATAATAATTTAGAAACACTCACAGATAAGAAGTTATATTGCTGATTTTCTAGAATTAAATTTCATCATGTCAACTGACCCGTCTTTTAATGAAGGTAATGCTATGACTTAGAAACTTTTACCGTAGGTGTGACTTTTACTTAATTTGTTATTAAAACTTTGTGATCCAATAACTTAAGTTTTAGACTCCGTCATAACTCACTAAATAATCTTTTAGGAATTTAAAATACTGTATTTTAACATCTATGTAGTAAATATTATTTGCTTGACTGTTAATTTGGGATAGGAGGAGAATGACCTGTTTATTTTTTTATTAGTTTAAAATGTGCTTTTCTAAATACTCCAAATTAAATATTATATGTTCAACTTTTTATGTACCCTAAACTATTCTACATGCTTTCTCTGGCCCATATCATTTGTTTAAGAGGTAATAAGAAAGTTTATTTAAGAATTTGAAAACAATGAGGAAAAATACAAATGCCTTGTAATTAATCTCCATGGCATTGAAATACGTATGCATTAGCCATTTAGCTAAATAGAAGCAAAAGCTGATTTGTAATACTATGCTGAGGACTTTAGATGGCAGTAGTTCTGCGTTAGGAAAATGTTTCATCTGATTTCTTTAGTAATATTCAAATCTTTAAATATCTTAATAAAAAATACTCCCTTTTCTACTCTTCATTTCTATTTTTGCCACAAGAAGAGAAATCTACTTAGAAATTTCACTGTGTTTTTTTCATGTGTATTTATGTTTTTTTTTTTTTTTGTAGAGACAGAGTCTCACTTTATGGCCCTTGGTAGAGTGCCGTGGCCTCACACAGCTCACAGCAACCTCCAACTCCTGGGTTTATTGATGCTCTTGCCTCAGCCTCCCCAGTAGCTGGGACTACAGGCGCCCGCCACAACACCCGGCTATTTTTTTTTTGGTTGCAGTTTGGCCAGGGCCGGGTTTGAACCCGCCACCCTCGGCATATGGGGCCAGCGCCCTACCAACTGAGCCACAGGCACCGCCCATGTATTTATGTTTGATGATGGCGAGGGAACGATATGAGGGGACAAAGTCCTTTGGTAGAAAACTTCTTACAAAGGTTGTGTCTGGATAAAGAACCAGTGTTTAAAATATGAAATGAGTTCCTCTTGGATAAAGAGCTAAAATATTGGGCGTTGCCTGTGGCTCAGTCCATAAGGCGCCAGCCCCATATACCGAGGGTGGCGGGTTCAAACCCGGCCCCAGCCAAACTGCAACCAAAAAAAAGCCGGGCGTTGTGGCGGGCGCCTGTAGTCCCAGCTACTCGGGAGGCTGAGGCAAGAGAATTGATTAAGCCCAGGAGTTGGAGGTTGCTGTGAGCTGTGTGAGGCCACGGCACTCTACTGAGGGCCATAAAGTGAGACTCTGTCTCTACAAAAAAAAAAAAAAAGGAGCTAAAATATTACATGGCAGTGTTGTTATTCAAAAGATCTCAAATGATGGAGCAATGAACAGTTGAAATTTAATGAGAATAAATGTTAAGTTTTGCTTTAAGGTTCAAATAACCAACTTTTAACAGTATATGATGGAGAACCTCGATTTACCAGTAGTTAAGTTGCAAATAAACTGTCAACCAAAAACTCAAGGTGAACTCAGCAGTTGTAGTTTCAACTGTGTCTCTTTGATGGACAACTTCATAATACTTCCCTTTGGCTGTTCTTACTGGGGCATGAAGCCTTTAAGTTGTAGAAGGGCTGACATACTGAGGAGGAGTCTGAAAGGAGGATTTTTGTCCTTGGCTAATGGCCTCCATACGCATGGCTTTTCCTGAGCTAGACCATCCCTGGTGATCTTTGGTTGTGTCAGGCCACACTGGCCACACTGTCAATAACCACCCCAGCTGCATAAAGTCTGGAACCCTTCTAGTTACTGTGATGTTTAGTTTCGGCTCAAACCATGAGGCCATTTCAAGCTTGCCACTCTACACTCAGCTAACCCCTGCACCTCTCTTGCACAGTCACAGGAAACCTGCTGCTTTAGAACCACAGAGAAAGGAGGTATGTATACTACAGTGGGGGAAATTAGGGTGGCTGCCTTAGACCATCTATCTAGATGTGACTCACTGTTTCTATAGACTGGTCTTAAACTCCTGAGCTCAAGGAATCTTCCTGCTTCTGCCTCCCAGGATGTTAGGATTACAGGCATGATGCACCTTGCCCAGCCTCCATGTTTCAGATTCATGTGTATGAATTGTCTTCAGACCTCTTGGGCAGTACGTGTACTTTCATGACTTAAACGTAAGAATGCATGCAAGGAGAGCTAATCATATTAAAAGATGAATCAATTATTTATAAATTCTTATTGAATTTGTCAGACATTGTCCTTGGCTTTTCTTACTCAGAGTACCAGAATGCCATCTGCGATATTAGCTAGACATGAGAAATTGAACTATGACAATACATAAGAAGAACCTTGAACTAGGGATGTTAGGAATGTACCGCACTTAAACTGACATAATTCCTATCACATACTCTGTGGTGGTCAGTCTGCCTCTAATCTACTATTCATCCTATATCTTCTCTTTCTGTTATATCTGTTGTTTGGCAGCCCAGGCTGGATTCACAACACCAGCTCAGGTGTATGTGGCTGGCGCCTTAGGCACTTGAGCTACAGGCGCCGAGCCTGGTAAACTCTTTATTGTCTACACCAAGAACTGACATGCAGGCTCTATAAATAATTACAGGTTAAAGAAGGCCTAAGCTAATATTTTAGGAACCCAAGAATGAACTTACCCAGCAACACTTACTTTTTTAGTAGTACATCATATAGAAAAATACTTGTTTTAGCAACTTATATTTGTATATTTTATTGTGAGGTTCATGGAATTCCCCCAGCTTCTATTAATAGATTTTTGTCTATATTGAAATAGTATCTTATTATAATTGTTGACTGCTAGAAAATAGTACTTTTTAACCCTTGAAATTTATTCTTGTTCTTAAATCTATATTTTTAAAATGCATTTGGATAATGTAAACCATTATTAATGAGAATGATTGAATAAATGCTGCTTACATCTTACAGTAGGAATATATGTATCATTTATTATGATTACTCTCTTCTGCAAATTAGCCAGGTAAGCAATATAAACAGAATGTCCATTTTTTCCCCTCCTTTTTATCCCCCAGTTTGAGAGTGGTCCAAGGAACGTACACAAATATTATAGAATTTGTGTTCTTATATATCACTATCCCATCACTGTGTGTGTGTGTGTGTGTGTGTGTGAGTGAGTGTGAGTGTGTAGCATACATGTACACCCACACACTTCATGTGCATGTGTTGAGGGGGAACTTGTCAGTCAGTGAAGAAACAGCTAATGTTACTACGGAGCTCCTTCCATATGCGCAGCACTGTATTAAGAACTGTAGATAGGGCGGCGCCTGTGGCTCAACGGGTAGGGCGCCGGTCCCATATGCCGGAGGTGGCGGGTTCAAGCCCAGCCCCGGCCAAAAATAAAAAAAAAAAAAAAAAAAAAAGAACTGTAGATAATGGCCTCACCCCTGGCAGTATGGAATAAGGGAAAGCATACTCATTTACAGATGAAATTCAAAGTGTGATCTCTGTGCGAAGTCATCCAATAATGTTGCCTTTTTAAAAACTCTATTTCTCTTTATTATTTGAACTTTTTCTTTGGAGTCTATACAACGTTATTTATGCATAATACATGTGGTTGTGAAACAACAACAAAAAAGCAAATAGGAAGACAATGAAAATTTCCTTTCACTACTTCACACATTTGTGATTCTTCCCAGACATAACTGTTCATATCAGTTGAACAAATGTCTGATAGATATATTCCAATGTACAGAATGTGGATATGAAGATATACAGTACACATGTATATAATCTCATGATTATAAGTCACCTACACTGTGCCAGACACCCACTCCACCATAATCTCAAAAGCAAGCATACAACTGTCTCAAGTCCTCATCTTTCCAGATCATCTCCTAAAGTACCCAATTCAACAGTTCTTGGAGGACAGCAGCCTTCTGCAGTCTCCTGGTTCCCACGTTCTCCCTGCTGCCCTTCACTGCCACTATGTTCTCACTCCCTTTTGTCAAGAATATTCATGGAGAATCATTATAATCACTTCACTGATGAAGACTTAATTTTTATATTCCTCTCTCACCTTTCCATACTCCTAAGAAAAATTACAAGCATGGTGGTGGTGGACTTCAAAAACAACCATCCTTCTTCCTTTCCTTGTATCCGTGCACCTCACAATGTGACTGTGCAACCCTTCTCATCAAGGCTCAGCCTCAGAGTCTACTACTCTGCTCCAGTGGAAAGTGACAGTTTTCCAATTCTGAGTCTGAATCAAAAGAGGCCTTGAGAGATTCCACACTTTCCGGGAACCCTGCTGTTGCTATGTGAATAAGGTTGGGCTAGCCCCTTGTGTGACCAGATATTAACTCAGTACCCAAGTGGTTACAGCCAATGGAGTGCCAGATGTGGGAACAGCACCATTTGAAACCAGTCAGTTCCCAGCTGATCTGTGAGCTGATCTGTAAGCCCAACCTTAATAAGCTAAGCCTAGTTCAGATCAATAAGACCTACCCAGATGACCACAGACTCTTGAACAATAATAACTACTATCTTAAGCCACTGAGTTTTTTCTTATTGTTTTTTATATTTTTTTGCTTTTATTAAATCATAAATTTGTACATTGATACACTTATGGGGTTCAGTGTACTGATTTGATATACAATGTGAAATGCTTACATTGAACTAAGTAACACATCCATCACAATTTTAGTCTTTGCTTAATAGCTTTAAAATGTACCATTGCATCGTGCACGTTATCATGCACATTAGGTGAGGTTCCCCTAAATACCCTCCCTCTTCCCCTCTTCCCTTCTACTTTCTGGACTATAGTAATGTTTTGCCATACATATGAATGTGTAGGTGATTATATATTGATTTAATAGTAGTATTGAGTACATTGGATACTTTTTTCCCAATTCTTGAGATACTTTACTAAGAAGAATATGTTCCAGCTCCATCCAGGTAAGCATAAAAGATGTGAAGTCTTCATCTTTTTTATAGTTACATAGTATTCCATTGTGTACATATACCACAATTTGTTAATACATTTGTGCGTCAATGGGCACCTGGGCTATTTCCATGTCTTGGCTATTATGAACTGGGCTGCAATAAACTTTCTGGTGCAAACTTTGTCATAGAATAATTTTTGATCATCTGGGTATATACCTAGTAGAGGAATTGCAGGTTCGAGTGGTAGGTCTAGTTTTAGTTCCTTGAGTGTTCTCCAAACTTCTTTCCTAAAAGGTCATATTAGCTTGCCTTCCCACCAGCAGTGTAGAAGCATTCCTTCTCTCCACATCCACACCAACGTCTGTAGTTTGGGGATTTTGTGTTGTGGGCTAATCTTACTGGAGTTAGATGTTATCTCCAAGTGGTTTTAATTTGCATTTCTCTGATAATTAAGGATGATGAGGAAGGCTATGTTAACCAATGTGATGAAAATATGTCAAATGGTATATAAAACCAGTGTATAGTGCCCCATGATCGCATTAATGTACACAGCTATAATTTAATAATAAAAAAAGATGATGAGCATTTTTTCATTTGTTTGTAGGCCATGAGTCTGTCTTCATCAGAGAAGTTTCTGTTCAAGTCTCTTGCCCACATAAAAATGGGGTTATTTGTTCTTTTCTTATTGATTAATTTGAGTTCTCTGTGGATTCTAGTTATCAGACCTTTGTCAGAAGCATAGCCTGCAAAAATCTTCTCCCATTCTGAAGGTTGTCTGTTTGGTTTACTTACTGAAGCCACTGAGTTTTGAGGTTACTTGTGCAGCAATAGTTACTTCTCTCTCTCTCACACACACACAGAGTTATCTCTTTTTGCTTAACAGATACACAGGTTTGACTGTTCTCTGCATTTGCACCTGAGCAACTGATCCTGCCTAAAGAAAATATATACATTCATTGTATGTGTATTTCAATGAGTACTTAATGCTACTGGGCAATCATATTTTGGTGCCCTAGTGCATTCACTCTACTGCTGTGCTAGACAATTATTTCCTATTTTTCCTCTCGTCAAACTGCTAACACCTACACCCTCATCTTCAATCTCAGGTATTGACCAAGCTTCTTTTTTTGGGAGGGGGGGGGAAATAGAAGCAATCAAAAAAATTTTCCTTAAGCTCTTACAAACCATATTAACCTACCCTCTAGCACCCATACTCAGGTACTTGACCTCATGTCTTAGTATAAGCAATAGTTCTTATCTTGTGGTGCCCAGACCAAGAGCCAATTTGTTAGAAACAGAAATTCTTGGGTACCACCTGAGAAATACTGCATCAGATGCTCTGTGAGTGGGGTCCAGCAATCTGTAAAACTTGCAGGCGATTCTGATGCAAACTGAAATTTGAGAATCACTGCTATAGATAATCTGCACTTACATGTAAGGCCAACCCTCCACTTGGTCATTAGGCTTCATCCTCTCAAAAGTATTGCTTTTCTTTCTTTCCTGTAATATCATTTTTTATTTCTACTAAATATTTCTCATCATTATACAAACATGCTGTTAATTTTCCCATATTAAAATAAAAATTCCTTTTCCAGGAGCCAACTTGTCTCTCTGCTCTTCTTTGATGAAATCAATCTTATTGAAATCGTTGCCTGTTTCACTGTCTGCAGTCCCTTCTCCCCGTTCTCTCTTAAGCATATGAAGATGAACTTGTTCCTCCAACATTCTACCCAAACTTTAAGGTCATCAGTGTTATTCTTTTGCCAAATCCAATGGTCAATCTTCAGTCCTCAATTTATTTTACCTGTGAGTGTCTCTTGGAAAAGCTGAGCACTCCCTTCTTTTTGAACACTTTTTGCTTTATAGAAACTTGCACCCCACTGGCTGCCTTCTCAGCCTCCTTTCCTGGTTTTTCCTCGTCTTCCTGATGTCTAAACTTTTGAGTTCCTGGAATCTCTTGCCTTCTCTTCTTCCCTCTGCCTACTATTTTCTCTTCTCTATTTTTGATCTAATGTCTCGAAAACAAATCTATACTTTGAAAACTCCTATATTTCTAGGCTTAAACTCTCCCCTGAAATTGAGGTTGACAGGTCTAATTGTCCACTTGACTTCTCCATTGGGAGATCTAGCAGACCTCTCAACTCAAATGTCTAAAAGTGAATTCCTAACCATTCCTCCAAAATCTACTGTACCCACCGTCTTCCCTATACTAGTTGATAGAAGGTCTGTTTTTTCAATTTCTCAGGCAAAAATGTTTGGAGTTATTCTAAATTTCTTTCTTGCTCTTACATTTCATATCTTATCTGTTATCAATTGCAGCACCTCCATGTTCCACTGCTCTACTTCAGAGGTTGGACCACTGAGGGGAGAAAAGCACTCACATTCAAGTTATTAGTAATACGATAGCCAAAGGCTGTAAGGGGTGAGCAATTCCACATGCACCAAAGAATGGCAAGGAGGTGCTGCCTCAGGGGAAACCTCAGAAATCTTTTATTGAACAAAGTTAATGACAGAAAGAAAGAACTTTACCCTAGCAGTGAAGAATGAGGAAGTAATGGAAAAAAGCAGAAGAAAATAAATGTCATGTAGTCACAAAATCATAAAATGAAAATAAGAATGGATACAATGCTTAGGGTGTAGTCCATAACTTTCCTCCCTTACCCTATGGTTCCCAATCTACTTAGACTTGCCCAGTCAGATCTTAATCTTTTAATTGGTAAGCATTCTGTTTGAACTCCCGAGGTGTTGCTAAATGATGCTGTATAGGGCAGAGGGAGTTATCAAAACCCCAACTGTTGCCATTCAGGTTAGGAATGTTAACTCTGGGCAGTCTGGGGGCTTCACATCCTGTTTAGACCTACAGGTGTCTACACCTCTGCCCTGTGTGCAGTGCAAGGCAGTGTGATGGGGGGATTTTTATCTATGGGCCCTTTGAGATAGTTTCTATCCCTAATCTTTCACTCACATCTCCACTTTAAAAATATATCCAGAATCTGACCGTTTCTAACCACCTTTAATGCTACCACCTAGATCCAGGTCACCACCATCTCCAGTCTAAAATCTTATCGATAGCCTCCTGATTGATCTTCCTGCTTCTGCCCTTGCCTTTTTCACCCTTATCCTATCCTGGATCCAACAGACAGAGGTCCTTTTAGCATAGAATAGATTTTGCCTTTCCTCTGCTCATACCCTTCCAATGGCTTCCAGCCTCATTCAAGTCTGAGCCCATCATAGTGGGCGGCAAGGGCTACATTGTCTTGTTTCTGTTACCCCTTCTTGTCTCTTACTGCACTATCCTTGTGCTCACTCTGCTATGGACAAACCACTCTTCTTTCTATTCCTCAAATATACTGTACAAGCCTCCGCCACCCCCGTCTTTATAATATCATGTCATTCTACCTGGAATACTCTGTCCCCAGGTATCTGTAGGCCTTCTGTATATTTTTTGCTTAAATAACCTGTCCTTGGGTAATAGATTTGATTTTCAATCTCCCACTGTCCATATCCCTTCTCTTAATACTTTTTAAGAGAACATGCTATTTATTCTATTTACTATGCTTATTGTTATTATCATTCTCCCCCTTTCCCACTATGATGTAAATCTTCATGAAGATAGAGACTTTTTGTATTATTTTTGAGCTTCTAGCACCTGGAACAGTGTATGGCACATAAAAGAATTTCAATTAAAATATCAGATAAATGAGTATGTACTTGCTGTTTTCTCTTAATAATATCCTTTGGTCCATAATAAGTGCTTTAAAAATGCAACCATTATTATTATTCTCATTGTCTTACCTTTCTGAATAGCACATAGTATTTCTATGAAATAATTTTTACAAGTAGAATTGTGGGATCAAACAGAATATATATTTTAATTATTGCCAAATTGCTCTCCAAGATGATACTGACTTGCACCTTCACACAAAAAAATTTGAAGACATCTATTTTCTCACATCCTTGTAAAAATATGTATTATAAATATTTATATTTTTTGTCAATCTAGGGCAAATGATAGATCCTCATTATTGTTTCAATTTATATTTCTCTCATTATTAATAACATTGAACATATGTTATATGCTTAGAAAGCCTTCTATATTTCTTTGCCTAGAATTGCCTATTAATACCTCTTGTTTACTTTTCTTTCTGATTTTTTTTCTCTAACATGTAGAAAGCTTTTATATCAATAGCTGTCTGGAAAATAGCCATTGTTTTTCATATTTTTCATATTCTATGGATGGATACCTTCCAGAAAGTTCTCAAACAGTGCAAATAATAACCTATTGTTTCTTATCTAGACTGCAGTTGGATATTTCTCTTCTGTGTTGTAATTATCCATGTAGTAACTTTTGTAGGCTGATTAGTTTAATGTTTATTTCCAGAGTCTCACTCTATTTTCCAGTGTAGAGTGCTCTTCTGGTAGCCACCTCATAGCAATCTCTGACTCCTTCTGAGACTGCAGGCACCGCCAAGGATACAGGGCAGGGTCCCTTGCCTCCCAGGACTGGATAGGGACCCCAGTTTCCTAGGCCTGGGCAGTTTCATGTGAGCTGGATGGGGCTCTTCTGAAGTGGGAGCCTGCCCTTTACTGCATTCATTTGTTAATACACTCATCAACATTGAAAAGGTATCTTCCATCTACCAAGTCCTGGCCAAAAGTAATTCTCAAACCTGGTATCCCTAGACAAAAATCCCCACGTGGGAGATTTTCCAGTTGGATCTTTCCCTCTGCCAGAAGTTCTGGTGCTTTTTATTCCTTCTATATTCCTTTCTATTTAATAAATCCTATCTTACCACTATCTGTGGTTCATGGGTTCATTCTTTGAATCCCCAAGACCAAGGACCTACTGCAGAAAGAAATTCCACCAATGCCAGGATACCCAGCTAATTTTTTTTCCCTATTTTTAGTAGATATAGGGTATTGCTCTTGCTTAGGTTCCTGAGCTCAAGGGATCCTCCTGCCTCACCCACCCAGAGTGTTAGGATTACAGGAGTGAGTCACTGCACCCGGCCTCAAGCAATCAATCTTGAATGAAGGGTTGTTATGTAGAAAATGTCGTATTTATTATCTCATTACATTTTCACATTCTATAATCATTACATTTTCACATTCTATAATCTCCAGGGCCCTGTAGATCTGGCTCCTCTGTTTTTCATTATCACCTCTTGTCATTTTCCTTAATTTGTTCAATCCAGCCAAGGTGGTCTTCTTCAAGCACCTAGAAAGCAAAGGGCTCCTGCCTGTGTCAGGACTTTGCACATGGGGTTCCCTCTTCATGAAGTCCTCGTCTGTCCTCTGCCCTAGCTCATCTTAATCTCTCTGTACATCTCAGCTTAGTTGTCACTTCCATGGAAGCCTCCAACTGTCACAACCAGGATGATGTCCTGCAATTGACACTAAAAACGAAATAATTTTATGATTATTGATTTAATCTCTATCTTTCATGCCTGTAAACTCCCTGAGGACCGGGACTGTGCCTGTCTGGTTTACATTTTTGTCCCCAGGACCAACATGAAGTACTGAATAAATATTTGTTGATTGACTTACTCAACCTGTAATAATAGGGTCTGTGATTCACAGTGCAGAAATGAGTAGATGGATGACAATGTGTTTATTTTCCAAAGAAGAGAAGAGTAGGAAATTCCTACTTCCTACAAGCAAGTAGGAAAAAGAGAATCAGAGGGGTCTTGGTGAGAGCTAAGACTCCCTCCTCCTGGGTGATTGAAATGAACCTAATTTCTGCTCCTCCCCTTCTTTCTGAGCACTCACAAGGGAGGGCCCAGAGCAGGAGGTGTTAGTACTTGGCCTCCCAGGTTGTAATCTAGGGAGATGTAATCTCAAAGTGAAATTTCCAAGAGAATGCAGTATATCACAAGAGGGAAAGATAGGATGTAGGTCAGCTGCTTAGATTCTCTTGTGCCCTTGTGTGGCCCTGGAGAACATTAGGAAGTTTTTCATCTCTCTGATAGGGCTCTGGAATAGGTTGGCTGAGGACCACGGATGAGAAGAGGCCTTGGGATGGGACAAAGGGAGTTAAACCTGTCCAGCCTGACTTCTGTGCAAGGAGAGACTCTTAAGACAAGTTTTCAGTGTGGAATTTTATATATACTGGTCTTCCCTTCCCATGGCAGTCTGAATACTATATATATCCATGAAAATTTGGCCATAACTCACTGAAAGACACACACACACACACACACACACACACACACATTTAATAAATGCTTTGAGAGTTTTCCCATGTATATCTGATTACTTGCAGAAATAAGACAACTGGTTAAGTTCATTTCATCAGTCACATAAAATAAAGGCACGCAGACATATTTCATTATCCTTAGAAGTAAGATTCCAACCATTTGGGTTTGCCTGGGACACTGGAAGTCTTGCAGACTGGGAGACCTCAGTCCCTGGTAAATAGGAGCAGTTGGTTACCAGCATGCCACATACAAATCATAAGCTTTATGTTAGTCATTAAGAAACCATTTGGCCCAGCCTGTCTCCTGGTTTTACCTTTCGAATGCAATAGGACCATTGCTTAAGCCCCAAGGAGACTTCTCTTGGTTATATGTCTGGAGGACCTCTTGCCCTAGGTCTCTGAATTGTGGCTTTGAAAATTTTCTTCATCTTTTCTAAGGAGAAGTGAGATACCAAGAGCTGTGATAGAAGATAGATATGCAGTGACTTTGTTGACTACGTCGGGTAATGGAGCAGGAGGGATTCTTGGCTCCTTTGTGTCAATATGGAGGACAGGACAAGGGAACTCTCCCGCAACTTGCTTCACCTCAGCAGCAGCCAGGAGCCAGGAGTTTGGACGTTCATGTCAGCTCTCTTATTAATTCCCTCAGCAGTCCTTGGTATCACAGTCAAACATCATTTTAAACTCTCAGTCTGTCAACTCTGGATAATTCTCAGCTACCTCTCAGTGTTGTTGTGGGAATTGATTAATATTTATGAGCACATTTAAGTGGAAAAGTGCGGTATAAATATTACTGCATGAATTGAAAAATTGTTTCCTACATAATATTATGCACAAGAAAAATAAGCCATGGACCATAGAGGCTTCTTGGAACAGTTTTAAAATGATGATCAATAATCTGCTGCTTTCCCTGTCATCTTTAATAAATTTAGTGCTTTTGTTATTTAATTTTTCAACAATGATTTCTGCTAAATTTATTTTATTATTGTTGTTACATATTGATGCATTTTGTTTCCTGTTAAGTTCAAAATGTTTTTGTTTCCAGTTAAAGTGTATAAATTGGCTCTGACCTTCTTTCACTGAAATTTGTCCAGTGTACTAGGACGTGTGTCATCGCTTCAGAATAATTATCAAAGCCTGTTGCTTAGAAGAATTAATATTTCTCTAGTCAAGATCATTACACGTCACATTTCTGTTATGTGAACTCTTGCTTCATTCTTGAATTTGTAAGTATAAAGTTAGTAAGTATATTTTACTGGAAGAAAATGGGATCTGGAGCATAATAAAATTATACATAAATATTTGGGTAAGTGTATGAATCATATAAAATGGAGAAATCATACCTTTCTCATAAAATATGTAACATATTAGTAACAATTCTCAAAATATTCATAATTTTTTTACAAATGACAAAAAATAAATACATTAAAAGATAGTCCAGTTCAGAAACTGTAATTTTACAACATTCTTCCTCATGTGTTATAGCAGGGAGGCAGCAGTCATTTTAACAAGTTATAGTTAACAGGTTAACTTCTGTGTCATGCCTAACTTCAAGCTCAAGATTGTTATTGTAAATATTTCCCTCATTTCTCATAACTTCAACCTATACAACCCTTTCCAACCATAGCTACTATTTCGGTTAAAACACTGGCAAGGTCTAGCACATTGCCTGCTGTCGCCATCTTTGTGGCGCGCAAAGATGACAGCCATTTCAGACTGTCTTGGGGCACCTTAGTGGAATCAACACCAAGGCAGGGCCCAGTTCTCTGTAATGCACTGTACAAACTTTGTAAAAATCAGATTATGCAGATATTATCAAATTTATAAAATACACTGCAGTTAATAAAATCCACAGGGTAATCATTTATCAAATAGAATGTCAAATTATTAATTCTTTCTGATAGGTGTACTTGGCAGAGCTGGTGAGATACATTCAGAAGTTCAAAGTAGAGAACAGAAAGTTGCTTAGTGAATACAGAAGAGGAACAAAAGACACTGGGCATTACCAAGTGACAATCTCACCCTCTGTATCCTGGAGTGTGACCCTTTCTCCTTCTAACTAAAATTCTGTAATTGAATCAGAACAAAGTAGAGACACACCAGTGCATTCTTTTTGTGCCACTCTTCTCTTTCAATATTTTTTATCAGTCACGAACACACATAACTCTTGTATAACTACTAAACCAGCTTCCTCGTGGCAGACACGTTACATATTCTAGGACCCATTTCAAAGTAATAACTTCCTTTACCAGGGTGCACCCCAGGAAGCAAGCCTTTTGCGGAGCTTTAGAAAACACTCTAATGTCACCAGCTGCTTATTTGATATTTTCTTAGATGTTTCTCCCCTGTCACACCATTACACTTTCCCCAGATATTTCACCTTATCTAGGTGAGTATGAGTAAGGTTAAACTCCTACAACCCTTACGTCTCTGAGACCTAGAACAACAAAGGTTATTGCCTGATTAGGTGATACATGCCTGTCTGATCAGTGGAGGCTCTGTTCCTTGTTTTGCTTAGCCACTGATGCAAGCTCATAGATCAGCCCTCATCTGGAGCATTGTCATCTGGGTAGGGGACGGGAATACTTATAAATGCTCACTTCCTCCTCCTCTTAAAGGCTTTTTAAAAATTTTAGTATGGAAGTGATATAATTAGTTCTTTTTATATTTTTTATTTTTTTATTAAGTCTTTTGTACATAGATCATAAATACATTTATGCCAATTTCAGTGTGTTGATTATTCATACAAATTGGAGTGCTTACATCATACTAATCAATATAGCTTTCACCTCATTTACCCAATTATAACATTAGGACATTTGTGCTCTACACATGATAGATCCAACTTGTATTGCAATGTGCTCCATAGTTGTGGTCCCCCTACTATCCCCTCCTATCCCTCCCACCTTCTCCTCATCCCTCTCCCTCCCCTTCCCTCCTTCATCTTAGGCTAAAATTGTGTTTCATTTTTCATATGCAAGTGTGAGTTATTATAAATTGGTTTTACAGTAGTACTGAGTACATTGGATACTTTTTCTTCCATTCCTGAGATACTTTACTAAGAAGAATATTTTCCATCTCCATCCATGTAAACATAAAAGAGGTAAAGTCTCCATTTTTTTATTGCTGCATAGTATTCCATGGTATACACATACCACAATTTATTAATCCATTCATGGGTTGATGGGCACTTGGGCTTCTTCCATGACTTGGCTATTATGAATTGAGCTGAAAAAAATCATTTGGCAATAAAGATATAATTAGTTCTAATAACAGTTCATTGGTCAAAGCAAATCATATGGCTCTGCTTATCTTCAAAGGGATAGGAAAGTACAATTTTGCCACATCTCAGAAGAGAACTAGAAATATCCTTAAACAGCAATAATAAATACCATATCTAGTAATTTTGATTAATATTTTCATTTATAAAGAGTGACCCTTTTTGAGCCCATTCTCAAATTCAGGGCTCATTACTTAACAAATATTTATTTGTTACATTTTTTCCCCAATATTCTTTTCTAAGCTCTGTGGGTGACATGAAAATGAAACAAATTAAAAAGTGAAGACTCCTGTGTATAATAAAGTGTATAGTCCTCTTCAGTGCTTGCATAGCCCTTAACAAGATGGTTAATTATTTCTCTAACTATTTATCTAATGCCGTCTCTTCTACTACTTTATAAATTCTATTTAGGATACAGTCTGTGTTTCCTTTTATGTCTGTGCCCTGCCTGATGCCTAGCAGATGATGTTTGACAATTACGTGTTGGATACATTATAAAAGAAGAAAATTGTTATGGAAGTCAAAGACGGAGACATTACTTCCAAACAAATTTATGCTTTATTTAGATCTGTACCTCTCTTTGCACTGCAAGTAATTATCTGTTCACATTTTTTGGTTTGCAATGATGTCCTTGCATGGGAGAAAATATGCTTATTTTATTTAATTTTGTATCCCCAAGCACTAACCCAGTGCCTGACACATAATAGGAGCTCAATAAAATACTTGTCGACTCTGTGAAGCAAAGGAAGTAAGCCTCAAGGATTATTGAAATAATTGTTAGCAGACAGGTCACTGTTTTATAGCAGTCACTTACTAGAGAATGCTTCTTTTTACTGGCCCATGAATAACATATGGGTTAATCTTCTAAAGTCTAGAAGATTTTGCTAGACTAGCAGATGAGCGCTTTCTTATTGAACCAATCCTGATCTCACGCGATCCTAACTTAGATCCTAACTTAGACAAGGACATTTCAGCAGATGACTTCCAGGGGCTGAAGAAGGACTCGCCTGCTGGAAGCAAAAGAGAAGCAGGCTAGGAGGGAGAATTTTCACATTCTATTAATTTGGAGCTAGGTTGTGTAGAATGGATTTTTAACTCAAATCATATCTGCTCTTTTCATGTTTGATAATTAGAAATTTCTATTGACTAGGAAGACGTAAAAATGTATACAGTCAACCTTACTATAATGAAAACTCCTTTGTGAACATGAGTATAGCACTCCAATTATAGGCTTTTTGTATTACAGAGAACCAAATACATACATATCATTATGTACACAGAGAACATTTGTACAAGGTGTGACTTGTGGTTTAACTGTAACTGAGGCAAAGCAAACAACCTTCTAATAGACTTTTCTTATATATTGAAATTGTTTACTTTGATGATTCTCCAAGGATCATTAAGCCCCAAAGACTTGGTTACTTTTCTAAAATGAGCAACTCCACTTTTCAAGGCCCAGGACACCAATTACAAGTCTATAAATCACTGTGCCATACACGGCAGTACACATTTATAGTTTTGCAGGTTTTTCAGCAAAATAATGCTAAACCATCATTATTGTGCATTTAGTTATTAAAATGCCAGGTGCTTGCAAACCATCTAAACATTCTAGAGAGAATTTTATTATTTTTGAAAGTTTGTTAGAAGTGTTTCTATTTCTTTGAACTTAATTTTAAATATAAATTTATCAGAATAATAAGATTTATTTTTTTTAAATCATGAAACAAATGAAAAGAAATACTCAAAAACACGGAAACAAACAATAACCATTAATGCGAACAGTAGAAATCCGAATGTGGTTACTCAGAGATAACCCCACATAAAAATAAAGAATGCCAAGTATACTACTTATTTATCAAGAGACAAAAAAAAAAAAAAAGTAAAAAAAGGCCTTGCTGGAAGAAATTCTTAAAGTAATTTTGCCCAATTACTTGGCATGGACATTGGAAAATTCTAAATCTGGAAAGTTTAGCATAATTTTTTTCTTTGTTTCTAGATAAGACCATTTATTTATAAGTAAGAAATAGTACATTTGTTGTTGCTAAAGACAAAAATTTTTACTACTTGGGTAATGTGAACTAACCTATTACATATCACTTTTAATTGGAAAATAATGATTGGATATATGGTGATTTTTTTCTTCTTGTTAATACCATTAAACTTTGTGAAGGCTGTATCATAAATGCAATATTATAGAAAAGAAAAACCTGTGGCTCAGGTTATGTGATTTGTGAACATCATAATTAGAAGTCTAGAAAATAAATTGTTATTGATGTAATATAAGCCTCAACTGAGAATCAGCAGCCCAGAGTCCTCGTCCTGGGATCTTGAATGGGTTATATTTCAATGAGTTAACGCACTAAAATGGTCTTTAGCCACATGACTTTCTTTTTGCACTCCCTGAGTCTTCTACCCCCATATCTGTTACCCCAGGATTGTCCAGAAGCTGCTTTTGACTGGACTTCTTGGGGAGCAGATGTGTGGTGGGAGAGGAAGGATCCTTCTGTACGGGGCTGAGTATCCCTGATTTTATCACCCATAACTTGGTGACCTAAAGCAAATCACTTCTCATTTCTGGGCTGTTTCTAAAACAAGTTAATTAGCTTACATGATCTTTAAAATCTTTCCCAGGGTTAAAAAAAAGATCTAAGGGATTACATTGGACAATAACAATGCTTTCAAAAGTAAGCAATTGTCAGCGAGGATTTGCTGATGTCTCCCTCAGAGGACCAAGCTGTAAGTCACTAAATTCTTGTTACACAAAGCTGTGGCTCTCATATCAGTAGTATGGACATCACCTAGGGGCTAGACTCCCAAGCTACATGCCGTATCTGAGTTTTGACCGGATCCTCTGGGCTTGATGTAGCTTGTGCCTATTCAAGCACACCCAATGCTGCCTGGTGTCAAAGGGGCAGGATGAAGCCCAAAGCCCCAGGGAATTTCCCTTGACCATCTCCAGTTGTCACCAGCCTGAAACCTTTCTTGTTTGATGTATAAAATGGAGCAGAGTAGACCAATTTTATACTTGCCTAAGACCTCCTAGAAACGCCAAGTGAGGGTGGCCTTTAGTTCTTCAAATGCACCAGCTTTTCTATCGCCATTGGGTCTTTACACTTGCTTTCCTTCTCCCTGGGACACTTTCTATTTTTCACTCCCTTTTACACTTGAAATCCTCATGTTCTTGCAAGTTGCATTTTAGATTGCCGTTTCCCTTTTTTCTTATTGCTTCCATGATCCTCCACTTCTGGATAAAGTTTTGCTTCTGTACATTACAAGGCATTACAGTAAGAGAGAAACCGTGGATCACACACAGACACATGGAAGATCCATTTGCTAATGACGCCCTCAACCTACATGTCTCATGCAGATCTATTCTTGGACTTTTCAGGAGCCCTTTCATATTGAAAGCAAGAGCAAGAAAGAGGCTCTTCCACTCTCCTGTGGAGCTGGGCGCACGTGCAGCTTCAGGGCCAACGGTGTTCTGGGAAAAGGAAGACCTGCCGAAAGTTTTAGGTGCTGAAGTTCCTCTCAATCTTTTTTTTTTTTTTTTATTGTTGGGGATTCATTGAGGGTACAATAAGCCAGGTTACACTGATTGCAATTGTTAGGTAAAGTCCCTCTTGCAATCATGTCTTGCCCCCATAAAGTGTAACACACACCAAGGCCCCACCCACCTCCCTCCTTCCCTCTTTCTGTTTCCCCCCCCATAACCATAATTGTCCTCATATCAAAATTGAGTACATAGGATTCATGCTTCTCCATTCTTGTGATGCTTTACTAAGAATAATGTCTTCCACGTCCATCCAGGTTAATACGAAGGATGTAAAGTCTCCATTTTTTTTAATGGCTGAATAGTATTCCATGGTATACATATACCACAGCTTGTTAATCCATTCCTGGGTTGGTGGGCATTTAGGCTGTTTCCACATTTTGGCGATTGTAAATTGAGCTGCAATAAACAGTCTAGTACAAGTGTCCTTATGATAAAAGGATTTCTTTCCTTCTGGGTAGATGCCCAGTAATAAAGGCCAGGACACACATCATTTAAAGTGCTCCCGCACTTGAGAGCCTCTTCTCCTTGCCGTGGCTGGAGTGGTCACCCCCTGGAGGACAATATCTAACCAACAACATGCTGTGGCCAGTATTAATTAAAACTTGCTGTTATGGCTCAGTGCCCATAGCACAGTAGTTACAGCACCAGCCACATACACAGAGGGTGGCGGGTTCATACCTGGCCCAGGCCACCTAAACAACAATGACAACTGCAACAAAAACAAGCCGGGCGTTGTGGTGGGCACCTATAGTCCTAGCCACCAGGGAGGCTGAGGCAAGAGAATCACTTGAAGAGTTTGAGGTTGCTGTGAGCTGTGATGATGCCACAGCACTCCACCGAGGGCAACATAGTGACACTCTGTTTCAAAACAAAACAAAAACTTGCTGTTATGTGAATTACCTCAAGCTTCTATCTACATTGGCATTTAATAGATATAAACAGAAGCATTCTAAAATTTCACAATGCAGAAGTTGGACATGGTGCCTCACATCTTTGGTAGGCTGAGTTGGGAGGATCCTTGAGGCCAAAAGTTCCAGACCAGCCTGGGCAACATAGCAAGACCCTGTTTCTAAAAATAAATAAATAAATAAAAATATATAATGCATTTTGGTATTTTGAAATTTTTTAGTACCAGATATTAAGACAAAATATCCTAGGACTTAAACATATTTTATTGCTCTACTGGCAGTGGTTCAGGTATAATTTTTACTTTAGTGCATATGTATTTAAAACTGATGTTTTGCTGAGGAGCACACAATTGAAAGGAAGAGGAGAAATGGGGGTAAGGTTATATCTGGGAGGCTGAGGATTAAAAAGTGATAGATGGGGCAGGAGTCATATGAACATAAATTCTGAGAAAAAGTGTAGAGATATTTAAAAGTGGTTTGTTAAAGATGTTTTCCTGTGCAGAGTGCAAGGTAATAAACTCCTTCACATGTGCACAGAACATACTCAGCAATGTTTTTGGAGCTGGATGTGTGATGTGCATTTTGCTTTTGTTTGGAGGATAAAGTGAGCTGGGAATGTGATCATTTCCTCCAACTGTTCCCAGTGGTATAGGAAGGGGAAGGAATACTCTGGACTGGCCAATTATACATTTTACAATAATGGCTAATATTTATTGAGCACCTACCATGTCCTAGATGGGGTCCAAATGTTTTAATGCATTATCTCATTTGATTCTCATAACAACTTTATGAGGCACATGTTGTTATCAAGAAATTGTCAGCCTTTTACAGAGAAAGGAATTGATGCTAGGCAGTCAATTACTCATCCAAAGCCACAGAACCAAAGAATACCAGAGGAACAGGAATCCTAAGTCACAAGCCACTCTGCCTCTTTGTGGCAGTGCGTGAAACACTGATTAGTGATCAATGCTGCTTGAGTCCATCCCCTCAGCCAGTTGTGATTTTATCTAACTTTTCTATTTTCTAATGCACATTTCAAATATCTTTTCCACAGTAATATTGGGTAAGATTAAACTTTTGACAGGAGTTGAACACCAACAGAGGCATGGCTATGCTAAAGCTTACTTTGCATGTAGAGCTTGGAATTGGCCAATAAACTTGAAAGATGAACAGGGAGAACCACGTGGTCACACCACACGTGCTCATGTTCCGTCTTCCCCATCATAAATTTTCCATCTCAAACTTGTCAAAATGTCAAAAGAGAAGAGGTTAAAGAAAATAAGTAAACAATAATCCAGAGACTTTGTGGTACTTCTATTTTTATCATTTTGGAGGAACTGTAATGGTATCTAACAGGCTAAAGAGGCTCTTTAGCATTATTAAAATAATTTTGCTGCTAGAGAGATATGAATCTTGATGGATGACTTATGTGTTTAATAGGGAAGAACATACCACCTGGGTGAAACATGGGTAACTATCTCTATTTTAGGAAAGGCTTATCGGCTGCTTCTGAGAGATTGTATATATCAGAGTATTCAATCCTTTTGGAAAGAAAGTTCTCTATCTAATCCCATTGGCAGATATCTCTAGAACATTTTTAAAGTATCTTACTGAAATCCAGATACACTATGCTAATTTTGGGTCTTTGACAGTGCCAAAGAATGAAACAAAGAGCTTTAAAAAGTTTTTATTTATTTATTTTTTGAGACAGAGTCTCACTCAGTTGTCCTGGGGTAGAGTGCTATGGTGTTACAGCCCACCACAGCACTCTACCTCATAGCAACCTCAAATTCTTGGGTTTAAAGTGATTCTCTTCCTTCAGTTTCCCTGGTAGCTGATACTACAGGTGCCTGCCAGAACACCTGGCTATTTTTAGAGATGGGGGGTCACTTGCTCAGGCTGGTCTCGAACTCCTGAGCTCAAACAATCTGCCCGCCTCAGCCTCCCAGAGTGCTGGGATTTCAGGTGTGTTACAGCTTGCCCAGCTCAAGTTTTTTTTTTTTTTTTAAACCTGAATAGATTTACATGCAAGTCAGGGAATGCATATTTGAAAAGAAATTCACTGAGTACACTGAGGGGAAAATTCATGGGTTTTCAAATACTAGAAAGGGGGTTTCATGCTCTTTAAGTATTGAAGACACACTCTCTAGACAGGACAGAATGAGTCCAGCATCCAGCGTTGGCTGGATGTTTAATGTCGTCCATTGTCATTGGTGAGGAAAAACGCTACAGTTATGACAGTAAAGATCCAACATGTCACATCAAAATTCATGTTTTTCAATAGTTTTAGATGGTTAGACAGAACCAGTTGGTTTTGACATGTACTACATGCTGCAGCAAGTAAAAAATTTCCCTTTACAATAGCAATTATATATGAAAAAAGTAATTGAGTTTAATTTGGCATCTTTTTCTGAGCCCATGTTGGATTCTAATATACATAATTGCTACTTTCCCTTGAACTCCACACCTCACTCCCATGCATGGGGTCTTTTTTTTTCCAGACTGAGGATTATATTTGTAGGACAAGAAACTTGGGATAAATCTAGACTTAAGTTATTATCATCTGCTTCAAATACTATGGCTATCCTTTCATCATCATCATGATCATTCTCCTCTGAACATAACTTAAATTCTCCATGATATATTTTACAGCCTTCAGCTCATTCTAACAGATTTTTGTCATTTCCCCTTGTGTCAGGCTAGTGGCTGGTCCTACAAGAGATGAGTAAATGAGGAGCTGGTGAAGGCTAAGACGAAACAGTATCTCAAAGTCTGAGGCTGTAGTATAGCCAAAGGGAGTATCTGCATTTTGTCTGGAAGAGAATTAAAAGATTAAGCTGATGAATGATGCTAAGACTCAAGTCCAAGAGTTAAGAAGAGATTGTCTAGGGCCTCCTTACTGAGGGCAGCAGGCAGGACAGCAGAAGTTTCCATTAAACTTCAGAATGAAAATCTAGTCATCAACCTCTTAGTATTAATAGCCAGATATCATGATTCAGTCTTTGGTATAAAATAATCTTCAAAAAGAGATATTTCCCTTGGTTCTATTATAATAAAAAACCCTACTTTTAAAATTGTATTAAGTGGCCCTAAGTTCTCTTCCTAAAATAGGACTTTTCCACTGAATTAGCAGTGTCTTGGTACCTATTGCATTTATAATGTTATTTTATCAGTAAAAATATGTTTTGGGGTTTTAACTACTTATACAATAATTATTGATGGAACATCTTATACAGGCTAAGCTCTATAACCTGGAAGGACATAATGAGGATAGTTTAAGACCTGACTTCACTGGAAACATATTCTACTGGGGAGACTATACTCAACAGGCAAACAAAGAAATAAGACAATGTAAATACACATTGTGATGAATGCTGCAAAAATTCAACTATGGTGACATGTTGTTAATTAGGGATGTTGTAACAAAGTTCCAAGAACTGGGTGGCTACAAGAGAAGCAACCTCTTGTCTCACAGTTCTGAAGGCTAGAAGTCCGCAGTCGGGGTGCTGTCTTGCTGGCCCCCTCTAGTTTCTGGTGCTTGCTGACAGTCCTTGGAGTTCCTTGGCTTAAAGTAGCATCACTCTAGATGCACGGTCAGTTTCTCCCTGCGTGTCTTCACGTGGTATTGTCTCTGTGCCTGTTAGTGTCCACATTCCCCCTTTTATGGGGACACTGTCATATTGAATAAGAGCCCACCCTATTGAACTTATTTTAACTTGGTTACCTCTGTAAAGACCCTATTTCCAAATGAGGTCACATTTTGAGCTGCTAAGAATTAGAACTTCAACATATCTCTTTGGGGAACACAATTCACAACTCCTAAAACACACTAAGAGCGAAGCTAGGCTGGGTGGTTTTGCTACTTTAGGCAGAGTGGGTAGGGGTAACCTCTTTAATGGTGTTTGTTTAGGCTGAGAACAGAAGGATCCATCCGCATGAAAGATATAGACAAGAGTGGTATTGACTGGGACAATAATGAATACATGTCTTTGGTCAGAAAAAGGCCTTAGCTGTTTCTTTGATGAACAGAAAAGTGGCCACTTGTGGCTAGACCATTAAGGAGCCAGAGGAGTGGTATCAGGAGAGGAAGGAGCAGCCTGGAGAGAGCCTGGACAGGATCTTATTTCCAAAGATAAAAAATGTGGAATTTATTTATTTATTTATTATGAGATGGGGTCTTGCTCTGTCACCTGGCATGCGGTGTTGTGACCATAGCTCACTGCGACTTCAAACTCCTGGGCTCAAGCTGTCCTCCTGCCTCAGCCTCCCAAGTAGTTGAGTCTAGAGGCATGCACCACCACAGTGGCTAATTTCTTTTCTTTTCTTTCTTTTTTTTTTTTTGTAGAGACAGAGTCTTGCTATGGTGCCAAGGGTGGTCTCTAACTCCTGGGCTCAGGTGATCCTCCTGCCTTGGCCTCCCAGTGTGCTGGGATTACAGATGTGAACACCAGACCTGACTAGGAAGCAACTAGAGTTAGGCAGGATTGAGACAAAAGAGGACCTTGTATACCATCTTAAATATGGCCTTCATCCTCCAATGAGTAGCTATTGAAGGGTTTTTTTAATTAGCTTTTTAATTTTGATTATAATTTTAATTATAGATTTGCAAGTAGTTGATAGAAAGAATCCAGAGATGTCACATGTATCATTTACCCACGATTACATCTTTCAGAACTACAGTACTTTATCACAACCCAGAAACTGATATAGATATACCAAGTACAGAAAATTTTCATCACCTCAAGAATCCCCCATGTTGTCTTTTTATAACACATCCACTTTCTTCCCCACCTCTACCCCCTCCTTTGCCTCTTGCAACTGCTAATGGGTTTTCCATTTTTCTAATTTTGTCATTTCAAGATTGTTATATAAATGAAATTATATAATATGTAACTTTTTTTTGTGGTTTTTGGCTGGGGCTGGGTTTGAACCCACCACCTCCGGCATATGGGGCCGGCGCCTCACCCCTTTGAGCCACAGGCGCCGCCCGAGATTAGCCCTTTTCACTTAACATAATTTTTTCAGAGAGAGTTATTCAGGTGATTGTACGTGCATGTATCAATTGTCCATTTTTTGGTCGGGTGCAGCGATGACTCATGCCTATAATCCTAGCACTCTGGGAGGCCAAGGGGGGTGCATTGATCAACCTAAGAAATTGGAGACCAGTTTGAGCAAGAGTGAGACAGGGTCTAAATAAGTAGAAAAACTAGCAGGGTGGGTGGTGCATGCCTGTAGTCCCAGCTACTTGAGAAGCTGACGCAAGAAGACTGTTTAAGCCGCAGAATTTGAGGTTGCTATGAACTGTGAGCTGTGAGCCATGGCACTTCACCCAGGGCAGCAGAGTTAGACTCTGTCTCAAAAATAAATGAATAAATAAGTAAATAATAAAAAGCAAGTCCTTTTTTTTGTTGTTGTTGAATAGTATTCTGTGGTATGTATATTTAAGCAGTTTGTTTAACCATTAACCCATTGAAGGACATTTGTGTTTTCAGTTTGGAGCTATTACAAATAAATCTATAAACATTTGTGTACAAGTTTCTATGTAAACCTAAATTTTCATTTTTCAGGAATAAGTGCTAATAGTACAATTGCCAGTTTGTATAGTAGTCACAAGTTCAGGTTTAAAACACTGCCAAACTCTTACATACAGGGTGTCCTCCAAGTCACCTCTACAGTTGTCATACTTGGGGGAAATGGGAAATTGTAGCTAACTGTACCTTCATTTACAAAATATTCATTACAAAATTTTATAAAATATTCACAAAATGCTCTCTACATGTTGGCTACCTCTTTGATAATTTTCCTTTACTTATTTTCCGTCTCTATATCTCCCCTACTAAAATGTCTGTTCATGCCCTTTGCTAATTTTCAAATTGGAGTTTTGCTTTTTTGCTAGTGAATTTTGAGAGTTCGTTGCATATTCCAGATATCACGCCTTTGTCAGAGAGTATTTGGTTTGCAAATGCTTCATGTATTTTCATCCTCTTAATGGAGACTTTTAAAAATTTTGATGTGTCTAACTTAACAGTTTTTTAAATGGATAGTGCTTTTTATGTCAAGTTTAAGAACTGTTTGTCTAGCCCTAGATCCTAAAAAATTTTCTCACATTTCCCCCCAAAGCTTCATAGTTGTACATTTACTACACAAGGACATGACCTATGTTGACTTAAATTTTATATGAGGTCACGGGGACAATTTTTTTGTGCGTCTGTGTACATGGAAGTTTGCTTTTTGTCTATGGCTATTTTTGGTGTCTATTGCTCTGGGACCATTTGTGGAAAAAGCTGTCTTTCCTTGATTGAATTGCTTTTCTACCTTCATCAAGAATCAATTTGGCATACTTTGTTCTATGTGTCTATTTTCTCTGACACTACTACTCAGCTTTTATTACTTTAGCTATGTACAATGTTTGGTATTATGTAGACTGATTATTTCCACTTTCTTCCTCTCATTAAAGGGTGAAATATGAACAGTACTGTAGGAAGTGTGTTCCATCTACAGAGAGGGGGTTGGTAGGAGGAATGTGGGACTGAAGAGAGAGGATCACCAGTTTGTAGATTATTAAAGAGTTGAGGAAAGAGCCAAAGATATCTGAATCAAGGAAGCATCAGGAGGGTGGAGCGGAAGCAGGTGAAGAAAGTAGTTCAAAATCATAGGATTTGGTCACCGATCAGTGATGGCAGTAAGGTAAAAAGAGGATCGCAGGATGTTTCCTAAGGTTCCAGTTTACATGATTTTGACTAAGATACAGAATACATGAAAATGAAATTTTTGATAGCATCATGGTGAATGTTATTTTGGATTTGTTGACTATGAAATGGACATGCCTGTGGAATATTCTAGGAGGTTTTGTCCAGCAGGCCATGACCCCATGGTCTGGGATCTCAGCAGATCAGTCCAAATGGAAATGTGGGTTCGGAATTTATCAATAGTTGAGGTGATGGACACACAGGGCATGGCTGTAGAGGAATGGACATCATACTTACAAGGATAGTTACTGATTCTTATCACATTAAAAGGAAACGTTGAGAACAGGACAGTCTCCTGTCAAGCCTAGAGACGTTTTGTGACTTAGGGGCAATCCCCCAAGTAAGTAACTCAGTGATCCGGAATGAGATAAGATCAGTCACTTGTTAGTAAGTATGTGTTAAACATTGATGCTGGTACTTCTTCCTGGGGGTTGTGGGGAAAGAGCACGTGAGGAAAGAGCATGTGGCAATCCTTAGGCATGCAGCCCTCATATGTAATTACCTTACCTCTCCACACCTGTTGTGTATAACCTCAATAAATAGCCATGGGTGGGGGTGGGGCTCAGGGCTACCCTGCACTTAAGGTTAGCTCGCCTCCCATAAGCTTGTACCTCTAATCCGTGTCGTGCCTGGTTCCTTCACGCAGTGACCAAGACCAGGGCCATAGGGGTTGTGACACCTGGCTACCCTGATAGTAGTAGATACAGAGCTCAAGAACCTAGCCAAGGGATCCAGCTAGAATTCCTGGTTATCATCAACTCTGAGAGATACAGAGGGGAATATTAACCTGCAAGATATTGTCAAAATGCAGTCAAGAGGACAGCATTATGGAAGGTATAGAGCATCTTTGTCAGATAATGGAAGCCATCAAGTGGAATGGGATGGAAAAGGAGTGCTTTGATTTGGCAAATAGCAAGGCATTGGTGACATCTCATGGGTCAGCTTTAGTGACACCGCATGAGGCAAAGGCATATTGCAGCCTGTGAGTGAAAAGCAAAGAACACGGGAAAGGAAGCATTCGCTATTTCCTCTAGAGGAATAGCTGAAGAAAGAAAAGAGACAGGGCAGTAGCTACAGTGGGGTAAGGATTTAAGAAGTTTTGTCTTTTTATTCTCGAATTTTCTTTGTTTTTTTTCTTTCCTTTCCTTTCTTTTTTTGTTCTTTTCATTTTAATGCTTGAGAGACTTGAACTTGACCACTTCCTACTTCTGAGGAAGTCACAGAGAAAGGCAAGCAGACAGCTCATTGATGGAATCACATCCCACAGTGGGGATAATATTAGAGCACAGGCATGGGACATAGCCATGTTTTCTGTTATGTAAAAACCTCTCTCTTAGGACTAGGCTTAGTTACATATAACAAAAACTCAAAATAACTATACATTGTACAGATAGACAATAATTTGTCTCCCATGTTACAAATGAGTATTTCTGGTCCTTAGTAACACTGTTCCCTTTAATTTTCACTCTTTCCATTTTTAAAGTCATGTTATTGTCCAAGAATGTGTGCTTGAGGTTCAACCATCTCAACTGAGTTCCAAACAGAAGAAAAGAGAACAGAAGGAAGGGAAAAAAAGTAGACCTCTTTGCTAAATTGGCCTCCTGTAAGGCACTTTCCTGAAACCCCATCAGTGACTTTCTGCTTTTCCTTGGCCACTTCTAGCTTTAAGGAGGGCTGGGAAATGTAGTCTTTAGCTTTTTGCCTCTGTAAAAGTAAAGTTCTGTTAGGAAGAAAAAAAAAATAAACATTGGGTAGACAAGTGGAAGTTTTTCTTCCCAGGAGGAAAGAAAGTCAAGTATTTGCAAATGTATTAATAGATTTGTTTTTGATGCAAGAAAAGGAAATTGAATTAGTGTCAAATAGATTTGGAATTTGTGTGAATTTATGTGACAAGGTCATCACAGAAAGTGGATATCCACAGAGACTCTGAGAAGAATGATAGACAATTTGGGATAGTGTCATGGGAAATTGAAGAGAAGGCAGCTGGCCAGACAAGCACATACCAGAGGTTTGAGTGGTGCCAAGTGCCTAGAAGGAGTTGGAGAACATTAATTTGTCTTAGCATAAAACTGAATAGCTGTGGGGTTTTCTGTAGTAGCATTTAGCACACCAGATACAGAAGCATGGTTTAATTCATTTAGGGTTGTATGTATTGGGGGAGGAGGTGTTATAGGAGCTGGAAAGATTCAAGGAAGAAAGAAATTATGTTTTGCAGGAATGGTTGAGAAAGGTCTAAAGGAGGTGTGGGACTTTTATTTAGAACTTGAAATGCAGGCAGAAGTTGGATGGGAGGAAAATGAATACTAAGCAAAAGAATAGCAAAGAAGAGAGGATCAGATGCAGGATCAGATGCAGGATCAGGCATTTTGGGAGATCCAATAAATCAGTTTGGTTGAATGGGAGAGCTAATGTAAGGGCATAATGGAGAGGGGGGTTGAAAGGGTACATCTGATAAAGACTGGATAAAGTTCAAATTCCTTGGCCTTCAATTTCAAGCCATATTTTTCCAGGCAATGAAAATCTGTTGAAGGTTATTGTGCAGGAGATTTTGATTAAGACGATTAACGTGGTGGCAATTTGCTATAAGGATGAGAAAGCAAGTAACTGCAGGCAGGAAAACTAGTTCAGTAAGGGGCTGGGACAGTAAGAGAGGAAAGGAAGGAACTGAGAGGCAGTAGACAGAAGGTTGCTCTCTCTGTGCTCTGGGCTCTTTTCACACTATAGAACTCCCAGTTGTGAATAGTTGCATACATTTTTATCTCACTCAGCGGTTTCTTCCTTCCTCCTTTTCGCCCTCCCTCCCCTTTTCTTTTCAATCTCTCTTCCTCTTCCCCCTTCTCTGTTTTAATTAATTCAACACATATTGAGTATTTGCTACTTACATATCAGATATTAAGACGCCCTAGAGATTCAGAGAAGGGCATTTTCTTCTAGGAAAAAAAGGAACCAAGAAGGGATGAATGAGCAACCAAGTAGAAGTGCGTGCCAAGCTTTAGGGATGCACAGAGTTGGGGCCTCTAATCTACTGGGGCAAAGAAGGTGATGTTTGAACCCAAACTAGAATGACTGGGAGCAGGTCAAGGAGGATGCAGGGGTTTGGGGGGCACCAGAGCCTCAGGAGCTGCTCAGGAGCTGTTTTCTAGGACACTTGTGCAGGAGTGAGGGACCGTGAGGCTGGGGATGTGAGCAGGGGCTTGTGTGTCATGCTAAAGAGCTAATACTTACTTGAAATCTGTGGAAAGTTCTTGAAGGATTTTACGTAGAACAGTGAGAACAGATCGAAGACTAGGGTGTCACTCATGGTTTAGCCACTAGGTGGCTGTGCAACCTTGGACAAGTTACCCAACCTAAGTCTCAGTTTCTTTGCTAAAATAATTTAAAAATAAATACAGTAGAACCTCCATAGTTGACCACATCCCTACATTGACCCCCATACTTAAGTTGACCTAAATTTTCATAGACCGACACAACACTTACTAAGACCTAGTTCCTCACACTGGCCACCTCTGGATGTTGGCTAGTTTGTTATAGTCCCTTAGGTGGTCAATTTACACAGTTCTAACAATTTTCTATTGTTCTACTTTCTTTACAGGCATTTTTTTTAATTTTGTGAGAATTAAACAATGTATCACTCGTAACATTCTTTTATTGTTATTTTTTTGAATATTGATAAATCATAGTTGTATATATTCAGGGGGCACAAAGTCATACACGTACTATGATACGTGTACACAATGTGAAATCATTGACTCACATTCATTAACATAACCATCATTTCAAATGCTTATTTATTCCTGCTGTCTACCTGAAACATTGTCCCCCTTTCCAATATTTCCCTATTTCCCCACTCCCTAGATTCTGGCAACTATCATTCTGCTCTAGGCTTCTATGTGTGTTTGATTGAAGGAGTTTAGACAGGAGGAATGAAGAGGCTTGACACAGAATCTGTGTGAGGGGACTGAGGATCTCTCAGGGAGTCCTGATGAGCAAACTTTGGATCCATATTTATTATCATAAAGCGGTGAAAAATAGTTAAAATTACTTACCAAATGTTAACACTAAAAGAGGGAAACATGGAAAATGTCAGACAGAATGTCTCCAACTTGTTTTTGCAAAACTACAGGCCAGAAGCAAGACTCTTGCCTCCAGCATCAAGAGACCTTTAGAATCCAAAGAATCTTTACCATAACCTTTTGGTCTGGCATAACAACATGTTCTCATTCTTGCTTACACATTCTCTCTCGGAGGCTAGTTTTCTAACCTGCTGCACATACACAGCTCACATACCTTTCTCATGATTGTTTAGGTTTCCCAAGCAGAAAGCAGGTTGCTGCTAAAGATCAGAGTATGAAAAACAGGCTTCTGCTAGAGGTCAGGGCAAACTTCCCTACATTGGATGTTTTTAGTTTCCACACGTAAGTGAGAATCTGTAGTATTTGTCTGTGTGCCTGGTTTATTTAGCTTAGTATAATACACTCCATGTTCATTCATATTGTCACAAATGACAGGATTTCCTTTTTTGAGACAGAACCTCATTCTGTCACTCTGGGTAAAGTGCCATGGAGCCATCATAGCTCACAGCAACCTCAGTCTCTTGGGCTCAAACAATCCCCTTGCCTCCCCGGTAGTTGGCACTATAGGGGACCACCACGACACCTGGCTAGTTTTAGTGGAGATGGGGTTTCACTGTTGTTTATGCTAGTCTCCAACTCCTGAGCTCAAGTAATCCACCTGCCTTAGCCTCCCAGAGTGCTAGGATTACAGGCGTGAGCCACCGCACCTAGCCATGATTTCCTTCTTTTTTGAGGCTGAATATGATCCCATTATGCATATGAGGTCAGATAATTAAGCTCGGGAACTTATTGTACAGAAAGTGCTTCATGCCTGATTGCTAATGTCACTACGATCACTTTTGAAGTACTCCCCTTTGGAAGCTATGCACTGATGGTAGGGCCTACTGCATCCTTCAAAGCTATTTTGGAAATATTTTTCTGGAATGGCTATCAGAGCTATCATTGTACTAGGTCTGACAATTAAGTTTGTGAACTCTTCCTAGAAAAAGTGTGACATACATAGTTGCTGAAGATTACTACAGTCACTTTCAAAGTACTCCCCTTGGCCATCTGGTGACTGTAGTGATATTCAGCAATAAGGTATGTAGCTCTTTTTCTAGGGTGAGTTCATGAACTTAATTGGCTGACCTTGTCTATATCACATTTTCCTTATTTATTCATTGGCTGATGAACATGTTGATTCCGTATGTGGTTAGTGTGAGTAGCGAGACAATGAACATGGGTGTGCAGATACCTCTCAGACATACTGATTTCAAATCCTTTGCATACATACCCAGGAGTGGAATTGCCAGAAATCATTTCTAACACTTCGAGCTCAGTGCCTGGCACATAGAAAGTCTTCCACACAAACAACTACTCCGACTAGTACTCACATCACATCAGTCACTGTTACTATTGTAAAAACGGCTCTCTAAACTTTTATAAACACCACTCGTCTTGGTGAGCAAGACAAGACAGAGATAAGAACAAAGCAGAAGAAGGGAGACCAGTTAGGAGGCTTCTGGAATAATCCAGAAAAGAATATTCTATTTTCTACCTAGTACATACACAGCTGTCACTCAGAAGGAGTAAAAAAAAAAAAAGTTCATGGAATAAATTAAAAGGAAGACTGAGCAGAATTTAGTGATTGATTAGCTGAAAGAATCCAGGTAGTTGATAAAAGATGACTCCAAGGCTTCAAGCCGGGTGCCTGGAGAACGTGGGTCCTGGGGGCACAAGGACACCTTTTCTTCCCTCACTCCTTGGCTCTGCTTTCTCAGGCCATTGCCCACCTGATGTCTTTGGCTGGCTGGCTGTTTTTTACATTTCATTCACTTGCTCAATGACTGTGCCGTGAAGGTCTGCTGCTTTGTCTTTTTCCAGAATGCCTTGTCATAACCATAGTAGAGGCATATTTGAATTTAGAACCTTCAAATTTTTTAAGTGTCAAAGCCCCCTTACAAATTGGGTATGACTACATCTCTCTGGTTGCTTCCAAATCCTTTCTTCTTTTCCAGATCTGGTAGCTGTCTCAGGAAAGACTTTAGCATCTGTGGCTCTGTTTATGGGCGTTGGTAGAATCCTACACTTTTATAATTAATATTATGTTTGTAATAAAACATTCTTTATGGCCCCTTGATATTGCATATTTTCTCTTTTGGGTACAATATGAAATTATATACACATTCTATTTTAGGTCCTATATCATTAAAAAACAAAACAACAACAATAAAAGCCTGTCTCAGCATATGGCTTTTCTATTCCTGCTGAATTGCTATATTTACTCTGACTCTAAAAGACATTTAGAGAAACCTAGGGATGTGACATAAGATCTTGTTTTAGCCAAATGATCTGTTCACTGCTAGGGTCTGATTTTATCAGAAGGTAATAGCTGGTGGGGCTGAAGCCGTAGTTGTCTGATTTTCTTTCTTTTTCCTTTTATCTTGAGTTTGATTATTCTGATTACTAAAAATGCCTTGCAGTTAGACAAAGAACTGGAGTTTTGAAATTGTATTGGGGCTAGATTAGCCAGCTTCAAGGCTCTGACAACGCCTTGAAAGATTGTTTTTAAGACAGAAACTTTTAGATATTAATAGATGTCTTATCTAAAAACAAGTGACACATCATAAACAATTTTGCAATGCTTTCTGCTGGTATGAATGGCTCAAGCTCATTGCCAAGTTACTCTCGTGATCCAGGGCACATATTTGTGAGACAGCTGCCCTGAACTGGGGGAAGTAGACCAAAACCTACCGCCTACCTAGGAGTGGCTGTTCTGATTTCAATCTCATTAGTTCCTGAGTGCCTGCCAACAGGGTTAGTAAGAACTCGCATAGACCGGGGGTCAAAGTTTAACAGAGTCTCCCCGGCAGCACACACACAGCCTTTCTTCTACTCTTTTTTTTTCCCCTCTATTGGTCACCTAGTGTGTGTGTTTGTGTGTGTTTCAAAAATAGTACTTGATGGATGGGAAATTAAATGTCTGTGGGAAAAGCAACGTTTCAGGTTCTCAGATTTTTGGTTAACTGCTTTCTTACTTTTCCACACCGTGAATATACTTTGTGGAGTTTTTACATCCTTCGTATTAGCCTGGATGGAAGTGGAAGACATTATTTTTAGTAAAGCATCACAAGAATGGAGAAGCATGAATCCTATGTACTCAATTTCAATATGAGGACAATTAATGACAATTAAGGTCACGGTGGGGGTGGAGGAAGGGGAGAGCAGAGAGAGAAAGAAGGAGGGAGGGGTGGGGAAAGGAAGAGCAGAGAGAGGGAAGAAGGGAGGGGGTGGGGCCTTGGTGTGTGCCGCACCTTTGGGGGGCAAGACAGGATTGCAAGAGGGACTTCACCTAACAAATGCAATCAGTGTAATCTGGTTTATTGTACCCTCAATGAATCTCCAACAATAAAAAAAAAAAAGAAAAAGAAAATCTATTCCTTATAAACGTGAACAATGCAACCTAATCACATATACCCTCAAATTAACCTGGCAAAAATATTAACCCAGAAAAAGCAATCTGTGTCTAGTAATGAAAAAAGGGAGGGACTGTGATGACTCTCTCCCAACTGCTGTGTCCGGCAACAAATACCTAACACTTCATCTTCTTTATTTCTGTTGGTAGTGGCAAAACAATTCTATTCATATTTGTGTGTGGGGGGGAACGTCTCTGCACTGAATGTTTGTGTTGAGAACAGAACAGGACAAAAGGGTACCTGGGCTAGCCTGTTCCTCCAGAATGAAATGTAAGGAATATGAATTTTGGCAGCTGCTTGAACGGTTTGGCTCCCTGGTAAGGGGGCTGGTCTACCGTGGGTGTGGGAGAAGGGTGGAGGAAAGAGGACAGGAGTCCTATTTAGATTACAGAAGAAAGGAAACCAGGAAGTAAGGAGAAATTGTTAGTCTGCACATAGCTCAGGATGTTAAAGGCAATAGCCTCAGCTGGTTGGTTATTCATTAGCAAAAAGGAAAGAGCCACTGGGCTCGGGTCTGGTCTAACCACGGGAACAGACTTGAACCAGGGAGGCAGCTCCTGGCCAAGGCAAGGCGTGGAGGTTTTACCGGGAGTTAGTATCTTTCCCTTGTTAACTTTTCCTTGGGAGGAAAGGCAAGATGGTACTTTTTTGTTCTCAGACGTCTGTCTAAATCAAACCCTGCTAATTTTATTTGACTTTTATTGTGGGATTCTACAGCAGACAAGAAGGGAAGTTAGCTTCCCACCAAGCAGCTGCCGAGCTCCGGTGGGGTTTTGCTCTGGGACAGCAACGGTGGGAAGCCGGTGAGTCTGTCCAGGTGACTTGCCGGACTGTTCTGAAACAGGACTTGGTGCACCCTCCAAAGTATGGTGAGTTGGTACTGATTTCACCGTTACCTAGTGGAGGACGAGAAGGTGGATTTGCAGAGACTCAGGGGAGAAGGAGAAGCTTTTCATCTTGTCCCCACCAAGGCACCATGGGCAACGTCTTTCTGCGGCTCTGGGCGTACCTGGAGCCCTGCGTCTCCTGCTCGTCCCAGGAGGCCGACAAGCCAATGGTGATCGCGAATCCGGGGGCACAAAGCCCCCCGGACGCTCCCGGGTCGCAGGAGCAGGAGCCCGGGAGAAGCGCCATACGCTACTTCGTGGCTCTGTTTGACTACCAGGCTCGGACTGCAGAGGACCTGAGCTTCCGGGCTGGCGATAAACTGCAAGTCTTGGACGCTTCCCACGAGGGCTGGTGGTTTGCCCGACACTTGGAAAAAAGGGCAGACGGCTCCAGCCAGCAGCTACAGGGCTATATTCCTTCTAACTACGTGGCTGAGGACAGGAGCCTGCAGGCAGAGCCGTGAGTAGCACAAACTCCATTTCTTAACTCTCTTGAGGGCTGGGTGATGAGTTTTCCTTCCTACCTCACTGCAACCCCCTAATTTCCAAAAAGCTGCCCAGAACGTACTAGGAAGTACTGGCAAGAACCCACTAACTGAAACACACCTCCCTGCCATGTGGGAGTGAATCCGGCAGGTAGTTGTTGCTGAAATGACTCTAATGACAGCACCAGTACCCTCAGGCTCTGGGCGCATTTTCATCAACATAGATAATACATTTAATAGTCTACCTTTTCTTTGGCTGTGAAATAACTCATGCCTCACTTTAACAACAGAACTGCATTTCATTTGCAGGTAAATCATAAAAATTTCCCTAAACCACACTTTCAAATGTAAAGTTCAGATTTTTTTTTTTTTTTAACTTTTGAAGCATTTGAGTGTAATATGTCAACTCTAGCCCTAACTCTAGTCCTAATCCCCTTTTATTCTCATAGACACACACTGGGCCAACTCCCATAGAAGATACTAATTTTCTCCGTGAACTAGACACTGTTCTTTGACTTTCCAGATCCTAAGATATGCTGCCCAAATGACACTATATTTTGGTTTTTATTATGATTAGAATCTGGCCAGCTACAGACAGTAAGTTAGTTTTAATAAGAAAAGTAATGACAACGTTTCTCCAGAAGAAAAGTTCAAGACTTTACCTGGTATTTGAATGAAACGCGTGAAATATTCAGTGGAACAAATCATCCACTTTGTCCACCCGTCCATCCATCCGTCTGTCCATCCATCCAAGTGGCAGGCAAAATAGTGGGCATGGTGTTGGGAGAGGGAGCAGACAGCATATGCTAGTGGTAGTTGAATATAAAGTGAATAAATCGGTTTTGACAATGGATATTGGGGTTCCAGTGGGTAGGGAAATAAGTGGAAACTCTTATTAGAGTGAATTTTGGTGATGTCTGGTTCTGATGAAACCCTAGACTAGGAATGTTTCTCAGGAAATAAACTTAGAATGGTTCCTTAATAGATTCCTCTATTAGGGATTCACTCCTATAATAGATTCCTCCATTAGGGATTCACTACTGTTCACATGTTTTTTTTTTTGTTGTTGTTTGTTTTTTTAATGGGAGCTGTACAAGCCCATACTAGCCCAAGGGATAAAATAATCATGGAACATCACATATAATAGAAGTATGATAATTTTTGAGATTCTTATCAACATCGTTAAGTATTGCATGAGTCTTAATTTATGCCTAAATAGAAATGAGTTGAAACTTACTTTTGATGAATGACATTGATCAGTTTTCAAGAGTGAGCATTTGCTTTCTGTGTTAATCTACAGGAAATATCTTATTCACTTAATGCTTACTTACGCATTTATGAGTTTTACTTCTGCATGATTTCTATGTAATGTATGGCATTATGCATGTTTTATACACAGTGTCCATAAAGTTCACGTGCAATTTAAAAATAGCTTTACACTGTACATTGCACACGAACTTTATGGACACCCTAGATTTAGTGTAACATAAGTACATTATTCGAATAAACACTATCATATTAATATTTTATGTTCTGAATTCATGATTTACTAGTTTTAAATATATTAAATTTATTGACCTGCTTAGGGCCTCCATTTCTTTTGTCTGTAAGGTCTCCAGGATTGCGTAGACCTCTGGATTTCCTGATTATCTGGGAACTCTTACATTTCAGATGTGTGGTTCAGTATAGTCATACTTGATAGAATTATAAAAGCTGAAGAAAGCAAATGAATTGAAACTAGACAAGCAAGCCACAGGTACTGTGTTCTGGGTCAAAATCTCGAGCATGGTGTCCCTATTAATTTAGATTTCCTTTGTCTACAAACCCAAAATAAAGCACCTAAAAGTATTTTTGATCCTCAGGGACTATTTGTAGACAAGAGTGCTTTCCTCTTTGAAATGGTTCGCAGCAGTGTTCCCAGCATCACTATAGTCTTGGATCTCTGTAGTGAGCTTTCCCTGGGATCTTTACGTCACTGGGATAAAAACATGGTGACCAGAAGATGCTGCCGTTCTGCCTCCTGGTCAGGGCAGGCTTCTTGTTGACTTTTAAGTGCACTCCCTGGCCTTCGCCAATGAACCTATGTTACTCCTGAAGGTTCTTGGCTAAATTGCTTCAGTACTTCTAGGACAAGTAGCTGTAGTTTCTAGAATTTTACTCCGTTTAAACTATAATTGATTTTAACCTAATGGTCTATTGAGTGAGAGTGTCCAAGTGGTTCACATAGTGCTTTAACACTTGAGGAATTATACAAAAATAATGTCTTTTTTTTTTTTTAAATAACTTCTTTTTTTTTTTGAGACAGAGCCTTAAGCTGTTGCCTTCGGTAGAGTGCTGTGGCATCACAGCTTAACAGCAACCTCCAACTCCTGGGCTCAAGCAACTCTCCTGCCTCTGCCTCCCAAGTAGCTGGGACTACAGGCACCTGCTAGTTTTTTTTTGTTGTTGCAGCCATCCTTGTTGTTTGGCAGGCCCAGGCTGAATTTGAACCTTGATCAGCCAGCTCAGGTATATGTGGCTGGTGCCTTTAGCAGCTTGAGCCACAGGCGCTGAGCCTAAAATAACTTCTTTTAACATCTTTTCTTCACTGAATTTTTTCAAATTTATACTTCATTTTTCCTTATGAATACTACAAAGGTTAACATAGTTTATTTTATGATGAATTCAGTAAATAAAATTAAGGAAAGACTATTATTTATACTCACATGTGGGTGATAAGTAGGAAATGGGAAACCAGTGAAAGTTAAATCAATTAACTGGTTAGTTAAACAATTTTAATGCAATTTTTTAAGTATTCATCTGTTTATGTCTTTTTATTAGCCTGCATTAATAAGAAAGTGGCAAAAATACTTCTGGAATTATTAGTGCCAGGGAAAAATTAGTTACAAGTTTTAGTTTTGGATTTATTTGCTTGTTTTTTTTTTAATACTTGTAAGTAGAGATGTTGAAAAACAAACTATTGTTAAAAATAATCAATTTATTAATTTATTTTATTCTGCTTAGAAATGCTTTACCTTTTCTGAATTCTTACATTAAGAGAATAAATAATGAACCAATTCCTAAAGCTTTATTTTGTCTCTGCAAAGAATTATTTATCTTATGTTCAATTGAAATTTATTCTTAGATCTTTCTATAGAGGAGTGTTTCTCTTCAATACCTTCAACATAGAATCCTTCAAAAACTTTAATTTTAGGTCTTACTACCCAGAACTTTCTTTAAATATTTTATTTAAGATTTAAATACTTTACATTGTTTTAAAGACATAGTTAAAGTTCATTCAGAAAATATGGCATGAGGCTGGGTGTGGTGGTTTAGGCCTGTAATCCTGGCACTCTAGGAGGCTGAGGCTGGTGGATTGCTTGAGCTCAGGAGTTTGAGGCCAACCTGAGCAAAAGCGAGAACTTCTCTCTAAAAAAAACAGCTGAGCATTGTGGTGTATGCCTGTAGTCCAGCTACGTGGGAGGCTGAAGCAAGAGGATCACTTAAGCCCAGGAGTTTGAGGTTGCTATGAGCTATGATGACACAGCACTCTACCAAGGGTGACAAAGTGAGACTCTTATTTCAAAAACAAAAAAAAAAAAAAGAAAGAAAAAGGAAAGAATGACATGGAAATTACATAGAAATCTTGGAGCCAAGAGTAACAGCTTTGAATTCCTTTGCTGTTGTCCTAAAATTTCAAATATTGCATTATAATGATGAAAAGCAAAAGGATCAACAATGATATAATTTACATGCAGCATCATTCATCTGCAGAGTTAAAAAAGTTGTTTGCCTAATTTTTAAGTGTGCCTTAGGTGTTACCCATGTACTCTTAACGTTAAATTGGACTAGGATCAGAGATGAGGTAAGTTCGCTCTTCTGGAGATGGGTTTGGTATGAAGGGAGTGGGGCGGACATGACAACATAAGCCAGCGTGGAGGATTTCTGCCTTACCAACTTGAAGGCCACGGGAAGCAGTTAGGTTAACTGATTTGACTCTCCTGTGTGTGTGTGAAAGTTTCGTAACTTATGGTAAACTTCTCAAAGATATAAACTAAGGTTCCATTAAGAAAAATCTGATCACTAGACTGATCTCTGAACTTTAGTTTTTCTCAAGCACCACATCTCACTGTGTCATATTCTTGTGTACGTTCTTACCTGAGAATCAGTTATGTTGTTCTGAGTCTATTCTGTGACTGGGTGTAATGCTAGGTGAATGACTCAGCAAAGATAGAGAAACTGGTATTTGCTTTGCTGTACAGATGATTTGGCTTTCTGTTAAGAAGAGTTTCTGCACTCATGTGTCCAACAGTCAAGGCTATGAAGTTTCTTTCTGCCTCCTGCATTTGAGGGTGGCATAACTTTGTGTAGAGGAGGGCTAGGGGAACCGCCCCCATCCTGACCTACAACAGGGTCTTATTAGCACCTTAGCAAGAAAAGAATGTTTTGAGTTTTGTGGAAAGCTTTTTCTTATCCTCCTGTTACCATGGAAGGGTAGATGACTTCTAGTTCCTTACCTATTCACCATTTCAAGGTCTGTTTTGAAAAAGACAGCAAGCAAGAATAGTATTTGTAACTTGTAATTTTGTTGGCAATTTATTCTTAAGGGATGAAATGAAATTTCTCTCCATCTGCTTAGGGCATATTTTCCTACTCACTGTGCTCTTTTTTAATGTGTCAGACTAGAGTTCTTCTAAGATCGTCTCTAATTTAAGATCATTGCCATTGTCTGGCTTGAAGAAAGGAGCATGGTGAAATAAAGAGGTATATTCCTGGAAAGTTTCTTACATTACCATTTTAGAATCGAGTGAGGCTTTGCTATTTGGTGATTTGAATTTTGTTGAATTTAAAAAATGTCAAATACAAGTTGTACCCAGTATTCTTAGTCATTTTCAACGTAAATATCAGTAGATTTCTTTCTTAGTTGGGATATACAGCCAGCTTTTGAATCTTAAAGGTAGAGAAAATTTTGGTTTAAAAATTAAAATTATTATTAATAAATAAAGTCATCATAATATTCCTAACCCAATCTGATATAATAGATTTTATCTACTTTGAGAAATTTAAATCACTGGAAAACTACCTATGTGCAGTCAGACCCACGGTTATTCTTTATCCAGACAATTTATTTCTTGCCTTTTGTTTGAGTTTTCAAGGTGGACTGAATGCACCTGTCAAAATGAATATACTGTATTCCTGGTTTCCCTCCTCTAAGGCAAAGTATACTTAAATATTATAGTTTTAGAAACTAAGTAAAAAGAGGTCTACACATTTATAATGTAAAATACATTGTAAATATGCATTTGGTTTTCTATCAAATCAAATGTTTTGGATAAATTCAAGCTAAAAATTTTAGCACACTTAATTGAAATCTACCAAAAGCATATTTAGATGCCGTGAGATTAATTAGGAAAGTCTGTTAATAAATAACTGTATTACCTTTAGAATTGCCATATATTCTACTCTCCCCAACCTTTGAGTTGTCATTATATGCTGTTTACCATAATGCAAAATAACAATGTGGCAAAAATGAGGTCTGACAATTAAGTTCATGAACTCATCCTAGGAAAAGTGCTACATACCTCATTACTGAATATCTCTATGGTCACCTTCGAAGTATCCTCCCCTTGGGAAACTATACACCAAGGCTAGCACCTGGTATATCCTTCAAAGAAATTTTGGAACTTTTTGTTTGGAACGGCCATCAGAGTGGTCCTTGTACAAAGGTCTGACAATTAAGTTTGTGAACTCATCCAAAAAAAGTGCTTTGAAGGATGGATTGGGCGCTGGCATTGGTGTATAGCTTCCTAAGGGGAACACTTCAAAGGTGACTGTAGTGATATTAGCAATGAGTTATGTAGCACTTTCTCTAGGAAGAGTTTGTGAACTTGTCAGACTGCCTATGACAATGATTAGTTTATTAAAAACTTTCATCCTAAGTTTAACATTCTACAGTTTTTTTCATGTTAGTATAACTATGCCATGTTTATGTTACTGTAACTATTTTTATCTCAATTTATTTCATTTAATTTTTTTTTTTGAAATAGTCTCACTTTGTCACCATCAGTAGAGTACTGTGGTGTCCCAGCTCACAGCAACCTCAAAGTATTGATTTTTTTTTTTTCAGGTTTTCAACACATTGCAAGGGGAAAATATTTTATGTGAGTGAAATAAATCATAAACTACTAAGCTTCAGGCTAAAGTTTAGAACTTAAATTCCAACTTGATCAAATTCATTGTTTAGGAAAAAGAAAGTTCCACTGGGTTCAAATTGATTTACTTTTGTTTAAGTGAATTCATTTAAATGCTTGGTTTGTCTCTGTGGATATAGCCTAGGGTTCTTTTTTTTTAATGAATAAAAGTCAGGCATCTCATCAAACTGACATCGTCAAAGTAGACACAACCTTCAAAACAGTACAGTAGGATTAACTTTTGTAGCAGCTACTCTGTACTGTGCACTTTAATTGGTCTTGGGGTTCTCAAGGCAGGAAGCACAAACAATGCTTTGCCTCAATTAACTCTGGTTGTTAGTGCAGAAAATTCCTTCAGATTTTCCAAGTACCAATACCACATTAATAATCTATATGGAAAATATTGATCAGAGCAATAACTGGATTCCTCTAGTGAATATTTCAGCTAGGCCCAAACATGAGCGGAATAGAGTTCCTGGAAGTTTTATGCTGGTCCCCCGTTTTGACGGAGCCTGTGATAATGCTTACGGACACAGGATGTGGGCTCAGATGATCTGGATTGGAATCTGGCTCTGTCATGACTTAGCTGGATGACCCTGAGAGAATTATTTGACTCCTCTGCCCCAGTTTCTCCTCTGTAAAATAGGAATAATAATGACACCTATCAGAGGATTGTTACATAACATCAATGAGACTCTGGGCTGAAAGGGAGCCCTGTAGAGAATCTGCTGTTTTGTAAGGGTTAATAAACATTATGTTTTACTTAGTTGGCAGCTCCTTTTTAACTTCCGTCTAAAAGGCTCATGCTTTGTATATCCTCGCTGTAGTCTGAGCTCATGTTGTCTTTCCCTGTGTCAGGTATACTGCACATGGAGCACTTTTTCAGCCTTTAATAGTTCCAGAATCTCCATCACCTGTGGGATGGTCTTCAGCTGGGCTGTTCTCTCTGCCTGCAACCCTCTCCTTCCTCTTCTTTTCTTGGTCAGCTCCAACTCATCCTTCACATCTCACCTTGTTTCTTCCTCCTCCAATACTTTCCCGACATTCTAGACTACATTCAGTGTTTCTGCTCCTTTAGCATCCTTTATCAGTATTGCTAATTTATTTTCTGTAAGAATATAAGCTCTGGATAAGAGGGTAGCAAGGGAAGCCATTGCTACCCCGGCGCTTCGTGTGATACCTATGCGTGGTCAGCACTGGCTGGGTAAATGAATAATTAAATGAATGATTACTTATCCACAGATCCTGGGTCCTTTAAAGAGCAGTTGACAGAGCTCCTTCTTTTCCTAAACTGTTCCTCTCTGAGTTGCTTCATTACCTACTATTCTATTAATAGGATACCTACCTAATCTATTAATATAGGTTAAAGGTATAAGCCATTTTGTAGTTTTTTCTTCACTGAATTGTTGATGCCTTAATTTTTGGTTTGACTCAGAGTTATTAAAACATACTTTACATGCTCCCCCAAATTAGTTGCTTTAGTCCTTGTCTGGGGAGAAAATACTGAAGGATCATAGACTGATTCTAATATTCATTATAATCTAGCATGAGCCAGGAACAGATTGTAAATATCATTTAAATGACACCAAAAAAAAAATCACATCTATACAGATTAAATTATACCATGGTTATATTCATAGTAGAGATATTACTAGGCAGAGCTTTTTAAATGTATAGCAAACCAAAACCTAATTTACAAAATTAATGTTGTGGGACCAGACTTGTAAAGTTCAACCTACATAATTTCTAATTATTATGTATATGAAATATGAAATATTTTTCAGCTTATATGTGCTGAAACTTTGCTTCTTTTACTGACTCTTAATAGATTTTCACTATTACAGTCTAAAATATTACCAAAGATAATTATATCTTCTTTTTTACTAGTTTTCTTACTAATTAACTGCTAATTTCTTTACTAATTTCTCTGACTCCCATTTTTAATGTAGATTCTTAGCACTGAGAGGATTGGGCCAGTTTTTTTTAGGCAAGGTAGTTATGCAGATTAATAGCAACCTTAATGGTATTGTAAGGCTTCTTACAGCTATTTCCCCAAAGCCTGCAACTTTAGTCTTAGTTTATGTGGCCGTTTCCCTGAAGATTAATGTAACAGAAGAATTTTGTTAAAATGCTTAGATGCAAATGTAGATCATGTGATCTCTGTTACCCACCTTATTGCTTATTTGGCTAAATTCAGATACTATTTTGTATGATAGACTATTTGTGTAATATTTATCTGCTACAATGTCAGTTTTTTAAACTAAGTTTTTTAGTTGGGTGTTTTTCTGTTAAATAATTGAGTCAATTTGTATGTCAAATACTTTAATGTTTTTGTTTATGACTGTTTTTAATATGGCATATTTTATAGCACCTTTAAATTCATACTAAATTTGGAATAAACATTTTTAAAAATGGTTTCTTTGTCTTTTTAATGGTAAAATGAAAATGCAGTGCAAGATGTGCACATGTGAATAGGAACTTTTGAACTTTATGCTAGAGATCTAATTTGAAAAGCATTTAGGATTATATAGCAGTAATAAATATTTTCATTAACAAAAATGTTGCATACCACACTGGCAGCAGCACGGTTTGAAAGAATTTGAGAAATCCCACAAGGTTCCTTTGAAGGGCCAATATTGTTAATAGATTTGAGGCTACTGTAAAGCTGCTATCCTGATCTCATACATATCTTTTTGCCACTTCTGAATATTAATTAATTATGACATCCCAAGACACCCTCCTGCAAGCTCCAGCCCTGTGCTGCCTGCAAAGTCGTTGCCAGAGGAGTATTTCTGGATAGAGGATTCAGGACATTTTCTCTAATGTCTTTTCACCATTTCTTGTCATTGAAGAAAACCGTTTCTATGGGATTCAGATATCCATTCAACAAACATTTTGTTCATATTTACTCTGTTAAATGCCCTGTTTTTGCATAGTGGCAGATATAAAAATTAATGACAGTGATCTCCAGAGAATCTTATAATCTCAGAAAATAAGAGTACAAGAATGTAATGACAATGCCCTTTAGCAAATTCTCCCTAGAAATATGTCTGTAGTGGTTTATTACTAATCACAGGGAGGGGGACCACACACCATGGAGAAGAGTAGAACATCTCAGTAAGAAAGTGTCAGAAAGTTCTCCTTATTAGATTAGGGGAAAGTTTAAGAGTGCAGGGCATTGCTCTGGATGGGATGCTATCAGGAAGTGGGAGTGTGTTATGTTTAATTGGGTATTTTGGTAAATCTTGCTGAGACAGAGGGAAGACTAGTTCAAGGCTGAAGTTGTAATTGGGGAAGAAACATCAGTCACTCAGGTTAGCTAAGATGAGTGAATGGTCGTTTTTGAGGTTGGACAACATTCATGTTGTTGTGGGTGTTCAGATGTGATTACAGAGTGGTGACATTCTTGTCTTGATGCCTCACAGTCACAGAGTGGCCTTGTCTGATGTTGATGTTCTGTGAGATTGTTTATGTTTAACAGAGGACACCATGCGCCCAGCCATAAGGCCAGGCCAGATTTTGGACACCAGAATTGATTTCTAGCTTCTCAGTTAGCATAGACAGATGTTCATAAATGCAGGGAGATGAGGTGGGGAACCTTTTCATGTTGGAAGGCTGCATTAATTTACCTATAATAAAACAGGGCTGCATTCCATAAACATCAATTAGATACACTTAAAAATGCAGATTATTTTGTAAAAATATGACTACGGTGTACTTAATGATTTAGAAAAATGAAAACTTCATTTTAAAGTTAACCTTTTGACGACTATTATTATATCTGCTGTTTGTTGGAAAGCAGCTAAATATTTGGTTGCAACATGGAGGTCCACAGTTTCAGTTGATCTTCTAGAGGGGGGTCAGTCATTTGTGACTTTAAGGGTGTCTTGATTTAGGTTAGGTAGGAGAATGTAGATTCACAGCAATAAGAAAGAGGTTGAAAATCAAGAAAGCATTTTGGGGGCACGTTGCCAAAGGTGTGGGGATTCTACTGCATTTTTCCATTTTTCAGATGGCTCTTTGCAGCAAAGAATGACTTTAAATGTAATCACTGAGCTCTCAATCAATTCCTTTGGCTGTTCTTTAGGTGCCTTGGTGATACCAACGAGGTGAGGCTGAAATGCAAATTTGAGTGTGATGTCATAATTTTCAAAGTCAGCCAACCTTTCATTGTATTCTCCAATAATAGGTCTGTAGCAGCGGGAGATTCTTCAAATGATTCACATATATCATTCTGTTCATCAGTGATCTTTGCTAACTGGGGAAAGCGTAGATCTGAAATTTCCTTTGGAAGAAGTGTTTTGAAAAAAGATAGCTTTGTTGAAATGCTTGGATTTTTGACCATACATCATATGTAGACTTAGTTTTTCCTTGCAAAGAAATATTCAAGGCATTTTGGTTTGACATGATATTACACAAAAATGCCGTATTCCTATAGAAATCTTCTTTTAATAATTCACATCGCTGATTCTGTCCTTCATAAAATTTAACTATCTGTTCTCACAGAGATAAAACATGTCTCTGTGACAGCCAATGCACTTTGGAATCATATGGTAAATCCACTCGGAATACCTAATTGTTCAGCATTAGCATGTTCTGAAACTTGGCAATACCAGATTGCATTTGCACAAATATAGTTAGCAATACTTATAACTTGTTGCAATGTGTCACTTGAGTTAAAATATTATCTTTAGCACAGGGATTTTGCCTATGCAAAATACAATGAAAAGAAATGAGAGCATCTGGATCTGTTAATATTTTTTTTATCTGTACAATAAACCCTTCATATTTGCCTGTCATCTGTATGTACACTCACTAAATTTACCAAATTCAGTCCAACTTCACGATATTTATCTTGAAAGTTCCCCATATTCTTTTGGCAAGAGTGCCCAAGGCTAGTAACACTTCCTAGCAAAGAGAACCTGTTATGACCCAAGTCAGTAGTTATCAGTTGATTCATCCCAAGTGATTGAATCATAGATATTTTTCTTTGGAAGTATTGTATGAACTTGTTCAGTTAAGTTGAAGACTAGTTCATGCTGCTGATCACTGATGGTTCTCCTTGTAAAAGTTATCTGTACTTTTAAATAGTTTGGGGGCCTAAGCATCTTACACCTTTGATAATGCATTCTTTCCCATTTTTTACTTCACTGAATAGTTTCCCTTTCTGCCCAAGTAAGTAAGCTACTTTATAAGTTGCTTTGTTGGTGTTATTTCCAGGTCTTATTGCTGCTTTAACGAATTGCCTTTGCTTTTCAACTTTTCATTTCTTAAATACAAGCTTTGACATCTCTCCCTCTAATTTAAACTATTTGTGGTCCTTATGAATCTTACAATGTTGATGAGCATTGAATTTCTTTAATGTTCATACTGCAGTATCACAAAGCAAGCAAATCATCTTATCTCTAGCAGAAACAACATAATATTGCAATTCCCAATCCTCATTAAAAAAATATGTTTTCCAGGCCAGGTGTGATGGCCCATTATCTTAGCACTCTGGGAAGCTGAAGCAGGTGGATTGCTTGAACTTACGAGTTCAAGATTAGCCTGAGCAAGAGTGAGACCCTGTTTCTACTAAAAATAGCAAAATTAGCTGGGTGTTGTGGCAGGTGCCTATAGTCCACGCTCACGGGAAGCTGACACAAGAGGACTGCCTGATTCCAAGAGATTGAGGTTGCTGTGGCAGTTGCAGGGGGGGAGTTAGAATTAACTCATGGGCAAAGCAGTGGTCAGTTTAGCCCTTATGACTTACTAATGTTCTAATCGTGCTTGTCAATCAGGGAGGATTATTTTCCTGAAACTTATTTTATTCTTTGATATTTTAAATATGTTCCCTTTAAAAGTAAAAATAAAAAAGAAAAGAAAATTGTATTAGTAAAAATAAAAAGATTTGTTCTGTGAAATTTGGATTCAGTCATAGGGCTGGACTTAAGGACTCACAAGACCACATGTGGCCTTAATGCCACAGGCTTCCCACCCCTGTTGTCACAGTAGAATAAACTTCCATGTAGTGTACACTTAACAAAAATTGTTTAATGTATGAATGAAGGGATGAATTGGTGCAGCAGTAGAAGAGATCAATTCTGATTTTTAGGGTTCAGCTCACATGACTTTTCTTAGAAGCTTTTTCTAATCTTCTTGGAAAGAATTCTTAATTTATTCTTCCCATGATTTTGTATTTATTGTTAGTGGAGCAATAGTAATACATTTATTATTTTTATTTTTTTTTAAAGAGGAAGAGCTTTATTTCAGCTGGAGGAGCCACAGTGGACTAAAGTCCAAAAATGGCTGAGCTCCCCAACTGTCCTTTCCTTTTTATTTCCAGCCAAGGTATCCCTGTCCACGGGTGCCCTTCTTATTGGTTAGTTTGAATTGAGCTGGAGAAGGCAGGCAAAAGCTTTTACAGAGCTGCAGGATTTTATAGAAGTGGAAGCAAGTGTTAGTTTTAAGGTCCCAGGAAATTAAGTTTTTACAGATTCCTAAGAGCTGAGTTACCATGGGGAGGACTTTGCAGGAATGTCCTTGGGCTCTTGTGAGAAGACTTTCATTCTTTCAGACTTTACATTTCCTGGGTATCCTCTCTCAAATTCATTATCATGGGAAGGGCCTTGGATTTATTTATTTATTGATTGATTTTTTTTTTGGTCAAATCGTAGCTGTGTACATTAGTGCAATCAAGGGGTACAATGTGCTGGTTTCATATACAATCTGAAATATTCTCATCAAACTGTTCAATGTAGCCTTCATGGCATTTTCGGTGCATCTTAGAATGGGTACAGGCGAAACCTACTAAATGCAGAATACAAATATCTACATACAATAATGCATTTATTGAGAGCTTCCTATTGTGTTACCTGCCACATGATTAATTCACTTGCATTGTCTTATATCTTAAGACAACCTTATGAAGTAGATGGTGTTATTATCTTTGTTTGCCAATAAGGAGACTGAAGTCAAGAGAATTTAAGTGAACTGCTCAAGTCTAAAACAGCTAATAATGCTAGAACTGAGATGTGTCTGCCTCCAGCCTCCTTCCAGAGCCCGTTCTTTGGTTATATAACAGCTAGCTGCAAAACTATTGTCTTTCTTATGAGATTGTAAAGTCTGTGGGTGCTTAAAAAGCTATGCAAGGCTTTTTCTGTTTCAGAGAATTTATAATCTCAGAAGGTGAGATTATTTATTTGTTCCCAACTGTATAAATTTCCTAGAGTAGAAACACAGTCTTTTTCAGTTTTATTCAGTGCTTACTGAGTCAAATTTCCAAAAGCCGAAGGAGAAGGGACAATTCAGTACAAGTTGTTGAATAATATGTAGAAAAAAAATAGATGTGTATTCAAGGAGTGGTACATCGCAGGGTTTAGGTGAAGCATTCATGGAAAGTATCAGTGAGAAATATATCTGGAAAGCCAGGTTGGAACACGTCTTTGGAAAGGAGCATGTGTGGCGGGTTAACGAGGTTGAATTTTATCTAATGGGAAAAAGATAGAAAGCAGAGCTTTGAAAGGACCACGATGGTGTGGAAATGGATTAGGGAAGGGATGAACTAGGGAAGAATAGGGACATTGCTCTGAAGGTTATTGGCAGGAGATGATAAGGGCTTAATTTCTATTTGTGACACTGTTAAAAAAAAAAAAGGAAATAAAGGGCTATGAACAATCTCATGAATGAAGACTCAAAAAGACTCAGGAGGAAGGAAAATAAGTAACATTTCTGAGTCGCTTCAATGTGCTAAGCACATAAAACTAATTTAAGCCTTGTAATGGCTCTGCACGGTAAGTTTTCTTATCACTATTTTCAGGGTAAGAAAATTGAAACTAAAATTTGAATAAATTTTAGTATAGTTATCTGGTAAGTAGTAGAGGTGAAACTACAAATTTGATACAGGAGAAGACAAATAGACTTGAATAAAATATATGGCATATGAAACCAGGTGAAACATTAAGAAAAACCTATTTCACATAGTAATTTTTTTTGGGGGGGAGGTATAGTTGAAGGAGAGAGTTTGATAAAACATGCGATTTTTAGTTCATGTTGAATTTGAAGTCCTACTAGGATACCTGAAAGAAAATGTTCAGGAGAAATTTTGAAACACAAAAGTCAAGGCAAAGAGAAGAGTCTATTCTGTAGAAATGGATTTTAAAGTCATTCACGCAGAGGTTCTACGGATGTCCCAATAATGTGAAAACAGTATTGTAGACTTCACAAGGATTGTGAGAACCATGTAGCAGGACTCCAAGAATCTGGAGCAGGGTGCAAAGATCACATCTTGAGAAATACCCATAGTTTGGGTATGTGGAGCGTATAAGTCACAGTAATTGTCCCATTTGTGCCTTCCTGGGTGGTTTCTCCCACACTCACTCTTAGCTTTGCCAAATGACTTGCTTTGGCTGATGGGACAGTAGCCAATGTGACAAAAGCAGAGACTTGCACTGTGCTTGCACACTGAGGCTTGCTTTTTTTTACTACTCGTGGAGTTCTGCAACAGCCACGAAAAAACCCCAAGCTAACCTCCAGGAGGATGGGAGACGGTGTGAAGAGATGCCCACAGGCTGACTCACAGGCTGCCTGAGGACTCCTGACCAAGCCCAGCTAAGGTCAGTGGAACACATCCCAAATCGCTGACCTTTAGACTTGCGAGCTAATAAAACAGCTGTTAAGAAGCAAAACCTAATGCATAGATAAGAAGAGCCACTGAAGGAAACCATGAAGAAAAATTCATAAAAGTGGAAGAAAACAAAGAGAATCTTTTTCAAAGCAAGAAGATAGAATGGCAGGACGGAGATTTTTAGTCCAAGACCAAACAGAAAGGTGAAGGGAATGAGGAAGAGGGGAAGGCGATTAGGTTCTCTGTTACTGATTATCGATGACCTAACAAACAGTTTCATAATGTATTGATAGGTGATGGCACGCAGGGGAGAGAGAGAACAAACTACCTGCTCTGGCTGGACTCTGCACTGGGAAATTGAGCTAGATTGAGCTATAGAAAAAGGGCTGTGTTGTTGGGATTCACATGTGAGACTTAAGTCCATCCTGAGAATCATAGCTGAGGGAAAACAAAAGCAAGAGATGGTAGAACCCAGCTCCCTCCATCTCTGAGCAGGATTCTAAAGGACTTTGCTTGTCTAGTTGGGATTTACTAAATGTTTTACCCTCTCAAGGGCATCTAAGTTGGTAGGTAGCCAGTGTCTTCTGGTGGATTGAGTATTGGGCATTTGGAATAAGTTGAGGCTTTGTCTTTTATGACATCTGTTTGGTCCTCCCGAAATTATAAGAAAAATTTATCAGAGTTTTTCTCTGAGGTATTTTACTCCCACATTTTGCGGTCATGTTGTGGGAAAGGTAATCTCAGTCCTAGCTCTCAAAGTAGAGGCAACAAATATATGTAACTTTTAAAGAAGTGTGTCTGTAAAGGAAACTTCACAGCACACATATAGGACTATTGTTTAAGAAGGTATTAGGATCAGAACTTAATTGGAAATACTGAGTCAGGTTAGCAGTTCCTTAAACATACTTCGATATTTGGCTTGGCACCCATAGGTCAGTGGTTAGAGTGCGGCCACATACACTGGGCTGGCGGGTTCCAACTGGCCTGGGCCTGCTAAGCAACAATGACAACTACAACAACAACAAAAAAAGTAGCTGGGCGTTGTGGCGGGAGCCTGTAGTCCCAGCTATTTGGAAGCCTGAGGCAAGAGAATCGCTAAAGCCCAAGAGTTTGAGGTTGCTGTGAGCTATGATGGTACAGCACTGTACTGAGGGCGACATAGTGAGACCCTGTCTCAAAAAAAAAAAACTTTAATATTTAATTATACACCTTGTATTCACATTTTAAATATGTTTGTTCTATGGTAGATGAGTAGTACTATTTTATAAAATAAAAAGAATGTACCTAGAGCCACCTATTCAAGGAATCTTTTATTAATAGATGCATGAGCAATGCATGACCGTCTTTGCACTTTCCTAGGAGACAGATGGGTTAGGTAAGCCCTGGTTTACTTCTTGGGTATACAATGGTTATAGAGTATTCCCCTGTTTAGCCTTAGGTGATTATAATACTGTGAATACAGAGATGTTTCAGATAAAAACAATATAGTTTTTAGGCTATAGTTTATGGTAAAACAGGCAGATACTGGTTATGATGCTGAGTCACTTTACAATCTGCTATCTCTTATCAAAAGTTTAACTTAGGGAAGCAGTAGTTCCTGATTAGGGAAATGAAAAGTCATGTTATTGATTTAGTGGGTCCCAATTAAGTTATAGAAAGCAAAATAGTTACATGACAATTAGTGAAAGCAAGGTATACCAACAGATGATTTTTCACTTTTGAAAATTTTGATGCCTAACAAAATTTCTACCATCTTTTAAAGCATGGATGTCCATTTTCCTAAATTTAGTTATACAAAATATTATATTTTATCAATTAAAAAAAATTTACCTTGGCGGTGCCTGTGGCTCAGTGAGTAGGGCGCCGGTCCCATATGCCGAGGGTGGCGGGTTCAAACCCAGCCCCGGCCAAACTGCAACAAAAAAATAGCTAGGCGTTGTGGCGGGCACCTGTAGTCCCAGCTACTTGGGAGGCTGAGGCAAGAGAATAGCGTAAGCCCAAGAGTTGGAGGTTGCTGTGAGTTGTGTGAGGCCACGGCACTCTACCGAGGGCGGTACAGGGAGACTCTGTCTCTACAAAAAAAAAAAAAATTTACCTTTAAAAAATATCTTTGATAGGCTTAGTGCCGGTAGCTCAGTTGCTAGGGTGCCAGCCACATACACTGGAGCTGGTGGGTTCGAACCAGCCGGAACCAGCCAAACAACAATGACAATTACAACAAAAGAGTAGCCTGGCATTGTGTCAGGCACCTGTGGCCCCAGCTACTTGGGAGGCTTGAGGTAAGAGAATCGTTTGGGACCAAGAGTTGGAGGTTGTTGTGAGCCGTGACACTATGGCACTTTACCGAGAACGACACAATGAGACTGTCTCAAAAAAAAGAAAAAAAAAACTTTGATAAATACAAAAGTGTATGTTTAACTTTCCGGTAAGTTTTGAAGCCTAATGATTAATGAACATCCATTTAACCAGATGGCCAAGCCTTAGACTATTACTAATAATGAATTCCTCCCCTAGTATAAAATCTTTCTTCCAGAAAAATGTTGATAGCAACTCAATTTCTAATAGCAAAAAACTAGTACAGTCCTAATTTTCATTAGTGTGAGAGGGGTAATTTATGGTTTATCCATTCAACAAAATATTATACAATATTATAAATAATAAGGTGAGCGAATGCAACAACATGGATGAAATTTGGAAGCTTAATGTTACATGGAAAAAAACGTTTCAAGAGACTACATATAATATGATTCTTTTTATAAAGTCCACAAAATCAAATAATACATTGGTCATGTATGTTGGTAAGTTACTTTAAAAAGTAAGACATGTTTAATAACTTAAAGTAATAAATGGATTGCTATTTGATTTGCTCATCTGAGTATTGTAGGTTCTGTGTTCTGTAGACCATTTAAGGAAATCAGTAGAATATGCCATGAAAAATTAAGGGTAGCTAGTATGCTGGCCATGAGGTCAAATATAAATGTGATTGAGTGTATTCATGACTCTATATTTCTCAAAAATTATTTTCACTAAAATTATCCTTTAATATTTTTCTTCTAACATAAATAAGGCAAAAACATATGGATTTTGCAACTTCTGTTGTCATTATCCATTATGACTTTTAAGACCTCTCCCACCTCCATTCCAGTCACTAGAGTCCTTGATCTATAGATCACTAACTCCCTAGAGTTTACAAAGGCAGGCTTGAGACAGTTCGTGAACCCTCTAAAAATGTGTATGAAATTGGTCTGATGTTTTCAGGATAAGATGTTAGAGGTTTTAGGATACTCTAAAGGAATCATGTTAAAAAAGAATAAGAACCTGTGTTCTAAAATTAGCATGAGCAAAAGTTTATTTCTCTTGAGAAAAATTGATTTTCTTCCTTACAACAGATACTGAGAATTTATTACTCATCAAAATGCTCTTTCTTCTTAGTTACTAGGAAGCTTAGAGTCCAGTAAGGTGCTTATTCATAATAACTAAATTTGACCTAAAGTCTGGCTTATCCAGACTTTTTCCTTCTCTCTTTTTGTGAATTCTTTTAAAATCCTATTCTTAAAGAACATATATTGAGTTTTGTACAGGTCTTACTTTAACCTATTCTAATGCGTAAATAATAATGATCAGATAATTAAAACAATTATCATTATTTTAGAAAGTTAAATTATAAAGAAGAAAATAATTTTAAGTTTACATACTAATTAAAGAAGGCATTATTTTAATTGTCTTTCTGAGTTTGGCTGAGAGACTCATTCTAAGCTGATCATGACGGCTTGTTTGATAGAATCACAATCTGAATGTTGGCCAGAAACCCACTCTAATCCCTCTCTGACCTAGTGCCTGCTTTGCTTTCATGGCTCACATTCCTTTTCAATTTCAGCTGGGCACATCTTTGTCTGCTGGGGAAGTTGAACCAAGCTCCTTGCCCTTTCTTCTCGTTTGCATGTTCATGTGTGGGATTCATTCCTGTCATTTCTTCATCTGTAGAACAAGGCAGGAAAGTGCCCCCGGAGGGAGTTCAACCCTAAATGAGACCCAGATGCATTAAAAGAGAAATAAAAGGTGTAGAGAAAACCATAGAGACAAAAGGAAGGGGGAGAAAAATGGTTTAAAATGTGAGTGGAAAAGGCAGATGAGTTTTTAATCAACATCAGAAAAGGAGATATAGGAATAAACCGATGACTCTGTAGGTAAAAATTAAAAAAATAGATAAGCTAATGTTCAGGGAAAGCAAATAAAGTGAGAAATTAGAATAAGAAAGGGAATCGATGAGCAGACCAATAATATTATAGCCTGAATTAGTTGAGGAAAGACTACATGAGGATCCCATGCTAAGTACGGAAATAAGCCAGACAAAGTTCATGACTCCATGTTTATACTATTTTAACTACATCTAAAAACCAGTGTGATGAATATGTGTCAAATGGTCTATAAAACCAGTGTATGGTGCCCATGATCTCATTAATGTACACAGCTATGATTTAATAATAAAAAAAAAAAGGGGGGTGGCGTCTGTGGCTCAGCGGGTAGGGTGCCAGCCCCATATGCCGAGGGTGGTGGGTTCAAACCCAGCCCCGGCCAAACTGCAACAAAAAAATAGCCGGGCGTTGTGGCGGACGCCTGTAGTCCCAGCTACTTGGGAGGCTGAGTCAAGAGAATCGTCTAAGCCCAAGGATTTGAGGTTACTGTGAGCTGTGTGACGCCATAGCACTCTACCGAGGGTGATAAGGTGAGACTCTGTCTCTACAAAAAAAAAAAAAAGGAATCTCCTTGTACAAGTCCATTAGCACTCCTGAGTGCCCAGGTGCATTGCCAATGACAGTAATATTTTGAAAGGAATCTTTTTTTTCTTTGCAGCAGGTCTCAATAGTGGGTTTGGAATATTCAGTAAACCATGCTATAAAAAACAAAAAAACAAAACAAAACAACAAAAAAACCAGCCTTAGGAATACAAGCCATCTCCTTCGCCTGGGCACACTGCATGAGCCCTTAATAAACAATTGCACTTTGGTTTTAGAAACACAATTTAGAAGGACATGGAAATGTTATAGGCTACAATAATATCATAAAGATGATTTAAGCCTTGAGTAATAGGGTAGTTGAGGAGAAATAAACAGAATTAGGACGATTTATCTTAGCCAAATAAAATTTAATATTGTCCTAATATAGTAAGCTTTCCAATGCAAAGAGTGCTCATGTGCAGATCAGATTTTCTGTATCTCCATGAAGGCCAACATAAGTAGAAACTGACTTTAACTGGAGAAAAGTGAACTAGGTGAAAACTACAAAAAAAAACGTTCTAAATATTAGGGTATTTTAACATTGGCAATGGAACACCCAAGGAAGATTAAAAAAAAACACAAAAACAAAAAAGTTCTCCAATTTTTAGAAATAATTTAGAAGGGCTGGTTTTGCTGTAGCTCTGCCTGAAAATAGAAGCCTATGCTAGATTCTATCTCTATGGCATTGTGGTTGTGAGAGATTTGTACATTGGTGGCATGTCCTTGGCACAATGGACACAAAGACTGTCAAAAAAGCTGCAAGCATGTGTCTCTGTCATGGTTCTTGTAGCATGACATAATTCATGAGAAGTCTAAAATAGTTGTACTTTGCCAACTACTAAAAAGATCATATTTAACTTCTCAAAAAAAAAAAAAAAAAAAGAACCAAAACCTATCCCTAAAGCTTTTTGCTTCTATTTTCTATAAACACTTATACTAAGGATACTATCACCAGATGCATGACTTGAAAGACTCCTCTACTTTACTGTTGGGTCCATAGTGAAGAAAAAACAAGTGCTGATCATTGACATTGAAAGTGAAGCAAACCCATTTCTTCCCTCATTCTCGCATCTTTATATCATCCAAATCATCTATTACACTTCGCTGTTCCTTATCTGTCACAATGTAAAAGTAAAACAACCCCCCAGATACCTATACCTATTGATGGTATAGACAGTGAAACCAAGTAAGAGATTTTCAGGGACCTAAAAATGAATTGAGGTAAAGCAAGGTAATAGTGATATCAAAAAATCTTTCTCATTTGCTAATGGAAAATGGGCTGTATAGGCAAAACAAAAGACTTATGTAGGGAATTAGAGTAAATTAATACCTTTACTTGGCTCTGAGTGATTCAGAAAGTCTCACAAAGAAAACACTGATCTGGGTATGCCTGACATTCTCCACTATGGCAAACCTGAAATGCATGCTCTATGTTGATTTAATAATGAAAGAAATGTTATGTTAATAACAATAAAAGCAACTTTTAAACTGCTGGTACGTTCACATGTAGAATATGAAATTGCTTTTTGATGAGTTAAAGGAAGAAGTAATTGAACATAGATTTGGGACAAGATTTATATAAGTTTCTGTACATTTCCAGGGCAGGCGTCCAATTAAGGATGGAGCTCATTCAATTCTTACCTGTATTTACATTTACAGTTAAGTAGATGGATATTTGTGTTGTAAAGTCATTTCACGAACAGAACACTGTTTCTTCTTTTCAAAGAAATGTTATCAACTTGTTTGACTTTGAAAGTAATATCACAGAAGCTAATTTTCCTCAAATCCAAAGGAAGAACATCTCCTAGGAATTTTTGCTCAACAGCTCTGGGAGCATAAGGTATTTCAAAAAGTAATTTGTATTAGCACTTCTAACTGCATTGTTGCATATTGACAAATCGTTGAGCACACTGAGTGGTTTATTTTTGTACTAGGCGTATCATGGAAAAAAATGATCCCAACTTATTTTTTTTAATCTATATTTTCAGTTACCCATTTGACATATTTTGGCCACTTTTGGCTGCTGTGGTTTTACAGCACTCTAAAAAATAAAGTGTAAATAATGAATGTTTTAGTTTGATCCAACAGAAAGTAAGTATATTTATTGAAGGCAAGTCTAGTATTTGCCTCACTACATTCTTGGAGCTTAGCTTATCCAGTGGATCTCAGCCACTGATGAAAGAGGGGAGCAAAATATCCTTATTAGTGAAGGATTTGTCATGGAAAGAGATTTTGTCTAAGCAAACAAGAAAACTTTGTTGTTTCTTTTTAAGCTGCTAATCTATTTTCAGAAATAAAATATTTGTTCAAACATTTTAAAAAGAATGGACAGCTCTCCCAATACCTGTTCTTTTTCTGTCTAGATACTTGTCCTGGAATAGAAAACTGAAATTAAATAATTTGGAGTGGGAACTTAGAGGTAATGGTGACTCTCTAGGAAAAAAAAAAAGTCAGATGGAGAGAAAGAAAATAGAATGAGGATCAAGTGGAGGAGAATAAGGACAAGAATAAAGGAGAAAAGAAAAGAATTCATATTACAAAGGAAAGGTAGCAATTGTCAAACAATCTCTGTGAATGTTCCTCTGAATAGAAACCATAGAAACAGACATTCACCTGCTCACTATTTATTTTTAGGTAGTTGTTGCAACACAAAAACTCAGTACCTCCTTAGTGTAGTCACCGGTATTGAGGGAAAAAAATCAGTACTGTGGGGATTAGGGAAAACATTTCATAACAACTCTACCAAGAGGCCAGTGAGTTGAAAGTTTACTTTTAAGGAGTAGCTATATGAATTATAAGACAATTTTTCTTGTTTCTTCCTTTTTTGATTCAGGCATTTGCTACATTTAATCCAAATTTACTATCTATCATGCACTTAGCAAGTCAATTCTATTAGTAGATTATAATTTAGAACAGAATTTTCAATCAATGTTATTAAGTCGAAGTTTCTGAAAGTATGTCTTTGATGAATGGAAAGAAGTAAGTGGTTGTGGTTATGTTGGGATAGAATAAGAATGGTAGCAAGTTTAGCATGTGCATGGTACTTAAGCATTCCGTGAGTTCAACTGAAATTGGATATATAGGTATTGATTTTTTTATAAAATTTTTTGACCTCTCTTAAGTTCACCATTATAATTTAAATTCTGGTTAGTAAATAATTAAATTATTTGTCAGAACAAATTCCTTCTTGGAAGGCCAAGCAGCAGGAAACAAAGTCGATATTCTTTTTTTTATTAATATTAAATCATAGCTGTGTACATTAATGCGATCATGTGGCACCATACATACATTGGTTTTATAAACAGTTTGACACATTTTCATTACACTGGTTAACATAGCCTTCCTGGCATTTTCTTAGTTATTGTGTTAAGACAATTATATTCTACATTTACTAAGTTTCACATGTGCCCTTGTAAGATGCAACGCAGGTGTAATCCCACCAATCACCCTCCCTCCGCCCATGCTTCCCCCCTCCCTCCCCTGCTTCTCCCCCTTTCCCCTATTCTTAGGTTATAACTGGTTATAGCTTTCATGTGAAAGCCATAAATTAGCTTCATAGTAGGGCTGAGTACATTGGATACTTTTTCTTCCATTCTTGAGATACTTTACTAAGAAGAATATGTTCTTAACGCTTAAAAACAAGACCGGACTTCACTGCCCTTCTGACATTTGCACATCAATATCCTTCATTATATGGCAAGAATCTTTGAAAAAGTTGTTTGTCCTTAGGGTCTGCTTTCTTTCTTCTTCTCTCAATTTTTTTTTTTTTTTTTTTGTACCATGGGAAATTTCAAACATTTACAAAAGTATAGAAAACAGTGTCCCCTGGTACCATTACTCAAATGGAAGAATTATCAACACATGGCAATTTTGTATTATCCTTACTTTCTCCTTCCACTAGGTTATTTTGAAGCAAATCCTAGACATCATCAAATTCTATCTGAAGATTCTCTTATAGGTCCATCTAAAACACATACAATGCTTTTAACAAATAAGCAACCATAATTACAATGTAATAGTCACTCCTAAAAAATAAAATAACTATAAAATCGCCAATATACAGTCCATGTGAAACTTCTATCATCTTATGGTTTGTTTTTTTATGACTTGTCTATTTGAACCTAAATTTTTGTGAATTTATTTTGTGGTTTGTGAATCCAAATAAAGTTGATTCCTTACAATTCATTGATTTATCTTTTAAAATCTTGTTTAGGTGGGAGTAGTGACTCATGCCTGTGATCCTAGCACTCTGGGTGGCCAGGGCAGGTGGATCACCTGAGCTCAGGAGTTCTTGAGCAGGCTGAGCAGGAGCCAGACCCTATCTCTACTAAAAATAGGAAAACTAGCTGGGTGTCTAATACCTGTGGTCTCAGCTATTTGGGAAGGTGAGGATGGCTTGAGTCCAAGAGTTTGAGGTTGCTGTGAGCTATGATGACACCAAGGCACTCCACCCAGAGCACAGAGTGAGACTATGCCACAAACAAACAAACAAACAAACAAACTCTTTTATGTGGATTCTCCCTCCATGTTAGTTTCTTTGCAATTAATTTCCTTTGCCTATAGAGTTTCTCACCATCTGGATTTTGCTTATTTATCCCCTTTTGAAGTCATTGCTATTAGACTTGGAAAGGAAAATGAAAATCTCTGGACTGTTCTCCCCTGATACTCCTGATTCCTTATGCAAAAGAGAAGGTCAAGCTGGAGGCTGAGTCAGTAACATCCCTTTCCATTAGTCACACCCCCTAAGAAAGGTAAAAGCGCTCAGGCTCTGTGAAGGAGTGCACCCACAGATCATTTTTCAGGAAATTCTTTCCTTATCTCCCATGAGCAATGGCATACTGGTTGTAGCTTTAGATGTGTAGTGTATTCTACCTCCTATAACTCAAGCCTGTTTGATTCCACATTAATGATATTGATTCCAAGCTCATCTTCCCAGGTACAGAACAGAGAGCAGAGGAGATCAATTATTCCTCCACCCACCCAGAGACATCTGTGTGATTGATTCTGACTTTACTCCCTTTCTCTCAAATGTTTCTTCCAACATTCATCTTATGTAAAATGTAGATCTCCTGGACCTGACGAAAAATATAACGGTTCGCCTCACTACCCATCACCTTCCTTTTTCTTTCTGTATGCCTCCCTCCTTAAATACTGACTTGCTAAATCCTTCCTTGGAAAAAACAGTCAGAAACAAGTCTGTGGCTTGTGTTTTTCCTGGGTGAATCCTCAAACTTTGGCTTAACAAATTTCCATTGGTTGAGATCTTTGCCTCAGTCACTTATTTTGGGTTGTCAGACTTTTCCACCTTTCCAGGAAGGTGCTTTTTATCAAAAGTCACCAAGAAGGCTGGGCTCAGTGGCTCACGCCCGTAATCCTAGCACTCTAGGAGACTGAGGTAGGTGGATTGCTTGAGCTTGGGAGGTCGAGACCAGCCTGAGCAAAAGTGAGACCCTGTCTCTACGAAAAATAGAAAAACTGAGGCAAGAGGATCACTTGAGCCCAAGAGTTGGAGATTGCTGTGAGCTATGACACCACAGCACTCTACCAAGGGTGACAGCTTGAGACTCTGGGGTCTCAAAAAAAAAAAAAAAAAAAAAAAGAAAAGCCACCAAGGAACCTACACATTTCCAAATTGTGAACCTATTCATCAGTTCTTAGTCCTCATTTTAGTTATCTTATCAACCTTATTTTTTATCGATAAATAATAATTGTACGTGTTTATGTGGTACATGTGATCTTTGATATGAGCATACACTATGTATGTACATATAATGACCAAATCAGGGTAATTAAAATTGATTATCTAGCCTCAGCATGGTGGCTCACGCCTGTGATCCTAGCACTCTACCAGGGCGACAGACTGTGACTCTGTCTCAAAAAAAAAAAATCTATTACCTAAAACATTTATCATTTATTTGATTTGGGATCATTTCAAATCCTCTCTTCTAATTATTTTGAAATATTCCATCAATCATTGTTAACCATAGTGACCCTACTGTTCTATGGGATGCCAGAACTTATTCTATCTAACCCTATGTTTGTACACATTAACCTCTCTTCATCCTGCCTCCCTACCCTTCCCAGCCTCAGGTAACTGTTATCAACATTATCTAACAATCTTGATTACTCCATCATCATTCATATGCCTTCTTTAATTGAGCTCCGGGTCAGCCACTCCCTGGGTTTCCTCCTACATCACTGGCTAAGAGACCCTTCTTGTTGGTTCTTTCTGTTCCTTCTGATGTCTTGTTTTTAGAAAATTCTGGATCTCCAACTTGGCCGTCTTTTACCTGCTGTCAGTTTCTTACCCATATTGTTCAATTTGAGACATATATATTCAGTGACCTACTGGACAGCTCCATATTCACATGAAAGTTTCTAAATTCCAGACATTTCCAATAACTCCAAAACTGACCTCCTACATTCCTCTCTGACCCGGTCCTACAAAATCATCCCCAGCTGTGTCAATAGCAAGTGTCTGTGCATTTGCAGAGGCCAAGTATCTTGGAATCATTCTGACTCCCATTTTTCCTTTTATATTTCCCTACCAGTCAATCAGCACACTGTTTAGCCTCTTCCTTCAGCATTTATCTGCTAGTCAACCATCTCTCACCAGGCCCTGCTCCCATCTGGTCCAACCTGCCTTGCTCTTTCAACATGGCTTAGCGTGACAGTCCTCTAACTGGCCTCTTTGATGCAGCTCTTGCCTTAAATGCAGTCTGTGTTCAATACAACTGGCAGAGTGGCCCTGCTAAAATGTCAAAAAATTAAAATAACTTCTCTTCTCAGAATTTTCCAGCATCTTCTATCTCACTTGGAGTCAACTCTTAAGTCTCTGGGCAGTGACTTACAAGGCTCTCATAAGCTCCTTTTTCTACCATTACCTCTCTGACTTCATTCCCTATTTCTCTCTCTTTTGCTTCCTTATTTTGGGGAGAAAAAATTTTTTTCTTAGTTGAAAATTCATTATGTAACATGTTGTTTAGACCTAGAATTTGAATTTTATTGCTCAATATATTTTGAACTAGGGAAAAAAACAACTGGCTGAAGTAGAATTTAAAAGCTGAAGAACTTTGTAAATGGTCGCATAGCTGTAATACTTTGTTCTACCCTGAACCACTGATCCTATAGGGTTAGGCCAAATTATCCCAAAATAATTAATTTTGATATTCAAGGAAAAGCATCTTTCTTGGTCCATGTATACGTACATTCATCCTAAGAATATCGGTTAACATAGCTGGTTTTAAAGTCTGTTGATATTGTGGGAATGACTATTATTTTACCTAATACTTTTGAATTGAAATGTAGCCTTTTAATTAGTTTGTGCTGATGTTTCATTTCTGTCTGGCATTTCAAACTGATTCCTATTAATAAGTGGCTGCCAATGTTCCACTGTACAGTCTTGAGAATACAGTCTCTCACTCAAGGATGCTGAGTGCAAGAAAGGAGAAACGGAGAGTTGAAAAAAAATAGTCTCTAGTTTTTCTAACAATGAAATGCTGCTATTCATGAATAGATATCTAGATTTCAGTCCTAGGCATTGCAAATCCTTGATTGCATTTGTTTTATTTAGATCTTTAGAAACAAATTTTTCAATGAATCTAATTCAACATATACGTGCCTAATAAGAGCTCTAAACCTAGACAAATAATATGTGTCAATATTGTGGTGTCACCACATAAAATAACCCTCTGAATCTAAGATGTTTCACCTTCCCCCAAGAAATTAAACATAGCTGTGAGATATAAATGAATATGTTTGCTGTAATGCTACTCGACATTTTCTTTGTAATTAACAGAACTTCTAATATTAACCAACATTCATTAACATTGTAAAGTGTTTGAACGTGGAGTGTAATAGCAAAGCACAGTGGATTATGCACATTCATCAATGCACCTCGTGTCTATTAAAGATTTCTCTTTGAATTTGTATTATTAAGCAAGTTCATTAAGCTTGCCATATGAATCTTTATTTTTCTGCTATACTCATTCTTTAGTATTCCTCCTTAGGATATTGTGACCTCCATGGTCTGTGTCGGCAGGGTTTAGAGAGGTGCCACCTCATGGTGAGAAGCTGATTGGAGGTGTGGTTCTGGGAGAAGTGAAGTTGCCTTCTGTTTTTAATTTTGGTTATGTTATATTTATATATTTTTGGCACTTAATCATATGTTAGGATGATGTTTTTGGATATTACTAAAAACATTCGCCAAGTGATGTACATATATATGACAAATATATTATGCAGATATATCAGTGGATTAATAAAATATGGTATATGTATACATTGGGTATGCATATTAAAAGATGTGATCTGGTGTCTTTTGTAACAATCTGGATGGATCTGGAGAATGTTCTTCTGAGTGAAATATCACAAGAATGGACAAACACCACATGTGCTCAATACCAGTTGGAACTAATTGATCTATGTGCATATATGGAAGTAAAAACTCACTGGAAATTAAGCAGTTGGGAATGGGGAAAAGGACATGGGTAAATTTACACCTAATAATAATGCACCCTAATGCACACTTTCTGTGTGAAGGACAGAAATACTTTGACTTTAAGTGTAAGAAAGCAAACTATGTAACTAAAACTTGTGTGCCCCCACAATATTCTGAAATTAAAAAAGCAAAAACAAATTAAAAAAGAGGATTTGCTTGTTTTATGTTACTATAATATCCACATTAAAAAAATTCAATTCTCATTAGCCTTATAACACTCAGAAGGACCACAAATATTTTAAATTAGAGGGAGAAGTGTGGAAGATTATTTTGCAGAAATGAAAAGATGAGAATCAAAAGCAAAGGGAGTACTTTCAAGCAGCAATAAGACCTGGAAATAATGCTAATGAAGCAACTTACAGAGTGGGTTATATATTTCGGAAAAAAGGAAGCCATTTGGAGATGTAGCAATTGTGAAAGAATGCATTGTCCAAGTTGGAGGATGCTTAGACACCTCAACGTTTCAAAGTACGAACGACTGCCTCTTTCAAGGAGAGCCACAAGCCATGAGCGCCTGGACTAGCCTTCAACCTGACGGAACAACTTCATGCAATCCTTCACCTGAGATTTGGAGAGGACAGACATCCAAACTATGTTCATGTTAGGTGAGGGACTTTCGTTATTGCCTCTTTTTAGATTGAGGAAGTTTTCTTTTAACTTTGGTAAGTGTTTTTGTTTTTAATCTTGAATAGATGTTGAATTTTTTCAAAGATTTTTCTGCATCTACTGAACTGTTGAATATGGTTTTCATTTTTTAGTCCATTAGTGAATTATAGTTGATGTTCAAATATAAACCAGTCTTCATGGGATAAATTCCACCCTGTTGTGATATATTTTTGAGTAATTTGATTTACTAACATTTTAAGGATTTTTGCATGAGTGCTTATGAAGAGATATTCATTTGTAGTTTTCTTTTCTTGAAATGTCTCTGATTTTGGTATGAGGGTAATTCTGGCCTCATAAAATGAATCGAAAAATACCTTTTTTTCCTATATTTTCTGAAAGAGTTTATGTGTAAGACTGATATTATTTTTTCCTGAAATTTTGGTAGAATTCACTTGTGAAGCCCTGGGGAATGGAGTTTTCTTTCTGAGGTTTTATTTATTTATTTAATTATTTATTCTCCTTCTTATTTTTTTGACTCAGAGTCTCACTTTGTTGCTTAGGCTAGAGTGCCATGGCCTCAGCCTAGCTCACAGCAAACTCAAACTCCTGGGCTCAAGTGGTCCTCCTGCCTCAGCCTCCTGAGTAGCTGGGACAACAGGTGTGTGCCTCAACACCTGGCTAATTTGTTTTTCTATTTTTAGTAGCTATAGGCTCTCTCTCAACTCAGGTTGGTCCTGAGCTCAAGAAATCCTCTTGTCCCCATAGAGTGCTAGGATTGCGGGCGTGAACCACTGTACCCAGCCTGTGAGAAGGTTTTAAATTATAGATAACAATTTCTTCAACAGATGTGTAATTATTAAGATTTTCTGTTTCTCTTTGTGTTACTTTGGGTAAGATAGATGTATTTATTAAGAAACATGTCAATTTCACCTAACTTGTGAAATTTATAGGCATATAGTTGTTAGCAATATTCCTTTATTATTATTGTAATGTCTGTGGATATATATATATATATATATATATATAATATATATACATTTGTTTGTTTGTTTTTTGAGACAGAGTCTTAGTATGTTGCCCTTGGTAGAGTGCCGTGGTGTCACAGCTCACCACAGTTTGAGCAACCTCAAACTCTTGGGCTTAAGTGATTCTCTTGCCTCAGCCTCCCGAGTAGCTGAGACTACAGGCACCTGCCACAATGCCCAGCTATTTTTTGTTGCAGTTGTCATTGTTGTTTAGCTGGGCCGGGCTGGGTTTGAACCTGCCAGCCTCAGTGTATGTGGCTGGCGCCGTAACCACTGTGCTACAGGTGCCGAGCCTGTCTGTGGAAATATTTGATAGTCTCCTCTTTAATTGATGATAGTGATAAATTGTTTTTGATTTTTCTTCAACAGTCTTGCTAGAGGCTTTAATCTTTCCAAAATAATAAATTTTTGTCCTTGTGTCTTCTTCCTATTGTTGGTTTTTGTATTTGACCATTTTCTACTGTTGTTTTTATTATCATTTTTTTCTATGTCTTTTAGGTTTAATTTGTTCTTTTAAAAAAATCCATTTAAAGAGGATATTCTGTATTATTTTGAAAAAGCAATAGGGCATGCTTAGAAAATTTGTCTTTAATGAATTTTGCGATCTTCTCATTATATTTTTTTAATCAAGAGATTTTAAAGTGACATGACTCTTTATGCAAATTTAAATTCAATTAATTACATATAGTGGGCATGAACGCTGTAGGCAGCAGGAAGAAATTGTAAGGTGGAAAATCCCTATTTGTCAAACCAAACTCCTAAAACAGCACTATAATTTGAAGATAGAAGTATAGTTATATAATTATATATTTCAGGGAATTCTACTGTATAGGTCCTTTTTCTTATAGCCTCTGCCTTAGCCATTATTTGTGAAATTTTGTCTATATCATTGCCGTATTGATCATACATGTCAATTATAAAACATTTTCTCATGATACATTTATCTTAAACCACATTTCTCTAATTCTCTGAGATTAAATATATGGCATGATCAGGTAGATATATTTTGTTATCATAAACTTAAAAAAAAATTATACTAATCTGTATGTGTTCTTTTTTTTTTAACCTGTAATGTAAACTTGTAAGCAAGCATGGTCTTATCTTTTTATTATTATTCTTCTAGCTCACAGTAAGCCTCTCTGAACACTTATTTCAATTTTTAAATGTTTTTCTCATTTACAAAATTTATAATCCATCTTTTTAGTTTCAAAAGAACATGAAGAAACTGATTGTAGAAGTAATTGGTTATGAAAATATTACTTTTAAACACTAATATGAAAGCGTTAACATTTTATTAGTCCTTTTTTTCACTCAATTTTCCAACCAAGCCATTTGTACTCAGGTCAATTAAAATTAAACTATAAGAAGAAACTCTTGGAGCTAGGGGTTGGATAAAAGTGGATACTGTACTATTCCATCCATTTTAGATTATGTTTGAAAATTCCTCTAATACAAAGTTAAAAATGTGTTTTGTGAGCACTTGTATAGAAACCCAAGGAGCTGGGAAAGTTGTATCTTGTCATTGAGATGTCCTGTTTACAAAAATATGTCTCAACACAGACTGATCTAGAGGACCTATAGCATATACAATTTGGAGAGAGAGTTCTTTTTTTTAAAAAAGAATACAAAATGATGTGTAATAAAATTTGGTAAGAGAATATTTATCTAGAACAAAAAAGTCCTTCCAAGTTAGAGAAGCTGACATGTGACATATACTACAATCATAATAAACATGAATAAACTACATTCCTTGACTCTTCCCTACATTCCTTGACTCTTCCTGTGACAATGATTTTGTCATGCTGTTTTCTATAGAAAGAATAAATGATAATTTGGTTGTACTTTTGAACTGTTTGATCAAATTTTCTATTGTTGATAGTTTCTAAGAGTATCTTTAATCTTCATAATTAAATATTTGTATATCATCCACAATTTCAGGATTGTTTCACTTATTTAAATATTTATTTGAATTTCATTCTGCTTTCTATTTTCAAGTTTTGATCCTTATGCAACCAAGCCCATCTCTAAATAGGTAGGAAGTTAGTGTTTAACTTCATAAGCATGTGTATTCTACAGGAACATTTTAAAACTGAAGCTTGGCTTTTAATAAGTCATTCATAACTGTTTGTTATTTCTGATACACTCTGTAGAGCAATTGGTGTTATGATCTGAGGACAAGTCTATATTTCCCACTCTATCTTCTTCACCATTTTAGAGAAGCCACATGTAACTGCTTTGTACTACCACCAACGTACTGGCCCTGCTTATTGGCTGTATGATGAGTCATGCAGTTTCTTAGCTGGGTGCAGAGGCTCACGCCTGTCTGTAATCCCAGCACTCTGGGAGGCTGAGGTGGGTGGATTGCTTGAGCTCAGGAGTTCAAGACAGCCTGAGTAAAGCAAGACCCTGTCTCTGCTAAAAATAATAATAAAGAATATTCACCAAGTGTGGTGGCTTGCGTCTGTAATCCCAGCTATTTGGGAGGCTGAGGCAGGAGGATTACTTGAATCTAGGAGTTTAAGGTTACTGTGAGTCAGGCCGAGGCCATGGCACTTTAGCTGGGGCAATCTCTGTCTCAAAAAAAAATTTTTTTTTCAGTTTTTCTCCTTTCTAGTTCCCTCCTCCACAAGATGGGGGATTTGGAAGCAAAGCAGATGACTGTGGTGGATTTGCAGTGAGAAGGAGCGCATACCTCAGGTGATGGCACTGTGAATTACAAGGGGGAATCCAAATGTTATTCTTTTTGTGATTGTTGTAGTTGTCATCTTCCTCACAGGTTTGTGGTCACCTGATTGGCCATGAGGTGACTCATCTTTGGTAAACCTGGATTGTTTCTTCACTCTCTGCTCTCTGTACAAAACTTCCGATGGGCCCCTCTATATTCTTGTCCTACTTCTTGGAAGTATTTGCTCAACCTTAACTTTTAACTCTGACATCCCGAAGTGCTTCTTTGTTCATTCATCATGTATTCATTCTACAGTATTGAGGTTTATTTAATACCTGGTGCTGTGGTAGGCTCTGGGAATTGCAACAATAGGCTAAAAGAATTTCTGCTCTCTTGAGCTTATGAGTATGATAGAAAGGTAGAAATTAATCAAATAATAGCAAAAACCAATTAAATCAAGGAATGGGAAATAAATTCAGACTCACTTATTCTGGAAAAGAAGGCTTTCCAACCACAGCCCCTTTGCAGTGGAATCCAGATGAAAAACAGGGAGGGAGAAGAAAATTCTCTTGTGTGATGAATCTACCATCACTCCCCCTTTCAGGAATCTGCTTTTCAGGCCTACTTGGGGTCTACGTTTGAAGGCTTTAGGGTGTACTTTTCCTGTGCCCTTATTCCAACAGCAGGTCTTTCAAGTCTAATGCTAAAATATTCTTTCCTGGGTCACAGAATTTATTATATTCTGTGTAGGTCTGACAAGTTCACAAACTCATCCTAGAAAAAGTGCTACATGCCTCAGTGCTGAATATCACTATGGTCACCTCTGAAGTTCTCCCTTTTGGAAGCTATGCACTGATGCCAGTGCTTAGACCAACCTTCAAAGCAATTTTGGAACTCTTTTTCTAGAATGGTCATCAGAGCTGTTGTTGTATGGCACACAAAAACACACAACAATGAACACCACTTAGCAATATACCACCACATGTCCACATGAACACAGCTGTGGGGTGAGGAGAGGTGGCTCACACCTGTAATCCCAGAACTCTGGGAGGCCAAGATGGGTGGATTGCTTGAGGTCAGGAGTTTGAGACCAGCCTGAGCAAGAGTAAGACCCTGTCTCTAAAAATAGCTGGGTGTTTTGGTGGGCACCTGTAGTCCCAGCTACTCAGGAGGCTGAAACAAGAGGATCACTTGAGCCCCTGAATTTGAGGTTGCAGTGAGCTAGGACGCCACGGCACTCTACTGAGGGCGACAAAGTGAGACTCTGTCTAAAACAAAACAAAATCAACCAACCAACCAACCAAACAAACAAACAAACAACAAACCCTACGGCTGGGAGAGACTGATATACCAAAGTTATGAAACTTTGCCGAGTTGCTTGTACAGCGCTGCAGTGTGAGAGCACAGCAGCAAGCTGGCAAACTAAATTGTCACACCTCATGCAACGACAGCTCTAATGGTCGTTGCAGAAAAAGAGTTCTAAAATTGCTTTTCAGCTTGGTCTAGGCACTGGCATCAGGGCATAGCTTCCCAAAGGGAATACTTTGAAGGTGACTGTAACAAGAGTCAGAAATGGGGTATGTGACACTTTTTCTAGGATGAGTTCATAAGCTTAATTGTCAGACCTTGCATTTCACTATTTTATTGTTTTCCAATTAACTTCAGGCAAAGAGCATGGTATTCGGTATTCTAGTACCTAGAAAACCCTTTGTGTCCAAAATTGTGGAATGAAATATTATTTAATTGCAATTTGCTATAGTAAGGCAGCCAGCCATCGAGGCAGGTTATATTTGTGTGTAAATAATTTACTTGCTATTTACAAATAATATTTACATTGCATCTCTTTAGAACGTTTCCTTTTATGAAGACACTTTGTAAGAGAGCATATACTTTAGCATAGTTAAAGAAATTCATACTTTTAATAAACTGCATTATTTAAAACCTGAGTATAACTGGAAGGAACTCTGCCCTTCACCCTTATGAAGGCAGGACGTGGACGTGGTCCGGACAGGGAGCAGATGCATGGTTCTGTTGCTACCCTCTGCTATGAATAATGGTGTGAGAGGATTTGATGTGCTCAAGAAAATTCTGTTTTCAAAGCTCTGGCTGTTTATGCTGTGAGAACCAAGAGCTGGAGTAGATGGGCCTTCAGTGAGCAGAACAATTTAATGAGTGTTGGACTATACAAAATGAGATCTAAGTTTATAGAAGTTTGGAGGGTGGAAAACCAAGCTACTTTGCATACAAAAGCAAGTGGCAATTTTGTTATAAAAGGCTGATAAGGAGGAGAAAGGTGAGGAAAAGGACCTTCGCACCTGCCAGTGGACCTTGAATGTAGGGAAAATGTTGGGAAATTCCCTCTTCAGGAGAAAGGGCATTGCATTTCTAAGAGCGATATGTGTTTGAATTTGTTTTCTGTTCCGGATATACTTAAAGCTTTGCTCTTCACAAACTTTGCACAACACTGGCTTTGTCATGTTCTGGGTGGGTTGAAACTAAGGGAGTTGGGTCCAGTGTGAGGCAGTGTGGGGCAGAATGGAGCAGAGAGACTGAAGGACTGAGAGAGACTGAGTCAGGACTGGGAGCAGAAGTAAGAGGAAGTTCCTCCCTTCCACAAACAGGCCCTGTGCTTTGCAAAATGAAGTGCCTGGGTTCCCTGCTTCTGACTCTCCTGGTCCCCTTGGGAGCTCACAGCTAGCTCAGACCTTCTTGGAATGTCTGTCTTGTGCTCACTCTTCCTGGGACTGTGTTCAGAAACTGGAGTTTGGGAGCTGAGGCCCTAGAGGAAGTTCATCTTAGGTGGCACTGGTGTGTGCTGGGGAGGAGGGGAGGGCGGGCTACTTCTTTTCTCCCCATTAGCAGTGCAACTGCCTTTTGCTCTAACATTAAGCAAAAACAAGCAGGGAACTCATTTTTAGATTTCAGAAAAATCCAAAGGCACTGCTAGAGCCTTCCTTTTGTTTCCTGACAAATAGCTTATTGACACTGAAAACAAAAGGTGTGTTTTCTGGCAGCTGTTTCCGGCTTTCCTTTTGAGGAGAACAGGCTGCCCTGTGGACGTGTTTGGCTTCTACTGTCCAGTGGGTGGCATTTACATGGTTATAAACAAACTTCGGTTATTATGATGTTACTACTGGTAATTATTAATGATAGCAATGGTTAGCAAGTATCTGGGTGCACAAGGCCAAATTATTTTAAAAAAAGGAAAAAAGAAAAAAGGAACGTGTGCGCCTCTTCTGACCTTTAACAGACTCTACATCTCACAGCTTTGCTCCCTCAGGTACTTTGTTCAATTTAACCCCCAAAGAGCAACACAACTAGGACACATCTGTACATACCTGAAGTAGCTGCAGCTACACACATGTGCACATATCCCCTCATTCACATATATGTGTGTCTCTGTGCCATGTACGCATTAAGATTAGATAGTAGAGTTTAAAATTTTTTTTTATTGCTACCCAATAAATGTGCATGTTTTTAGGGTACCTGTTATAATTCGATACATTCATATGACATGCAAGGATTAAATCAGGACAACTGAGCTATCCATCACCTTCAATATTTATCTTTTCTTTATGCCAGGAACATTTGAATTATTCTCTTCTAGCTGATTTGACATGTTCAATAGGTTAATGTTAACAGTAGTCACCCTACTAGACAGTAGAGATTTTGCTCTGCCGGGTGTGTTTGCCAAAAATGAAAGACAATTTCATTTAAGTGTTTTGGTTTTAATATGGATTTAAACAGTATCTATGAAAAAAATCAAAACTTAATTATTTCTTGTAATGAAAAATATTTCTTTTTATATATAGTTGTTTTCATAAAACATCACGTTTCCTGTTAAATGGGTATTCTACCTTTTTCCTTGGCTAAAGAACTGTAACTCCCAATATCCTTGGAGGATGCTTGTAGCTTCTGGTGTTTTGCATTTCCATACACATCAGTGATAGAAACTAGTGAAGCTGATGGGCATTGTTCTTTTCTTTTCTTTTTTCTTTTCTCTTCTCTTCTCTTCTCCTTCCTTCCTCTTTCTTTTTTTCCTTTCTTTCTTTTTTTTTTTTTAGACAGAGTCTCACTGTTGCCCCAAGCCAGAGTGCAGTGGTATCATCACAGCTCATAACAACCTCAAACTCTTGGGCTTGAGCAATCCTCTGGCCTCAGCCTCCCAAGTAGCTGGGACCACAGGCATGCACCACTATACCTGTCTGGTTTTTCTATTTTTAGTAGAGGTGGGGTTCTCTCTCTTGCTCAGGCTGGTCTCTAATGTCTGTGCTCAAAGCAATCCAGATGACTTGGCCTTGCAGAGTGTTAGGATCACAGGTGTGAGCTACCATGACTGGCTTGTTTATTTTATTTATTTATTTATTTTTTGCAGTTTTGGCCGAGGCTGGATTTGAACCCGCCACCTCCAGCATATGAGGCCAGCTCCCTACTCCTTTGAGCCACAGGCGCTGCCCATAGAACTTGGCCAACATGCTGTTGGGAAATCTAGATACTGGCTTCAGTCCTAAAATAAAGCGTGATTCTTACTCCTCTCCTCCTCTCAAAGATTATATGCAGTTTTTCGCCATAGCTCTCTTTATTTTGCAGATTTCTTTGATCTTAGAAGCACACAGGAAAACCCTCTGGAATTCCACCTGTCACACACTGCTGCCTACTATGAGTAATTTGAAAAATGCATTCTTCCTTCTCTCTACTTTCTGTTGTTTTTCTACTTTGCATTTATCACATTTGAACATATAGAATAATTCATTTATTTATTTCATTTATAATTTGTCTTTTCTCTATTAGCATGTGAGCTCCGTGAAGGGAAGGATTTTTGTTTGTTTTATTTACTTTGTTGCTAAGTGAACTGAATGGTGTTTGGCACACAGTAGGTGATCAATAAGCACTTGTTGAATGAAAAGTGAATGATGAATAATTGCACAGTGGTAAGTCGTGGTTTAGGCTTTATCATCAGATCTTATTAATTTATCTCTCCCTTGATATTCCAAGATTCTCAAAAGAAATGTAACATACGCTTCTTTTGCTTTTTTATCTTTTCTTTATATAGTAAGTGTTTTTAAATGACTTTAGACAAGTTAAATTTAACAGATTTTTATTGGGTAAAGAATGATTCTCCATTTGAGCAGGCCCAGATCCAGAATAGATTCAGAGAGACTCTGGTGCTGCCGCATGGTCAGAGAGAATTTATGGACAGAAAAAGGAAAGTGAAGCACAGAAAACAGAAGTGAGGTATGGAGAGAAATAGCCAGATTGATTAGATGTCAGTGTTTGCCTTCTTGAAACACATTTTGAAAACATAGCTGCCTGTGATTGGCCCAAACTTGTTGACTGGTACCAGAGTAGGTTGCAATGTGTTTACACATCCAATTTGCTTACATTTCACTAAGTATGAAGAACGCTTCTCCCTGAGCTTAACATATATAAGGAGGCAGCCTGAGGCTAAACAATTTAACATTACTATGCAGTTAATGTTACTAACCTATTTTCATCATAAAAGCCCTTAGAAGAGTATATAATTATTAACCCATAGGTAATAAGAAGATTAAGGTACCTTCAAGATACTTACACTATTTCATTTGGGATAAAAGATTTCATGAAGTGAAGTGAGGCCATAGGGCATCAGTTAGTGTTCAAATGGTAAGTACCATGGCTGGAATTTAGATGTAAGCCCCTCATTTTGCTGGTGTTTATTCTGATGGTGGGTGTGTGTGCTTTATCAGTCGTAAAATATTTTAAATATTGCCTCTAATATAGGTAAACAGAAGACAGATGCTCCCCTTTTATTCTTTTTGTAAGAGAAACCTTAATCTAGGACACACAAACTGGGCGGCTAATTCCAAAGGATGACATTATTGGCCCTTCTTGAGATGGGACACCCACTGTTAGCTGATTCAACATTTGGTTATGATCTTTTCCATGAAGGTAAATCTCAAGGAACAAGATATCTTGTACATCATTAAAAAACACTCAGCTCACACCGATAATCCTAGCTCTGAGAGGCTGAAGGGGGAGGATCTCTTGAGCTCAGGAGTTTGACACCAGACAGAGCAAGAGCAAGACCTTGTCTGTACTAAAAATAGAAAAATTAGCCAGGCATGGTGGAAAGTGCCATAGTCCCAGCTACTCTGGAGGCTGAGGCAGGAGGATTCCTTGAACCCAGGAGGTTGAGCTGAGGCCAAGATATTCTAGCCTGGGGCAACAGAGTGAGACTCTGTCTCAAACAAACAAACAACAACAACAACAAAACCCAGTAATTCAAATCAAGTAGGATGACATAAAATATCATTCATGACACTGGGAATTAAAATTCTTTACAATAAAGTAAATTAAAAAATGTCTTTAATTTTTTTCTTCTTGGGTTGAGAAAGGAAACTGTTTATGAGAGGAGATAACTAGTTTTTTTGTCAGGTGTTGGTGTTGGTGTAGAAAACCAAGGGAGGCAGTCATTTCTGAAATTAGTGCTCTGTATAATAATCTTTAAGAAGTATACTATTGCCCCGGCATGGGGGCTCATGCATTCTGAGAGCCAAGGCAGGAGAATTGCCTAAAGTCAGGAGTTCAAGACCAGCCTGAGCAAGAGTAAGACCCTATATCTACCAAAAATAGAAAAAATTAGCAGAGCATTGTGGTCAGTGCCTATAATCCCAGCTATTTGGAAGGCTAAGTTAGCAGAAGGATAGCTTGACCCCAGGAGTTTGAGGTTGCTAGGAGGTATGATGATGCCACTGCACTCTAGCCAGGGCAGCAAAGAGAGAATCTGTCTCAAAAGGAAAAAAAAAAAAAAAGTATAGCACTGCTCAAAAGCTCATCCATATAAAAAATAAAAATGAGTTGAACATTTTCAGTGTTTTGTGAAGTACGATATTTTCCCAGGCATCATAAGGATGTGACAAAGATAAAAACTAATGATTACCTTTTAACTTTAACCCCCTTAGTCTAATTTCTAGGAAAAATATTATCACAAATATTCTACAGAAGCAAAGAAGATGGGTTAAAATTTACATTTGTATGATATTTCAGGCTCGATGATTAGAAATTTCATTATATGTGTACCCATTTTGTTTTTTATTTTAAAAGAGAAATCAACATTAGCATACAAATAGGATGGTTATGAAACAGAAAGCTTGTCTGAAATTCATTGTATTCTTTGTAAGAAGCTGCATACTTTTGATTACTGACTCAGGGAAGTGGGTTATAACCAGATTCTTTTACAAACAGTCATCTCCCTTAATGAGGAAAGCATAAATTATTCACCTTACTTCCTTTCTAAAGAAGTTCCTTCAAAATTCCCCTTTTATGATGACTGTGAAGGTGAATAACAGTAACAAAAAGGCTTTATCAAATGCTACAGGCAGGGAGCTTCCTGGTTTCTTTTTTTTTTTTTTTAATGTTTTATTTTTATTTTTTGTTTTCCTTTTTTTATTAATTTTAAATCATAGCTGTGTACATTAATGTGATCATGGGGCACCATACATTGGTTTTATAAACAGTTTGACACATTTTCATCACACTGCTTAATATAGCCTTCCTGGCATTTTTTTAGTTATTAAGTGTTTAGTTATTTAGTGTTAAGACAGACTCAAGTCCAAACCTCTGATACTGAATGTGACATTGTCACTTTCTCACACTTTCTTTACATGTGTGCACGCTCTGATATGCTTGTATTTTGAAGGACAGAAAAGTCAAGTTTTAGTTTTGATGTTGACATTCATATGCAAGTGTTCTCTTTGAGAGAAAAGAGAGAGGTCAGATTGGAATCTGTGGTTTAAGGCCAATTAACCTCAGAACTTGTGCTGCAACTGGCTCATGGCAGATAAAGCTTTTCCCTCAAGCCCCTTACACTGTAAACTTTGTGGCAAGCACAGATGAGAGATTACTTGAAAACACAGGCATTATCTAAAGTTCAATGTTCAGCATAAACCAAGAGACTATATAATACGTCCACGTGGCAGTACATGTGTATTAATTGTTTCATCAACAAGTCTTTGTTTAACAGCTCCGTAGGGCCTACGGCTGGGGGCTTGGGGCCAGAGATATGTGCATGTATCTCCCATGCAGTTCTTGTGTTGGGGAGGTCTGCAGTCTCAAGTCAACACAAGGAATAATCTAAAAAATAAAAACAAAATAAGCAGTACTAGCTTTTATGCCAAACCAGAGTGGTACTCACTGAGTCCTGTAGCAATTCTGAGTAGGCAAGTTTAAATAATGCTCCTGGGCGTAGTAGTAGTACTGCATGTTTAGGCGGAGCAAAGAGTTGATGCAGGGAAGATAAAGTTGAAGAAATGACTAGTGTCCAGATGGTTTAGGGTCTGAATTTCCAGGTTAATAGGGGTCTTATTCCATGAGCAAATCCCCCCTTATTTATGTGTACGTATTGATGAGATGGTGATCTTGTAGTGAAGATGTGAGAAAGGGGGGAAGAGACTGAGATAATGCCCATAAAACTTGCAGCAACAGTGCCTGGCTCCTTGGACATGATCAATAAATACAAGCTATTAATGTTAAAGAGAACTGGTAGTAAAATATTGTCATAATCCAAGTGGTGATATTGAATTAGACAAAGGTTACCATGGGGGAGAATGGAAAGGATAGAATGAATAGCAAAATACACATAAGTATTGTTTTTTACTTTGCCCTTGTTGTGCTGTGCGAGTGGGAAAGAGTAGCAAGGGTAGCTTACTGGGAGCCAAGGGCGATGCTGTGTGGAGGAGATTTTGTAGAAGGGGAGAGAACCGATTACCTGGACAGGAAGGAATCTCACAGAGGCTTTCCTGGTAATGTTGCTGAAACACAGATAGATGCAGGTGAGTCACACAGATGCATAAAAGCCCAACGGGGACATGAGTCCAAGACTTTCATTTATTTACTTATTTATTTTTTGAGACAGAGTCCAGCTTTTCATTTAGATATGATAAATGACTAAATGCGATTATGAGTGTGCAAACTGTAGGCATCTTGCAAATGTTAGTGCCACTGACACCTTCCAAAACTACCTTGATGAGGACATGAGGTGCTCTCATCCATTGTTACATAAGTAACTCTGATGACCATGTTAAAGACACTCATCCCTAACCCTGAGCTCCCACTGGCTCATTTCCAGGTTACTTTCCCCATGGCTGGTTATGCCAAATTGATGCACCCACTTTCCTTCCTACCTTTTCTGAGAGGATACAGGCATACAGGCCTTTTTCTGGGAAAGGCTTTGACAGCTTATTTTTTCAGCTTCTGTCTAGAGTGCTCCAAGGCCAGTAGAGTTGGTTTTTTGGGAGACACTAGGAAAAGAAATTATATGTTAACTTTGGTAAAACCTTAGCCAGCAGTTGCTGGGCATGACTTTCCTCTTTAAAAAGTGCAAAAGGAAATGAACCCCATCTGATTGGAATTATGAGTGACCCAGGTATCTGCACAAGTGACCTAGAGACTTGTGTAAGTCACTGAGGCAGACCAAGACTCTACTGGATAAAAGGACAAAATGTTAAAGGACCACATCTATATGTTGAGTTCCCTAAATTTTAATAAATGTATATTATTTAAATGTTGACATTCCATAACATTGCATAAATTCCGTTTTTTTCCCCAAAGTTTTACTTTAGGTATTTTTTGTAAAATAAGTTAATTGTGTTACAGCTTTCCTTTGCCTTTTTGGATTAGTAAAATAGTCTACTGCCACCTGGTGGCAGCACTTCCTAGTCAATACAGGACAGAAGAGTCACTCTGGACAAGGCTGTCACTACAAACCCAGAGAAGTGACGTCATGTTCACATACATGTGTTCACCCATGTTTCATTATTATGTTAAATTATCTAAAACCAAACACATAATTTCCATTTTCAAGTAATTCTTTTAAAACAGGTGATTAAGTATGAAATGTTAGATTTCCTTACATACTAAGGAAATGTTTCTGACATTTCACTTTGACACTTCTTGCTTTATTTTTATTGGGAAGGTACATCTCATTCTTTCAAGTGCACATTTTGGCTTGTGATTATGTTTCAATTTTTTAAGAGCAATTTTTGTGAACTAAGTCAAAATTTGTGTTATTTTCCATCATGGATAAGTAAAAAATTTGTGTTATTTTCCATCATAGACCCAAGACAGCACAGACAGCTTGAAATATCAATGAAGTATTGGGAAGGATGTGTGGCTAATGTGTGCATAGTACCTCATTGGTTTGTGAAGTTTAATTTTGGTGATTTTAATTTTGAAAACAAGTCACATGGGAAACTTGAGATCAAGGTGGATAACGATGGTGGTTAAAACTGTAGTGGGAGCAAATCCATATTAATCTATGCATGAATTAGCAGCAAGTTTTGACAATACTATTTAACATTATTGGACCATTTGGAACAAATCAGCCCAGTAAAGAAGCTGGATACATGGGTTCTGAATGAATTAAATGAGTGTCAGAGAGAAATTTTCTTGAAACTTGCCTTTCGTTGCTGTCATGACATAAAGGCAAGGTTACCTTTTCTATACTGTATTGTTATATGTGATGAAAAATGAATTCTTTTTGACAAGTGCAAGCTTTCAGCACAATGGTTGGCTGAAAATGAAGTGCTGAAACACAATCCAAAACCAAATATTCATAAAAAAAATAATGGTGTCTGTGTGTTGGTTCAGTGCTAGTATGATCCACTACAGCTTCATGAAACCTGGTTGATGGATTGCAGAGGATGTCTACGGCAGCCAATCAGACAAAGTGTTGAGGATGCTTGTGATGAATAGCTGAGATGAGCCCACAGAGACAGGCCAGTTCTCTTGCAGGACAATGCTTGATCACACGTCACACGAGCAACACTGCTCAAACTACAGAGGCTGGACTTGGAAACTCTCTGTCATCCACCATATTCCTCAGAGCTTACACCCACGGACTTCCACTTCTTCCAGGCTTTGGGCCACTTCTTGCAAGGAAAAATATTCAATTCTCAACAAGCTGTGGGAAATGCCGTTCGAAATTTCATCACCTCTCACTCTCTAGGGTTCTTCACATAAACAGGCGACTGCTGCGATGGCAACACTGCGTTGCTAGTTTAGGTGCATACTTTGATTAATTGCATTGCTTCTTGTGTGAGATGTAATAAACTAAACTTTTGATTCAAAATTGGACATTTCATATTTGATGATCTAGTGTTTATCGAGCATGAATGTACCCAGACATCAAGCACTTTATACCCATTGTTTTTCCTAATCTAAAAATAAGGCTAGGAGGTAATTATTATTATTTCCCTTACAAATGAGGAAATGGAGGCACAGAGAGATGAAATAACTTTCCCAATGAGATGCTGTAACTCTTAACTGTTATTATTCTCTCCTTTCTGAAGTGTTTCAGTGCGTATTGTCATTTAGTAACTCAGATTTGGAAACCTGGTGTGACACTGGACCTTCCATCTGCTTCACTGCTCATCTGTAGTCTTTCCATGTTCCTTTGGGAGTTTTCCTGTATCTATTAAGACTGCCGAAGTTTCTAGCCCAGACCTTTACCACATGTAGATTTTTGTAACATATTCCTGACTGACCTCTTTTAGTTTTTTACATTTAAGTAAATTTTAAAGTGATCTACAACATTTTATTATAAACAATCAAAGTGTACAAAAGAATGCAGAATAAAAAGTGAAAGTCCTCCGTCATCAATTCCATCACCTCTCACTAATCCCCAGAGAAGCAAACACATATAACTTTTGCTTTGTGGTTTAAAATACAAATAGACCTATAAAATTTTTATTACTTCGCAATTTACATTTTTTTATCCAGTAATGTGTCACAAATCTCTCTTTGTCAGTGCTGCAGAGTTTACTCACAGCAGACACTTAATAAATGTTTGCAAAATTAATTTTAGATTTCAATCGCATACTCTTTTTATACAAAATGGGTGTGATAGTTTTTGTTCTTTTTTCATCTAATTGAAGCATTTCTTTCTTCCGGGCTATAGGTCATCATGGGTCTCCTCTCTTTCTTGGTTATTATTAATCAAGATCTTTTCCATGGCCTGGTAGGGCAATAAATATTATTTTCATTAAATATCAAAAAAGTATGTTTGTTCCATCATTTTAGTGGATAAGTTTTCAAATGTGGAAGTGCCATATTCTAACTTTTTCTTTTCTGTCTTGTATCGATTTCTAATATGCTTCCTATTTCTGTGTATGAGTACTTCTCAAACTTTAGTATGCATCAGATTCACTTGGGGAATTTATTAAATCCAAGATTTCTAGGCCCTGCTCATACAGCAGGTACAGGGTGAAACCTGAGAATTTCTGTTTCTAATAAGTTTTCATGTGATGCTGATGCTTCTTATCTAGGGGACACTTTGGGGTCACTCACTTAAATGACTCTCCTGTGATGGTTTATATTTCCGCAGATAATCTTGTTTCCTTCTCAGTACTCAGTTGACTGCATACAAGAACTGTAGCTTAAAAAGTGGTTGAAATTGGCTGTGTTGGAGGCCTGGGGTCTACTGTACCCTTACAGAAAGCAGCGGGCAGGGGCTCTAAATGGCAGCACTTACGGGAACAATGGTCCTGCCAACCATTCAGATCTCAAATTAAGGAACACTTTCCACATGTACAAGGAGTGGAACAAGCTATGGTTGGCCCATTGGTTTCTACTTCAGCACACGCTCCAGAGATCGCAATCCACGGCAGTGACATCACCTCTGAGTAGGAAGGATGGCATTATACTGCCACTACCTCCAGAAAACAATTATTTATTTATTTTCTTCATTTCTTGATTGGAGCTCAGCCAAGTAAAATTCCGGGTATTAAGGGAGCTGACGCATTCAGTAAAATATTTATATTTGTTTCATTGTTACTATGGATTCAACACTGGTGTGATTCGCCTTGTAAAGTGATTGCACCAATCTGTTATATGAAAGTCCAAAATTGTTGAGACAGAAAAGGATTTAAAAAAATTAATTATAGAGTTCCTCTCCAAATGTAGTAAAACGACCTTATCTTCAATCATTTGATTTACAAAAACTGCTTATTCATACATTGGGCACAGGAAACACATCTCTTATGGACTTGATTGTCCAAAATACCAATGTATCCTACGTACATTAAACCAATATAATAGGGTATTTATTCTTGAGGATAATGAGATATAGAAGATATAATTATAAGTCTGAAGAATTTGATTTGCCAGATAAATTGCAGTTCTTATAAAGGTTTACTTATTTATGTTTTGATCAAATGTTTCGATGTTGATACATAAACAACTGTCAATGTTGTATGAGTCAGGAAATGTTTGATGTCAATGCTCTTTGGGTCAGGAAAATGCAGTTCATCAGTACATTTGATCCATGTTGCTTTTTTGCTTGAAATACTTGTGTGCAAAAATTTTGCCATTTCTTGAAATGGACTTAAACGCATGCCTGAGTACTTTAACCACAAGCTTTTATTAATGGTGCATGTATCCATAAAACTATGTGTAGTTTAAAAAAATGCATTTGTGTAAACTTCATATAAATCTTGTTGCAGTGGTATGTATAATTTTTTTTCAATTTTTTATCCTCAAACTATTTATTTAGAGATGGTGTCTTGCTGTATTTTTAGGGTGTAGTACAGTGGCTATGCACATGTCTAATCATGGTGTACTACATCCTTGAACTCCTGGGCTCAAGCAGTCCTCCTCCTTCAAACTCTGAGGCTGGGACTGCAGGCCATGCCATTATACCTGGCTGTTGTTTTAATTTCTGTATGGTATTCTATTTCATAGCCACAACTAAGTAGTCTGTTTATCTATTCTCCTACAATGGACATTTAGGTTGTTTCCAATTTTTCAATGTTAGAATTCTTCACTGAATATCCCTATAGCATATCTCCTTGGCACAGAAGGCATTTAGTCAAGAAGTGAAATTGAATAGTATACAAATATTTGTCTTTACTAGAGAGTGCCAAGTTTCTCTCTGTATTAGTGGTACCAAATTATATTGTCACTAGTTATGTAAGAGTTTTGTTTCTCATTTTCCACAATACCTAAAAATGTGAGAGTTTTAATTTTGAAAAATGTGAAGTCGTATTTCATTGTAGTTTCTATATGTAATATTCTTCATATTCCTAATTGCCAGTGCACAGAAAGGCTGTGTTTCTTTCCATATTTTTGTTAATTATTTGGATTTTCCTTTTCTGTGAATTTTCCAGTGATATCTATGCCAAATTTCTACCGTGTTTTCTTTTTCTTATTGATTTATTTCTTAATAGAATATAAACACTAATCCTATTTTTTGGCTATATACCTTGAAAATATTTTCTTCATGTTTGTAGCTTGTCTTTCAATTTTATTTCATGGTAATCTAGTTGGTGCAAAAGTTTTTCATTGTGATGCAATAAGTATTGTCAATCCTTTCCCATTAAGGTTTATATGCCTTTTTTGTCTTGCCTGAGAAAACGTCCTTATTACATGTCCTCAGAAAGTTTTGAAGTTTGTCTTTTACAATGGGTCTTTAACCTCTGTGGCATTATTGTGTATGCTATAAGTATCAAGTTTTTTCCATATGGGCCGGGTGTGGTGGCTCACGCCTGTAATTCTAGCATTCTGGGAGGCTGAGGCAGGTGGATTGCCTGAGTTCAGGAGTTCAAAACCAGCCTGAGGAAGAGGGAGACTCTGTCTCTACTAGAAAAATAGAAAAACCAGGCAGGCATTGTGGCAGGTGCCTGTAGTCCCAGTTACTCTGGAGGCTGAGGCAAAAGGATTGTTCAAGCCTAAGAGTTTGAGATTTCTGTGAGCTATGATGACACCATGGCACTCTACCCAAGGAGACAGAATGAGACTCTATCTAAAAAAAGAAAAAAATTCTACATGGATTGTTAATAGTACCAGCATTACTTATTTAATCATCATCCTTTCATAACTAATTTGTATATTTTGATCTATGAGTTTTTATCATGTTTTTGTATTTTATTTTGACTTATTTCTGCAATAGTACAAAATATGCATTTCTATTTTTCTATGAATTAGTTACATGACCACTTGAGAATATTTCTATGCCTTCCATGCTTTCAGCTGGATAAACAATGGTCTACGCACATCAGTTTGGTCTCTGGTACTGGATCAACGGAGCAGTCATTAGTAGGTCTACCAGTTGTTTCCAGTTCTCTGCCTTCTGGGAAATGGTTGAATTTTGCATTCTCTCCTCCTTGTGTTTAGGCATGGCCATACAACTTATTTGCCAATGGGTTCATTCCTGAGGAGAAGCTTTAAAAGCAGCTCTAGAAACCAGCCTGTGATTTTCCATATTGTCTAATCATGGCTCAGAATTATGGAAGCATGGATAGAAACTCCCTGAGTGAGAAAGACGGGCAGAGCCCTGAATGATCTTTTAAAGACTTTGATCTGAGTGAAACAATTACTCTCCCCTGTCTTAATTTACTAGGATATTTGTAGTTGTTCATTACTTTAAGATGACCTAGCAAATCCTAGCAGATCTAATATGGTGTAATTTATGTAATAACTCAATAATTGGGAAAATGATAAGCAAACACCCTACATTTGTTAGAAGATAATGTTTATATGTCAATGTCTCTCCATTTTTTCAATTCTTTCCCTTCAACTTCCTTCCAACTGCATCACTTTTGGTGCACTAATTTTCTTCAATACTCATGACCTGTTGATCAATTTTGAGTTAACTTTTAATAGCCTGTGTTTCATTTCCTTCAAGCCTGCTTTTCCTCCTTGGGGCATTTACATTATCAAAGATGATGCCTAAAAAGATCATTGTTTTACCTAAAATCTTTAATAGTGATGATCATCTTTACGGCCTTATTTTGATGAGGGGTCATTTGTGAAAAGCAGATGTTCTCAGCATCTGGTTTCTACCATTTTGATGCACATTTTAGACTGATTCTGATATTAAAGATCTGTGATTCTTTGCTGGGGCTGATCATGTTCACAAAATTTTGTGTTTAGTATCTGATTTCTGGGATGGTAAGGATGAGAGGAAAACAACAAGACATGGAGGTGGCACTTGGTGCCCTTGGAGGTGCCATCTAAAAAGTGCATTTGTGTAAACTTCATATAAATGCTCTTGCAATGCTCTTGCTTTTTTCAATTTTTTTGTACCTGAACTATTTATTTATTTATTTAGAGATGGTGTCTTGGGCACCATTCTGGAATGTAGCAGGCTTACATGGAAGCCTGTGCTAGGGCTGTGGATTTGTAGGACAGCAGAAGGCATAGGGTCTCTCAGACAGAATGCAGGGTGAGAAGGGGCATAGCAGTTAGCATCAATCAGATTCCTGCTTTGCAATTTTTTTTAAAAATGAATTCTGGTGTGGATTACAGACATCCTGAAAAGTCATCTCAAGTGTCAGAAGCTACCATTATATTTGCAATAGTTTCACTAAAGCACATTAAGCTTTTTTGATGTTAAAATACTATCTTGCTAAGCTTCTTGTTCCTAAAATGACTGTTGATTGGTTAATTGAAGTTTACATATCTCTTTTTAGGTGGTTCTTTGGAGCAATCAAAAGAACAGATGCAGAAAAACAACTATTATATTCAGAAAATCAGACAGGTGCCTTTCTCATCAGAGAGAGTGAGAGCCAGAAAGGAGACTTCTCTCTTTCAGGTATGGGTGTTGTTTTGTGTGATTCAAGTATGGGTTTGAGAGTCTGCAGTTACGTGCTTGTGAACACGAACGTTTCAATTTTAAATTTACCTATTTCTTACCTTTAACAATTGCACCAATGTTCAATCTATTGAATTACTTAAGAGTAATATAAAAACCAGAAGAAAAAATATTATCTATGGTTATAAGTCTCTATAAGCAGTTCTACATACATGTACTATGCATATGAAGTAGAAGACACATAGATATGGCTGTATTTCTCACTTTTGCATCTAGGATCCTTTTAAAATAAGCAAGAAGCAAAACTACACTGTTCCAAAATTGGTCTTCTCACAATATAATATTTTTTCTTAATGCATTTCACTTGTCTTTGCCTAGTAAACAGAAAGTGAATTGAAATGCTTAATGCAAAGGCATTTAAGTAAACCCATAACATGTACAATCTGGTCAAAGTAATTTTTTATGTAAGCGTTGAGTACATGTTTACACAGCCCTAGGAAAAAGGAAGCACAGTAGACCTGAGAAATATCTTTTTTTTTTCAATTAAATCATAGCTGTGTACATTAATGCCATCATGGGGCACCATACACTGGTTTTATAGACCGTTTGACACATTTTCATCACACTGGTTAACATAGCCTTCCTGGCATTTTCTTAGTTATTGTGTTAAGACATTTATATTCTACATTTACTAAGTTTCACATGTACCCTTGTAAGATGCACTGCAGGTGTAATCCCACCAATCACCCTCCCTCTGCCCATCCTCCCCCCTCCCTCCCCTCCCTCTCCCCCTTCCCCATATTCTTAGGTTATAACTGGGTTATAGCTTTCATATGAAAGCCATAAATTAGTTTCATAGTAGGGCTGAGTACATTGGATACTGTTTCTTCCATTCTTGAGATACTTTACTAAGAAGAATATGTTCCAGCTCCATCCATGTAAACATGCAAGAGGTAAGGTCTCCATCTTTCTTTAAGGCTGCGTAATATTCCATGGTGTACATGTACCACAATTTATTAATCCATTTGTGGATCGATGGGCACTTGGGCTTTTTCCATGACTTAGCAATTATGAATTGGGCTGCAATAAACATTCTGGTACAAATATCTTTGTTATAATGTGATTTTTGGTCTTCTGGGTATATACTTAACCTGTTTTCCCCAAAATAAGACAGTGTCTTATTTTAAGGTGTGCTCACAAAGATGTGCTAAGTCTTATTTTCAGGGGATGTCTTATCTTTCCTGTAAGTAGGTCTTATTTTCGGGAAAACAGGGTAGTAGAGGAATTATAAGATTGAATGGCAGATCTATTTTTAGATCTCTAAGTGTTCTCCAAACATCTTTCCAAAAGGAATGTATTAATTTGCATTCCCACCAGCAGTGTAGAAGTGTTCCCTTTTTTCCACATCCATGCCAACATCTCTGGTCTTGGGATTTTGTGATATGGGTTAATCTTACTGGAGTTAGATGATATCTCAAAGTATTTTTGATCTGCATTTCTCTGATGATTATGGATGATGAGCATTTTTTCTTATGTCTGTAGGCCACGCACCTGTCTTCTTCAGAGAAGTTTCTCTTCAAGTCCCTTGCCCAGCCTGCCATGGGATCACTTGTTCTTGTCTTGCTTATACGTTTGAGTTCTCCGTGGATTCTGGTTATTAAACCTTTGTCGGAGGCATAACCTGAAAATATCTTCTCCCATTCTGAGGGCTGTTTGCTTGCTTTACTTACTCTGTTCTTGGCTGTGCAGAAGATTTTTAGTTTGATCAGGTCCCAGTAATGTATTTTTGAAGCTGCTTCAATTCCCCCGGGGGTCCTCCTCATAAAATACTCACCCAGACTGATTTCTTCAAGGGTTTTCCCTGCACCTGAGAAATATCTTTAAGAGTTACAGGTTGAGGGAGATAAAAAGGTTGGATGAAAACCTTCCTAATGGATATAGTGAACACAATTGGGTTATGGGCACACTTGCCTCAATCATATTAAAATTGATACATATAACCCAAAACATTGCATCTTGTAATATTTTGAAATTAAAAAAAAAAGTGTTATAGGTACCTACATGTAATGTATGTCTCTGCTTTAAAAAAAGTCTGTTTTTTGGTATACATTACCATGCTGCAGAATGTCTTTTCCTAAAAGAGACTCTACACTTGTTCATCTCTGTATGTGAGACTTTTCTGATCTCTGTATTGTCTAGCTCATCATTTGTATTATTATATCCTTTAAGTATGTATTGTTTCTCCAACTAGATGCAAACTTTACAGGGGAATAGACTGCGCTCTCTTTTTTCCTGTTGCCCTAAAATAAATGCTTATTAAACACCCCACCCACGTACCTCATTGTGCCTGCCCGCCTCTCTGGGCTGGAAGTCAGGGAGGCCTCCACAGTGCCATCTAGAGGCAGGCCCTGAGCGCACACGTACTGGGAACTTCATCTGACCTACAGTCTGACCAGGCTCTGTGTACTTGGTACTCATTATCCTTCCACAAAGCTGGTGGTCCCAAATGTCAGGGAAGGCGGGTTGGAGCTGGACACAGTCAAGGGCAGGTTTTACGGAGGGTCCATACTTCAGTTCCTGCCCATTCTGGCACTGAGTTAATTTTGTTTTCCAGAATTGTGTGCATTCAGCATCACTACTACCTAGTTCCATGGATTAGAGGGTAGACAATGCTGTTGCCATTCTCAAAATATGCCTAAGTATGATGTATCACTGACCTTTTTTATGTTGCTCCTATACTCAGGCCAAAAATAAAAATTTTGAATGACTGATATGGGATAAGTATTAGCCATTCAGAACAAATGCCTCACTAACCTGGGACTTCACACCAATGAACCTCTGTATGTACCCAGACGACAAGTGAATATTTCATATGGTAACATTTTTATGATTATGAAAGAAATATAAAAACTTTTATATAAACAGAATAGCTTAAAGAATAATCATCTATCCTCAAGAACAATTCTATCAAAAGAATAATCATATACATTAGAATATCACTCTCTGAAGGTATATTTTAAATATTGGAATACATTTCCTATGAGTGTTTTCAAAAATTCTTGACTTATAAGTATAATTTAAGTATAATTTTTGACTTATAAGTTTAATTTACACACATATACATGCAAACTCACATCCTCATATGCAAAAAACAAAATTGAGATAATCTTGTAAATAATGAAATACATGTGTGTATACACATGTATATATACATATGTGTATGTGAATATACATATTAACATGTATGCATACACATAGTATGCACATATGTGTGTGTAATATGAATGCGGATTCTTTTTTTTTTTTTTTGTAGAGACAGAGTCTCACTGTACTGCCCTCGGTAGAGTGCCATGACGTCACAGGACTCACAGTAACCTCTAACTCTTGGGCTTAGGTGATTCTCCTGCCTTAGCCTCCCGAGCAGCTGGGACTACAGGCGCCCGCCACAACGCCCGGCTATTTTTTTGTTGCAGTTTGGCCGGGGCTGGGTTTGAACACGCCACCCTCGGCATATGGGGCCAGCGCCCTACTCACTGAGCCACAGGCGCTGCCCTCTTTATTTCTTTTCCTTTTTTTGAGACAGAGTCTCACTATGTCACTCTTGGTAGAGTGCTGTGGTGTCACAGCTCACAGCAACCTCTAACTCTTGGACTTAAGTGCTTCTCTTGCCTCAGCCTCCCTAGTAGCTGGGACTACAGGCACTCGTCACAACGCCCAGCTATTTTTTTTTTGTTGTTGTTGCTGTTGTCATTGTCATCCAGCAGGCCTGGGCTGGGTTGGAACCCGCCAGCCTCGGTGTATATGGCCTGCACCCCACCCAGTGAGCTACAGGTGCTACCTCTATTCTTTATTTCTATCTTGCAATATATTGTGAAAATTTTTGTGTATCCTTTAACATTTTCCCCCACTATTATTTTTAGAAGTCACATAACTTTCTATTGTTTGAATGAATCATCATTTATTCAACCTATTTAATATTTTGTGTATTTTCATTATTTTGCTGTTATACCATAGGGTATCGTGGACATGCTTGGAGATAAATATTTGAATATTTCCATGAGCATATTGTATTCAGAGGAAGAAAATTGAATCTTTCTGAAATCTCTATGCTTAATAAAAAGACGTATAAGAAAATTCCTTTTAAAAATTCATCCACGTTTGTTTATTTGACTTTTCCAATATTTATATATCAAATTAAGTGGCAGTTATTTAGCCAAAAGCTAGATTAAATGTTTTGATTAATATATATAGAGGAATGATATTTCCACAAAGAAAACAAACTAAAAGTAGAATTACCCAAGTCATATCTTTGAATAATGCCTAGGGTACAGTGACTGTTTGGAATACTCTCTAAGTAGGATATTACGGAACAAAACAGCTTTGCAGGCTTAGAACAAAATTACCAGGATATTGGCTGATATGTGCTATGAATACTCCAGCGCTTGCTTAGGGATTTAGGAAGCTTTGTAGGCCTTACATAGAGACTAGCATACCATTATAGATTCTCTTTCAATGAAGTCAAACAATTTAGAGTCTTTGAAACAAATTATCTGATTGCTGTGTATTCACTGGAGGACCAAGTGAATGCTTACCGTTATGTTCTACTGAAAAGAAAATTTTCTTATTAGCTAGAGGGAAGGCCGGCTACACATATACAGAAGAAAAATGGAAAGAAAAAGGTCTTCCATATATCCACATTAAAACAAACAACCCAATTGCTGACTGTTGATTATCACTAAGCATCTTAGATGTACCTCTTATGGATTTATTTCTTTGCACAGTCATCTCCTTAATCAGTCAGGATTGATGGTCTTCTATTTTGCTGACCTCTGTGCTGCTAGAGGAAGGCACATAATATCCTCTTTCCATCTCTGTCTTTCCCATATGAGTTTTCCTTAGAAGTATTGTCTTTATTCCTTGGGCAGCAATGGCTCGCAGCTGTCAGAGAAGAGCTTCAGGAGGAAGCATGATTTATTGATGCTGGGGTGGGCTCCAAGAAGCAGCAGCCCCAGGTTCGGGTGGGTGCTAATTGGGTTGTTGTGATCCTTGCTTGCGTGGCTGTCTGCTCTTGTGAGGTCTGAGTAGATCCGAGAAGAGAGTTAGGGCCATGACACCTCTCATAATGGCAAGACACTAATTATCTGTGAATTACAGCAGTGCTTTTGGATATTACATATTACGTGCGGTAGCCAGAGAATCTGTCTTCATTAGATGCTTGACAGGTAGTTTTAGTGGCCCTGCAGTTATTTGTCATTGATAGTGAATTGTTTTTCTGATGAAAAATATCAGATTCTGACTGCATGTCAACTGGTTTGGCTCTTTCTTGACTTCAATCAATTACTGCAAAGGAAATGATTATAGTTATTGCCGTTAATATTAATTTGATGTTTGGTGCCCTGTGAACATTTGTATTATTGTGTAAAGTAGACTTTAAGGAAAGAAAATGTATTTTGGGCACTAAACTTGAGCTGCAGATGAGTTTTTCAGTATGGAACATTGTGGTGTTATTTCAGGCAACTCTGCCTATGTAAAAACAGCAGTAGAGCTTCCAGATGGATTTTCTTTTTCTTTCTTTTTTTTTTTTTGTTGTTGTTTATTAAGACAGAGTTTCACCATGTCACCCTTTGTAGAGTGCTGTGGTGTCACATCTCACAACAACCTCAACTCTTGGGCTTAAGCTATTCTCTTGCCTCAGCCTCCCAAGTAGCTGGGACTACAGCTGAGACCACAACAATACCGGCTATATTTTTGTTGAAGTTGTCATTGTTGTTTGCCAGGCCTGGGCTGGGTTCGAACCTGCCAGCCTGGGTGTATGTGCATGGGCTGGCTCCAAACACACACACACACACACACACACACACACACACACACACACACACACGGGCGTGCGCACATGCGTGCGCCCTCTCCCCCCACACACACATGCACATACACACCTTACTCACTGAGCTACGGGTGCTGAGCCCAGATTCATTTTCAGTGAAACCTTTTCAAAAGCAAATAATTACAGATTAGAGATACTTGAAAAATGACTATAATGAAGGCGTAAGGTAAAAGAGCCCATCAATAACATTCAGAGTGATGCATCTAGTTCAGTGGTTCTCAACCTTTCTAATGCCGTGATGTATTTTCATTGTTACAAAGGGGTCTCGACCCACAGGTTGAGAACTGCTGAGCAAGGAGCTGATGTTATTTAATTATTAATTTGTTTATTTCTTCAGCAAACATTCAGCATGCCTACAATGTGCCCGACACTCTGCCAGGTGAAGGACAGCCAGGACTAGCAAGGCACAGTCTCTGAACTCAGTCAAGGGAAGACTCATAATACAGTTGTTTTGTTGTGAGAAAAGAGAGGTCGGGGTCCTGGTGTCTGATGGGAAGTCAGGGAGAGTTTCACCAGGAGGGAACATTTGTGTTCTGTACACATTTCTATTACAAGGTGGCTGTGTGAGACTGATTATGTCTGGTAAATACAAGTGCACAGAGTTGTGTTTCCCCTTGTTCGTGGCATGGTGGGAAGGGTAGAGGACAGTGCGGCTGTGTGTATGTGTGTGTGTGTGTGTGTTTGTGTGCATATGTGTGTGTGTGTGTGTGGCGGGGGGCATGTGTGTGTGGCTGGAGCCAGCCTGTGCAGGATCCTGCATATTTTGCTGGTGAATTTGGACCTTATTCTACAGAGCAAAGTATTAAGCAGAAGGAGATGGGTCTGATCTGTATGTCAGTTACCTCGGCTGTGGAGAACGTTTGAGACGCCTGTGGCAACAGCCTGGGGGAGCGGTGAGGGAAGCACCAGCAGCTGGCTGCTGCTGGACAGCACAGTTCAAGATGGGCTGCGTCTGTCATGCTCTGCCGAAAGGTGTGACAAGATTTAAGCTCAGCTGGCCCCACTGTTGTCACTCCAGCAGAGGATGTCCCCAGGGGCCATAGGGCTCCTCTATCGCATTTTTTTTTTCTTTTTTGAGAAGAAGCCTCACTCTGTAGCCTTCTGTAGCTCTGGGTAGAGTGCCATGGCATTCTAGCTCACAGCACACTCAAACTCCTGGGCTCAAGTGATCCTCTTACCTCAGTTTCCCAAGTAGCTGAGACTGCAGGCACCTGCCACAGTGTCTGACTAGAGAAGCATTTTGCTCCTGCTCAGGCTGGTCTGGAACTCCTGAGCTGAAGCAATCCAACCACCTGGGCCTCTCAGAGTGCTAGAATTTCAGCTGTGAGCCACAGTGTCCCACCATTGCTCTCTCTTTTTTTTATGGATAAGTGTAGGGGAGGCCTTAGGAGCAGGGATGAAAAGACTGCTGTGGTGCTAAGGAGTCTGGGTTCAGGTATCAACTCTCTGCTGGTTGTTCAGACAGCCCAGCACCACAGGCTTCAGGGGCGTTAGGAAATTGCAGCTTCTTGTGCTCAAAAGGGGAAATTGCAAGGCCTGTGGGGAGTTAAGGGAGGTGAGTCAGGTGCAGCCCCTTGTCAGCGGGAGATGTGCAGGAAGGCTCAATGGGGCCCTCCCTGTGCAATTCAGAAAGAGCCCCCAGGCGTCTTTTCTATGCAGTCCTCTTGTCTCTACAGATGCTGGCCTGAACCAGGACAGAATTACAGGAGGGGAGGGAAGAGAGGTCGGAAATATCAAGAAGACAGAACCGACAGGATTGATGGCTAATCAGAAATGGGGTAAAATAAGGGGAAATGAGAATGTAGGCCCGAGGTCAGCTTTCTGACCTCAGTAATTGGGGGATAGTGGTGGCTGATGAGGCATATAGGAGAAGATGACTTACAGGGAGAAGGGAGAGGGAACCAGGGGGATGCGGAGCGCGTGTGGGAAGACTTAAGGGAGGAGTCGTACCTTTATGGGCTTACATTAATAGTAATAATGATTTTATAGGTTTAAAACTTATATTCAATTAGCATTTATTAATAGATTAAAAATGTTATTAGGAATAAGAAACCAAGTTTAGTGGTTCTCAACCTTCCTAATGCCATGACCCTTTAATACAGTTCCTCATCTTGTGGTGACCCCCAACCATAAAATTATTATTTTCATTGCTACTTCAGGTGTTGCTACTTCGTAACTGAACTATGTGTTTTCTGATGGTCTTAGGCGACCCCTGTGAAAGGGTCGTTTGAAACAAAAGGGGTCACAACCCACAGGTTGAGAACCACTGGTCTAGACAAAGGGAGACAATTATGGGGAATCGATTCAGACCCATTTTCCTGGCTTTGAGCACAAAGTACCAGATCCTGTCACTTTAATATTTCTGCAGCCTGGAGTGTTGTTTATCACTCCACCCCTCACAGCTGTGGTGCAGCAGCTGGATGGAGGCCTTGAAGCTACTCTCTGCCAGGGCAAGGCTGTGTGCTCTGAGGGAATGGTTTTTGAGAGTTAAGAATATAAATTATTTAAACTTTGTCCAATTCTGGATGACTTGCTCCAGACCAGATAAGGAGAAGAAAGATCTCTTTTCTTCTGTCACCTTGATTGGGCCAGAAGAGTCTATCCATTTAGACACAGGCTGTCAGAGTATTAAAACATCATGTCTGTGGTGTGTGACTGTGGGTCAGCTAGGATTTGGTCCTTGAGTCGGTCTGTGATTGGCCTCCTTATCAAGACTTTGTTTACATTAAGACCATTATACTTTGAAGCAGTAAAAGGCAACAAGTAAATTCATACAATTAACATAATCAGCTGTAGAGTTAGTCTAGTTAGTAGGAGTACAAGCACAGCAAGAACCTTGATGAGATTGTTTGCCTTGCTTTCATGAGATTTATGACTGTAATACTGATGTATGAAATAAACACAGAGCTAGTCTGACATTTGGAGTGGCATACTGGAAGTCTCATGAGGAAGTGGTGCCGCCTCCCAAGCCCCGCTGCTCTTAAAACTATCTCTTTGTCTGTGTCTATTATTTCTCTATATTAATATTCTGTATCTCCTATTAATAATTTTCTGGTCTCCTCACACCACCAGGCCACCAGGAAATAAACCCACTGCATGTCAAGGCTGGCCCCCGACAGGGAAAATAACCTCAGAGGTGTCGGGAGACCTTGTGGGTGGACATATAAGTAGCTGGGTATTTTTTTTTTAATTTATTTTCATTTTGATTTTTTACTTGTTTCTACTGATTTTGAGCAGAGTATTTTCTCTGATAAAATTTCATGACATCGAACATGTAGGTCTCACGGAATATGTAGGCCTTTTATAATAACTGTTTGTGATTACTGTGAAGTTCCTTCTTGAGAATATAAGATTGGCCCCTCTAGTGACATAATTTAATTTTAAAATAAATATGCTAGAATTTTCAGAACTGAGTCATTGATTACCTTCAAAGTAATTGATTACTGTTACTCAAAGGATTACACAAATGGTAGAAGTGTCTTTACAGAAAAAGTAGTATGTGTTCAGTCAAGGCAGCTTTGATACTTGAAAGTGGGTGGAATTCTCAGCAACAACTTTCTAAATAATGTGGATGATTTAACTCAAGTGATAACGTGAACTTAGAACTTTGTAAATATTTCTGCATCCTTTGTACATCAGTTATAAAGGCAATTCAAAAAGAAATGAGAACAGCAGCACTTCCCTAGGAAAAATATGTCTTCTCTCACGTTGACCTTGTGTGTATCCTTCATGTTGAAAGTACATCTTCAAAGATTCATTTATATTTATGAGTGACTCCTTCACTGTAGGTAAAAATGTGCTTCTCCAGCTAGAATTTAAACCACATGAGCAGAAGAAAATGTTTTCATTGATTCTGTTTCATGCTGCTTCTCTGTCTCTATAATGTCCAGTATAGTTTTGTAAAAACACAGACACTTATCTCTTTATGCTGTCGTCTGCAGGGAGCAGAGATAAGCAAGGCCATCGCCACTGTCTTAAACCTCTGGTCTGACCTGTGTGTGATCACAAATAATCTTCCTATCTTTTGTATTTCAGACTTATGTTAGAAGGACAATTTCACACCTTGACAGGTCAGTTTCTTTCCATGTACTAAGACTTTTGTAAAGGAGACAAAATTGGAAAAAGGTATCACTTGTTAGTGTGACCCTTTGTCTCTGCCAGACATGGAGTTCCAGAATCCACTCTCCACACACCACTCAGTCACCATTATTGCTCTCCAACTTTTGAGAGATGCTGACTCATTCTGATCTGACTCTGCCCCAATGGCAAAAGGTTCTAAATTCCCCTGAGCTATCTATTCACTCTTCATTTAAAATTAATGTGGACGTTGCAGTCACAAACTAGAGTTTGTCAGTAATTCTGTTACTACTAACCATGAATGAAAATACAATCGTATATCCCATGTTGGGGCAAGTATAATGACTGGAAAAACTTGCTCCTTGAATTTATTATGCAATGAAACTTCTATGGATTCTGGGAGCATTTTGATATTAGTTAAGGATGTTGTGCTTTTTAAAAAGTGCTCATGCTGCAGAAAGAAAATGTTATGTTAATAACTCCAGTATCTCATATAAAATGTGTTAAATTTTAAACATGTTGGTGCCATCTTAGAAAATGCCTTTTAATTAAAGTCATAATTTAGTTGTGTTCAGTTTAATTGCAAATAACATTGCCTATAATAGCAAGTGACTTTTTGTGAGTTATAGTATATGCTGCCTTTTCTTAATATTGCTACTGGTACATTATACTTCAAATGTTTTAAATGCTCTGTAAAGTTAAATTAACATTTTATTATGGAGTACCTATATCTGCGTTTATATCTGCACATGCATGCATACACATAGGCAAGGTGCAGAAGTGAAGAACCCTTTTCTCCAGGATACTGGCTCATGAAGAAATCTTTTATCTATTTGAAAATCCATACCTAATATTTTTAGGAGGCTTGTATTTTATTTTTTTCTCTTCTTTTACTTGTCCTGAATTCCTTGTTCAAGTCTAAGTCTTATTTTGTGTACCTTGTTTTGTTTATTTAAAAATGTTTTCTGTTTGGTATTTTGAACCATTTGAAGGACAGTGCAACAAAGAAATGGTTCCTTGCCCTTTGAAAGCACCTTTACGATCATCAATTACAGATATTAAATCCATAAATAGGATGTTGATATGTCATGTGGAGGTCAGCAAAATGGCTATCTTTTTGTAATTCATGATATATTCCTCTCCCTTGTTTTTTAAATTTTTTTAGCTGCCAATTAAATTGATCCTTTATTTACATTTTGCCTCATTTTGTACTTCCAGAGTCAGTATCCCTGTTTTCCATTCAACTATTTAAAAACATACATAAGAGATGTGGAATCATAGTAGGCCTATAAACTAAGTCTATCAATCAATGATTTCTTAGAATCTGGGTATTCTCCCAACTTCAGTGGGAATGTAGGTTAGATGTAAGTGGCCCGAGCAGACTTTGACCTTTGCATCAGATAAGAGTGTGTCCTTGCCTTAGAGAGGCAAGACATGCAGTTACCAGGAAACTATAGGTAGCCCCTGCCTTCCTATGTGGAATTGACTCAGTGGTGAGCTGGGCCTTCTCCAGGCATTCATGCATAGCCTGCCTCTTCTATGTCCAAGTGGGATGAGAGCAAATATGACAGGGTGGAAGTTGACAGACAATCAGAGGGTGTTGCACACTGGCACGTGAAGATGATCTTACAGAAAGGAGGATATAGGATGGGAGTTTTCATACATTCTTTGGATTAAACGTAGTACTAACCACTCAATGCCACGTAAGGAGACAGCCTTCTCACATGGCAGGAAGAGAGAGGGCTCTGGTCTCTTTCTTTTCTTACAAAGCCCTAATTCCATTATGGGGCTCCACCCATTGTGGCCTTATTTACATCTAATTACCTCCCAAAGATGCCACCTCACATTGGGGATTAGGCCTTAAAAGTATGAGTTTTGGGAGAAGATTACAAACATTTGGCCCAGAGCAATTGCAAAGTGTTGAATTCTGTCTCTTATTGTCAGCCAGTGTGCCTGTAGCGTAGGGGAAGATCTACCCTTCCTTGGGCATAGCCACGGGAATGGATATTCACTAGACCTTGGCAATGTGGAAAGACCTGATGCATGAGCAGCCCTGCTGTGTATGAGCTAACCAAAGGAAATGCACACTCATCCCACGTGAGTGGAGAGGAAAACAGCTGCATGGTTTCATTTTTTTCAAGGATAAGTATAATGAAGACAAAAGTCATGAGAATCTGGGTACTCAATAAAAAAATTTCCCAACTTTGATAAGTCAACAATGTTTCATAAAAAAGAGGGTTTGGCAGTCAGGCACATTTGGAAAGCACCCTGTATTACATTCCATTTGTCCTGACTGGACAAAACATATTAAAGTCTCCGAGAAGTCCTATGGCAAATAAATAAAACTTTTTCAACCTAGAATTTCCCAAACTGATTATAGAACCATTTCTTCTTTTGCAAAACATGGTTTGGGAAAAATAATAGCATAAGAGATGATAACTGATAACGAAGATGGAGAGAAAACTCATACCTTTGAGACATATTCATTAAAAGGAACAAGAAACATTTTGAACAAATTTGATTTAAAAATTATAAAATACAAGAAAGCATAAATTCTATGAAATTGGACATAAAAATTGGCATGAAAAGGCAATAGAAATAGATGAGAATATCATTTAGCGATATAAAGAGCATACTTGAGAAAAATAGATGAAAGTTTATGAAGACAGATGATGCTTACAGAGCATTTCTTTGAAATTTATTAGAATGATTAAATACATCAGCAATTAAATATGTAGTAGAAGAAAATTTTCCAAAGCTTTTTTTTTTTTTTTTTAAATCTGTGCTTGCAGATTGAAAGGACTCACAGAATTCCAAATGAAATAAATGAAAAGATCTATGCCTAGGGCATCATTTCAAAATACTATGTTATCAAGGGTAAGTGAATAAATTCTGTGAGCATTTAGGGAAAAAAGCAATCACAAAAGTATGAAAATTGATTTGGCCTCAGAATTCTCCTTCATGCCATAAAATATCCAAACTTAATATAAACATATAGGGCCTTCTTTTTCTTCATAACTTATTGATAAAGTTGGCAGCATACATGCTTTTTTTGGTCTAACTTTGTCAATCAAGTTGATACTTGCATACTTTCACCTCAATTTACCAGCTATTAATCCTTTGTGACATTTACTTTCTCTCTCTCCATCATTCATGCATCTATATATGTCTGTGTATAAGTGGCACTTTGACTCCAAAAACTGTAGTTTTAGGAAATATGTCCTATGAATAAAGGCATTCTCTTGAATTATTATATCATTTTTTTTTTGCAGTTTTTTTTTTGGCCAGGGCTGGGTTTGAATCCACCACCTGTGGTATATGGGGCTGGTGCCTTACTCCTTTGAGCCACAGGTGCTGCCCAGAATTATCATATCATTTTTAAACCCAGGAAATTTCATAGTAATACAATATTATCCATTATAGAGGATATACTCAAATCTCTCGAAATGTCCTTTCTTGCTTTTTGTTTATTTGCTTTTTTTCATACAATTAGGGATTATGCATTTGGTTATGCTAGCTGCTGCTTCTCTTTTATTTAGAAGAGTCAAAAAGCCTGCAACAGCTCTCCTTTACAAACCAAGCAAATTCCTATCTACATTGCATTTCAGCTCTCCATGGCCTTAACGACGGCCATTTCTTACCTAATCATTTGTATTATTTTAAGTCAAAGTATGCTTCCTCCAAGATGAACATCAGGTATTGCACAATTAAACAAGCTTTGTGCTTCCTGTCTTCTTAAACTTTATTTTTACTTTCTTTAAGCAAGGTACTCAAGGCTTAGCAGAGTGTCCAACATGGTGAAGTTTTTTATAAATTTTGTTTGTGAAAGTTGACTTAAGAGGATGTTACTTATGTTTTTCCTTGCCTCACTTTGTCTTTATATAGAAAAGACATTTTCATAAATATTGGGAGGAACATTTGGAACTATTTTTTGACCATTCTCTCATTCATTGATTCATCTATTCACTCATTCATCATAGAGCTTTCATTTGTGTTTACAATTATGTGGTATAATTTTATAGCTCACAGTATGACAAGCATAATAATCAAGTTATATGCAGCTATGGTTCTATAATCAGTTTGGGATATTCTGGGTTGAAAAAGAAAAGAGGTCGCACATGTGGTTCATTCTTGTAATCCTAGCACTCTGGGAGGACAGGGCGGGTTGATCGCTTGAGCTCAGGAGTTCAAGACCAGCCTGACCAAAAGTGAGACCCCATCTGTACTAAAAATAGAAAAGATTAGCCAGCCTTCATGGCAGGTGCTTGTAGTCCCAGCTACTCAGGAGGCTGAGGCAAGAGGAGCTCTTGAGCCCAAGAGTTTGAGGTTGCTGTGAGCTATGAAGATGCCAGGGGACTTTCCCCAGGGGAACAGAGTGAGACTTTGTCTCAAAAAAAAAAAAAAAAAAACAAAAGGAACTTTCTGGAAGGGATTAATAAGGGAGGGCATTACAAGGAAGAAGAGACATCAATCAACACTATACTTGTGGTAACTAAAAAAAAAATGGGAAATAGCGGCACAAAATTTATTTTTTCTTCATACAATGTCCATTTTTAAGAATCTTTCTACTTTGAAAATTCTGAGCGTGGGTCTTGGATTAAGAATGGGAAATTAGCTGGGCATGGTGGCTCATGACTGTGATTCCAGCACTTTGGCAGGCTGAGGTGGGTGGATTGTTTGAGCTCACAAGTTCAAGACCAGCCTGAGCAAGAGTGAGAGTCTATCTCTACTAAAAATAGAATTACTAGCTAGGCAATGTGGCGGGTGCATATAGTCCCAGCTATTTGGGAGGCTGAGGCAAGAGGAGCTCTTGAGCCCAGGTATTTGAGGTTGCTGTGAAGTATGACATCATGGCACTCTACCCAGGGTGACCGAGTGAGACTCTGTCTCAAAAAAAAAAAAAAGAATGGGAAATTATTTTCTGTGATGCACTTTCAAACCTTTTGATAAATGAAATGAAGATCTGAACAAATTTCATCCATTACTACCAATACGCTTGAGTAACTAATGAGGTTCTGGATTGTATATATTACAAGTGTGGTGATGATACGTTCAATACGGGTTATAGTTTGAGGATATGTAGATAGTTCCAGGACTGAGACTGATGAGTCTCTTTGGTTCTTGGGCTCGGATAACACCCAAACTTAATCATTTCAAACTGCAGAAAGAGAAAGGATTAAAATATTTGAGCAATGGAAGGCAGAAGGAGGTAAAGAGAAGAAGGAAGAACATTTGGGAAGGCCTACTGCTGAGTTTTGGGTTGAACAGGAAATTAATTTAAGACTTCTTAGATCTGGAAAGAAAAAACAATGTCTCATTGGGTTTCTAGTTCCTTCTTCTTGTCCCTGGGCCTGAGAAATTCAGTCTAGTTTATATCTCAGGCACATAAGAACTAAATAAATGTTTGCATCTTAAAGGTGTCTGATTTTTAAATCAAGTAAGGTATGTAAGAAAAAAAATTCTTTTGATCCTCTAAGGGGCAAAATCTATTATTGAAAAAACATCGTGAGATTAAGCCCAACTAGTGTATTTCATACAGGGTAGGTAAAAACAGGAACATTGTCTGCCATGTTGAATGCTGTATGTGTAGCCTTATTTAAAAATCCAAATACCATGCCAGCTTTTTTTGCTCAGGGCTCTTCCCAACAGAGGGGTTTCAGCCAAACATGTGCTCCCTCTTGTGGCAAATCAGGAAATAACAGGCCATTGTGCAAACAAAAATACAGGAGGTTTGGAGTTTGTTTTGATTTTTCATGACCCATTAATTTACAAAAAAGGGAAGAATATCTAATTTTAGTTCAAAAAAGTTTATTATATTAGAATATTTCTAGGAATTTGTGCTGTAAATAAAAATGCACCCAAATGGCAGCAGTTTTACTTCATTAGTGTGAAAAGATTGACGTAGGTTTAAGTTTTCTCAGTGATTTAGGCATGTAGTTTCTACGTGGTGTGAGTTGCACAAAACGTATTCGTGATATAAAAAGTGACTGAGATAAGTACAACCCAATTTAACAATTTAGTATTTCATATTCTAAACTATGTATTTCAAATGATATATGCACACGAGCTACTTTATAACTATCAGCATCCTGTCAATCATGAAGTCTTTTCGAATGCATTTTAGAAATGTGCTTTGCATTAAGTTATTAGAAACCTTGGCACAGGAACTGCAATTTGAGAAAGTATTCTGTTGTCTTAAAAGCCCATGCCTAGCAGGAAATTTATTTTCCGATTTATTTCAGTGGGGCAGGAACTTTCTTTCAATCTTCTCTCTCTGCAGAACTATCTCTTTACCATTTGCAGATGTTTGTAAAAAAGGTTTTGTTAACAGTAAAATATGAAAGAGGCAAAAGCATAAAGAGAGGAAAAAAGCAAAAATTATACTCCTGTTTCTACATAATCATAGTGAACAGCATTTTCTATGTAGCTGTTATATATATAATCCTGAACAAAGAGATGATACAAGCCTTAAACTTGTAACTAATTCCTTCATTCATTCATCAACTATTTAAGGTCTACTGAGCACCAGTAACTATTTGGAGGGCCGGTCTATAATGGCCAATGAGACAGTCCGTGCTTCATGAAGGGTATGTTCTACTTGGCTGTGGAGGGGAGATGGCAACTGAACAGAAATGACACACTCATACGGGAAAAATATTTGTAGTGTTACTCTGGTTTTTACAAGAACAAGAAAATGGTCAAAATCAAGGAAAATATTGTTGTTTTTTTTGTACATAATAATGAGTCAGACAAGAAATAAGGTTTGCTTCCTTGGGAATTTGAAAACAGAATCTTGTAAGAAATCTGAAATTAAAAAACAAAAAGAAATCTGAAAGAAGGATTTTATGCTAAGATTGTTGTGGTTGAAGGTCATCAGAGCTTAGGTGGATTCTCCCGGGAACAGTGAGGCTATTTATGATAATAGACTTAGCAGCCAGGGTGCTTGGGTCTGGCTTCTCTCTCTTAACAGCAGTGTGGCTTTGGGTGAGTCACTTAGCCTCTTACACCTCAATTTGCTTTCAGAAAAGTGGTGATTAAAAATAGTACCTACCTCTTGGTGGTGGTGTTCGGCTAAGTGAGTTAATACGTGAAAGGTGCTTAGAACACAGCCTATTGTAAAGTAAGCAACACTGATATTTGCTATTGTCATTAACACTCAAACCCCAGCAATCATGAGCTTTTACAGAGCTTGCCCCATGATTCTACTTTGGTATCCCTGACATAAAGGGCTTAGAACGTTATAATAATTGCTTGTGGGACAGAAGGAAGATACTGGGTTTGTTCTTTTCTCTCTGAACTTTATGTTGTGTCTTAGTCCTCTATTAATCAAATTTTGCCCATACATCTCAGCGGTTACTCAAACTACATGAGGGCTGCTGGTTGGTTGTGACTAGGGAGGCTCTAGTGTGAGCAGCCCTAGGCTTACCTCCCTGGTTTTCCATTGTGTGACTCAGGCCAGAGGAGCTGTTGCTGTTTGGGGCATGGCTGTCACATGGTAGAGAGCTGAAGGTTAAGAGGTGTGTGTCACACTTTATGGGGGCAAGACATGATTGCAAGAGGGACTTTACCTAACAATTGCAATCAGTGTAACCTGGCTTATTGTACCCTCAATGAATCCCCAACAATAAAAAAAAAAAAGAGGGGGAGCCAAATCATTCACACCATTTACAGCTTCTGCTAGGACCTGCCGTTTGTCATGTTTGTCCCAAGCTAGTCACATGGCCACATTCTAAATCAGTGGGGTGGTGAAGGATGTTCCACCTGTTGGGAAGTCATGGCAAGGGCCAGAAGAGAATGAATAATTGCCCTCATGTCTCATAGTCTTAGACACAAATACCTACAGATATTATTGATGTAAAAGTAGCGTCGAATAACTGTTACTCATACAGAAAGATAGTTTAACTACTATAAAATATCTGCATGTTATATTTAGCATTTAACATTCTAATAATAATGATTTTGTTGCCTGTTGGGAGATGGTATTGATACTTTCCTCTTTATTTTAATAATTTCATTCTAGATTGAAAATCAGCAGCTCTAGGCATCCACTGTGCAAACTGCAGTTTCATCTTCTATAAAATACTTACAGTGTCTGTCTTGTCTACCTTATCAACGCATGAGAATAATAATAATATCTACAGGGTGCTAACTATGTGCTAGGCACAGTCCTGAAGCTTTTTGCATGTGTTAATGTATTTGATTTTTACAACTCTGTGCAGCAGTTTCTGTTATTGCCACTGATTTACAGAGGACGAAAATGAGACATGGAGAGACTAAAGCATAATATCTTGTCCAAGGTCACATGGCTGGAAAAGTAAAGAATCTGAGATTTACAGCCAGGCAATCTGGCTCAGAGCTGATGCGGACACTCATTCTATCATACAATAAAAAAGAGTACATGAAAATGCTTTGTAAACTTTAATAAAGAAATATAAGATAAAGGTCCGATTCTTCATTCTTCTTTTAAATAAACAGTGCAGGATCTAATTATTTGAAAGCATTACTGAAAACCTTTGTTGAAGTGTTTTGCCACCATTCCTGTCTCATTGATAGATAATTTCCTTGTCCTTGAAAGGAAGAAAAACACCATGGAGTATTGTTTCTTTGCTTTTTTTTTTTTTTTATTGAAAAGGTGAGATCTTGTTATAAGATTGTCCAGGCTGGGGCTTGGAACACTGTGCTCAAGAGATCCTCTTGCCTCAGCCTCCTAAGTAACTGGAATTAGGGGATCCCCCACCATGCCTGGCTTGGCCTATTTTGTGGATCATCATGTGGAGTTAGACAGAGTAGAGATCAGTTTTGTTCATCAAAGCGTCTTGTAGAATGCAGTAGAGCTTGAGATGGGCTTCCAGGGTGGGCCAACAGAAACTTTCTCCTCGAGGGCTAGGTCATCACTGGGGTGAGTCCAGTTCCTATGTCCATATTTTCTTTATTGGTAAAGGGTATACCTCCTGGACTCCTTTCTCTGTTGACTTTTTTTGTTTTTAAATGAAGGCAATAGTTTACAGAGGATAGATAGGAAAGCTTCTGATACAATGGAAGGGGTCCCGAAGTGTTGCCCTGATGTTGATTTTCTAAGATCTGCAGAAGTTTCTGCAGGTCTATCTGGCTTTTACTAGGAGTGATTAAGACATTTATAACTAAAGCTGGTAATACTTGGGAGTTAGGTTTCTGGGTAACGTGCTGAAGGTCACAGACAGTAACTAGTGGATTCTGTGCCTTTGGTGATGGTACAAACATCCTCCTTTCGTCAAAACCTTTGTGTCTTGTTTCACAGCCAGTAGGTTTTTATCTGTTATCTGCATGGGTCCATCTTTTTTTAATGGTCTAGTCTAAAGTGCTTTAGTCTGACTGGATTTCGTGAGCAGCAAAGGTGTCAGGGGGAGGGAGAGGAGGTGGAAGGGGTGGAGGTGGCGGTGGAGGAGGAGGAAGATGGCTGGCTGGGTGTGGCAGTGTGGGAGAAAGTACAGCTTCAGTTCTGGATTTTCCATGGGTGCTTAGAGCATGGGCAGGCCCACTTGTAAACTTACTATTCATGTGACATGTTTGACCACAGCGTGGGCAAGCTCTTTCTGAGATGGCCTTCAGTGCTTCCTGGAGTTTGCATAATTCACTTTCCAAAATGCAAATCTGTTGACCATGAAGTTTTCAGTGGCAGATACAAGTTGGAAAGATGATGTTTTTCAATATTTCCAAAGTCTGGTCTGTGCAGTTCTGGCACCAGCTATATGTAGACTATACTCTATTTGTCCAAAGTTTTATTGTATCTTTGATGTTGGGAAAGATGAAGTTCTAGGATAATTTTAGACACCTTCTGCTATGGGATATATCAGCTTAGTCTAAGAGCCTGGAGATTAGATAGAGTCTGAACAGTGTCCTCTCCATGCCATAAAGAAAAATTCAAAATTAAATTCTTTTCCTGCTGGGACCAATCATAAACATAGTCTTTCCAGGATTGGCTCTCCCAGTAGCATAGCTGTATAGGCTAGCTTGTGATTGGCTGAGATAACATAATTCCCCAGCCAATCAGAGGTGAGACACTTCTCTCAATGTATTTTGAGGGGGGGGATTTGAAAGCAAGTAACAGTAGTCACCATGCATAGTACACAGACCCCATGATTTAAGCATAGCTATTCTAATTTTCACAACAATCTTGTGCGCAGTGTTCTTTTCAGCTTTACAGCAAGGAAACTGAGGCTTGGAGAGGATAATTAGATTGCTTTGCAATGAGTAGCAAGCTCATTCTCAGCTCAGCTTTCTCTGAGACCAAGTCCAGCTCTTCCCCACCATTCTGCCTTTCCAGGAAAAGACTTATGATGAGCTCTTTATAACCATCAAATGGTGTTTCATCCACAAGTGCATAAGCATGTATTTTTTTTTTTATTGTTGGGGATTCATTGAAGGTACAATAAGCCAGGTTACACTGATTGCAATTGTTAGGCAAAGTCCCTCTTGCAATCATGTCTTGCCCCCATAAAGTGTGACACACACCAAGGCCCCACCCCCCTCCCTCCGTCCCTCTTTCTGCTTTTCCTCCCCCCCATAACCTTAATTGTCATTAATTGTCCTCATATCAAAATTGAGTATCTCTACGCTGTGTGAGCTTCCAGTGAAGGCCCTAAATTATTGCTGAATCAGCACATTGTTTCAATAATTAGATTAAATACTTTTATTGGGCTTTAGCAAGTTCACACTAGGAGCAATATTGGTCATGTTACCTGATGTCTAATTAAGCAGCTATTGGAGGTTTATTATCCCCCTTTGATTGCTTTTGTGTGGAAGCAGGGAAACGTGTAGGATCTTTCAACTGAGATTACAAGGGAGAACAAGAGGAATAAACACCAAAACTCATGTGACAGGCCATGTAGATTGATTGTCCACGCATTTATTCATTTGTGCGTCTACTTATTCATCCAACATGTGCTGGAAACTCTTACTGGTCCAATGGTTGCAGAACTTAAGATATCAAATTATCTGGGTTTTCATCTCAGCTCTGTCACTGAGTGACCTTAAATAAATTATTTAAGCCAATTTAAATTCATTTTCCCACATTAGAGCTGATATGAGAATTCACTGAGATATTGTATACGAAGCTCTTGGCACCATGTTTAGCATACAGTAAAATCTCAATAAACACTAGTCATAATGATGATGATGATGTGACTATTTTGTGCTAAATTAAAAAATGATGAGTGGATAAAAAATGTGAGATACATGCACACACACACACACACACTCCCTGGAGAATTATTCAGCCATAAAAAGGAAAGAAGTCATGTCTTTTGCAGAAACTTGGATGGAACTGGAGACCATTACTCTAAGTGAAGTATCTCAGGAATGGAAAAACAAATATCACAATAAGTGGGAGCTACATGATGGGCACATGAGCACAAAGAGATGTAAAGAACATTTGAAACAAAGAAGGGGCTGAGGGATAAAAGTCTACCTGCAAGGTATAATTGCACTATTTTGGTGGCAGCTATACTGAAAGCCTGACTTCTGCATTATGTAACACAATTTGTCCATTCACCTAAAACACTTATACCTCCTAAGTCTATTGAAAAGAAAAAGAAATTAAGTCATGTTATCTATGATCAAAGGGCTCAAATCCAGTAGGAAAGGTACAGTGTTAATATATAGGAACAATGCTCTGGAATGAATTCAATATTAGAAGTCGACTTACACTAAGGACCAACCAAGCTGCTCCGCTTGCCTAGGCTGGGAGGCTTAATAAGGGCAGAGATGCCTGAGCCTGGGGCTTGAAAAATTAACTATGTAGTTTGTAATATGTAAATAGAATGGCCTTCTGCTTTGAGTTAAATTTGTACAAATGCAGCATGATAGGAAATAGTAAGGATGGTGCATTTCGGGAGCTACAAGCAAGGGTTTAAACCCTGAGGATGGCGTGCAGCAGAGAACTCTGTTTGGGATGTGACATTTAGGCAATGGGGGAACACTTCAGGAGCTCTAAGAGGAAAAGAGAGGTTCAGTTTTATATTTAGAAAGATTATGCTGGTGACTGTGGAGCTACTGAAATGTCCTAGGACAGAGACACAGAGGGAATACTCAGCAAGGTGGTGGCAACAGGGAGGACAGATTGATAGAGCATAATGCCCAGTCACAGATAAGAGGGTAGGAAGAGGGAGGAATCAAGGGTGATCCCCGAATCTCCAGCTTTAATGTCTGGGTTTCAGGATGGCAGTGCCATTCATTGAGAGAGAGTATTCAGGCTGGGGAGGATGCTTGGGGAATGAGATAATGTGAATTTAATTTTTCAGATGTTTCATTTGAGATGCCTGCAGGGCTCTGGAAGATGAGAGTGAGGGTGGCATTTCAGACAGAAGTTGGTGAGTCATCACTCCTTGCTTACAGTATGGGAAGCTGATTGTCTGCAACATACCCAGAGAGGACTGTGAGAGATTATATCTTGTCCCAGATCAGAACCAATATTGGAGGAGTAGATGGAAGGGGAGTACTCTGAGAGGTAATAAGCCTAAGAAAAATGGAATCATGGCCTTAGATGGAATGAAATGTCTCCAAAGGGAATGCTCAACCTGTTATTTCCCTTTAAGACATGTCAGTTGCAGAATAGACCTTATCAGCAGCATTATCATCAACTTATTATTATCTGGTAACTCTTAAGTTCACTTACTTTTGGAGCTATGAGCAGTACCTGCGGTAGCTGTCTAAAAATACTTGCTGGTTGACCATAGAGGGAGACGGTGTGAGTAAGTAGGCATCAGCCTCTCATGGCATGGTTTTGAACCATAGCTCTAATATTTACCTGCTCTGTATCCTGGGGCACATTTCTTTCTCTCTCCATAAACTTCAGTTCCTCCTGCGCAAAATGGTTAAAATAATATTCATATTCCATAGGGATGTTATAAGGATTAAATGAAATATTACAGAAAAAGCACTTAGCTTAGTGCTTGTTTAGGGCTAGTGCTCAGTCAAAATCCAACAGCTTTTATTACTATGCATAAAGAATGCACAGAAAGGAGGAGCTATTGGTCCGCCTTTCTTTGGAATGTATACTTTGAACTGTTCTTCTCTGAGTAGTGATGGATTATGCTGAGTAATTCAGAGTTGTTCACCTAGTTCACCCCTGAATGAGTACAAGTCATTAGGAAGATGTTCGGCCAGCCTTCAAAGTGCAGGCTAGGACTAGAGATGGCTTGTCTTTATGTGAAGTGTTTACCTGAACATGACCTGAACTAGGTTTGCACCAAGGTATGACAAATAAAACTAAATCTAAATGGAGTCTGCCCTGTGTCACTGAATTCGTCAGGGTTCTCCTGGGAAACAGAACCAGTAAAGTGAGTGTGTGTGTGTGTGTGTGTGTGTGTGTGTGTATGTATTATACAGTAGAACCTCCATAGTTGATCACCTTCCTACATTGATCATCCCCCTAAGTTGACCTAATTTTCATAGACCAAACAAGTACCACATGTATGTATCAGGAGCATAGGCCCAGATCCTTATGTTGACCACTTAGGTATGTTGATCAGTTTGTTATAGTCGTTTGGGTAGTCAACTAGTCAACTTATACAGGTTTTACTGTGCATTACATTATACAGGGTGGCCACAAAGTTTGTGTGCAATTTAAAATAGTTGTCTATTTTAAATAGAACTTTGGACTTTGTGGCCACCCTGTATATACCCATACACACAAATATATTAATATATATGGATATATATATATATGAAAAGAGATTTATTATGGGAATTGTCTCACACAATCCCAGAAGTCCCATGATATGTCATCTGTACAATGGAGAATCCAGGAAAGCCAGTGGTCATGTAATTTTTTCAGTCTGAGTACAAAGGCCTGAGAACTGGGGGAGCCAAAAGTATGAGTCCCAGAATCCAAAGGTCCAAGAATAAGAAGCTCTGATGTCCAAGGGCAGGAGAAGAGGGATGTCCCTGCTCAAGGGGAAAGAGTGAATTCATTTTTGCCTTTTTTGTTGTATTCAGGCCCTCAACAAATTGTGTGACCCTGGCCCACATTGGTGAGATCCTTCTTTTCTAGTTCAAATGCTAATCTTTTCTGGAAACACCCTCCCAGACAGATCCAGAAATAATGTTTTACCAGCTGTCTGGGCCTCACTTAGCCCACTCAAACAGACACATAAAATTAACCATGGCAGCAATCTTTGGCAAATGCTTGTCTGAAATAAAAAGCAAGAATATCTCCTATCATGGATTCTCCTTCAATACGATGAAATTTCCAAGAATGAGACCTATCTGCTTGTAGAAATGAAAATGAATAGTTAGCAAATTCCCAATAGTTGTCTTACGTATGTAAAAACAAGGTGAAAAAATGGAGGAAGAGACTAATCTCCTATAAGAATAAATTAGCTAATATGTAGAAATATTCCTTTGCATTTTAGCAAGAGGTAAGAATTGATTTCAGGGTATTTTTTTTTTTTTTTTTTTAGAGACAGAGTCTCACTTTATTGCTCTCGGTAGTGTGCTTGGCATCACAGCTCACAGCAACCTCCAGCTCTTGGGCTTAGGTGATTCTCTTACCTCAGCCTCCCGAGTAGCTGGGACTACAGGCACCTGCCACAATGCCTGGCTATTTTTTTGTTGCAGTTTGGCCATGGCTGGGTTTGAACCCGCCACCCTCAGTATATGGGGCTGGCACCCTACTCACTGAGCCACAAGCACCGCCCTGATTTCAGGGTATTTTAATGATCATTTGTTGCCTTTCTCCATGACTTTCACGTTCCCTGTGCCTAATGTATCTATTCTTTGCTGAAACTGGGTGGAGAAAAGGAGCAGAGGAATTCAGGCCTGAGTTCTCGTTTACCATGGAGGAAGCTTTCTGAGAGTTTTGGGAGAGTTGTGAGAAGGAGGGGAAAGATAGTAATCAGAAAGTTTTGGAGCATATAACATCCTACTAAGAAATTACCAAATTAATACCTTTTTCTTCAACCAGGAAACAGAAATCAGTGGTTAAAATTTTCTACTGTTCTACTGTCATTCGTGTGGCTAGACGTAGATTCCAGCCCTGCCAACAACCACCAGTGTACTTCAGACCTCTAGGCTTTGTTCTCCTCATCAGTAAAAGGAAAAAATTAAGTCATCTTCAAAATTTCTGATGGTTTGCATATCGTATGCTCCTTTCTCCATGTCTTTTCATTAATAGAATAATAGAATTTGCAATGAATGTCTTGTCTAATACTCTATTGCCTTTTGTGAAGAATCTCTGACAATTTGAAGCTTTAAACCTCCCAGGAACAGGAAGCCCAGAGAATTAGCCTGGTCTGTTACTAAGCATCTCACTTCATTAGAAATTCTTTCTTATGTTTAGTAGATGTGCTATGTCATTTGATTATTTATCTTTTCATTTGTGCATGAAATGAAATTTCATTCATTTAAAGTAAATTAAGAATTTATTTAAGTCTACAAAAGATTTAAAGTTAGCTTGTAATGCTGGGACACAGTATAAAATACAGCTAAGCATAAAAAAGATAAAAATCAATGAAAAAGAACAGAGGAATAGATCGTGCTGAGCCTCTAATGGGACTTAATTATCACAGTTTAGGAATCAGGGTAGACAGGGGTTCTCTGGTAGATCAGGCAAAAAGTGACTGAAACATCTTGCACTTCTCACTAGCTTTTGTAAGATGAGACATATTATGATTTTAAGCACTAAATTTAAAGAGAAATGAATTCATGGGGTCTTTATATAAAGAATATCAAGTATCATATTAGACAGTGTCTTTGGCAAAGTGTGTAGACATTGTTTTTTAGGAGGTTAATACTTGTGTTGTTTCTCTAAAAAAGTTGGGAGCATTATGAGTATATTCTTTTTTTTTTTTTTTTGAGACAGTCTCAGTATGTTGCCCTCGGTAGAGTGCTGGGGCATCACAGCTCACAGCAACCTCAAACTCTGGGGCTTAAGAGAGTCTCTTGCCTCAGCGTCCCAAGTAGCTGGGACAACAGGCGCCCGTTACAATGCCTGGCTATTTTTAGGTTGCAGCTGTCATTGTTGTTTAGCTGGCCTGGGCGGGGTTTGAACCTGCCAACCTCGATGTATGTGGCTGGTGCCGTAACCCCTGTGCTACGGGTGTTGAGCCTGAGTATATTCTTATTAATACTTTAAAGGCATATTAAATGTTTATACCTTCTGTACAGTTGGTTTGGAAGCAGAAGGAGTAAACCACTCACAAATTTGCCCATCTAGCACAGTTATTTTCACATTGGCAAATTTAATCATCTTTGCTCATATGCAATTATGGTTTCCACAAGGAACCCCAGCTGGATTCATTTAGCAGTAAAGGACTCCAGGACATGTGGGCTGCCTGATGTATCCTCATGTGTGTGATATGGTAGTCTCTTAATTTTGTATCCCACTTATTTTACTTAATACATTATATATATTTTTCTTATTGCTAGATAATTCTTACTATGATACAATTTTTATAATTAGCTCTTAATTTTCAGGTTTACTATAATTTAACAGTCATTTAATACTATGAAGTGCTGCAGTGAATATCTTTATGCAAACTGCCTTTCCTCTTTTGAGTGATGAACTATGTTATTTGTTTTCCATACAAATGCTTTTATTGAATTTCATGTTGGAAATCAGTCCGTGTTAATGGATATTGTCAGAACCAGTTCTTTGGAATGTATTGGTGTATTTACCATAAAGAAAGTTAATGATAACAATGTATTTTCTGTTTTCTTTACAAAGACATCTGTGAGAAATTTCTCCCATTTTAATATCAGAAATATAGTCATGTATTGCTTAACCACAGGGATATATTCTCAGAATGGAATTAGGGAGTTTCATCATTGTGTGGACATCACTGAGTGTACATACAACCTACTACACACCTGGGCTATATGGTCCAGACAACCTACTACACACCTGGGCTATATGGTCCAGACAAGTTATTTTCAACCAGAGTGCTGTGGCACATCGGTGTGCCATGAACATTTTTATTTATTTTTTATTATTAAATCATAGCTGTGTACATTAATATGATCATGGGGCACCATACACTGGTTTTATAGACTGTTTGACACGTTTTCATCACACTGGTTAACATAGCCTTCCTGGCATTTCCTTAGTTACTGTGTTAAGACATTTCTATTCTACATTTACTATCATGAACAGTTTTAAAGCTCATTAATTAAATTATTTTCAGAAGTTCAAAGCACATTCTTTTTTTTTGATCAGCATAATGTAAGTGTGCCATGGAAATTTAACTGTATGTTCAAGTGTGCCATGAGATAAAAAAGGTAGAAAAATAGCAGTTTAGACTATTGTTCCTAGGCTAGAGACCCGTATGTGTTACTGTACTGAATACTGTAGGCAGTGGTGACACAGTGGTAAGTATGTGTGTATCTAAACATATCTGAACACAGAAAAGGTATGGCAAAATACAGGATGAAAGATAAAAACATAGTACACCCATGTTGAGTGCTTACTGTGAATGGAGCTTCCAGGACTGGAGGTGCCTCTGGGTGAGAGAGAAAATGCATGCAAAGGCCTCCGACATGACTTTAAAAACACTGAACACTTAGACTACCCTACATTTATTAAAAAGTATTTTTCTTTCTCCAGTAATCAATTCACTTTAGCGTGCTATAACTTATTTACATTATAAAATCTTAAAATTTTTAAAACACTTTTTGACTCTTTTGTAGCAGCCCTTAGCTTTTTAAAAGGCAAACACATTGTACAGCTTCACAAAAATATTTTCTTTTTTATATGCTTATCTATAAGCTTTCTTCTATTTTAAACTGTTAGTTTTTACTTTATAAACTTTTTGTTAAAAACTGAGACATAAACACACATATTAGCTTAGGGCTACACGGGGCCAGGATCAGGGACATCACTGCCTTCCACCTCCACGTCTAGTTTCACCGGAGGGCTGTCAGGACCAGTAGCATGTTCGGAGCTGTCAACACCAGGGATGACGACGGCTTCTTCTGGATACCTCTGGAAGAACCTGCCTGAGGCTGTTTTACAGTTAACTTTTTTTTTAATAAGTAGGAGTACACTCTAAAATAGTGATTCAATGTATAGTACAGTAATACGTAAACCAGCCTCATAGTCCTTAGTTATCATTATTAAGCATTATATAGTGTACGTAATTCTATGTGCCATATTTTTACCTGTAGCATAGTAGGCTACACTGGTACTACCACAAACACATGAGTGATGTTTTGCACTACAACTTTAGGAGGGCTGTGGTCACTAGGTGATAGGATTTGTTCAGCTCTATTATAATCTTACGGAACCTCTGTCATATATGTGGTGTGTTGTTGACCAAAGCATCCTTACATGAAGATGACTGTAGGGGCATGTGTGTGCTCGTGCAAATGTGCGTGTGAGTTTTGAGAAATAGTTTGCTATTATTTTCTTCATAGAATCAGGTAACTCAATGTGTTTCCTTCTTTACCGGGAGCTGCTAGAAAGGCACAGAATCAAATCCGTGGCCCACATGTTGGGGACATAGAGTGGTGTCTGCAGAGACCTATGTAAAGCATCCCATCTTATTCTTAGAGTCATCCTTCCCTTTACCTGTTGTCTCATTTTCTTCACTTACTTTAAATTTTATTCTGAGGCATTTTCTAATTTATGTGGGCCCTCCAGCCTTTTTTGGAACAGGGTAGGGATATAACTAAATAAATCCATATCAATATTTGGTTTATTTCCTTAGGGTGAGTTTTGAAAAGTAGACGCACTGGGTCTCATGTCACATTATATCTTAACACAGTGAAAGATTTTCTGTTGGAAACTGAGATAATACAATCTGAGTGTGTTAATTCCTGGTGATTTATGGCAGATATAATACCAAGCGAGGCGCCTTAGTCCTGAGAGGGACTGACGCAAGTTGTTTCTCAGAGTGTTTCTCTGCAGTATCAGATGCTGCAAGTGTTACTGTAATGTGAAATTGTACAGATAATTTTCAATTAAATTAGCTGACACAATATTGAATATTATAGTTCTGTATGTTAATTAAAGAGGTACTTACCTTCTTTAGATACCAGATACACCTCTGAACCTTTAGAAGCTACCTTTCTCGAGGGTTGGCTTATTTCCTTATGGTGTTAGACTACAGGGATCTTGAGAATAAGAACAATATTTTTTTCAAAAACGTGGTAAGAATCTGAACAGATATATGGTTCAGGCTTGTGATTTCTGTGCTCTATAACATGGAAGAGATAAGCCAATTTTTGCCTGTAAGGGTTCCTGATTGTGTTGTTGTGAACTATGAAGTAACTTCAGCTTGACCTTCTAGACCAATAGCGATTCGGAAAGACCCCAGGATGTGGGAGCTATCAGGTGAATCCTCAAATAGCATTTTTAGTAAGCTGTTTTGAATCACCTAATGAAGACATTTTCTTAATGGGTCTTCACCAAACTCAGTCTATCAGGTCAATAGTAAAATTTACTGCTCAATATTCATAACACACTTGGCTGTGTGGGAGAGCGGTACTATTTAGGAACCACTAGTTGAGTTTGTATGCATAAAATAAGTCAGTCCCATTTATTCCCTTTGGTGTTAGTGGGTTTTTTCCTTTTCCTAGAAAAGGAGAGAACAACTCTTCAACATGATGACACTTTAATATTTTAAAATCGATGTGCTTTCTCATCTCAAAATTACTGAGACTGGAATCTTACTCTATTTGCTATAGAATAGAATTCAGAGTAGAATAAATTTGTGTCTTGAATTCTGTTTTAATGGGCGATACAACATAACAACTCATTTAAATGTTATTTACTTATTGGTGTAGAACTATCTTTACATGATTTTGCAGGCAGTGGTGTAGGGAACCATTGTGTTTGTCTTTGTCATAGTTTTGGAAAGTATAAACAAAACTTTCAAAAACAAACTGGACAAGTGAGAAGTCTTCTCACATAGAATTAATAGCATTTTCTTTGCTTACTATATTTGCTACCCACAATGTTATGTAGCCATTATTGTGCAAAAGGTGGAAAGTGTTACTTTGGTGGTTCCTCTCTTTTTTTGACAAGGCTGTTTCACAATACTGATACTGTAATACGGTACTCACACATTGCATACAGAAATATCTATAGTTCTTGTGAACAATGACACTCCAACTATCCCTGTGGGAGTATATAGATAAGATCATTATTCTCATTTTCTAGATAAGGAAACTGAAATGAAATTCCTTGCCTGAGGTCAAAGAACAAATCACTGGCAGAATAAGATTAGGGCAGACATTTCTCGATTTTCAATCCTTTGCTCAATCAACAAAGTCATATTGTTTTACTCAGTATGGGAAGAGATTATTATCAGTCAGTAGGAATAAGGCTCTGCCAAGATGATGTCAGAAGACCAGCTGAAAAATGAGAATCTGCTCAATCAGCCATTTGTTTATCTATAAAATACCAAACTACTTGTTATACTGATGTTCTTTCAGGGAGCCGACTAGATGTCTTTGTGTCTTATAGACACAACATCTGACTTTATATTGTATCCCTAAGTTAGTTTCTGAAGATCTTGCATTTCATAATTATTTAATATGCTACTGTGTGGTGGAGTTGGGACAGAGCTTTCTGAGAGTGCTTTATGATAAAATCTCACAGCATTGTTGTAAGTAGTGACAAACAAACCCTTTTCTACCATCAAAATCCCCAAGGTGAGAATTACTTAAGTTTTATGAAAGGACTACAGAATAAAAGCTTGCTATTAGAAGAAAGCTAGGCTCCTATACCTGCCACCAACTTCATATAAGTGCATTTGGGCAGGGCAGATGGGATTGAAATCATGAGACCCCGTGTAGATCACCTGGATCCCCTTGAATCAGTTACTCTGGGTATGAAGGTGGCCAAATAATCACGTGACGGAGAGAATACTCCATACAGAAGTGAGTGCAGAATAGCTGAATTTTTCCCACATGAAACAAATCTTCATTGTGCACCTCATGCTACCTCCTGTATCTCTGAGATATCTTGGACATGTTCTGGTAGATAAATCAGTTGACAGGTGAAACATTTCTGCCTATGTCAAACAGAATGAGTGAAGCTAAATATGTAAACGCAGGATCCCTGGCTTTTTAGCTCAATTTAATCACGATGCCAGTGACTTTATTGATAGATTACTCCATTTTATTTTATAGTTATCCTTGTATTTTTTTTAGTTGAACTACTAAAATGCTTAACTAATCTGAACTTACAGTATTTCACAATAAGAACGGCACAAGCATTATCATTCACTTACAGTCTTTAGGATTTAGAACAGGTTGGTTCAATAATAATCACCACAAACAAGAAAAGGGAAGGAAAATTCCTTTCTCCCTAGTCCTGGGATCTCTGACTTTGATCTTCATTAGGGGAGAAACTTTGTAAGGGTGTGCATTCACCACTAATAAATTAAAATCGTATTTGTTTACTCATGAATACATGTATATTAAAAGTGCCTTTATTCTGACTACGATGTATTGAGTTTCCCTGATGTAGTTTTTGTGGTCTAATTTTTAAGTAATATATATCTTTCGGTCCTATTCAGATCGAAAAGCTGAATGAACTATATATAAATGCCCATCATGCTAGCTAGAGATGGGAAATTATTTCTGCATTACATTTTACAAATCAGGAAACTAGACATTGACTTGAATGGCTATCCTCTAACAGTGTTTATATCCTGAGGCTAAGTTTGTTGTTTTCACCTTTAAGATAAGATTCCAGGGAAGTCTTGTTAAGTCTTAAAAGCATTTGTATAATTATCTATTTAATGTTGTAGCAGACATTTCAGAAACGTGAATATCCCTCCGTAGCCAAGCGTCAATGCATCATTCATTTGGTAGATGGTAGTTGTTACTCTGTGCCAAGCTCTGATCAGCTACTGGATCAAGAGAGCAGAACCGCTGCCCTTGCAGAGTTAAACCGTTGAACAGGGTTACGTGACAGAAAGGAGAATCTGGGGTGGATGGGAAAGGCTGGCTCAGATTTAAGTTGAGACCCGAAGGAGGGTCCAGCTTCTAGAAGATTCATAGGAAAAGCATTCCAATGGAATTCAAAAGCTCCAAGGTGAGAATTACAGAAGTTTTATTAGGGAACTACAAAAAGAGATTGGGATTCAGGGAGAGAAAGCAGTGGGTATCAGAAATGTTTGAATACTAAGGTGGAAACATTTGGAAATTTGGAGATTTTTTTTTTAAAGCTTACTTTTTTATTTTAATGTTGAAAAATCAAGACCCAGTGAAACTGACATATTTTTGGTCACATAGTAGTAAAATTATAACTTAAATCTCCGATTTCCCAATCTATTGCGTTTTCTATTAAACAAAATTGCTCTCATTGTGACTGTAACTGCTGGATGTATAGCGAAGTACTGGTTTTTACAGGTAGAGTTGAACCTGCATCTACAGAGACCTGGCACACATTAATTTAGGCTTTCTTTCCTTTCTTTTTTTTTTTTTTGCAGTTTTTGGCTGGGGCTGGGTTTGAACCTGCCACCTCTGGCATATGGGGCCAGCACCCTACTCCTTTGAGCCACAGGCACTGCCCTAGGCTTTCTTTATAATCAATATAATTGCCAAAGCCATATCAATCATTGTGATTCGTATCCCTTATTAAGAAAATCACAAGGACTGCTTTAACCCCTCAATCATCTATTTACCTTAGTCTTTAGCTTAGAAACCATTAGATCCTTTATGGTGCACTAAAAGGAACTTGTAAGTTTGTGTTTAATTTCCACGTAGCTCATTTCAATCTGGAGTCAGAAGATGGTCCATCTTGTTTATAAAAGGGAAATTATTTTTATTGCTTACAGTGATTTCCAGTTACTGACCTGTTGGCTTGCTAGACCTATCAGCTGTGATTTATAAACCTTTTTTTTTTTTTGATAGAATGGCACAGCTTAAATTTTCAGGCCAATCATTTCTATAAATTGCAGGTATACTTTATATTTAGCTACCCTCCCTTTATTACTGTGGAGAAATGAATTGGGGCTCAGGTGATATTGTTTATATTGTTTATAGCTCTCTTCAATTTTTCATTAGCCTTGGAATCCATTTACAGAAATCTGTGATGAGCTACGTCTATATCCTACTAAAGCCAAGTATTTGATGATGATTATGCAGGGTAATTAATGCCGCCCCAAGAGTCAATCAGTGGGAATGGTAACTGGAGAGATCATAGTAAAAAGATGTGTTCTTGATACTTAAAATTTATAATTTAAGAAACTGATAGTGGGGCAGTGCTGGTGGCTCAGTGGGTAGGGCACCGGCCCCATATACCAAGGGTGGTGGGTTCAAACCTGGCCCCAGCCAAACTGCAACAAAAAAATAGCCGGGTGTTTTGGAAGGAGCCTGTAGTCCCGGCTGCTTGGGAGGCTGAGGCAAGAGAATTGCCTAAGCCCAGGAGTTGGAGGTTGCTGTGAGTTGTGTGACGCCACGCCACTCTACCAAGGGCATTAAAGTGAGACTCTGTCGCTACCAAAAAAAAAAAAGAAAGAAACTGATAGTGTTTTTGGAGGAGCTTAGTGTATTCTTGCCCTCTGTATTCCAGTGTAAAGGTCTAAGAGTAAAACATATTACTGTATGCACAGGACATAATTTTATTGTTATGAACTTTATGATCTAATAAGACACCTAGATCTACTCTCTGAAATCCACTGGTTGTGAAGAATCTTAGAGTTACAGGTCCCAGGTTTGTTCGAATCCTGGAGGTGGCACCTTTTATGAGTAATAAAGCAGGTGTATTAATAACTACCTTACGTGATTGTTACGAGGATACAAGAAGATAACATACTAGTTAGTGCTCAGCACAGTGCATGCTTCAACAAATGTGAATATAACAGAACGTTAAAATGGAATTTTTGACTGAGGTTATCAAGATAACATGGGAGTGAGATTCCACAGTCAGATCCTTGTACTCAGCCTTGACAAAGGAATTGGTCAAAGACAGGTCCTGCCACCCTTGGATCTCTCAGCTTATTAATGATTTATAAAGGACATGAGGAGTGAAAAGGAGGAAGGATGCGGTGAGCGCATTTTGCTTTTAGAGAAAGCTGTTGGCGCATAATGAGAACACTTTCTTCCCGGGCTGAGTGGGACAGGAAATTTAGTGAGAGGGAGCTTCACAACAGCCACTCTGAGATCCAGCGTTCTGCTCTCTCCAGTTGGGAGGACGGAGCACAGGTGCCTGACTCAGCCTGTGAGGCTAATGCAGCCGAGAGCAGTGCCTCAGGGCAGCAGTCTCTCCTCCCCATAGTTGATCTGCAGGGCCAGGGCTGTGGGAGTGTTCTCTCAGGGGCACGGGGTGCCTCGCTATGAGCAAAAGCGCCAGGGACTGTACATGGATGGACTTGGGGTTTGGTTTCTGCCCCAGAGGACTTTTAACAGAGAATGTGCTGGGTGAATTGGCCAAGAAATGGAAGCTGAGAGGGGGTTGTGTGGAGGCAGCCTACCTCGGAAACTTCGGCATCTTCCCCAACTGCACTGAGAAATCCTGCAGCGATGGGCAGCTCCACAGAGCCTGCGGGAGTGTCAGGAGCCCAGTCAGCTAGAGGGTTTGCCGGCCGCTCGGAGAGTGAAGCTGCCGACACTGGTGCGGGTCTAAGTAGCCTTTCCACCCTTTACCCCTCCCGTCTCTGCCTGTACCCTGGAAACTCAGGACCACCTGGCAAGGGGAGGGGAGGGAGCAGCTCCAGGCAAAGAGACAGACAGGAAGCCGCACACACCACCTTTTCCACTGCCGCCTTTCAGCCTGAAGCGGGCCTGGACCGTGGAAGGAGAGATTTGACATTCAGTCGTGTAGCAGGGTGTTTTGGCTAATGCTCTGGACTGGGCACTAGGCTTGAATGGCGACGGCAGTCATGATTTTAAGTAAAAGTGGAAAAGTTCTGCTGTAGCTTTTCTCCATGGGCAAGGGGATGTTACTCTCAATGAGTACAAATTAAAGAGTACGGGGAAGAAAATGAGAGGTGTGTGATTACATTATTAGCTGTGCTTGTTGGCTGTATAGGTTTCATTACTGGTGTTGATGCTGTTAGGTTACTTTCAGATACTTTCCAATTCGCTGCTGCACACCCAGAGTCGTGATCTTTGTTTGATCTTTCACACCCCTGTACCACAGGTCAGCTCAGTTCCTTAGGGGACATTTTGTAACCAGATTTTTCTCAGTGCTTACCCCCAAATTTGCTTTAAGTTAATGTTCTATGAGCACTTTATTGAGAAGTTTTACATCTAAGGTGAAAATTAGGTAGCATTTACCGTATAACCTTTCTGACTGACATAATTCAGCACGGACCATGACGTAGCACTTTGGGACTTGCTCTTCCATTTGTCCATGAACAGGAGAAAATAATCTTATTGTTTAGTATTCTTTTAAATTGACATGGAATATACACTATAAAGGTATAGAATTAACAAGAGTTTAGTTTGATGAATACAAAATGAACACACTCAAGTAACCTCCCCCGTCAAGAAATAGAATAACAATAAAACCCTCATCTCAACAGTTTTGCTTGTTCATAAGCTTTTAAAGAATGGAACCATATTTTCATGTGTGTGAGATTCATCCACATTGTTGTGTGTAATTGCAGTTTGTTTATTTACAAATCTGTACAATGTTGGACAAATAGGTAACTTTTTTTAGTTAATTTTGTTATTACCTAGTTGATAGATATTTGGATTGTTTCTAGATTTAGACTCATAAATGATGCCACCAAAAGCATTCTTATAAATGTGTTTTGGTGAATATATTCTTTTTGTTGATTTTCTGAATAGGAGTGGAATTACTATATTATAGATGTGACTATGGTCAGCTTTAGTGATTTTCAAAATGGCGATAAAAATTGCCTTTCCATCAACTGTGTATGAGAAGTCGGTCTACTTCTTTGCCAATCCTTGATAGTGTCTGTCTTTTCAGATTAGCTTTTCTGGTGTGGGCCAATTATTTTTTGAGGAAAATGTCCTAGCTCTTGGCATGCCCTCTGTAGACCTCCCTGTGGGGGCTGGGATGGTCTTTTCCTTTCCATGAGCGTGTTGCTCCAGCTCCACTGATTATTGAAGCATAGGATTCTATAGTTAGCCAGGAACTGAAAATAGCTGTAGTTGTGGTAAATGCCGCTCAATGCTTATCAATAACTTCACTAAGTGAAAGAATGGATAGAGAGTGCATTAGTCAATATTTTAAATGCAAGTGTGGAAAATCCGATTCAAACTAGTTTAAACAAGGAGGTAATTAATTGACTCCTGTAGCTGAGAATGCCAGGTGTGGCTGGCTCCCAGGACTAAGCTTCACTTTCCATATCAAGACTGCTTTGCACTGGGCTGCTTCTCTTCTCAGGCAAGATTGCTTCCTGCCCGGGGTCCAGGAATCTGCCATTAAGTCTATAAACTCCCAGCAGTGAAATCAAAACCCAAACCAAAGAAACACTTTCCTGAATCTTGTTGGAGCTCCCTAACACAAGTTCTGAAATTGAGGTTTCTTGGGTGTGATTGTTCTGTTTGTACCTGTACCTTCCTTAAATTGTGTGGCCACCAAGTCCCCCGGACCATGTGCTCTTAGGAAACAATGATTCTCTAAGAAAAATTGAGGGTGCTAATAACAGAAGAAGGGACAGTGGTTGGTGGCAGGTAGAAGTTAACAGTTTCCACTACAAGTTGGACAACTTAAAAAGAATACAGTTAACCAGTGTGATGAAAATATTTCCAGTTGTATATAAAACCAGCGCATGATACCCCATGATTGCATTAATGTACACAGCTATGATTTAATAAAAAAAAAGAAGGAGGGTGGAGCAAGATGGCAGCCGAGTAACAGCTTCCTTGCATCTGGGCACCGTGAGTCTGGGGATATAGGACTCCAGGCATCTCTGGCTGGTGGGATCTGCCTATCATCACCCCTGAGAGGACACAGGGAGTCAGCCAGAGACTTCTGGACCCCAAGAGGAGGACTAAAACAGTGGAAAACCGGCAAGTGGTCGCGTGTGTTCAATCCGCCTAAACCCGCCCGCAACTGTAAGTTCAGTAGCAGCAAGACTGCAAACCAGAAAGGCCTTACCTGTGAACTGTTTTGGTGTCTTTGGACTTGGCACTCAGCTGAACTGCCTTGGGGAGAGCCTGAGCGGGAGTGCGGAGAACTCTGGCCTTTGTCTAGGGCCCCAGTCTGAGCCGCTGAGCCAGACGGAGCTAATAGAGTTTGGCTCTGGGTCACAGGCAGACATTGTGAGCGATCTGCCCCGGCAAGCTCCGCCCTCAGGGTCGCAGAGCTGGAATTGGGTGGGAGCTGGTAACCCAGCAACCAAGTAGCCTAAGGGCGGGGTCTGAGCCGCCTTGCAGCCCTAACCCTCGGGGGCAGAGGGAGACCAGTTTTGACACACAGGGTAAGTGGATAGCCACTTCAGCAGTGATTCCAGCAACAAGCACTTCCCTGAGAAAGCTTCTGCTCAGTAAGTGAACAAGTTCAAAGTGCCTTTTAAGTGGGCTGAAGAGAGATATAGGGTGTCTACCTGCTGGGGTTCGAGAAACTAGCAGCCTCCAGTCGTATCAGAACTGTGATTAACATCTCATACCCCAGAAGACCACGTGTTGCCCAGACAATATTCAATTCCATATACATACTGCTTTGTTTTTGGTTGCGTGTGTGTTTTTTTTTGTTTGTTTGTTTGGTTTGGTTGTTTTTTTTGTTTATTTTGATGTTCTAGATTGTTGTTTTGTTTTTTAAGTTCAACCTTTTCCATACAGATCCTTTTTCTTTCTCAATTTTTCTAATTTAATTATAATTTCCCATTGCTGCCTATTTCAATAATCAGAACTTCATTTTTGTTAGTGTTTCTACCACTATTATTTGGTTTTTCCAGCCAATTTTATCCCGTAAAGTTTTCTGTTTGCTTGTTTTGGTTTGATTTATAGCATTTTTGTCTTTCCTCTCTACTTGGTGGAGGTGGGGTACTGTGTCTGATCAGGTTAGCAAAGAGCTGCTGACCTCAAGGGAACCACCCCACTTGGCACCCCCAGAAGGTGTTTTTTTTTTTTTTTTTAAGGTTGTATCAAAGTACCCTACTGTACACCTATATTGCTCTGTCTCCCTCTTTCTGTGCCTCTCTTCTTTTTGTCAATATTCCTTTCACCCAACCACTCTCCTTTCTCTATTTTTCTTTTTTTCATTTTTTTTTTTTCTTATCACTTGGTCCTCATTTCTTTCATCGCTTTTTTGCTCTTAAACCTTCTCACCCTTCTGGTCCTGTAACCCTTAGTCCACAGGCACAAGAACTTAAAGAGCAAGAGGAATTGAAAGGAAAATTAGGGCAAGTAAACAGATAAAAGAAATCACCCATGAGGAAGAATCAGCAGAAAACTCCAGGCAACATGAAGAACCAGTCCAGAACTACCCCGCCAAGGGACCATGAGGTAGCTACTGCAGAGGATTCCACCTATACAGAAATGTTAGGAATGACAGAAAGGGAATTTAGAATACACATGTTGAAAACAATGAAGGAAATGATGGAAACAATGAAGGAAACTGTTAATAAAGTGGAAAATAACCAAAAGGAAATTCAAAAACAGAATCAAATAAGAGATGAACGATATGAAGAATATAAAAAGGATATAGCAGAGTTGAAGGAAATGAAACAGTCAATCAGGGAACTTAAAGATGCAATGGAAAGTATCAGCAACAGGTTAGACCATGCAGAAGAAAGAATTTCAGAGGTAGAAGACAAAGTTTTTGAGATAACTCAGATAGTAAAAGAGGCAGAAAAGAAGAGAGAGAAAGCAGAACGTTCACTGTCAGAATTATGGGACTTTATGAAGCGTTCCAACATACGAGTTATAGGAATTCCAGAAAGGGAAGAAGAATGCCCCAGAGGAATGGAAGCCATACTAGAGAATATTATAAAAGAAAATTTCCCAAATATCACCAAAGATTCTGACACACTGCTTTCAGAGGGCTATGGGACCCCAGGTCGCCTCAACTCTAACCGAGCTTCTCCAAGACACATTGTGATGAACCTGTCCAAAGTCAAGACCAAAGAAAAGATTCTGCAAGCTGCCAGGAGTAAGCGCCAGTTGACCTACAGTGGCAAATCCATCAGATTGACCGCAGACTTCTCTAATGAAACTTTCCAAGCAAGAAGACAATGGTCATCTACCTTTAATCTACTTAAACAGAACAATTTTCAGCCCAGAATTCTGTACCCTGCTAAGCTAAGCTTCAAAATTGACGGAGAAATCAAATCATTTACGGATATACAAACATTGAGGAAATTCGCCACAACAAGACCAGCTCTACAGGAAATACTTCAACCTGTTCTGCACACTGACCACCACAATGGATCAGCAGCAAAGTAAGAACTCAGAAATTAAAGGACAGAACCTAACCTCCACACTGATGCAAAAGATAAAACTAAGCAATGGACTCTCACAAAATAAGACGAATAGAATACTACCACACTTGTCAATTATCTTAATAAATGTTAATGGCTTGAATTCCCCACTGAAGAGACATAGATTGGTTGACTGGATTAAAAAACACAAGCCATCCATTTGCTGTCTGCAAGAAACACACCTGGCTTCAAAAGACAAATTAAAGCTCCGAGTCAAGGGTTGGAAGACAATTTTTCAGGCAAATGGAATTCAGAAGAAAAGAGGAGTTGCAATCTTATTTTCAGACACATGTGGATTTAAAGCAACTAAAGTCAAAAAAGACAAAGATGGTCACTTTATATTGGTCAAGGGAAAAATACAACAAGAAGACATTTCAATTCTAAATATTTATGCACCCAATTTAAATGCTCCCAGATTCTTGAAGCAGACCTTACTCAGTCTGAGCAATATGATATCTGATAATACCATCATAACAGGGGACTTTAACACTCCTCTTACAGAGCTGGACAGATCCTCTAAACAGAAATTAAACAAGGATATAAGAGACTTAAATGAGACTCTAGAACAACTGTGCTTGATAGACGCATATAGAACACTCTACCCCAAAGATAAAGAATATACATTCTTCTCATCACCCCATGGAACATTCTCCAAAATTGATCATATCCTGGGACACAAAACAAATATCAACAGAATCAAAAGAATTGAAATTTTACCTTGTATCTTCTCAGACCTTAAGGCATTAAAGGTGGAACTCAACTCTAACAAAAATGCTCGACCCCACCCAAAGGCATGGAAACTAAACAATCTTCTGTTGAATAACAGATGGGTGCAGGAAGAAATAAAACAGGAAATCATTAACTTCCTTGAGCATAACAACAATGAAGACACAAGCTACCAAAACCTGTGGGATATTGCAAAAGCAGTTTTGAGAGGAAAATTCATCGCTTTAGATGCCTACATTCGAAAAACTGAAAGAGAGCACATCAACAATCTCACAAGAGATCTTATGGAATTGGAAAAATAAGAACAATCTAAGCCTAAACTCAGTAGAAGAAAAGAAATATCCAAAATCAAATCAGAGATCAATGAAATTGAAAACAAAAGAATCATTCAGAAAATTAATGAAACAAGGAGTTGGTTTTTTGAAAAAATAAATAAAATAGATAAACCATTGGCCAGACTAACGAGGAATAGAAAAGTAAAATCTCTAGTAACCTCAATCAGAAATGATATAGGGGAAATAACAACTGATCCCACAGAGATATAAGAGATCATCTCTGAATACTACCAGAAACTCTATGCCCAGAAATTTGACAATGTGAAAGAAATGGATCAATATTTGGAATCACACCCTCTCCCTAGACTCAGCCAGGAAGAAATAGAGCTCCTGGACAGACCAATTTCAAGCACTGAGATCAAAGAAACAATAAAAAAGCTTCCAACTAAAAAATGCCCTGGTCCAGATGGCTTCACTCCAGAATTCTATCAAACCTTCAAGGAAGAGCTTATTCCTGTACTGCAGAAATTATTCCAAAAAATTGAGGAAGAAGGAATCTTCCCCAACACATTCTATGAAGCAAACATCACCCTGATACCAAAACCAGGAAAAAACCCAAACAAAAAGGAGAATTTCAGACCAATCTCACTCATGAACATAGACGCAAAAATTCTCAACAAAATCCTAGCCAATAGATTACAGCTTATCATCAAAAAAGTCATTCATCATGATCAAGTAGGCTTCATCCCAGGGATGCAAGGCTGGTTTAACATACGCAAGTCTATAAATGTTATCCACCATATTAACAGAGGCAAAAATAAAGATCACATGATCCTCTCAATAGATGCAGAAAAAGCATTTGATAAAATCCAGCATCCTTTTCTAATTAGAACTCTGAAGAGTATAGGCATAGGTGGCACATTTCTAAAACTGATTGAAGCTATCTATGACAAACCCACAGCCAATATTTTACTGAATGGAGTAAAACTGAAAGCTTTTCCTCTTAGAACTGGAACCAGACAAGGTTGTCCTCTGTCACCTTTACTATTCAACATAGTGCTGGAAGTTCTAGCCAATACAATTAGGCAAGACAAGGAAATAAAGGGAATCCAAATGGGAGCAGAGGAGGTCAAACTCTCCCTCTTTGCTGACGACATGATCTTATACTTAGAGAACCCCAAAGACTCAACCACAAGACTCCTAGAAGTCATCAAAAAATACAGTAATGTTTCAGGATATAAAATCAATGTCCACAAGTCAGTAGCCTTTGTGTACACCAATAACAGTCAAGATGAGAAGCTAATTAAGGACACAACTCCCTTCACCATAGTCTCAAAGAAAATCAAATACCTAGGAATATACCTAACGAAGGAGGTGAAGGACCTGTATAAAGAAAACTATGAAATCCTCAGAAAGGAAATAGCAGAGGATATTAACAAATGGAAGAACATGCTCATGGATGGGAAGAATCAACATTGTTAAAATGTCCATACTTCCCAAAGCAATCTACCTATTCAATGCCATTCCTATCAAAATACCAACATCATACTTTCAAGATTTGGAAAAAATGATACTGCGTTTTGTATGGAACTGGAAAAAACCCCGTATAGCTAAGGCAGTTCTCTGTAATAAAAATAAAGCTGGGGGCATCAGCATACCAGATTTTAGTCTGTACTACAAAGCCATAGTGCTCAAGACAGCATGGTACTGGCACAAAAACAGAGACATAGACACTTGGAATCGAATTGAAAACCAAGAAATGAAACTAACATCTTACAACCACCTAATCTTTGATAAACCAAACAAGAACATACCCTGGGGGAAAGACTCCCTATTCAATAAATGGTGTTGGGAGAACTGGATGTCTACATGTAAAAGACTGAAACTGGACCCACACCTTTCCCCACTCACAAAAATTGATTCAAGATGGATAAAGGACTTAAACTTAAGGCATGAAACAATAAAAACCCTCCAAGAAAGCATAGGAAAAACACTGGAAGATATTGGCCTGGGGAAAGACTTCATGAAGAAGACTGCCATGGCAATTGCAACAACAACAAAAATAAACAAATGGGACTTCATTAAACTGAAAAGCTTCTGTACAGCTAAGGAGACAATAACCAAAGCAAAGAGACAACCTACACAATGGGAAAGGATATTTGCATATTTTCAATCAGACAAAAGCTTGATAACTAGGATCTATAGAGAACTCAAATTAATCCACATGAAAAAAGCCAAGAATCCCTTATATCAATGGGCAAGAGACATGAATAGAACTTTCTCTAAAGACGACAGACGAATGGCTAACAAACACATGAAAAAATGTTCATCATCTCTATATATTAGAGAAATGCAAATCATAACAACCCTGAGATATCATCTAACCCCAGTGAGAATGGCCCACATCACAAAATCTCAAAACTGCAGATGCTGGCGTGGATGTGGAGAGAAGGAAACACTTTTACACTGCTGGTGGGACTGCAAACTAGTACAACCTTTCTGGAAGGAAGTATGGAGAATCCTCAAAGCACTCAAGCTAGACCTCCCATTTGATCCTGCAATCCCATTACTGGGCATCTACCCAGAAGGAAAGAAATCCTTTTATCATAAGGACACTTGTACTAGACTGTTTATTGCAGCTCAATTTACAGTCGCCAAAATGTGGAAACAGCCTAAATGCCCACCAACCCAGGAATGGATTAACAAGCTGTGGTATATGTATACCATGGAATACTATTCAGCCATTAAAAAAAATGGAGACTTTACATCCTTCGTATTAACCTGGATGGACGTGGAAGATATTATTCTTAGTAAAGCATCACAAGAATGGAGAAGCATGAATCCTATGTACTCAATTTTGATATGAGGACAATTAATGACAATTATGGTTATGGGGGGGGAAACAGAAAGAGGGAAGGAAGGAGGTGGGTGGGGCCTTGGTGTGTGTCACACTTTATGAGGGCAAGACATGATTGCAAGAGGGACTTTACCTAACAATTGCAATCAGTGTAACCTGGCTTATTGTACCCTCAATGAATCCCCAACAATAAAAAAAAAAAATAAAAAAAAAGAAAAGAAAAAGAATATAATCTACTTGCTCCTATAAATGCTATAGGACTCACCCTTGGATCAAGCAATGTTGCTGGAAAGTTACACATGTGGACTGCATCATTTGGGGCCTGTGGAATTGCTTTTGTTGAACTGTGCTAGTAGGTTCTGTTATCAGCCTGCATTGAGGGACACTACAATGAATGGGCCTGCAGAATTACTTATGTTATTTTATCTTAGTATTGAGGACTCTATTTACTCTATTTCAGTCTCTATGTTGTAGGATTTTATGGGGGAAATTTCTCCCTGGTCTCTGAACCCAGAGGAGTTAAACTGTTTCAAACACCTTTTGTGATTTTTATCTTGTAAACTCAGTGGTTCTCAAAACTGATAAGATTTCCTTCCTTGCATTGCTGGAATGATAGAGTCAGCATTGCAGCTTGTTTTACTCAAATAGTATTAGTGGGCTTCAAAGCATGGATTTTTTTAGTGTTGACATCATTCCTTTATTTTTATCTTCCTTTAGCATTATTTCTTAATTTTCTCTGTCTCTCTTTTTCTATATACCTTTTATAAAGTTCCTTAAGTCTTTTCTGAAACAAAGTTGAGAAATACATAGAATTCTCTGAAAATTTCATGTCATGCATTGAAAATACAATGACAAAATAAATAAATCTGCTTGGTTTTAGGCAAGCGTTTATTAACAGGACTTATTTTGGGTTTCAGTTTTAGATCAAGGAGTTGTAAAACACTACAGAATCAGAAGACTGGATGAAGGGGGATTTTTTCTCACCCCGAGAAGGAACTTTTCAACACTGAATAAATTTGTGAGGCACTACAGCACTACAAGGGATGGCTTGTGTGTCAAGCTGGGAAAGCCATGCTTAAAGGTGAGATGCTTTCAAGCTGTGTTCCTTTATTTTGAAGTTAACTTTCCCCCTTCTGATAGCTGAGTGTCTGTCACGTGCTGCCAGTTCAGAAAAAAGGAAAAGAAAGGAGATTGCTATTTGATCACCTAAAGCACAGATAGGCAAACCATGAACTGTTTCATGCTTTTCTCTTTTTATAAATAAGCTTTATTGAAACAGATGCTCATTCATTTACCAATTATCTTTGGTTCCTTTTATGCTGTAACAGCAGAGTTTAATATTTGCAACAAAGACTGTCTGGCAGATAGTAAACTAGATTCTAGGAGGACAGGGTTTTGCCTGTTTTGCTGGCAAATAGCACTTAGTTGATGCTTAAAAAATTTTTATTTACTAAATGAAATGAATGAATGAAGAAATGAAAAAATTAGTTTGAAAAAAGATTAAAAATTTAATTATGCAAAAACATAGGATACATCTAATTAAAGCCTGTAGCTAATTTGCGAATTTGTGGGAAGGTGGTAGAACCTCAACTGGGCCTTGAAATTGGGAGGATTTAGCTAGGCCTAGAAACACAGAGAGGTCAAACTAGAGTCGAGTGAGGGTGGTGTTAGGAGCATGAAGGGACGGATAGATAGCGAGGTGCCTGATTTAGTAAGATTTGGGAGAAGATCAGCTTGAGACTTAGCACTGCAGATTCTCCCACCAATGTTTTCTATGTTGAGGTGATTGGAGCACAATTTATAACATTTAACCAGGTTTCATTAAAAAGTACTTAGACTATAATTTTCAACAACAAGAAAATGTTAAATCTACCTTTTTCTTACAAGTCTTCTCTTTATTCTGTGAAACAGATACAGGCCCCAATGCCTTTTGATTTGTCTTATAAAACCGTGGACCAGTGGGAGATAGACCGCAACTCCGTGCAGCTTCTGAAGCGGCTGGGATCTGGCCAGTTTGGCGAAGTATGGGAAGGCCTGTGGAACAACACCACTCCTGTAGCAGTCAAAACGTTAAAACCAGGTGCGAGAACGCCAAAGCCTGAACAGCAGGTTTGATTTTTTGATGAGCTCAGTTTGCCACTGTCCATGTCCTAAAGGTCACTGGACAGCCAGTGCTGGCAGCAGGCAGGTGTGATCATCATTCTCCTTAGCCCAGGAGTTCAAATATAAAGACAAGAGCATGCTCCCTGGATCAGCTGAGTCTGGAAACATCACCAAGTCAAGATTCCAACAACATATTTCTTCTTTAGAAGTAGGATTCAGTCTTCCAATACCCTGCTCCTTGCTTTTTTTCCTAGTTAAAAAATACTGGCTTACCTGAAAATAATTAAACAAAACCAGATGGAACCTTGGTGCTGCTCAGGTAACACCTATTTTACTAAATTCTAATTATGTATGGTTAGAAGGTAAAATGGTCCATCTGAAAGACCTCATATTTGAAAATGTAGGAACTATTTTTTCTTTCATTTCCTTTTTCTCTACAGGGGCAAGTTAAGAGTACACTAAGATTTTTATTCAACCGGGATTTCTTCCTTCCATTTTAAAGATGAAATAAGAAAGAGCTTAAGTAACCTTCGAAGATTTACCAATCATAATGATCTTGAGCAACTGTTGAACAACTCTATGCTTCAGTTTTATCATTTGTAAAATAGAAATCATAATAAGGCTAACCAGGGTTATAATGAAGACTAAATTAAGGTATTAGTGGAAATGTTTTGCATAGTGCCAGGTTTATAGTAAGTGAACAGCTATTATTACTTCAGAGTTAGTAAATGACAGATCTAGGATTTGAGCCCACATCTGTCACTACTGCATCACATGACCTAGAAGTGACGGTTTATAAAAGTGGAGCATTATTGTGGTACCTTCATATCTGCTTCTACTCACATAGGTAAGAGTAATAACCAAAGGCTAGATTATAGTTTTCTGGGGACCTCCATTATTTACCTAGGCCAGAATTCCTAATGGTTTGGGAAGCTCCTTAGTGGTAGACTTTGAGCACTTGGGTTTTGCTGGCTACAGTACAGTGTAACTCCTTTGTTCCCAAAACTGTATGCCGAGGTGCATAGGGCACCACAGTGAATTCACAGGGGTGCTGTGGGATATTTAAAAGTTTTGAAAACCCCACAAATTGTTACCTTAAGGTGGTGTGTGGTTTCAACTTTATATAATATTGCATTCCTTTTGCTGACATTGTATCTTTCTGAAGCAGGTTTTTGATGGTTCTTGTAATCAAAACGCAAGATCTAGGCAAAAATCAATGTGGACCAGGAAATGAGGGTAGCACTGTTCAATCTGATTCTAAGACTCAAGTTGTGCATGTATCACTTTAGTAAGTAAGTGGGATTAAGAATGAAATAAACAGTCTTTTCCCTTTCAATTTACTTTTTCAGATAGCTGTTAAATGGATAGCACAAATACTTCTTAAGTTGTTTGGATCTAACCAAGTAATCAAAAGAACTCTCAGGCATTCATTTTGACTCAGAGGCATAGTGAAAAACGTGACTGAGACACTTAAGGGTGCCATGAACTGAAAAGGTTGGAACCCTCTGGTCTAATAGTCAGAGCTTCAAGTTTTGTGTAAGATAAACCTGAGTTCAAACTTGGCTCTGCACTCTCTGTGGGTTTGGACCATTTATTAACCTTTCTAAATCTCCTCATCTGAAAGAAAGAATTATAATAGTCCCCACTTTATAGGGCTTTAGGAGCATGGATTGAGTTAATGTATGTAAAGTATTTGTATGAGTTCTTTTTTTTTTGGCCGAGGCTGGGTTTGAACCCGCCACCTCCGGCATACGGGACCCGTGCCCTACGCCACAGGCGCCACCCTCTTTTTTTTTTTTTTTTTCTTTTCGAGACAGAGTCTCACTCTGTTCCTCCAGGCTAGAGTGCCGTGGCATCCTAGCTCACTCTCAGCCTCCTGAGTAGCTGAGACTACAAACGTGCATCATCACATCTGACTGATCTTTCTATTTTTAGTAGCGATGGGGTCTTGCTCTTGCCTAGGTTGGTCTTGAACTCCTCAGGTAGTCCATCCACCTTGGCCTCCCAGAGTGCAAGGATTACAGATGCGAGCCACAGTGCCTGACCATGCAATGAGTTCTTAATAAGTGTTAGCTTCAGTGGGGTTGCTGATAAGTGTGTCCACTGAAGTGCAAGTTCATAGTGCAGGAGTGACTCTTTTAATATCTGCCAGATGAAACAACAGGGGGGCACTTTTAAGTGGCCGGATCCCATGTGAGTACTCTGGGGGAGGATGTTCTATTCCAGCACCTGAGATTTTCATAATCACTGTGTGTATATGCTGTTAAATCCTAGTCTTATTGATAAGTGAGATTAAACTTTATTATCCAATCTAATCATTCTTTTTCTAAAAAGGGGCAGTTAGCTGTCCTTCCTAACACTACTCTCTAAAGGAGGCCTTTCGGGAGGTCAAAAGGGATCAATAACAACAACAACAACAAAAATCAGATTTCTTATATTAAAAAAAAAGCCATGATAGTTTTCTCTCCAACAGGAATAAGTATTATTGATTTACAGTGTAATAGCTGCAAACAGCTTTGATGATTGGTTAAATGTCTTCACTTTACTGGGGCCATTAATCAATCTTTGCAGCTATTTATTGCTTAGCAGACTACCACGCAATAAAGATGAGCTCGAAATCAACTCCCATAATAGGTTTGGCAGACAAAAATTAATATTTAATATTGCGCTACTAGCTGGGTTGAGAGTGAGTTTCCTTTACCATTCAGCTGGTCAGCTGTAACCAGCATAGCCATGAGCAGCCTTCACCCGCAGAGTCTCCTGACATTTCATGATTTTGACTCTTATGGATAGTCTGATTGGGGAATGATTTGATTGTCCTGCATTCTCTAAACCTGATGGCCACACAAAGCATTAACATAGAAATATATTGTGTATATAAATTGTATGAATAATGATCATAATTGTTGGTTCACAAAAAGCTTCATTAATCAGATTCTTTTTTTTGTGTATGTGTGTGGTGGTAGGGTGTCCCTACTATATAGGTATTTTACTGTAGGTTAATCTAGCAACCAGTAAGAACTATTCTTTAGTATGGTTTAGGTGACTCTTTTATTCTCAGCTCCATTTTGCCACTGTGATTCCAAATATTAATCCTATTTGATCCTGTGGAGTAAACCAGTGGTAAAGATGGAACTGAGGGAGCTCAGACACACATGATGGAGCATAGACCATTTTCTCCTTGTTCCTTCCTCTCCTTTGCCTATGAAAAAATACAATTGGTCCGTTTGGTTTTCCCAAGAGTATGCATATAAATGATAATGCAAAGAATGGTCAGCGGTCATTGAATACATATGTGCCAGGCATTGCTATTATCCTGATAATGAGCTTACGATGTCAGTAAGATTATTACCCACATTTTATAGATGAAGGAACTGAAGTTCCAAGAGGTTTAATAACTTGCTAAAGGTCACACAGGAACCTGGAAGCAAATCTGGGATTTGTGCGGAATCCAGACTTTGGCCTTGGTTCTGAACTTCTAGACTCTCACAGTCTAACCTGCCTAAATGCTTTCTGTGAAATTATCTGCAGGGCACACGTAACCCTTCTTAACTTTACATTAATAAACAAGTCACAGTGTCAAAGAATGTCAAAGCTTAGGGAATCATACCTGTGTTCAAATATCAGTTGTAAAGTATTCAACATGGAGAGGGTGATGAACGTAGTTTTCTCCCTGGGCATCATTGGAAATGGTATTTCCAGTCTCCGTCATGGTTACTAAGATGTGGAATGAAGTGTTGCTTCAATTACAGTAATGCCACTGAGATAGCTCATTCTAAAAGAAATGAAAGATTTTAACATTACTGATGAAATATACAGTCCAGGTATTCTTCCCTCTCCTAGGAGGTAACAGCTTGACACCTTGCATGGTAAGTCAGAATTAAATACAATTTAATTGTAGATGAGACATCGAACTAGACCTCAGTACTGTCTCATATACCATTTGGTGAAGCTATTAAGGCTCTGACTGTGCAAACAGATAAGGCAAATGAAAATGTTACATTTTCCAAGTGAAACATATAAAACTGGTGGGAAAAAAGCCCTCCCACTAACTTTTGGGGATGACCTTGAATGTTTTCTAATTGGCCTGTACCTATATTCCTGTAGAATGAAGGACAAAAAATATGGCAGAATGTGCCCACAGTGGGCACCAAGGACAGGGCAGCTATCAGTCTTCTCTGCATCCCAGAACACAATCCTCTGGCTGCAGCAATTAAGCATTCAAGTTCCTCCAGTGTTCGTGTTAATAGAATGTCTTCTCTCTGTGTTAAGATTTCTGCTTTGTTTTATCAATTAGACCATCAGTTTCTCCTCTTCCTTTCATTTTTCATGGAGACCTGAATCAACCTTTCCTCACCTACGGGTCGTAACACATAAACTGCACATGCTGGATATACCAACACATGCAGTTATTAGGCTGCCCCAGCTGAACTGATTTCTCTTCTTTGATAACTCTGAAGATTTGTGATACTGCTGCTCTGGTGCCACTGAGAGGTGGGAGGCAATCTTGGTGATTCCCAGTAGACTGCTGTGAGGATAGGAATGCCTCAATCACATAAAGCGATTTTCCCCTCTTCTTGTTTCAGGTTCAATGGATCCAAATGACTTCCTGAGGGAGGCGCAGATAATGAAGAGCCTAAGACATCCCAAGCTTATCCAGCTCTATGCTGTTTGCACTTTAGAAGATCCAATTTATATTATTACAGAGTTGATGAGACATGGAAGTCTGCAAGAGTATCTCCAAAGTAAGCTAAAGATAATAAAAGGGGAAATAAAGAGGAATTTAGTTTAGCTAGTCCTATAAACATCAATTTAGCAAGCCTTCTATAACCCAAAGGATATTTACTATGTGTATATCTGTGAGAATGAATGTCTTAAGTTAACAATGAATGGCTCACCTACTATTTAACAGGAGGAATACTGGGTACTCAAAGAAAGGAAAATATTTATGTAGTGGATGAGCAAATTGTTCACAATAGACATATTAGAGTACTTAAATGTAACGTGGGAAATTAAAGAATGGATGTTTTGCCTGGTGCCTTATTTCCTCCACTAATTGAACGTTATCAGTCATGGACAAATATTTTTCGATGTTGTAGAATTGGGGGACATGAATTACTTCTGGGAAAAGAGGGGAGATGTATCCTACATTTTGTTCTTTGCCAGTATTTGACAATATTGTACTTGTTGGTATTAAAATATTTCCACTGCTGGGCAACATTAGAATTTTCAGACTGGAAAGCAGAAATGCGCTATTGCTTTATTCCTACATTTGCTTCCTGTAGTCAGAGAAGACTGAGGGCATTGTGAAATTTTGATGTTTATTACAAATGAATAATTTAGCAAACAACAATACGGTATAATAAGCATTAAAATGAGATGTTCAAAGACGTTGAGATCAAGTACTGAGAGAATAATTCATGCTTGAAAAATAGACTTTTTCGTATAATTTCTTGAACTGTCAGGATGGGATTAATAGGATGTACAGAGGTAAAGGGCGGTAAGAATGATGGAAGAAAGATTTCAGAAAGATAAGCGTATTCTCTGATTTTAGGGTAACTTGTGAAGTGTGGTGATATTAAATTACAGAACAAGATAAGAAGAACAAAGAATGTAATAAGGCTATTAAATGCTGCTAAAGACAACAATATACCTAGCTCCCTTGCATGAAGCTATCAAATTTAACAGCGGCAGAATGTTACTCTCTGCAGAAAGCCTTTGGCTGCTGAGCCCTTCTGCTTTATTCACAGGACAAAGTGCAAGCGTGACCTTCGGTCATATCTAACAAAACAGCTTTATAAAGATGGCCACTTATAATACACACATTATTAAATCTAACAGTCAATTCCTCATCCCCAGACCTGTCATCGGCATGTAATTTACAGGACACTGTCTCCTCCTGGAAGTACTTCTTTCTTCTGGAACACTTCACTTAATAGCATTTTCTCCTTCCTTTCTTGCTGTTTCTTTTCATCTGTGTAATTTCCTTCATCTCCCAGATCTCTCAATACCTTGGAATTCTCCAGGACAAGTTTGCAGCATCACTGGTTCTCTTTTTAATTTTGTCCAGTCTCATTGTTAAATTGCTTATGTCTTCACAGTTCCCCAAATTTTACCCTGCCCTTACTTCAGAACCATATATCCAAATGCCTTCTTAATTTTTCCACTTGAGAGAGATGGAGAGTAGTCTCTGTCTAAATAATGTAGGTCTACTGCAGTAACAAAGAGTCTCCAAATCCCAGAAGGCTTAACAGAACATTTATTTTATTTTTAAAATTTTGGAATATTTGGGAGTACATGTGTTTTGTTTGCATACTTTGTTTTTTGCACAAATTGAGTCAAGATTATCAGTGTGCCCTTGACCCAGATAGTGTGCACTGTACCCAATAGGTTGAATTTACCCAACCCCCCATAGCTTGGTTTTCATTGAGATTTACTTTCATAGGTGCACTCAAGTGTTGACTGATAACCCACAGAATGGGAGAAAACATGTGCATGCTTGTCAGTGCCCCCTGTGGCACCCCGTCACCATGTGAATAAAATAGCCTGGACACAGATTAGAAGTACAATGCTTGCAAGAGGTAGACTTCCCAGAGGTGCAGGGAAGCCTCCAGTGAGCTCTGTTGTGGCCTTTTATTGAAACAGTATACAACAGGTGTGAGGGTCCCACATACAGGAGCTGCGTGCTTGATGATCGCTGTGTGCTCTTTCCCCACTGGCTGGACTCCCATCCTGTTGCACCACAGATGCTTTTGCCTCAAGCTTTTTGTACTTGCTGTTTCTTCTGCCTGACATTTTTTTTCCTGACATCTATCCACATACTTACTTCTCAATTTCTGAAAGGCTTTGCTCACATATTTCTATCTTGATGACTCCTTCACTGCTCACTGTCTAAGTTCTAAAATTTAATCTCTTTCTACTGACTTTGAGTATTCCTTTTCCCTGCTTTCTGTTTTCTCTTCTTAGCTGTTAATAATCTCATACTATTGTTATTTTAGTAGTAGTACTATTTCCTACTACTATTTAGCTTATTTTTAGTGTTTTCTAAATACAATTCCATGAGCACAGAGATTTTTCTTTGTTTTAGTACTGGGAAAATGTCTGGCACATAGAAGGTATGGAGTAATTATGTGTTGAATGACCGAATAAATAGATTAAGTTGGGACCATTCTCATTCTAATAAGATTGGATTGGAGTCAAGATTGTTTTGAGACCTTTGATATCAGCTTGAAAAGTTCCAAATAATACAGAGCAAACTTCTTGGACATTGAGGATTTCTGTGGTTTGTTAACATGGTTTACTCATGGCTAAGTACAAACCCTATGTCTTCTGGGGTTAGGACATCAAGGTCAAGTTTATTAAAGCCTTCATTTGTGAAGTTATTTAGTGGCCAGGAAGAGTAATAAAAATATGCTCACTAAAGAAACTCCCTTCCCAAAGAGAGGTGGCCAATGAATCTACCACTCGTTAGCAGTCAAGAATGGTAAATACTATTAAGCAGAAACTTTATTTATCTGTTTTTCAGAGACAGAGTCTCACTTAGTTGCCCTCAGTAGAGTGCCGTGGTGTCACACAGCTCCCAGCAACCTCCAGCTCTTGGACTTAGGCGATTCTCTTGCCTCAGCCTCCTGAGTATCTGGGACCACAGGTGCCCGCCACAATGCCCGGCTATTTTTTGTTGCAGTTTGGCCGGGGCCAAGTTTGAACCCACTACCCTACGCATATGGGCTGGCACCCTACTCACTGAGCCAGAGGTGCCGCCCAAGCAGAAACTTTATTGAGTAATGGAACATAATTGAGAGTATTTCCATATTTATGTTGCAGTTGTAAATTTTCACAGATTTGTGAACTGTTATGTCGGTTTTTTTATTATTTTTAAATTTCAGATGAATAAGAGGGTACACATGATTAGGTTACTGTGTTTGTGTGTGGTAGGTGAGGTCCCTATTGTAGTTGTGTCCCGCACCTAGGAAGCATGCCATGTGCCCTAACATTGTACCCTGTCAGTGGTAGCACACCACCTTTATATTAGTTTTTGAAATACGGTGATTGTAGATCGTAGTAGAAGTGTGCTCTGAATTTTATTTAGGCAGCTCCTAGGGTTCTGTACCCTTCAGGACAGGAAATGTGTATTACTCAATTTCCTCCGGCATTGTGCCTGTCTGTAAACCTTTTTATATCCACTGTAATAGGATTACATGTATTCAATAGTTGAAATCACATACATATTTTTCTGTATAACCATTTCTGTAGTCCCTAAACTTTGGCTTCATTTTTAATAATACATTTCTCCAAAATAAGAGAAGCCTGTTGAAAAACTTTTGGATTGGGGGGGTAATTGATGACCCATATTTCTTGTTGAAATTTAAGGAAGATGAATATCTGTATTTTCTTTAGTCTAGTTTGTCTTCATTCCCCACCCCACCCCCAGTAAATGTTTATAAAGCATCTAATATATGTTAGACATTTAGATACTCTTTAAAGAGAAGCAAACCATTTCTATTTTTATAAATCTAGTCCTAAAATGTTGCTCATATTCTCATGAATAGTTCACTTAAGTGGACCGAAGTAGACAGAGATATTTTTATTAATATATCTTTTAACTGAATTTAACTATATACCTATTTGCTGTATGAATGGAAGTCTCTTCATTATCCCCTGTCTTTTGGGTACCCAGGAACTCTGTGTAAGCTAAATTTTAGGAAGAAAGTACAGGATAGTTCTTGAGATTACGAGATTAAACCTCAGACATAAATGGATTTGAATCTCCTGTCTACAATTTACAATCTGCTCCTCTGAGTAACACCAACACCTATGAAATGAGGGACAATAAGAACAATACTTCATATAGTTGTTCTGAGTATTAAATTAGTTGATTTATTAGAAATTAATTGTGTGACAAAGAGGTGGGGCAGAAGCATATATGTTTATTTTTTATTCTTTAAAATTCTCTGTATAGCACTTACTATGTGACAAGCCTTTATACAAATATTAAGTTAGTTCATTTTTCTAACCACTTTGTGAGGTCAGTATTATTATCCCTGTTTCACAGTTGGAAAAAACCAAGCTATGGAGAGGTTCATAACATATCCAAAATGGAAGTCTGGCTTCATAGTTCATGCTTTTAATCATATACATGGCACTGATGTTATCTTCCTAACATCTATCTGAATTAGTTGTTTATTGTTACACAACACATTACCCCCAAACTTAGCAGCTTGAAGCAGCAAACATTTATTGTCTCACAGTTTCTGTGATCAGGAATCCAGGTGCAGCCTAACTGGGTCTTCCAGTTCAGCATCCCATGTATGTTATAGGAGTTGACATTAATTATTCAGTCTAAAACAAGACTTGGAAAGGCTTCAATCAGGGTGTCAACAGATGCCCCAGTTATCTGAGGGCTCTAGTGGAGATGGATCCACTTCCAAACTCACTCATATGAGTGTTTCCTCCTGGGCTATTGGATTGAGGAAGTCAGTTCCTCGCTGCCTCTTGGCTGTAAGATGCCCTGTGTTACCTCCTACACGAACTTTCCATAGGGCAGTTTGCAACACAGCAGCTTGCCCTATTAGAGTGAGCAAGCTAGAGAGCAATAGGATGGAGGGCGTCAGTAAGATGACAGTAGAATCTTTTATAACTTGATCCCAGAAGTGATATTTCATCACTTTTGCCATATTCTATTTGTTCAATGTGAATCACTAGGTCCATAACACACTCAACAAAAAGGGCTTTTGCATAGGCCTGACTACTGGCCGTGTGGATTGCTGGGAGGCATGTTAGGGGCTGACTACCAAACAGTTAATGGTCACCAGCTTGTCTTAATTTCAAGATCATGCATTTGTTTTCCTGTGGAGTGAATTTGATATTGAAAGGCACAGCTATTTTGGGCCTGATAGCAGTAATGCTTTGCAATTATGCTGCACACTGGGTTGTATTTTATTCTCATGCATATATCTTGTTTTAGACTGAATAATTAATGTCAGTTCCTATAATGTATGATTCAAAACTCTCTGTGAATTAACACAGAAAAATAGACATTTTTGATGTGGATCAGATTCTTCTTTTAGGTGGCTTTCTTTAGTGGGTGACACAACGATTTAGACCCATGTTACTCTACCATTTTGAAATTCATCACTTAAGCTACAAATATGTGGGAGATTTTAAGGCCAGGCCTGAAAACGATGCACATTATTTCTGTACAGATTGCATGTCCCAAAACTAGTGACATGGCCCAACTTAACTGCAAAGGAAAATGGAAAATTAGTTTCCCATGTGTGGCCATGGAGAAAAGAAAGGACAAAAGGATTGAAGATCAGTTAGTTTTGCCTCACATTTTGTTGAAATATACTGTTTGCCTTAAAAAAAGAATTTATATGTATGCATGTGTACACACACATATATACACAATGTTTAAGTCTTCCCCATTTAAAAATTCCTTTTACTCTTTTTAATTTTTTATCAAAAAGTTCGCATTCATGTTGAAAGCACATAAATCACACCCTACAGTTTAACATGTGATTATAAAGTGAACAAGTACATGACTGGGAAGCCATTGCCCAGATCAAAAATTAGAATGTGGCCAGCACCCAGAACCTCCCTGAATACTTCATCCATCACAACCCCTATCTTGAACTTTATAATTGATTTCCTTTGACTTCACATTTAACTCTACCACATCCTAATTGTCTGCCCTTCTTGGTTAGGGTTTTGAGATTTGCTAGCTCCTCTGGCTGTCTCCATATCTTTAACTCCCACTGAGCCCTCAACTCCTTACACTGTTATTTCCAGTGAAACTTCTCTTCCTGTCCCCAAGATCACCAGTGACTCCCTAATTATTAGATTTAACAAGTATCATTTAGTCCTTACATTACCAGACTTACTTGTGGTGTTCACTATGATGGAGACTTTCTCTTTCTCAAAAAGTTTGTTCGACCTGTTACAACATTCTCTACTTTTTTTTTTTTTCCCTCTTATTCTTCTGGCTGATTCTTTTCAGTTTTCTTGCAAGTTCATCTTTTCCTGAATATTGGTGTTTCTCATGATTCTGTCACATCTTAGTGATCTTACCCATGTTTAATGTTTTAACTCCCACTCATAAGCTAGGACTGTTAAATCTGTATCTCTATCTGTGTGTAACCCTGTGCTCTAAGGCCCATATGCTAACTTTCTTTCAGGCATTTGTCTATGTGCATCTCTAGCTTCACAAGCCCTATAGGGTTTCATTTCAATTAGGGAGGTGCAATGATCATAATAGCTAAGATGGATGGGTTCTTCCTAGCTGCCAGGTTTTGAGTGCTTTACATGTTTTAACTCATTTTAGCAACTAATAGAGTAAGTAGTTACTGTTTTCACTCTACAGATGAGGAGACTGAGGCATAAGAGTGTTAAGCTGCTTGTCCAAGGTCACAAACAAATATGAGACATAGCTTGATGTAGAGTCTGGCACTCGGGCTTCCAATAGTGGTCTTCCTGACCCCTGCACAATAGCTGCCCCTCAGGGTCTAAGACTTTTGAGTCTAAGGTCTAAGACTGCTGGAGTTTAAGACTCTTGACTATGAATCTTATGGGCTTTATACATGATAGCATTTGGCTTATTAAGGCAGGAATAATAATAGCTTGGAATTATGGGAGACTTTTTTAATTCTCCAGAAATCTGAAGAAATCTACCAACAATATGGTAACTAGATACTTCCCAGGAATGACTTCAAAAAGTAACCACAAAATGGCTCTGACTCCCTCTACTAAGCATCAAATTGAACCTACTACATAAATTTCTTGTACTTAGGTATAGAGAATAGGCCGTAGGAGAAACTCTACCTATTAAGGGTATATCCATTCATGGAGAGATGAGCAACTTATTCTGAGAATAACAGAATAAGAAAGGGAAATTTTAAAAAAGCATGAAGCTTGGTGGTACAAATGTAATATACACATTTGTAACTGCTGACAGACTCTTCATTTTTATTAGTGAACTAGTTTTAAAAACAATATGATGGAAGAGTGAGAACTTTTCTTTTTTTAAATTTATTATTAAATCATAGCTGTGTACATTAATGCAATCATGGGGCATCATACGCTGATTTTATATACCATTTGACCTATTTCCATCATACTGGTTAACATAGCTTTCCTGGCATTTTCTAAGTTATTGTGTGAGAACTTTTCATGGGCTCAGTACTAAATGCAGATTAGTACTTTATAGGCTCAATGACTAAAACAGACTATGTCATGTTTGAAAGAAATTCAGTAGCAAGTAAGCAATATCCATGAAGAGACAACTCAGTGACATGTGATATTGAAAAGTAGTAATAACCAGACTCTTACAGATAACATATTTTGGGTCATGTGATGCCTTTGTTCCTTTTTCTGTGTAATGCACATTCAGGGAAGTGAGGGCTGTAGCCTTAGAATGTACTTCAACTCTGAAAATTATTGTCTTATTAATTAACCCTTTATAGCAAATGAAATTGTATTGATTACATTTTTACTCATTAGATCAGTGCCATTGAACTTAATTCCACTGACAGCTCATTCATCAACATTCTCAGAATTCACTGTAGTAGTCTGAATATTCCCCAAAGTAAATATCTTATTTTCTCTTATTGTGGAGATGATGCTGGGTCAAAAATCCACCTGACTCAGCAAGTAGACATGGCGGCACAGGTTGCCTCTGGAATGGCCTATCTGGAGTCTCAGAACTACATCCACAGAGATCTGGCTGCCAGAAATGTCCTCGTTGGTGAACATAATATCTACAAAGTAGCGGATTTTGGACTTGCAAGAGTTTTTAAGGTGGGTTTGGCTCTGTTTTAATTTATTTTTGTAATAGGTCAAAAACCTAACAAACTAGTAGACCAGTAGATTTACTGGTATTCTTTAAAACTGTGGTCCCAACCCACAGGTCACAGACCAGTAGCAGTTAGTGGCTTGTTAGGAGCTGGGCACACAGCAGGTGAGTGGTGGGCAAGTGAGGGAAGGTTCATCTGTATTTATAGCTGCTCCCCATCACTCACATCATCTCTCGAGCGCCACCTCCTATCATACCAGCAGCGGCATTAGATTTTCCTAGGAGCAGGATTGCTGCCATAAACTGTATGTGTAAGGGAGCTAGATTGTGTGTTCTTTATGAGAATCTAATGCTGATGATTGAAGGTAAATGTAAGTTGCTTAAATTGCCCCGAAACCATCCCAACCCCAGGTCTGTGGAACAATTGTCTTCCAAGAAACTGGTTCCTCTTGCCAGAAAGGTTGGGAACTGATGCTTTAAGACAATGTTTTTGTAAGTTCTGTGGTCCACAGACCACCTCAGTGTCTCGAAACCTTACAGACAAACCACCCATCCATGCTTGTTTCTTCTCCAAGAGGAAAAGAAAACAGAGAAAATAATGACCACCCAGAATGAAAAGTATGTATTTAAGTTTGAAGTTGAATTAATGATTTGTTTCTCAGCATCGGTAGTCTCTCTTTGTTTTTGTTTCCTTTACAAAAAGCAGCATACTTCACACCGTATTACCCTCCCCACCACTGCCCACTTCACGCCAGACTGGTCTACCTGCTGCCAGAATTCTTCAGCAATCATTGGCTTTTTATTTTTCCTCCCATTTTGTGACCTTAGTCCAAAAGACACTGAACTAGGAGATACAGTATTAGACGTTTTTCTCTCGATTTAATTTTAAATTTCCCACATTGTGCCCTAAAAATATGGATGTGGGTCATGAAGCACAACAAATAATGATTCCCTTTTGATCTTCAAGAATTCATCGTTTTCTCTTTTTTGTAAACTAATTAGAATCCCGGTGAGTTGAAAAATTAATGTAAATCACACGGACCCTACTTTTCAGGTATCTGCAAGTAGTTACATGGTAATTATAAACGTCAATGGCTCTCCAATACCAGCAGTAAATCAAAACAACAAACAGGCTCTGCTTCCATTTTTTTTTTTTTTTTTTTTATAGAGACAGAGTCTCACTTTATGGCCCTCGGTAGAGTGCCGAGGCCTCACACAGCTCACAGCAACCTCCAACTCCTGGGCTTAGGCGATTCTCCTGTCTCAGCCTCCCTAGTAGCTGGGACTACAGGCGCCCGCCACAACGCCCGGCTATTTTTTTTTTTTTTGTAGAGACAGAGTCTCACTTTACTGCCCTGGGGTAGAGTGCCGTGGCGTCACATGGCTCACAGCAACCTCTAGCTCTTGGGCTTACGTGATTCTCTTGCCTCAGCCTCCTGAGCAGCTGGGACTACAGGCGCCTGCAACAACGCCCAGCTATTTTTTTGCTGCAGTTTGGCCGGGGCCGGGTTTGAACCCGCCACCCTCGGCATATGGGGCTGGCTCCCTACTCACTGAGCCACAGGCGCCACCAGTTTGGCTGAATCCTCCGGTATGAATCCTCCCACGTATGGTAGAATGCTCCTTCCAGTGCTATTCTTAGCACGTATTAGGTTTTCAAATGATACAGAGTGTCCATAAAGTTCACATGCAATTTAAAATAGTTGACTATTGCACGGGAACTTTATGAACACCCTGTATTTTGTTAATGACTTCCCATAGATTATTCAGTCTTGTATGTCAGATTCAGAATTTGCTACTGTAATTATCAATTGAACTAAGCTCATTTTGTATCTTTTCCCTTTAAATTTTAATGTGAAGCAGGTTAGAGATGAATGAGGATAGCAAAGATAAAAATCACTTTAACTTGGCTTGATTCCTCAATGCATTAACAGGTAGGTAATGAAGACATCTATGAATCTAAACACGAAATAAAGCTGCCGGTGAAGTGGACTGCGCCTGAAGCCATTCGTGCTAATAAGTTCAGCATTAAGTCTGATGTGTGGTCATTTGGAATCCTTCTTTATGAAATCATTACTTATGGCAAAATGCCTTATAGTGGTGAGTAATTAATTCTAAAGTGGGCCTTTCTGCTGCAGGTCACTTACTTAGGTGTGACTTTAACTGCTTTGCTCAGACTTAGAGGGCAGAGTTATGAGGCTGACCACACCACATACCTGTGGGAGCTTGATAGACACAATTTAATGACAATAATTTGCATTAATGAGATGGTTTATTGCTTCTCTCTCCTTTGCTATTGAACTGCAGTCTTAAAGACTGTTACTTGCTTCAGGATTTAGTTTTATCTCTGCAACCTGGGGAGGGGACAGTGGACCTCATGGCTTAGCTAAAGAAATTGATTTGCTTTGGAACCTAGAGTGTAAGTGTCTTTAAGACACTCATCTTTAACTTTTTTTTGTTGCTGTTGTTGGCTTCCTTCTGTATTTTTTAGGTATGACAGGTGCTCAGGTAATCCACATGTTGAGTCAAAACTATAAACTGCCGCAACCATCTAACTGTCCACAGCAATTCTACAGCATCATGCTGGAGTGCTGGAATGCAGAGCCGAAGGAACGACCAACATTTGAGACACTGCACTGGAAACTTGAGGACTATTTTGAAACAGACTCTTCATATTCAGATGCAGATAACTTCATAAGATGAACACTGAAGAAGAATATTAAATAACAAAGCAACAAAAATACTGAATAATCAGTCCAGAAATGCAATCTGATCAATCAACTGCAAAATCAGTTTATCCTGACATATGAAAGTGATAGGGTAAATTTAGGCAGGTATCACACAAAATATTGTAATTGCGTTTTATTGACTGGGCAACACTGTAGGACATCTAAGATGATATATTATTTTCTCACTTCCTGGTAAAATTAAGTGCATTAAACAAAGTTATTTTTCTTTTAAAGAAATGCTCACATTTCTATTTATTGTTTGAAATGCCGATCAAGAGAATCAACAGATGATAGTCAATTTTTACTCAGTGACTGTTGTAGCATTTTCCTGTTTACTGATTACAGTGGTTATTCATTATTCTTCAGATTGCTGAATCCCATCAGGCTGTTATTATGAAGGGATTTGATTGCTTTGGTGCACAGCAGGACCTGTGCTTTGAGATTTTTTTTTTCTTTTTTAAAATATCCTGTAACTACAATGATGGTAAAGCCATGTTAAACGACTTGATTGTACTTGGAGTAATTGCACGTACTTGCACCCCATGCATAAAAAAATGAAACAGCTGTTGAGAGAACGAATTAAAATTTTTCTCATTTTGTAGAAGGAAATGATGGAATTTTTTCTATACCTCAGTATGTGCAATCTGAGAATCATCTACAATAGTTTTAATCCCTTAATGTCAAGAATCAGGTTGCAAAGCTGATGAGTTATTACTTATGGAAATACATGAAAAACATCTAATAGCCCACAGTATGAGAAATAGGTCTATTGAAATAGAAAAATAAGAAGTGGGCATATAGGTCAAAGTTTTAATACAAAACAGATTAAACTATTTCAGAATCAGAGGCTAGGAGTAATGTCTGCACTATATCAGGGAAAAAGATTTTTACTAATCTTAAATTTGGATTAAACTTTGTAACAATATTACTGTCTTCTCAAGCAACGGGGATATCAAATTCTCTGCCTCATTGGATGACGAGGGGGACTTTTCCAAGTTGGTTTCAAAATCAAATGTATATTCAAAGACCTTTGATGTAAAGCAATATGAATGAAACAAGCCACTAGAAAATAGGATGTTTTGAATATATTCTCTTATCTGGCTTTAAGAGAGAAGAACCTATCCAAATAGTTACAGAAACCCAAGTTCAAAGTGGATTCAGTGAAGCATAAATGAATCTGTAAACTCTCTTAAGTGGATGGTAGGAGGCCTCTAGGCACAATACCACCAGTGGTTCAGTGATGTCTATGAAGTCCCATGTCCTTTCCAACATTTGCCTCTGCCATCCTCATGGTTCATGTTTTCAGGATAACAGATGGCTGTCATTGGCAAAACTGGGGCTCCTCGTTCTCTCTCCTCGTCTAGCAGGAGAAAACAGGAAACTTTCTCTCAAGCTTGGATAAAAATAGTGTTCATTTTCTTGTTCAGGCAAACTTGGGTCACATGCCAGCCCTGGACCAATAATTGATATAATGTGAATGCTTTGTGCTAACTGGCTTAAAATAAGTCCTGAGACCGAATCTGGCAATGGGGTCAACTTCCCCAGAGACAGGATGTGAGATCAGAATTTCTGAATAAAATTAGAGAATATTAGATGCCACGAACGTGTCCATTGAGGAGAAAATCCCTTGAGATGACTGTTAGATTTTATCAACCTGTGTACCAGTCCATCTGTCTATTCATCCACCCTTCCATCCATCCGTCACTATCATCTCACCCCCTCCTTTCTCTCTCTCTCTAAATATATATATATATAATATATATATACATACACACAAGGTGGCCATAAAGTTTGTATACAATTTAAAATAGTGTGCAATTTAAATTTGTATATACACACACACAAATACACATATATCACATCTATATACAGACATATGTACGTATGTATTTATTCACATATACACATATATATGTATATAGGGAAGGTAGGTGTGTCCATATACATTCAAACTTTTCTGAAGTCCTTGGACTAAAAGGGGTCACATAGGGCTAAAGATTATAAAACCGCTTGATTGGGGAGGAGGAGCCCGGAAGGGGAAAAGGAAAGAAAAAGAAAAAAAACAAAACCACTTAATTCCTTTATTAGCAGAACATATTTGTAAGCTGAGATCAACACTAATATTTTTAATCAGTTGACTATGTATAGTACAACTTCAATTATTTTTATTTAAAGTCATGGAGTCTAAAGCAAGCAAGGGGCAAATTATAAAAAACCAGTTAGTAAAACTTCAAAGAAGATTATTTTTTCAAGTTCATTTCTTCGTGTTCAATTCTGCTTGGGCATATACAGGAATGAATGGAAATTTTTCCATTTCATTGTGCACATTCAACTACTATATAATTTGTCTCTTTGTACTAAATGATAATAATTTTTTAAACTAAGATCTGATTTCTAAATATATTAAAAAAAGGTTATTTTTTCCTGTTTTAATACCACATGAAACCGGTTTAACTTACTGTGTTTGATTCTTGGGGACATTTATGTTCAAGGTTTCTGTCAAAGCAATCTATTATTCTTGTTTTTACCTGATGGATCATGGAGAAAAATAATGGATTCAGTTATGAGAAGCAATAATAGATTTTTTTTTCAACTGACATAAATTTCTCTCCCTGTATGAAATAAAAGGATCAGGAGAAGATATGTTGAATTTTCCTACAATGAGCCAGCTCCTGTTAAATTTACCTCCCATAAATTGTAGCAAAGCACTTTTTATGTAATGTTTTATTTATGTAATTCAGTTATTTGGAGGTGGTGGTGAGAGATGTGAGTATATCATTTCATGTTGTATTTCAAATCTCTTTTGACAAAAACCGTAAGAATTTTTGTGACAGAAAAAAGTCAATGTTTCATTAAGTCTCCTTTTAGAAGGTAGGGAAGGAAATAGGTTTAAAGCACACATGGTCAAAAGAGGCACTGGGTGAACACCTAGTAACTGTGGAACCTGAATATTTAGCCCTCAAAACAAAGTAAAAGTCAAGTGATCAGCAATGTGCAAACTGAGCTGTGGGAATGGGGAGACATAGAAGACAACAGTGAACAAGCCGGGGGGGAAATGAGAGCCTGGACCTGTTCTCAACTTCCGCTCACAATGTGCCTCTGCTTGACGGCCACATGGATTCGATGAACCATGAGGGACCCAGACTCTTCTGACTCTCTGATGGCCTAACGGGAACCATTGTCCTTGGAAAGATGCCATCTCATCACCCAGCTGGAGCTTCCTGGAGGAAGCAGGGCCCAGCTTTGTTCCATGACTTGTCAAGCATATGCTGTACCTGCAATCATGTTTTTCATGGTCTAACTGAGCATGAGTTTTGGACCAAACAGCCTTCCTAGTAGTGAGTCAGTGGTATATTATTAGCGTCCTTTGCAAAGACACATTATGTGAACTAGTATGGCAATGATTGGGTACCTTATTCAAACCGCATCATTGTGTTCTTCCATTGAGAAAGGCCACTCTTAAAAAAAAAAAAGTAAATGAGATTTGTATACCTGGTTACTGGAGCTGTCAATGGGCTTTTATGCCAATATTTGATTCTTGTATTTCCTGGCATTATTATGGAGAAGTTTGGCCAATAAATCTTCAACATGATGCAAAAGTCCAGTATCATAGGATTGAAAAATAAATATCTGGTAAATTGGGTAGAGAATGCATGTAAATATTTTAAACCCATTACCCCAACAGTATTTTCATTTTCACAGTGTTATCCCTTTACTGCCTATATCGCCCCATTAAGTTCTTTCAGATTTTTCTTTTTCAAATGAACAAAGTGATGTTGATCTCTCAAATTATTTATTATATTTTGAAATAAACTAGAGAATTAAAACAGCATATAAGCTTTGAATTTCAGAGGCTTTAACAAGTTTAACTTCAATCTGTATTCAGATGACACTGTTTACGTAGAGGTTATAAGATTGGGTTGTAAACAAAGAGATGCTCAATTATTTCTATTTACTCTTCTTGTCTGGGCAGTTAATTTATCTCTTAACCATCTAAAGCAATAGGCTTCCGTATAACATCTTTTTCATTCTCTTAGAAAATAATAAGCTCTTCAGAAGTGGATAAACAATCTCAAGTGAGTGTCCAGTTAGGTATGACCTTCAGGGGATTTTAATAATATACCATAACAACCATGAAATCACATGTTAGGAAAAAATGGTGAAAAGCAAGTAAAACTGCTCTGTTTAGAAGAAGCTAAATATTGCCTTTTAGTAATTTCTTGAGATTTTAGAATAGAGGCTTTGATTTTACTATTTGTGTAAGATAAAGCTGCTTGGTATTAACCAAGTTATGTTTAATTTTTATGTTCCATAAAATTTTAAGGTCAAAAGATATCATAGCTTTTAAGAAATTTTCAAAATATGTATTTAATTATAGATTCAGAAAGTGAGAAATAAAATCCATTAGCCAGATTAGCATACTTTATCAGTGGCATAGTGATACTTTTGTCTCTTAAAACATATATATTTCTATATTATACCCTTTAATATTTATATTATGTAATTGTATGTGAATGTGTACTATACATGATTAATTTATTTATGTAGGAAAAGAGTTAAAACATTTCTTTATTTCATTTTATTATTATTTTTTATAGACAGGATCTCACTCTGTAGACCAGGTTAGAGTGCGGTGGCATGATCATAACTCATTACTTCTGGGCTCACGCAATCCTCCTGCTATAGTTTCCCAAGTAGCTAGAACTATAGGCATGTGTCACCACATTCAGCTAATTTTTCAAAATTTTTGCAGAAACAGGGTCTTGCTATGTTGCTCAGGCTGATTCCAAAATTCTGGCCTTAAGACATCTCTCTGCCTTAGCCTCCCAAAGTGCTGGGGTTATAGGTGTGAGCCACTGCACTCCACTAAAAAATACCTCTTTTAATTGTACTATTATATTATTTGCCTCAATTTAAAATGCAACTATTTAAGACTTTTATTATTTTTTTTTTTTAATTTTTTTATTAAATCATAAGTGTATACAATGATATGATTATGGGGCATCATACACTCACTTCATAAACCATTTGACACATTTTTATCCCAGTGGTTAACATAGCCTTTCCGGCGTTATCTCAGTTACTGTGCCAAAACATTTATATTCTACATTTACCAAGTTTCGCAAATACCCCTGTAATATGCACCACAGGTGTGATCCCACCGATTCCCCTCCCTCTACCCACCCCCCCCTTTCCCACTTCCCCCTATTGTTAAGTTGTAGCTGGGTTATAGCTTTCATGTGAGAGTCCCAAATTAGTTTCATAGTAGGGCTGTGTACATTGGGTATTTTTTCTTCCATTCTTGGGATACTTTACTAAGAAGAATATGTTCCAGCTCCATCCATGTAAACATGAAAGAGGTAAAGTCTCCATCTTTCTTTAAGGCTGCATAGTATTCCATGGTATACATATACCACAATTTATTAATCCATTCGTGGATCGATGGGCACTTCGGCTTTTTCCATGACTTAGCAATTATGAATTGGGCTGCAATAAACATTCTGGTACAAATATCTTTGTTATGTTGTGATTTTTGGTCTTCTGGGTATATGCCCAGCAGAGGAATTACAGGATTGAATGGCAGATCTATTTTTAGATCTCGGAGTGTTCTCCATATATCCCTCCAAAAGGAATGTATTAATTTGCATTCCCACCAGCAGTGCAGAAGTGTTCCCTTTTCTCCGCATCCACGCCAACATCTCTGGTCTTGAGATTTTGTGATATAGGCTAGTCTCATTGGAGTTAGATGATATCTCAAAGTAGTTTTGATTTGCATTTCTCTGATGATTAAAGATGATGAGCATTTTTTCATATGTCTGAAGGCCGTGCGCCTGTCTTCTTCAGAGAAGTTTCTCTTCAAATCCCTTGCCCAGCCTGCGATGGGATCCCTTGTTTTTTTCTTGCTGATGCGTTTGAGTTCTCTGTGGATTCTGGTTATTAAACCTTTGTCAGAGTTATACCCTGCAAATATCTTCTCCCATTCTGAGGGCTGTCTGCTTGCTTTGCATACTGTGTTCTTAGCTGTGCAGAAGCTTTTTAGTTTGATCAAGTCCCAGTAGTGTATTTTTGAAGCTGCTTCAATTGCCCGGGGGGGTTCTCCTCATGAAATACTCACCCAGACCAATTTCTTCAAGGGTTTTCCCTGCATTCTCCTCTAGTATTTTTATAGTTTCATGTCTTAAGTTTAAATCTTTAATCCAATGAGAGTCTATCTTAGTTAATGGTGAAAGGTGTGGGTCCAATTTCAGTCTTCTGCAGGTTGCCAGCCAGTTCACCCAGCACCATTTGTTAAATAGGGAATCTTTTCCCCACTGAATGTTTTTAATTGGCTTGTCAAAAATCAAATAGCGGTAAGTAGCTGGATTCATCTCTTGGTTCTCTATTCTATTCCAGATATCTACTTCTCTGTTTTTGTGCCAATACCATGCTGTTTTGATCACTATCGATTTGTAGTAAAGTCTGAGGTCTGGTAGTGTGATTCCTCCTGTTTTGTTTTTATTTCTGAGTAATGTCATGGCTATTCGAGGTTTTTTCTGATTCCATATAAAACGAAGTAATGTTTTTTCAAGATCTTTAAAATATGACAGTGGAGCTTTAATAGGGAGTGCGTTGAAAGTATATATTGCTTTGGGTAGTATGGACATTTTGATAATGTTGATTCTTCCTAGCCATGAGCATGGTATGTTTTTCCATTTGTTAACATTTTCGGCTATTTCTTTTCTTAGAGTTTCATAGTTCTCTTTATAGAGATCTTTCACGTCTTTTGTTAGGTAAATTCCCAAATATTTCATCTTCTTTGGCACTACTGTGAATGGGATAGAGTCCTTAACTGCTTTTTCAATTTGACTGTTGTTGGTGTATATAAAGGCTACCGATTTATGAATGTTGATTTTGTAACCTGAGACGCTGCTGTATTCCTTGATCACTTCTAGGAGTTTTGTAGTAGAGTCCCTAGTGTTTTCCAGATACACAATCATATCATCTGCGAAGAGCGAGAGTTTGATCTCTTCTGACCCTATATGGATACCCTTGATCGCCTTTTCTTCCCTAATTGCGGTGGCTAAAACTTCCATTACAATGTTGAAAAGCAATGGAGACAATGGGCAGCCTTGTCTGGTTCCTGATCTGAGTGGAAATGATTCCAATTTAACTCCATTCAATATGATATTGGCTGTGGGTTTGCTGTAGATAGCCTCTATCAGTTTAAGAAAAGTCCCTTCTAGACCAATTTTCTTGAGTGTTCTGATCATGAAGGGATGCTGGATATTATCAAAAGCTTTTTCTGCATCAATTGAGAGAATCATATGGTCTTTGTTTTTTAATTTGTTTATGTGCTGAATTACATTTATAGATTTACGTATATTGAACCAGCCTTGAGACCCTGGGATAAAACCAACTTGGTCATGATGTATAATTTGTTTGATGTGTTGCTGGATTCTGTTTGTTAGGATCTTGTTGAATATTTTTGCATCTATATTCATTAGTGATATTGGTCTATAATTTTCTTTTCTTGTTGGGTCTTTTCCTGGTTTGGGGATCAGGGTGATATTTGCTTCATAGAACGTGTTGGGTAGTCTTCCTTCTTTTTCTACATTTTGGAACAGGTTGAGTAATATAGGTACTAATTCCTCTTTAAAGGTTTGGTAGAATTCTGACGTGAAACCATCTGGTCCCGGGCTTTTCTTTTTAGGGAGGTTTTGTATAGTTGATGCTATTTCTGAACTTGATATGGGTCTGTTCAACATTTCCACTTGATTCTGGTTAAGTCTTGGAAGGTGGCGTGCTTCCAAGTATCGGTCTATTTCCTTCAGATTTTCATATTTCTGAGAATAAAGTTTCTTGTAATATTCATTAAGGATTTTTTGGATTTCTGATGAGTCTGTGGTTATTTTGTCTTTGTTGTTTCTGATTGATGATATTAGAGATTTTACTCTTTTTTTCCTGATTAGGTTGGCCAGAGGTTTATCTATTTTATTGACCTTTTCAAAAAACCAGCTTTTTGATTTATTGATCTGTTGTATTATTCTTTTGTTTTCCATTTCATTTAATTCTGCTCTAATTTTGGTTATTTCTTTTCTTCTACTGGGTTTGGGGTTGGAATGTTCTTCCTTTTCCAGTTGCGTGAGATGTCCCATTAAGTTGTTAACTTCCTCTCTTTCCGTTCTCTTGAGGAAGGCTTGCAGTGCTATAAATTTCCCTCTTAGAACTGCCTTTGCAGTGTCCCAGAGGTTCTGATAGCTTGTGTCTTCATTGTCATTTTGTTCCAAAAAATTGGTGATTTCTTTCTTAATCTCATCTCTGACCCAGCTATCATTCAGCATAAGGTTATTTAACTTCCATGTTTTTGTATGGGTATGCAGATTCCTGTTGTTACTCAATTCAAGTTTTATTCCATGATGGTCCGAGAAGATGCATGGAATAATTTCTATTCCTTTAAATTTACTGAGGTTAGACTTGTGACCTAAAATGTGATCAATTTTGGAGTAAGTTCCGTGGGCTGATGAGAAGTATGTGTATTCAGTTTTGTTGGGATGAAATGTTCTGTAGATGTCTGCTAAATCTAAATATTGGATGGTTAGGTTTAAATCTAAGATTTCTTTGCTCAGCTTCTTTCTGGAGGATCGATCCAACACTGCCAAGGGAGTGTTGAAATCTCCAACGATTATGGAGCTGGAGGAAATCAAGTTACTCATGTCTGTTAGAGTTTCTCTTATAAATTGAGGTGCATTCTGGTTGGGTGCATAGATATTAATAATTGAGATCTCGTCATATTGAGTATTACCCTTAACAAATATGAAGTGACCATTCTTGTCCTTCCTTACTTTTGATGGTTTAAAGCCTACTGTATCTGCAAATAAAATTGCAACACCTGCTTTTTTCTGATTACCATTTGCCTGAAATATGGATGACCATCCTTTCACCCTGAGTCTGTATTTGTCTTTTAAGTTGAGATGTGACTCTTGTATGCAACAAATATCTGGCTTAAGTTTTTGTATCCAGTCAGCTAACCTATGCCTCTTTAGAGGACAGTTTAAGCCATTCACATTGATGGAGAGTAAGGATAAGTCTGGTGGAATTTTGGGTATCGAGTTTTTCAAAGGTCCAGTGGACATTTTTAATCCTTTCGCCAGTGTGGAAGTTGGAGTTTGATCCGAAGTTTCTGAGTGAGTTTACTTTTGTGGTATAGGATTGGGTTGGTCATTGTGGAGGATAGGTCTGAGAACATCCTGAAGAGCTGGTTTACTTATGGCAAATTTTTTCAACATATGAATGTCATTGAAGTATTTAATTTCTCCATCATAGATGAAACTCAGTTTAGCTGGATACAAAATCCTGGGTTGAAAGTTTTTTTGCTTTAGGAGATTAAAAGTTGATGACCAGCCTCTTCTTGCTTGAAAAGTTTCAGCAGAGAGATCTGCAGTTATTCTAATATTCTTACCTTTGTACGTTATAGTTTTCTTTCGCCGGGCTGCTTTGAGAATCTTCTCTTTCATGTTAACTTTAGTGAAGCTAATTATGATATGTCTGGGAGATGGCTTGTTGGGGTTGAATCGTGCTGGGGTTCTGAAGCTGTCTGCTATCTGAATTTCAGATTCTCTAGGCATGTCTGGAAAATTTTCTTTCATAATTTCATGTAGAAGGGCCTCTGTGCCCTTGGCTGCCACGTCATCAGTCTCCGAAATTCCTATAACCCTTATGTTATTTTTTTTCGAATTATCTGAGAGCTCTCTGAGTGAGTGATCCGTTTTTGCTCTCCATTTCTCTTCCTCTTTGAGAGATTGGGAGCGTTCGAAGACTTTATCTTCAATGTCAGAAATCCTTTCTTCTGCTTGCTCCATTCTGTTACTGAGGGATTCTACTGTATTTTTCATATCTTTGAGGGCTGTAAGTTCTTGTTTCAGTGTGTCTAAGTCTTTGGTGGTTTTGTCTTTAAATTCGTTAAATTCTTGAGACAGTTTTTGAATTTCTCCTCGAATTCCTAATTCCATTTTATTAATCTTGTCTGCAAACCAAATTCTGAATTCGACTTCTGACATCTCAGCCAGTTGTTTATGAATGGGATCTTCAATCACATCTGCCGTATCTTTTCTTGGGGGGGTTGATCTATTCTGGTTATTCATGTTACCAGAGTTTTTCCGCTGATTCCGCCCCATGGCTTACTCCCTTTGGTTTTTCCCCTGGGGTTTTATCGAGGGCCCGTACAGTGTTGTGGCCTGAGAAACTGGGTCCCTGTTTGGTGTGGTGGAGCAAAGTGGTTCTGTCTTGTTTTCAGCTGGTTTCTGTTCGATCCTATTGCAACTTCTACTCTGGCTTGAAGTCTCAGCTGTGTGGAAAAATCAGCAATTAAGTCACCCCGCCTGCCCACCTCTGGCCCCAGTTGGAAAAGGAGAATCAAACCTTCCTACAATCGCACACCCAGGGCACCACCTGAAAAGTCCTCAGTCTATTAGCCCAGTTCAAAAGGTCCGAATCAACTGTCTCAATCGGCACTTGTCTCAGGTGGAAGGGTTCAAGAGGTCTCTGGGAACTGGATCACAGGGGCCTGGTGACTCCTCTGAGACAGCTCACCCCAGTGCAGCGTGGAGTCAGGAGGAGCCACCCCGCAAACAGAGCAGTCTGGGAAGGTTGACGTCTCCTTCCCCACTTTGCCCCTCCGTCGGACCCAGTCACTGGTATCTCTGCAGATGGCTAACCCAGTTGCCTGCAGTGAACAGACACTCCAGGGGTTTGCACCTGCCTGAATCGCGAGGAAGTCTGCCAGGCCCCCGCAGACTGCCGCTATCTAGCAAGAGGAGATGGGGCCTAACATCTTTGAGTGTTTGATGCAGGTGATGGGAAGGAGGTGTTCACTCAGGCTTAGCCCCGTCCCTGATGGATGCTGCTAACAGAACAGAACAGAACAGACAACTTTGTGAGGTTCTGTCTCTGTTCCTGTCGTCGCCTACAGGAGACGGGCTGTTTTGAGTTCAAACGTCTTTGCTGCTGGAGAATTGCGTCTGAACACCTCTCTGGGTCGGCCCCGCCCTGGAGGCTTCCGGGTTTGTGAGCCGTGTCACCGGTGGCCTCCTCTGGTTGCCCAGGGAGACGGGGGTGTGGCCTCAGAATATCCAGAAGTGAGCGTTCTGCCGTTAAAGAAAAAACGGCTGTTGATCTACCTCCAGGGAGCTGCTGCTCTGGTGTGGGCACTCAGGCGACCCTTTTCTCCTCTGTCCCACGCCCCAGAGTCAGCACTGAGCGGCCGCAGTTTGTGCTGGGTCCGCACCCCTTAAGAGATCCCCCAAGAATCAGAACTCTTGGGGGATGGGCCCCCAGACCCGGATTGGGAGTGGGGCGGGGGGAAGCTAGAGTTTCATTCAGTTTCACGCAATACTACGGTCAGGGGAGGGCTCCTGCACTGCACCGCAGGGAAGTGCCGCCAAGGCTTGATTTCCCCTCAGCAGAGTGCCCTCTCCTCGCTCACGTATCCCAGAGTCAGCGCTGACCTGACGCAGCTCAGGCACTGTGCACTCCCCTCGAGAAATCACCCAAGGAGCCGAACTCCGGAGGGATAGGCCCTCAGACCCCGAGTGAGAGTAGGGGTTCTCAGCTCTCAGCGGGGAGGCCAGAGTCTGATTCAGTCTTGGGCCCCGTATGCCCGGGGAGGGTTGCTGTACTGCACCGCAGGGACGTGCCGCCAAGGCTTGATTTTCCCTCAGCAGAGTGCCCTCTCCTCGCTCACGTATCCCAGAGTCAGCGCTGACCTGACGCAGCTCAGGCACTGTGCACTCCCCTCGAGAAATCACCCAAGGAGCCGAACTCCGGAGGGATAGGCCCTCAGACCCCGAGTGAGAGTAGGGGCTCTCAGCTCTCAGCGGGGAGGCCAGAGTCTTATTCAGTCTTGGGTCCCCTATGCCCGGGGAGGGTTGGTGCACTGCACCGCAGGGAAGTGCCGCGAGGCGTGACTCCCCCTCAGCCCGGTGCCCTCTCCTCACTCGGCGCGCCTCAGAGTCAATGCTGACCAGTCGCAACTCGGGGACTGTCCACTCCCCTTGAGAAATCACCCAAGGATCCGAAGTCCTGGGGGACAGGCCTCCAGACCTCAGTGGGCGGGAGGGGAGCGCCGGGGATTCAGGGTTGCCGGCAAAGGATTCCCAAAGTTTTATTCAGCCCTATGTCCGGCAGGAGAACGCCACGGCACCCCAGTAGGGGAGGTAGGTCCAGTTTTTAGAAGGTCTCTCCCGTGGAGTGTAGTGGGAGGGCCTTTAATTTATGCCCGCTTTTTCAATTGTGGGGCTACAGAGCCGGTCTCATGGGGGAGGGGGACTCCCGTCCGCTTGGTGGTGGATTTTGTACCTTTTGTTTGCGTCCTTGTGATCACAACTTGCCTCAGCGGTGTTGATGTGCGTTCTTCAGCCTTCTCTCTTGGTGAGGCTCAAGTCCACCAGGATACTTACTAAATTCCTGTCCCTTAACTCTCCTTCTGGACGGGAGCCTTTGTTGAAAGCTGGCTTCAGTCCGCCATCTTGTCTCCCCTCTCTCTATTTAAGACTTTTAAAAATAACTATTTCTGAATCCTTAAAAATTTTAAGGTGAAGATTTTTCTTGAAAATACAGTTCCCCCTAAGTGCTCTATCTAGTCACACTGCTGACCTCAGAAATTCTGGTATAAAAAAGCAGAAATGCTATGCATGCTACTTAAACAACATTTATGTTCAATCTTTATTTCTAGAGTTTGTAATACTCAATTTCTGAATGACATATGGTGCATTTAAAACTACCATTCTACTAGGGATCAGAAAATAAATCTCAGTTATTTTTAGGATATTTTCCTAAGTGCCAGGTGCCTGTAGCATGTTAAAACTTTGGGGCAGGAGGAACTGTCTGGTGCTGGTATTGGGTCCCTATCTGTCCATGTGGCCATCTGTGCAAAGATATCTTCTCTCCTATTTGAAGTGATCTTGGTCTCAGCTCAGCATGATACAGTTGAAGAACCAAAACAAATCCAGTTTGACAGGAGTGTGGGAATAAGAGGGATGGGAAACAATTTAGCACTAGGCAGGCATGTCCTGTCCCAATCATGGAAGGCTGTAGAGTTCAGGTTAATAATCATAATCTTAATCCCATTGGGCAGAGGCCAAAAACTTCAAACTTGGTAACATGACCTAATTTGGATTTTTAAAATATGAATTTCATGAAAGTATTGCTTAGATGAGGATAAGAACAGACATGAAGAAATAATTTAGGAGGATGGAGTGTGTGGATGATAAATAATGGGGCAGATTAGCAGATGACAAGAGATATAGAAAACAGTGAGTACACATGAGACTTTTAGAGGTGGAGTCAGAAGAACTTGGCAACTGTTTGACCATGTGGGCCCAGAATAATGAGGCATCAAGGATGACCCTATGTCCTCCGGGAGCAACTGAAATGTGGAACAACAAAGAAGGAGCAGGTGGGGAGATGTGATCATAGGAGCTGGCTAGCTGATCACTTTAAGATGTCATAAAACATCCGATTTGAGATGTTAATTAAGAAGTTGAATCTTTGTACCTGGATCTCAAAACCGATATAGGAAGTCAACTGAAACTTAAGGTGGCTTTGGTGTATAGGAGGTATTTAAAGTCATGTAAGGGGGTAGGGTTACTGAGGGAGAAAATGTAGAATGAAAAACAGAGAGGGTAGGTATTAATCCCTGATGAAATGGGCATTTGAATTTGCATGGAAAAGAAGCCAGAAAAATGGGAGGGGAATCCTGAGAAGGTTATCACAGAAGATGAGAATTAAAGAGTAGCTGGGTATACTGAATGTCAGGGAGAAGTCAAGAGAAGTGGAAAGTATGTTCTCCATTAGTTTTTGGCAGGGTAGAGGCCCTTAGGAAGAGTATTTTGATCTGAGAATGGGATCAAAAGTCAGACTGCAGTGGACTGAGGCACAATTGAAAAATAAAAGGTTGGGGCAACATTTATTAGACTGTTAGCTTTTCCTTATATAGGGCTGTAGGATGAGAGGCTATAGCAACTAACTGTGGATGTGGGACACAGAGGGGTGAATGCTGTATGTGCGGGAATGTTTCTAAAAATGAGCCTGGTCTTGTTTGAATGCTTTAAGAATAGTTGTCAGAGGTTATCTCAACTGAAATAGAGTACGTAATATAGTACAGGAACTTTTCGTGACTCAGATCTGAAAGAATAACTAATTGCTATCTTGTTCATTGAATTTGTATGGATTATATAATATAGGCCTTCTTTGTTAAACAAAATATCTTTGCCTGAGGGCAATTTAAGCCCAGAATCTAGTAAAAACACATTTTGAACTGATGTATCTCATACTCCAGGACTGACCATGTCCTTTGTTTAATGCAAGTTTCATCGTGAAATTTTCTTACCTGTTTTCCCAACGTTGATCTAGTTTGTTAATATTCAGAGAGTAAGTAGGTTGCTTTTCCTTAGAATTATGTTTTATCTAGATTAGAGAAATGGAAAAAAAGAAAAATTTCAAGTAAAATATCTTTTCATTTCCCTTAAAAATGGATGTCAGGCCTAATTGTTCAACTGACACAATATGGCTCCCTGCAGGTGCAGTATGAAATCCATTTTAGAGTACATTAAAATAGTGTCAAGGAGGTGATATGAAGCTGAAGTTTTAATATCTCAGGGAGAAGACATTCAACCCATCCCAAAGAATATAATTAGAAGAAAGAATAAAAGGAAAAAAAAAGAAATTGAAAACGAAGAAAGGCCTGGCTATTTTAAGAAAACATATCCTCAAAGTCTTTGGAGAAATGTTTTTTCCTTTATCTAGTTAATTGGCTTATGAATAATGCAGAGATGTTCTTATTTGGTTTTAAAATCCTTAGTTCAAATCCTGTGTGACATAGGAGCAATTTTGCAATAAAGTCTTTTTTGGGCATTATTTTCATCAATCTATTTCCAGAGAACTGCAAAATTTTAGATCTGATAAAAACTTTGGAGATCACTGTGCTGTCAGGCTATCAGGAGTTCTTCCCTCTTATAGAATGAACTCACAAACAAAAGTAATAAAAGGGATATTTAGTGATTTGAGAAAAAAGTGAAACTATTTTATAGACTTTTTAAATCCTTGCAGAATTATTTGTGAATCTTAAAAAGAAAAGACATAGCATAAATAAGACTGTCTCAAGTTAATTGTCATTTCTCTGTGTCTTAGAGAAACTAACTTATGGGGCTTAATTTAGAGAACTGCAAAGATAAAATTCAAGATATGATTTTGTGACTACATGTTAAAAATATTATTGGAAAGCATGTAAGATGTGCAATGCTGTGCAAGTGGAAGTGCATGCTCACATCAAGGAATAGCAAAAATTAAAGAAAAAGATAAATTACTTTTATGAGTTCTCAAGCTGACCAGCAGATGGGGGCCCAGATTGCTGCCAAACATCTTATGATCAGGAGAAGAAGGGAAAAGACCTTAAAAATAATCTAAAATTTTCAGGTAATATTCAGTTCGTGAAACAAAAATACTGGAAGTATTCTCACTTGATCTTAAGTACCTATGCTCAGACCTGCAATAAAGACATTGATTACAGGTTACAGATAGCACTCAATGCTCCATAGTTTAGAGAAACGTAAAATTACTTAGTTCATGACTCAATAAACTCTAATTATCAAAATAACTTTGAGTATTCCTTACCAAAATAGAATTAAAATCACATGTACCTCAAGGATGTTATTTTTTGATATGTTGATTCTAATATTTCAGCTTATTTTATATGTATTTTTATGATCCACATTGTATATCTTATGCCCAATGGTATTTCAAATTTTTATCTATCTTTACTCCCTTTCTTTGCTTATTCAATCTTTTAACAAAGAAGTATGAATAGACTTTCATAAAATTAATTTATAAAATAAAACATTTCAATACTAACTCACAAACTCACAATTAATCATAGTTCATTTTTTTCAATCCTAGGCGAGTTATATTATTATACCAATAAAAAATTATACAATTTTTTCCTCACTGTGTTCAAAACTTTTAGTTCAAAAAACAGTGAAAATGATATGTTGTTTTTGGCATTAATACAAGTTAATTTTGAACTTTAGCATAATTTTATTTTCTTCCATTAAATCCCTAATACATCTCAGCATAAATTTAAATATATTAGTGTGTCAAGTATTGATTTTGTGTAAACAGTTTAAAGCTATCTAAATTACATTGATACTTTGTGGTGGATCTGAAAACTTTATAATCTGCTTCATATTATGATTATAAATCAATCTGTCAAATAAAGAAGAATTATAGCCTCCAGGTTCATTCTATTTGGGTAAAACATTTCTAATGAAATGAACACATAGGAAGATTCATATACTTTTTCTGTGTAAATGACACAATTATGTTATTTTCTCTTTTATTTTTGACATTACTTGGTTAAATTTTGGCAGTCTCATGTCCATGTGTTCTCATAATGAGAAGATTTTAAGAAAGAAAAATGCTACTTGATTGATACTAAAGGGTGTTAATAGTAGGTTGACAACGTATCTTGTTGGTCTTACTGAAAGTGCATATATGGAACGATAGAATCCCAATATGGTTCCAACAGTCTGCTGTACTAAGAAAATTTTACTTTTGGGGCATTTAGGTGAACACTTGATTTACCCATAGAGAAAACTTTCAGTAACATTTCTTTTTCAATTGTCTTTTCTTTTTTTTTTTTTGAGACAGAGTCTCACTATGTTGCCCTTGGTAGAGTGCCATTGTGTCACAGCTCACAGAAATGTCAAACTCTTGGGCTTCAGTGATTCTCTTGCCTCAGCCTCCCTCGTAGCTGGGACTACTGTCACCCACTGCAATGCTCAGCTATTTTTTGTTGGAGTTGTCATTGTCGTTTAGCAGGCCCGGGCTGGTTTTGAACCTGCCAGCCCAATTGCATGTGGCCAGTGCACAGTAACATTTTATAACTACAACTAAGCAGTTTCTGGGGAAGATAAGGGTCACAGAAAGGGAAAAGGTGGATATTCTCTAAGGAATTTAGGAATTACCCCTTCTGCAGGGGTTCGTCCCATTTTCTCTACTTCATACTTTCTATATTTCTCACAGGGTGGGAATGAGATCACATCGAAAAGAGACGAAAGGGAACCCGGATGAAGAAAAATGTAGATAAGTAGAAAGATAGCTTTTTCTTCTCGCGATTACGTAGTTAGATTTATAGTATCTATTTTAGTCTTTGTCTGAGATTTATTGACAGATCTTTATAGACCAAATCACTTAATTTTATAAGTTTTTTTCTCTTGTTAAAATATTATTGTTAGTATTTATGAATTGCAATGAAGGTTTCATGAATAAACCATGAATATTTCATGAAGATCTTGAGATATTTGGATCTAAGCGTGTGTTACTGAATATAGCTAACTCTCAAATACCACTTAATGCATTGTGTGTGGGGAACTTAGCCCTGCACTGATATCCCCTTGCTACATAACATATTTCTGAGCCATCTCCTTTCATAAGTTATTCAGTGCGTAGTTAAGAAAAGCAATCTAATTTAATTTTAGTTGGACGGTAAATCTCCTGCTATGAAGGTTGAGATAGAGGGAGGTGGGTGCTGCTGGTGGGACTGCTTGGGGCTTTCATTCAATCTTCAGCCCAACATTTATGGATCATCTGCTGTGACTGGGTTAGGATTGGGAATGAAAATATGCAAAATAGGGGAAACCCAGTGTGTTTAAGTGGTAAGGCTTTGGAGCTAGACTTGATTGGATTTGAATTTGAGATTTGAATAGCTGGTTGTCAGCCTTGACCATATTACTTAATCTCCTTTGTTATTTGTAAGATGGGGATATTACCTAGGCCACAGACTTGTCTGAAGAAGTAAATGAGAAAAGTCCATGAGCAGTGTCTGGCATTATGGGCTCAGTACATGTTAGCTCTAAAGGTCTCGTCTCTGTCCTTCAAGACTGTTGCCTCTGGGGAAGCTGGATGAGCAATGACTGTAACATGGTGTGGCAAGTTCTACTGGCCACACATGTATGTTGAGGTCTCAGGAGATACCCTGAAATCAGGTTGGATGGTTGGTCTGAGCTGGAAGAGGAAGTCAACACCAGTTTTTAAGGGAAGTGGATACTAAGCCCAGGATGTGAGTATAAGCCTGAAGAAAACATTGGCACACACATTATAGGCTTCCAGTGTGAGTTTCAAGCTTGAGACTTGTCCAAGAAATCTATTTAGGGTTTCAACCTGTTACCTCTCTCTTAGGACATGAAAGAACTTAGTTTTACATCTTTTGACCCTTTAGTTATCAGAAATTTGGTTTAGTTCTTAAGGTTACATTTATTATATCAAAATTTTAAGTTACTTTTATATTTTATCTACTTTCATCTACCTCTGTTTGCCATATTTCTTTTTTTTTGGCTTTTTTTTTATTAAATCATAGCTGTGAACATTAATGTGATCATGGGGCACCATACGCTGGTTTCATAGACCGTTTGACACATTTTCATCACACTGGTTAACATAGACTTACTATACTTATTCTTTGCATTTTATTCCTATTTTGAAAAGTTAGTCTCTTTCTTTAGAAAATTTTGGAATTTCTTGGTTCTCATAACATATGATTATTTGTCTCACATTCTCCATTGAGTTTGGCATATATTAAAGAAGAGAAAATACCAGTTTAGGGGAGCTGGTTCCAGGCTGGTAAATGCAGCTTATAAAGGTGAGGTTGGGTAGAGAGAATTCAGTGTGTGAAGAAGACGGCTCATTCCCCTAACTCTGTGAGCTTGATTTAACTAACTATCAGTCTTAATCCTACTTAAATATCTTTCTAAAATATGGGTATCACATAGAATAATGGATCTGGAAATTCCTAGCACATCTACGATTTTTAGCAATCTAAGTAAGTTGAATCTAATTTAAGTTCCTAAACAGAACTCCTTTGCAGCTTAAAATGATCTCTTTGTCTTAAGAGGAACTGACTTCACATCTGTTCTTAACAGAGGGCCAGGCATGCCATAGGCAAGCAATACATATTATTTGCTTGAAAAAATAAAAGAGAGGGACAGCCCAAACTTCCACAACTAATGTCATAGCTTCCAGCATCTCAGCAGATGGAAAGATGAACATTTTCTTAAGGGAATTCTAAAGGTGGTATGGCTTGCTTATACGCAGATCAGCTGTGCCTGGTGGTCAAGCTCATACCCTGACAACATTTTGCTCTGGTTAAGACATCCATGCAGTTGGTGCCTTGCCTTGAGTGAAGGTGAAAAATGCAACCAGAACGCCAAGTCAAGGACATTCTCCATTAGTCATCTATTCACAACTCTAGTTCTACCCAAAATGAGAAGGTGTTGAATCTTTCCTTGAAAGCTTCCTCAGAAAGGCAGAGGGTAGATTCCCTGATTCAGTCATCAGAGTACTCGCTTCCAGGATAGAAACAAAAAACAAACAAAAAAATGTGAATTAAATTCATGTGCCCTCAGAACTTTACATAATGTTTTCTTTATGTAAAGATTCATTATCTCCATTCCCTTCTCCCAACATGAAATCAAAGAAGAGATTATAATACCTAGGGCTGGGATCATTAGAGACCCAATTTAGATTGTAGAACAGTCATCTCACTTACATAAACTGCATAAAAGAAGAATTTTATTGTCTCCATTTCCATCCATGTTAAGAACAAAAATTCACAAATATTCCTAAAATACACATGAGACTGTGGCAAATATCAGTTCATAAAGCTGATTTGAGTGTCAGGGTAGAATTGCTCTGTCAAATTTTAAACTGAGAAGCTTCCATGGATGGTTCTAGAAGAAGTGTTCCTGAGCCATAGAGGAAAATTTTAGGTCAAACAAATGTATTATTATAATCTAACTCAACTGCCCTTAGGCTATGTTTTCACTGAAGGTCCTAGGATGATTCACTATTTAGTGTTTTTCTCTATTCTGGAGATGGATAGTTTATTTTATTTTTTATTTTTTTTTTTGAGATGGATATTTTAGATCAAAGTAACGACTCATTCATTTATCTTCAGTTAGCAATTATTTATTGGGTGCTTGGTGTATGCCAGGTATCATATCCTCTCTGGGGAAAATGAGGCAAAGAAAATAGACCAAACCTTTACTCCACCTTTTAAGGGGGATTTACCTCAAGTATTTCTGCTTTAATCCTGAAATTTCTATAACAAAAAGGGCAATATATTGGGGAAATTAAGGTAAAATGGACCTGAAGCCCTTCTAATTATGTAATTATCTTTGTTTTAAAAGACTCTACACCTGTCTACTTACACTGCTGTATGGTTAAGCTTTTCTTTGAACCAAATTCTAAGGGCTTTATGATGGTTTGGAGTCAGTCTCCACTTTCCTATGCCTGGAAAGCTAAGAACTGACAATACTATGTCTTTCTTAAATGATGATCAGAATCTTTTTCCATCCCAGAAAATCTCCAGAAACATCTCAGATAGAACTCATATGAAATAATCTCAATGGCTATGTTTAAATAGGTCTACCAAAAAACATTTCAAGCTTTCAGGGGCATTTGACTGTGGCCTGCAGCTGGCTACAAATGCTTATCGAGATGTCTGTAGCCACACATTAAGTACAAACACTAACCAAAGCTGATGAATGATAAAAAAAAGGTCTGTGCATAATTTTTGTAGTATCTGCTGCCACCTATAAGCATTCATAGCCAACTGCGGGGAGCAGTTGGACCCTCCTGCTTGGGAGAGCTACAAGAGGTCACTGTTGACCATTGTAGGTTTTTTAAAAGAGAAACTATAAAAACACTAATCCAGTCAATGCTTGAACAAGTGTTTCACTCTGTTTTCTTGTGAGGATCAGAGTTTTGTCAATTACAGTGTTTTCAGAGGTATACCACCACTGCCACCACCGTCACCATGACTGCCATCACAGCCATTGCCACCACTAGAGATTTCTCTGTCCTCTTTGAAGTATTTGATCAATAAACCAAAGCATAAAAGGGCCTTATTCTGAATCCTTTTGTTCCCAAGAAACTCAGATCCTATCTTAGCTGTGGATCTCTGAAACTTTACAAACATTTTAATTAATTCTATACAGATATTGTACTCTATGGAGGAATTGTACTCTATAGGTATCATTCCCTCCAAATGACCTAGTGTATAGCCTGCTCCATCTCCAAACAGAGAAGTATTTCCTTAAATCTGCAAGTTTGAAATTGACTTCCCTTTTCTTTGTCATCTTTTTTGTGACTTTCTACACTCCCGCTCTTCTGACTCCTCTGGAAAGGCGGGACGTTTTAATCTCTACTTACTTCACCTATTATAATTTGACCTTAAAGTAGTGAGAGTAATTTGCTTAGAGAGATGGTGACTGTAATCGATTGACTTTGCTCCCTTTTTATTATATTTATCTTTTTTATTCCCTACCAATGTTCTCTCAAAGGCAGAACTCTACATTCTAATAAAGTCAGATGAACACCAGAAGCCTCAAAATGAGTAGGAAATTTGTCTCAATCAACATGTAGGACAGGAGGATTGATTATTAAAAATATTTGCTATTAAAAGGATACAATTTTAACACATGAAAAATAGCGATGAAAACATGCAGTGGCCCTTAGCAAATGTTATGTTCTTTTTAAATTCCCTTTCTTTTCTTTGTCCCTGAATGAGGGCATTCTGAAGGTTTGCACCTTGATTTCCTGTTCGTCTCCAAATATCCTTCTTCTAGAGGTCCTGTCCTTTATCTTGGTATTAATTATCACATATACAGAGACTTAACAACTGCCAGTCTTCACTGAGGGCTATGCTGGTTATTTTCAAGTTTAAATTAGATGAACACATAGTTGTAGGGGAATAAGTCTTAATTTTGACTCTATTAAATTGGGAAGAATTAATGAATATGTTTTACACAAGGATTATGTACCTGTGACTGAGAATACAATTATAAATCTGAGAATTGATTCTCTTTTCCCACCTCAGCCATGCTGATTAAGTAACAGCAAGGTAGGCTGCCTTAACTGTTTTTTTCTTTTCTGTTTGTGTGATTATTTATGACAATTTTATTTTCCTTATTCAGCAGCATGAATAAGGAAAATAAAACTAACATGAATGCTACATTTAACTATGAAAAACGTATTTAAGGAAATCAGATTCATCGGGGCACATTTACTGAGCCATTACTATGTGAAAATTCCATTTAAGAGCCATAGGGAATAGAAGAAGGAAGATATGCTTTTTTCCTAAAGACGCTTAGAGTCCGCGAGAGTTTAAAATGAAGCTCCTGTAAGTTCATCTGGGAAGTTTTTGGTGAGTAGTGGAAGGAGATGGCAGAGGCACCGGGCATCAGGGTAGATAGAAACCACTCGTTTGTTCGCCGTGCTTGGACTTCACTGCTTTTTAAGTGAAGTTTGAATTTCTTTCCCTTTAGCCCAAGGTTGCTATCTGGCTCAGCGCTTAATCTTCACTTATGCTGCTTGCCATTAAGAAACAGCCAATATTTGTCTGAAATTAAGGATTGAGAAATAAATGGTTTAAAAAAGGGCACAGTAACCAATCTCCTGGGGTATTTACTCACTTTCAGAATCACTTCTACTTAAATCAATGCAAAAGCTTCAGGATTTATTGTTCTCCTTCAAGGCCCAGCCCCACTTCCCCAACATTACACGCTCTTGCATCTGAGTAATTCAATCTAGAATAATGCCCGACGGGTTCCAGGAAGGCAGACTGCAGTGGCTTTTGCCTCTCTTTGTGTCTCAAATTGGTGATATTTCAACATGTGTAGAGAATGCAGGGAGACTAGTGAGCTGAGGGTAATAGTGCCGCTGGCAGTCAAGTGGTGACCAGAACAGGAGAGGAGGAAATAGAAACCCTGAGTATAGACTGTGCATTTGAGAAGTTTACCTGTGGAAGGAAGAAAATAAATTAGGATGTTAGCAGGCTTCGGTGGAATTAGTCTAATGTGGATATAGTAAGCAGGGAAGTGTTCTGAGGGCATAATATGAGTCATATGAATGGAGAGGGGTCAGGTAGTGAAAAGCAGGACTCACAGAGGGAACACAGAACCAGGGAACTTTGAAGTCAAGAGCCCAGGAAGAGGGATATGTTGTGGGAATGAGGAAGGAGACAGCTTCCTTAGGGAAAGAGACTTATTCTGGTAGAGCAAGATCAATTATTTGGATAACATGCTACCCATCTGTGAGGAGTAGCTAATGTGATTGACAAGAGTATAGATTCAAGAAGTCATGTTGAGTGTGAGAATGATGAATTGAAACAAATAAAATGAAGTTTAGTGGTAATAAATTCACAATTTCCCCTCTATATTAAAATAAATCATTTAAAGTGCAGAATGGAGGCAAAGTGACTTATTATTATTTCATGTGGAAAAGAATAGCATTTTCCTTATAAAAGCTTTCATATTAATGATGCCAGCAGAGTAACATGATAACTTTAAAGCTAAGGCAGCCCTAGATTTAATGAACTCAGAGAAGGAAGGACCCAGCGCGGGGCAGTCTGTAATTTGATACCTGGAATGTCTAAAATTTGGCTGGGACCCAGTCTATAACTGATATGCTAATTAAATAAACTATGATACATTCTCCTAAAGGAATATTCTGTAGTTATAAAAAAAATGAGGATGGTCTCTATGTACTAACTGGGAAAGATTTCCAAGGTATCTTATTAAGTAATAAATAAAATAAAAAATGTGCACAATAGTAGATATAGCATGTTATGTTGTATTTATTTAAGATGAAAGAAATAAGAAAATGTAATTATGTTTGTTTTATTTGCATAAATAAATTCAAACATAATAAAAATGAACTTAAAAAAATATGATTACCCATAGCAGGTAGAGTGGGACAGGGGTAGGGGTAGAAATAAGGTTTGTCAGTGTCTGCTATTTAACTTTATTTTACTTTGATCATTTGAACATTTTACCAAGTTAAAAAATTATTAGTTTTAATGAGACTGATGATGTGGTGCTGGGGTTTGAATTTATAATGGAGAAGATAAAATCCAGGAAAACTGTCTAAAACTATGATCTTCCCAGTGTTAAAGTTTACACTATGTATCTGTAATTTATTCGGTTCCATAGTATCTACAATCTTGCTTATCATGTACAGGGCTTTTAATTAAAAATTTGCTGATCAAATGAGCAAACAAATGAATATGTGAATGATATGAGATGATATCTGACTTTAAATATATGAATGACTTTGGTGCCAAAAGGAACGAGCCTTATTTTCAATTCTATGTGGTCAAAGCAGAACCAGTGCACAACAGTTACAGAAAGAAAAAATCAGTGTTTCTTCAACAAGCATGTCTGAGAGACTCTTTTGTAGCAGGCACCAGGAATATCAAATGGAATAAGATATGGTTTAAGCTTTTAAGAGCGCAGTTTAGAAGCAGGGTGTCAGGCAAACAGATAATCACAGCGTACTGAAGTGGGCACAGTGCTAGGAACAGACAGAAAGTTTGGGGAGTGCTGAACAAACTTTAGATAGGGTATATGAGTGGGTTTGGGGTATCAAAGATTCTTTGCTCGGCCAAACTTTATTGAGGCTTTTGAACCTTCTCCTGGGGCTGTCTGTGCATTTTCTTACAAAATCCAGGCTTAGCAAAGAACTTTGCTAAGTCAGTTTAGCAAGAATCCCCTAAACCTTCATATCTGATCATCCTCAGTAACTGATCAAGTTCCTCATCACTATCTTCCCCCGTGTGATGTCTAATCACCTGGGTCTTTAGCTCGAATCCTATGAGGTTGGTTTATGCAGAATCCTTCTTACTCTGGATGTTCCCTCAACAATTTACTATTATTAAAACTGATGCTTTTTGACAATAAATTCTCACTTGCCCATCCTGTATTTGAAGTAGAGCCCTGTCTCTCTCCCCCACCGCCAGACCCCATTGCAGCGGTCCCTGTACTTATCACAGCGGTTTGGAGTAAAGTCTTTCTTACAGGGTTTTAACAAGTATCATCGGATAGATTTTTAAACAGGGCATTCTTGGAGAATGGCATGCTGAGCTCAATCTTAAAATAAGGAAGTGAAGGAAAAGAAAGGAAAGGGGAGGGAGGAGGGATAATCCAGGGAGAGGGAGGGAAGAGCAGAGGCTCTGGGGAGAAAAGAGGAGGTGTGTTGTGAGGAACATTGAGTTATCTTGTGGGAACACTAGCAGAATATTTGACCAAAAAAGTCTAAAACAATCTTGAACTCGGTACACGTAAGATATTAGAAGCAGTCCCGGAGCTAAAGAGAGAGTGGTATTTTGTGGAGATCTGCATGTTCACGTCCAAGCTGACTACATGACCACCTCTCAGCACAGTAGAAAAGAGAGCAGAGTCAGAATTCCAAATGCAATTGTGTCTCTTAGAAGAACTAAGTTGCAGAAAAAAAGGATGAGACCCTCACACCTGAGTTTCCTGATACATCGAAATTGCAGGATTTCTTTCCTACTTAAGGTCACCTCCCCCATTGCCTGGTGGTTGACGGAAGAGGAGAGACACCGTGACACTCAGAGAAAGGAGAGGAGGCCTCATAAGCAGTAGGAGAAAGCAGTGAAGTGAAAAGCCTTGAAAAAGGCCGTTTGAAAAGTGTACTGATAACATACATTGAAAAGAGTTTTGTAACCAGTAATGCATTAAGCAGTTATCATTTTATTGAAGCTTGAAGTTTCTCTAAGCACTGCTGTACCCAACTAGCATATTACAGAAGGGGCTAAGTTTTTGTTTTCTTCAGTAAGGGCAGTAAAGACAGTGAATCTAAACAGGGTTTGGACCACATATGATACTGTCTAGTTCTAAGTTCATTAATCCTGGACGATTGCTGTTAAAACCTGCTTTGGGATTGTGTAGTCTCATATCACCCCTACAGGAAGACTCTCTGACGGGAGGAAATATTTTTTGTTTGTCCTTTTTCCCTCGAAATCACTACAGGGACTTGCCACCTAGTGAGGACATTAAATAAATTATTTTAATGAATGAATGTGGCTGTGGAGAATTACTAATTTTCTAATATCCTTTCTCTGTACACTACTAGTTCACAGCTCTGTGTGCTAAGTAACTTCTAGGAATGTTTCAATACACACACAAACCTTTCACTGATGCAAACGCAGAGGAACAGCAAGTTGGGTAACTTGCCTGAGCTCACAGAGCTCATCAATGATGAGATGCGAATGTCTTTCTAACCAACAAGCTCATGGTTTTCAACTGCTATATTGAGAGATTTATTTGGCTTTTAAAAAAGTATTTGTTCTCTTTCTCTTTATTTTAAATTTAAAACTTTCAAAGGCTCCCCAAAGAAAACAAGGTAGGACTTCCATCCCCACCCCTGTTAAATTTAGCTCCACACTCATGTTGCTTGTTAAGAGGAAATCTCAGGGCAGCAGCCTGCGTTTCCTATGGGAAGCCATGTCTGCTTCAGAGAGTTGTCCTTTAATTTGGAGAACTGGTAGAAGCTGACAGTGGAGTGAGAAGGGTACACTCAGTTTCCTGACATGGGAAGAAAGCCTGTGAAGGGGTCAACTCCCTGGAGATCCCAGAGCCAACTACAGCATGGCGGTAACAACTTCCAGAGGGAATTGGGGCCAGCCTTTCCTCTCCAGATGGCTCATTGAGGATGGAAGACCCCGCCGTGGGGGCTGTGGAAGGGGCTGTCCTCGAAGCAGGAATAACAATAACAAGGAGGAACCCTTCTGATACCAACTGGGGCACACTACCCCTGTAAAAGAGGGATCCAAACTACTGTCACCCCACGGCAGGGTGCTGCCTCTCACGCCCCTCAGCTGGACTCGGCCTGGGACTTCTTTTGATGTGAATAATTATAAATACATGAGACACGATCTTACATATGTTCCATTCCTTGGCAAAAGCCATTATAATAATTACCAGCACTTCGAGGGTGTGTCTCATTATAGTAAAACACTTGAGCCAAATGCTTTTTACCTCCTAAGAGAAGCTGCAATGCTCTGCGCCTATGGTACTGTATCAATGAGTTACCAAGAATGTGATTTAACAATTTTGTCTTTTTCTTCTTATGCATGGTATTTCCTCCCTGCTTGTCTGAGTGTTTGTGCTTCCAAGTCTGTGAAGTGTAACCCTGCACCCTGATTTCTTCAACTTCTCTCAAATAAGAAGAAAAAGTCCTTAATAAAGCCCACATGATTTCTCATCACATAGATATGACTTTCTTTAAGAATTTAATTTACTTATTTATTTCCAGGGGGCATATGTGATAATTGAATACGTTCATATAATTCGTAAGATCAAATCAGTGTAATCAGAATATCCATCACCTAAATATTTGTCTTTTCTTTGTGCTAGAAACATTGAATTATTCTCTTTTAACTATTTTGAAATAGGCAATAGATTGTCAACTATAGTCACCCTACTGGTCTGTCAAATGCTAGGTCTTAATTTTTCTATTGCACTGCATATTTTTGCTCATTCATCAGCCTCTCTTTATGATTTTCTGTTATCTATCTTCCTTCTCCAATAAAATGTTAAGAGGAAGACATGGCCTTCCAAGAACTCGTATTTTAGTTTTCCTAAGATTGTGATTATGACAGCATTTGGTTTTACCTTTTCTTGGATCACTAGCCTCAAAGGCCTTATACAATTGCTGAGGCACTAATTTAACCACATTTGGAAACCACTATTGGAAGCATTATTTCATGATTGCTAATTTTCTAAATTTCTATAGCATTGCACACTTTTAAAGGAGCTTTTAACCCCTAACTTATTTATTTGTCAAAATAATTAGTCCCATTTGATAGCTAACATCTTCACTCAGGGAGGTTAAGTGACTTGCAGTTGAGTGGACTGAGGACTAGCAGGTCTCTGGTTTTCACTAGAGCTTTGATCATTGTGTTAGCTCACCTCTCTGAGGGAGAAGTTTACCTGTTACTAGTAATCAGACACAGGCCACTCTGCTCACTATTTACAGCTATTTAAAGTAGTGAGGAAAGGGCAGAGGAGCATCTTGTGTAGATGGGGTGTCTGGAGGGGTTGGTCTTTGACTGATGTCTTTGCCTCCCAGGATTACTTCCTTGGCCACTGCCGTTCAATCAGAAGCACCATCTTCTTCACAGTTTGCTCATTTGGTTACTCTAGAAGCAATGATAAGGATACGGGGACCTGAAAGATCAAATAACCCACCTCCTAAGTGACACGGGGATATGACAAGACAAATGTACTCCTCAACCTTGCAGGATCTCCTGGTCTCTTTTAGTGTCTTCTCTGCCACTTGTCATCCGTCCTTCTCCCTTTACTTTCTCTTTCCTTTTCTTTTGGGTTGCTATACACTGCTCCCCTTTGCCAGTTCTTTGAATCTCTCAATCTCTCCCTTTTTCTGTGGTACTCAGGGTCGATGTCATCGGCTCCTGATAGAACAAAGGGTCTGAGTCCTTATTTGAAATATAGTAAAGGAGCCAAGAACTTAGTTGTCACAATATGTCATGTTAGATTTGTGCAAATGATAATGAGTACCTCTTGGTTTTACCAACCGCCTCTTTAACTGGAGTGAGCAATGTTGTCAGCATGTATCTCTCCATCTCTGTCTGCGCCCCCATCTCCATTGCCATATCTTTATCTGTCTATGTACCTGTACTTCTCTCTCTTCTTCAAAATGGTAAAGAGAAAATTAAAGGTTATACTTTGGTTATACATATCTAAATAAAATGTATTTTCTCATTTCTTTTGAGAACTTGTAAAATAGGAGTCACACATAATGATACTTATAAACAACATGTTGAAATTAATCTGAAAGTGTTACAGCCAGGCTGGAGAGGCTAAGACGGACGTGTCTGCTTCCTATTAGACAAAATTCATCTGAGGAGATCACCTAATTTCAAATGTTCAGATGCATAGCAGTCAGTCAATGATCTACTAATAGAAACTTTGCACCCTTTTAACAAATATTCTGTTCAAGTTTATAGAAAATTTTCTTAATATATGTGATATTTGTTGTTTAAAAATCAGTTATCATAGACAGTAATATGATAGCCTCTCCTCTCCTCTCTTTTCCTTTCCTTTCTTTGAAACAGACTCTCACTCTGTCACCCTGGCTGGAGTACAGTGGCATGACCTTAGTTTACTGCAGCCTTGAACTGCGAGGCTCAAGCAATCCTCCTCTTTAGCCACCTGAGTAGTTAGGACGACAGAAATGAGGCTCTTTTTCTACTAAAGAACCCCTATGTCTGTGAGTGACTGTTCACTCAGCTTACCTTTAGATACAGGTGTTAATGAAGTATAAACAGGAATTTTTACCAAGGGAGATTCCTCGCCTGTAGACACCATGTTTGTGCCCCTTCTTTACTTCTACCTGGAATGTAGACATGGCATGTGGAGACAGCGGCTACAATGGAATGTGAGCAAAAGAGAGACTAGCAGGGAGTGTCAATGACACCATGGAGGTACTATACCAGCTCTGGGCTGAAGGCTTCATGTCTGTATTATGTCAGAAAAAATTATCCTGTGTACACACATGGGTGTGTGTATAACATGTGTCTTTCCTATGTCATGTGTGTCTATCATAATTAGTCGAGTAGCTGGGCCTCAATAAGTTTTCTTCTCCACCCTTTAGCAGATGGTGCTGGGTTACAGTGTTCTACTTTCTCTTTATTCCTGTAGCACTGCTATGGACTGCATGTTTGTGTCCCACCTCCCAATTCATTTGTTCAAGTCTAATCCCTAACAGGAAGGTATTTGGAGGTGGGACCTTCTGAAGGTAATGAGGTCATGAGGGTGGAGCCCTTTTGAATGGGATTTTTTTATTCATTTATTTATTTATTTTTATTAAATCATAGTTGTGTACGTTGATATGATCCTGGGGCATCATTCACTAGCTTCACAGACAGAGAAAATGACTGGAGCTCTTTCTCCTGTGGTCATGATAGGATACAACAAAAAGGCCACCATCTGCAAACAAGGAAGTGCCCTCCCCAGGAACCAGGTCCATTGGCACTTTGATCTTGGACTTCTCAGCTTCCAGAACTATGAGAAAAAAATGTTTGTTGTTTAAGATGCCTGGTCTATGGTATTCTGTTATAGCAGCTCAAACAGACTAAGACAGGTATTTGTTACTTTTTTCACATAATTTACAATTTCCTTGGTATGATGTTTATTATCTATCTCTTCTTTCTAAAATACCAGCTCTTCAAGATCAAGGGTCTCTTGTCTGTTTTGCTCACTAAAGTATTCTCAGTGCTTAGAAGAACAAAGTGTGACACATGGTAATTGCTTAGGAAATAAAAATTGGGTGAATGAATTTGCTGCTACATACAAAAATGTCTATGACATTCTCGACAATAGCTGTTAAAAAATTTCAAAGACTAAAAGACTATAGACCGTATCTTCTATGAAGATGTGGACTACCTATACATGGATTTTATGTGCAATTTTTGGCTCTTGAAACTCAAGAAAGCATAACAGTATTGGATAATGACTACAGAAGTATCAGAGAACTGGATGTGAAGGTGGACTTTGAAAGAATTAGGATTGCTTAGTTTTATCAGCCAAGCTAGAGGAGAAATAACTAAGCCTCCAAACCCTACAGGACAGAAATAAGAATTGCTCATCAAATTCCAATCTCAGTTATGAAGGGCTCTCCATATTACCCTGGTTTCATGTAAGTGTAAGGATGCAATACAATGACGTCTGCAATATCCATATAGGACTCATTGCCCTAACCAGCACGTTTTGTTAACACCAAATCTGAAAATAGCAGGGCAGACACTAGAGGGATCTTTTCAGATAGGACAGAGGTTAGGGTGGGGTCCAGCAGAAGATCCAAGGTAAGATTAGAGATGGGTAAATTTAATGTCACCCTAACGAGCTACTACTGGAGGGAATACAGAAAGAATTATGAGAGGTAGGGTTGATAAACAAGATTGCAGTGCAGTGCCAGGACAGAACTGGGAGGCGGTGAGGGAAATGAGGAGCCTAGGGAAGAATGCTGGGAGACCTGTCCTTGAACATGGAGCATTAAAGCAAGGACTTATTGCTACTGAATATTATGTAAGAAAAGCAAAGAGGATCAGCTGTGGATTCAAATGTTGGTTTAGGAGGTGATCATATTATTCCTGCCTTGGAGTCAAATTATTCACAGGGCCTGGCTGAGACTGAACATACAGATCGGTGGTATATGGCCACAACTCTAGTTCTGGGAGTGCCACTGTAGCAGAAAACCAAATCCTGGAAATGACATAGAAAACAATCTAGAACAAAAAATGTGGCCTATCTTTCTCTGTAATTTGAGAACCCTTCTGGTTATTTATACTTATCAAAGAGATGACAACACACAAAACATAGATAACTCCACATACAGTCTAAATTAGTTAAGTAATGTTTAATTCATAAATATTTTAACAGAGCTTTTTGGAGTATAACAATGACATTTTTAGAGTTTATTTCTATGAAACAATCACATAGCCCATGAATCTATCTTGATATCACTCTCAGAAAAATGTACAAAAATGGAGGAACCTTGAATCTAATCCAGTGTATTAATTTTATGCTTTTAATTACATGAACTTCTAACAAGATTACAAAAAATAATTCCCTGTAGATGTTAGTATTTGGCATCATAACCATTATGAACCTGCCTATTTGTAATCTGACTTTCTCCTTTTGCTTACTCTCTGCATTTGTATAGGAGACTTGAAAGAACCACATTTCTGGGATGCCCATTTTTATGCCAGTGTAGCAAAATATTTATCTATGAAACTACTTACAGTGTTTTGAAGTTTGTTTCAACAAATGCCCTGATTTTGTAATTTTATAGGCAATACACTAGAGCAGCGGTTCTCAACCTGTGGGTCACAATTCCTTTATAACAATGAAAATACATCTTGCATATCAGATATTGACATTATGATTCATAACAGTAGCAAAATTAGAGTTATGAAGTAGCAACACAAATAATTTTTTATGGCTGGGGTCACCACAACATGAGGAACTGTATTAAAGGGTCACGGGATTAGGAGGCATTAGGAAGGTTGAGAAACACTGCTCTAGAGAAAGTTATTTTGGCATTAATAAAACTTTCCTTTGAGAAAGTATAACATGATTGGGCTTGTATTTGTACATATATACACACATATATATGGAATTCTTAGTGCACCAGCAAATATAAAATAAATTGCTAATTATAAAGTATAGTCAATAAATACATTGGATAAAAACAAATATAAAAGTTGAACCACAGAATGGAAAACACAGCTCTTGTGGGAAGAGATGGATGGTTCTCACTACCACAGAAAAAATGGAAATTGTTTGACTTTTTTTTTCATTTGAAGGGTATGGGGAATAGGATTACAGGTGGGAAAAACTCAATATGTATATATGTTGTCTATGTAGAAATGGCCTAGGGACCAAAGAATTCACACTCAGGACATTGTGGTATGTTTTCTGCTCTTTTTATAGATGAAAACTTTTTAGAATCTCAGAGCCTACATCCAAAGATGTGATTCTGGTTTCCAGAGGTGATTATTTAGTGGAATACATATTCTGTGGCAGGTGGTCTTTTGCCAAAATCTTTCATGATGGTCTACATGAAAGCAAAGCTAGTTCTGCTTATAAACCAGCACTGAGAAAAAGGAGTGATCCTTTTGCCTGCTGAGGAAACTAGCACTTCCCCCCCCCCCCATCTCTTCTAGTCACCATGGATAAACACGTTAATTCATTCTGTGCAAAGGACATGCAGCTCAATTATTTGCTAGAGGCATAAATTAAATGTTGGGTTTAGTTCAGTTAACTCTTTCTTAAAAGAATAAAGGAGAAGAGAAAGGCCTGGGACGCTTCTAATCCTGCCCATTCATATTGTAGTGAACAAATCAAGTTTAATCCAGTTCAGTGTTGGGCTTTAAATTTTCATGGTTTCTTCCTGTTTTTCAGGGGAAGCTGGCGTGCAGACCAGCCATAGTGCTTGTTTGTTTTTATCTGAACAAATGTCTCCATTCCCAGCAAAAGGCTTATGTATTTTTTACCCTTTCTCTTCCAAACGACCTGTCAAAACCCAGACATGTCATGTTTATGTTTCATGGGCAGACTATCCCAGATGCTTCAGGAAATGGCAGCACTACTTTAATAATTTACGTCGCGTTTCTGCTCTACTTTTTTCTGGTGTCTGTAACATTTCAGCAGTGAACATCCAAATAGCAATAGGGTGTCTAGGCAATGTCTTTGCCTCTAGAGTTTTGCCCACCTCTAATCCTATTCCCCACACCCTTTAAAAAAAAATCAATTTCCATTATCCTGTGCTAGTGAGAACCGTCCATCTCTTCCCACGAGAGCTGTGTTTTCCATTCTGTGGTTCAACTTTCATATTTGTTTTTATCTGATGTATTTATTGACTGTACTTCATAATTAGCAATTTATTTTATATTTGCTGGTGCACTAAGAATTCCATTTATAAATATTTTGGCTCAATAAACATATCCTAGCTGAGAGGAGAATGCGTGTATACTTCTTTTGTGCCAGTTTGATATAATCACATAAAACCTGGCACATTATGGAATCTGAACTTCTTGTCAAGTTTTAAAAATGTTGTAATGAACAACATTTATCTTTCATTTAATATGTGGTGTGGTGAAAAGTAGACAGTCTTGCCAGCCAGGGAGCCTAAAATGAGTCCCAGTTTTCCCCAAGCCTTTTTTTGGAATCATAGCCAAGAAGTTCTATTGTCTCATCTGTGAGGCAGGAATTCTAACACTTGTTTGACATCTCACAAGACCAGTGTGAGGATAAAACGAGATGATGTATGTAGATGCTTCATAAATAGATGATCTTTAACCTGATCCTCTCAGGCTGTAAATGACACATTTTTTTTTTTGAGTTCTAACACATTTTGCCTCTTTCTCAAGCTTTTGAGGCCTTTGTGCTCTGAATCAGCGAAAGTCCAAGTGGCGGTGCCTACTAGAAGCAACATAACCTCCTGTCTTCTGGAAGTGTTAAAACACCTCTCAGACAAGCGAGTTTAAGCAGGACAAACGCAGTTTGGTGCAATCCTGTGGTGGAGCCTGTGAAAAGCATTATGTAAAAGGAAACCATTTCTTATGGTTTCTTTCTAATAAAAAAAAAAAATATGCCCTAAACTAAGACCTGGTCTTTTTATAAACTGTTATTCTCAGGCAGTAACAGGCATATCATGTTTTGAAGAACCTTGAACTTATAGGTCTTTTGGTAAAGATATTTTAAATAAAAGAGCATACACTTTTCTTTGAGAATCAATTTCTAGGGCAAGTTTGCTTCATGCATAATCTAAAGGCTTGGAATTTATAAAACAAAAAATCCAGTGCACATTACTAAGAGGAGCACATTTTTCATTTTGAAAATGGATATCTAGACTTTTAAGTATAGATTATTTTTGGAAATGGCACTAAATATCTATAATGGAAATGTTGATGAACTTGAATATAATACGTTATCTTATGGCATGTTTAATGACCTGAATCTGAATGGTTTGTATACAGTAGAATTTCAGAGATTTCTCAACTTTATATCTCATATTTTACTGTCTCCTTTATCAGATGAGATATTGCCTTGATGTCAAAATGCAAAGCAATGAGTTTTAACTTATATACCTCTTGAGTTCATAGTTTGCCTTATATTGTGGCTATTTCTGGAATCACCTTATCTCTCTTTTGACTTAAGGGACTTAATCATGTTTTTATAAGCCACATACTTACTTGAAAATACCAGTAGGTCAATAAATGCTAACAGAAGGAGTAACGATGTACTATATTGCAGAATATTTTCCCAAATAATTTTCATAATGTTTTCCTTTCAGCTACTGACTATAGCACAACTTAAAACAATCCAGACTCCTAGGCCTGTTCTGTGTGATTGCCTGTCCGGGGCATCATTTTCCTTATCTGTGGATAATGAGGACGCTGATGCAGCCAATTCCCAAGTTATCATAAGCTGATCCCTTTGTCTTCCTCATCACTCATCTCAGTCCCAACTCCCTGATTTTATATTGTTTTATTCTTACCTGGAATCTCTCACATGCATTAATGTAAACATAATCATGTGGAATTAATGACATTCTTATTCTGTGTCTATTTTCCCTAGAATTTTCTTGTGTGTTTGAAGTAGAAATTAGTGGAAGTGTGTGTGTATGTGCAGAAATGAAAAAAATTTGTAAAAATAGACATTCTTTATCTGTAGGTGGAACGACATTTTTCTTATCTAACTGAAGAAAAAGAAATCAGTTTATTGAACCAGCAAAGGATGGATTTACAGAGCTCAGGAGAACTCTCACACTGTCTGCAAATTAGGATGTTGGGAGAGGGGGGACTCCTAGTATCTTGGAGAAGATGGTTGCAGGGAACAGTGAAGCCACACACAATTTTCGGGGAGGATGGTCTTAAGTACCACATTTTCTATTCCAAGGAAATGACTTTTATAATCCGAACCTAAGTAATATCAGGAAGTTAGCAAGTACTATAACTTGAGTTTAATACTTGTTATAATGGAAACTGTAATTCTAAGTGGAGTTTATCACTTTTCAGCGATGATTATTTTTGGCTCATATAGTCCACGGTGGCATCTTATATCACTATCCTCACTCACACATTATGTTGGAGAGGGAAGCATCTCTGGCAGTCATCCAGAGATGTTTACCCTGCAGCACTGGGTGCCAAGGCTATTGTGCTGCAGAGTTCCAACTGTTCACTCTCAATTTGGATCTTGGCTTAAAGAAGGACCACCCTCTGCCTGCTACTTGCAGACAAAAACGAACCACTTACCACTGCTGTAAGTCACAAGCCAGCAGATGTTACGACTATCTGTAACAGAGCAATGGGCATGCACCGTAAAAATTTTAATCTATATTGTGATTTGTTAAAGAAACAAAGACTTTTCCTTTCCAGAGGAAGGCAATTCAGTTACCAGATTGAATATCTGTTGTATACCCCAAACGTAAAAGAATAATATTGCCAGGCACATTTACATAAAATTGGGCATAAATATTAGGTATAGAGGGAGACTTGAATGCTAAAACATGTAGCGTGACATCTCCCTTTTGAAGGAAGCTGGGCATTAAGAAATGTGCTATGTTTTTGGCAGGAAGTCGCTGGCTCTGTCACTGCCTGGCTCTCCAGTCGCAGCTGCAGGCTGATTGATGGCCTCACTCTGGAGAACACTCTTGGGGGAGCTGTTTATCCCCGTATTCCATCTGGAGCTGCTGGAATGTAGTTCACCGTGATGATGGCTACTGAATGAGCTGCACTGGCAGGACCTCTGTGACAAGGAAGGATGGCGGCCGGGGAGCCAGGCCAGAGTCAAAGGATGTCAAAGAAATGGATGGAGTGAAGCACACGGCAGTCTGCTGTTCTCAAACATGGTGGGGCAGCAATTCAAAAGGAAAGACAAGCGCACAGCTTTTAAACTACCCAACAGGAGAACTCTGCATTCCTTTGTTTTTTTCACTTAGACAGGCTACGTTATAGATTTTTATTTCAGATTAAGGGAGCATACTACTTACAACTGAGATGTATGTAATGACACTGTTGACAGCCACCTAAGGTTTAAAATACGTTTGAGCATATTTAATGGTAAGCTTCTTTTAGGAAAGGCCTCTCATATTTACCTGGGTGCATCAAAAACCAGTATAAGACCTGCACGTTTGATGGGCAGGTCCTCTAGAAATCTTTAACTGTTACGCATTTGGAAAATGGCAAAAGACAAAAGTCTCTCTCTTTCTGTCTCTCTTACACACACACACACACACACACACATTTTAGAGGAGATCGTACAGAGAAGTCCATAAAAATAGTACAGAAAAGATTACACAGAAAAGCACCTGTAAGGAATGGACAAAGGTGAGCCCACTTTCTACCAACCACAGACATTGGAGTGTGTGCTAAGTGGTGCAGGGGTAGGAGGCTGCACAGCAGAGAATGCACGTCTGGGAAGGAAACCAGTGGGAGAGTGTCTAGGAAACCTCTGTGGAAGAGACTTATAAGCAGAGCTTAAAGGGGGACATGTAATTTTCTGGTTTTTCTTTTGTTTGTTTATGAGGTTTTTAGGTTTTTGATCTGTTGCTTATGAGAAGGTATTATCACTTTGGCTGTCTAGTTTTCACAATGTTATTATAAGGGTTTTATTTTTTATAATAAAATCCATTTCCTAAGCAATGCTGACAGTTACAGAGGATGGCATATGAAACACCTTGGAAATAAGAATGTAAGACTTTCAGGGGGGTGACTACTTACTTAGGCCAGATCCTGTGTTGGGTTAGACTTGGGGCCATATTGACTGGTGGAATAAAATTTGTGGGCCTATAATTTGATAGGAAGGCTAACTGCATGGATGAGATCAAGTGGTCATTGAGGAAAGTGGAATTTGCTGATTTTAGTTCCTTCAGATTGTTTTGAGGAGTGAGGTTTGAAGGAGGTGAAGGTGAAATAGAACCTGGATAAGGCATACATACATCTTGTTTCTAACATAAGCCTGAGAGGACAAGCCTGAGAGAATATATTGGTCAGTGTAATTCTCTCATGAAATTTTTGTTCACTTGGCTGTATGGAGTTCCCAGATTGATTCTGTGACTTTCAGAAATGAGAGTCACACTCCTGGTTGTGTCTGTTTTTTTCACTTTGCACAAAGTTAATGTAATGCTTCTGTTCTTTGCAATAAAATTCTTTCCTTCAACTATGCTGATTAGATAAAGAAGATGCTTTTTGGAAGCAAGATGCATTATGTATTCTTTCACTTTATAGGCAGTATTATTTTCTGTCCTGAACTGATAGACATTAAGATTCTCATTAACTGAGGCAAGTACAAACAGACTTGGAATGATTAAATGTGAAAATCAGTATAACGTGCTAACGAGGCCCGTAATTTGTCCCCATTGCTTTGCACTTGTTTACACTTTAATATTCCCATAATTGGAATTAAAATAATATGTGGATATAGGACTATTATTTAAAATGGATTAAATAACTTGCTTGAGGTTATATAGGTTGGCTCTATTCATGAAAGGATGAACATAGACTTGAACTCAATTCTCCCTGAGTAGTCTATTTAGTGTTGTGTAATCTATCAGATTGAGGCTGGTTAATTTGTAAAGAAAAGAGGTGTTTATGTGGCTTATGGTTCTGCAGGCGGCATAAGAAGCAGGGTGCTGACATCTGCTTGGCTTTTGGTGGAGGCCTCAGGCTGCTTCCAGTCACGGGAAGAAGCAAAGTGGAGTGACCATGTGCACAGCCACATGGCAGGAAAGGAAGCAGGAGAGAGAGAGGGTGGTACCAGGGGCTTTTTAAACAACTAGAGAGAACTAATGGCAGGAGAGCACTTCACTCCCTCCTGCCCCTGGGAGGGCATTAATCTATTCACGAGGGATCCACCCCCATGATCCAAACACCTCCCACTGGGGATTAAATTTCAACTTGAGCTTTGGATAAGCATCTAAACTCTATCTCTTGCCTTTTTCTTTTTCATTTCTTAATTTTGCTTGGATTTTTACTGTGCTTAATTATCTAGAACTTGAAATGCTCAATTTTTTGACATCTTACCAGCTTCACGTTAACAATCTGTCCCAGGAAGATGAAAGAAGGTGGAATATAAAATTTGTCAATATTTTTTTTTTTTTTTGTAGAGACAGAGTCTCACTGTACTGCCCTTGGTAGAGTGCCGTGGCATCACACGGCTCACAGCAACCTCTAACTCTTGGGCTTATACGATTCTCTTGCCTCAGCCTCCCGAGCAGCTAGGACTACAGGCGCCCGCCACAACGCCTGGCTATTTTTTTTGTTGCAGTTTGGCTGGGGCCAGGTTTGAACACGCCACCCTCAGCATATGGGGCCGGCGCCCTACTCACTGAGCCGCAGGTGCCGCCCAATATTTTTATTTATTATAGTTCTTGTAAAAAGTTTTGCTGAAGAGAAAATAAGAAAAAACATGCCTACAATTAGAAGTTTAGTTAACAACTACACTTTTAATTTTTAAAATTCTCTTTCTGATGTAGGGAATTCTGACTCAAAAACAAGTGTCACTGCAGAAAACCTATGCATTAGAAGTCAACATATTACATTAATGTACACAGCTATGATTTAATTTAAAAAGTCAACATATTAAGAACATGGAGGTTTTTCATTTTTCTTTATGCTCTCACAAAATGTGATCAACACTATTTTATAAATTACAAATATTGCAGGTGCATCTTACAAGGGTATATGTGAAACTTAGTAAATGTGGAATGTAAATGTCTTAGCACAATAACTAAGAAAATGCCAGGAAGGCCATGTTAACCAGTGTAATGAAAATGTGTCAAACGGTCTATGAAACTAGTGTATGGTGCCCCATGATCACTTTAATGTACACAGCTATGATTTAATAAAAAAACAAACAAACAAACAAAACAAACAAAAAAACAAATATTGCTAGTTGTCTTAAACATTATTCTAAAACACTTAGATCAAGTTACAATGCTTTTTCTTTAAAAAAAAAGTTAAATTTTCTTTTTTAAATAAACTGCTGTCTCAGTTAACTTTTAATATCTAGAAATTTTTTGAAAATGTCATTTTAAGCTAAGGAGATCAGTGATATTAATGGAAGAGTTTGAGTTTGGGGTCTATTTAGTATCTAGGGGGTGAGGTGCTGCAGGCTGAATTGTGTCATTCTAAAACACATGTAAATGTCCTAGGTCCTGGTACTTGCTCATGGCTTTATTTGGAAGTAGGGTTTTTGCACATATAATCAAACTAAGATGAGGTCACACTGGATTGGTGTGGGCCCTAATCTAACAACTGATGTCTTTATGCAGAAAAGGGAAATTTGGACACAGACACAGAGATACACACAGGGGACAAGGCCATGTGAAGATGAAGGCAGATACTAGAGTGGTACGTCTACAAGAGAAGGAACATCAAGAGTTGCCAGCAACCCCCCAAAGCCAGGACAGCAGCGTGGGACAGAACCTTCCTCAGAGCCCCCAGGGGAAATCAAGCCTTGCTGACACCATCACTCCTGTCTTCTAGCCTCAGAGCTGTGAGAGAATAAATTTTGTTTTGTTTGTAAACTGATAAGAACAGATACTACACTTGATCTTAGCCAAAAGGCCAAGAAATGATATTTTGTTTTTGTTTTTTAATTTCTGCAACCCAATGTATGGTACTTTGTTCAGGCAGCACTAGAACGTGAATAAAGTTTTAAAAAAACAACAATAAAAGCACATTTTTCTCTTCTGGTGGGTATTTCATTTTTCTAGGTTACAATTTTTCTGTATGGTTATAGATGGACTCCTAACAGACAACAATCAAGCAACATACTTAGATTTCTCTTAAACATTTTTAAAGGCAAAAACATTCCTGAGTACAAAGTCCTATCCAGTCTCATGGTACTGAGTGCATCTGGAATATGCTTTCTTTTTTTTTTTTTTTGTAGAGACAGAGTCTCACTTTATGGCCCTCAGTAGAGTGGCATGGCATCACACAGCTCACAGCAACCTCCAACTCCTGGGCTTAAGCAATTCTCTTGCCTCAGCCTCCCAAGTAGCTGGGACTACAGGTGCCCGCCACAACGCCCAGCTATTTTTTGGTTGCAGTTCAGCCGGGGCCAGGTTTGAACCCGCCACCCTTGGTATATGGGGCCGGCGCCTTACCGACTAAGCCACAGGCGCCGCCCCTGGAATATACTTTTTAAGGAATGACAAAGGAAGGTTTCCTGGTTTAAGATAGAAGGATTTGAACAATTGAGATGGACTTGGGGGCTTTAAATAACATCTACACCACAATATGTAGCAGATAAGCTCCTGTTATGAACTACCCTGTTGTCCTAACTGAGAAAACAGGAATGTGTTGGGGATGGGATAACAGACCAGTTCTAGCAAGGAAGTGAGCTTTTGGAAATGTTTCTGAATGCCTGTACAAAGCCAGCTTTACTCACATTTTACCACTAGGAAAAAAGACTGTTCACTGTAATATGACTATAAAATAAAATTCAAATGACTATAAAATAAAATTCAAGGTATCTGTTAAAAGGGAGAAACTCAGGATCATTTAGAAAACAAAACAAGTGGGGACTGTGTGTTTGGTCCTATTGCAAATCCTTTAGCAAAGCCCGGGAGATATTTAAGATCATAAACTATTTCCCCTATTTTTTTCAGTTATGGAACAGCATCAAGGATGTTTCTTGAGTCCATCAAGGCTGCACAGGTAGTATTCAAACCGCTAATCCAAGCCTTCCAACTCAGGGGTAACTGCTGCCTCTTATACTAAACTGCATTGCGATGACTCTCTGGCCACTAATCTGGAATATAAAATGTATTAGGAAACATGTCCAGATAAAATAAAGCTCAAAGAAAGAGCTGCAAAGTGATTTCTTGCCTCTTTTTTCCTGGAGACCAGAAACTTGACTCTGAACAGTCAGATCAAGGTATTGTAATTCAGGTGTCTATAGGCATTAACTTGATCGATTTACCAAAAAGTCTTTACATTTACTCAGGAAAGAAACCATCAACAGAGATATGAAATAAACAAGCAGTGTGTTCTGATATCAATCTTCAGTTTTTACTCAGGAAGGGGATGCTGATAATACTTCACTTGCGGCTGAGAGGATTGAGTGCAGCTAGCTGGTCCTGTGGGGCCCTGCTCCATGTGCCCAGGGCAATCTAGCTTGGCTGGTCCTGTGGGGTCCTGCTCCTGTGCCCAGGGCAATTTAGCTCAGAAGTGTGGTCTTCACGCACCAGGACTCTTTCCTAAGTCTCTGTTGACTGTAGTAATGAACCCAGCTATAGACAATAGAGTTTTAGGTGTTAACCAGTTGACATAATGGCGGCATAATAATGCACTTATTCTCCATCCTGCCCTAAGTTGTGTAGGTTTATGTTGACAAGTGCCTTTCAAATCCCTGTCTAAGAAGGAATGATTTACATTTGTGCTTTGCTTGTCTGTGTATTCTCTACTCTAAGCAAGAAAGCTCACCTGGGATTTCTGCTCTAGCAAAAATGTATCTACGTACAAAGGTGACTTCTTTTCCTCCTTCTCTTTCTCGAGTAGTCTTTTTTATTTAGTTGTTTTTATAACAGACTTTTCCTTGCTTTTATTTTGAATATGGCTCTGCAGAAGGGTATTTGTAGTCATCACAGCCACGTTGTGTTGCCAGAGCCATCTCAGAGAGATCTGAGTGCGTCATCACAGCTGAGGAAGAGCCTCCTTTTGCCACTCCAAGGTCAGTTTGCTTTTATCTATTTTATATAATTTTAAGCTCCTCTTAGACACTCAATTTATATTTTTTAATTAAATATTCCATTGAGAACACATTTTACATTTCATAATTTTTCTTCTTATGGAATAGGCATACGCTCAAAATGCCATAAATTATAATTGAAGATGAAGTGGAACCTAAAAACACACATTGTTTTTCCTCTCAAAATTATAACGTTGAGACTACCCACTAGAGGGTGTCATTGAGCTGTTATGGTATGAGGTGACCTGCTCCGGCAGAGGGTTTCTTTCTTGCCAATAGTGCATTTTGAGCAGAGAACGTGGGTTGTCTAGTGAGTAGGGGAGGAAGCAGTGATGCTTCATGGATCCCCAACGGTCTATGTGTCTACTTGGTAAAAAAAAAAAAAAAAGAGGTTTTGTGTGTATTTCAAAATTTGATGAACAAACCCACAAAATTGACCATTGCTTACAAACAAAACACACTCACATACACCCTCTAGAGACCTAAAAAACTCCACAATGAACTAAAGATAATGGTTTTAGTACAAATATTTTCTCCAAAATTCAATGAATCGAAAACTTGTAGTAATGCTTTTGTTTTTATTGTGTTTTTTAACAGGAAAATTCATGGAACAAAATGCCTCCCTAAGCTTTACTGGGTTTTACTTTCTATCACCCTTGATTCCTAGGTTTGATTGTAAAAATTCCAATCTAGATGAACCACAGTGTAAAATGAGACCAACAGTCACAGGACACCATAGTATAATACCATCCAAGAACTACCATTTGCTCTTTAAATGTTCACATGTAAGACACTGGTTTGTTATTCTTCTTTTGATCTTTGAAGGCTGTTAAATTTTATAATGCTTCAATGTCCATACTGTTTTACAGTTGTAGTCTGAACCTTTTTTTGTAATTATTATTTTATTATTTTTTATTGTTTGGGATTCATTGAGGGTACAAAGACTTAGGTTACACTGATTGCATTTGTTAGATAAAGTACCTCTTATAATTGGGTCCCACCCCCAATAGGTGTGTCATACACCAAGACCCCTGCCCTGTCCCTCCTCCCTTCTCCCCACTTCCTACTTCACCTACACCCCCCAACCACTGCATTAACTTATCTACTGACTTCATATTAGAATAGTGTACACTGGATTCTTGCTTCTCTATTCTTGTGATACTTTACTAAGAAGAATGTGTTCCACCTCCATCCTGGTTAATACAAAAGATGTAAAGTCTCCATCTTTTTGATGGCTGAATAGTATTCCATAGTATACATATCCCACAGCTTTTTAATCCATTCCTGGGTTGGTGGGCATGCTTGCTTATTTTGATTTGGTTTTCAAGTAAAATGAAATTGGTTGTGTCCTTCTTAATGTTGAAAGACTAGCATTAAAGAATAATCTGGGTTCTTTTACCTTTGCTTATAGTGTTCATTTCCAAATTCTTCATCAGTTAGCTTTTCTAATGTTCCATATACACATTGCCAATTTCTTCATTTGAGTTGTCATAGCAACTAAATAAATTAATACCACAGTCTTTCTGATTGGTTATTATACATTTTGTTGAAACAAAATCTCAAAAGTGTTGAATTGGCCTGGAATGTGACCATTTGGATCAGGGTATTCAGGTACATGACTTTGCCTGCTCCTATTTTGACTATGGAAAAATACTTATTAATACAAACTTTAAACCAAGAGAATATAATGAGATTATCCTTCAATTACCTCATTTTAGATGTTTAGAATTCATATATCTACCTCTAGATTTAAAGGAACTACTTTTACAATTACCCTTGCCTTAAATCTTCTTACTTATTACCACTGAAAGATTAGTAATGGTTTTAATTAATTTCCCATTCAATAATACTTAAAATAATGTTCTATCTTGCCTATGGCTTCAGTTTCCACAAGCGTACCTGATTAGTCTGATATTAATATATACTACCTCAGTGGTTCTTAAACATTTTGTTCTCAATAACTCTCCATATTCTTAAATGTTATTGAGAGCCTCAAGAGCTTTTAATTATGTGGTCATAATTATTGATATTTATTGCATTAAATGGAGGAATTAAGATGGTTCTAGAATATTTAGTAATTAGTTTATTTAAAAGAACATTATTAAATCCATACTAACATAAGTTATACTACATAAGTATCCTCATTACTCATTAACATAAGTAATGTATTTTTAATGAAAAATAACTAATTTCCAAAACTAAAAAATTTACTGAGAAGAATGACATTGCTTTGCAATTTTGCAAGTCTCTTATGTATAGATTAGTGGAAGATGGCTGAATTCTCAGCTGCCTCTGTACGCACCCTAATGTAATATTTTGCTTTGGTTTAGGCACATAAAGACAATTAAGCCCCACACAGATATATAATTAGAAAAGAGAGGTGTGTTTAATAGTCTTTTCATATAATTATAGATGTTTTTGATACTATACCAGACATCAAGAAGAGGCAGTTTCCAAAAAAGTAGTTGCAAGGTTGAATCCAAAACTATAGCAAACAATGTCTTGTAATTTATTGTGTTAAAATCTGTTCTACCATGCATGTTGAATGGATCTTTTACTCAGGCATGATATTCTATCATGCATTGGCTATTTGGAAAATATTGATTCCTTGAGTTTTGTACATTTTCCAAATGTTGACACATTTTATTATATGATACCAAACCAAACAAACAAACCACAGTTGATAACATCACCACCTATCTCATCAGAAAAATCTTCAAATGTTTGAAAGCTGCTAGGCTTGTAGCAGTGGGTGTCACTGCCTACCTGTATGCTAAGGCATCAGTAATATCACACACCATTGTTTTTGCATTATCAGTGTAAATACTAACACAATGAAAAGGGCAGTTATGTTTATGTCTTAGGGACATCATTTAAGTAGTTTTGATTTGTGAGTTTCCAAAAAGTACAGTGGGGCCAAGGGGGTGGGGACAAGATGGCTGACTGAAGCCAGCTTTCCACAGAGGCTCCAATCCAGAAGGAGAGTTAAAGGACAGAAATTTAGCAAATAACCTGGTGGATTAGAGCTGCACCAAGAGAGAAGGTTGAAGAATGCACATCAACCCCCCCAAGGTGAGCTGAGACCCCCAAGGATACAAACAAAAGGTACAAAATCCATCACCAAATGGACAGAGTTCCCTCCCCCATGAGAATGGCTCGGAGTGCCCCACAAACGAGCAGAGTTCAAAGGTCCTTCCATTAAACTCCATGAGAGAGACCCTCTAAAAACTGGACCTACTTCCCCTACTATGGTGCCCCAGTGATCTCCTGCCAGGCATAAAACTGTATAAAACTGTATATATTCTCTACATGCAACTCTGAGCTCCCAGCACTCCCCTCCACTTGCACTCTGAGGTATGGAGGCCTGTCCCTCAGGAGTCCAGATTCTTGGATGATTTCTTGAGGGGTGTGGACAGGGCCTAAACTACAGCTGGTCAGTGCTGACTCTGGGGCATGGGAGTGAGGAGAGGACAGTTGACTGAGAGGGAACCACACCAGAGTGGTGGTGCCCCGAGGCGCAGAGCAGTAGCAGTCTTTTAGCAACAATAGGGTTCACTCCCAGATATTCTGAAGCCACACCCCCTATCTCCCTGGGCAACCAGAGGAGGCTGGGCATCTACTCAGGTGGCAACCACCACGGAACAGATCTGGGACGGAAATGCAGACCCCGTGAGTAAAGGGTTTGCCTGAGGCGGTACCTGCCTGGGTGGAGCGTGGGGACTAGAAACACACACGCAGAACTGGGAAGTTCCCAGGGCAGGGCTGACCCGGGGGACTGCTTTACTGAGCCTAAGACACACCTGGCCCTCAGGGGATCGTCAACCTATAGACAAAGGAAGACAGGAGGCTAGAACTGACAGGTAACTGAATACAAACCTGCAGGAGCAAAGACAGGGCCTGAGGCACAGGCTCTGGGAACTCAAAACAGCTTCTCTTATGCAGGGGAATTTAGCAGGGACAGAAACAAATTCCTGCAAAGTTGTTCTGTTCTGTCAGTAACATCAATCAGGGGCAGAGCTGGAACTGAGTGAAAAGCCCCAGCCTCCATCAAGTGCTTGAGGTTGTCAGGCCTCACCTCCCCCTGCTAGATAGAGGCAGAGGGCAGCAGCCTGGCTGAGCAGAAATAGATTTCCTTGTGATTCAGGCAGGTGCAACCCCCTGGAGTATCCGTTCACTACAGGCAACTGGGTCAAAGCCCTGCGGGACTATCAGTGACTGGGTGTGACAGAGGTGCAAGGTGGGGAAGGAGGCATCAACCTTCCCAGACTGATCTATTTGCTGGGTGGCTCCTCCTGACTCCACACAGCATTGCAGCAAGCCATATCAGAGTAGTCACCAGACACCTGTGATCCAGTTGACAGAGACCTTTTAAACTCTCCCACCTGAGACAGGTGCTGACTGAAACGATTGATTTGGACCTTTTGAACTGAGCCAATCGCCCGAGGAGTATTCAGGTGGTGCCCTGGGTGTGTGGTTGTAGGAGGGTTTGATTTTCCTTTTCCAATTATTGCCTGTGGGGGGACAGGGTAACTTAATTGCTGGTATTTCTCCACAGCTGAGACTTCAACCCAGAGTAACTGTTTCACTAGGGTCAAACAAAGACCAGATGAAAATAAGACAGAACCACTTAGCCCCACCACACCAAACAGGTCCCCAGTTTCTCAGGCCATAGCCCTGTACGGGTCCTCAACAAAGCTCCAGGGGAAAAATTAAACGGTGTAAAATAATCATGGGGCAGAATCAGCAGAAAAACTCTGGTAACATGAATAACCAGAATAGATCAACCCCCCTCAGGAAAGATATGGCAGATGTAACTGAAGACCCCATTCATAAACAGCTGGCCTAGATGGCAGAAATCGAATTCAGAATTTGGATTGCAAACAAGATTAATAAAATGGAAGACAATTTGGAATTAGAAATTTGAGCAGCAATTCAAAAGTTGGAATTAGAAATTCAAGGAGAAATACAAAAGTTGTCTCAAGAATTTAATGAATTTAAACCAAAGATTTTGATGCACTGAAGCAAGAATTTGCAGCCCTCAAATATCTGAAAAATACAGTAGAATCCCTCAGTAATAGAGTGGAGCAAGCAGAAGAAAGGATTTCTGACACTGAAGATAAAGCCTTTGAATGCTCCCAAACTCTCAAAGAGGAAGAGAAATGGAGAGCAAAAGCAGATTATTCTCTCAGAGAGCTCTGGGATAATTCAAAGAAAGCTAAAATCACCTCATTGGAATCCCTGAAAGTGATGAAGTGGCCTTGCAAGGCACAGAGGCCCTTCTCCATGAAATTATGAAAGAGAATTTTCCAGACATGCCAAGTTACATGACATGCTTAGGGAGAGGTATTTTGAAGAAGGGAACATTTTTGGAACATGTAAAATCATTAATTTATAGTGCCGCTTATACTCAGGTGTTTTCAGAATGTCCCTTGGGTTTGCTGCTCACACTGCTGGGGCTTAGACAGCCTGTGATGATCACAGCCTTGGGTTTAGTTTCTTTGGTGTAAATCTCCTGAATTTTTCCTTTATGTTTCCACATGTTCTCAATGTGATGCCTTTTATTTTTTATTTTTAGAATAAAAGTCAGAATAGATCTAAAAACAGAACATTGTAGCTTTATAAGAAGCCTGAGCAGAGAAAAAAAGCTTGACCTTATGACGTCGTTTGAAAACATATTTGTCACTAGAATTTTTTATTGTGCTCCTATTGAACTTTAAATTGTTTATGTGGACGGTTTAACCAAAAACTCAGTAAAATATTAGAAGATTCACATTGATAAAATGTAGTGTCTAAATATAAGATCATAGCTGAACAGGACAGGAATGGGTAAAGGAATGGATAAAGTGAAGAGAATACTGAGACTAATCAGAGTGGAAGTTTTAACTAGCTCTTTTGATATGAAATTCCATATGTGATGTTTGTGAGTACTAGACTGGATTTGGATCTGGGATCCAGGCCTTTCTCCATAGGATGACTGTGTGTTCCCATTTGTCCAGGACAATCTCATTGCCCAAGAATCTTGTTGGTTACTCTTTGACTAATAGAAGTATCTCAATTTGGACAACAAAGAATAGAGACTTGCTCTTTGTCACTAACAGTGTTATACAGATGTCTCTAGACTGGGTAAAATTCAGCACTGATTAAAACCAAAGACACAAATTGAGATATTGAGATGGCCAGGCACTATGCTTTTTTTTGTAGAAGCATAAACATATAGCATAAGGGGAAAGGCCACAAATTTAGTTGCCTTAAAGGTTGAATGTTAATTGGTAACATGAAGCATGACTGCATAGACTAATATGACCTCATCTTTCATATATTCTTTTTCTTTTTTTCCTTTTTTATTAATATTAAATCATAGCTGTGTACAGTAATGTGATCATGAGGCACCATACACTGGTTTTATAAATAGTTTGACACATTTTCATCACACTGGTTAACATAGCCTTCCTGGCGTTTTCTTAGTTATTGTGTTAAGACATTTATATTCTACATTTACTAAGTTTCACATGTACCCTGGTAAGATGCACCACAGGTTTAATCCCACCAATCACCCTCTTTCATGTATTCTTGGTGGACAGCCGTTGTTCTGTGGTATTTGCAGAAGGATTATAATCAACATCTCTTTGACAGAAAATGGAGAAATGCCTCCTTGGATACCATGTCAGTGTTTTTTTTTTTTTGGAGATACATTTCATTACTTCATGTATACAAGTTTGCTGAATTAGCAAAACTGAATCTGTGATAAGGATGGGAAACCATAGGTGACAACTGGTGCTCAGGCCATCTGATTGGTAAGGAATATGTTTTAGTTTAAATTCTTATATGTTTCCATTTTTAGTTTTTGTAAATAAAAAGCAGAACTCCTTAATGAAATGTATCAAAATTAAAATATTACCAAACACTTTAAAAATAACACACTTTTCAATATTGCCTTGAAATAGGTTAATGAGAACAGCAGCTTTGTATAGTCTGGTACCTTTCTTTGTGTTTTTTTTTTTTTTACAGAAATTTTTGCTTTTATTTCATATCTAATTCCCTATATTGATTTGCGTTGTTTTTTTCTTTTTTTTTATTGTTAAATCATAGCTGTGTACATTAGTGCAATCGTCTGTACCCATTCTAAGATGCACCATACATGTGGCCCCACCCATTACCCTCCCTCCACTACAAGCTCCCCCCTCCCTTCCCCTTCCTTGGCCCTTTCCCCATAGTCTTGTGCTATAGTTGGGTCATAGTCTTCATGTGAAAGCTATAATTTAGCTTCATAGTAGGGCTGAGTACATTGGATACTTTTTCTTCCATTCCTGAGATACTTTGCTAAGAAGAATATGTTCCAGCTCCATCCATGTAAACATGAAAGAGGTAAAGCCTCCATCTTTCTTTAAGGCTGCATAGTATTCCATGGTATACATGTACCACCATTTGCTAGTCCATTCGTGGATCGATGGGCACTTGGGCTTCTTCCATGACTTAGCAATTATGAATTGGGCTGCAATAAACATTCTGGTACAGATGTCTTTGTTATATTGTGACTTTTGGTCTTCTGGGTATAAACCTAGTAAAGGAATTATAGGATCAAATGGCAGGTCTATTTTTAGGTCTCTAAGTATTCTCCAAACATCCTTCCAGAAGGAACGTATTAGTGGACATTCCCACCAGCAGTGTAGAAGTGTGCCCTTTCCTCCACATCCACGCCAACATTTCTGGTTTTGGGATTTTGTTATGTGGGCTACTCTTACTAGGGTTAGGTGATATCTCAGAGTGGTTTTGATTTGCATTTCTCTGCTGATTAACGATGATGAGCTTTTTTTCATGTGTTTGTAGATTTTGCGTCAGTCTTCTTTAGAGAAGTTTCTCTTCAAGTCTCTTGCCCACCCTGAGATGGGGTCACTTGTTCTTTTCTTGTTAATATGTTTGAGTTCTCTGTGGATTCTGGTTATTAGACCTTTATCGGAGGTATAAGCTGCAAATATTTTCTCCCATTCTGAGGGCTGTCTGCTTGCTTTACTCACTATATTCTTGGCTGTGCAGAAGCTTTTTAGTTTGATCAGGTCCCAGTAGTGTATTTTTGATACTGCTTCAATTGCCTGGGGAGTCCTCCTCATAAAATATTCACCCAGGCTGATTCCCAAGAGTTTTCCCTACACTTTCTTCAAGTATTTTTATAGTTTCATGTCTTAAGTTTAAATCTTTTATAGGCCTGTTCAACATTTCCACTTTGTTCTGGCTAAGTCTTGGTAGGTGGCGTGCTTCCAGGTATTGGTCGATTTCTTTCAGATTTTCATATTTGTGAGAGTAGAGTTTCTTGTAGTATTCGTTAAGGATTTTTTGAATTTCTGAGGGCCTGTTGTTATTTCATCATTACCTTTTCTGATTGATGAAATTAGAGATTTTACTCTTCTTTTCCTGGTTAGGTTGGCCAAAGGTTGATCTATTTTATTGATCTTTTAAAAAAGCCAGCTTTTGGATTTATTGATCTGTTGTATAATTCTTTTGTTTTCAATTTCATTTAATTCTGCTCTGATTTTGGTTATTTCTTTTCTTCTGCTGCATTTGGGGTTGAAGTGTTCTTCTTTCTCCAGTTGCTTGAGATGTTCCATTAAGTTATTGACTTCCTCTCTTTCCGTTTTCTTGAGGAAGGCTTGCAGTGCTATAAATTTCCCTTTTAGGACTGCCTTTGCAGTATCCCAGAGGTTCTGGTACTTCGTGTCTTGATTGTTGTTTTGTTCCAAAAATATGGTGATTTCCTTCCTAGTCTTGTCTATAACCCATGTATCCTTCAGCATAAGGTTGTTTAGCTTCCATGTTTTTGTATGGGTATGCAGGTTCCTGTTGTTATTTAGTTCAACTTTTATTCCATGATGATCTGAGAAGATGCATGGAATAATTTCTATTTTTTTTAATTTGCTGAGGTTAGATTTGTGGCCTAGGATGTGGTCGATTTTGGAGTATGTTCCGTGGGCTGATGAGAAGAATGTGTATTCAGTTTTTTTGGGATGAAATGTTCTATAGATGTCTGTTATGTCCAGATGTTGAATGGTTGAGTTTAAATCTAAAATTTCTTTGCTTAGCTTCTTTTTGGAGGATCTATCCAGGACTGCTAAAGGGGTGTTGAAATCTCCAAGTACTATGGAAGTGGATGAAATCGAGTTGCTCATGTCTGTTAGAGTTTCTCTTATAAATTGAGGTGCATTGTGGTTGGATGCATAAATATTAATAATTGAGATCTCATCCTATTGAGTATTACCTTTAACAAATATGAAGTGTCCATCCTTATCCTTAATTATTTTGGTTGGTTTAAAGCCTATTGCGTCTGTGAACAGGATTGCAATGCCTGCTTTTTTCTGCTTTCCATTTTCCTGGAATATAGATGACCATCCCTTCACCTTGTGTCTATATCTGTCTTTTAATGTAAGATTCGATTCTTGGATGCAGCAGATATCTGGCTTGAGTTTTTGTATCCAGTCCGCCAACCTATGCCTCTTTAGAGGACAATTTAAACCATTCACATTAATTGAGAGTATTGATAAGCCTTTCGAGAGACCGGTGGACATTTTTAATCCTTTTGTGACTGTGGAAGTTGGAATTTGATCAAAAACTTTTTGGGTGGGTTTACTTTTGTGGTGGAGAATTACGCTGGTCTTTATGGAGGATAGGTCTAAGAATGTCCTGGAGAGCTGGTTTAGCTTTGGCAAATTTCTTCAACATGTGAATGTCGTTGAAGTATTTAATTTCTCTGTCATAAATGAAGCTCAGTTTAGCTGGTTACAGGATCCTGGGTTGAAAGTTATTTTGTTTTAGGAGATTAAAAGTCGATGACCACCCTCTTCTAGCTTGAAAGGTTTCAGCAGACAGATCTGCAGTTATTCTGATATTCTTCCCCTTGTAGGTCATGGTTTTCTTTCATCTGGCAGCTTTCAGAATTTTCTCCTTCATATTAACTTTAGTGAAATTGATTATGATGTGTCTGGGGGATGTCTTATTTGGGTTGAGTCATGCTGGAGTTCTGAAACTGTCTGCTATCTGAATTTCGGAATCTCTTGGCATGTCTGGAAAGTTCTCCTTCATAATCTCATGGAGAAGGGACTCTGTGCCTTGAGAAGCCACTTCGTCACTTTCGGGGATCCCTATAAGATGAATATTGGTTTTCTTCAAATTATCCGAGAGCTCTCTGAGAGAGTGGTCTGTTTTTGCTCTCCATTTCTCTTCTTCTTTGAGGGTTTGGGAGCATTCGAAAGCTTTGTCTTCAATGTCAGAAATCCTTTCTTCTGCTTGCTCCATTCTGTTACTGAGGGATTCTACTGTGTTTCTCAGATCTTTCAGGGCTTCAACTTTTTGTCTCAGTGTGTCAAAATCTTTGGTCATTTGGTCTTTGAATCCGTTGAATTCTTGAGATAACTTTTGGAATTCTAATTTGATCTTATTTGCTATCCAGATCCTGAATTCAATTTCTGACATCTCAGCTATTTGTTTGTGCATGGGGTCTCGTGCTGTTTCTGCCCCATTAATCCTTGGTGGAGTTGATCTACTCTGATTATTCATATTGCCAGAGTTTTTCTGTTGATTTCACCTCGTGATTGTTTTTCACTGTTGCCTCTGGCTGTCCTCAGAGTTGGGGGGGTGTCTCTCCAAGATTAGACCCCAGTGGGATCACTCTATTGTTGCTGGATCTTTGTAGGTAGTGACCCTGTGTAGTTCCTCTGGGGCTGCTCTAGCTAGGGAGTTCTGGTTGTGGAAGCAGCTCCAGTTTGTGACACACCCGGATCCAGCAACAGGGCTGGGGGTGGTGCGCACGGTTCTGGGAATGCCAGGCACTCAGTGACTTTGGCATAGAGAGCCCAAGGCTCCAGCAGTCTCTGGCCAGGAGAAGAGCTCTGCGCAAAGGCAGGGAGGGCTCCAAAGGGCATGCAGCTACCAGAGTCCCTTTCCAGGTGAACAGGCTAGTGCGGAAGCTGCGAGGACACAGGAGGGAGGACGCGGGGATGCGTGGCTCCCTCAGTTCCTGGTCAGGGAATGTGGAGGCCTAGTGGGTGCAGGTCACCGGTCGGGGGTTGCTGCACAGCTCTTATGGAGGCCTGAGCGGCACCAAGCCCAGGAGTTTGAGGTTGCTATGAGGTGTGACGTCAAGGCACTCTACCCAGGGCAACAGCCCAAGGCTCCAGTGTGCCAAAGCCGTCTCAGTCTGCCCCTAAGGACTAAGGCTGTAATGCAGCTCAGTTCCCGCCTTTAGGCTGCTCAGTCAGTAGGTTACTTTGACCTGCCCATTCCTTGCTCTGAGACCCTGAGGGCGGAGGTTGCTGAGGCAGTTCTTTCACAATGGCTTCCTGCACCCAGCTCAGTGGCTCAGTCTGGGGCCCCAGACAATGCCCAAAGTTCTCCACACTCTTGCTCAAGCTCTCCCCAAGGCAGTTCAACTGAGTGCCAAGTCCAAGAACACCATAAAGTTCACAGGTAAGGCCTTTCCGGTTTGCAGTCTCACTGTTGCTTGTACTTATGGTTGCCGGTGTGATTAGGTCAATCGAACACACGCAACCACTTGCCAGTTTTCCACTGTTTTTGTCCTCCTTTTGGGGTCCAGAAGTCCCTTGCTGGCTCCCTGTATCCTCAAAAGTATGATTATAGGCAGATCCCACTTGCCAGAGATGCCTGGAGTCTTGTCTCCCCAGACTCGCTGTTCCCAGTTGCAGGGAAGCTGTTAGTGGGCCGCCATCTTTAATCTCTCCTCTTTGTGGTTCTTATTGCTGAGATTCTTGGTCCTCTCCTTCTCCATTGATGGCTCCAAAGAGACACATGTGGGATTTTCTCTCCCTCCCTCAATTGCTAACTTATTAGAATCTTCTGGCCTAGATTTGAGAATGTTCTCAGTTCCATGTCTCACTGTGACTACATTCTTTCCTTAGTCACACAAGTCAGACACCTGGGTAAGAAAGATGTGGCTCCTTCTTTGCTGAAAACATTTTCTTAGATCCACTTTATTATTTTTTTTCCTGTGAAACTAGAAACAAAATTGATTCTTCATTTCAGCCAAACTCTACCTACCTTTCAGAAGTTTCACTGCAAGTTCTCCTTCTTTCTTCGATTTTTGAAGAGAAAAATATCCTCCCATTCTTAATTTCTTTTTACTGTCAGTAGAGTTTATATACATTGAAATTTAAGTTCTTTGCAATAAATCTTAGTCACTGACTCTTTTCAGAAACAAACTTGACACAGAGCAAGTTATAGGTTATAGGAATAGTATTTAAAAAATAAATAGCTTTAAAAATTGCTTGATGTGAATAGGGTTTTGAACAGGTTTAATACTGTTTTTATGATACTTAGTTTTCTTGCAATGTTCTGTCCATAATGTACATTCTATGAAATATGTCCCTTTTCTTTCTTCTGCTTCTGTTCCACTTACTCATCCTAGTCAATATGTAATAGTTATACAACCTGTGACTTAGCATTTTCTGTGTATGCAGGAATGGAAGGCACAGAAGAAAAGAATAAAGAAACGTGAGAAACATTGAGTGATGCTAATTTGCAGGTGTTGCTTTAATGAAGGACTGGTAGTGCATAGTAGACAAGTTCTAAGTTGGGAATGGTGCACAAGTATTCCCTAGTATATTTGCTCATGAAGGTCTTGTTCATGGAACAGACTTTTGTCTTTGAATATTTCGTGGGAGCAATGGCTCATGGAAGAGGTCTGGAAAAAGGCCATTCTTGTGTTACTGAATAAAGACAGATGTGGTTGCACATGTGGGAGTACCTCGGCCCGTATCAGTATGTGGCTGTGTGTCCATGCTGGCATGTGTCTATCTACAATAAATGTCTGCCTGGGAGTGGCACTGTCCTACCGGCACCCACGTGTACTGTGGATTGATGCCTGCATGACCCATGTGCCCCTCCAGGGGCGAGTGTGTCTTTAAGGTGGGTGCAGATGAACATACTCTATGTCGGTAATTCCTGTGTAAGACAAGGTGAGAATCAGTTTTCAGCATGATTGGTTTCGGGCCAGCATAAAATGGTGACTGGCTTTAAGCCAAGATTACTATTTCCTCACCAAATTACACAGACAGATCGGCTGGCATAAAGGACTTTGATCTTATAAATCATGAGAAAGTTAACTGTGAGCTTAGACTGCAAGTTGGAGTTCTAGTTGAAGGAACGATGTGTGACTGAGGTGCTGGGGCTCTAGTATCATGGGTAATTGTAGTTTCGTTGCCTGATGTATGTGAAATTTGGGTAAACCTAGGGGAGAGTCATTCCTATTTGTGTATTCTCTTCTGCTTGTATTGAGCAATGACACATCAATTACCATCATTCAAATCACTTAGTGCTCCAATTACCATTTACTCCAAAGTGTGTGCTTTTGATTTCAGCTCCTACGATCAGAAGATAACTGGGAAAATTATATTTGGAAAATGGCTAAGAGCTCCCTCTCTCTCTTTCCATAACAGTGCTGCCCTCATTGTATGCTTTTGTGTATGAATAAAAATACACAATTTCTTCTAAGTGGAAGCAAGTAAGTTAGTTGACATAGGAGCCTCCAATGACTTCCTTATCCCTGGTGAAATCGCAGTGTCCGCCTGTATTTATAACTCCTTCGGGTCTGTGACAGATTATATAATCACAACCGAATCTCAAGAGGAATGCTTCTTAGATTATCACAATTTAAAAAGCAGATCTGTGTCACAAAGGAGGCAGAGTTAAAGTGACCTGAGTGGAAGCTGACAGGTTGTGAAGGTGAATTAGCTGCTCTTGTGTCAGTAGGTACAAATCACTGCAGGGGGTGGTGACCGTGGCAGGAAAGGTCTTTTCTGGGTTAGCTGCTGGGCCAATTAGGTATTAATGGCAGCAGAGAACCATTCTTTTGGTGGCATAAGAGGACCACTGAGATCAGTGTCTGTAAGACTGCAAAGATGAGCATTTTGTCATGGTAGGGAAACAATAGATACTTTTTAACCTTTGCCTTAAACAGCATGCTGCAAAAGCACACAAAAGCTAGCCCATCAATGAAAATTTTATTTTCCTAAGGACTTTTGCCTTCTATAAAAACAAAATATTTCACCTTTTCATTATTGTCTCTTTATGTGTTTTCTTTCTTTTACCATTATCCTATTCTGTTCTGTGCAATTCAGATGTGCCCTTCAAAGACTGGCTTTGAGATTCTGATTTTGAGCTCTATTTTCCATCCATCTGCTCTTAGAAGACTGGATACATGCTTCTCTTGAAAATAGTGTGTGCTGTAATTATAAAGAAATAACAAAAACATGATTACAATAGAACACATCTATTAAAAAAATCATACATTATAAAGGGAACACCAATTATTTTATTTTAGTAAATCAATGCCTTACAGGATTATTCAAATAAAATAATTATTATTGTAAGTGTAAACAAATTTCACAACAAAACACTCCATTTGAATAAAAATTCGTGGTGTTCACCCTACTATACTATTCTGTAACATCAGTTGGGAATCCTCAGAGGTTTATAAACATTTTTGTCTCTGATTTCTATTGAGTATCTTCTAGTTTTGGACTTTCTTGCCCATAATTGTTCCACAAAAGGAATCTGAAAAGGACATTGGTGTGTGAAGGAGTAAGTCATTAAATGGATGCAACAGATTATTGGGAGTGTTAAAGAGGACCACGAAGGAGGGGAATGCTTAGCCACAGGAATGAACACCACCCCTTCCCCACCCCCGCCCCACATACCGCACACAAATATTATGCACTGAAACAGGGAGTGGGTGGTATTCCAAGGAAAACCCAAGGTGTTGAAAACTGCATTATAAAAATAACTATTTCAATGCAAAAGAAAAGGGGAAAGGCTAAGTGCTTTACCCCTGTAATACTAAGCTACTGTTTTCTTTCAGGAATTTCAATCATGAGGGGCTTTGAATAGTTGTGAGTGCAAAGCTGTGAGACCCAAGCCCCCAACCCCCCAGGAGAAAATCCATCACTCGATGACACTGTATCTGTTCAAGGGTAGCAGAGCATTTCAATTCACAGTGCCTGTGTCACTCACGGTTGTAAGAAACAAAACACAAGTCACCCAAATACAGTCCTATTGAAGGGAAACAACTTTTCCCCCCATCCCTAGCAGAATTGCAATCTAATCTATTGTGGCTGATATGATACAAATCACCCCTAATTAATCTCTTCTGCTATATCCAATTCTTATTAAGAAAACTTAAGCTAACAGAGGGATGTCCTTTTTCTTCGAGTGGAGAAGGATTCATCAAAGACAATGTGGGGTAGGTTGGGTCATTCTAAGAGGTTCGGACAACCAGAACTTGGCAAATGCCATTGAAGGGTTAAATGGTTTGGATGAAGGAAACTGATAATTATGAGTTATGGAAGTGGGGGTAGTGATTTGTGGAACTTGCACTTCTTTTCACTTAGAGTAAGAGAATTGTAAGCCTCCTTTTGTGTCTTCTAGAAAATCTTCCCGGGTTTGTTGTGTTTCTTCTTTACTCCGTGTCTCCTAAACTCATCTTGTTAATTCCTATTTTGCTTTCATCTTTTCCTTTGGGAGCAAGGTATATGGACTTGTCTGTAGCTTGGCATGGAGAGAGCATCCAGAGACCATGAAGAGGAAAATGAGCTATTGAGAAGAGAAATAGAGATACACAGAGGTCTGGAGGGAAGAAAACCCCCAAACACCAATCAGGTTGTCATTTCCTTCATATACTATGGCAACGAAATTGGAGAACTCTTGTGTTACTATTCCTTACTTGCTACCTTTAAATGCCTGCTCCTTTCATGTGCATCTGACAATTTCATACTGCTCTTTCTGACTTGGTTGCTGCTGGAGCCTGCCTGGCCTCCTTGCGCTGGCCAGCACACAGTGTGCTGCTGCTGTCACTTGCTTGTCATCTCCATAGGTCACACCAGAGCATTCCCATCTTGATCTTGTCAGTTATGGCATTACTGTGTACCTATCAGCATTACAGGTGTCACCTTCTTGATAGACACCTGTGGAAATTGGTTAACAATTCACTTTTGCATTAAACCAAATAAAACCATTCCCTTTGGACGATTTAGAAAAAAAAATAGTTAAGAGATTAGGAAGCAGGGAAAATGAAAATACCTAGAAATAAAAATTTTCAATTATATGCTGAGCTTGATGAATTGTTGAAGCCAAACTAGGTAGATGAAAAGTTACCCCAATATAATAGAGCTAAATGAGGTCTTGGAGAAGTATTGAAGTACCTTTCCATAGAATTTATCATCTTCTGTATCTATATTCCACTTCACACAATCAAAGGATATCTTTCAACCAACATATTGTCCATTCGTTCAGAAGCAAAAAAGTATGAGCAGTGATTCCTTCTGGTTGGTAAAATTATGGATAATTTTGTTGTTAATTTAAAACACGTTCCTAATTTTCTAGTGTGTAAATATTAAAGATTACTAATCTATAAATGTAAAAGAAATAATCATAGGGAATTTGTAAGAACCCAAACTGATAAAAGGCACATACATGACAGTCTTCTGTTACTGTCACATGTTAGTCACCTTTGTGTGCAGTCACATTGGTATTCACGTCTCACTGGCCATGTCACTACTCCCAGCTTTTGGCTGGGGTGGAGGGAGGAATGTAGCAGAAATAGACTGTTTCGGAATGATTGGAATCCATTGTTTTATCAAAGATGGTGCAACCATCCATCTCTATAGTATTTATAGAAGATTATCAATTTTTCCCCTTATATAACTTGCTATTTGACTGTGACCTCTTCAGGGAATAATTATTTTGTCTTTACTTTATTCAGACTTTCAGTGTCTAAGGTACATAGAAAAAATTGTTGCTAAATATTTGAATGAATGAATTTAAAGCACTTAAATTGCAGTGCTTTTAAATTACACTTTAAAGCACTTTTTAATTACAGTACAGGATTTTTGCATTCTGGTGTACTTTTACAGAAAGACTCTGTACTCTTGAATTAATGGGATTCACAGGTCTTGTAATATCACCACAGAATTTATTACCAATTGGATATTACGTATTTACCTTACCCATTTGCTGTTTGCTTCTTTCTCTTTCACCCTCACCAGAAGTCAAGTTCTAAGACAGCAAGGGCATTGTCTGTGTGCCAAGTCTGTAGCTTCTATGCCCCAAATGGCACCTCACTCTTAGTTGGTAATCAAAAAATATTTTTTGGATGAATGAATACAATGACTTTTTATAAAGTTAGAAATATAAGGGGAAAAGAAATTACTATTTATAGTAACATATAATAGACAATAAAAATTATCTCCAAAGCAATTACTCAGACATAATCGTTACTAAACATGTAGGATATTTTCTTCCAATATTTTTGATACGTATGCTACAAAAAGCAATTGTAATATATAGTTATTTAATCTTATTTTTCCCTTCTTTGGTATGGAAGGCTATCATCAGTTGTAATGACTACTTAATATTTCCCTATATTTTTTTCGACGTTTCTGCCATAGGCTTTGTAATCAGCCTGTGCTTGAATTTTGGCTCTTGCATGTCACACTCCCCCTCTGTGTAATCTTGGATGTGCTACCAACACTTCTGTGCTTTTGAGGAAGTGAATAGTAATGAAACAAAGAAGGGAAAGGATACTGCCCCAAAAAGGATGTGGAAGGGAGGCAGGAAGCCAGCAGGCCCATGCCGTGCCGGGGCCACACCAGCTCCCTTATGCGAATGTCCTCTTCCTCTGCCTTCGGAGGCTGAGGCACGAGCCACCGCAAAGCACACGACAAGAATGTTTATCCTCAGCTTCAGAACCTTTCTGCCCTCGGCTCTCATGACTAATAATAAAGACACCATAGACAACATTTTAATCACCATAATCTTTCTTGGTGGGGTAATGTTTTCGGAGGCTTCTAGCATTAATATCTCACTATACTAGAGAGAAGTGGCACAAGGGCTCAGCCAGCAAGCCTTTGGCAGGCTTCTTCCCGCTGCTGTCTACCCAGCTCTTCCCTTAGGAAAGAGTGTGCCCTGGGGTATGTGTGTGTGTGTGTGGGGGGGCAAGCAGGCTGGCCTTTTCAGCCCCCACACGGGGCTGCTTCTGACAAGGACACCTTTCAAGGAGGCACAGCCTAGGCCCAAGGAGGTGCAGGCCTCATAGCCCACACCTGCTTAGGAAGAAGGATGGTGGGCCCTGGCCATGGCAGAAGGCCCACATGGGGCTTGGTGTGCACAACAGGAGGAACTCAGGCCCAGAGGAGAACATTCTAGACCTGTGGTATCGATGAAGCGTCGTGGACAAGGATGACCAGGACCAGGAGGCCCTGAGCAGTGATGTCAGTGATTTCTGCGACACCTCCATGGAGGATGGCGGTGGCCGCTCAGTAGTGAAGGGCAAAGCTCTCAAGTTGTGAGTGCGTGTCCTGGTTTTAGTAGCATTTGTGGAAAGTGTGCGTGTGTGCATCTGTGCACGTGTGTAGAGGGCATTTGTGAGTAGAGAGAGAACTCTCAGCTACATTCATCCCTGTACATATGTACACAGACATGAAATAATGTTTTATTTAACAGATGTGTCCTGGTAAATTGGATTTTGTAGCTTTTTGTAAATTATTTAAATTGCTGTAAAAAGTATTTTTGGAAAAATTGTCATTCACTTTCGTAGGGTATCACTTTTGCAGTTTCCTGTGGTCTGCTTGCCAGTCTTAGGTGAACATTTGGTTCTTACCATCATGGCCAGGTTCACATGTGGTCTGCTTGTAAGTCTTAGATTAGCAAACATTTGTTTCTTACCATCATGGCCAGGTTCACAGACACTGGGAGGCCACTGATGCCTGATACACTGCTGGTGAAGGTGTCTGGTTGTAACCTTATTCAAGCTGAGGGAGGCAGCACTCTCCCCAAAGATCACTAAAATGCCCAAAGGTATCCTTTGGGAAGCTCCTGGGACAGCTCCTTTTATACAAAGGACCCCCTACCCCAGTCTCTGGAGGCCAGAGCATGTCTTCTGAAAACTGCAGTCATAGAGTCACAGCCTTCAGTTGGAAAATGTTTTGAAGCACAAGGCCAACCAGCACTCAAGGAGCAAAGAGTGTGCTGGCTGGGACGCTTCAGGGGGAGGCCGGGAGAGCCCTGCTGTGGCTCTGGAGCCCCGGTCAGTTAATGTCTGTCTAGACACTAGATGATTCAAAATCTAAATAAACCTCTTTTTATATGGGGAAAAAAATTTCACTATACTGCCTTGTGCTGAGATTATGAGATGTCAGTGTCAGCAAAAAGTGAATTACGGTTCCCCCAAATGAATGGATTTAGCTTTGCCCCAGCTGCTTTTCTGCCCTGGTTATTCAGAATTTTAAAGAAACTCATAAGCTTATTGTAAGTTATTTCATTTGACAAGCGCTTACTCACTTCCCACTTATCTTCCCTTTTTCCCCTTTCTTTTATAATTTTCATCACATAGGGCCACATGTAATTTTGGTTCAGTTTTCCTGGGGGACTTTTAGTAAGCATTTCCCAAGAAACTGGTACAAACTTCTTAGTGTAGTGGTGGCCTTTGTGGTATAAATTTATTTTATTTTTTAAGAAGTGCAACTCTTCACCCCACCCCAGTTACCAAAACTGCCACTTTTCATTGCCCTGGCATTGTGTTTATAGTTTTCTCTGAATCTTGTTTTGGGATAAGCATTCTTTCATTTTTTTTTGAGGTTTTGCCAGTGGCTGGGTTTGAACCCGCCACCTCCGGTACATGGGGCCGGTGTGCTACCCCTTTGAGCTGCAGGTGCTACCCAATAAGCATTCTCTTAATCAAGTATTTACTTAATGCCAGTATACAGTTTAGAGTCGGTATGGGATGGATGATTCATCAGGAAATTACAGTGGACCATTCACAGGGCCTCACTGAGATGCTTTTGGGATTTTGGTGCTAGCTGATGACTCAAAGGAAAGTTTGTACAGAGAAGAGATCCCATTTGTGAAAATGTTTCAGAGAAATTAAGAGTTCTTTTCCCCTACTCTCTTCCAGTAGAGCCAAGTGCCTAGGTCCTAAGAAAACGTAGATTCAACTCTCAGAAACTTTCTATCTTGGCTTCTTTGTTTTGGCTTCATTCTCAGTAAGGAAAGTTTCTTCTCAAGAGATGGCCAGGTGGCAAAATGGCCACCAGTAGCTCCAGTTTATACATGGTGCCTACCAGCTGAGTGATCCAGTGGAAAGAGATCTTTCCCCTCCAAGCTTCTGCCATCGTTGCAGACTTGTCTGATTGATTCAGCCTAAATCGCATCAGTGTGTATCTACGGCGTGAGTAATGCATGCACACACATGTGCAAATTGTTCCCTGGTCAAAGAGCAAGCTAATGACTCAAGCTGGGCCAACCAGTTTCTTTTCTGGGAATCTAAATCCTTTTGTGGAGACACACAACACAAATGTGGGGAATGACTGGAGATGATTCATCCTCGGTGACGGCACCCTGAAGAGGGTCTTGTTGCTGTTAGCATCCAAAGGCTACTTGGTTACAGCCCTCTGCTGCCTCCTGCACAATTATACTAAGAGAAAATACAGCATTTTCCAAGTCAGACAGCCAGTAGCCTTCCTCCATAACATAAAGAATTTGGAAAAATCGATAGGACTCCAGGCATCTCTGGCTGGTGGGAACTGCCTATCATCACTCCTATGAGGCTACAGGGAGTCAGCGAGAGACTTCTGGACCCCAACAGGAGGACTAAAACAGTGGAAAACCGGCAAGTGGTCGCGTGTGTTCAATCCGTCTAAACCCGCCCACAACTTCCACAGGCACAAGATCTTAAAGAGCAAGAGGAAGTGAAAGGAAAATTAGGGCAAGGAAACAGATAAAAGAAATCACTCATGAGGAAGAATCAGCAGAAAACTCCAGGCAACATGAAGAACCAGTCCAGAACAACCCCACCAAGGGACCATGAGGTAGCTACTGCAGAGGATTCCACCTATACAGAAATGTTAGGAATGACAGAAAGGGAATTTAGAATACACATGTTGAAAACAATGAAAGAAATGATGGAAACAATGAAGGAAACTGCTAATAAAGTGGAAAATAACCAAAAGGAAATCCAACAACAGAATCAAATCAGAGATGAACGATATGAAGAATATAAAAAGGATATAGCAGAGCTGAAGGAAATGAAACAGTCAATCAGGGAACTTAAAGATGCAATGGAAAGTATCAGCAACAGGTTAGACCATGCAGAAGAAAGAATTTCAGAGGTAGAAGACAAAGTTTTTGAGATAACTCAGATAGTAAAAGAGGCAGAAAAGAAGAGAGAGAAAGCAGAACGTTCCCTGTCAGAATTATGGGACTTTATGAAGCGTTCCAACATACGAGTTATAGGAATTCCAGAAGGGGAAGAAGAATGCCCCAGAGGAATGGAAGCCATACTAGAGAATATTATAAAAGAAAATTTCCCAAATATCACCAAAGATTCTGACACACTGCTTTCAGAGGGATATCGGACCCCAGGTCGCCTCAACTCTAACCGAGCTTCTCCAAGACACATTGTGATGAACCTGTCCAAAGTCAAGACCAAAGAAAAGATTCTGCAAGCTGCCAGGAGTAAGCGCCAGTTGACCTACAGGGGCAAATACATCAGAGTGACCGCAGACTTCTCTAATGAAACTTTCCAAGCAAGAAGACAATGGTCATCTACCTTTAATCTACTTAAACAGAACAATTTTCAGCCCAGAATTCTGTACCCTGCTAAGCTAAGCTTCAAAATTGATGGAGAAATCAAATCATTTATGGATATACAAACATTGAGGAAATTCGCCACAACAAGACCAGCTCTACAGGAAATACTTCAACCTGTTCTGCACACTGACCACCACAATGGATCAGCAGCAAAGTAAGAACTCAGAAATCAAAGGACAGAGCCTAACCTCCACACTGATGCAAAAGATAAAACTAAGCAATGGACTCTCACCAAATAAGACGAATAGAATACTACCACACTTATCAATTATCTCCATAAATGTTAATGGCTTGAATTCCCCACTGAAGAGACATAGATTGGCTGACTGGATTAAAAAACATAAGCCATCCATTTGCTGTCTGCAAGAAACACACCTGGCTTCAAAAGACAAATTAAAGCTCCGAGTCAAGGGTTGGAAGACAATTTTTCAGGCAAATGGCATTCAGAAGAAAAGAGGAGTTGCAATCTTATTTTCAGATACATGTGGATTTAAAGCAACTAAAGTCAAAAAAGACAAAGATGGTCACTTTATATTGGTCAAGGGAAAACTACAACAAGAAGACATTTCAATTCTAAATATTTATGCACCCAATTTAAATGCTCCCAGATTCTTGAAGCAGACCTTACTCAGTCTGAGCAATATGATATCTGATAATACCATCATAACAGGGGACTTTAACACACCTCTTACAGAGTTGGACAGATCCTCTAAACAGAAATTAAACAAAGATGTAAGAGATTTAAATGAGACCCTAGAACAACTATGCTTGATAGACGCATATAGAACACTCCATCCCAAAGATAAAGAATATACATTCTTCTCATCACCCCATGGAACATTCTCCAAAATTGATCATATCCTGAGACACAAAACAAATATCAACAGAATCAAAAGAATTGAAATTTTACCTTGTATCTTTTCAGACCATAAGGCACTAAAGGTGGAACTCAACTCTAACAAAAATGCTCGACCCCACCCAAAGGCATGGAAATTAAACAATCTTCTGTTGAATAACAGATGGGTGCAGGAAGAAATAAAACAGGAAATCATTAACTTCCTTGAGCATAACAACAATGAAGACACAAGCTACCAAAACCTGTGGGATATTGCAAAAGCAGTTTTGAGAGGAAAATTCATCGCTTTAGATGCCTACATTCGAAAAACAGAAAGAGAGCACATCAACAGTCTCACAAGAGATCTTATGGAATTGGAAAAAGAAGAACAATCTAAGCCTAAACTCAGTAGAAGAAAAGAAATATCCAAAATCAAATCAGAGATCAATGAAATTGAAAACAAAAGAATCATTCAGAAAATTAATGAAACAAGGAGTTGGTTTTTTGAAAAAATAAATAAAATAGATAAACCATTGGCCAGACTTACTAGAAATAGAAAAGTAAAATCTCTAGTAACCTCAATCAGAAACGATAAAGGGGAAATAACAACTGATCCCACAGAGATACAAGAGATCATCTCTGAATACTACCAGAAACTCTATGCCCAGAAATTTGACAATGTGAAAGAAATGGATCAATATTTGGAATCACACCCTCTCCCTAGACTCAGCCAGGAAGAAATCGACCTCCTGAACAGACCAATTTCAAGCACTGAGATCAAAGAAACAATAAAAAAGCTTCCAACTAAAAAATGCCCTGGTCCAGATGGCTTCACACCAGAATTCTATCAAACCTTCAAGGAAGAGCTTATTCCTGTACTGCAGAAATTACTCCAAAAAATTGAGGAAGAAGGAATCTTCCCCAACACATTCTATGAAGCAAACATCACCCTGATACCAAAACCAGGAAAAGACCCAAACAAAAAGGAGAATTTCAGACCAATCTCACTCATGAATATAGATGGAAAAATTCTCAACAAAGTCCTAGCCAATAGATTACAGCTTATCATCAAAAAAGTCATTCATCATGATCAAGTAGGCTTCATCCCAGGGATGCAAGGCTGGTTTAACATACGCAAGTCCATAAACGTTATCCACCATATTAACAGAGGCAAAAATAAAGATCACATGATCCTCTCAATAGATGCAGAAAAAGCATTTGATAAAATCCAGCATCCTTTTCTAATTAGAACACTGAAGAGTATAGGCATAGGTGGCACATTTCTAAAACTGATTGAAGCTATCTATGACAAACCCACAGCCATTATTTTACTGAATGGAGTAAAACTGAAAGCTTTTCCTCTTAGAACTGGAACCAGACAAGGTTGTCCTCTGTCACCTTTACTATTCAACATAGTGCTGGAAGTTCTAGCCAATACAATTAGGCAAGACAAGGAAATAAAGGGAATCCAAATGGGAGCAGAGGAGGTCAAACTCTCCCTCTTTGCTGACGACATGATCTTATACTTAGAGAACCCCAAAGACTCAACCACAAGACTCCTAGAAGTCATCAAAAAATACAGTAATGTTTCAGGATATAAAATCAATGTCCACAAGTCAGTAGCCTTTGTATACACCAATAACAGTCAAGATGAGAAGCTAATTAAGGACACAACTCCCTTCACCATAGTTTCAAAGAAAATGAAATACCTAGGAATATACCTAACGAAGGAGGTGAAGGACCTCTATAAAGAAAACTATGAAATCCTCAGAAAGGAAATAGCAGAGGATATTAACAAATGGAAGAACATACCATGCTCATGGATGGGAAAAATCAACATTGTTAAAATGTCTATACTTCCCAAAGCAATCTACCTATTCAATGCCATTCCTATCAAAGTACCTACATCATACTTTCAAGATTTGGAAAAAATGATTCTGCGTTTTGTATGGAACCAGAAAAAACCCCGTATAGCTAAGGCAGTTCTTAGTAACAAAAATAAAGCTGGGGGCATCAGCATACCAGATTTTAGTCTGTACTACAAAGCCATAGTGGTCAAGACAGCATGGTACTGGCACAAAAACAGAGACATAGACACTTGGAATCGAATTGAACACCAAGAAATGAAACTAACATCTTACAACCACCTAATCTTCGATAAACCAAACAAGAACTTACCTTGGGGGAAAAACTCCCTATTCAATAAATGGTGTTGGGAGAACTGGATGTCTACATGTAAAAGACTGAAACTGGACCCACACCTTTCCCCACTCACAAAAATTGATTCAAGATGGATAAAGGACTTAAATTTAAGGCATGAAACAATAAAAATCCTCCAAGAAAGCATAGGAAAAACACTGGAAGATATTGGCCTGGGGGAAGACTTCATGAAGAGGACTGCCATGGCAATTGCAACAACAACAAAAATAAACAAATGGGACTTCATTAAACTGAAAAGCTTCTGTACAGCTAAGGAGACAATAACCAAAGCAAAGAGACAACCCACACAATGGGAAAGGATATTTGCATATTTTCAATCAGACAAAAGCTTGATAACCAGGATCTATAGAGAACTCAAATTAATCCACATGAAAAAAGCCAACAATCCCTTATATCAATGGGCAAGAGACATGAATAGAACTTTCTCTAAAGACGACAGACGAATGGCTAACAAACACATGAAAAAATGTTCATCATCTCTATATATTAGAGAAATGCAAATCAAAACATCCCTGAGATATCATCTAACCCCAGTGAGAATGGCCTATACCACAAAATCTCAAAACTGCAGATGCTGGCGTGGATGTGGAGAGAAGGGAACACTTTTACATTGCTGGTGGGACTGCAAACTAGTACAACCTTTCTGGAAGGAAGTATGGAGAAACCTCAAAGCACTCAACTTAGACCTCCCATTCGATCCTGCAATCCCATTACTGGGCATCTACCCAGAAGGAAAGAAATCCTTTTATCATAAGGACACTTGTACTAGACTGTTTATTGCAGCTCAATTTACAATCGCCAAAATGTGGAAACAGCCTAAATGCCCACCAACCCAGGAATGGATTAACAAGCTGTGGTATATGTATACCATGGAATACTATTCAGCCATTAAAAAAAATGGAGACTTTACATCCTTCGTATTAACCTGGATGGAAGTGGAAGACATTATTCTTAGTAAAGCATCACAAGAATGGAGAAGCATGAATCCTATGTACTCAATCTTGATATGAGGACAATTAATGACAATTAAGGTCATGGGGGGGAAGCAGAAAGAGGGATGGAGGGAGGGGGGTGGGGCCTTAGTGTGTGTCACACTTTATGGGGGCAAGACATGATTGCAAGAGGGACTTTACCTAACAATTGTAATCAGTGTAACTGGCTTATTGTACCCTCAATGAATCCCCAACAATAAAAAAAAAAAAAAAAGAAAAAAAAAAAAGAAAATATCTTTACTCAGTGTGTTTATATTACACTGTAAGATATAAATGGATACCACTAAATAAATGTAAAACATTTACAAAATATTATAAATCACTTTAATTTTATATAACATAAGATATGATAAATAGAGATGTTCTTAAAATTAATTGCTAAGAACAGAAGCTGAAAGCATTTGGATCACTTTATTACTTAATCCTTTGATTCCAAAAAAAGAAAACTATCAATTTTATTGTTCTTAACTCAATTTCATGTTCTTGATGAATATAACCTTGGAAATTAAAGTAAATGTTTTTAAGTTTCAAAAAAAAAAAAAAGAATTTGGAAAAATCAAACTATAGTGTTTAAAGGAAGAACGAGAAAGAGCTTGCTAAATTTCATCAGACATGTTGTCAGAATCTTTTCAAGTTTGATTGCTTTTAGGACTTAGGACCTAGACAGGTGGCTAGTATTATTTTTTTCAGGATTGGATTTAGAACATTTGTATTAAATTCAAACACTATTTATTTGATTAAAAAATTATAAAAGTATTAGAATTTTTGAGGAAACACCTTAATTGATAAATTTAAAATATTTGCTCTGAATCATAATTGAATCAATTGTGCTAAAGTAGTGTGATAATGGGATGAAATATATTTCATTGCAAGGTATTTGTATTTCTGAATCTCTAGTTTCAAAGTGACTGATATGAAAGGTAAAGATGTCTACCAAATTTACTATATTAATATACAACCATACTCATTTGAGAGGCTCATTACAAAAAAAAAATTATACGTGGGACAAAAATAAGCTTCGAATGAGCGGTTACCATAGCCCTTGTTTCAGAACATGACATAGGCTGGGCACAGTGGCTCATGCCTGTAATCCTGTTAGCGGAATTTTGTCTTGCCTCCTGACTGGCTCGCCAAATATGATACTGGAATTTCAGGTTCCTGGTCTCAGTGAATGAATTGAGGGACCACACGATCAGTGGTAAGTCAGGATTTATTTATTTACAGAAACAAAAATTACAACAACTACCAAAACCAAAACTCCTGGCAGAGAGAACCTAGGAGGGGAAAAAGTTCTCCTGCTCCCTCTTTGGGGTCTGACCTTGGGCTCTCTGCTCAGGGGTTGATATAGTGGCGGGGGTGGGCTGTGGTGGGGGTGGAAGCTGGGGGGTGTGGGGTGTGGTTGTTCTGCTAGGGTGGGTCCTGTCAGTTACAGCCAGCTCTCCAATGAACTCTCAGGCCTTGGAAACTGACAGGAAATCCATCAGTCAGAAGTGTACCTGGAGGAGACAGCAAGCCCAGTGTCTCCCCTGCAGGTGTCCCGCCCTTCCAGCAAGCTGGTTCCTCCATCCGCAGGAGCATCAGCACCTCCAGGGCTAAGGCAGCAGGTCATGGTGCTGCCTTGTCCTGCATCAATTCTACCACTCCGGAAGCTGAGGTAAGTGGATATCCTGAGCTCAGGGGTTCAAGACCAGCCTGAACAAGAGTGAGACTCTGATTCTACTAAACATAGAAAAACTAGCCAGGTGTTGTGGCGGGTGCCTATAGTCTCAGCTACGTGGGAGGCTGAGAAAAGAAGATTCCTTGACCCCAGGTAGCTGTGAGTTATGATGACATGGCACTCTACCCTAGGGCAATTGAATGGGACTCTGACTCAAAAAAAAAAAAAAGTAATAATATGACATAAAATGCAAAGTGGAAGTCAAGATAACCAATTCTCCTGAAAAGGAAATTTTGTATTATTTTAGGCTGTTTATAAATTTATTCTTCAGTGTGAATGCTTCTTTCTGGGTTATTCATGTACCATTAAACAGAGCACAGAAATTGCTCTATATACTAAGTCAGATATATTATATTCTGTTGTCAGCTGAGCAAGAGGGTTTGATACGCCTCCCCCAATGGCACTGGTAAAGGTGAAGCCAACCCCATGATCGTTTTGTCGTCTTGTATATCTGACATGCACAGATCTTTTCAAACTCCTTTATAAATTACATTAGTCACTTTTGGTAAAATGTATATATTTATCATTCTGAGTGTAAAGTAAAATAAAATACACAAGTATTCTGTGTTTTATTTTCAGTTTAGTTTTACATTATTTGAGCTTATCCTATGGGGAAGTTGTGTTAAAAGCCAGAGAGGGAAAGATATAGATTTCCCTGCATTTCGATGGGTGGTCTGGCAAGGACGATAGACAAAGTAAGAGAGAAATCCAGCGCAGTGAGATGAGGGAAGTAATAATGGCAACAAAGTTTTTGAGTGCTCAGTGTCACAAAGCTGGTAGAGAGACAAATCCAGGGTGCCTGGTGCTGAATTCATTTCTTAGCTACTGTGATGGCCAAGCAGAGTAGGTGCTAAGATACAGCTACAGGTGTGTGTGGGAGCACAGAGGGGACACATTTACCTAGCCCAGAAGGTCTTTCCTGTGTAGGACCCCAAATTTGCATCCTGGAATAATTAGTAATGAGTCAAGTCCAAGGTGGAGAAGGGCTTTTTAAGGCAGGTGAAAAAGCCCAAGGGAATAAAAACATATGATGTGTTAGGTGTAGAACATCGGGCATAACTTAGCAAATTAGGAACCTCATTTACAAAGGCCTTGATTTCTGTAAACTTCCCCACAAAAACCATCCCTCCAAAGCAAACCAAAACATGTTAGAGAAACTATTGGGGATTGTTGATGGTTTTAGACAGTTCAGTGAGCCAGATGGGTTTGGGTATATTAAAATTTTTTTTTTTTTTAGTTTTTAAAATTTATTTTATTTTTTAATTTCAGAATATTAGGATGTGCTTATGTTTTGTTTACACATGTCGTTTTTGTACAGATTGAGTCAAAGCCATACATGTATACCTTCTCTTCAATAGAAATTGAAACTATGTTCATGCAAAGTCACAGAAGGGATAACAGACATTGGAGACTCAAAAGCGGGAAGGGTGGGAGAGGAAGAAGGATGAGAAATTACCTGTTAGGTACAACGTACACTGTTTGGCTACTTTGAAAGCCCAGACTTCACCACTATTCACTGAATACGTGTTACTGAATTCAACTTGTACCCTCTAAATCTATTAAAAAAAAATTAAAAAGACTTTTAGTTCATTGTTTTGTTTTGTCACTACACTGAGTCTTTTGTCTTCAGCCTCAAAAACGTTTGAATCAAATGCTGTGAAAGCGGTCTGTGGCAGTGAAAAGAGCATTTTAACGGAAGGTAAATATCACCTTTGAGCATAAATTGCTTTCATTCTTATCTTTAAGTTTTGTTTTTGAAACGCATAAATTATCAGAAAAGAAAAATATGTGGGAAAAACTATAAAACCTCTTCTAGAAAAAAGATTCTTTCCTTCACATTACAAAAACATTTTTTCTTCTGTGAGTACTATTGAGTCCAGGTCGTTTCTCCTGAATATGTTGCGCTTTCAACCTGTGATGTAGACCTCAGAACGGGATTTTCAGAAGCCCCTGGCTGTTTATCATCACTGAGCAACTAGCACAAATACTGCTTGTCATCTTTCAGAGACTAGTGTGCACATTTACACTATAATTATTAAGGATTTGCTTCCTGTAGTTTTCCTACAATTATGGTTTGTTTTTCCTCAGTGTGAAGAATGAGCCTGTAACAAAAGAAGAAAGACTGAACAATATTAAAAGTAGCTTCAAGCTTTTAAAATCTTGAAGCTGTCTTTAATTTCAGATTCCTGAATGTTATAAAAAAAATCTAGTATCTCAGACATCTATTTTTTTTTTTTTTTACTTTTTAAAAACTTTCATATGGGTCAATTGTACACTGTGTATTATATTATAAAGAAATGTTTAAAAGATAAGTTAGGTTTTTATGGCTTTTTAAAATTCAGATTCGAAGTGTTTTGGCCTTATATTGACAGTTCCTCTTTCCTAGATAAAATAATTCTTTTTAATTAGAAAAATAATGACAAAGGAACTAGTCAGTAATCAAATGATAGTATAGTCAAATGACCAAGAAAAGAACCCTTTGTGTGTTCATATGTGAAAATGGAAAATTATTAAAAATTCAATGCTTATTTCTAGTTCAGTGATAAAACAGGAAGGTAGAATAGAACAGAATTTCATTCAAAGACCATAATAATCCTGCTACATCTTTTTTTATAGAAACAGGAAGACTGGAGTGGCTTATTAAACAAATGTTAATTTAACTCTTCTATAAATGATTAAGATTCTTAAAATTTTTTTTCCCAGGCAAATCATTTAACAAGAGACTTGCTGGGCTGGATCTAGAGGAAAGGGAAAATTGGAACAGTTTTTCCATGACTAGAAGTAGAGCGGACTGATGTCTCTTCCCAGGAATTGTTTTCACTGCTTATCTGGCAATTCTAGAATTTAGTCTCCAACACAACCTTTCTTAGGTTGCTTTTTTACAGACTTTGAGCCCATTACTCTTTAAATGAAGATCTTTTTAAAGAATTGTGCTCATTACTTTGTGAACCGAGATACCGCTTCTGGCACTCCTGGCATTAAAGGTGAAGAGCACTAGAGACCACATCTGAAAAAATCAGAGGTGAATGAGAGAGACAACAGCCTTGATACTGAAGAGACTCATCGCAGCAGGGAGTCACACGCAGATGGTAGGTATAAGTTGAATCGTAAATGTAGTCCTTAACATTTTGAGAGCAAAACTAACTTCCATGAAAACTGAATATTTATTTTTATTCTATCTAACATATATAGTGCTTAAAAAATAAAATATTTTTGATTCTAAATCCCTAGTCTTCTTAAAGATTGAAAGATTGTTGCCTTTCAACAACAGCCCAAACCCTGGATTTATTAGATAAAATACAATTTTCGTTTAACTCAGATCTGGGGCAACACTCTAGCTATGAGCTTCCGGCCTTTGTCTTTTGGTTCAAATGCCCCAGAGATGTAAAGGGCAGCAGGAGCATTGCTATATGCCTCTGTCTTCCCAGCGTAGTCTCCTAAGATGCAAAGCACTGGAGTGGGAAGGAGGGCACGCGCAAGGCTATTGGCGCTGGTTCCGATAGATGGCCCGCAGGTTCTCGCAGAGCTCCCTGGCCTGGCTGCGTCCGTGGAAGTGTGTCCACTCTCCTTCTCCCCAGCTAGTGTGTTGAGACGAGCACATTCAATCAGATGACAGTTAATATTCATGGCCCATTTTTATCACACTTCTGCACTGAACAACCACCCCCCCCCCCACCCCCACCAAAATGATGCATGAAGGACTGGGCTTGTCCTAATGTACACAGCCACCTCTCATTATTCTTGCTCCAGTGCCTACAGGATCCATCGTTTGAGCTGCAACACCTAAGCCTCAGTGTGGAGAACACGCTGCAATCTCCTCTTCTCTTGGACACTTCTACCAGGAGCAGGGGCAGTAGTGGGGTGACAGTGTGAGGGCCACCTTCTCCTGCTGTTCCTCTTCCCCTCTCTTCCTTGTCATGGAGGAAAATGTCTACTTTTTCATTACAAGCCTTGTAGAGCTGTTTGACCTTCTAGTCTCTAGCTCTCTTCTTATGGGCCAGGCTGTGCATTACAGGTGTGGTTGTAAGCACCCCTGGGCAACACTAAGTATAAAGCAAAGTTTCTAAAAAACGGTGTTTTGTGATCTGTTCAGTCTAAGGTGACCTTGGTGGTATTTGTAAGCACAGTGAATACAAAAGGGCAAATGGAATATTGTCTGTCATTTTACCCCTCATTCTACTTAACTTACTTAGCGACGCTTACTGCTTAGCAATGATATCGGTACTGCCATGTTTCTCCTACAACAATGAGCAAATTAGGTCAAGCTGGAAATAAATTACCCACAGGATCTCAGTCTGGGAGCTGATCAAGCTGCTACAATACTGTGAAAGCTAGACAAGCAGAATTCTTGAACTGCCTTCACAGCATTGGAAGGAACCGTCAGCTCCAAACATGAATTCAATTGCATTATTCAGGTGTCATTAACAACAACTGTAGTCGGATATCTCATTCAGGTTTCATCCCAAACTATACTACTATCTGTAAAGTATTGCATTTTAATGTTACCATCACTTGCTCTAACTATAGATAAAAAGCTGTCCTTACTTGAAGATTTCATTTAATATTATGATTCAACAGGCAGTTTTACTATCCTAAGTCCATTTTAAAATGATTATCTCACAAATGGTTTTGCTGATTAAGATAACTTTACTTGTACATACCTACCATGCATCATAACTACATAGGATTTGTGTTATGAAGTTCCCTCCACTTAACCAGCCTTTTGAATTTATTGACTAAGTATAATGACATTTTGTAGGGCTATAAATTATTTTCAAGTCCTCTATCTTTCTTTGCAGTACTTCTGTGTCCAGGTGTTATACCGAATTGCTCAGGAAAGAACAAAAGTTCAGAACAGAATATATAATATTTGCGAAATTCCTTCGTTGGAATTGCTCTGGATGAAGAATTTTCCAGGGTCTTATTCACTGGTAACTACTCAATAACCATCACTGATGAATTGAGTAGTAATCCCATCCCAGGGTCCAGGCTCATCAGCTGTCACAGGTTAAACAGAATGGAACTGGCCACAGTCAAAAAGGCCAGCACACACCCTCCAGGTCCTAATGAAGACGCTGTTATTGATTCTGTAGGTGCTCATCTTTCTACGCTTCAATATCTTTAACTAGCATTCCAGCCTAATATTTTTAGATAGCACATCTTTCCTTTGCTATTTTACTCAGGGTAAGAAGACAGCCTTTTCACACTATTATTTAATATCGTTCTATTGGTACAATCCTGAAACAATTAGATAGAAAAGAATCCTAAGGGTTTGGGTATGTGCTGCTATGCTTGTCCGATTCATTTCCTCTTTTTAAAAGTTTTTATAGTGTGACCATCACTGGCATGATTGCTTTCTTTTTGTTGAGTTGACCATTCACTAGAAAGAGAATTTTGAGAAAAATTTTTGCCCTCATATTAATTTGAAATAAAAAAAAGGGAAGAGAATTTTGAACTTTGGCTGTGCTTGTGATCTGTAACACAAATGGAATTCTAGAGAAGAATAAGTTCAGGGTTCATTTAGTCCTAAACTTCACGCCATAAGCAAGAATTCTCTCTATAACATTTTTAGAAATGTTCTTTGGGCCTCTTGTGAACACTTTTAGCATGGTGGTTCATCATTTCCTCCCAGGGCAGTCAAATTCATGTTAACTTCAAAATCCCATTCCAAAGTCCCTGTCTGATATTTTCTCTTTCCCCCAAATACCCACTTCCACTCCAAATACCCTAGTTCATTGCTGTACCACACCTGCAGATTTTGTTTATTTTATCTCCCATGTGACAGCTCCTTCGGTGATTTGAAATTAGCTCTATTTAACTCTTTTTCAGTCAAGAAAACAGCAATTCTTTTAACCATTCTTTCACTTTCTGGCTTTAAATATTTAAAGCTATTTTCTAAATGTTCATAAGGTAGCTCTCATACTTAGTAATCTCTTCCATAAATAGTTTAAAAACACTGTAATTCTTACTGACATTCTCAATGGCAGTCTCTGTGTCCTGTTTCAAAACTCACCTAAGGGGCTTGTATGGTTTGTGTCTTTTACACAAAGTTAAATTTGAAGTAAATACTTTTTAAACAAAGAGATGATGAAAAGCATATTATTAAGATAGAATTGATTACTGTCTAAATCACTGAAGCAATTATTTGTTTTCACATGTATTGGGATGTATCCTTGCAGTATATTCATAGGCTTAGAGAGTTGGAAGGGAACTTTGAAATTTATCTGATCCCATCTGCTGTAATGGAATCTGACATTGACTGGAAGCCCTGTTTGTCATGAAGAGCAGCTGAGTCCCTGTGGGCTCAGGTGAATCTTTCTCCTTTCCCTGACATCATTGGGCATACAAATTCAGAAAAACAAAGATCAAGTTGTATTCAATTTATTATTATGAGTCTGTCTACTTACTAGACAACCATCATTTTTATAATTTGAATTAATTTATTTACATTATCATGCTTAATCTCTCCTACCCCTTTACAGAAATTCAGGTACATACATGATTAGAATAAGTACCTAAGTTCAAACAGCTATTAAGCTGCAAAGAGGGGCAACCCAGGATTTACCATTTTGGGGTTCCTTTCAATATGTGTTTGTTATCTCCTATGCTAGTCTCTCAATAATTGAAGGAATAAGTATATTTCTTTGGATTTAAAATTAAATTAAGCTTGTTATTTACATAATTTTTTTTTTTTTTTTGAGACAGAGCCTCAAGCTGTCACCCTGGGTCAAGTGCTGTGGCATCACAGCTCACAGCAACCTCCAACTCTTGGACTCAAGCGATTCTCCTGCCTCTGCCTCCCAAGTAGCTGGGACTACAGGTGTCCACCACAACACCCAGCCATTTTTTGGTTGCAGCCGTCATTGTTGTTTGGCGGGTCCGGGCTGGATTCGAACCCGCCAGCTCAAGTGTATGTGGCTGGCACCTTAGCCACTCAAGCCACAGGTGCCGAGCCTATTTATATAATTAATATATTGTTATTTTAGTACTGAGTCTAAAAGGTCAAATAGTTCTACCAAGTTTATAATAAAAAGGGAGTTAGGCTTCTCACCTGTCCTTCTCTAGCCTTGATTTATAATTTAGAGGGACAATGACTGTCAATATTCTTGTCTGTTAGTTCTGGAATTTACCCTCACCTCACTAAAAAGTACTTATTTTGTCATATTTAAATTTTTAGTTTGATTTCTTACTCTGGAAGGTAAGAATTTAGTTTTTCTACTTTCTTCTCATCACATACATGTATTCACTCCCCCTCTCTTCATCCTCCCAGTGCAGGTGTATTACAACTTTTAAAAATTCATGGACATAAACAAACAAAAATCCATAGTCAGTGATCACTTTATTACAGCAATGTAAGCACTTCTTTTTACAATTTAGCCACACATTAAACTAAGGTTATATGCCTTATCTTGCCCAATGTTTTGGTTTTTCAAAAGTTAATAATTTTTTTCCATGTAAAAATGATCCATTTTGGTTTTCTTTGTATTACCGTTTTATCCCCATGCTCTACGATAGAACTGAATTCCTCCAGGAGATTCCTCAGAAGGGATACATGGGAATTGAAGTTTTACAATTAATTACTTGAAAATATTTTATTTTCCCCTTTTCTACTTGATGATAACTAGGTAGTGTATTATACTTTAAATTGGAAGTAATTTTAGAAGTTAAAATTTTAAAAATTCTGCTGTATTGCTTGCCAATTTCCAGAGTTGTCATGACAAATAGTATTCTCCTTATGTAAACAGATCCCCCGCCCCTGGAAGTATTTAGAAGCTTCGTTTTATTCCCACTGCTCTGACATTTCATAATAATGTCCTTTAGTGTTGTCTCATGCCATTCATTATATGAGAATCTGATAGAATTCTTCTATTATAGAATTCTTAATTTAGTAAAGTTTTCATATATATATATATTTTTTTTTAGAGGCAAAGTCTCACTTTGTCACCCTCAGTAGAGTGCCGTGGCATCACACAGCTCACAGAAACCTCCAGCTCTTGTGCTTAGGTGATTCTCTTGCCTCAGCCTCCCAAGTAGCTAGGACCACAGGTGCCCACCACAACGCCTGGCTATTTTTTGTTGCAGTTTGGCAGAGGCCGGACCTGCCACCCTCAGTATATGGGGCTGGCGCCCTACTCACTGAGCCATAGGTGCTGCCCCTATATATATATATATATATTTTTTTTTTTGAGACAGAGTCTTACTATATTGCCCTTGGTAGAGTGCTGTGGTGTCATAGCTCACAGCAACCTCAAACTCTTGGGCTTAAGCCATTCTTTTGCCTCAGCCTCCCAAGTAGCTGGGACTACAGTGCCTGCCACAACACCCCAGTTATTTTTGATTGTAGTTGTCATTGTTGTTTGGCAGGCCCAGGATGGATTTGAACCTGCCAGCTCCCATGTACGTGGCTGGCGCCCTAGCCACTGAGCTATAGGCACCAAGCCCTCTTATATTTGTTTTGATAATTTTCTTTATTATGTTCTTTTATCTTTGTTTCTAGAACTCCTACTAATTGAACGCTAGATTTCTTAGCTTAATCTTCTTTTTTTTCCTTTCTTTTTCTTCTTTTCTCTTCTTTTCACTCCCCTCCCCTCCCCTTTTCTGTCTCTCCTCTTTAATTTTTCCTTTTTCTGAGAGACAGGGTATGGTTTTGCCACCCAGGCTGGAGTGCAATGGCATCATCATAGCTTGGTAGAACCTCAAACTCTTGGGCTCAAGTAATCCTTCCACCTCAGCCTTCTGAGAATCTGGGACTACACGTGTGCCCCTGTACAAAATTTTTAATTTCTTTGTAGAGATAAGGTCTTAATATGTTGACCTGGCTGGCATCGAACTGCTGGCCTCAAGCAATCCTTTCACATTAGCCTCCCAAAGTGCTGGGATTACAGGAGTGAGCCACCACACTGAGAATAATCCTCTATTTTCTTATGTTTATCTTTTTTTCTTTCTGTGAGATTTCCTTAACTTTTCCTTTAAATTGCATGACTTATTTTTGTTTACATTGTTTTATCTTTAATTTCCAAAAGTTTTTTTGTGTTTTCTGAATCTTTATTTTTAAAGTACTTATGTTTTAGCTTTATGAATAGAATATTTCTATTGTATCTCTCATGATATTCTTGTAGTTTTAAAAATAATTTTCTTCTCTTCCCTGCAATATCTTTTATTCTTCAGATTTTTCCCCCAATATGTTTTTTAAAACTTGTTCCATTTTTAAACATTTTTGTAAATTGCTGGTGATGTTGGTTGTCTCTTAAATTTTAAGATTATAGTGCTAAAGCTGATTTGTACAATCATGAGGGTAGGGCTTGTCAATTGGTAGACTTTACTGTAAGATGGGTGACCGCAGTGGTCAGTATTTGTTTGGCTTTTCTCTCAGACTTTTTTCTTTTCCTTAGAGAGAAATCCTCCAATCATCTGACAGGGTGTAGAGTTTTCTTACTGTTTGAAGTCTTGTTTTCCTTAATCCACCTCTTTTTAGTATTGTATTCTCAGTATAGCTGAACTTGGATTTTTTTTTTTTATTTACTTTTTTTTTTTTGTAGAGACAGAGTCTCACTGTACCGCCCTCGGTAGAGTGCCGTGGCATCACACAGCTCACAGCAACCTCCAACTCCTGGGCTTAAGCGATTCTCTTGCCTCAGCCTCCCGAGTAGCTGGGACTACAGGCGCCCGCCACAACGCCCGGCTATTTTTTTGTTGCAGTTTGGCCGGGGCTGGGTCCGAACCCACCACCCTCGGCATATGGGGCCGGCGCCCTACTCACTGAGCCACAGGTGCCGCCCTGAACTTGGATATCTTTAACACAAAATCTCTCTCCAGAGAGAAAGCCTAAGTTTTCAACTGGGGTAGAAAATGTGATAGTCATGGAAACATGAAAGGTGGAGCATTTTGCAGACTTCCAACTGATTTGGTTCGGAACCCATTGTGTGCAACTGTCTGAGGTCCCTGCTGGCTTTCATTTTATCCCTTCTGGAGTTCTGCATTGTGAATCTTCTGGTCAGGTAAGGAGGGTGTTGGGGGAGGGGACGAGGAGTGTGGTTTGTTTGAAGAATGTTCCACACCCAGAGAATAGATTGCAAAGTACATCATCGAACATTCTTTTTACATATTTTTATTGGCCTCATAATATTTCAATGACTCTCCATTACATCATTTAAACAGACAATGATTATTGAGCATTTCCTTTGAGGGAGGAGGTTTTAATTTTTTATCAATTTAAATATACTATAATAAACATCTTAGAATTTGTTGATGTTTTTGTTGAACATAAATTCTTAGCAGTGGAAAAATCTAGGTTAAGACCAGTGTGACATTTTAGGACTATAGTAATGGAAGGGAGTTTTTCTTCCTGTTAGATGCCCTGTCACTTCTCGTCTTGAACAGTGGTCTGAATTGTTTGGAGAGGAAGGAGAAAGTGAAGAAAAGTAGGTACAAGTCAATTCACAAAACTTTAAAGGGATCTTGTGGCAACTGAGTTCTTGTTGCCTCATTGCTTGTGTTCTGGAGAAGCTTTAAGCCCAGGAAAAAGCCATTTCTACCAAGGAGTTTTGATAGAACTAACATTATCCTATTTCTTTAATAGAAAATTTATTTGGAATTATAGCTTCTCTTAAACTTACTTCTTTCAGGTAATCCAATTGAACCAGCACAGGACTTTTTTCTTTAAGAGGTATTTACTGATTTCAGTGGAAAGTAGGTGATGATAATTATTTATTGCCATGGTTGGTGTTCTCAACCAAACCAACTTTTATGGAGTAAAATGTTCTTTGAACAAGTTTAATAGAAAAGCTATATAAAACGTCGTAATTTAATAACATTTTGCAGGTATAAAAGCCTGGGCAATTCTGGGTCTGGCCAGGTGGTCTTGGTCTTTATTTTTCAGAGGTTTATTCTACTGATTAAGTGGTGGAATCAATCAGGTTTATTCTACTGATTAAGTTTGGTGTAAAACTTATCCAGAGTTTCCAAATTCAGAAATCACTTATTTGTATGGAGTATTATTTTTTTTTGAGTCACAGTCTTACTCAGTCGTCCTGGGTAGAGTGCTATGGTGTCATAACTCACAGCAACCTCAAACTCCTGGACTCAAGTGATCCCTTTTGCCTCAGCCTCCCAAGTAGATAGGACGATAGGCATACACCAACAAGTGTGGCTAATTTTTCCTATTTTCTTTAGTAGAGATGGGGTCTTGTTATTGCTCAGGCTGGTCTCAAACTCCTGAGCTCAAACAATCAACCTGCCTCAGCCTCTCAGAGAGTTAGGATTACAGGGAGTTATTTTAAACAATGCATAAGGCTAATGGGTTTATGTTTACATTTGTGGTGAGAAAGAAGCCAGTGGGTGGTGGTTGGGTTTGTAGAGATGAAAGTGTGTCACAGGCATGGAACTATCATAACTGACTTCCTTGGCGAGGCTGAGTACTTGGAGACCCCTGGAAATTCACATCAAAAGATATAACAGGTAATTAAAAATATAATGAAGAAAACACCAAATGTGGATTTGGAGTATCTTCTACCATGTCAGGAAGTAACGCTGCAGGTTAAGCACAGCAATGGTAAAGGCATGACTTGTATAGAGTGAACTTACTTGGAGTACAGGTGGAGAAGGTGCTGGTGTGCCTGACGCAGAAATAGCGTATTTACTACAACACCATAATATCGCCTGTAAGAGAAGTTCTTTTGCAGATGGCCTTCGCTATTACAGACTTTGCCTGTATTTTTCCCTTCTCTCATCCTCCATTGATTTGGACGTTCTGGCTGTCAGGGTCAACTCTTGATAGCTGTCACAGTAGACAGCTCCTTCTCTGATTACCAAATCCAAACAGAGACAAAAACAAACCTTCAATATCCTGATAAATTAATGCTTCTTGGAGACAGTTTCCTTCAATAATTGATTATTTACTGCAGTTTGACCATATGTGTTGGGGACAGCATGTCTGTTGCCATAACAAACTAATTGAGCAATTCAATTGACATGGCTTCTGGTTCCTGCAGTGTGGGGAACTTCGGGCATGACTGCCAAGCACAACTGTCCTCTTAGAACAATGCAGCTGGGAATTCTGAGACTTTTTCAATTCCCTTCACCTGTGACCCACTTTATAGATTTTAGACATGTGTGAATCTGATCCCAAAAGGGACAGCTCACTTCAGTACCCTGTCCCGTAGGCAAAGAGAACAGAACATCCATTACCCTCTCCTTCTCATTCTTAGGTTAATGACTGCATTAAATATTAAACGGGTTTCTGTCTCCAGAGTGCCCGTGTAAGTGATTTCACATTAGCTCATCCACTTTTGGCCCTGTCCTTTCTTTGATTTCTGATAAAGCATGTTGCATCTGTGTAACATAACTCAGAGGAAATCATGATTGATTTGACAACCATTAATGTGATGCTTAATATTAACCTTCATCTTTAGAGATGGAAGAGGATGGTGAAGGAGGCAGAGGGGGAAAAGAAAAAGGAGTCAGAGAAGAAAATGTGTCTTAGGCTTTTTTAAGGTGACAGGGACCAAAATGATCTCATTAACATACCAAAAAACTTTAACCCCCCTCCCCCCCCAGCCCAGACATTTTCTTCTCTGAGCCATCTCAGGATCCCGGATTGCTCAGACACTGGTTCTAACTCCTCCCTACTACAGCTTCACAGAGCTTCACGGAGAGGAAAAGATTATTTGGGAGCAAAACCATCTTGGGAATAAAATCTGTGGAATTTGCTGCCACTTTGCAAAAAAGGGTTAAGGTTTCAGCTAGCTTGTTAATGTGTATGGGGAACAGGTAATATGGTAGAGGCTGCGAGGAGAGCAGAATGAAGACATTATCTCTACCCACGGAGATCGTTGTCAGAGAAGACTGGCAGGCAGGACCCACAGAAAGCAGGGGTGGAGGTGGGGCAAGCGTCGGAGGTGGTTACCTGTGGGACTGTCGCCGAGCGCGTCTGAGACATCTGTCAGCAGCTGTTTCTAGAGGCTTCAACCAGTGAAGAAAGGCTTCTCAGAGGCTTTTATTCTAAGACAAAGTTTATCATTAAGAAAAAAACCAAACATTCAGCCTCCTTTTCTGCATGCAGGCGAGCACAATTGCCTGTGACTTTTTCGGCCTTTCTTTTAGGAACGGGACTAGATGTAAACATTTTTTCATTTCCCCTGAGTGGACAAGGAAGAGGAAATTCCCTGGTAATTGCAGAAGTCTGTGTTTTTTTGACACACAGTCTCTGAAACTTTTGCAATGGCAAAAGTCCATTCTCATTTCAAGTTGTCAGAAAGAGAACAAAAGTGACTTGGGTCTGTGTATGATATTTGTCCTTCCTTCCATCTGAGAGACAATCTTGTACATTTTTTTTTTTCTGCAGTTTTTGGCCGGGGCTGAGTTTGAATCTGCCACCTCCAGCACATGGGGCCTGCGCCCTACTCCATTGAGCCACAGGTGCCGCTCTCTTGTACATATTTTTGACAGGACTGGGAAGATGGAACTTGGGTCCAGCAATTCTCCATGCTATACTCTCTTTCTTAGGCCTTGCCTGTTTAATGAACCAGGTGTGGAGGGAAGTTTTCCATGTATTTGTATAAATTTTGCTCCCTAAAATATCAATATATAAATACATTACTTAAAGGATTGAATATATATAATCAAATACACTCTTAAGACAGAAAGGGTGGTTTTAACTTGCTAAACTTTCTCATTTTACCCATTAAGAAAGTGATGCCTTTCGTGGTAAAGTGGTCATCAAAGGCTTCCCGGTTAGTGGACAGTTGAGGGGGACCCAGCTGTAGCCCGCCAGTCTATGCCACCACCACCCTGGAGATGAATACAGATGATTTAACACAACAGGAAGAAGAAAATGGGATCAACAGCCAACCAGCCAGCGTCTAGCTTGTGAAGGAAAATCCTGCAGGTATTCTAGTAGAGATATAGAGCCACATTAATTTCTTTTAAAGTATATTAGGAAAAACATCTATTATTTGCTGCTTTGATTGGGAAAATTAAGTGATAGGATTTAAAAAAATTATTTAGGCCTGGTGCAGAAGCATTGTCTGTTGGCTCCACTAGTTATGCAGACAGGGTGTGTCTTAGGGCACCAGGCACACAGGGCTCATTCTCAGTGCAGCTGCTTTAAAAAAAAAAAAAAAAATTATTTAACCCTAAACTCCCTAGCTGAAAACTCACTGCTGTTTTTTGATAACCTTTATTTTTTTGTCTTCTCAAGAGCTAAATGATACACATATCAACAAAACAAGAAAATCCATAGTGAAACTGAAGTTCATGCAAATCAATTAGAATTGGGTACAGCAATGGATAACTTTTGGGGAGAGATCTCAACAAGGGGATCACCAGCAGCAGCTGTAGGTTCTGAGCAATATCTCTGTGACCTTAGTAGCTCCAAAGCTACAGAAAGTATGCCGCAGTGTGAAAATGTTTGATTTTACACATGTACCATGAGATGTTTCTCAATGGAGAGTCTACTGACTTTGGGCTGCATAATTCTTCCTCTTTTTCTTTTTCCTGTAGGAGGGATGGCTTGTGCAGTGTAGGATATGAAACATCATCCCAGGCCTCTATCCATGAGATACCAGTGGCACTTCTACCCTTGTAACAACCAAAAATGTCCTCAGATATTGTCCCTGGAGGGTGGAATGGGGCAAATGTCCCCCACTTGAGAACAACGGCATGAGATGATAAAGTCACTTCAGAATCAAACCACATAATCCATTTGTTCCAGACCACAGAATTTTGCTGTTGTTTCATTAAAACAGGGGACAACACCTAAAAAAGCATGCAGTTGTGCTGGGTACATATGTGTAGAGGAAAACAAGGTAATTGGGCACTTTCTAAATAAATCAGATGAAAGATGTATGGGGGGATAAAGAAGATCACTGGTTCAGTCAGGGTCTAACTAGGAAAGAAGAAGCCTCCAGAGGAATAAATGCAGGGAATTGCTGCACTGGTGAAGGGTTGAGCTAAGAGCTTGTAAGGAACTGCAGGGATGCCCAGAAATTAGCAATAGCAGCTACTACCCTAGGCTGGATAGACAAAGGGGTGGCTGCTGTTACCTGGTACACAAGCATTAGCATCACTCCAAAGGAGGCTAGGACCAGGATGGACCACTTTGAACTACCAAGGAGGCACAAAGCTGCTCTAGGCAGAGGGAGGAGGGGAAATCCTCACACTCCAATCTCTTGATGGCATCTCTACACCGCAGGAGCCAGTCTTCCACTTCCCATCCCCATGTTATATATTTGGAAATGGATCTACATGCAGGCAGCCCAGGGCTGGAACAACTGTGTCCTAACTGGTTCAAAGAAAGCAAATGGTGCATCCTATTTCTTATAGAATTAGAGTCTACAGGCAGAAAGTTTTCTATCCCAAATGTGATATATTTTCTGCTTCTTCAGCAACTTTCTTTCTTTCTTTTAAATTTCAGAATATTATAGGGGTTACATAATTTGCTTTTGTATATTTTAAGTCAAAATTATAAGTGTACCCTTCATTCAGAATGTATGCATTTTACCCATTATGTATAATCAGCATAATCCTTCTCCCCACCACCTACTTGATTCTTGTTAAGTTTTACTTCCATAGGGACACATAACTGTTGATTGACTAGTTCTAATTTAGTGTTGAATACATGTGGGGTTTGATTTTTCATTCTTGTGATACTTCACTTTGAAGAATGGTCTTGTCTCCAGTTCCATCCAGCTTGTTACAAGAGATACTAGATTACCATTTCTTTTTTTACAGTTGCGTAATACAGTATGGTGTACGTATACCACATTTTATTAATCCACTCATGTATTGATGAGCCCTTGGGTTGTTTCCACATCTTTGGAATTGTGAATTGTGCTGCTATAAACATTTGCATGCAAGTGTCTTTTTTATAAAATTTCTTTTTCCTCTCTTAGGTTTTGAGGTATCACCATACTACTTTCCATAGAGTTTGTACTAGTTTTCAGTAACACCAACAGTGTTTAAGTGTACCTTTATCTCCACATCCAGATAGCACTTGTTGGTTAGGGACTTTTTAATAAAAGCCATTCTCACCGGGATGAGGTGATATCTCATTGTGGTTTTGGTTTGCATTTCCCTGATGATTAGGGAGGTTGAGCATTTTTTCATGTGTTTGTTGGCCATTGGACTATTTTCTTTTGAAAAGTTTCTGTTTATGTCTTTTGCCCACTATTTAATGGGGTTGTTTGACTTTTTTCTTGCTGATTTGCTTGAACTCTTTGTAGATTCTGGTTACCAGCCCTTTATTAGCTGTCTAGCTTGCAAATATGTTCTCCTGCTCTGTAGGTTCTCTGTTCACACTAGGGATCAGTTCTTGGCTGTGTAGAAACTTTTTAATTTGTTCAGATCTTATTTGTTTATTTTTGTTGTTGCTGTAATTACTTTTAGGGTCTTCATAAATTCTTTCCTGAGGCTGTTATCTATGATAGGTTTTCCAACATTTTCTCCTAGAGTTCTTATAGTTTCATGCCTTAGGTTTAAGCCTTTTATCCAATGTGAGTTAATTTTTGTGAGGGGTAAGAGGTGTGGATCCTGTTTCAGTCTTTTACGCATGGCTATTCAGTTTTCCCAATGCCATTTATTGGGCAGGGGTATTTTTTCCCCATTGTATGTTTCTATCTGCTTTATCAAAGATCAGATGGGAATAGGAAGATGGTTTCATCTGTTTAGCCTATGAGGATGGGTTGTCTTTTCTGATCCATAGTTCTGTCTCTGTTTTTGTGCCAGTACCAAGCCGTTTTGTTACTATAGCATTGTAGCATAGCTTAAAGTCTGGTAAAGTGATGCCTCTCACTTTGTTCTTATTATGTAAGGTTGTATTGGCTATTTGAGTTCTTTTCTGATTCCATGCAAAGTGTAGAACTGTTTTTTCTAGAACTATGAAAAATGGCATTGTGATAGGGATTGCATTGAATATGTAAATGACTTTGGGTAGTACAGCCATTTTCACAATGTTGATTCCATCCATGAGCATGATACATTTTCCATCTATTTACACCCTCTGTGATTTCTCTTCTCTGTTGCCTGGTGGTCTAGTGGCTAGGATTTGGTGCTTCAGTGGCATTCTTCTGCACTTTCACAGCTACTGAGGCACAAACACAGTGCCAGATGAGCAAGTGTGGCTGCCTTAGGGCAATATCTGAGGACTTTTATACTGAAATGCATTTAAGAAAAAAAATTCACAGTGCTATCTGACCTCTTTGGAGTACTTACAGTGTGCCAGATTCTATAAGAACTGGGTGCATTATTCAACTGTAACCTTCCAAAAGATTTTTATAATGCAAGTACTATTATTATCTTTGTTCTAGAGACAAGTAAACTAAAGTAGAAAGAAGTTAAGCAAATATCTGAAATTCATATAACTAGTAAGTGGAGGAGCATGATCTGAATTCAGGACTATGGGATTGTGTGACTCAAATGTGCAACTGATAATGATGATTTTAAGATCTATGTGCGGCCCCATGTTACACAGCCGTGTTGCAGGAAGATGATGGTGGTGATGATGATGATGAGGGCAATGCTGATAATGACGATTTTGAGATCTACCATTAGGAAACTGCAGTGTGCCCAGCTATGTTTTAAATACTTTTCCATGTACTATTGTTAAATGATGTTAAAACACGTTATGTAACAGCCCGTTTTATGGAGGAGGAAATTCAGGCACAGAGAAGTGAAGTAGTCCAAGGTCACAGAGGTACTAAGTGGCAAAGCTGGGTTTTGAACCTAGGCTGTAGTTCTGGCTTTAGTCCAGTGCTTTCTGTGTATCATTTCATTTCAGCCAGCTCAGTACAATGCCAGGCACTTTTCTAGGCCTTGGAATTGTAAACATGACAATGACATGAATGAGGAATTTATCATCTTATGGAATGCTTACAAACGTGCAGACAGCTGATGATGATTTCATGTGACAGGTGCTGTGAGAGATATTCAAATGGAGACCAAGAGGAAGATTGGAAATTTTCTCTGTGAGGGATGGACAATGGCAACTCTGTAAGCAAGAGCTTTGTAAGAGAGTTAACTCGTGAGATGCATTTGCATTGTAGAATTTGTACGAGTTGTATAAAGCAGCGGTTCTCAACCTATGGGTTGCAACCACAGGAACTCGAGGCATTAGGAAGGTTGAGAACTACTGGTATAAAGTTAATGACAAGAAAGTAGAAATGGAAAGAATGCTCATTGGCTAGAAGGTGGAGGTTCAGCAGTGTTGAGCAAAGAGGGTTGGAAAAGTAGACAAAACTTAGGTTAAGAAAAGTCTTATATGACCCAGTAAGAACATGGGAGGCTTTCCTTTTGCAGTACCTTTAAAACTCCTTAGGGCATGTGCTAGATTTAGTCTATGCTTCCACCTTTTACTAGTTATAAAATTACATTTTCTGATGTCTTTACATGCATGCGCATTGTTGGCAAGAATGAATGGAATCCTTCTCTGACCTTACTTCATTGTAGCTGTTTTGTGAGTGATGTATGTGAAAACTCAGAGTTTGGTCCAGCTGGCACTTAGGGGACTCTACTGACTTGAATTTGGAGCAGGCTTGACCTAAGGCAGTAAAAGCCCTTACAGAGAGATTGCTGTGAGCGAGCTGCTGAAATGTCACTCTAGCCTCACAGTGCGCTTCATTGCTGTCCAGCTATTCCCCAAATGGCTTTCTTTGGTGGTTGGTTTCGGACTGAACATTCAAGCTCAACAGACAGAGTGGAAATTTGCAATTTGTGTTTGAAAAGCATCCTTAGAGCTTTAGCCTGAAGCTGTCACAGCTTTTCTTCTTAGAATATGCATAACATAGAAGGGTAATTAAATTTCCCCATTATGGATGCTGTGCCTGGCTCAGAGTTTAGGAGGAGCAACTAATCCCTGCCTCCTCCACTGGGCTTTGGTGTAAATTCTCCAGCTTTCAAAGCCCTGTGGGGACTTGGATGGATGAGGAGGTGACCTCTGGGTGAATGAGATATCAACTTGATGCCATTGTCTCACTTTTGACAAGTAGAGCAATCTAATGAGCACTATTACTTCTTTCCCAAGCTGTAATCCTCTTATTCCTTGGTGACTGATGATAATATGGTGAATGATGGGGAAATATTAGTATTGAAATAGTGCAGTGAAGAGTATCCACAGAAATCAGTCAGAGGAATGTGGACTTGAGTATGTTAGTTCTCTTGCTTTTCTGTTGTATCACCATGGGGAAATCATGTAATCTATGAATTTTATCTTTCTAATCTCTAAAATAATTCCTGTCTTCTATAGTTGGTACAAGGAGTCAATGAATTTATGCACATGAGAAGCCATTTGTGAGCCATGAAACACATGGTCCTACCAAAGAATAGATGAGATCAATAGTCTGTTAGCAATATTTTAATCACATTTTGGGTTTAAAGTATATATATTTGGGTGGTAGTAAATGCATCTGTTAGCAGTAGGCCCTTTTTCATAAGAAAAAATTTTCTAATAGTCTACCCTTTGTTCCTCTGTTGTAACCACAGACCAGACTTGGCCGAATCATAGAGCAAATAGTAATGATTATTGAACTACATTAGTCTCTCCCTGGCAGACAAATGATGTGGGAGTACCTTGTGAGCCTCTGCGTGGGAAGAAGAGAGATAATAGTACCTTTTGCAGAGGGTAGTTTTAAAGACTATGTGAATTAATTTTTGCAAAGCACTTAGCTTAATATGTGAAACAGAGCGTTCAACGAATGTTAGCATCTGTTTTTATTATTATTATTGCAATAGCCACAGTCTGTGGGCTGTTGCAAGAAATGTTTAATTTCATTATGGGCCTACTGGGAACCACGGAGGATTTTAGGTCACTTTGAGTCATTAGTTTGCGTCTTGAAAATCACCCGTATTTTGCACAAGACACAATTAATATCTGAACACTGTATCTCAAATAGCCCCAATGATATGTGTTCTGTAAAAAATAAGTGATTTGTAAATCTAGTATAAAAAACAGCTTTTATGAAGATGATTCTTATGTAATGAATGGAAGCTGACAATTTAAAAGAAACGTGTGATGATTTTTTAGAAGCGGTTTATAAACTTTTTGATGAATAACCTGCTAATTTTTTTAAGCATATTGAGCTTTTTATTTCAAAATCAATCCATAATTAATATAGGGGTATTAGAAAGAAAAACTATCAAAAGAAGTTTATCTCATCCCCCACACCCCGAAATAATCATTGTTAGTATTACAGTATGTAAACGTTTTTGGTTCAAATTTTCAAAATTGCATTTATTTGAATCATTGGGCCTATGTCCTTAGCATTTGACTCTGAGAAGATAAAAGGCCTGTCCTGAGAACTTTAATTCAAATTCAACAGAAATACAATATAAAATCCTATTCAGTTGAGAATAGGATTTTTGTATACCCATTTCAGCATGTAATTCAGATGAGTGTGCAGGAAACATTTTGTGGATTGCTTTCCCAAACTGGAATAACCAACTTTTCTCTTTTACCTTCTTTGTACCAGAAGCAATAAATCACAAATTGTCACCTCTTTACCTAGTCCTTTCTAGCTAAATTATCCTGAAAACTCCCAAAGGGACAGCCATTTAAAGAATGACTTTGAGGGGAAAGAGTATATCTGAGTTAAATATGTTTCATAAAATGCTTCATAGAAAATATTTCTTGTGAATTCTAGAATGTCACTTGGAATATATTTTGTCTCCTTTGTTGGTCTTACCCCTGCACTCCTACAAATTGCCAGGGATTACTACTGACGTGCTTTGCCTCATAAATTACTATTTATTCTTTTCTTTTTACAACAGACTTTGGAAGCAAATGGGCTAGTATATTCTAATGCAATGGTTGGGGAAATACATTCTATGCGGTATGAATACACTATACTGTCAAGGGCAGTGACAGACTGTTTTGTACTTACCTAATTTGTGGATACATGGACATGCCAGAAAGTTACAAAGCTATGCTGTCTGATATATTAATGGTGCCATTCTCTTCTCCTACACTGTAAAAACCAGGCAAGAGTAAATCAAACTTACTTTAACCAAACCACTCTGATATGAGCAATTACTGCAGTAGAAGGATAAGAGAGAGATGGTTATAATAGTTACAGCTACGGTCTACTGTGCAAAGCAGAGGAGAGAAGTGGAATACAACTAATTCCTTTAGAGCAAATTTCCATTTATTTTTTGAGATTATTCTTTCAATTTAGTTGAATCCCTGGAAGCTATAAGGTAGGATTCCTTTCCTCCCATTTATCCTTTGCATATGGTCATAGGCTCATAGAGGGGGTGAACATTAATAGCCTGTCATCCCAGTTTAACTTTCATCAAAAGATGATAGGGGATGACACATCAAGACTCTGCTCATTTAACTGGGCAGCAGCGGTGCACTGGCTGGCTCAGCTTGTCATGTCAAAGAAAAATTGCACTGGACAAGTGAAACATGCAAGGAAGACTTTATTCAAGACTCTGACAATAGAGGTCAAGGCTGTTGCAAGAGGAAACAGAGATTGAACTCAACTTCACTGAAACAGAAGTTTTAAGCCCTGGGGGTGAGCTAGTGAAAAAGTACTAGAGGACATTATCAGAGAGGTTGGTCAGTGTGGTTAGGCCATCTGGTTACCCATTGGTACTCATGGAAGATAGGCTCTTACCCTCTTACAGAGACTGAGAGGTAGGGGCACTATCTTTTGTGGTGTTTACATTTCAAAGAGATGGCTCCCAAGTCCTTGAGAAAGACATTCTTATGCTATAAAACTAGCAAAAAAAATTAGAAGATTTTATCTCAAAAAAGCAGTAAAAAACATTTACAATTGCAAGTTTTCTAAAGTAAATACTCTAAAAGGCAAGTCAGGGGCATATAGTTAGAAAGAAACCTGGGTAAAATTTGGTCCAGCTGAGGGGAAATATTCTGACCATTTCAGGCACCAGACACAGATATTCAAGAATGATGCCCAGAAGCCAAGAAACTTTCTTTTCATTCTTTCAGTTCTTGTTGATTTCATCAATAGGTTCTAGACAGGGTGGATGTGGGTTTTCCACAGGAGGTAACTTATGTTTCTTGCATGTGCAAACGTTTACATATATGTGTATACACACACACATATAATACACACATATACATACAGATAACATAAATGTGCTTCTCTCTTGTTCTGTGTTTGTCTATTTTTCTATTAGGGGTATGCCTGGAGTTCAGAATTTCTGAGGGCTTTCTGGCCTGGTAGCATAGCAACTCCTATGTAAATTAAATGCTGATTCTTATCTGAAACATTATTTTAGCATTGAATGACTTCAGTTTCTTCTGTTTATTATAATTGTTGCAGAGTCTATTTAGTGTAATTAAAGATCTTATTATGCACAGTAAGTATTTTTAAACACTAAGGTTTATTGAACACAATACTTTGTTGAACAGAAGCTGTATGATGGGTGAACATTTAAAATTTTATTTATCAAATAAAATGACACAAGGCTTGGAAAGTACTTTTGAGAAGAGTGTGCGATGAAGCATTGTGAGCACACACACACAGAGGGGTGATTAATTCTGAGATGAGGTCTGGATATGGACAGTGAGAAAGAGAGTTGAGGTAGGACTTCCTTATGGGCAAGAGGAAAAGGTGTGAACTTGAGTGAAAAGGTGTTAAGGAGTAGTAAACAGTAGTAACAGTAAAAAGGGTGTTAAACGCTGCATAATATTCCATGGTGTACATATACCACAGTTTATTAATCCATTCATGTACACAGCTCTGATTTAAAATTAATAAAAAAAAGGGTGTTAAATGCAGTAGAAGGTAGTTAAAATTGAGTTTCACAGGGATGACCTTTAAGGCATGTGAAAGACTGAATATCTGAGTCCCCCCGTTTATATGGGCAAACCTAACCCCCACTGTGACGGCAGTAGGAGATGAGAGCTTTGGAAGGTGGTTAGATTATAAGGGCAGAACCCTCGTCGATGGGCTTGGTATCCTTGTAAAAGTAGCTCTAGAGACTTTTCTTCTCTCTCCCACCATGTGAGGACACAGCCAGAAAGTAGCATCTATGAACTAGGAAGTAGGCCCTCATTAGACACTATACCTTTTGGCACCTTGGACTTCTCAGCCTCCAGAACTGTGAAAAAATAAATTTCATCTGTTTACAAGTCCCTCACTTGAAAGTATTCTGTTATAGAAGCTCAAAAAGAGTAAGACAGTACCAGATTGTAAATAGTCTTCTAGGTTATGCTAAGGGATTGTAATTGTATTTTTGTTCAGTAATAAGAAAGAATGAAAGGTTTTGGAAAATTGAAATAACAGCACATCCATTTAAGAAAGTGAAGACAGGACTTGTGAATTACTGGAATGCAAGGGGAGAGCAGAAGGGTAGTGAAGTCAGAGCTGAGGGGCAGTGAAGACCGAGAGGGAGCTATGAATGCATTCCCTGTAAGAGGTATGGTCTAACCCAGGGCCGAAGACTGCACAGATCTCAGAACATCTAGGTGTTTTAGTCAATAAATACTCCTGACTGCTTGAAAATTGAATTGGGTACAGGAAATATAAGAGAAATAGCTTATGTGATTTAGCTAGAATTATTAAGAGGATGGTCTTACTACAATCAGTGCATGAATTTAAGCAAGTGCTTGTAATATATTATGGGATGGCACCTTGGAGGAAGCAGCTACTCCCTCTGTTTGCGCTGACTAGGATAACTCAATAAGAAGGAGGGCCTGTGTGATGAAGGCAAGGGAAGGAGGGGGCACAGAGGCAGGGTGGGAAGACAGGTGACAGAAACACAGGGTTTGATGTCAGGAGTGGTCAGAGACAGCCTGGAGCCAGAGCTGTATTTCCATGCAAAGGAGTATTGTTTTAATCCTTTAACAATTTGTTATTATTATCATTATTATTATTTATTATTTCCCTAGTTGAATTAATTCACTAAATATCCTGTGTATAATAGCATAGTGAATGAGTGAAATTCCCCAAAGAGCTGTGTTAGCACATAATAATCAACCCTTCCACCTACCCTGCTATAACTCTAGTTGACAATACAGTAATTGCCTTTTCTCCTTTTAAGGCATCACTGTACATAGTTTTCATTGCTGAGTTATATGGTTATCTCTCAATCATTTATAAACCTTATGAAGTTGTCTCATTTGACTTGAGAATAGTAATACTTTTTACTACTTTAGTCTCCTTAAACCATTTTCTTCTATCCTCTTTCTAGAAATAAATATCATGATTCTGAAGATACCTTTGCCAAGTCACTATAATGATGCTATCATCATATTTCCAGTATTATTTATGCAAGAAATTAGCAAGAAATGCTTGATCTCTAAGCATCTTGGCATCGAGCAAACATCTTATGTAATGAACTCAGAAGGAAATAGATGTGAAATTTACCCAAAAGCGTTTTTTTTCATATTGATTTTTTTTTTTTAATTTTTTTATTAAATCATAACTGTATACAATGATATGATTATGGGGCATCATACACTCACTTCATAAACCATTTGACACATTTTTATCACAGTGGTTAACATAGCCTTTCCGGCGTTATCTCAGTTACTGTGCCAAAACATTTATATTCTACATTTACCAAGTTTCGCAAATACCCCTGTAATATGCACCACAGGTGTGATCCCACCGATTCCCCTCCCTCTACCCACCCCCCCCTTTCCCACTTCCCCCTATTGTTAGGTTGTAGCTGGGTTATAGCTTTCATGTGAGAGTCCCAAATTAGTTTCATAGTAGGGCTGTGTACATTGGGTATTTTTTCTTCCATTCTTGGGATACTTTACTAAGAAGAATATGTTCCAGCTCCATCCATGTAAACATGAAAGAGGTAAAGTCTCCATCTTTCTTTAAGGCTGCATAGTATTCCATGGTATACATATACCACAATTTATTAATCCATTCGTGGATCGATGGGCACTTCGGCTTTTTCCATGACTTAGCAATTATGAATTGGGCTGCAATAAACATTCTGGTACAAATATCTTTGTTATGTTGTGATTTTTGGTCTTCTGGGTATATGCCCAGCAGAGGAATTACAGGATTGAATGGCAGATCTATTTTTAGATCTCTGAGTGTTCTCCATATATCTTTCCAAAAGGAATGTATTAATTTGCATTCCCACCAGCAGTGCAGAAGTGTTCCCTTTTCTCCACATCCACGCCAACATCTCTGGTCTTGAGATTTTGTGATATAGGCTAGTCTCATTGGAGTTAGATGATATCTCAAAGTAGTTTTGATTTGCATTTCTCTGATGATTAAAGATGATGAGCATTTTTTCATATGTCTGAAGGCCGTGCGCCTGTCTTCTTCAGAGAAGTTTCTCTTCAAATCCCTTGCCCAGCCTGCGATGGGATCCCTTGTTTTTTTCTTGCTGATGCGTTTGAGTTCTCTGTGGATTCTGGTTATTAAACCTTTGACAGAGTTATACCCTGCAAATATCTTCTCCCATTCTGAGGGCTGTCTGCTTGCTCTGCTTACTGTGTTCTTAGCTGTGCAGAAGCTTTTTAGTTTGATCAAGTCCCAGTAGTGTATTTTTGAAGCTGCTTCAATTGCCCGGGGGGTTCTCCTCATGAAATACTCCCCAGACCAATTTCTTCAAGGGTTTTCCCTGCATTCTCCTCTAGTATTTTTATAGTTTCATGTCTTAAGTTTAAATCTTTAATCCAATGAGAGTCTATCTTAGTTAATGGTGAAAGGTGTGGGTCCAATTTCAGTCTTCTGCAGGTTGCCAGCCAGTTCACCCAGCACCATTTGTTAAATAGGGAATCTTTTCCCCACTGAATGTTTTTAATTGGCTTGTCAAAAATCAAATAGCGGTAAGTAGCTGGATTCATCTCTTGGTTCTCTATTCTATTCCAGATATCTACTTCTCTGTTTTTGTGCCAATACCATGCTGTTTTGATCACTATCGATTTGTAGTAAAGTCTGAGGTCTGGTAGTGTGATTCCTCCTGTTTTGTTTTTATTTCTGAGTAATGTCTTGGCTATTCGAGGTTTTTTCTGATTCCATATAAAACGAAGTAATGTTTTTTCAAGATCTTGAAAATATGACAGTGGAGCTTTAATAGGGAGTGCGTTGAAATTATATATTGCTTTGGGTAGTATGGACATTTTGATAATGTTGATTCTTCCTAGCCATGAGCATGGTATGTTTTTCCATTTGTTAACATTTTCAGCTATTTCTTTTCTTAGAGTTTCATAGTTCTCTTTATAGAGATCTTTCACGTCTTTTGTTAGGTAAATTCCCAAATATTTCATCTTCTTTGGCACTACTGTGAATGGGATAGAGTCCTTAACTGCTTTTTCAATTTGACTGTTGTTGGTGTATATAAAGGCTACCGATTTATGAATGTTGATTTTGTAACCTGAGACGCTGCTGTATTCCTTGATCACTTCTAGGAGTTTTGTAGTAGAGTCCCTAGTGTTTTCCAGATACACAATCATATCATCTGCGAAGAGCGAGAGTTTGATCTCTTCTGACCCTATATGGATACCCTTGATCGCCTTTTCTTCCCTAATTGCGGTGGCTAAAACTTCCATTACAATGTTGAAAAGCAATGGAGACAATGGGCAGCCTTGTCTGGTTCCTGATCTGAGTGGAAATGATTCCAATTTAACTCCATTCAATATGATATTGGCTGTGGGTTTGCTGTAGATAGCCTCTATCAGTTTAAGAAAAGTCCCTTCTAGACCAATTTTCTTGAGTGTTCTGATCATGAAGCGATGCTGGATATTATCAAAAGCTTTTTCTGCATCAATTGAGAGAATCATATGGTCTTTGTTTTTTAATTTGTTTATGTGCTGAATTACATTTATAGATTTACGTATATTGAACCAGCCTTGAGACCCTGGGATAAAACCAACTTGGTCATGATGTATAATTTGTTTGATGTGTTGCTGGATTCTGTTTGTTAGGATCTTGTTGAATATTTTTGCATCTATATTCATTAGTGATATTGGTCTATAATTTTCTTTTCTTGTTGGGTCTTTTCCTGGTTTGGGGATCAGGGTGATATTTGCTTCATAGAACGTGTTGGGTAGTCTTCCTTCTTTTTCTACATTTTGGAACAGGTTGAGTAATATAGGTACTAATTCCTCTTTAAAGGTTTGGTAGAATTCTGACGTGAAACCATCTGGTCCCGGGCTTTTCTTTTTAGGGAGGTTTTGTATAGTTGATGCTATTTCTGAACTTGATATGGGTCTGTTCAACATTTCCACTTGATTCTGGTTAAGTCTTGGAAGGTGGCGTGCTTCCAAGTATCGGTCTATTTCCTTCAGATTTTCATATTTCTGAGAATAAAGTTTCTTGTAATATTCATTAAGGATTTTTTGGATTTCTGATGAGTCTGTGGTTATTTTGTCTTTGTTGTTTCTGATTGATGATATTAGAGATTTTACTCTTTTTTTCCTGATTAGGTTGGCCAGAGGTTTATCTATTTTATTGACCTTTTCAAAAAACCAGCTTTTTGATTTATTGATCTGTTGTATTATTCTTTTGTTTTCAATTTCATTTAATTCTGCTCTAATTTTGGTTATTTCTTTTCTTCTACTGGGTTTGGGGTTGGAATGTTCTTCCTTTTCCAGTTGCGTGAGATGTCCCATTAAGTTGTTAACTTCCTCTCTTTCCGTTCTCTTGAGGAAGGCTTGCAGTGCTATAAATTTCCCTCTTAGAACTGCCTTTGCAGTGTCCCAGAGGTTCTGATAGCTTGTGTCTTCATTGTCATTTTGTTCCAAAAAATTGGTGATTTCTTTCTTAATCTCATCTCTGACCCAGCTATCATTCAGCATAAGGTTATTTAACTTCCATGTTTTTGTATGGGTATGCAGATTCCTGTTGTTACTCAATTCAAGTTTTATTCCATGATGGTCCGAGAAGATGCATGGAATAATTTCTATTCCTTTAAATTTACTGAGGTTAGACTTGTGACCTAAAATGTGATCAATTTTGGAGTAAGTTCCGTGGGCTGATGAGAAGTATGTGTATTCAGTTTTGTTGGGATGAAATGTTCTGTAGATGTCTGCTAAATCTAAATATTGGATGGTTAGGTTTAAATCTAAGATTTCTTTGCTCAGCTTCTTTCTGGAGGATCGATCCAACACTGCCAAGGGAGTGTTGAAATCTCCAACGATTATGGAGCTGGAGAAAATCAAGTTACTCATGTCTGTTAGAGTTTCTCTTATAAATTGAGGTGCATTCTGGTTGGGTGCATAGATATTAATAATTGAGATCTCGTCATATTGAGTATTACCCTTAACAAATATGAAGTGACCATTCTTGTCCTTCCTTACTTTTGATGGTTTAAAGCCTACTGTATCTGCAAATAAAATTGCAACACCTGCTTTTTTCTGATTACCATTTGCCTGAAATATGGATGACCATCCTTTCACCCTGAGTCTGTATTTGTCTTTTAAGTTGAGATGTGACTCTTGTATGCAACAAATATCTGGCTTAAGTTTTTGTATCCAGTCAGCTAACCTATGCCTCTTTAGAGGACAGTTTAAGCCATTCACATTGATGGAGAGTAAGGATAAGTCTGGTGGAATTTTGGGTATCGAGTTTTTCAAAGGTCCAGTGGACATTTTTAATCCTTTCGCCAGTGTGGAAGTTGGAGTTTGATCCGAAGTTTCTGAGTGAGTTTACTTTTGTGGTATAGGATTGGGTTGGTCATTGTGGAGGATAGGTCTGAGAACATCCTGAAGAGCTGGTTTACTTATGGCAAATTTTTTCAACATATGAAAGTCATTGAAGTATTTAATTTCTCCATCATAGATGAAACTCAGTTTAGCTGGATATAAAATCCTGGGTTGAAAGTTTTTTTGCTTTAGGAGATTAAAAGTTGATGACCAGCCTCTTCTTGCTTGAAAAGTTTCAGCAGCGAGATCTGCAGTTATTCTAATATTCTTACCTTTGTACGTTATAGTTTTCTTTCGCCGGGCTGCTTTGAGAATCTTCTCTTTCATGTTAACTTTAGTGAAGCTAATTATGATATGTCTGGGAGATGGCTTATTGGGGTTGAATCGTGCTGGGGTTCTGAAGCTGTCTGCTATCTGAATTTCAGATTCTCTAGGCATGTCTGGAAAATTTTCTTTCATAATTTCATGTAGAAGGGCCTCTGTGCCCTTGGCTGCCACTTCGTCAGTCTCCGAAATTCCTATAACCCTTATGTTATTTTTTTTCGAATTATCTGAGAGCTCTCTGAGTGAGTGATCCGTTTTAGCTCTCCATTTCTCTTCCTCTTTGAGAGATTGGGAGCGTTCGAAGACTTTATCTTCAATGTCAGAAATCCTTTCTTCTGCTTGCTCCATCCTGTTAGTGAGGGATTCTACTGTATTTTTCATATCTTTGAGGGCTGTAAGTTCTTGTTTCAGTGTGTCTAAGTCTTTGGTGGTTTTGTCTTTAAATTCGTTAAATTCTTGAGGCAGTTTTTGAATTTCTCCTCGAATTCCTAATTCCATTTTATTAATCTTGTCTGCAAACCAAATTCTGAATTCGACTTCTGACATCTCAGCCAGTTGTTTATGAATGGGATCTTCAATCACATCTGCCGTATCTTTTCTTGGGGGGGTTGATCTATTCTGGTTATTCATGTTACCAGAGTTTTTCCGCTGATTCCGCCCCATGGTTTACTCCCTTTGGTTTTTCCCCTGGGGTTTTATCGAGGGCCCGTACAGTGTTGTGGCCTGAGAAACTGGGGCCCTGTCTGGTGTGGTGGAGCAAAGTGGTTCTGTCTTGTTTTCAGCTGGTTTCTGTTTGATCCTATTGCAACTTCTACTCTGGCTTGAAGTCTCAGCTGTGTGGAAAAATCAGCAATTAAGTCACCCCGCCTGCCCACCTCTGGCCCCAGTTGGAAAAGAAGAATCAAACCTTCCTACAATCGCACACCCAGGGCACCACCTGAAAAGTCTTCAGTCTATTAGCCCAGTTCAAAAGGTCCGAATCAACTGTCTCAATCGGCACTTGTCTCAGGTGGAAGGGTTCAAGAGGTCTCTGGGAACTGGATCACAGGGGCCTGGTGACTCCTCTGAGACAGCTCACCCCAGTGCAGCGTGGAGTCAGGAGGAGCCACCCCGGAAACAGAGCAGTCTGGGAAGGTTGACGTCTCCTTCCCCACTTTGCCCCTCCGTCGGACCCAGTCACTGGTATCTCTGCAGATGGCTAACCCAGTTGCCTGCAGTGAACAGACACTCCAGGGGTTTGCACCTGCCTGAATCGCGAGGAAGTCTGCCAGGCCCCCGCAGACTGCCGCTATCTAGCAGGAGGAGATGGGGCCTGACATCTTTGAGTGTTTGATGCAGGTGATGGGAAGGAGGTGTTCACTCAGGCTTAGCCCCGTCCCTGATGGATGCTGCTAACAGAACAGAACAGAACAGACAACTTTGTGAGGTTCTGTCTCTGTTCCTGTCGTCGCCTACAGGAGACGGGCTGTTTTGAGTTCAAACGTCTTTGCTGCTGGAGAATTGCGTCTGAACACCTCTCTGGGTCGGCCCCGCCCTGGAGGCTTCTGGGTTTGTGAGCCGTGTCACCGGTGGCCTCCTCTGGTTGCCCAGGGAGACAGGGGGTGTGGCCTCAGAATATCCAGAAGTGAGCGTTCTGCCGTTAAAGAAAAAACAGCTGTTGATCTACCTCCAGGGAACTGCTGCTCTGGTGTGGGCACTCGGGCGACCCTTTTCTCCTCTGTCCCGCGCCCCAGAGTCAGCACTGAGCGGCCGCAGTTTGTGCTGGGTCCACACCCCTTAAGAGATCCCCCAAGAATCAGAACTCTTGGGGGATGGGCCCCCAGACCCGGATTGGGAGTGGGGCGGGGGGAAGCTAGAGTTTCATTCAGTTTCACGCAATACTACGGTCCGGGGAGGGCTCCTGCACTGCACCGCAGGGAAGTGCCGCCAAGGCTTGATTTCCCCTCAGCGGAGTGCCCTCTCCTCGCTCACGTGTCCCAGAGTCAGCGCTGACCTGACGCAGCTCAGGCACTGTGCACTCCCCTCGAGAAATCACCCAAGGAGCCGAACTCCGGGGGGATAGGCCCTCAGACCCCGAGTGAGAGTAGGGGTTCTCAGCTCTCAGCGGGGAGGCCAGAGTCTGATTCAGTCTTGGGCCCGTATGCCTGGGGAGGGTTGGTGCACTGCACCGCAGGGAAGTGCGCGAGGCATGACTCCCCCTCAGCCCGGTGCCCTCTCCTCAGTCGCGCGCCTCAGAGTCAATGCTGACCAGTCGCAACTCGAGGACTGTCCACTCCCCTTGAGAAATCACCCAAGGATTCGAACTCCTGGGGGATAGGCCCTCAGACCCCGAGTGAGAGTAGGGGCTCTCAGCTCTCAGCGGGGAGGCCAGAGTCTTATTCAGTCTTGTGCCCGGGGAGGGTTGGTGCACTGCACCGCAGGGAAGTGCCGCGAGGCGTGACTCCCCCTCAGCCCGGTGCCCTCTCCTCACTTGGCGCGCCTCAGAGTCAATGCTGACCAGTCGCAACTCGGGGACTGTCCACTCCCCTTGAGAAATCACCCAAGGATCCGAAGTCCTGGGGGACAGGCCTCCAGACCTCAGTGGGCGGGAGGGGAGCGCCGGGGATTCAGGGTTGCCGGCAAAGGATTCCCAAAGTTTTATTCAGCCCTATGTCCGGCAGGAGAACGCCACGGCACCCCAGTAGGGGAGGTAGGTCCAGTTTTTAGAAGGTCTCTCCCGTGGAGTGTAGTGGGAGGGCCTTTAATTTATGCCCGCTTGTTAAATTGTGGGGCTCCAGAGCCGGTCTCATGGGGGAGGGGGACTCCCGTCCGCTTGGTGGTGGATTTTGTACCTTTTGTTTGTGTCCTTGTGATCACAACTTGCCTCAGCGGTGTTGATGTGCGTTCTTCAGCCTTCTCTCTTGGTGAGGCTCAAGTCCACCAGGATACTTACTAAATTCCTGTCCCTTAACTCTCCTTCTGGACGGGAGCCTTTGTTGAAAGCTGGCTTCAGTCCGCCATCTTGTCTCCCCTCCCATATTGATATTTTTGGGTGTTCGAATAAACAGATATTTTTGTTGCTTTAGGTAAAACCCCTTGAAGGGCAGCAAAGTAGAGGATTCACTATGAAGCTATTAAAATTATTTTATGTTAGCCTGCCTCTAAAAAAAACAAATCAAACTGATTTACATTCCGTCAGTTCAGAACCATAAACTGTCAGGTTCTCTTCCCATAGGCATTTCTTTTCAAGGAAAATAGCAAAATTGTCTAAATTTTAGATTGCATTTGACATGTTATTTTGGACTGAGGTGCCTATAAAGTAAAAAGACAGAGCATGTGGACTAGGGAGTCCTATGGCTGGAGAGGCGTGTTGCATATGGACGTACTGTGGCTCCCCGACGGGAGTCTTGTGAGTCCATGGCCCTGTGTGGGTAGGTCTCCTGTCCCTGTGTGCACACTCTCCTGATGAAGAATGTGAGGTTTTCCCATGCTGGTTTACATCTGAAAATTAATCTTAACATGAATTCTTTGAACTTGAAAGCATCTTCTCTAACCAATGTTATTGAACAATGTGTTTCTAAATCTAGTTTTCAACCTAGCGTATATGTCTGAAAACCCTGAGAGTTTCCTGCCACTCCAATTGCTTGATAATGTTACACAGTATCTGGTTTGTCCCTGTGACTGCTTCCCCACCTCTCCTCCTGTCACACCCTGTCCTCGGAGGGCCCACGCCTGCAAGATGGTTTGATGATCTTCACCCATCAACTCTCGCTCTTTACAGCCATTGGTTTTTATAATTCTTTGTCATGAACTGACTCCTTATCCAAATCTGTCCCCTCATGTCATGAACTGACTCCTTATCCAATCTGTCCCCTCATCTGATGGCCAGGTAGGGAAAGCCCATAAATTCTATCAGAAAAATTGGTCCAGATAAATTAGTTTTGTTCAGCACTGGTAGTATCAGAAATTATGAAATTATTTAATCTGGAGTTCCCAAAGGAAAGTGATTATATTTAACTGGATGCCAAGAGCTTTCTATGATGTGTCTTCTAACTACTGATTCGTTTTCTTGGATTGAGAGATTTAACATCATTAGTTTACTATAGTCCTGACTTTCAGAGAAGAAATTTTGTTACACGCAAAGCTTCTAGTCGCTTTTATCACTTACAAAAATTCAGTCGCACAGGAAATAAACATGAATATGGTTTTCTGATTGTAGATAATATGAGAGGGATAAATTCCACTCTATGTACCACACATGAAAAAGATGTCTTTCTTCTGATCTTACTCTTGCTGCATGATAAGTTACACACACTCGTACACAGATAGACACACATGAACACCTTTAAAGTAGATTGGTTTAATTTTTTTTCTTTAATTCTTATATGAGAAATGTTTTGTGACTTTTCTGAATGAACATCCAAACCTTATAGGCCTCCACTAAAGGAAGGGACTTCATATTCACTCATCTTCTATTTGCCAATATCTTCTTAGTGACCTCTTTGCTTCCGTTGCCTATGGCCCCGTCATTGAAAAGAGTTTATACTTGTTTACATAGAAACAGTTTTGGGGTACATAAACAAGAGCTTATTCTCAGAGAATATGTGCAAACGATCTATCAAAAAGTATTACTATCCAGGAGGGTGTTATGAATGTTTAAGACTTTCCACTATCCCGTGTTCATTCTTTTTTACTTTGTTCCATCAGTTTCCTCATGACAATTAGCAATAAATTCTAGGAAGACAGAGAAGTTATGTTCCTGGACTATAATCAGGAAAGTCAGGCTTGGAACACAGTGTCACAGTGAGACAAGGAAGAGCTCTGATGGAGACTTTGGTAGGAATAGTTTTAAAAGGTAAAGGAGGGCTGCCCCTGTGGCTCAAAGGGATAGGGTGCCGGCCCTATTTGCTGGAGGTGGCCGGTTCAAATCCAGCCCTGGTAAAGGAGGACGGATTGGGTTCCTGAGCCTTGCTGAGTGGAATGAGAGGTAAGAAGTAGGAATGAGTACTAGAGGCTCTGAGTTGCCCTCAGTTTGTTACTTCATAACAAAAAATAAGATACCATATTTTTTCTGTGCATCAGTGAGACCTATAAGCAGCAACCAGAGTATTATCATCTATAAATGGAATATAACAAATCAAGAGTCTCCATGCTAATGAGAACTAAATGCCCAGACAGGTAGAAGTGTCCATTTGTGGGTGGCAGGTTTCAGCAGACTCTAGAGCAAAATTTGGACAGAAAAGGCTGAGGAAGACAGCACCATTACAAACAAGTTTATCTTCAAAAGTGAGGAAGGCAGCACCATTACAAACAAGTCTATCGTCTTAGGATACAAGGAAGGTCATTATTGACAGGTTGAGAGGCACAAACGATAAAATAGGGGTGACCTATTTTATCAACCTTCTTGATTCCCTTCTCATAGACAGGGCGATGGTGCAATTAATCTGTGAGGGTTACCAGAGAGAACTAAAGTAGTGCTAGGTGGAATTGAAACTGAATTTTCGACGTTTTAACATTTTCACACAAAGTGATATTTCTTCATTGTAAAATCTTAAAAGTTTGCCTAGGAGCTAATAATCCATGTAAACTTGCAATTATGGAAGCATAATTTATCTTGATGACCATGTGTGTCATTTCTTCAGACTTAATAGATGTTGCTTCTCATCACATTTATAAACCTGGAATTCCTGACGGATATTTCTCCACTATGAAGAGAACTGTCCACGCTGGTTCCCCTGCCTCTATCAGCCTGAGGGACAGACCCTCTTCTATATTTTTCCTCACTACTTTCATGACATCTGATTTATAGAGCTTTTTCCTGATAGATATTTAATTTATTTTTTATTAATTTTTAATTAAAAATCATAAATATACATTTATGGGTACAATGTGATGATTTGATATACAATTAGGAATGCTTAAATCAAATTGATTAACATAACCATCACTTCACTTACTTATCTTTTATCGTAAGACATTTAAAATTTACTCTTAGTTATTTTGAAATATACCTTTGCATTGTGTACATTAAGTGAGATTCCCACCAACCACCCTCTCTTCTTTACTTCCCCTCTCCCTCTGTACCCCTCCATGTTCCTAGACTACTGATCCTTCAATTCCATTACTAGGTATCTACCCAAAAGAACAAAAATCATTTTGCAAAAAAGATATTTGCAATAGAATGTTTATTGCAGTTCAATTCATAATTGCCAAGTCATGGAAGCCAGCCCAAATACCCATCAACCCATGAATGAATTAACAAATTGTGGTATATGTATACCATGGAATACTATTCAGCCATAAAAAGATAAAGATTTTACATCTTTTATGTTTACCAGGATGGAGTTGGAACACATTCTTTTTAGTAAAGTATATCAAGAATGGAAAATTAAGTATCCAATGTACTCAATACAATTATGAAACCAATAATAAATACTTATACACTCACGTGAATGATATAGAACTTCTTTTTTTTTTTTTTTTTTGTAGAGACAGAGTCGTACTGTACCGCCCTCGGTAGAGTGCCGTGGCGTCACATGGCTCACAGCAACCTTTATTTATTTATTTATTTTTTTGGTTTTTGGCCGGGGCTGGGTTTGAACCCGCCACCTCTGGCATATGGGACCGGCGCCCTACCCCTTGAGCCACAGGCACCGCCCAGATATAGAACTTCTTAATGCTGTCTGACCACTTTCTAAAGTGTATTCTATGAAGCTATGATATTAATAAGTGCTATGTGGATAAAAATCTCATCAAATAAGCCTGAGGCTTTTTAAGATGCATGTTTAATGTTTCCTGTGTTGTGTTTTTTTCAGAGACTTTAGTTTGCCATTGCTGTAGTCAGTCCCTAAGGTAGGATATTGGCCATTTCCAATTCTCATTCTCTGGCCATGGGCCACTCTTATGGGGGGTGTGGCATCTGAGACGCTGGTATTTTGGTATTTTCTAGAGCACATGTTATGAGATATTCCATTTTGAAGCCCTGATCATCTTCTATTTCCCTTACTAGTTTATGTAAGTTATTTTGAGGATTGGGTTTATGGCTTGTTCATTTTTGTTTTCCACAAAATGAGTACAAGTACCAAATTATAGGAAGACAGTATCTGTTGATTGAATTATTGAAGAATAAGTTATTTGATGTGAAAAATGCTTCATGAAAGAATCTGCAGAGACCAAAAATATTGACAGCCTAATATGAAAGTTACATATTTATTTATATATATAGTATTGTTACCTTCATTTTACTTTCTTTCATTTAAGGATTCATTGAATATTACCTAAGGCCTTCACATGTTCCATGTACCTTGATCAACTCTGACCTTTAAAGCTAAATAAGACAGTTTTTGAGGAATGGCTGTGAGAGAGAGAGTTTATTACATTTTCAAAGGGATAATATTTTGACAAAAGTTACTACTTCATTATTTGTTTAGACATCTTAATTTTTTTTTTCAGTTTTTAAAACTGGGTCTCTCAATCTCATATATTTCATGAGAAATGAGAAAATTTTAAGTGTATCAATTCTGTTGAACATGACTATGACAGTTCATCTTTCTGAAAAGTCAATTAAGATAAAGGCGGAAATTTTTCTGTACTTATTGATCTGGAACATACTGCTGATTCCACAGAAAGGAAGCGTCTCTGCTTCAAACCCTATGACTTTGTTATAGAATGAATTATACATTCATTTAAACTCCTATCCTCAATTATTGATAGACTCCAGGTAGATGGAAAAAGTCTTCAATTTGAGGATAGCTTTGTCCCAATTTGTTATGTTTTAAATAGATGTCCAAGTAAATTGGTTATACTTTAGATGATTTGGACCCATACCCTCTGCCAATGCAAATTGGAAGAAAACAAATTTGCTTCATAATGATATTATTTATGTGCTTATTCAATACATATGTATTGATGGATTGATATTATCAGATATCACCGTAAGTTAAAAAGATGTAACTTTCAAGGATATCACCTTCTGTTGGGAGATACCAACCAGTAAAATGAAGGGAAAATACTTCATAAAGCAAAACACTGAACAAGGTATGGGCTGACTGTGTTGGAAGTGGTACAAAGGAGGAGTAGTGAAGGCTTTGTAAGGAAGAGGAGAGACTTCACAGAGTAGTTAAAATTTAGTTTTTAAACAAAAATAGAAATTTTCCTGAAAAAGGAAGAATGGCAGGACATTTCAAATGGAGGCACTAGCAGGTGAACAGAAGGTGAGCTGCATGACAGGGGAAGCCATACTGTGAGACCAAAGAGACATGTCAAAAGCCGACTGTGGAGACCTTTATGTAGCATGATCATACATTTTGAGACAGTCAAAATAAAAACTTTGGACAAAGTCATAGGGTTTGGACACTGTAATATCATATTTATATTCAGAAATATCTGATGGGTGGTAGTAACCAAACTGTTACCACAGGGAGAGATGGCAGAGATCTGTGTCAAGGCAATAAAAATGAAAAAGGAGAAAAGACATTTTTAAGATAGGACTTGATGGCTGGTTGAGTGTGATTGTTGTGGAAGAGATATGAGTGAAAATAATTAAGGATTTCTACTTTGGGCAAAGGTGACAATATTAACCCACATTATGGATGAAGAAATGATATGGAGTGACAGAAATTATTTTTTCTTTCTGTCTTCATTCATTGGTGTTGGAGATAGTGGAATGAATAAGTTTGGTGTTGGCCAATTACAGTGTGTGAGATAACCTAGAATGTTCATATAGAAAAAGATCAGAGCAACCAAGGGAGGAAAACTGATGGATAGAATTTAAGCTGTGTGCAAAGGAGTAGGAATTCATGAAAGAGACAAACCATGAATATTGGCAGAGGTGGGAAAAAGGAGATAGAATAGTTTTCTAGAAGCCAAGAAAGGGTAAGTTTTCAAGATAAAGGAACATATTGCTAGCAGTTGAATAGAATGAAGTGTGAAAATGGGCCATTGTAGTTTTTAGTCAAGGGATCATTGGGGATATTTGTGGGGCAGTTTTGCCAAACTAGAGGGAGTGAAAGATGAAATGGGCTGAGAAACAGATGGAAATGAGAAAGTATAAACAGTGAAATACCCTACTCCCTCAGGAGGAATTCTCATAAATGAAAGATGAAAGATAAGGAAGAGAATTGAGGTAGATACTCAAGCAGGGGGAGAATTTTATTGTTTTCTTATACAGAAGAAATTGAGTTTGTTTCTAGGCAGAGCAAAAGAACCACGAGAGAATTTGGAAGCAAATCAATCTGTTGGCTTATCATAGAAAGAACAGCTCAGTATCTCCTAAAAATTGCTTTTCACAGCTGACTTCCAGTATTTAAATGGAAAATAATACAAAACCTATTCCGTAGGTCAATATTTTCAGCAGTGTGAATAGATATCCTACTGGGCTCAGATTTGGAACACTAAATGATCGTTCTCTAGGCAGAAAATAAAAGCCCATTTATTGGTTTGGACTAGACGGTGAAGATCAAAGGAGACTGGAGACTGAGGTGGGACTTGGCCTGTGTTGGAGGGACAAATAACTTCAGTGTGGGGAGAGGAAGGGTGCAGGGAGTAGAACACAAGCCGCACTGAAAAAAATAAATCAGTTTCCTCATATAAACATTTTATAACAGAATGCCAACTCTTACATGATAGAGATCTAAACCATACAAATATCTTTCAATCAATGGCATAGGATATCTGCCCTTTGCCCTTTGACTACATAGTTGAATCTTCAGTTCCTGCTACTTACAGCTTGTTGAAAGTGGGTTTGAAACAACAGATATGTGTGAAAGACTGCTTTCAAATAGGTTCTCAACTGATGGTGAGTTTTTTCCTCCCACCCAACCCCCCAGGGGAAATCTGGCAATTTCTGGAGACATTTTGGTTGTCACAACTTGAATAGGGAGCTGCTACTGGTATCTGGCTGCTAGAAGCCAGAGATACTGCTAAATATGTATAGGACACCCTCATTCTTCCAACAAGGAATTATTAGGCCCAAGGGGTCAATAGTGCAGACATTGTTCATAGCTACCATTCTTTAGGTTCTCCAAGTTTGATCCTTGGATCAGATTATGATAAGCACTTACTATACAGTAGCTTAGCCATTAATACTGTTTTTCTTTTTTGAGATAGCATCTCACTCTGTTACCCCGCATAGAGTGCTGTGGCATCATTATCGCTCACAGCAATCTCGAACTCGTGGACTAAAGCAATCCTCTTGCCTCAGTTTTTCTATTTTTAGTAGAGACGGGGTCTCCCTTTTGCTCAGGCTGATATCATACTCCTGAGCTCAAGCAATCTATCCACCTTGGCCTCCCAGAGTGCTAGGATTATAGATGTGAGCCATTGCACCAGCCTAGCCATTAATATTTTTTAAAAATTAATAGATTATTTATTTGAGACATTTTAGCATTATAGAAAAATTACATAAAAAGTACAACAACTTCTCATATACCTCCATTTTCCCCTCTTGCAGTAGGGTGATCCATTTGTTATGACTGGTGAAACAGTATTGATGCACTATTATTATTATTATTATTATTATTATTATTATTGTTATTACTACTTTTGTTAAGCCTGCCTGGGCTGGATTCAAACCCACCACTCCTGGTGCACAGGGCCAGCCAGCACTCTAACCACTGTAATCAGGTGCCCAGCCATTGATACATGATTATTATCTAAAGTCCATAGTTTACATTAGAGTTCACTCTGTGTACATTCTGTGGGTCTTGACAAATGTATAATGACATATAATACCATTATAATATCATGAAGAATAGTTTCAGGGGCCTAAAACTTCCCTGTACTACACTTGCTCGTTCTTTCTTCCTTCCCTGTGAACCCTGATCTTTTTATTCTCTCCATAGTTTTGCCTTTTCCAGAATGTCACAGAGTTAGAATCATATACTATGTAGCCCTTTTAGGGGCTTCTTTCACTTTGTCTATGCATTTAGGGGTCCTCGGTGTCTTTTTGTGGCTTCTTAGCTCATTTCTTTTTTTTGATGAATAAACATTCCATTATATGGATGTACTAATGTTTGTTTATTCATTCACATAAATGTATTGAAGGACATTTTGGTTGCTTCTAAGTCTTGGCGATTATGAATAAAGCTGTTATAAAAATTTGTGGGCATGTTTTTGTGCAGCTGTTCTCACCTCATTTGAGTGAATACCAAGGAGTAGGGTTGCTGGATCATATGATGAGTATATTTTGTTTTGTAAGATGTCAACCTGTTTTCCAAAGTGGCTGTGTCATTTTGCACTGCACTCTCACTAGCGATGAATGAAAATTCCAGTTGCTGCACATATCCATAAGCAGTAGGTGATGTCACTGTTTGGAATTTTAGCCATTTTAAGAGATATGTAGTGGAATCTCATTGTTTTAATTTGTGTTTTGTATAATGTTGGACATCTATTCATTACTCATTTGTCACCTGCATATCTTCTTTGGTGAGGTATCTATGCAAGTCTTTTACCCATTTGAAAAATTGTGTTCATTTTCTTGCCCTTTAGTTATAAGAGTTCCGTGTATATTTTAATGCTAGTCTTGTATCAGAAATGTGTTTTGAAAATGTTTTCTTTCAATATGTGGCTTGTGTTTTAATTCTCTTAACAGTATCTTCGCTTAGTAAAGTCTCTCAGGAATGAGAAAAAAATATATCCAATGTACTTAGTACTACTGTGAAACCAATTTATAATCACTTATATTTGCGTATGAAAAATGAAACACAACTATAGCCTAGGATAAAGAAGGGAAGGGGAGGGAGGGGGAAGGGAGGGAGGTGCGTTAATGGAGGGAGGGTTAGTAGGGGGACCACACCCATGGAGCATATTGCAAGTACAAGTTGGATCTATCAGGTGTAGAACACAAATGTCTCAATGCTGTAATTGGGTAAATGAGATGAACACTATGTTGATTAGTAGGATGTAAGCACTCCAATTTGTACAAATGTTCAACACCTTGAATCCCATAATGGCATAAATGTATTCATGATCTATGTACAAATGACTTAATAAAAAAAAAAGAAAAAGGAAAAAAAATCCAGTGTCTTTGACAAAGTAGAAGCCTTCAATTTTAATAAATTCATGCATATTTTTTTCATGGATCATGGCTTTGTATCTAGTAAATCATTGTCAAATCTGAGGTTTTTAATATAGTATATTTTATTGTCTTATCAAGTCAATATATAAAAGAAACATTTGAAATATGTTTCTACAACTTCTGCAGTTTGTTGAAAATACTGTCTTAATATTTTATTCAGTTTTAAAAATAAAAGATTACTTTACTTAACTATCCTATAAATTGATTCTGATGAAAAGTTGTTTCTCAGCTGTCCTTTAGGCCTTAGTTCATTTATTAATGTGATTTAGGTGATTTAATCCATTACTAAGAAATTCTAAACCTATGACTTTTTGCTTTATTCCTCAGTGGCAGTAATTGCCTTGTTCTTATTTCCATATATAACTCTTTCATCCTTTCCTTGGATGAACTTCTGACTTCTTCTTATTATTATTGTTTTACTGCAGCCATTCTGCAAGAAATTTCTTTAGGTTGTTTTACTCATTTTTGGAAAAATAATAGCATAAGGAATGCATATTCCTTACGCATAGTACATAAATACAACACTATCAATAGCATTGAATCCCTAAATATGAAACTTACCATTTCTCTCTACCTATAGGGTAGTCTGGAATGACTCTATAAATCTCTTTGTTTGAACCAGAGTTCCCAATTTAAAAAAGAAAACATGATAAAATAACACATTTTTAAAGCTGTTTAGCTCTTTTTTTTTTTTTTTTTTTTAAATCATAGCTGTGTACATTAATGCAATCATGGGGTACAATGTGCTGGTTTTATATACAATCTGAAATATTTTCATCAAACTGGCTAACATAGCCTTCACGGCACCCTCTGAGTTATTATGTTAAGACATTTATATTCTACATTTAGTAAATGTCACATGTACGCTTGTAAGATGCACCGTAGGTGTGGCTCTATTTTCACCAATGGCTTATTGCAATTTTTGGACTGGAGGCCCAGGTCATATTTGCTCATCAGAATATATGGTAGATGGTAATGCTGTGATGGCTCTGAAGCTGTGTAAACCCTCCCTGTAAAGAGATTTGTTTGAGGACACTCTAGAGGAAACAATCTGCAGGATTTATATGTCATAGACCAGAAAGAGAAAGTTTTCTTGGAGATCTTCAAAAAAATACCTGGGTTTGGTAAATGTTTAGATATACCATGGATACACATGCACATACGTAGTGTCCCAAGGTCCCCATACGTAGGAAAAATTAACAAACTCATATTATATTGTATATTGTACATTTTTAATAATTTTGTATTTATTTATCAACAGGTAGAGAAATGTTTTGTAAAATTTCGTAATGAATATTTTGTAAATAAAGGTACATTTAATTACATTTTCCCAGTTTCCCCAGGTACCTGTGTTGGCAACCTTTGGGATACCCAGCATCTATACACACCTCTGGTGTTCCTGTTCTGACATCTCATAATGGGGAAGATAGTGACAGACAGAATATTAAAGAGGGAATTTTGATCAATATCCTATATTCTACAATAGGGCTAAGTAACCATGTAGGAGGGCTCCTGTACACGGGAGCTTTAGGATGTCGCAGGAAGCTTGAGATGAATCTGTGGAAATATTAATCCCTGTACATGTTTAATAATCTACTGAGGACATAGATAATTAAATTGTGAAAACTACTATCATGTAAAGAAAAAGAAGAAATGCTGAAAACCATAACGGGAGAAAGTTTGTGATATTTCACAACAAGGCACTGAAAAGGCAGGGTAAGGGCTTTAGGTTAAAGGCAAGAAAAAATTTCCTGACAGTGAAAGCTATTAACATTTTATGGGCATGGGGGGAATTTGTTAAAGCATCTTGGCTGAAAAGTCCTCTAAAATGAGGGAGATGGTCACATGTTGGAAAGGGTAAGTGTGGCCGTGCCTACAGGCCAGGGGATGGATTGCATGACCCCTTGAGAGCCCTGCAGGGCCAGGAGTCTCTAATTCTATTGGAGAATTTAAAAGTGGAAGATTCATCTTGTGTATTAGAAGTTACATTAAAAATGTTAAACTGTCACAAAGTGATAATCAGTGAAATATTTCATGCTCTGTGAGGCAAGAGCAACCTTGAGGCTTTGTGAACCTGCGGCTGTGGAATGATCGCTTACTCAAGAGTCTGATGCACAGCTCTGGGGTCTCAGACTAGTTAGAGAGATAATAGTTTCTGCCTTGGAAGCTGAAAATTTGACATTCAAATGGCAATTTGCTATTTGTGCTGTGCTGGGTCATTCATCAACATCAATGGCATTGATGTTTCTGCATAATAGGCTGGTGTGATACAGCGTCACTGTCTTCCACGAGAATGTTTTGTTTGGATCATAGTTCATGAGTTCCACACTATATTTTTGATCTGGAGGCTAACTTGGTGATGTTCTGTACATGTGGGTTTCAGTACTGGACAGTGTGACAATTTAAATGACAAAAACTGTTTACAGTGCTTTCATCTTACTGTCACTGCACCATGGGATATAGGCAGCAATGAATAGGCAGGGATTGTCAACGGGGAGCAAGGCAGGAAAGGCCTGTTGGGTGTATCTTGAAGAACAAGCAGGGCTGGCAGGTGGCAGCCATGACAGGCCCTTGTAAGGAGGTTTATTCTGGGAATAATAATTTTAGCTTGCAGTGTTGGCAGTTAAGCCCATATAGGTAAAGGGACTGGTGGAATGCTCAACAGATAGTGGGTGCTTAATAAAAAGCACCATTGCTTCTGCTGTTTATTGCTACGTGACCTTGGGATGAACTGTGTGGACTGTCCATTGGAAGACTGGACTCACTGAGTGCCAGAGTTATCACTTCTGATTATGCTGTGTGGTAGCAAATCAATCCTACACTTGAGGCTTGACGAATCTGGTAGAAAAGATTCTGTCCTGTGAGACCACAGAACGGGCATCTGTGTTATCGCCACTTAGAAAAAGCACAGGACATGTACATTCAAGTCCCCTCCCAGTCTCTTAAGGCTTTTCACAACAGTTTCTGTTACAAGAATTTTTTCACAACAACAACAAAAAAAAGAGTAACACGCTTGAGAAACATGTAAAAGTTACAGGGAAATAATAGAGTCATCCCCCATCAACCAAAAATTATCCCTCACCATTTTGGGTCATGCATCCTCACTGCTTTTTCAGATCCTAAACATCATATATATTTCAGAAAGTTCCATATTCTATATGCCTTTTCAACTTCTAATGGATCATTAATATTTTCCATGTTAATAATATTTTATAGTTTTTAATAATTGCACACTATCCCATTGTATGCTTATGCATAGTTGGACATCAGTATTATCTAATTGTTCACAATTTTTCCTTGTATATGTATATTTTTTGCAAATCTCCTGTCAATACTGTAGGATACAGAATTCTTTCTGAAGTGAAATTCTGTTGAATTATGTGCCTATTGCCACTAGTAAACTAATTTCACTCTCTTTGCTCACATGTACACACTTACACTGAAGAAAATTACACAGGATAAAGGTAAGAGTGTAGAAAAGCTCTGTAAGCAGGACGCTGCTTGTTGGATGGCCCCTGAAATTCATTCCAGGGGTGTGAGGCTCCCTCAGACCACGTCGCACTGCAGAAACCAGAACGTGTCACACTGTCACAACTTGACGAATATGACATCTTAAACCCTAAACATGTAGATTCATTACAGCAGTTTTTCATTATTGTGCTTCAGCTGAAATAGACTGAATGTCAGACTTTGCCTGTTAAGAAACAACAAACTCAGCAGTTGTGAATAGGATCAGGCCATCCTCTGTGGTTGCCTTGTGCAGGGCCTTGGTGTGTGTCACACTTTATGGGGGCAAGACATGATTGCAAGAGGGACTTTACCTAACAATTGCAATCAGTGTAACCTGGCTTATTGTACCCTCAATGAATCACCAACAATAAAAAAAAAAAAAAGAATCCAAAGTTTTCCTTATGACAACTGGATCCCCGGAGTCTGTGTCATGTTCTTCAGAACTTTCTCTATTAGTTTCTTATTGCCACTATCACAAATTACCTCAGATTCAGTGGCTAATAAACAACCCAAATTTATTCTCTCATAGTTTTGGAGGTCAGAAGACTTAGATGCACCTCTCTGGGTGAAAGTCACAGTGCCAGCCTGGCTGGGTCCTTCTGGAGGCACTGGGTCTTTGCCCGCTTCTACAGGTGGCCTGAATTCTTGGTCATAGTCTTTTCTTCACCCTGAAAGCCAGCAGCGTGGCATTGTCACATGTCCTTTCTCACTGTGACACTCCTCTTTCCTTATTACACTGGGCCTACCAACATACTCCTGGGTAAATGCAAGATCCTTCCTTTCGTCACATCTGCCCATTTCCTTTGTCTTGAGACATAGTCTTACTCTGTTTCCCTGGGTGGAGTGCCGTGGCGTCATCATAGTTCACAGCGACTTTGAACTCTTAGGCTCAAGAGTTCCTCTTGCCTCATTCTCCCAAATAACTGGGACTTCAGGTCCCCACCACAATGCCTGGCTAGTTTTTCTATTTTTAGTAGAGATGGGGTCTCTCCATTCTCAGGCTGTCCTTGAACTCATCTGCCCAGTTCTTAACATTTTCTCAGGTTCTGAGGATTTGGCCCTGGATGTCTTCGAGGGGCCAGTACTCTGACTGCCACATCTTTCCTCCTTGGTGCCCCTTTTGTGACACCATGCTGAGATGGACATTTAAATCTTTCCTGCATGGTGAGAACCTCTTAGGTTAGCAAGTAAGTAGATAGTAAGTCATAAAAGCACAGTACCAACTGAGAAGTTTTTACCCTTTACTTCTCAGCTAAAACAGAACATGTTCTCATAGCTCTCCTGTCCTGCTTGAAGGAAGGTGCTTCCTGTCTTGATCTGTAGCATGTCCTCTGACTGCAGGCCCAAGTGCTCATATTTTTCTATGAAAATGAACTTCCAGCCCATCTGAACATAGCAACTGCCAATTGCATTAAAATTTTATCATCTGTGTTCTAAGATGCTGCTTCTTTTCAATCTCTGTTACTATTTTGTGACACTCCAACTATATTATTGAACTGGTTTCTTCTTTTTTTAATCTGAAATTGTCTCTAAAATCTCCTTCTTAGTAAAGTATCTCAAGAATGGAAGAAAAAGTATCCAATGTACTCAGCCCTACTATGAAACTAATTTATGGCTTTCATATGAAAGCTATAACGCAGTTATAACCTAAGAATAGGGGGAAGGGGGAGAGGGAGGGGAGAAAGTGGAAAGGATGGGCGGAGGGAGGGTGATTGGTGGGATTACACCTACGGTGCATCTTACAAGGGTACATGTGAAACTTAGTAAATGTAGAATATAAATGTCTTAACACAATAACTAAGAAAATGCCAGGAAGGCTATGTCAACCAGTGTGATGAAAATGCGTCAAACGGTCTATAAAACCAGTGTATGGTGCCCCATGATCACATTAATGTACACAGCTATGATTTAATTAAAAAAAAAATATCCTAACATACCCCAAATGACTATTGTTTTCTATATTGTTGAGGAGGTGGCTAGTCTGAGGTTTATTCACGGGTTTAGAGATGGTTTTGGTGTAGCATTTCCATGAAGTCTGCTGAATGATACGGTGTCTGCTCCTGGCCGAGCCCCTGCTCCATGCCAGGCAGTTTGCGTGGTTGCTACGTGATGGAATTCTTTCAGTCTCACAGCCAGAGTGATATCATTAGACTCATTTCACAGACCAGTAAACTGAGGCTCAGGGAGATTAAAATAAACTTGTTGAAGGTCAGGTTTACTGCATCAGGAGTGGTCTCCCTGTGATTCTAACTAAAGTCCACGCTCTTTTCACTAAACCGAAGCTCTTCCTCAGTCTGCATACACGTTTGTGCCCTCCAAATCCTCATTTTCGTTCTAGGTCCTACTGCATTTTGGCTCTTTGATCTCAGGTCAGCGTATTGTCTGTTCATTTTTCTTTTTCTTTCTTTCTTTTTTTTTTTTTTTTGAGACAGTCTTTCTCTGTTGCCCAAGCTAGAGTGCCATGGTGTCGTCCTACCCCACAGCAACCTCAAACTCTTGGACTCCATAAACAATGCTCTTCCCTCAGCCTTCCAAGTAGATAGGACTACAGGTGCCTGCCATAATGCCTGGCTAGTTTTTCTATGTTTTCTAGTAGAGATGGGGTTTTGTTCTTGGTCAGGCTCGTCTTGAACTCCTGAGCTCAAGCAATCCACCTGCCTGGGCTTCCAGGTCTTTTTGTTTGTTTCCTTGTTTTTCATTGTCTTTTAAATTATTATACCTATTTTACCTTATTAGATTGCAGTGGAATCACCATAGCTCACAGCAACCTCAAACTCTGGGGCTTAAGAGATCCTCCTGCCTCGGCCTCTCAAATAGCTGGGACTACAGGCACCCTCCACAACACCCTGCTACTTTTTCTATTTTTAGTAAAGAAGGGGTCTTGCTCTTGCTCAGGCTGGTCTTAAACTCCTGAACTCGAGCAATCCACCCTCCTCAGCCTCCCAGAGTGCCAGGATTATAGGCGTAAGCCACCGTGCTTGGCCTGTCTGTCCACCTTTCCTTCTGTATTACACTGTATGTCTATCATGGTCGGGAACTATATTTCTTTGCACACACTTCCCTGGATACTGTGCTGGAAAGATCACGTACTCTGTAAACACTTAGTGATTAATAAAACTGCAGCTTCCCATAAAACTTCAATCCTCCATGAACCAGGCATTTGCTTGCCCTTGGGTATACTCTGGAGCTATTTCAGCATACATTAAAACTTCCAGGACACATTGATGCCAGCCCACCCTTCCCTTTATGCACTGGCTCTGCAGCCAAACTTCATGGAATAAAACCCATTTGACTCAACCTTCTCTTGGCTGTTGTGAGAGAACAGATGTAGAAAAGCATTGTAAACTGTCAAGCACTCTGGAAACGTTAGCACTGATGACAGTAGCAAATTATTATTGCAAAGGCAGGCTTGGGAGAATTAATTTTCTAAGTAAACTCAACAACACAGAATTGCAGAAGGATTGCATTCAAGAGAAGAGAATGTTGGATTAGTCTCCTGCTTCTCATGGGGTTTAAGGCAAGACATTTAATCTCTTTGATTTCAGAGTGTTCATTTGTAAAACAGATGTTCCCTCCTTATTGTTCTCACAGGAATTTAAAATAAGAATACCTGAAACTATATATGTGCATGTTAGTAGGAAAGTGTTATAAATTTCAAAGTAGTATTGTTGTTATTATTAAACTGATACCCTACACTGATACAGCATCAGGAAAACGTTAAACTTGATCTTGTTTCTGGGAACAGTGCTATTAAATCTTTCCTGAATTCATAGTGAGTAGTTCAGGGAAGCTGATGGATAAGATGTAAAAGGATTGAACTGGACCCTCAGCCGCAGACCTCCATCAACTCTCTGAGGGTGTCTGCACCACAAATAGAGCTGTCATTAGCAGGGTCCCGCCATTAAATCTTTACAACGTGCAAATTTATAGCTCTGCCAGTGAGGCTGAGGCTTATCCACATACACCAACTGAATATGGAAGGGAAATAATTGGTGCTATTGTGAGTAGTTGGTAGAAAATTTGAACTTGGCTAGCAACTGTTTCCTAGGGTGACTATCAAAGGCTTGTAGGCTTGGTCGTATCTGCCAGTTTACTACCAAATTGAAAACTGTAGCATAAAATATCTTATATGGATGTGCAGGGTCATTTCAGAGCTTGAGTCTGGGTTGGGTTTGAAAGTATTCTGACTCTGCATCAGATTTCATAGCTTTTTTGCAATTCTGAGCTTTGTGTTTGAGAAAGCTAATAAAATAATCCCAAGGTGTGCTCCCTGGTTTCTTTTGTGACTAGTTGCTATGCCTGTTTAACAGTTTTAGTAAAATACAAACAAGTAAACAAACATTCCTGGGTAGACAGCTTGTCAAGAAAAATTTGAAAGTTCTTTTGCTTATAAATGCATTGTACACTTGAATTTTGGGATCTTACTTTTGATTGTTTCTATTCTGAGATTAGCTAAACTCCCACTTGAGGTCTCCAAAAATGAGCAATTGGTATAGACTTTTGAGACTTTCTTCTTTAATTTTCAACTTACTTAAGTTTATTGGTGATAGCAGGAAAGATCAATTGGGTATGTGAGATTTCTTTTGTTATGAAAAGTGTAAGTGAGGGTTTGATCCAAGAGGCAGAACATCCATGAATGATAGAGAAAGGGGAGTTTGTCAAGGTTTTGGACATTGCCACTGTGTGAGCCAGTGAGGAAGGCTGGGGAAGGAAGGCTGTTGTATCTGCATCTGACATGGCTCAAAGTAGCTGTAGGTCTGCAGGCCTTGGGGGAGAGGGGTCCCATAGAGAAACAGAATATGAAGTGGAGGAGGGCAAGGACATGCTGAAAGCCCATGGGGAGAGTAAAGATATACTTGAACCTCAGTCATGCAGGTGACAAGTAGGAAAAGATAGTGCCCTTCCCTTATATAGGATTCTGAGAAGTTGGTGAGGAAATCTGGCGGGAGCTGGAGGAACTGCCCCTAGGATCAGGGTGAGCCATTAGATCATGACAAGGTGAGGGTCCCACATTGGCACCTCAAGTCCTCTGCTGCTTCACCTCTGCTTTGAAATCTCACATGTCTCCTGTGATGACCCTGAACTCAGGACCACACGTTTCCATGGAATTCTAGGAAATACAACTCTAGCTTCTGTAAGGTAACACAGTTCAGTCAGCACAGGAAATTTCTAGGACATTGCAGATGGCTGATTGAGTTCATCACACAGTCAGAGAGGGTTTACACGCTGGACACTGGATACTATATTAGGCCCTTTGGAAACAGCAGTGAATGAAGCAGGCAAGTCCCCCTGCCTCGTGGAGCCGACAGTCTTGAGAAGATAACAAATGAACCATAAGCAAAAAACACAACATAGTTTACAAATTTCAAGTTTACAAAGAGGACAAAAAGGGTGATGTGATACAGAATAACAGAGGGCTGATTCTGGAGAATGGGTTGGGAAGGGCACAGTCAAAACCTGGTGAACAGAAAGGGGTTCTTGCTGGAGACTGTCAGAAAAAAGGGTGTGTGGGCTTAAATTAGCATCATTGAAAATAGGAAGTCATGGAAAGGCCTGTGCTGTGTTTCAGACTAAGAAACAACTGCATTTGCTGTTAGATCGGGTGTGTGGAGAATAAGTGGAAAGAAAATTCTAAAACTATCCCGAAGTCTTTGGCCTGAGGGTTATTATGTGCTCACTCCAGAGGAGAACTAGTTTGGGGAAGTGGAATCAAAAATTAAGTTTGAACACAATAGTGTAAAGGTATTCAAGTGGAAATATGATATGTAGTTATATATAAATTCTGGAACTCAGAGAAGTCGGAGAAAAATGCGCAGAAGAAGTGAATTTGGGAATTAGCCTTAGATGGAATTGAAGGCTGTAATGAGGTAAATGAGATTTTTTTAGCAAGAGAAAGATAGAAAAACAAAGGATCTAGTATAGAGCTCTAAGTAACCCTACAATTTAGAGAGCAGGTAAACAAGGAGGGCCCAGTATTTTTTTAAAAGAGAGAAAATTAATGAAGTATAAAGAAAATAAGTTGAGCATGGTGTTATAAAAGCAAAAAAGGAATTTGTTTCAGCAGAGAGAGCATGTCAGTTACTACTGAGAGTGAGTTGGACGGGAGGTAAGTTTTCAAATATTTGACTCTAAGAACCCTTTACTCTCCTAGAAATTATGGAGAACACCAAGAAGCTTTAGTTTGTGTGAATTATATCCATCAATATTTATCACATGAGAAATTAAAACTGACAACAATTTAAAATGTGTATTTATTGATTGAAGAATAGCAAAAATTCATATCGACATGAGAACATACGTTTTAAAAAATAACTTTATTTCCCAACACAAAAGCTATTTAAAAACAGTGACATTGTGTCATTTGCAAACAAGACATTTGCAAATCTCTTTAATGTCTAGACTAGTTTTTTTCAAGTTTTTTTTATCTCACGACACACTTGAACCTATAGTTAAAGTTCTTCAAAACACTTACATTATGTTGATCCAAAAAAAAGAGTACAAAAAAAGAAACAAAATACTTACTGTGTTTTGAATTTCTTTAGAAAATAATTTAATTAATGACTTTTAAGATATTTTATTTTAATTTATTTTATTTTATTTTTTGAGACAGTTTCACTTTCTCGCCCTCGGTAGAGTGCTATGGTGTCATAGCTCACAGCAACCTTGGGCTCCAGTGATTCTCTTGCCCCAGCCTCCCAAGTAGCTGGGACTTCAGGTGTCCTCCTCTATGCACAGCTATTTTAGAGACGGGGGTCTCGCTGTAGCTCAGGCTGGTCTCAAACCTGTAAGCTCAGGGAAATCCACCTACCTCAGCCTCCCAGAATGCTAGGATTACTGGTGAGAGTCACCGTGCCTGGCCTCCTTTAAAATATTTCAAAGCTCACCTCATTAATATCACCTATGATTTCATTATAAAAATAGACTTCACCTTAAGGACCCCACAGAAAAATTTTGGGTGCTGCTGGTTCATATTTTGAGACCGGCTAGTTAGTAACAGAAAAGTATTCCTAGGATTTGGCAACTTGTGGTCATTTGGTGACTATGATAAGTGCAGCATCATGCAATGGTGGAGATGAGAGCGACTGAAATGAATACTTTCTTAATTAAAGTTAAGAAAGTATTGATTTTGCTAAAGAGTATTCTCCAGAGATATTTATTTGCTAAAAGAAGCAAAAAAAAAAAAAAAGAATTGGTATAATTGATATGATAGCTTAGGAAGATGAATGACTAAAGGAAAACTGAACGAGATGGCAGGTGAAGCAGAAAGAGGAGATAATTGCAGGAGTGAAGTCCTTGTGAAGACATAAGGGAATTATATGGGATTACCTGGATTTGCCTTTAATCAAAGGACATAGGAAGGGAGTGGATTCAGAGGCAGGTAGGTGTGTGGCTGTGGTTTTAAATGACTTTTGTTTTCTCAGTGAAGTATGAAGTGAAATTATTTGCTGAAATTTGGGCTAAGAGGAAGACTTTGGCGATTTAAGAAAATACATTGGGTATGATATGTTTGGGAGAAGGAAGAGATGAGTTTATGAGAGGAACAATAAAATTGCCTGGTAATCAGGACTGATGAGATTATGACCATAAGTTTAAAGTGAAATCAAGCTGTTTGCCTGTGTGATTTTTGTTCAGCAGTGTTCAGATATTTGGGTGCAGGCCTGGAGAATGCAGATAGTGGGATTTATATAGGATTGGGGTTACTGAAGATGGTAGAGGGGAAGGCAAGTAATATGAGGATCTTTGCAAATGGCTAATTATGCTGATGTGGCATTTGCTCTACGTGACCAGTGAGCAAACTGAAGCTAGAAAGAGCTTTACAGAAAATGTTCGATGGACTGGAGGCCACAATTGAAGGAGGCACTGGAAAAAGAAGATAAGAAGAAACAGCCAATAGTGAAAGGCTAGGTTGTGTAAAATTTAAATTTATTTGGTGTTACAATTACTGGTTAGCATGAGTTCTATGGTCTGATCATGATAACAACAGATAAATGGAAAGGAGGAATTGAGAATCAGGGCTATTTCATGTTGTCTGGGCAGTTCAGTGGTGATGATGATACTGGGTAAGAGAGAAAACTGTGTGTCATGAATTGAAACCAGATGAAGGATTAGCAAGATCATGCTGGGACTCCAGTCAATGAGGGAGTAAGAGATTCAGAAACTATTGCAGACAACCAAGAAACTCAACAGGTCAAGAACCAGGGAGGGCTAACCGAAGACAGAAATTGGTGGTTGTCTTTAGCTGTCAATGAAAGTGAATCTATTGAGAATATCTGGGCATGGGTGACTCAGAGTTGGTTGGAGCCAAGAAAAAATAGCTGATCTCTCTGAAATATGGCACCACAAGCAACTTTTAAGTAAAAAGCATTCCTATAAATGAATCAGCTGAATTTGTCCCATCACTTGGAACTTACGAAGTAGAGTTGCTTATTTTTCCTGTCTATCTGAAGTTTAATGCCTAAAATTAAAAACAAGAACAAATTCAACCGGCAAGTCATTTCATATTACTTGTCTCTAATTTTCAAATTTTTAAGTAAAAGGATTGGAATAGATGATTTTAGAAGTTTCAGTCCACCATTAAGTTCTTTGAATTTAAAGGAAAACCCCTGAATATAATGCAAGGTCAAATAAAAAAAAAAAGGTCAAAACCGTTTTCTCTGCTTATTTACCGTATTATAAAGATATTTAGAAATTGGTAATATGCACCAAATGTAGCAACCGTAGAATGAAACTTTTGAATGTGCCACTGAGAATGGTTTGGTGTTTATGGAAATGTGTTAATAGTTATTAAAAACTTAAAAATTATTCATAACCTTTGTTCTGGGAATTTATTTTAAAATAAATATGGAAAATGTGTTATTCAGAAGTGTCTTAAGATATATATAGAGTATCTCAAAGATTACCCCTAAAATTACCTAACACAGGGAAAATGGAAATTGTAGCTTAATGTACCTTTATTTATAAAATGTTACAAAATATTCTCTACATTTTGGCACCTCACTGTAAAATTTTCTAATGAATATTTTGTAAATAAAGGTACATTTCGCCACAATTTCCCATTTTCCTTATATAGGGTGGCAATTTGCACACGAACTTTATGGCCACCCTGTATATGGCAACTTTAGGAGAGACCTTTGGGACACCCTGTAGTTTACTCTTTCAAAAAGTTAGAAACACACTCAATGTGTGTTTTTGAGGGAAACTATAGTAAATACACATAAAACAATATTTATGAAAAGTATTATTGTTATAGTATTGCTTGTGAAAAGCAGAGAATACTTGAAATATTAAATTAAAAATGCAAAATGAAAAATTATTCAACATTATTTTAACCATATAAAATAGAATACCAATCTATGCATAGAAAATAAAAGACAAAAGAATACTGAGAGCGATTGTTAGAGGAAGCTGCAGATTATCTTTCTACTTTTCTACATTTTCGTATCCTTTTAATGAGATAATTATTGTAAAAGTGAATATCAAATGGAATTTAAAATAAAAGAAAATGGCAGCTTTTTAAAAAAATTGTGTCTCTTCCCCAGTCAGAGGCAGAGAATCTTTTTAAGTAGTAAAAGGCCATTATTCTTTGCTGGGACATAAGGTGATTCACCTGAGTTGATAGGAATGCAATTATGCATTTTTTTTCTTTTTTTGATTCCAGATAAATATCGCCCCCTCCATCAAGAATAATTCATTGTGAACTCAATATCTCCAATGTAACTGAGCAGGCATAATTAATAAAAAGCAGAGTGGACTTGGGAAATAGGAATGTGTGCTCCATCTGAAAACCTTCAAATAAAAGATTTTTCCCAAAACACTATACAATTCATACAAAAGACATCTGACAGGCAAGTGGCTTTTGACTTGCCAGTTTGCTGTTACAGATGTGGAATTCCTTATTTCTGTTGCTGGCTAGATAAATGCTTCCAGGATCTTTTACAAAAGACGAAAATTCTGATATGCCCACACAATCAGCCCTTGTAGATGTCAGAAGGTCACAGAATGTTTCTATTCTTCTCCTGAATTGGAAGAGAAAAAGTTAAGCCATATTTTATAGAGTTCCATTTTATGTCTCTCCATTGGAATTCAGATCTGATCAGCCAGCCAGTAGGTCAGATAAAAAGGGCTAGCAACTGGATTCTGATCCAAAATTGTGCTTTTCTTCAAAGGAGCACAGCTTTTATGCTTGGGGAGTTAAATTGGTTTTATTATTTGAAATCAAACCTCTGCTCTGTGCCCCTGGGCTGGATAATTATTCTTTTAGAGAGAATTAGTCTTCTGATGAAACATTAAGAGGTTCTTTTAGAAAACAATACATTTTTAACATTGGACTAAGTCCCAGGATATTTGAAATTAGTGTAAGTAGTGGTTGGAATGCCCCCAAATGAGGGCTGTAAATGACACCCAGAGTAGCAGGCTCAATGGAGGCAGAGATTTAATGGCACAGAGACCTACACTCTTTAGGAGCACAATGCCACACTGAAGGATTAAATGACCAATGTCTAACAGGCTGGATGCTACCATCTGAGATTTATTGTGACTGTTCTAGGATGATTTCCTTAAAATCAACACTGGCATTTCAAATGGTGCTTCAGGGGGTGGAGGGGCTGACTTATAATGAGATTTGACTCTAGTTGAATAAAACATTTTAGATTTATGCTGGCTAAAAACACATGACCATCTATATGTATTTTTCTGTGGGCGTGTGTGTGCGCTTTCTTCCCTGAGGAGGAGATGCTGTGATGCTGAGCAAGTATTATTGCTGGATCTGTTAATATGTCTCCCTTATTAATGGAGCCCCAGAAGGGTTGCAAGAATGCATGTGAAGGGTGTAGATGGGAAAGTCGAAAACTGCCCTCCTGTTGAAGGGAATATTGGGAAGTGTTGTACTAAGAGGGACAGAGGGAGGGGGTTGGACCTTGGTGTGTGTCACACTTTATGGGGGCAAGACATGATTGCAAGAGGGACTTTACCTAACAATTGCAATCAGTGTAACCTGGCTTATTGTACCCTCAATGAATCCCCAACAATAAAAAACAAACAACAAAAAAAAAAACCAAGTTTCTTATAATTTTGCATTAAGTGTCATTAAGTGTCATGTATTAACTTGTAAGCTAGAAATTGATAGCTGGGTGGGATTATTAAAAATATACTCATTTAAAAATATGAAATAAAAATGGAATCTGCAAAAAACACTTAATTTATATAATCATCGGATATGAACTTTTTATTCTTAGGGTTTTTTTAAAAATTATTTTTCTCTGTTCTTCAAAATGGCTCCTTTTCTTCTTCCCATTTGCTCATGGTGAATATTCATTCCCCAAGGCTTTAGCCATCATTCCGCTCTGTTTCCCTTTCTGTCTTTTCAGCTAATGCTGCTAACTTTCCATTAAGAATGAGTAAATAGTCCTAACCTAATGCTCTAAGACCTTGGTGCCATGGCCTAAGGGCACGATGGAGAGGTGATGAATTTTCTGTCAATGTCATAACCTTTGTCTGCTCATATTTGCAAAGAATCTCTGTTCTGATATGCATATAGTTCAAACACCTGCATAAATATATATTTGTGAGCTCTGAATGGATCTGAAGATACATATTAAGATATAGAAAAGGAACATGAGAGATTGCTGCTTCTATTAATAGATTTTAGTTGAAACTCCCATGATAATTTTTGTCATTTTTTAAAAATAATGATTCCCTAGTGTTTTTAATCTTATAGGATAGTTTTGGTACTCAGAAGCTCAATAAACACCTTTTATATCCAGCAAGAACATGTGTATGTTAGTCAACTGTTTATGTTATGATCTTAGAGAGTCATATTTTCTGTTTCTTCATCTTTAGTGCTATTTGCTGTACTGAGTATATTGGGAGTTTTAAGAAATGAGAGAATATTGGGAGGCGCCTGTGGCTCACTCGGTAAGGCGCCGGCCCCATATACCGAGGGTGGCGAGTTCAAACCAGGACCCGGCTGAACTGCAACCAAAAAATAGCCGGGCGTTGTGGTGGGTGCCTGTGGTCCCAGCTACTCGGGAGGCTGAGGCAAGAGAATTGCTGAAGCCCAGGAGTTGGAGGTTGCTGTGAGCTGTGTGATGCCACGTCACTCTACTGAGGGCCATAAAGTGAGACTCTGTCTCTACAAAAAAAAAAAAAAAGAAATGAGAGAATAGTCAGTAAATCAATGCTCCCTGAGTACTAGGTGCTAACTTTATAGCGGGAGTAATAAGAAAGCAGATAAGGAGGAGGACAATGACATCTATGACCTCCTTGGAGAGATTCAAAGCCAAAAACCTACACAGTACAAAGTTGCATTTATGAATGCAGACAGAATGTAAAACTGAGGAGTCAATGAGATTTTTGAGATGAAAACCTGATCATCTTATTTCCTTTGCATAACAGCACTGTGTTCTCTTAATCATTAGGGATACCTAAGCTATTTATTCAACTTATGAGGTCCTTCATAATCTATTAGGACCTCTATTTCCTTACCTATCCACTCAAATTATGTCACCTTATTTTTAAGGAACTACTTTAATTTGCTCTTACATGAGTGAATACATGTAAAAAATTATCGGCTCACAAATCACAGAAGGCTTTTTCTTAGGTAGTATCTATTGTGTATCAAATATATATTTTTTGTAAGATGATTTGTTTCTTTTATTATTTTGGATTAATGTAAGGGTACATATGGTTGGGTTACATTGTTTAAGTTGGATGGGTAGTGTCTGAGTTTTCTTAATGAAGGTGTGATTTCAGGACTCAGTTGCTGGCAGTAGAGATCACACTTAGGATTTAAACACACTTGCATTTTTAGCTATAATGAACAATTCTTTCATCTGTCCAGAAATATAGACCTACACCATCCTAACTCTCCTAAGGAGAAATGAGTGTTAAGTTATGACTGAGATAGTGGGTAGGTGACATTGTGACTGAATTTCTTTAAACTCCCTGGGAGGCCAGTCAACTGAAGCCTGGGGAGGGGACTGGAACTGGGGAGGAGAAATTTGGAGGAGGAGTTTCAAAAAGGACTGCAACTGAACACTGACTTGAGTAGACCCAAAAATTAGTCCTCAAAAATTTACAAAGTGTATGATAATGGCAAGGTATTAAACTTTTCTAATTCACAGTTCCTTTGTAAAACTGGGAAAAACTGGAAAAAATGTTTTCCTGTAAGGGTCACCATACCTTTCCTCCTTTCATTCTTACCTACTGTAAAAGAAACTACCTGGTAAAGATAGTAAGAATGTAGGTGACATATTTTGAGTGTGTCATATGAGTCTATTACCTTCACTTTGACCACGTGTTTTAACTACCTGTAGACAAGCTACTACTTAGGAATAGCCAATTCTAATCTTTGCTCAGTTTGAAACTGGAACAAAGATATTCTTCTTACTGAAATTTGAACCAAGATAAAGCAATTGGCTGATCAATTTATCAGTAGTTTAGTAACTCAAAGGTTCTAACAAGGAACGGCAGGGAAGAGGGGCCTAGTGAAGTTGTGTGCATGTTATTATGAGAGAATAAACAGAGGAATGAAGTCAGCCATCTGACAGTAAGAAAAAATAAAGAGAAGATATTTGCAGAGGAGCAGTTTTCTAAAAAGGCTCACAAATTCATGTTGCTAAAGTCATTGAAATTTCCTTGGATATAGAACCATCTTCAAGCTCTAATAACAATGAGACACATTGCCATTATGTTTCCAATTCTTGGATTTTTATGAAATATAATATTCACTCTTGTAATCAGTCTTTCACACACTACTCCTTTTTCAAAAGCACCTTACAGAAATTAAGATTATTATCTAATACACAATAGATAACAAGCGTTGGTGAGGGTGAGGAGAAAGAGAAGCCATTGTGCACTGTTGGTGGGCATGTAAATTGGTATATCCATTATACAGAACAGCATGAGGTTTCCTTTAAAAGTTAAAACTGGACCTACCATATGACCTAGTAATTTCTCTTCTGAGCATAAATATGTAAGGAAACAAAATCAATAGAAGGAAGAGATATCTATATTCCCATGTTCATTGCAGCATTATTCACAGTAGCCAAGACCTGGAGGAAGTCTCCGTGGTTGTCAATAGATCATTGGATAATGAATATGTGGTCCTTATATGCATGTAAGGACATACACAGGCACACACAGACAATGAAATACAATGGAATGCTATTCAGCCTCAAAAAAATATCAAGGCTTCCCCACTATTTGTGACAACATGGATAAACCTGGAGGATATTATACTAAGTGAAATAAGCCAGACACAAAAAGGCAAATACTGGAGGTCATGCTTATATGTGGAATCAAAATGCTGAACTCATAGAAACAGAAAGCAGAATGGTGGTTACTATGGGCAGGAAGGCAGGGGAAATAGATTTGGTGGTAGAAGGGTACAAACTTGCAGTAATGTAGATGAATGTCTAGAAATATCAACAGTGTGATGACAATAGTTGACAATGTATTTTATATTGGAAATTTGCTAAGAGAGCTGACATTGGTGTTCTTACTACAAAATAAATAAGTATTATATGAGAAGATGGATATGTTAATTTGCTAATCATAGTAATCATTTTACTATGTATATCAAAACATTATGCTTTACACTTTAAATATATACAACAGCAAAAAGAAAAAAAAAGAAAGGAAAGAAAAAAAAAAGAAGGGTGGCACCTGTGGCTCAGTGGGTAGGGTGCCGGCCCCATATACCAAGGATGGCGCGTTCAAACCCGGCCCTGGCCAAACTGTAACAGAAAATGCTGGACATTGTGGCGGGCGCTTGTAGTCCCAGCTACTTGGGAGGCTGAGGCAAGAGAATTGCCTAAGCCCAGGAGTTGGAGGTTGCTGTGAGCTGTGACGCCACAGCACTCTACCAAGGGCAATAAAGTAAGACTCTGTCTCTAAAAAAAAAACAAAAACAAAAACAGAGAACATAGAAACACCAAGAGTGGGTTAGGTTTGTCTATAATTGATGGTCTAAACATCATCAGAAATTAAATTTCATTCTAGGAATATTAAAGCTTTTCTTTTCTTTTTTTTTGCAGTTTTTGGCCAGGGCTGGCTTTGAACCTGCCACCTCTGGTATATGGGTCAGCACCCTACTCCTTTGAGCCACAGGTGCCACCCTGGAATATTAAAGCTTTTCCATCTCAAGGAGTAACTAATTAAGTACTTCATACCACCTACTATTACTTTTAGATTAATGCTCTCTCACAGTGACAATAATAGCTAACACTGAGGGCTTACTACGTGTTGGGCTCTGTTTTACGTATTGTACATGAATCAACATATTTAGTACCCATGACAACTTTATTGCACCTTTACAGTTGAAGAAACTTAAGAAGGGCAAGTAACTTGCTCAAGCATGCAGTAAGGAGTGGGGTCACTAAGATGGCAACATAGACAGTCGAGTCAAAGACCATACCCTTAGCCACTAAACCCCCTCTAATGCGGCAAATGTCCTTAGTTACAAACATCAGATTCATTAATTTCTTTATGTTAATCTACTTAGAATTAAAGTTCATAAAATGGAAGCAAATTCAAAGAAAATCTAATCTAGTTCTTTATTTTATAGATGAGGAAATTGAAGCCTTGTAATGTAATGTAAAGCCTTGAAAACATTGACCCTTGATCAACCTGGGTTTGGGCTGTGCAGGCCCATTCACATATGGACAAGTAGATTTTTTCTGCCTCTGCCACTCCTGAGACAAGAAGTCCAAGCCTTCCCCTTCCTCCACCTCAGCCTACTCAATGTGAAGACAATGAAGATGAAGACCTTTATAACGACTCACATATACTTCATGAATAGAGAATATATTTTCTCTTATGATTTTCTTAATAACATTTTCTTTTCTCTAACTTACTTTATTGTCAAAATACAGTCTATAATATATATAACATAAAGAATATATGTTAGTCAACTGTTTATGTTATCAGTAAGGCTTCTGGTCAACAGAAGGCTATTAGTAGTCAAGCTTTGGGGGAGTCAAAATTTATAAATGGATTTTTGAGTGCATAGGGGGACAGCATCTCTACCTTCTGCATTGTTCGAGGGTCAACTTATATGTACACACACACGTATACATGGAAATACATACACAATCCAATAAATATTTTATTTATGTATACATTAAACTACATGTATATGTACATTAAAAAAATAGAGATTACTTTTCTTAAGGCATTATTTTTAATCTAGAAGAATGCCTTAGCTCACCCTCATCCCTCTAGCCAATCCCGTCTCCAGAGGAACAATCACAAGGCTACTGGGTATCCTTGTTGACCTTTGGGGGACCCTATAGCTTCTGGCCTATTTACTCACTTTTCTTTCTTTGGAGCTGAATGGAATCCAAAAACTGAACTTTAAATTCTTTTTATTTTATCTTGGTAGTTTATTCACTGCTTTGTTGCTTAGCACATCTTTAGTCAAACACAAATGATCAGTAACTACACATGGGGTTATCTTCTTTCATGTCTTGCTCTCCCATATTAGAAGATAAAATAAAAACTTTCTTTTTATTCTGACAGAAGAAAACCTACATGAAATATTTGTTTTGTTGGATATACTTTTCTTCATCTTTTACTATCTTATTACAAGTATCTATACTTTAATATAATATCTTTATGTGATCTCAGGTTCTCCTCTCTGTGTACAGGCCAGATTCCATGGTATATTATTATTTTCAATCATTTGAAAACCACTTAACTCTCCTGTCTCTCTTTCCTGCTATGTAGTATCAAGCTAGTCAAACTCTGACCCTGTTTAAGCTCACAGTCTGTGTATTCCATACCTAGGAGAAAGAACTACCAATTCTGCTGAGTGGTCTTCACCTAAAAACAAAAATGAAAATCTCAGAGGCAATGAACATTCACCTGCATTTGTAGTTTTCTTCCCTGACAAGCTCTGGCTCTGCTACTCCTCACACATTCTCATTGCATCTCTCTTCAAAGATCTTACATACCAAGATCTTTACCATCTTGCTTCTCACATCTGTGAGAAAATGGAAGCAGACATGAAATTCCTTATCTTCTCGCCACCAGATTTACCAGCAAACCTACACTTGAACCTTGAATTTCTATATTTTCCCTTAATACAATGCTCCCATCAAAGGCTAGCCCTGCCATTTGTGTTCTGAATGCTGTTCTTCTCCAGGACTCTGGTCCTATAATTATCCTTTAGTTCTTTAGCATCATCAATCACGGGACTATTCTCATTGGCTTATGCATTAACATTTTTGTAGGAAGAAGATGGCACCGTTAAATTGGCTAATTTGAGCAAAGTTTGATAAAAGGACTATTCACACAGGTTGGATAGGGTGTGGTCAGGACACCACGCGAGGCAGAGCAGTGCTAGGGAAGGAAGGCTCCTTTACCTCCCCTATTCTCTTTCCTTTTTACTCTCCTAAGTCTGAAGGGTGAAGGGAATGTGCAATTATCTGCTGGAGTCAGAAAGAACTGTGTGTTGAAGAAAACTCCTGCCCTCTGGTTGAGGAGAAGGGCACAGTGTACCCTCTGCGATGTTATAGGGAGGGACTCAGTTGGGGAGTTAAAAATCCTCTTTTCTCTCTTCCTTGCCTCTGGGATCTCCTGCCCGTGTTCCGCACAGGCAGAACTCAGGGAAGAGGGAAGGTGAGAGAGCACGGCAAGTAGTTGGAGGAAGTGAAGAGTCAATCTGCAGGGCTAGTCAGCATTAGAGCAAAAACTGTACTGGACAAAGTTAAACAGGCAAGGATGATTTTATTCAAGGCAATTGCAATAGTGAAGGGAGGCCAGAACTCAGCACCACCAGAACAAAAGCTTCATTTAAAAAGCTAGTGGAAAAGTACTAAAGGATGTTAAGGGAGGGCTATAGGCCACCTGTGTTTGCGAATAAACTTCACATATCTTTGTGACAAGAGGTGCTTTTGCAACTTGGGGCATGCGGCTCACCAAGGTAGGCACCTCCTCTCCCCACAGAAACTGGGAGACTGGGTGCTGTCTTCTTTAGAAGGCTTTGAGTGCTTTAGGAAGACATTTTTGGGTTGTAAACCTGGCAAGAGGCCTTTAAAAAGATTTTCATTTTCAAAAAGGTGGAGAAAGAATTTATAATTAAAAGTTTTCTAAAGGGAGATTGGGAGCCTAGAGTCAAGAAGAAACCTGTTTAAACTTTAGACAGACAACATTGAGGCATCTTGGTCACCAGGTAACTTAGCATGACATATATTAAAAAAAGCAAACAACTTCTTTTTCTTTAGTTACTTCTCTGTTTCCTGCTATTGTTGAATAAAATTTGTTAGGGTAGTTGTTGATAGTCATTGTGATAAATGACCTTTCCTTTTCTCTTTGATCCATTTGATTATTACCCTCCCGTGCCTGATCACAGTGTTGTCAAATTCAGTGCCAATTTCTTTGTATTTACCTTCCACGTTCTGAGCTGCATTCAGCAGAGTTAGCCACTTCTTTCTTCTGGACACCTTTTCTTCCCTTGGTTTCTGTATTTCTGTCTACTTCCCTGGATGCCCCTTTTCAGACTGTCTGTTGGCTCCTCCTTCCGGATGTCTGAGGCTGGAGTGACCCAGGCGCGGTCTTGAGTCCATTATTCACCTCCCTCTCCCTTTTTTGGTTTGTTTTGAGATACACGTTCTTCTAAGTAATGTCATCATGCTCCATTATTTTTCCATCTTTGTGCAGTGACTTCCATTTCAATACTCTACTCTTGACCTTTTTTACACCTACGGAATCATGTAGCCAACTCCCTACTTCTCACTGGGATGTCTAAAAGTCATCACAAGCTTAATTTGTCCCAAAACAGAAACACTTAGTTTCCCTTCCCTTAACCCAACTTGTTTCCCTCCCCATTTGTCCACCTCAGTAAGTAGCTACTTAATTGCCCAACTCAAACATGTATTAGAAACTTGTGCTTTTCTTTTCCTCTCACTTCCCACATCCAAATCATTAGCAAGTAAATGACTCTACCTGCAAAAACATATCCCCTCTACTTGTACCACTGCTTCATCTAATCATCAGTACCCTTCCCTGCAACACTTCGTATCGGTAGCATTTCTGCCTCCCCAAACTCTCCACAGAGTCAGTGGAGGAATCTTCTTAAAACAGATGTGACCTAGAGCAACCCAGACTCCTCCAGGCCCTCCAAACCCCACAGGGACTAATCTCTCCTCTGTCTCAGGTTTCACATTGATATTTCAATACCTTCCCCTGTCCGTTGCTTCCAGCCACTTTGGCTTTCTCTCTGTTCCTGAAATTCTTTCTCTGGATCTTTTCACAGGTGGTGTTTTTTTGGCAATTCCAGTTTCAGTTTATGTGTCCTTAGAGAGAACTTTCTTGTCCTCAATAAAGGTGCTTCCTGACACTCTATGACATGCCTCTGATTGTTTGCTGAATAGTTATTATTCTTGGACAGGCTCTTGTTTAGTTTTAATTGTCTTCCTCATCCTGTCAGGCTCAGAAGATTGGGTCCTTCACTTTATACCCTATTGTTGGAACATGGACTAGCTCATCACACCTGCTATATAAAATGTATTGAATTAATGTTAATAGGGTAGTGAAGGCTATACATTCAAGAAGACTTAGTTTTCTGTGTCTGGATTTTGAGGCTAAATCTGCATCTATTTTTGATTGGTAGAAAATTAGATATGTGATGATTAATTTTATACATCAACTTGAATGGGTGAAAGGATACTCAGCTGGTAAAACATTATTCAGGGTGTGGCTGTGAGTGTAGTTTTAGAAGAGATTAGGGCTTGACTCAGTAGATTGAATAAAGAAGATCATCTTTACCAGTTAAAGTGGGTATCATCCATTACATTGAGGGCCTGAAAAGGATGAATAGGCAGGGAAGGGGTAAATGTGCTCCCATGAGCTGGGAAGAGTCTTCTGCTCTTTGACATCAGAGCTCCTGGCTCTCAGGCCTTTCCTAGGCCTCCAGTTTGCAGATGGCAGATCCAGGAACTTCTCAGCCTCCATGACTGTGTGAGCCAATTCTTCATAATATATTCCTATATATCCTATTGCTTTTGTTTCTCTGGAGAGCCCTACTAATATTACAGTATTTATCAACTAAATCAGAGAAAAAGACTAATATTAAACAGTTGGCTAACAAAAGGAATTGCCAGACAGATGGACTGACTCCTTCATGTGACGTAGAGGTTCTTATTTATAAAGCTGTATGATGACAATCTTTTCCTTAATGGTATTTTACATATGAGGTCAGACAATTCAGTTCATAAACTCAGCCTAGGAAAAGTGCTACATGCTTCATTGCTAAATATCACTATGTTCACTTTTGAGGTACTCCCCTTGGGAAGCTATGCACAGATGCCAGCAACTAATCCATCCTTCAAAGCACTTTTTCTAGGATGAGTTCGTATACTTAATTCTCAGCCTTCGTATAATGATAGCTCTGATGGGTACTCCAGAAAAAGAGTTTCAAAATTGCTTTGAAGGGCAGACCAGGCACTGTATCAGTGCATAGATTACCAATGGAAGTGCTTCAAAGGTGACCACAGTGATATTCAGCAATGAGGTATGTAGCACTTTTCCTAGGATGAATTTTTGAACCTAATTGTCCAACCTGGTAGATTATGTAAGTACAAAAGGTTAGGCCACAAGGCTTACATGAGTACCATGTTATAATAATTCATTATCTTTAATATTTAAAACATAGAGATAAATAAGCAATTAAGATACTTAATGATAAGTATTTTTTTATTACTAATATGAGGGTACAAAGTTTAGGTTACTATGTTTTCAATTCTAAGGTAAAGCTCGAGTTGTAGTTGAGCCCTTCACCCAGGGGGTGTGCTGATCGCACTCACACTGTGCATGTTAGATGGGATCCTGCCAATTGCCCTCCCTCCTAGTGTCTATTTTAAGTGACTAGGACAAAAGAAGCCAACACTGGTAAGATTTAATTAGGTTAAACAGATTATTTAAAACATTTTTACCTCTTTTGAAATCATTGAGGAAGATTATATCAGAGATATATTTATTCTTTTTGATTTGTGAAATTAGTCTTTATTCTCAATATGTAGCAGTAGTTCTGGCAAGTATGAAACTATAATCACCAAACAAGTAACTAATAAGTAGAAATTGACCACAAGAACAATGAGTTTTTATGGCGTAGAAGACAGTTTGTGAAAGTCTTAGTGGGCATTCAGTGGATACGGCATCCAGTTCAAGTGCTCAGGAGTTAAGTAGGTTTGCAATGCTCCGATTCAGCACCCAGTCCAGACATTCCAAACTGGTAGCCCATGGATTATATTAGGTGAGCATCATTATACAATGCTTATAGGTTCTTAAAACCTATAGATCTACTGAAAATACTAATTTTTGTCTTCTCTCAGAAAATACCTATCCTTCAGTGAACTCCCACTGCCACATGGTGACAAGCAGCTGAACAGGGTGGTTTCTGTTCCACTCTCCACACGCCTCACGGTTCAGTACTTGCTTGTTTTCTTGCTTCACTCATGTGTATTCCCTACCCAGGCCCTGCGCATGTTAAACTGCCAAATCTGTCAATTAGCGCTAGCCGATAGCTAGTGTGCTAATACCTAAATCATGTGGGGGAAATATCAAAGTGTTTTACTACGTACCTGTTTTAATTTCACAAAAATATGTTACTTTTTTTTGCGTAAATGTTGTATAGTTGGTGGATGAAATCAAAGGTTTAACTAAAATTTGAAATACTTAACTATAAAATAATGTTACTAATTTCATATATGTTTTAGAATTGGCACATTTTTATGTTAAATGGTATTAACTAGATAAATTCTTTATTTTTATTGTTGGGGATTCATTGAGGGTACAAAGAACCAGGTTACACTGATTGCATTTGTTAGGTAAAGTCCTTCTTATAATTGTGACCAATCCCCAAGAGGTGTGTCACACCCTGTGACTACCCACTCCCCTCCCTCCTTACCGCTCCACCCCTTTTCCCCCTGTGTACTAGGTGATCAATTGTCATAAGGGAATTGAGTACATAGGATCTTGCTTCTCCATTCTTGTGATGCTTTACAAAGAATAATGTGTTTCATTTCCATTCAGTTTAATGCAAATAAACTTGATAAATTCTTTTATCTAAAATTGTCTAGTCAAAATTATCAGTGTGAAAGCATTATTAGAATATAGTACTATATATATCCTCTTCCATATTGGTGAATGAAAGTTCACATTTATTTTGTAAAACTTTCTTATTATAAATACCATACATGTTTACAGTCAAAAAATCATATGCAAAAAATTACCCCCAAAGGAAAATTGCCCATAACCCAACCATATTATGATAACCGAAGATATGTGTGTATATATAGCCAAATATGCATAAGAATTATGTATTTATATTATGTAGATTATTTAAAGCAAAATAAAAGGTTAAAAATTAATTTAAAAAATTTTAAAACTAATATTTTGAATAATAATTTTTCTTCTCTCTAACATATTGTCAACAATTTCCTATGTCACTAAATTGAATAGACATTTCTGGGAGTGAAAATAGGTTTTTTTTTTTCATTTTATAACAGATAACATATGAATTTTTCATTTTGAAATTAATATGGTTAAGACCAATCAGTCTTACTAAGTTAATTTGAAAGGAGAAATATCCGTAAACAGGCAAAAGTTAATAAATAAAAAGAAAGAGAAAGATTTATTTTCTTCAATTTTATATTCTTCACCAAGTTTCTGACTTGGTTTGGCCTCGCAGTTCAGACTTAGGGACAATTTTTACCATAAGAAAGGCAAGACATGCTATTGTAACAAGCTGCTGCTAAGATCTGAAAGACCTCCATTTTTCACTATTCCATTTTGTTAAAAATAGAACAGTAATTGGAAATGAATAATTCAAAGAAATACTGTTACCCTTTGCTTAGTGGGAATTTCTTTCTTTCTTCATTTAGTTAAGTGTAACAACCAGTCAGTTATATCTGGGGAAACTTTTAATCACGTGTGCATGTTTGGAACTAAATGTGAGCCCATTTATATTTTGTGGAACTTACCTGCACAGCTCCATTTTGTTTATTACTAATAATGGTGCCAGTTATGAAATTAATGACTTTTATTCAGCATACACAATAAAACCCATGTAAAATTCCATTTCTAGACAATTAAAAACCCTTTTTATTTTTTATACTTTATCTTTATAGATGAGAAAACAAACTTAGAGAAACAAATAAATTGACCGAGTGTAGTAACATGGAAAGTTAGCAAGAGGGTGAGGTTCAGAACTCATCGCCCATTATTTTCCACAGCCATTAATTCATCATGTTCCCTGAAGCTCCTCTTGCCAGCTTCACTAAATTCAAAGAATGGAGAAACTGCGTGTTTTATGGCATTCTATCAGCTTTTTATTCTATTTAAACATTGTTGTGATTTTCCATTTATTTTCTTTTCTCTGATTCAAGTGCTATGGTTTTGACTTGACTTTATATACTGTGAAGCATAATATTATCAGAATCCAATATTTCGGATTCCTTTATTGCTTAACTGGGCAAAGATTTGAGTTGTCAGATAGAAAATTAAAGGATAATTTTATATTTATTTATATACAAAAAACCAAACTTATGCTGTTAAAGTAGAAATTAACTTAGGGTAAACGACTTTTTAATCCTTGTTTCTTCTTTTATTTTCTATTTTTCATGCAATAATAAAAAATGCTGAATATCACAACCAACATTTACTTTATTGAAGTAAAATAAATAGGATGGAGAGCCCACAAAGATCATTTTTCTTTGCAAGTCAGTGGCTATAGGCATATTACACTTAGGAAAAAATATTGTATAATAACAAATATAACATTATTATCCCAGATGCATAATAATTCATTAATAAGTGTGCATTTAGTCTGTTAATGCCAGAAACAATATGTTGGGCAATGAAGACATTTCCTTACTTAAAAACGGTCATTTTTCCATGATTCTATCATTTATAACCTGAGATGGTAGTAAAAATTGTTTTAATACAATAGGTTAAGTTGCAGCCATCAGACTATCAGTGGTTTCTAGAAGTCACTCTTCACTGCTCTCTTCTCTTCCATCCCGCACCCCAACCTGCTCTTGTCCCCATTTTCAGCAGCTGTGTTATTTACTTGGTTATTATGTTTGTATCAAAAGTTCAGCGCTCCCGACTAGTCATTGGAAAGTAAATCACTGCTGAGGTTCAGAAGGGCTACCTATAAAGTGCAAGGTACCATTTTAACTTTCCCACATAATAGGTTATTTTGTCATTGCCATCACTGTGCTCCCCAAACCTTAACAACAAAGCTAAAATAACTCCATTTGTTTTATCCACCCTCTGACTGTTGAACTGTAGAATAATTTTCCTCTTGTTTCCTTCTAACACCTTAAAAAATAAAGTTATTTAAGTGTAGTTCTGTGATTCTTCTTGTCTCTAAAGGTATCTGCTCTGGCCAGAAAGGTTTCTAGGTGATGAGAAATTGATTTACCAGGAAAACAGGGAGCCTTGTTTTTAACTTTTCCTAATGGCCTTCACAAGGGAATTAGAACATCCTCCTTAGAAAGGTTGACAAGCTCTGGCATAGATGGGCTGGGGCGGAGGGCGTGGGGGGAGGTGAGCTGCACTATAAACATGTTAGTGTCTTGACTGTGAATTACTTGCCACCTCGATGAATGCTCGTCACACTCTCCGGGAAACACTTGTCACAGCCTCTCGAAGACCTGCTTATCATTCATGTGGTCACTTCCATTACCTCTGCTCAGACGATACTGACCTACTATTAGTGACTCTAATTTAATTCCCCTCACCAGTGTCATGGGTTATTTCTTCCATTACTTGAGAGATTTAATTTGCAGGGTAAACTCCATCACACAAGAGAAGAAATTTTTCATGACAGTAGGAACAAGTACCTTTTGAAGATTAAGATGATGCTGGCTATTTATCTTGGTCATCTCAGTAGCTGGCAGCTGAAACTTCATCAAATGGTAATATATTCACATATCGATGGTATCTCTGACAGGTATTAAGCATTGTATGTTTTACTAATTTTGTGGAGTCACTTTTTGGTGATACGCCATTCGGAGAATCTTAAGTAACAGGTACAGCATGATTTCTGGCATGTTGAGAAAGAATAAAAGGATATTATTTCTCTCTTATTCCCATATGATCTCAGAATCCACCGTATCTAGATGTTATTAAGTTAGGATATCTCAAAAGAACAGTGGGGAAAAGGTCTTAATTGTTCAAGCTTAGATTAAAGTCTTAAAAGCTGTTATTTTCTTTTTTTTGTAGGTTTAATTTGGAGAAACTCTGGATCAGAAGCTCCTTTTAGAGTATAAACAACCCTCTCTGTATGGCAGAACTGAACGCACAGCATTATGCAATGTAAAATTAAAGCATATGTATCATTTTTCCCATTTTTGATTACTAACTGCCAGCCTGTTTTAAATATTTTTACTCACTGTTTTCTGCATTCATCAATTTCAGGACCTTGCCTGAATGGTTTTTTCTTTTCCCCAGCTCTTGGGCTTTTACAGACTCCATAGAGTCTTGACAAATGATCATTGCTTTCCTTGGTCTGAGTTCAGCTCCCAAATGGCTGATGCCTTGTAAGCTTTAATACAGAAAAAGTCATCAAATAAACAAACCTTCATGTCTCTATGAGTCTAGAAGTTGAGAGGGAAATGAATGTCTATTTATCAATTTTTTCTTATATTGATTGCTGGCTTTCTTGTCCAGGTCTAAAATTTGTCCTTATCCCCAACCCTTCTTTTTTGTTCACACTCAATATCTAATCCTTCAGGAAGTACTCAGCTTTCAAAATTTATCCAGATTGTGACCACTTCTCCCAAGCAGATTTCTCTGAGGGAGAGGCAGGCATCTGTCCTGCACTCTCAGAGAACAGACAGTGGGGGTTGAGAGAAAGGGAGGCGATCAGAGGGGTGATTACAAAGTCTATTTAAACATTTCAGTCCTTAGAAAGGAGGAAGGAATTTTCTTCAGATCTTTTCATTTTTCATTCTCTATCTCAATCTCTATAGTCTCCTTCTCTAGCGGATGAATAATGTTCCATTTAAATTTGTCATGGAAGTTTCATTCCCCTTTATCAATAATTGTTCTGAGACTGGCATGTGACCTTCCATTGAGGGAATTTCATTCCCAAATTATAAGGAGAAAGCCCTCTCTCTGTCCCTTTCTTCCCCTTGGAACACTAACGTATTTGCAGCTGCGAGTGTCATACTGGGGCAGGTGAGGGAAGCCTGGCATCTCAAGCCAATGTGAGAAAGACCGAAAAAGCCTGATTTTCGCTGACATTACTGAGTGTTTCAATCCCACTTCTGGACTCTTAATTAAATAAATAATAAAAGAAGCCACAATTAGTTTAGTTGAGTTTGCTACCTGCTGAGAAAACCCATTGCAAACTGATGCACTTCCCTGTCATTTTGCTGTGGACTTCCTATTACTCCGCTCTACCCAATGTCCAGTGATCTCATTCCTTTTACTTAGAACCGTGACCCTCAGTTTGTCTAAAACATAACCAGAAAGAGCACTTTGGTGACTGCGTCATGTGCCCTCGATGAACTTGGGCTCCATCTTTTAGACTTTGCGCTTTTCACTTTTGCCAGGTTGCAGGCCACATGTGCAGAGCGTTACATGGCCAGGTCTTCAGCTTTTTTCTCTCATTCATCAGCATGTGCTGTTACACGCCACCTGTGTCCTAAGAATTTCTTAGATTTATGGCTATATTTTATTCCCCCTAAAAGAGATAACGTGTGTATGGCTTTTAGTCAATTTTGAAGAACTAACCGTGTAGCACTATTATTGCTGTTATTATTAACCTCACTTTTATTAGTACTGTAGATTATTATCTTCTTCCTTCTTCATGTACATGATCCCTTCTTACATCCAGGATCTGATTGGTATTTTAGTGCCATGGTCAGTGTATGGGGTTTTGATGAGCTGCTTCTCCGATGTTAGAAATGAGAAAATCAGGATTGCTTTCTGAGAGTTTACTTGGAAAATTAATGCTGGATAGATTGTGACATGCAGAAAGACTCACCAAGGCTGTATGATTTGACTGTAACACAAATAAGTGTATTAAAATATATAAAAAGATAGCATATCAATAAAAATGAAGGGAGCGCTTGGTTTGCTCAGGAAGCGCAGATGCAAGAGAGTTACAGGGCCATGTTGCCAGTGCTCTCTAAGACCATCTGTGGAAGAGGCGCTTAACCCAGAGGACTTAAAGGTTCTGGCATGTCAAAATTTCTTAATTTCTGCAGTTTTCATTCTTCTAAGGAACCACCAGCTCTTACTTTCAAACTACTTTGTCAAAGCTGGTTACTTCCTTAGGAGGTATTCTGAATGAGTTTTCATGATTGTACAGAAATTCGTTCCTCTTGGCAGCTGAGTAGTTTCTTGAAATGTAATTCTTTATTACTTTCTCCTCCCCCCCCCCAAATACTTTTTATTCTTTTGCTTGGGAAGAAAGAGAGTTGATCTTTGGGGTGCTGGAGTGAACTGTGCTTGTATAGAACTTGAATTCACTCTGAAAATAGAACATGTAGAATCGTTGACTCTCAGATATTTGAGCCATTGCCAAGCTTCTGAACGGAAGCAATTGTAGACAATTTTGTTCAAACTGTCAGCTCTATACCTCAAACTAGAGTTTGTAGAGAAGAAATGTTTAATATTGTTCTAACATGGATTTTTGCTAATTCCTTTCTATTGTTGTGTGTACTGTATTTTATTTAAGATGAATTATTCACTGTGGGTTTGTTTGATTAATTCTTCTGTGTTCTCCTCTGTCCCTGGAAACCCAGAGGAGTAAAACATTACATCTGCTCTTGGGGGTGTCCATGAATGAGTGGATCTAAACGCCTAGTTGGGCAGTGATTAATCAGACCCAGCCTGCCCTGGAACAGCTGTGTCCAGGACACGTCCCCTTGGAGTTGGTCAGAAGCATAATTTACCTCTAGGGATGGCATATGTCTCAATTTATTTTACAATTTAGCCCAGTGATTTTTAAAGCTTTCCAATGGAGGTGACATTTGGTAAAGAACTAGACTTGTGGTCAAAGATCAAGGTTCTAAGTCTATCTCGCCCCACTGATTAACAAACTGACCTTTGGGAAATCACTTGTTAGCTTCACATTATACTCTAGGGTATAGTTTAATATTTTCTTTCTTAATTGTCTTGCCTTTTTGTCAGGAGCTACAAATAAAAGCAGCACATATGGAGAGTGAGACAGCTTTAAAATAATTCAAATATTTTGGTTTTCTAATAAATAAAATTTATTTTCATCATGTAAGCACTGGGCTACAATTTTCACGGCATATGTTCATGTACAAATTGTAAAGTAGCTCTTTGTTTTCCTGTCCCTAAACTTAATTCTGCTGGGAGTTCTCATTTCATTTGGTGGACGAACACTTGATCTGAGGAGATTCCAACATTCTAAAATTTACCTTAGCAATTGTGAATTTAACTGAGACAATTAGAAATTCTTCCTCTTTTCTCTCTTCCCCTAAATAACTCTGACCCCACACATCCTGCCAGGCAGGGCTAAGTTGGCAGGTAAGGGCAGAGCATCTGCCCTTGAATTTCCTCTGCCAGCCTTGGTCATATACTGGAATATTTCACATCTCATCTTGTTCTTCTCTTTCTAATGGTTTGCACAGAAGCTCTGAACCTGTACCTGATACTAATACTGACAGTCTACCTCACGTTCCACTGCAATGCCCTTTGTCCCAACTATGAGACTTTTGCTTTTGCCACTCCTCAGTGACAGTACACTGTCATTCTTGGTCATGTGGAAGGGGAAGAATGGCTCTCTATTACTTCCCATGCATGCTGGGGACTCTGAGAAGATCACCGTCCTATCAGAGATCAGTATGGAAAGGAGAGATTTGGTCCTCTGTAATCCAGATTGCTCAGACTCACCTGAGGGTTCAGCCCCCTGCCTGCCCCACAAACCCTACACTTTTCCCTGGGGGACCTTGCAGAGTACAGTGCTATTCTTCCTTCATGTTCCAACAATACTTTTTTCCTTTCTTTAATTTATATTTATCTAGTAGGGTAGGAAATTGGGAAGGGAAGTGGCTGTTGATTCTGATAAATCATGTACCTTTCAAATATGTCTATCTTAAGTCTGGATTGCAGCATTTTGAATTTAACAGTCAAGAATTCATAGTCTTTCTACATTAATTGTTGCACTGTGATTTCTCTACCAGTGGTGGGTGAGTAGGCACTTGGTAAAAGGGAAGAAACTCAATAAAAAAAGTAAGAAGGGCAGGGCCATGAAACACACTGATTATAATCTGGCATATAAATTCAAGTTTGGCCAATTTCCTTCTGACAAAAAACCTAATAGTATAGTTTGGAATGACGATTTCCAAGAAAGATGGAAACTTGAAATGGGAACATCAAGCATGTGGATCTCCAAAATAATTTAAAACTACTTCTGAAATTATAAATTACACATATGACATATACGGTAGTAATTTAATTCTATTTTAATGAGATTTATTTTTCTTATATCCTTACATCACTGCTGGATGACTGCTATCTTTTGAGGACATACGGGTCTTTATAAAATAAAGTGACATTTCATATAGTGGTGGACAAAAGATCTTTGCAAAGTTCTTAAGGACCTTATAGAGGTATTGTGGGTTTTTATTAATACCAATTACTTGAGTCCTTAATGAACAATAATTAATTATTAATAATTACCCTTTCCCCATCTCCCCTCCCCTGTCCCTTGCTAGACTATACCTGTGATTGGCAGGATCTCACTGATGTGCACAATGTGAGGGTGTTCAGCACGCCCCCTGGGGCTCAACTACAACATGAACTTTACCTTAGAAATGAAAACAATGCAACCTAAACATTTGTACCCTCGTATTAATCTGAAATAAATAATAATAAAATTACCTTTAAATATTTGAAAGAATGTGAAGGTCAAGATATAAATTAAGGGTAGTCTTAAAAATTCTTAGAATGAATAAGTGGTGTTTTTACTTAACATATTTGTAGAAAAGAAAGGTCTTAAAGAATAGGAAATAAAAAGAGAAAATAGGTCCAAGAGATTTTAATAAATAATAAACATTGAACAATTTTGACTTAGAACACCATTTTTATGGTTTGAACCTAATAGATATATTTGGACTACTGATTCTGTATAGCAGATATTTTGTGAATGAGATAGTGGTCCTCATTCTTCAGGTTAGTCTATTCAGAGAAGGAGGCAAGAAATTAAACCTAAACAAAAAAACACAACCCCCTCCCCCATAAAATACAATTATGTAAGTGCTGTAATCAAAGTATGACCACGAAGTATCAGAACTGTATGAGAAAACAAACAACAACAACAAAAAACAACAATATATTCAGAAAATTGCATTATATCTTTATGCATTTTTAGGCTACAAGGATAATATGAAAATACATCACAATGTCTTGATACTGACAAAATTTAACTTTTTAGTAATTTGCAATTAACATCAAACAAGCTTCCTTCAGTTAAGAGTGTCAAAGTTTCATGTTGAGCTGTCAGCAAGATACTCACAAGACAGTGATGGAATAATTCTTTTGAAATGTTACAGTTTATGTATATACCATTTCTTATATAAAAAACTCTGAAATAAAAGATGTGCTGTTACTTTGACAAAACAAGACAAAGGAAAACTGCTGTGAACAATTTAGCTGATATAGTTGGTCTGTCTCTGCCAGCCTCTTCCAGTGATTAGTAGGTTGTTAAGTCAGAAACTGTGGGGCATCCCTGCCCAGCCCAGCCTAGTGCAGACTAGCCTAGCACAGTTTAGGAGACATTTTTTGTAAATATCTATTAGTTTATTTGGCTCTAGGCCTATTTTTCTCAGTTTCCTCCTAGTATACACACAGCTGGAAACTAACAAGATAACTGTCCAGCAATCGACTTGTGTCTGTCCAGAGTCTCTGGGTCAGTCTTCAGTGAGATCAGGCTTTGCCTTTCCTGGAGCTGAAGCAGCTGGTGTTGCTTTAGTGTCAACATGGGCAGTAGCCTTGATGTGGGTCCCTGGATGTCTGTCCTTAGGTGGAAGCAGTGTATGGATAATAACTCTCCTCCATTCATTAATTTAACCAATCATTTATATATATACCTGTATAAATGTATGGATATTTCTTTTGTACCTTAGGTTATTATCCAATGTTGGGAGTCCTTTCAGCTGGCTCCTATGTCGTTCCGATATGCCCCTATTTTTGTAATTTATTTATTTTTGAGTACATATGTCACTATGAAAGTTTGAGACAGAATGTGTTATGGTCCATTATTTCACTTCCAAAACCCACAGTTGACAAAGTCCTTTGCAATTCACTCATGTAAGTTTCAACTTACTGGGCTTATTGGTGTTGTTTGGAGGGCTTCTCTTGTTTCTCTCTCCACATGGATTTTATGTTTCTTGATTATTGTATATCTCAAAACTTCTGTAGTGATCCACATATTTACTTTCTGGCAGTACAAGATGCTCCAGGCTCATACAATATTCCTTGTATAATTTCTACCTCAGTCTTAGATTTACTTATTTCTCCAAGGAACCCTGGTTTCTTTTATTTGTGAATGATATCCAAATTAAACACCTTATTAAGTAAGTATGCTACTATTGGAGTATCCTTAGTTACAGTGCACAGAGCAAGAAAATGTATGTGCGTATTAACATGTGTTTATACACATATCTATAAATATTTGTATTGTAATTATCTGTATCTAGAGCAAGATAAACTATAATAAAGTAAATCAGTTCATACTAATGTCTCAAAATGTAATTCATTAACACATAGATTATTCTAGCCTCATCCCCTGGCTTATCTATGAACTCCTACATGAACAGTGAGAAATCTGGTCCCAATTTACTGCCTTCCATTAACTTAATTATTTAATTTTAATGTATACATATATAGCAGCAGCAGAATTGTTAATTGTCAATTCCTAGGGGAAGTAACTTTATCAATTAGAGTGCAGTGTTTATCCACATTTCCTTTTGCCTTTAGCTTTACAGACTTCTCTTATTTCCAGAGTTACTTAGGTTAATATTCTTTCCCGTCTGCTTTTTAGTGATGTTTCATTCATTTGTAATATAGTAAATTTTTTCACATTCTACTCTCTATCCGGGAACTTTTTCAACCTCCTAAGTACATGTGCATGCATTAGGTTTTTCTCTTTGTGACTATAGATTTTAGGTCTTTATTTTTTTTTTAAATATAGGCATTTAATACTATAAACTTCCATCTATGCACTGCCTTTGTGGCATCCCACTTATTTTGAGATGCTGTATTCCTGGTTTTATTTAATTCAAAATATTTTTAATTTCTTTAGAGATTCCTTCTTTAATCTATGGGTTATATGATAGTGTGTTGTTTAATTTTCTGATATTTGGGGGATTACCTAGATATATTCCTGTTAGTGATTTATAGCTTAATTCCATTCAGTCTAAGAATAAGCTTTGTATAATTTCCATTCTTTTAAAATTTATAGAATGTGTTTTCTGGCTCAGGACGTGATCTACCATGATGGATGTTCCATGTGAGCATTAGAAGATGTATATTCTGTAATTACTGATGAAGTAGTAGTCTGCAAATGTCTAATTGATTGCTGGTGCTGTTCAGGTCAACTATATCCCTACTGGTCTTCTGTCTATCTTTTTGATTTCAGATTAATATGAAGGTGCAAATGATTAGGTTACATTGTTTGCATTTCTTAGGTAAAGTTCAAGTTGTAGTTGAGCCTTCCACCCAAGGAGTGTACAGTATAACCTGACATTGTGCCCGCTAAGTGTGAGCTTATCAATCCCCCTCTGTCTTCCATGCTTCCTTTTCTCCCAACTTGAATTTAATTTTGTTTTTCTCTCATGTGGGGATATAATTGTTTATCTATTGGTTCATATCAGTATTGCATACATTGGATACTTGTTTTTCCATTTTTGTGATATTTTACTAAGAAGAATGTTCTTCAACTCAATTTAGATAAATATAAAAATGTAACATTTCCATCTTTTTTATGGATGAATTGTAGTCCATGGTATGCATATACCACAGTTTATTAATTCATTCACCAGCAAGTGGATACTTGGGTTCATGAGTTTGTGGATACTTGGGTTGATTTTATGTCTTGGTGATTGTGAATTGAGCTGCAATGAATATTCTAGTGCAGAACTATACTGGCCTGGGAAAAGATTTTATGAAGAAGACCCCCTTGGCAATTGCAAGGGGTCTTCTTCATTGCAAAATAAATGAATGGGACATGATCAAACTTATTTATTCATTGCAAAAATAAATGAATGGGACATGATCAAACTAAAAAGCTTCTGCACTTCTGTACTCTGTTAAGAGTACAACAATTAGAGCATATAGACAACCATATAAATATGACAAGGCGCTGGTAACTAGAATCTACAGAGAACTCAAACTAATCAACAAGAAAAGAGCAAACAATTCCATTATGAATGGGCAAGAAACATGGACAGATCCCTCTCTGAAAAAGCCAGACACATGGCCACCAAATGCATAAAAAAATGCTTATTGTCCATGATTGTCAGAAAACTGCATATCTAAACCAGCCTAACATATCACCTAGCATATCACCTGTAGTAGTTATCCTAGATTTTGCAATATGTTATGATTTTCCTATATGTTACTAAATAATATAGTTCTTGCTTCAAGCACACTGTACCAGGTATCTTATAACAAATTATTCCCAATTCCTTCCTCCTATTCCTATGAAATTTCTGTCTTCATTTTACTCATCCATATGCTATAATGACCCCATATATATTGTAACTTATTCCTTTAAAAATTTTGTCTTTTAAACCAGTTAAAAATAAGAAAAATAGAATGATTTTTACTATTATTTATTCTTTTTCAGATGCTCTTTTGTCCTTATGTAGATAAACGATTCTGCTTTGTAGCATTTTCCTTCTACCTGAAGAACCTCTTTCAATGTTTCTTTCTGAGCAAGTCTGTTGGCATTAAATTCCCTCTGTTTTTGTTTGTTATTTTTCCTTTACTTCTTCTTAACTTGTGAAGATTAATTTCTAGGTTTCTGTTATTTTGATATTTAAATAGTTTGTTCCACATTCTTATCTGCATGAAACATTTTGGCATAAAAATCGCCCATAGTTTCTATCCTTGTTTGTCTCTAGGGAAGGTATTTTTCTTTCTTTGACTTTCTGAAAGCTGAAATCTTTAGGTGTGGTTATTTTTCAGTATTTATACAGATTATTTTTCCCTGGATCTGTGGTTTGGTGTTTTTATTAATTTTGCCAATCTCTTGAAAATTACTGCCTCAAAATATTTCTTATGCACTTTTTGTTTTCTCATCTGGCATTTCAGTTATGCATATATCACACGTTTTGAAACTGTATCTGAATCTCAGACACTTTGTTCTATTTACTATTATTATTTTTTGGGTTTCAGTTAAGGACATTTCTACTGACTTATCACAAGGGGAGTGATTCTTTCTTTCCTGTGCTGAGTCTACTTATGAGCTCATTGATGGTATTTTAAAAAAAAAATTCTGTTATAGTGTTTTTGATTTCTTGTCTTTTTTTTCTTCCTGAGAATTTCCATCTCTTTAGTTATCCATTTCTTTTTACATGTTTTCTACTTTTTCCATTAAAGTTTTTAACATATTAATCACAGTTATTTAAAATTCGCTGTTTAATGATTATAGCATATCCGTCATATCTAGGTTAGTCTTCATGATGATTGCTTTGTCTCTCTAGTCTGTATTTTCTTGCATTAATGTATGCCTTGTAATTTTGTTGTTGTTGTTGTTGAAAGCTGAATATGTTTTATTAGGAATAGAAACTTCTGCAAATACTTTTCAATGTGAGGATTTTAGTTACTCTTTTTAGGAGTGAGGTTATTTATTTATTTGGAGACAGAGTCTCATTATGTTGCCCTCCGTAGAGTGCAGTGGTGTCAAAGCTCACAGCAATCTTGAACTCCTGGGCTTAAGTGATTCTCTTCTCTCAGCCTCCCAAGCAGCTGGAACCACAGGTGCCCACCACAACGCCTGGCTATTTTTTGGTGCAGTTGTCATTGTTGGTTACCTGGCCTAGGCTGGGTTCAAACCCACCAACTTTGGTGTATGTGGCTGGTGCCATAACCACTGTGCTATAGGCACCGAGCAGGAGTGGGGTTATTTTTATTGTTTATTTTGCTGTAGGTGCCAAAAGCTTCAAATTCCTTCTGTACTTTTTTTTTTTTTTTTGTCTCTTTTTTTGACTTTGGGCTTCCCTAAGTATTCTTGCTCAAAGAGTCTGGATCTTGCAGCTCTTTGATCTATACGTAATTGTTGTACTTGAGCCTCTGGTGTGGTGGCAAGGTGTGGCCTGTGTGAAGAGGAGAAGTTCTATAATCTTTTGATTAAATCTCAGTCTTTTAGGAGCCCTGTGTCTCAGGATTTTGACCTTAGCAAAGGAATCTCCAGTGATGTAGATTCCCCTCCTCTCTATTATCTGCATTTCTCTTCATTGACTGCATCATTCACTATCTATTTTCTTGAGTCATTGACCCTGTTGAATATGTTTTTCTCCCTTTAGGTGAGACAGGAAAGCTAGAGAAAACTGAAATAGGAGGAATGCCTGTCTCCTAGCTGGGATAAATTTCTGGTAAATTCTTTTACCCTGCATAGTAAGCCTTTGTTATGGAGAATATTCTAGGTGTATGTCACAATTACTTTTGCCCTTCACCTGCTAGAATTATGAGGTTGATTTGTTGGCTCTCTACTGTGAGAATCTGCTGGATTTCTTGGAGGTTAAACCCACGAAGCCTGACATCCAGGAGTTCAGCTCCAGAAATTGGTCAAAATTATCATTTAATGTTCCTACTAGTTTGTGGATGCAGCAATTTTGGTTCCGTGTAAGGGGATCTCAGATACTATTATCTAGATGCAACTGTTTCTCTAGATTTTGGGGTGGTACCTTGCCCTGCATCCTCAATTGTCTGACGGATCCAAGGAAAGTCATCAGTTTTCAGTGTATCTAACCTTTTCTTTTGTAACCATGAGAATGAGGACTTTTAAGCTCTTTATATGTCAGAGGTGAAATAGAAGTCCAATAACTGTTTATTTATTTATTTATTTTTTAGATAGAGTTTCACTTTATCACTCTAGGTAGAGCACAGTAGTTCATAGCTACCTCAAACTCTTGTGCTGGAACAATCCTCTTTCCTTAGCCTCCTGAGAAGCTGGGACTATAGGTGTGTGTCACTCTGTCTGTCTAGTTTTTTCCTATTTTTAGTAGAGATGGATTCTCACTCTTGCTCAAGTCGATCTTGAACTCCTGAGCTCAGGGGATCCACTTGCTGCAGCCTCCTAGAGTGCTGGAATTGCAGGCATGAGTTCCCGGCTCCAAGAATGTTATCTTCTTTATGAGACAGAGTCTCACTTTGTAACCCTTGGCAGAGTGCCATGGCATCAGGCATCATAACTCATAGCAACCTCAAACTCTTGGGCTTAAGTGATTCTCTTGCCTCAGCCTCACCAATAGCTTGGGAATACAGGTGCCTACCACAGGCTCAGCTTTTTTTTTTTTTTTTTTTATTAGATATGGGGTCTCACTCTTGATCAGGCTGGTTTTGAACTCCTAAACTCAGGCAATCCACCTGCCTTGGCTTCCCAAAGTCCTGGGATTACAGGTGTGAGCCACTGCTCCCGGCCCCTCAAGAATCATTGTTTAGGTAAAATTTTTGACCAGTGACGTTCATAGGAAACAAATAACTTGTTCTCTTAGATTTTTCTTATATCAGTAGCACTGAAAGTTCATAATTCACAAATGGTAACTCAACTTTGGGGAGTAGAGTTAAAAAAAATCCTAACTGTTCAATAAGGAATATTTTTCAACAGAGAAAGCTTAAGTCACTGGCCAAAGGTAATATAAAAGTATCACAGCAAATGTAGGTACAATACTTAAGAAATGTGTCCGTGTTCTAGTTTATTGACCCAGTTTTGTGCACTTTTTTTCTCTTTCTTTGTTTAGTTACCCCTAAAAGCAGAAAAATATGGCTCGATATCTCACTCTGGAAATAAAAAGTAGGAAATTCTAGGCTAAGTGATCCTCCAGCACCTGTAGTAATTTTGACAGACAGCACCACTTGCTCTAACACATCATTTTTGCTTATATTCTAATCCCAAATGACCCACTACTTCACAACTATTCCAAAAAAGCCACAAAAGTGAAACTTTCTAAAGCTAGGTTTTCATACAGCAAGGATTTGATCAACATGGATGTGTGAACAGCAGAACTAGAAGCTTTAAAATATATATGCAGTGATATATTTTGTGTGTTTTACAAATTCTCTAATTCCTGCATTGATTTAGGAAATTAAGTGTGAAAAGTTGAGAACAAGAACCAAACATACTGTTTGAAGGGCAAGAAAGTGAATGTCTGTGCTATTGTTCTACCTTTAAAAGAGGCATGCGTGCCAGGATGTTTGCCGTCTATAAACCAAACCTGTTTTCCTAAGTTGTATAAGACTCTCCAGCAACTAGGCTCAGCCTGCTGGCCCCAAGAATGAGAGGAGGAGGATTGTGATGCTGACCCAGCAGGGTGAGAGAATGCTGACAGCACACAGCCTCAGAGCCTGCGGCAGAATCGCAGCTTGCTTGACAAGGCGCAGGAATCCGAAGCTATATGCAGGATGTCTCCTGTCTCAGCGGTGAGCGGCCACAGTGTCAGCAAAAAGAAAGGCAAATGAATCTCTTTATTTCCTATTATTGTCTTGGAAGACTCGAATAACTGCAGTCAACTGTTATGTTGTATTAATTCTTTTAAAACCTAAATAAAAAATATTGTTAGCTGTATTAAAAATTGATTCCCAAGTGGCAAAATGATGAAACAAGAGTGTGACGAGTGACATCTTTGGAGAAAGAATGATTATCTAGGGAGAAAAAAGACCTTTAGTCATACATTTTACAAAATAAGTTTAGGAAAAATTTCCTTTAAGAAGGATCAATTATTAAAAAAGAAGCAAATATATATGCAGAGAATAACCTATGGAGAAAAAGTAATAAAACTTAGGTGCTATACACTGCTTTTATATTAGATTGAGGAGTCCATGTTGTGGTGACTGAAATAAAAATATAGGAGAATTCTGGAGGTAAATAATTCAAAGTTTACAGAATATATATACATATACATGTACATGTATAAAAAATAAGATTTATGACCAGCATTTTTTTATCCCTTCCCCCTGCCAGTGTTCTTTGTTTTAGATACATTTTAAAGATGCTCTTATATAAAGAATTACTGAATTTCTACTTAGGAAAAGGCAGTGGGGAAGAAAGGTTTTAAAAGTTAGTACAAAATATACTCTCTACCACAAAGATGTCCCTGGTATTGGGCATCATGATCATGGTGACCGAATCTGCAAATCAGAAAGCAGTTCAGTGTTCAAATCTACTTCTAAATAAACAGTAGAGTCATGTTGTGTAACAGGAAGGAGAAATTGGTGGTGTGCTGGAGAAGGTTTAACAACCGGCTCTCAGAGTAGCTTTCATTTGCAGTGTTTGCTTATTTATGTGGAATAAATTCTCCTGGCAAGACCCATTTCAAATTGCTAGCTGTTGACCATCTATAACAATTCCTAAAAATTTGTAATTAGCTATGCAAATCTCTGGTGACTCTACTATGCCACTGGTTCAAGCATTGCTTTGAATAGTTGTAGCCAAGGAATGCATTTTAGAGGAACTGGAAATTAGGCTGGTGTTAAAGGATACTCAACATAAAAACTAGGTTTTGAGATGAAGGGGAAGGCCTGTTAATTCCAAATATGGAATTAGTTACGAGCCCAGACTGGAATTGGAAATGAGCGTGAACAAACAGACTGAGTAGTCTGGAAAAATGGATCTGATAAGGATATACCGAGTTGGAAAGTGAGATGTCACCACACTCCAGACAGTGTCTTAAATGGCTCATACCTGCAATCCTTGCACTCTGGGAGGCTGAGGCAGGTGGATCATGAGAGCTCAGGAGTTCAAAACCAGCCTGAGCAGGAGAGATCCTCTCTCTACTAAAAATAGAAAAACTATCCAGGCATTCTGGTGAATGCCTGTAATCTTAGCTAGTCAGGAGGCTGACGTAAGAAAATTGCTCCAGCCCAAGAGTTTGAGGTTGCTGTAAGCTATGACTCCATAGCACTCTACCCAGAGCAACAAAGTGAGACTCTGTTAAAAAAAACAAAAAAGAAAAAGGTATAGTGTGTTTGCTTTATGTAATAGGAAAATATTGAGGGTTTTTGTCAGATTTAAGGTATGATTATAAAGTAGGGGCTTGTAAAGATTAGACTAGAAGAGAATTCTGAACTGAAGGAGTGAATTGAGACTTTAGGGATGGAGACTAGTTTTCATTATTATATGCTCCTCAGAAACACATCCTGAGATGGAGATTTGCATGCAGGTCATTTATTGGAAAAAGTGCTCTCAGAATCAATACATCTTGGAAAAATGAGGAAAACAGGTGTGGGCAGAAAGAGCACTTGAACAGCAATATAGTCACAACCAAGACTTCAGATAATCCTATGGGAACTCAAGTTGGGATGACCCCTCAGAGATGTCTCAGATTAGGGTGAGGGTAGTTGGGCTTTTCGTTCTGATAGCTACAGGTTATTAGATGTGAGCTGCTCCTAGAAGGGGATGAGACTTTTGGAGGTCTCTTTCTTCAGTTGTGGGCAAGAGAAAGGGAGTAGCTTAGGCCTGCACACTGCCAGCTCTGCAGACAGCTGCGGGATGCATGCTGCCGTCCTGGAAGGGCAGAGTCAGGCGGCACATCCTAGCCCTGTGTACCTTTTTATTGAAATACAGGTAAATTAATGAGAAACTGTACGAGATGAAAATGGAATGGGAAAGGAAGGTACATCTGTGAGATACAGTCCAAGGGCAGATTTTTATTACAAAATTATATTTTTCACTTTAACAAGTTCTATTTTGTTTAAAGTAATTTTCATAGTCTCTTAGAGCTTGCTCATTTTGTCATTTTTTTTATTTGCAAAACATTATATTTTTAAACATAATGTTCTCTATCTGATACTTCGAATCTCAAAGCATTTAGTGTATAAATCTGTTGTTTCCCTGGAGTCTCACTAATGGTGGCTTGTCTTGCGTGTTTGGTGATATTCAATGATGAAGCCATGTCTGATCATAGTCAGTGGGAAGCCTGGGGGCTGCTGCAGACACCTTCCTCTAGAGCAGAGTTTTTCAACCTTTTTTTTTTTTTTTTTAATCTCATGGCACATGTTAAACTTCCGTGGCACATTTAAATTATGTTGATCAAAAACAAAAAAAAAAAGAGTTCAAAAAGGAATATAGTTACCGTGCTTTGAATTTCTTCTGAAAAGAATTTAATTAATGATCTTTAAAAATTTTCCTGGCACACTGTGTAATTTCCCTGCAGAGAGGATTCGTGACTGCTCTTGTCAGCATCTGAAGTCTGTTCCAGACTTCCCAGGTCAGTGCAAATGTCTCAGGTTCGGCTGCCTTTGCCATGGCTTTGGTAGGGCCACCTTTCTGATTTGTCCATGTTGTCTAATCTCCTCTTTGGTTTCAGTTTGTTGTGATTTGGTTTGCTTTGTTTTGTGCCTGTGAAGGGGGCAGGCATAGGAGTTTCCTCACTTTCAGGGGACTCACCGAGGCACTTTCAGGGGACTCACAGAGGCACTGAAGTGCTCTGTGGAGGGAGCACTTGTTCCGTAGTTTGAGGATACAATGAAATGCCTCGTCTACCAGGCTTCTGGAGGCCAGAGTCAATTGAGAGGGGTCTAAAGAAGAGTAGGGTGTAAAACGGTTTCAAGTTTTGGGATTAGAAAACTGGAATAATGAAAACTAATGCAGAAATCTGGCAGGTAGGAGAGAAAGCCTTTATGGAATGCTTTGGGTTGGGAGGAAGGGAGAGGGCTGTAGTTTCCTCCACTGTATTCTATGCATGAGATACAAAAATTTAAACCTTCCATTGTAAACCAATATTCACTTTATTTTTTTTTAGACAGTCTCACTCTGTCACCCTGGGTAGAGTGCCATGGCATCAGAGCTCATAGCAACCTCAAACGTCTGAGCTCAAGTGATCCTCTTACCTGAGCCCTGGTAGTAGCTGGACTACAGGCCTGTGCCACCAAGCCTGGCTAGTTTTTCTATTTTTAGTAGAGATAGGGTCTTGCTCTTGCTCAGGCTGGTCTCTAACTCCTGAGCTCAAGCAATCTACCTGCCTTGGCCTCCCAGAGTGCCCAATATTAAATTTATGTGCAAAAATATTCAAATAGAAGTTAGCACAGCTGTCAGGGGTATTTGGTGAACTACAAATAGATTTTTGATGTTTTTTTATCCTTATTTTGGGTAAGAGAACATTATATTTAGCATATCACAGTTCAAAGAAATTTTTGACATTTCAGGGAGTTGGATGTTAAAAATGTGATTAGCTATGAATGGAAGTGGCTGAAATTAGTCAACATTTGCTATTTACATAAAGAAACATACAAATCAAATTTTAAAATAAAGCATTTGTCACAAATATTTTTCATCTTATGCTAGGGTACCCCAAATAAAACAGGCTGATTGAATTTATACAAGGTGAAAGTTTAATTTTATGAATCAATTATTTCCATAGTTATAGTACCACATTAATGTGGGAGACATAATTTTTTAATATTTTGTAGGACAAAGACTCCTTTTTCCCCTTGCTCTTATTTTTCAGATTTTTTTTTTTCTTGGCTAATTGTTAAAAACTTCCAGATGATATTTATAATCAGTTTACTCAGGGTTTCCCCCTCTCTGAGATCTTATGTATTTGTTGTTACTATGTTAAATTCATGAATTAACTTTGGGTGATTTATATCTTTACTGTGTTTTCCTACACAGTAAGAGAATATGACACAATGATTTTCTTGATTAAATATTAGAATGTTAGTTTGTGTCCTGCAGGAAAGCTTTTTTTTTTTTCTTTTGCAAAGTAGGTCTTGTTCATTTCTTGCCAGCATAGTGCTAAACTGTCACAGGGATAGTGGGCATCCTACTTTATTCCTGATTTTGATAGGGAATGCATCTAAGCTCACTGAGTTGAAAGTTTTATTTATATCTGCCTTAATGTAAAGCGTAACTTCTTTCAGCTATGACATACCACCTTCCAATAATGCTTTCTTCTTCAATGGAAATGGAATATCAACACAGTTTCATAAAAAAAAATATGTATCTGTAAAAGTTATTATGAAATGGTAATAGAAGTAGGAAAACAATAGAAATGATTGAATACAATTTAATATATACCTAAGGTGTTAAAATTGCCTTTTTAAACTTCATTGAGTCTGAGGTAAAAAAAAAAAAACATTGTATTTTGTAAGGGTCCTTATTTTCCAAAATTCACTTAGCATGCCACTTTCTTAGATAGTTTAACTGTAAGTATCTCCATGACATTTATATAATAGAGAATGAACAATGTGGCAGATCTTATTTTCCAAGTCGGTAGCAATAAAATCTTCCTGTTCTGTGCTGTTGTCCAGTGTACCCTTGCCACTCCCTCATTCAAGAGTGCCAATTCTCTTCCCCTTGAATTTGGGTGGGCTTGTGATTCCTGTGAAGAATGGAGTACTGAGACAGTAACACTCTGTGACTTCTGAGGCTAGGCCAGAAAACGTATTGCAGTTTCCTTCTCGTTCTTTTGAACCCTAGGTCCTGGAGCCCTGAGCCTTGTCCATGTAAGGAGTGACTACTTTGGGGCTGCCATGTGATAAGGAACCACAGTCACACAGAGTGGTCACAGAGAGGGCTCAGTGGACAGTCCTCTGTCCAATCATTCTTCCAGTTTGAAGTACCAGCCTGAAAGCTTCTTCCAGGCTTTAAATCTTTCCACTTAGGACCCAGAGGTCTCAGAGCATAGACATACCGTTTGCCACCATGTCTTGCCTGAATTCCTGACCCACTGAATTCAAACATTAACAGTGTTGAACTTTGTAGGAGCCCTGGACTTTTGGAAATCTCCCTAGCCCTTTATAATCTGGGAAAAGTCTTATTGCAAAGAATTGCCCTTCCCCAGGTGATGCACATGTGACTTATGGGTGCTCCCTTTGTTCACCTGTGATAAGGCCAGACAAAGAACCTCCGAATTCCTACTCTTTCTTTCTTACCTGATTAGCTGAACTGTTTCTCCCCACTGATCAAGTAGATAAAAATGACTGTTGTCTGAACTTGAACAGGCTATAACCAGACTTCTTTCTTTTCCTCAGGTCCCAGAACTTTTTGCCTACCCTTGAGTTTAAGCAAGGAACATAGAATGGCCCTTTCTTTTATTTGTTTATTTATTTATTTATTTTATTAAATTATAGCTGTGTACATTAATGCAATCATGGGGTACCATGCGCTGATTTTAGATACAATTTGAAACATTTTCATCACACTGGTTAACATAGCTTTTCTGGCTTTTTCTTAGTTACTGTGTTAAAACATTTATATTCTACATTTAGTAAGTTTCACATGTACCCTTGTAAGATGCACCATAGGTGTGGTCCCACCAATTACCCTCCTTCCACCTTCCCTTCTCCCTCCCCTCTCTTTCCCCTTTCCCCATATTCTTAGGCTATAATTGGGTTATAGCCTTCATATTAAAGCTATAAATTAGTTTCATAGTAGGGCTGAGTACATTGGATACTTTTTCTTCCATTCTTGAGATACTTTGCTAAGAAGAATATGTTCCAGCTCCATCCATGTAAACATGAAAGAGGTAAAGTCTCCATCTTTCTTTAAGGCTGCATAATATTCCATGGTGTACATTTACCACAAAGAATGGTCCTTTCTTAATGGCCCCTCCTAATAACCTGCTGATGGCATGATTGTCAACTATCCAATCCATATTCATATCCAGTCTGCTCACTGTATCACTCCTGGCCAGTTCTTTCTAACATTGTTTTTCTTCTACCTATAGAGTAATCCCTTCTGTTCTCCCTCTGAGATACCTGCTGATCTTATGCTTCCCATGTTCTCCCTGTTCCAATCATTCTTTTAATATAGTCTGTCCTTACTACTGTGAAGGCCTTTTCTTATTTAAGAGCAGAATAAAACGATTATTTTAAGCTGCTAACTATTGGAGTGATTGATTATCTTTTGGCTTTTGATTTATTGCTAACGTATTCCAATTTATTCAAGCCAGCTTTAGGGGAGCGGAAGTTTTGTGAATGTTAACTCAAAAATTGAGCATTGTGGGTAGGTTTATTTCACCATAAAATTTCAGAAGTGCTTCACTTAGGAGTTTACTGCAGGATGTTTTGAATAAGTTTTTTCTTTTAATTTCTGGAATTTATTTGAATGAATGAGTGGAATATTTCATGTCATATTCAAAATATCTTAGTGATTTTCACTATAGTTGAATGCTGTCATGGATAAATTTTATTTATGTTCATCTGAAGTGCTGTCAATTAAATAGTGATAGCATATAAATCCTGTAAGAAATATGTCACAGAAACTGATTGCTAAGACTATTATACATCTTCAGTTAGAAAAGAAATGCACACATTGAACATCGATTGTACATGAGGTCTTTCATATACATTGCATCATTTAACCTACAACACAGTCCTAAGAAAAAATGTTTTTAATTACTTTTCATAGGTGATAAAATGTTCCTCCTCATGATGATTTAATTTCCCCTCAGAAGTTTTAATTCTCTGGAAAATAAAGCTAATTCTTCACATAATAGAAGACAAAATCGATACTGTGGAAATAGAAAAACATGTCCCTAGTGTTTTGAAAGCAGAGATAAGAGATGGCTTGGCCTTATCTGTATACATTTTTCTAGGTGACAACTAAAATTTTAGGAACAGACAAGGATAGTGGTCCACATACACTTAGCTAGATAGAGACGCAGAGATAAGGAGTTCTAATCTGGATTGTGCACGCATTAACATTGGCAGCCTTTGGTAAATCTCCTGTCCTCCCTAAATTTTGGTTTAGCTCTGTCCTATGGTTTGAGTATTTGTTGCCTTCAACACTAATGCTGACACTTAATGCCCAATGGGGCAGGATTGAGAAGTGGGGCCTCTAAGAGATATTTAGATCATGAGAGCTTCCCCTCATCGACATATTATTCATGGATTAATGGGTTTATAAATTAAGGGGTTGCCACGTGGGGAGATCTGGTGATCTTATAAGAAGAACACAGACCTGATATAGCTTGTTAGCATGCACACCCCCCTTACCTACCCTGTATCTACTTGAGACTCCTCAGAGTCCCCACCAGCAGGAAGACTCACCAGGGAGGCCGTTTGAACTGGGACTTCTTAGCCTCTGTTAACTGTAAAAAAGAAATTCCTTTTCTTATGAATTACCCACTTTCAGATATTCTGTTATAACCAACAGAAAATTGACTAAGACACTGTATCTTTTATAATGAACTATATTATGAAAATGCTAATTCCTGACTGCATTTCAGGAATATTCCTGAATATTTTAAGGTTGAAATTAGATAATGAGCTAAGTAGTTCTTGAAAACTAGATAGTTCTTGAAAACTAGAGTTTCCAAGTGCTCTCTGAAAGCAATGCACGTAGAATCAGGACCTGTTCACATATATCATCTCACCTGACCCTCACTTTCAAGTCACATTGTTGAAATGGTCTATCTAGCTGGAGTGGGTCTCACCCATGAATGTAGAAATAGTATCAAACTTTAAGACCACTTCAAATACCACTTAAATCAAATATTTTCCTAAACCTCATAATTGTATGCAATTGCTCTTTTCCTGTAAAAAACTTTCTCAGTACTCTGCACCCTTTTTAGTGTTTTTTCTGATACTGTTTGACATTTAGAGTTTCGCTATTTTACATATCATCTCCCACTTCCAGGTGCAAGCTTTTGGAGACCAAAGACTGTGTTTATTTCTAAAGCTCCTATACCCTGTCCTTTATAGAAAAAGGGAAATACTTTACAGAAAATACTTATTTTTTTCAACTGAATTCTGTAAAACAGTATTAATATTAATGACCTCTCTCTGAGATATTGTGAGATAATAACTTTTGGCTTTGTCCATACATAACAGATGTGTGGTAAATAACAAAATAACATTTGCGAGGGTTCTATCCTTGATTTGTCACTATTGTGAAATAATCTCAATTAATTTGATTATGTCCATGTTCCTTGACATGTTGTTATAGTTTTGTATATGCCTGTTAATGAAGTTTTATCTTTGCAAAGTGATAAAAAATATAACCTGTGATCCCTGGCATATATAATATTACCCTGTAAAAAGGTCTAAATTAAATATATTCCTTGATGTTGGTAGAATATTTTGCTCAGTTTCCATTACTAATACATTTAGAGTTATTCTCACCAAAAGAAGTATATTTAGAGTTAATCTATCAAAAGAAGTAAATTATTTTTTTTCCTTGAGTGTTCTTGACAGCCCTTAACTCAGCTGGTGGATATTTTGTTGTCTGTTCCCTAAAATATTAACTTTAAATAAAATTAAATACATTACTATTTTAGTTACTAATCAATAATAGAGACAATTTTTTAAAAATGATTGAATCTCTTTCTTCCACTGAGTTAAATCTCTCTCTCTCTTTTTTTTTTTTTTTTTTTTTTTTTTGTTGTTGAGACAGAGTTCTACCCTATTCCCTGAGCAGAGTGCAATGGAGTCATAGCTCACTGCAACCTCAGACTCGGGCTGTGGGCATCCTGCTGCCTCAGCCTCCAGAAGCTGCTGGAATTACAGGTGGCACCTGGCTGAGCTTTTCCTTTTTTTTTAAGTGTTCGGAGTCTCACTCTGCTTGAGCTCTGAAATCTCATTTTTTTTTTTTTTTTATTGTTCTATCAGAGCTGTGTACGTTAGTGCAATCAAGGGGTACAATGTGCTGGTTTCAAATACAATCTTAAATATTCCCATCAAACTGTTCAATGCAGCCTTCATGGCATTTTCTTAGTTATTGTATGTAGACATTTGTATTCTGCATTTAGTAGGTTTTGCCTGTACCCATTCTAAGATGCACTGTCCGTGTGGCCCCAGCAATTACTCTCCCTCTACCTTAACCTCCCCCCTCCCTTCCCCTCCCTTGGCCCTTTTCCCATCTTCTTGTGCTATAGTTGGGTTATAGCCTTCATATGAAAGCTAAAAATTAGCTTCATAGTAGGGCTGAGTACATTGGATACTTTTTCTTCCATTCTTGAGATACTTTGCTAAAAAGAATATGTTCCAGCTTCATCCACGTAAACATGAAAGAGGTAAAGTCTCCATCTTTCTTTAAGGCTGCATAATATTCCATGGTATACATGTACCACAATTTGCTAGTCCATTCATGGGTTGATGGGCACTTGGGCTTCTTCCATGACTTAGCAATTATGAATTGGGCTGCAATAAACATTCTGGTATGGATGTCTTCGTTATATTGTGATTTTTGGTCTTCTGGGTATATACCTAGTAAAGGAATTATAGGATCAAATGGCAGGTATATTTTTAGATTTCTAAGTATTCTCCAAACATCCTTGCAAAAGGAATGTATTAGTGTGCATTCCCACCAGCAGTGTAGAAGTGTGCCCTTTTCTCCACATCTACGCCAACATCTCTGATTTTTGGATTTTGTTATGTGGGCTACTCTTACTGGGGTTAGGTGATATCTCAAAGTAGTTTTGATTTGCATTTCTCTGATGATTAAGGATGATGAGATTTTTTTCATGTGTTTGTAGATCGTGCATCTGTCTTCTTTAGAGAAGTTTCTCTTCAAGTCCTTTGCCCACCCTGAGATGGGATCACTTGTTCTTTTCTTGCTAATATGTTTGAGTTCTCTGTGGATTCTGGTTATTAAACCTTTATTGGAGGTATAACCTGCAAATATTTTCTCCCATTCTGAGGGCTGTCTGCTTGCTTTACTTACTATGTTCTTGGTTGTGCAGAAGCTTTTTAGTTTGATCAGGTCCCAGTAATGTATTTTTGATACTGCTTCAATTGCCTGGGGAGTCCTCCTCATAAAATATTCACTCAGGCCGATTCCTTCAAGAGTTTTCCCTACACTTTCTTCAAGTATTTTTATAGTTTCATGTCTTAAGTTTAAATCTTTTATCCAGTGAGAGTCTATCTTAGTTAATAGTGAAAGGTGTGGGTCCAGTTTCAGTCTTTTACAGATTGCCAGCCAGTTCACCCGGCACCATTTTTTTAATAGGGAATCTTTTCCCCACTGAATGTTTTTAATTGGCTTGTCAAAGATCAAATAATGGTAAGTAGCTGGATTCATCTCCTGGTTCTCTATTCTGTTCCAGACATCTAATTCTCTGTTTTTGTGCCAATACCATGCTGTTTTGATCACTATCAATTTATAGTACAGTCTCAGGTCTGGTAGCGTGATTCCTCCTGCTTTGTTTTTGTGGCTATTCGAGGATTTTTCTGATTCCATATAAAATGACGTATTCTTTTTTCAAAATCTTTAAAATATGACAATGGAGCTTTAATAGGAATTGCACTAAAATTATATATTGCTTTGGGTAGTATAGACATTTTAACAATGTTGATTCTTCCCAGTCATGAGCATGGTATGTTTTTCCATGTTAACATCTTCAGCTATTTCTTTTCTTAGAGTTTCATAGTTCTCTTTATAGAGATATTTCACATCCTTTGTTACATAAATTCGCAAATATTTCATCTTCTTTGCCACTACTGTGAAAGGAATAGAGTCCTTTACTGTTTTGTCTGCTTGGCTATTGTTGGTATATATAAAGGCTACAGATTTATGGGTGTTGATTTTGTAGCCTGAGACATTGTTGTATTCCTTGATCACTTCTAAAAGTTTTGTAGTAGAATCCCTAGTGTTTTCCAGATATACAATCATGTCATCTGTGAAGAGTGAAAGTTTGATCTCTTCTGACCCTATGTGGATACCCTTGATTGCCTTTTTTTCCCTAATTGCAATGGCTAAAACTTCCATTACAATGTTAAAGAGCAATGGAGACAATGGGCAACCTTGCCTGGTTCCTGATCTAAGTGGAAATGACTTCAATTTAACTCCATTTGATACGATATTGGCTGTGGGCTTGCTGTAGATGGCCTCTATTAGTTTAAGAAATGTCCCTTCTATACCAATTTTCTTAAGTGTTCTGATCATCAAAGGATGCTGGATATAGTCAAAAGCTTTTTCTGCATTAATTGAAAGAATCATATGATCTTTATTTTTTAGTTTGCCTTTGTGCTGAATTACATTTATAGATTTACGTATATTGAACCAGCCTTGAGAGCCTGGGATAAATTCCACTTGGTCATGGTGTATAATTTTTTTGATGTGTTGTTGGATTCTGTTTGTTAGGATCTTATTGAGTATTTTTGCATTAATATTCATTAGTGATATTGGTCTATAATTTTCTTTTCTTTTTGGGTCTTTCCCTGGTTTAGGGATCAAGGTGATGTTTGCTTCGTAGAATGTGTTGAGTAGTATTCCTTCTTTTTCTATATTTTGGAAGAGGTTTAGTATATAGGTACCAGTTCTTCTTTAAAGGTTTGGTAGAATTCTGACGTAAAGCCATCTGGTCCTGGGCTTTTCTTTTTAGGGAGATTTTGTATAGTTGATGCTATTTCAGCACTTGATATAGGCCTATTCCACATTTCCACTTGGCTCTGGCTAAGTCTTGGTAGGTGGCATACTTCCAAGTATTGGTTGATTTCTTTTAGATTTTCATATTTCTGAGAGTAAAGTTTCTTGTAACATTCGTTAAGGATTTTTTTAATTTCTGAGGGGTCTGTTGTTATTTCGTCTTTACCATTTCTGAGTGATGAAATTAGAGATTTTACTCTTTTTTTCCTGATTAGGTTGGCCAAAGGTTTATCTATTTTATTGACCTTTTCAAAAAACCAACTTTTGGATTTATTGATCTGTTGTATAATTCTTTTTTTTTTCAATTTCATTTAATTCTGCTCTGATTTTGGTTATTTCTTTTCTTCTGCTGGGTTTGGGGATGGAATTTCTTCCTTCTCCAGTTGCTTGAAATGTCCCATGAAGTTATTAACTTTTCTCTTTCCATTTTCTTGAGGAAGGCTTGCAGTGCTATAAATTTCCCTCTTGGGACTGCCTTTGCAGTATCCCAGATGTTCTGATAATTTGTGTCTTGATTATTGTTTTGGTGATTTACTTCTTAATCTTGTCTATAACCCATCTATCCTTCAGCATAAGGTTATTTAACTTGCATGTTTTTGTATGGGTATGCAGATTCCTGTTGTTATTGAGTTTAACTTTTATTCCATGGTGGTCTGAGAAGATGCAAGGAATAATTTCTATTTTACATTTGTGGCCTAGGATGTGGTCAATTTTGGAGTATGTTTTGTGGGATGATGAGAAGAATGTGTATTCAGTTTTATTGGGATGAAATGTTCTGTAATGTCTGTTAAGTCCAGATGTTGAATAGTTAAGTTTAAATCTAAAATTTCTTTGCTTAGCTTCTTTTTGGAGGATCTATCCAGCACTGCTAAAGGGGTGTTAAAATCTCCAACTACTATGTAACTGGAGGAAATCAAGGTGCTCATGTCTGTTAGAGTTTCTCTTATAAATTGAGGTGCATTCTGGTTGGGTGAATAAATTTTATAATAGAAATCTCATCATATTGAGTATTACCTTTAACAAATGTGAAGTGTCCATCCTTATCCTTCCTTATTTTGGTTGGTTTAAAACCTACTGTATCTGTGAATAGGATTGCAATGCCTGCTTTTTTCTGCTTTCCATTTGCCTGGAGTATAGATGACCATCCCTTCACCTTGAGTCTATATTTGTCTTTTAATATAAGGTGAGATTCTTGTGTGCAGCAGATATCTGGCCTGAGTTTTTCTATCCAGTCAGCCAACCTGTGCCTCTTTAGAGGACAATTTAAACTATTCACATTAATTGAGAATATTGATAAGCCTTTCGAGAGTCCGGTGGACATTTTAAATCCTTTTGCGACTGTGGAAGTTGGAATTTGATCAAAATTTTCTGGGTGGGTTTACTTTTGTGGTGGAGGATTATGCTGGTCTTTATGGAGGATAGGAGGATAGGTCTGAGAATATCCTGGAGAGCTGGTTTAGTTATGGCAAATTTCTTCAACATGTGAATGTCATTAAAGTATTTAATTTCTCCATCATACATGAAACTCAGTTTAGGTGGGTACAGGATCCTGGGTTGAAAGTTATTTTGTTTTAGGAGGTTAAAAGTCAAGGACCATCCTCTTCTAGCTTGAAAGGTTTCAGCAGAGAGATCTACAGTTATTCTAATATTCTTCCCCTTGTAGGTAATGGTTTTCTTTTGTCTGGCTGCTTTCAGAATTTTCTCCTTCATATTAACTTCAGTGAAATTGATTATGATGTGTCTGGGGGATGTCTTATTCGGGTTGAGTCATGCTGGAGTTCTGAAACTGCTATCTGAATTTCAGAATCTCTTGGCATGTCTGGACATTTCTCTTTCATAATCTCATGAAGAAGAGACTCTGTGCCTTGTGAAGCCACTTCATCACTTTCAGGGATCCCTATAAGATGAATATTGGTTTTCTTCAAATTATCCTAGAGTGCCCTGAGAGAATGATCTGTTTTTGCCCTCCATTTCTCTTCCTCTTTGAGAGTTTGGGAGTGTTAAAAAGCTTTGTCTTCAATGTCAGAAATCCTTTCTTCTGCTTGCTCCTTTCTGTTACTGAGGGATTCTACTGTGTTTCTCAGATCTTTGAGGGCTTCAACTTCTTGTCTCAATGTGTCAAAATCTTTGGTCATTTGGTCTTTGAATTCGTTGAATTTTTGAGACATCTTTTGGGTTCCTGCTTGGAATTCTAATTCGATCTTCTTTGCTATCCAGATTCTGAATTTGATTTCTGACATCTCAGCTATTTGTTTGTGCATGGAATCTTGTGCTGTGTCTGCCCCATTGTTCGTTGGGGGAGTTGATCTACTCTGATTATTCATATTGCCAGAGTTTTTTTGTTGATTTTGCCTCATGATTGCCATTGCCTCTGGCCATCCTCAGAGTTGGGGAGATGTCTCTCCAAGATTAGACCCCAGCAGGATCACTCTATTGTTGCTGGATCTTTGTAGTGAGTGACCCTGTGTAGCTCCTCTGGGGCTGCCCTAGCCAGGGAGTTCTGGTTGTGGGAACAGTTGCAGTGCATGACACACCCAGATCCAGCAACGGGGGTGGTGGTGGGGTGGGAGGTGGTGGGGGGTGTGGTGCACACGGTTCTGGGAGTGCCTGGCACCCAGTGACTTTGGCACAGAGGGCCCAAGTCTCCAGCAGTCTCTGGCCAGGAGAAGGGCTCCAGTGGGCATGCGGCTTCTAGAGTCCCTGTCCAGACAAGCAGCCCGGTGTGGAGGCAGGGAGGGTTACAGGAGGGAGGACTTGGGGTTGTGCAGCTCCCGGAGTTCCTGGTCAGGGCGTGCGGAGGCCAGGTGGGTTGCGGTGTTGCTCCTATGGAAGTCTGGGCAGGCACGGGTTGTGGATCACAGCGCAGCTCTTACCAGGGTCCAAGCAGGCGTTGATCACGGGTCACTGCGCCTCTTGTACCAAAGTCTGGGCAGGCACCTGTCGAGGGTCATAGCTCTTACCAGGGTCTGGGTGGGTGCCGATGGCTGGTCGTAGGTTGCAGCGCAGCTCTTCCCAAGGTCTGGCGGGTGCCGAAAGCCAAGTATAAATGTCTGTGAGGTGTTTTGGTGTTTTTGGACTTGGCATTCATTTGAACAGCCTTGGGAGAGCTTGGGCAGAAGTGTGGAGAACTTTGGGTGTTTTCTAGGGCCCCAGACTGAGCCTCTGAAATCTCCTTTTCAAAAAAAATAAATTTAGGGGATAGAAGTTGAATTCTGTTACACGTATACATTGTATGGTAGACGGCTGAGACCTCTTAACGTGTATTTAACCTAAATTATTTGATTGGGGTATGACTGATTTGGTGGTACAATGTGTCACATAACATTCTTTATGAAATGAATATATCTGTGTATATAGGTATATGTGTGTATTACATCAGGAACTCAGAAGAAATTCAACATCAAAAACTATTTTTGTAATGTTGTATATATGTAGTTAAGTGGAAAATATTAAAGAGGGATTTGTTATTTATTATTATGTATGAATTTTGTATGGTACTAGAAGTAGAAGTTACTTGACAACCTGAGGATGTGTGTGAATGCTCACATGTTACCTAGCACAGTAATGTTTCTGCTGTCAGGGCAAGACAATTTAGAATTCGTTTCATTTATCCAATACACATATTTTGAGCACCCACCATATTCCAGATATTGTGCTATTGATTGGAGACAGAGCACTAGACAAAACAGATATAGTCCTAGTCCTCATGAGGCTTATAATATCATTAGACATTTGTTTATTTGTGAAAGTGTTTATTTTTGAAATTTCAGATAACAAATTATAATCTTTCATTCATTGTGATGACATTGAAGTTCCATAAGAGCAAACATTTTTGCTTTTTGTTCACTGACTTATCCCAAGTTCCTAGAACAGTGCCTGATGAACATTAAAGTCTTAATAAATATTTGTTGAATGATAAATGAATACTTTCAATAAAAGTTACCTTTGTTTAAATTTCTCTTATATGCTGGGCATTTTATGATATCATGTGACTATCCCTGGGAGGGGGTGGGAAGTTGGAAGAATTTTGTTACATTAACAGTAGGGAGTTATTTTGACTCTTATTTTCACCTGTGTAAACTCAACTGTCCAATATTTCTCAAATTTTTACTCATCTTCTTGAGGTTCCTTAGAGTGTCCTTAATATGGGCAAATCTCTCATTTACAATTACCACCAACAGTTAACTGATCCTTTCCTTCCTGGGCCAGGTCTGCTCTGTGGCATCTTCTACCCATAAAGCTGCTCAAAGGTGCTTATCATGGACATTACCGCTGGTCAATGAGTCCAGGGTAATGATGTAGCTGGAGGCAAACCCACCCACTGTCTCCTAGTGTTTCTGGAACACATACCCATTCCCTCCCTCTATGTCACATTTCACTGCAAAAATACCAAAGCCATACTGCTCATGCTCTGTGTCCCTCTTGAGAAGAGTAGCTGCAGATCTACAAGCAGTGCTGTCTTCAGAGAACTCTGACATAAATTGCTAAGTCTTGGTTGATATACAAAGTGAACCTTGCTCTCCTCTCAATTTCACTTATCCTCTCTCCCTGACACGGACCGATGCTCAGATTTGGTGGATGCAGTAGGGCCCAAGAATGAGCCTATTCTATAGAAGTAACTTGTTAGCAACACAAGACTCAAGGAGTTAAGAAATTGCCCAATGCTGCAAAACTAGAATGTGACAGGAAACACTATTGTTCCCATCATGGAGACAGTAATTTCTAAGCTAAATTCATCATTAAATCAGACTATCTCCCCCAAATTATTTTTTCTAATGTTAGAAAACTAAATATTCATATCCTTAAATAAGCAAATCATCTGGGTAGGTCAGGAGAATGTAAGCATAAACATATGTGTGTACCTTCTGGCTACATGTTATTCTATTAAAAGTCAGGTTGAAAAAAAATTGGTAAGAATTTATTAGGTATTTACTTTTGCCTTGCCCTGTTGACCATGAAAGTGGAAGATGAAATTCTTATTAACTTGGCAATTTGGAATTTTATATTTTGGAAAGGAGAAGATTCCCAAATTATTGTCAGATATTAGTAGTGTGTACAGTGATGTAAGTGACATAACTTTTTAAGAAGATCATCTGAACACAATAATAATTCCTTGCCTGAAATGCTTATATGAGAAATAGGAGAGATTTGTTTTTCTGTTTTAGTCAGTTCAATGCAAGATTGTCACAACATAATTAACATATTCAATTTTTCTTTAAAGGAGGTTTCCATAGGGCTGGGCACAAAGAGGCTTGGAGCTGTTATTAGCACACAGGTTTTCTGAAGAGGTGAGGAAGAGGAGAATGGTAGAGGTGCATAAGCTGAAGGCAAGTTGTGGTTATCATACAAAGCCAATAAAGATCATTTCATTAAGGATCATATCTTAACCCTATAAACATTGAGTCAAAAATTCAACATCATGAAATGGAGCTTCCAGAGGACAAGGATTCATAAGATTCTAGAATGAAAAAGGTTTTAGCTCTCTGACTTTGATCACTACTGATGTATGATATTGGACCAGTCCAAGAAACTCACTGGACTTTCTTATTCTGATATATAAAATGAGGAGGCCTCCTGGTTCAGTTCTATATCTCTGTGATTTGAATATCTAGATTGTGAGGACAGAATTGGAGAGAGACCAGTGTTTGTTGGAACAGTCTGTAAGTTTTGTGGAGAAGGTAAGCCTAGACTGGACAAAAATGCAAACTGTGGATATTAAGAAAAGTGGACTTTCTGGCACGAGGTCAGATTGGTTGGAAAAACTCTATATACTGAAAGAATAATTTTAAGATTCCAATCACAATTAATCTTTTATAACTGTGCCATGAAATGTTAAATTCTATCCTCTCTCCTATTATTCCTGTGTGCCAGCCCTCCAATCCCTTTAAAATTCCCACTTTCCCTACAGATTTGTTTCAATCACAGATGTCTTGATTATTGCTGCTCTAAGTTACAATGACCAACATTTTTTTTCTTGTACAAAGCCAAGGATTCTTAACAGCTTTTCCCTTTTGCAAAAAGGATGACTTAACTTGAGATAGACTTCAGACTGTGTATCATGTTCCCTGCATGTGTAATCTTCTCTTCTTTCCTGTTAAGCTAGGTTACGTTTTTCTTATCTCATGTCTTATGTCCTGTACGTACCTCTATTATTCCACTGATATTTCAATACCTACATATGTATTTTTGTTCTCACCAAACTCCGAGTTTCCTCAGAAAAGATTCTTTTCTTTTAAGCTGTACATCTAACATAGAGAACACTTACCAACACATCTGGTTGAATGAAAAAGTTGATTATCTATATACCCCATGTTTTGTAATAGAAAAAGTGATCTTGATGTTGGGAACTGAAATAACTTTTGAATCCAAGCATGCTTTAATATACTTTGGCCTTCTATTTTTTCCCCAAATATTCTTTAGATTCCAACTAAAGTTCTTAGTGACTGAAACAAAGAAACAAACAAAAAAAAAGTGAAGCTCTGTTAGTAAGGAGAAAATATTCAGACCTAAAAGACCTCAAATAGAAGATCAATAGGCTATGAAGACAATTATCTAATTCATCTGGGTCACCCTCACCTTTATTGCCAGAGAACTGGCCTTATTTCAATTCAGTCATAAAACCAGTGGGCTATTAGCAAGAAAACAGGCAAGCAGTTCTTCCAGGATAGCTACAGTTAAGAACAATTATGGTATTAAGTTCATGGATACTGAAGAGATTAATAGACTTCAAGGAGTTTTATGGACGATTATATATGAATGATAACTGCACTATGTGTTAAGGGAAAAGCCCATATATCTGTATTTCCTTAAACGTGAACAAATTTTGGAAGGAAAAGAAACCTTCTTGAATAAAGCTATTCTTCCTCCTTAAAACTGCCAAAGTCCTAAAAAAGACGAGGTAAGGTCATGATGCAGCCAGCTCATTAATGCTTTGCATTAAAGGTTTCATTACTCTTTTATAGATTGTATGATAATAAGACTATTTTATCTCAAATGGTCCTGGCCTGGATTTTGCTTGACATGTGTTTTATTAAGTGTTCTTATCTGCCATCTTAATAATTCACTGCTGGTATTTATTAAAATTTTTTGTTAAAACACATTTTTCTATTCATTTTCTTCATTTGAAGAAGCTGAGAGTGTTTTAAGGCTAATTTATTGATTCGTGCTTTCTTTCTCCCCTGAAGAAGTGTAGACAGTGTTTCTCTCTCTGTTACCCTTTATGTCCTGTTGTTCACCACTTCTTCTCATTGTTACCCAGGACAGCATCTAGTAGAGATAGGATGAAGAATTTTTTCTGGTAGGTGTAGGGGAGAACTACTTAACACTGATTCCTCCTGTCAAGGAAAATTAATTACAATCCACAGAGAGTTCTGTGGATTCTGAACCACTTTAAAGAATAAGTATTTTTATGTTTCGTGGATAAGCTTTATGTTACTCAACCCAAAACAGATTGAGCATTTGTTTTGAAAGGCACACTTTGTAAGAGATGAATGGAGTAATAGTAAGAGCACAGAGGACTGGTTTGAGTGGGTTTGAGAGGTGGTTCTATTTAAGAGTTCACCTTCCTACCGGGTAGAATCTTCAGCTTTTAAAGAAGTGATTAGGTCCCAAGGAACTGATTTGCTTTTCAAATTCAAGCAATTGATCTTATAAACCATAAAAATTTTTTTTAATTTGTAATATGTAGTGAACATTACTGAAAAGAATATGAGCAGATATGTAATAAAGCATGTTTTATAGAGTATTGCATGAGATAATACATAACTAAAACCCCTTAGCTGGATTCTTGGCATTTAAAGAGTATATAAGAATATTAGCCATATCTGAAGTCACAGGTGCCTAGGGAAGAGGTTGTATTTAAAGGGAATGGCTAAGGGATCTAAAAATAGATCTGCCATTAGATCCTGCAATTTCTCTACTAGATATATATCCAGAAGACTAAAAATCACTTTATAACAAAGATATTTGCACCATAATGTTTATTGCAACCCAATTCATAATAAATAAGTCATGGAAGAAGCCCAACTGCCCATAGACCCATGAATGGATTAACAAATTGTGGTATATGTACACCACGGAATATTATGCAGCCTTAAAAAAGGATGGAGACTTCACCTCTTTTATGTTCACATGGATGGAGCTGGAACATCTTTTTCTTAGTAAAGTATCTCAATAATGGAAGAAAAATTATCCAATGTACTCAGTTCTACTATGAAACCAATATATAATCATCCACACTTCCATATGAAAGATATAACATAACTACTGCCCAAGATGAAGGGGGAAGAGAATGGGGAGGGGAGGGTGAGGGAGGGTAATCAGTGGGACCACACCTATGGTGCATTTTGCAAGGGTACATGTCAAATCTATTAAGTGTAGAGTATAAATGTCTTAAAACAATAATTAAGAAAGTGAAGTGAAGGCTATGTTACCCAGTTTCATGTGAGCATTCCAAATTGTGTATAAACCAGCACATTGTACCCCATAAATGCATTAATGTATACAGTTATGATTTAATAAAAACAAACAAATAAATAAAGTGAATGGCTATTTTGAGGAATCTATGAAGTATCCTGTTCTATTGCAGAGGACAGTTATCACAATACGAAAAATAATTAAATAACCTGTTGATGTAGAGCCCTTGAGATCACAAAATCTTTTCATGTATATTAACACTGTTCTGGTAATATGAATATTATATAACTTATAATAGTTACTCAAGGTCTTTCTTTTGGACAGTATTATATAAACACTGATAAAATTATTTCTCCTAATTCTCAGCATTATAACATATAAGGATACATTCTCCAGATTTTCTCTCCTTTTTCCTTTCTCTAAAAAAGTTTTGTTTTGATATATTCCAAGTGTTGGAAATTTTATTCTCACCAGTGAATTATTTCCAATGTGAAATGATGCATTACTTTGAGAACTTTCCTATTGATGGCCGAGCACATCCATGGGTCACGCGAACTTATTTGCTTCACTTGTACATACATAAAAGAGCCACTTAATTGCCTGGGCCCTTTTCCCTCCTCCTGACCTTCTCTTTAGATTGGGGATAAGGGTTTCTTCTTGACTCAGGCAAACATTTATTCACCACCTATCTGCCTGTCAACAACCCAGCAGAATAAAAAATAAAACATTTACTCCTGACAGGAACAACCACATCAAGCCTTGAGTCAGAGAGAAGCAAAAGTGTCTGGTTTTCTATCAGTGCTCCATCTTCATTAGCAAGGGGAGTCTTAAAGAAGTTGGTTGTTTCTATCCCATGCTGGCCTCTGAAAATAGGGAATCTTTCTACTTAGTCTTTCCCTCATGTGACAGACTATTTGTTAAGACTCCTCATTCCATGTGGAAATGGGGCTATCACCTTGGCTCATTCTCATCCAATTCCTGCTATTAACTTTATTTTCATCTCAAGGAAATGGGTCTGAAACTTTCCTCATGAGTACCCTTGACACTCACCTGAAGCTGAGAACTGTTACCTTCCCTCACCCCAAAAGCTCCCCTACAGAGCAGAGTTCATGTTGGATCCAATCGCTGTGGTACAGTCCCACATCAGGGCAAGGCCCACCAGGCATTCCTTCAACTCACGAGTATGAACTGATGGTACTTTCTAGAGAGTAAGAGTCCATACTAGTCCATCATACTAAATCCTGCCTGATCTGGCCCATGGGAAGCTGTAGACTATATGTTGCTAGGCTCCCTGGGCAGGTTCTACCACCTCTCTGCTGACCTGGAACAACAGGGATCATGTTGTCCAAAAGTTTTTCTTTCCATTTATGCATGAACTGTCCACCTCATGCTCAGGAAGAGGGTGTTCAACCTCCTGCACCACACTGGCAGAAGTAGAGTTGTCCTGGCCACATATTAAATACACTAACACTAATAGAAACTGATGAGCAAACAAACAAAAAAAGGTTTGTGCATAATTTTCATGGTGTCCACACCACAGATAAGCGAAAAAGCCCTCACATAATCCACATGTGGCCCCCAGGCTGGGGTTGAACACTCAGCTGAAGATGCCATATTTTCTCTGACACTGGTTTGCTCTCTTCTGTTAGCTAAATCTTTGGTGCTAGCAGTGCTGTGTGGTTTTCTTGCTAAGAAATGGAACTTCAGTCCAATCTGGAGTCATGTCTATTATCATATTTTAAAGAGGAGCTTTTAGGAGATTTTTATTTTAACACTTTCTCTAAGCAGTGTGACAGAAACATCAACTGAGTAAATAATCCTTATAAAGTTATATTTTCCTACAAGTACAAATAAAGCCTATCTAAGACAAAATGGTTCAGGGAGACTGCTGCAATTATATCTAAGTCTGAAATTTTAAGACGAGATTAATTGCTCATTTAATCTCAAAGCTTCCAAGTGAAATAAAGCCCTTGGGTAGAATGAGCTAATCATACAGTTCTGAAAGACTATAAAATGCAGTATGCATAATAATTACCCTGGCTGCTTATTCCTAAGCCAAATTCCAAGGCCCTGTCGGAGATTCTGAGCCAGCAGCTTAAAGTGGGACCCAGGAGTCTGCCTACTTTAGAAGGTCTCTGGAAACCTGACACAGGAGGTTCTTAAACCCCACTTAGAGAAACTGTGCCCAAGAGTATCTGAATTGCAGAGAAAAACAAAATAAGACAATCTATACTCTGGGCCAGGGTGTTTGCAGGAGAGTGGAGTGTTCTGAGAGGTTCTGTGGCCGAGACCCATGTTCTTTGGTCTAAGTGAGTGGTTTTCAACCTGTGGGTCGTGACCCCTTTGTAACAATGAAAATACATCCTGCATATCAGATATTTAGGTTACGATTCATAACAGTAGCAAAATTACAGTTATGAAATAGCAATGAAAATAATTTTATGGTTGGGGTCACCACAACATGAGGAACTATATTAAAGGTTTGTGACATTAGGAGGCATTAGGACAGTTGAGAACCACTGGTCCAAGTCCTAGGGAAATTGGAAATGAAGGACAATTTTTCACATTCAGTATTTGGAGAATATTTTGCCCCACACCTTCATTTAACATCTGGGAAAACTGTGACAGAGGACTGCATGAAGTCATTTGAAGGGTGAAAAGGAAGTGACTCTCCCCTTATTACTGGGCCAGTTTCTGTGTCTTAGGGCAGTAGCCCAGTATGATTTTACCAGGGGCGGGAGGGTCACTGAAATGTGGCTCTGCTGAAGAGTTTTCTTCTTCTGATTGCCAGAGCAGAAAGATCCAATGCCATGTTGAGCATAGAATGTGTTTAATGACTTCCAGAAGCATTACAAAGATTTCCTTGATAGAGAAGAGATAAACATGAGTTTGAGGTCCTGTAGCTGGATGAGTTTGAGCTGGACAAATATTACACACACCTGAGGCTATTGAGTATTGAGTTTCCTAAGACTATCCAGGTTGTTTGTACAAAGGTGTGTTTTTAAATGAATTTGAAATAGGGCAGCATGCATTTGCAACTGTGAGAATGTGAGCATTTTTTTTTTAACACGTTTGTGTGAACAATTTCTATATACAAAGCGATTTTCTCGCTTAGCTTAGGTGATTTCCACAGATAATTTATAACAGATCTGATGTAAATGTTAAGAAAATTCTAATCCCTTCACACTATTACCTAATTCATTCAGACATTTATATTATTATAATATGTGGATCATTACAAAAGTTTTGAGATACACAAAAATCAAGAAAGGTAAAATCCATGCAGGCAAAAACAAAGAGCCCTCCCAGCAACACTGACAAGCTGAGCAAGTTGAAACCTGCACAGGTGAATCAGAAACTGTCAGCTGTGCTTCTTGGAAGGGAAATAATGGACTGTAACACAGTCAGTCTCAAACCTTGAGACAGATCCTTGTATTGAATGAATCCAAATCTATGTAGTATATAGAGTTTGGTGTTTTACAAATAACTGTCTCAGCTCTATGTATGTGTGAGCATGGCTTTTTTGCCCTCTCTTGTCATACTGTTAGAATTTGGTAGGGAAAATGTTGTTATACCACATCCTTTAGAGCTGTACTTCCCAAAGTGCACTCTGTAGACCACCTCATCACCATTCCCTAGGAAGCTTATTCAGCATGTGAGTTCCTAGGCTCTACCCCATCTCTAAACAAAAAGAAAGGGATGGAATTTGCATGTTAATGTGCTCCCAACTGACTTGTGCTTGCTAAAGTTGAGAACAATGATTTTTAAATGAAAATGAGGTAGAAATAAAATAACAATCCCTTACCCCTTACATATCATCTTGTGTTTTCTAAAGCACGTTTGCATATACCATTGCCTTTAACCCTCACAGTGTATCAGGGGAACAAGTAACATCATTTCCATTTTACTGATGATGACATTTATCAGTAATTGGTAGAATGCTTAGTCCAAAGAAGTAAGCAAAAACTGTCCCAAATTTTCTCTGAATTTTAGAGGAAAATCATTTTTATTCATTGTTTTATAAGCCATCCAGGCTTTCATCTACACTTCCATCCATCCTTCCATACATTCATCTCCGTATCTGTTCTTTCAATAAATATGCCCTGAAGATGTACGGTGTTCCATGTGCCAGATAATCTGTCACGTGCTACAGATACAAAGATAACACAGCTCAGCCTCATCCTCTAGGACTTTCTAATAGAGAATGGTGGAGTGAAATGATAAAGGTAGAGTTGAAAACAAATAAGGCCAGACATGCAGTTTATTGTGCTTATCTCGTTGATTATGCTTCTGAGAGATGTTGTGTGATGTAAGGGAGTTTGTTTTTCATTCTTCCCACTCTCCTCCCATCATGTGTAAGTGTTGGGGATTTCCCTTCTCATACCACTGTCATGTATTGGGGTATCTGGAGGGACATGCTTCATCACAAAGAGCTGAGAAGTATATCCTGGGTTTGGCTTATCAGATGTGGCCAGTGACAGATGAAGTTTACTGTTGCTTGGAGATCCTGGGGCAACTTGGTGTTGGCTGTCCTTCCTGGATAACAATGGCGAGAGCATCAATCCTGGCCTCTTAGCCCAGGTGATGTACAGAAACTGTTTAAATCACTGCTAGTTGTTTTGCAGGTATGGAATCAGCTATTGCAACTACCACATGTTGCTGGTAGCAGCTAGTTTCACCAGGCGGAGAATCTGTAGTCTCTCCACATGGGTTCTTCGGCCTCCTTCATGTGCTTTCTGGTCTCTGCTTGCCTGAATCTGGCTAAATCGGTATTTTTTCTTTAGAGTCAGGGAGTCCAGGCCATCTTCTGTTTTTCCCAATCTACTAAACTCCAGGCCGTGGAGTTTTGCTAATATTTGTAGATGAGCAAGAATTCTGTCTTGTTATTTAAGTATCAGGTATGCAAGCTGATTTTAAACTTATAATGCAACCTTTTTAGTTAGATTAGGAAAATAAATTTTGTACTATTTATTTTTAACCCATATACATAAATATATAAAGCATATATATAATATATGTATCTATGAACAACTTCTCAACATTTTTTTATCAAAAAAGATCCATTTTTTTGAATGTGGCAGAAGGGATAGATCAAATAATGACATAATTAAGGACTTAGGGATTTGTACTACTTTTATGTGAAAGTATTATCTCTCAGATTGAGTTCACTTTTATAACCAAAGTTAGTGGTGGAGTGCTAAACCACTAAGTGTTATTTACAGTTATAGCATCCAGAACTGAAGTGACACATTGAAAACATAGAGAAATAAGTGGAAAATCAGAAGAATTTCTTAAAAGAGATGATGTTGAATTAGAAACCCAACAGAATCAGATATTTCATATGTCACATGTAAACAGTGATTTATAGGCTTTCCTTTAAGCAGATCTTTGTGTTTAGAAGAATAAGATCTGTGTACAGATCCTGAAACATTTGTGAAGGATGTTTGCTTGCATACATTGGTCAATCTGCAGCAAAGTAGGTAATTCAAGTACTACTTCCAATGATACCATAAATCAATACATTTAGGGTCTGGATAATGATATGGAAAGCCAATTCATAGAACAAATAAAGCTTTCAAATATGCTATTGAAACATGATCATTGCATAGACATTGCTAACTTTTACTATAGATGCAATGTAAAGAATTCTTTTTTTCTGTTTTATTGCTAATAAACACAACTAGCTCTGAAACTTGTAAAACAAAATTGGATTGTATTATCAACAAGTATATTGTAAAGTCTAAATTTTGTGGGGGAAGGTATTATGATGGAATAACTGAAATGACAAGAAAACACGCTGGAGTAGTAACTCACACTGCAGAGCTTTGCTAGAATGTAAATCAACGCCATGGTTCCTTCATCAAGAAGCTTTTGCTGGTGAGAAAATATACCAGCTGAACTGAATAGTGTGCTTTGTGACATAACAAAAAGTGATTAAATGCAATATTATTTTCTTTATTATGTGAGAATATAAAGTCAACTATAGCCAACTGTTATTGCATGCTGAGGTACTCTGGTCGTCAAGAGGAAAAGTTATTTCAAGAGTGTACAACTATAAAATAAACTTTTAGTGATTGTGGATTTTTTTTCTTTTTTTTCCAGTTTCTGGCCAGGGCTGGGTTTGAACCCGCCACCTCCGGCATATGGGGCCAGTGCCCCACCTCTTTGAGCCACAGGCGCCGCCCTGATTGTGGGTTTTCTTAAAATATTTTAATTTGGCATCTGGACTTGCTTATTTTTCTGATGTATTTGGTATTTTTAATGATCCCAATACATTTATGCAAGAAAAAAAGGCAACTCTTATTAGTAAAATGTCAGATTGAAGAGCAAATATAAACATTTAGAAGCTTAGGAGAACACCGTTCAATGTGGCGTGCTATATTCTACAATAAACAAAAACTTTCAATAGTGTCAATAATGATTTTGAAAACTTGAAAATGAAAAATTATAACAAAAACCTTATATGTGAAACTTGGTAAACGGTCTGTGAAGCTAGTGAATGATGCCCCATGAATATATCAATGTACACAGCTATGATTTAATAAAAAAAAATAATAAAAAAAATAAAGTAGAGCTGGTTTCCAGGTGACAAAAAATGGAGATACTTATATGAGCTGGAATATAAATTGAGTTAAAAAACAAAAAACAAACAAAAAACAAAAAAACCTTAAAAATGTGATAGAGCAATGTAAAGTTATTTTTCATCAGAATAGCCACATTTATGTCTGTTTACTTTAGTAATAAAGATATGTTTGGATTTTGTTTTGTGTATTGTTTTAATTTTATTTTTCTAATGATTTATTTATATTTATTTTATAAAACAGTATGTGACCAATAATCAGTTTGAAGTAATCATGTGAGCTCTTCACATCAGAGAGTTGGAGAAGCACAAAGGAATCAAAAGAAACTACCACAAAAAAGGAAAATAGAAAACTGGGCAAAAGTTATAAACAGACAATTTATAACCCCACTGAAATTATAACCCACATATGAGGAGATATTAGAACTTGTTAATAATCAGAGAAATGCAAACTAAAATAACAATGGCATATACGTTATGTGCCCTATGGAGGCATGAGTCAGAAAGCTAGATCATAGTAATTGTTGGCAAGGATAGGTAGAAACTGTCATACATTGCTGTAGGAATATGAACTGGTACAGCTATTCTGGAAGCAATTTGGCACCACTTAGGAGAATGGAATATCTCCATACACACTGACCCAGCAATTCTGTTTCCCAAGGAAATTGCCACAGTGACTTACAAGGGGATGCATCAGACACCTCCTGTGTTCTGTCTCCGACCCTCTCATACTCACGGTGTCCAGGGCCCTTGGTCACTGGACTGTGCCAATGATCTCCCTAGCAACCTATCCTACTTAATATTGGTAGCCATGATTGCAGTCAATGATTCTGCGGGTCTGCTCAGCTCAGCTATCAGAGGCCACCAGGATTTCTGAGTCCTCCCCCTACTACCGTGCTCAGAGGGCAGTGCCTTTCAGATTAATCAGTTGAGTGGATTGGTTGCCTTTTATCCCCGGTATTCACTGTCTCCTCGCCTCATTGGTAACATTTACCATGTGTTCAATATTTGTCTTTGTGTTTATGTTCTTACACAACATGCATTGTTTCATATATATATATATCTATATATATTTTTTTTTTTTGTAGAGACTGACTCTCACTGTACCGCCCTCGGTAGAGTGCCATGACGTCACAGGACTCACAGCAACCTCCAGCTCTTGGGCTTCCCCGATTCTCCTGCCTCAGCCTCCCCAGCAGCTGGGACTACAGGCGCCCGCCACAACGCCCGGCTATTTTTTGTTGCAGTTTGGCCGGGGCTGTTTCATATATCTTAAACTGAGTAGCAAATTACTAATCTTAGGGCTCTCAAGGCACACTTCTGAGTCTCAGGAAACTTCTCAAGCTATGATGGAAATCCTGAATTTTTCACTTGTTGACTAAGTTATCTTCTCTACTTAGCTTCTGAAATTGTTCTCCAATCTCTGGTGTTAATTAAGGAGTTTATTCCTTCGTAATTTAATCCTTGGCTTCCCCTAATTTGTTAACATGCCTCTGTTTCTTAACTTCTCCTTTCATGTTTATATTAATGTCCAAAACTACCTATTGATATTGATAAACACTACCATTCTCAAGCATCTTTGTTACATTTAATATATCTAAAATGCACAGAAAAACAAATATTATACAATGTCACTTACCTGTGGAACACAAAAGAGTTGCTCTCATAAAAATAGTTGAATAGTGGTTACCAGAGGCTGGGATGGATGAGGGGTGATGAGGACATGTTGGTTAAAGGATATATGATTATGGTTAGATAGGAGAGTTAAAACAAATGTTCAGAGTAGGCAAATAGGTAGAGACAGAAAGTAGGATAAGTGATTTCCTGGAGCTAAGGAGGCCGGTTGAAGGCCAGATGGTAGGGGGGCAGCCACTTTATCAGAGAAATGGGGAAAGACCACTAATGGTCATGAAGTTCATTTGGGGGTGATCAAAATATTCTAAAATGATTGTGATGCTGGACGCACAACTCTGTGAACATACTAAAAACCATTGTAGCGTACGCTTTCAATCTTTGAATTGTATGGTACATGAGTTATATCTCAAAAAGCTTTTAATAATAAACATAAGTTAGTAATCATCAATACAAACTGAAATTTTTTTAAAAAAGCAATCAAATAAATAGAAAAAAGGGTTTGGTAGCTTCAAGGTTAATATACAGAAATCATATATATTTCCATATACCAGCAAATAAAGAAGAATAGGGGAGAAAAATTTTAAATAATATTATTTTTAAAAAGCATTAAAAAGACAAATACCTTCAAATAAAGTTATCTGTCTACCCCCTGAGGGAATATAAAATGGTCGTTTGTTCCATGGCAAAACAGTAGTATCGTTAATGTACGTGTAACTAGTGAGAAAAGTGTACAGAGCCACAACGTGATACAAAAGCAAAAGTGGGCTGTGCTGGTCCTTCTAGTCTTTGTCATAGGAATTCAGTATCTTGGCTGTTTCTGTTCCCATGACGTCATTTGTGCTCTGTGATACTCAACTTCTAGTCTTTATTTCACTGATATTTCCGCTCATATCGCTCAGAACACACGAAAGAGGATTAGCAGCTTAAGATTCCCCCTCTACCATAAGATTCTATGAGCTTGGATTGCCATGGATCAGTGAATAACTATTGAATAAAGTTGGGTTACAAGAAAAAACAGCTCAGAATAACAGTAAATAAAGAAAGCTTTCATGTTGAAATGACTCTTATTCAAGTCACCAGTGACTGTGACACATTATTTTGGGAAAAAGACTAAGAGTGTAATGTCAAGAGAATTGTACTGTTCACTTAAAAAAAAAAAGCGTTATTCAGTTTTTTTCTCAGTATTTAGTTAACAAAATTAGTACAGGAACACATATCTGAGAAAATTGTCACATGCCTTGTTCACTTCTTTTGAAAAAATATCTCCTTTTTGGTCTTGGCTTTAATGTGAATTTTCTTCTTCATCGCGTGAGTTCATAAAGTGAGGCTGCTAATTTATCTGAATAGGCCTTATTGCTAATGGAAAGGATTCCAACACTTTGTGCTATTAGGCTCTATCAAAGAAAAACCACTTCCACTGAGGGTAAGCAGTATTTATTGCGTGATATATTAAAGTGGGAAGTAAATTCCTTTTCCCACAGCTTGTTTCTCTGCTACTCTTTCTTTTTCTTTTTTGTTTTTATTTTCCAAATGGCATCCATTCCCTAAATCAATTCTGATAACACATGAACATGAAGAAACAGTGCATATCCTGGTGCTGGAAAGCAATTCCTAGCCTATTGGGAAATACCCTCTGACCTGTCCCTTTTCTCTGTAAAATGGAGACTAATTTAAAGATAAATTGTCCAGAGCTACTGTGAAGCGGAAGCAAAGATAAAGTTAATGGGAATGTGATTCGATTTATAAAAATCTGATTTACACACAACTTTTCAGTAGCACATTTATAACATCAAATGAGGAACATCTGTACTAAAGGAAACAACAAATTCCTTGAGCTTTCATTATGAAATGAAATCAAAGTGTGAGGAAAGACAAGATCTATAGGCAATTACTTAATATCAACATGGCTGACACGTTCAACTCTAGCCGACTAGAAAAAAAATAAACTCCTTCGACCATAAGCTCATTCCCTTTTTTATCTCAAGACTGACTGGGGGGAAGGTGTAGTGACTGGTATATTGTGAAGCCGGATATAGGAATGTCATATGTTTTAAAAGACCTGTGACAGTGAGAGCTATACTTGATTATCTGATGATAGCCTCTTAGCAGAGTCATTTACCGTTCACTAAGCATCCATGTACTCTTCCACAGTTTCCAGAAGCTCCCTTTAAATTACCTACAAATGTGACATGCTAGCCAACAGGTTGGGATGGAAGTGACTTCTGGTCACTTAGTATTTACGAACAGGCGTAAGTTCCACTATCCTTCTCTGCTATGGTGGAACCTTCGTCTACCAGGATCCCTGAAGGAATACGTAGAATAGAAGCCATGGCTGACCTACTGACTGACGACGGATCTGTAGTAGAATCAGAAGTAAACTAGTTTTTGTTGTAAGCCACTTAAGTTTGGGCTGTATATTGGTAGTAAGACTTTATAGATGCTGCTAATTCAGTCTTCACACGAATATTACTGTTCTGTTATCATCTTATCAAGTATTCCATTTTAACATTTAAAACAGAATATTTTGGAAAGATAAAAGAGTAAGAAGACAAACTATCGTCCTTCCTAACTTTTCATTCAACTTCCTTTTAGGCTTTTTTTTTTTTGTTTGTTTCAGGAATTATTTAATGAGATAATATTAAATACCTCTAGATACCAGTAAAATATGAATGCTCTTCTAGGGTTCTACTTTTATCAGTAACTTCATCGATTGAGTATTTTATATCTTTGGGTAGAAACACCTTTCAATCAAATCAGCCTATATGCTCCAGGGTTGGTATTAAATTTAGAAAAGGGACACATACAAAAGTTTTGAAAGTATTTAAGTTTGCAAACAGGCAAATAGGCATTAGGCTATAAATTTCAAGCTAAGTGACAGGATGTATAATCCTGCTAAATTTTTTTTAGATATTCTAGGAAGCATTCACATTGTTTAGGTGTGACTTTTTATTCTGCTCTTACTGCCTGTGACCTATAGAAGACTGAAACTGGACCCTCACCTTTCACCATTAACAAAAATAGATTCTCACTGGATAAAAGATTTAAACTTAAGACATGAAACTATAAAAATACTAGAAGAGAGTGCAGGGAAAATGCACACATTGCTGTGTCACAGTAATAAAAGGACAATATGCCTGGGAAAGGAACATTAAATACAATTGGAAACCTGTAGCTGTTTTGGAAAAACTTTCCAATTTATGCTTCACTCCTCTATGTTAATTGTTAACATCAGTTGAGTGACCCTGCAACAATAGTGTCTCATTTCCAGTTTTTATTCATCTGCCCATCTTTTCTAAAGTTCTTTATTAAAGTGTAAAAATAACTTGTGTTTTTTTGTTTAAACTGGAATGATTAAACTCATTGCTTGTACTGACACAAAATCTGTAAGAAGGAATCCATTACACATTTATAATGTGAATAGTTAACAATAAGAAAACATAAGGATAATTTATTTTCATTGAAGAAATAGAAAAAGGCAAGAATGAAGTAATCATTTAATTTCAATGACTCACATCTTAACAGTTTCCAGCATCTTGGCTCCATCCAAGAGGTCTTGGGGCTCAAGGGACTAACAGTAGAGTCCTTGCTTACCCACACAGCATCACAATTTCATAATTTTTTCTTTTCTTTTTTTTTTTTTTGTGATTTTTGGCTGGGGCTGGGTTTGAACGCCACCTCCAGCATATGGGACTGGCGCCCTACTCCTTGAGCCACAGGCACCGCCCCCACAATTTCATAAATTTTTAAGTTTGGTGATCCTCTTTTCTACCCTTTTTACTGGAGTTCCCTGATTCCTTGATGAACAGTGAAATGAACTAAGCTGAAATCAGAAACACGGAAAGTTGATTATTTACCTATGGAAAACATTTGAGAGTAAGATTTCTATTTGTATAAAGTACAGAATAAAATGTATTTGTTTGTTGAATTTAAAAATATTACCTTATACTTCATTTGTACACCATGTGTATTTCCTTACAACAATGATTGAGTTTCTTAAGAAAGAGTTTAAAGCTGCTTTCTGGCTTGTTTAATTTGCAGGAAAAAGACTCCAGAACAGCCTTTGAGAATACTTCTCTATAAAAGGCAGAAACCCTTATTAGGTGCAATGTTTAGTCATCCTCAGTAGGAAAAAGTGTTCTGTCAAATTATATAGCTATATATTGATATGTTTATCATCCCTAGCTATATATTATCTGTATCTACACACCAATGTGTTTATCATTCATGTTTAGATCTTTTCACATGCAGTGTAGTTTTGTGTAAATCTTTTAAGCTCTGGAAGTATTCCTAACACTGGGAAAAGAGTGCAAGGCCATCCTCATTATTACTTGGAAGAACTCCTTTTCTACTTGTGTGACCCAGTTCATGGGCTTCATTGTAGCACTCCAGAGAATGACAGAATTCAGGAAATTCAATTCCAGATGCGTGGACTCAGAGTAATCTTTTCAAGTCAGAGTACATTGGTACCTGGGGAGACATCACATGAAATCATGTGCACTGGATAGCTTTTATGGAGCTCATTATCAAATGGGAACATTAGGCAGGAATCTGGCAGAGAAAATGTAATCAGGATTTATAATTAAGTGAGAACAGAATTTATAAACTTGATTATAATTGTAGGGTTTCTAGGCCCTTTTCCAAATATCAGCCACATGCACTGCAAAAATAAAATAAGAATTTGTATACTAAGAATTCTTTATTGTGGTTTCAGTAGCAGTTCTGGAAGCTTTGACAGATTTAATCTCAGACTGAAAAAAAATGGCAGTCCTTCCAAAGGAAGTTTGGTTAAAGGGTATTTCTGGTAGATTCAGTCTAGAAGTATTTAAAATAATTGACATAACTCAAAATAACTCCCCAAACTAAAATTCATTGCTTTTATTTTTTTTTTTTGGAGACTGTTAGCACTGCCATCTTTACATGAAAGAATCTTTGAAATATAGTCTCAGAGCAAAAGTTTGCATATTTTACACATACTCTTAAGCTGATAAAACTAAAAGTGGTTTCTTCTCCCTCTTTCATTTGCTTTATTGCTGATTCTTTTTGGAAACAATTAGACTGTTTTCTGGAACTAACAGCCAGGGGGCTGTGGGCTGTGGGCGCTGCTGCTGCTGCTGCTGAGAATGACAGATAAGCACTGTGGTGACTGGCTGCTGCAGCAGCAAGGGCTAGGAATTAGAGGGACTCACTGCTCAAGGCTGATAACATGTCATGTAAAATGCAGCAAAATGAAAGAGAAGATAATATGTAATAGTTCAGAGTTGGGTTTTATACCTAGACTGACCTGGATATAAAAACCTGGCTATGATACTAATTAGCTGTGTGAACAGGGTAGTACTAAACCCATTCCTCATCTAAATGGGGCCAAAACAGCCAAATTTTTATGAGGCTTAATTTTTTTTTTAAATTTCAAATGAATATGATGGTACAAATTTTTGGTTTACATTGTTTTCAATTCTAGTTGCAGTCGAGCTAAGTTTTTTTTTTTTTTTTTTTGTAGAGACAGAGTCTCACTGTACTGCCCTCCGGTAGAGAGCCGTGGCCTCACCCAGCTCACAGCAACCTCTAACTCTTGGGCTTACGCGATTCTCCTGCCTCAGCCTCCCGAGCAGCTGGGACTACAGGCGCCCGCCACAATGCCCGGCTATTTTTTTGTTGCAGTTTGGCCGGGGCTGGGTTTGAACCCGCCACCCTCGGCATATGGGGCCGGTGCCCTACTCACTGAGCCACAGGCGCCGCCCTCGAGCTAAGTTTTAAGTTACATTGTTTTCAATTCTACTTGTATTTCAAGTTGTATTTAACCTTTCACCCAGGGGGTGCGCTCAACACCCTCACACTGTGCACATTAGGTGAGATCCCCTCAATGCCTTCCTCCTCTCCCTTCCCCTTTTCTCCACTCCCCTCCACCTTGCTAAACTGCATTTGTATTTTATCATCCATGGGCATGTAGTTGTTTACATATTCATTTCATATTAATATTGAGTACATTAAATGTATTTTTTTCATACTTGAGATACGTTACTAAGAAGAATGTGTCTCAACATCATCCAGGTTAACATAAAAGATGTAAAGTCTTCAACTTTTCTTATGGCTGAATGATACTTTATGAGGCTTAATATTAATGTGCAAAATATATATTCCTGATGCATAATGGTGGCTCACATAATGGTACCTATTTTTGTTTTTATTATTTCACTGAAAAGTACTTAGCTGAGTTTTTAGACATCTATTTATTCTTTTAAAGCATTTATAATTCCTCTCTGGTTAGATATTGTGTGTATGTGTACTTGCTTTTTAAGACATATAAGTAGGAACTAGTGTTTTACAATGAGGATAGAAAAATAAGTACAGATATTAATTGTAGCTCTATTTTTAGATTAAATATAGGAATCACCTTTAAACCTTGAAATCCTTGATTTTGATTGTAAACATTAAAACCAAAGTTATTGATCACCTGGATGAACCTTAAGGGGCTTAAAATCTGTTTAGTGAGGCAGAAAGCAGGTACACGTGAAAAGTTAGGCCAGAGGAAGACAGGACATTACTGATGGCTAAAGGTGCAACCCAGAATGAATGAGCTGCATGACCAAAGACAGAGGCACCTGAGGGCCCTCAACAACAGCGGTACAAACCAATTATGTAACTGATTGTAAAAATCTAAGTAAACTTAGTGGAAAATTAACAAAGTATTTAGCAGTCCTCCTAAAAAAAAAAAAAAAAAGAATGTCTATTCATGCATTTACAAAGATTCTTTAAGGCTTCTCTCGGTGCTCTGATACTAAAATAGAACAGTTTTTGAAAGAGTTCTGGCCACGGCTAGTGCATCCAGCGGGACATAGTTAATAGGAATCCCTGTGCTGGCTGTGGAAGCTGTGATCTCAGCAGGGAGATGCCGGCAGGGAGAGCTCTGTGGGTTTTGCTATCTGTCGTACTTCAGCAATAGGATTCTTTTTATCAAACAGAGAAAATTTCACGGTGTATCAATTTTTTGTTTGGTTTTGGTTGACTATCAGGAATTGAATGTTTACTTATCAAAAGCAACTTGTTTTATTTACTGACTTCCGTTTCTGTACTTTGAGGGTTGCAATGACCTTTTTTCTACTATAATAGAATTGTACACACACATATGGAATACCCATATTAAGAATAATTTGTTAGACAGATACATAAATGGGAGGATGGTCAGAGTAATAAAGAAGGGCTGCTCGATTTTGCTTGACTTGTGCTGGAGCCTGTGAGAAATCTGTCCTGTGGGTGTTTTCAGGAAATTTCTGGGTCTTAGTCAACGTTGTATTTTAGCATCTAATACAGGGATTAACATGGGGCAAGTATTTGGTGGTAACATAATGACAATAATGCATTTTAATGTGGCAACCCAATAAATGAATAATAAAATAATAATTAATATTCACAGAATGCTGCCTGTGGGTTGAGTATTGTGTAAAATAACATGCATATATCATTTTACTTATCCTGAGAAAAACTCTATGAGGTAGACAGTCATATTGACCAAACTTAAATGATTAAGAATTGAGTCACAGGGTGGTTAATTAACTTGTCTATAGAAACATAACTAGGAAGTACCCGAGGAAGATGGGAATTCAGCCAATTCTACCAGAGAGCCCTGAATTTAACCAGGCAAGCCTTGGTACCCCAAGAAAGTGAGGAATTGTACTAGTGAATCTATGGATGTGGAGGAAGGGTCTATTCTCTGAGATAAAACCAGGTAAGAGTTCAAATACAAAGGGGATAATTTTTTAAATCATCATATATTTTTCTTTTATGAAACAGAGTTCTGCTTATTAAGGTTTCTGAAAGTCAATGTTTAAAACAGTTTGCTTCGTATAGGACAGAATACACTCCAATTTCATATGTAGGCTAGTCATTCTTTAAAAGAAAATAACTTTGACTTTAATCTGACTGATGTTTGTGTTCTGGTTAACACTAAGTTTTCTTCTGGGGACATGCAGATGAACAGACCCACGTATGCATATAACTACGTGAATTTGTGTATAAAAACGTGCATTTGTATTAATACCCACTCTAAAGATATAGAGGCCAAGGATTTCCACTTAGACGACATTAAATTTAGAAGAACAATGAAGTAGTAAAACTGGAAGTAAAATAAATAAATAAATAAAATAAAACTGGAAGTAGTAATATTTGTGTATTATTCTGCTTGGTTGCTAACTTTTAATTGAATTTTTATAGCTACAGATAATCACAGCATGATATGCTTGTAATTACTCTTGTCCCTGTCTTTCTGTGAACACAGAGGTGAAATTGCAAGGTTTATTTCAGGCTCCAAACAGATGAACCAGTGCAATCTAGTGGGAGGTATACAATTCTTCCATCAGTCAGGTGAGTATTTATAGCATCTTCCCTTCTGTGTAGTCCTGCTTCTAACTGGCCCAAGGCCAGTTCAGTGACTGCTCATCTTCCTTGGCCCAGTGGCTTGTGAATGATGCCAGATACTCTCTCTCCATTGATCTCACACAGCATCTTATTCATATTTCTTATATGCTGTGAAGCAATTCTACTTCATATTATATAAAGATTTGTGTTTCTTGTTTATTCCCTCTCCTTTCCCACTAGGCTTTTGCCTCACTGGCCTTTCCTGTTTTCAAATGGGCCTTTCTACCATCCATTCCTTATGGCTGCAATGCTCTCCACTTGAACTTTTCCTGCCCAGCTTCTTCTTGTTCTTTAGATCCCACCTTAAATAGCACTGGCTCTGAAAGGCCTTCCCTGACTATCTGTTATCAGTGTTCCCCGGAGAGTTAGAAGCAATGGGATATACAGATAGCTAGACATATGAGAAAGGATTTATTAGGGGTATTGGCTCACGTGATTATGAAAGCTGAGAAATCCCAGGATAGAGGAAGCTGGAGAACCAGGAAGGGCAGTAAGTAGTGTGGCTCAGTCCAAACCTGAAAGCCTCAGGAGCAGAGAAGCGGCTGGTGTAACTCGCAATCTGAGGTTGAAACTTGAGAACCTCTGGGGCTGTTTGTTGCAAGTTCAGGAGTCCGAAGGCTGGACAACCTGGATTTCTCATATCCAAGGACAAGAGAAGGATGTCCCAGATCCAGGAGAAAAAGGAGTCCCTTTTCCTATGCCTTTTTGTTTTATCCATGCTCCCAGTGAATCTGATGGTGCCCAGTCACATGGAGTGTGGATCTTCACACTCAATCCACCAACTCGCCTGCCAATTCCTGAGCTTGGAGAAAAAGCTTAACCTTTCACTGTTGAATATCATGCTAGCTGTGGGTTTGTCATATATGGACTTCCTTGTGTTGAGGTACATTCCTCCTATGCCTAATTTGTCAGGTTTTTATCATGAAAGGATGTTGAATTTTGTAAAATGCTTTTTTTTTTTCTGCATCTAGTGAGATAATCATATATTTTTGTTTTTTATTCTGTTGATGTCCTGTGTCACATGCGCAGATTTGCATACGTTGAACCATATTATATTCCCAGGATAAATCCCCCTTGATCCTGGTGAATGATCTCACAGTCATACTTTTACAACTTCCTTTCTCTTCTATATATTGCCTATACGTATTAAATCTATTTCCAACCTCTCCCCAAAGTGCCCTAGTCTTTCATCAGCATTTGTTTCTTGCTTTCCTTCTACTTTCTTTATTTGTTGTCCATTAAAGCCAGATATAAGCTTAATGGAGCCTGGGGAAGAAGAGATTTGAAGCTGGCCAAGTCAGTACCTTTTAAGTGGCAGAGATTTCCTTTATGACTGGGAGGTCTTGTTCTTAATTTCTAATTTCATCACTAATGTTTATTAAAAAATACTAAATTCAATAAAGAACAACTGAAAAAGTAATATCCAGATTCTTTATTTGTGTAAAGTTTTAGAGCAAGAAGGCATAATATTTCTAAAGTAGTTAGCAGGTAGTCACAAATGGGAAACAGATTTTTGCAACTTTGATTAATGAGTGAGCTATTTATTAAGGATTTCTATTGGGTTTTGAAGGGGAGGGAAAGGAAGAAAGGTCAGTTAAGGAGAAGTTGAGCTGCAATTATTTCCTATAATTGCATTAGCTGATCCTACAGAGAGTTCTGGAGCTGGCCATGATGGCCCTTGAAGAGTTTTCTTTAGAGAAGAAGGGGTGTAGTCTTTGTACTCCCACATGGATGTGTGAATATGAGCTATCTCTGGAAGAAGGCTTCGCTCTGAGCAAGACAGAGTTTTCAGAAAAGGCAACTCTTCTAAAGGAAGAAACGGACTCCTCTTTCTCCTGGATCTTCTAAATTGAAGATCATCTTCTGTTAGTATTCTCAGTAGAAACGCTAGAGGGAATATGACCTTCTTTCCTAAAGAGGGATCTGGGCAGGGCATCAGCACATCTGCAACATAGGGTGTCATTTGTCTGCCAGGGATATGCTTATAAGAATAAGATGTTATTAACTGCCACTTGCATGGAATCCCAATGCAGCTTTATCATGGGTCCCTCTACAGAAATCAGATTTCTGCCTGTCAAGGAATATTACAGAGCAGCTTACTTCTGCTGATACTGTTGTTGCACAAGAGAGGCCACAATAAGGATGGAATGGGGAAATTAGCAAGATAGGGGTAAGAATGTAATGGACTCAAAAGTAATCAAGAAACACTGCTAGTGCAGCTGGAAAGGTGACAGAGGGAGGGGGACAATGGTCCAATTTTCCAATACTGGAAAATTTTCTTTCTTTCATGGTTTCTTAAGTCATTCTTGCGTGTTTGCAAATAATTAAGGATTTGTGGTTCAGATGGAGGTATCTGTACACTATCACCACTATCATCATTAGTGGAGAAGCAGGTGCCCTGGCAAGCCTGAATAATAAATATGTGTATATTCTTCGATGCCTCATCCTACATCCCTGACTGTTTTAAGATGTCAAATGACTTTTATGTTTTCGAAACACGTTGTGCTCTAGAATCTGAGTGAAAGAGGTCTAAATCTTTCTTACAGGGCTATCAGACCACATGTAACAATTAATAGTTCTGTTGACCAACTGCTTGTTCAGGAGCTGCACAGGGCAGAGACCATGTCTCTGTTAGTCTCTGTTCCTACTCACAAACATTCCAAACAGAGAAGAGATTCTTATTAATGATTATTGGACGAATGGATGTATTAATGAACGAATAGATATTCTGTAGGGTTGCTCTGGTTTTTCTAGTCAGTATCTTTTTAAATGAAAATTTAAAATTATTTTACTAACTACTAATTGGCTCCTAGCTTTCTGCACCACAGACACACCTATGCTGGAGTTTAAAACCAAAATATACCAGGCATTTCTTTTGGATATATAAGTTAGTGGAAGCTGAGCATCTGTCCTTAAAAACTATCTGCATGTTTTAAGAGCAGGGAAGCTTGTGTTGAAGCTTCCAGATTCTAATTCAATTAGATAAGAGACTGAAGGGAGCTATAATTGGAATCTAATCAGACCATCAATATTGGTAAGAGTGGTAATCAGAGCAGCCACGTCAGCCTGAGGAACAGAATGTGCCTGTGTCTGGCCTTTATGTAAGAGGAAGACAATCATTTTGTAGCAAACGTGAGGGAAGGAGTTCTGTGTGGTGATGATGGAAACTGGGAAATGAGTAAAGATTGCAGATGCGAATGTGAAAATGGAAAGCACAAACTCTTCCAGAAAGGACTGACAGCACCTATAAAGTAGACTAAAACAAATAACCACATGTCAACAGCATAGAAACTCCTGAGACTAGAGTGATGGTAACGTGGTGGCTCTGTACCTCTTCAGGGAAGAGTGACAGCTCTCTAGACGAGGATGTAGGATGTACAAAACCAGAGCACGTAGAGAATTCCCTCTGCTGAGAAGTTATTCTTACAGATATTCTTCTGTCTTACAAGATATTGCCCGAGGAAAATATAATGTGTTTAATAGTGTATATCTTGTCGTCTCACTTCAAAGTCACACTGATGAGATTCCATCGGTATTCATCTACATACAGAGGGTGCCATGAATGTATACGCATTTTAAGAAAGGAAAATCTATATTAAAATTGTAATACTCAAGTTGCATTGGATTTCTGCAAATATAAGAGGCACTCAAACATGACTTCATTTTTTGTTATTGGTATATGTTGGGTATTACAATTTTAATACCCTATGTTTTTTCCTTTCTTAAAATGTGTATACATTTTTTGGCATCCTCCGTATAAGTAAATAACATGCTTATACTGCTACTCTCTTCTTTAAAGGTTTATTTTCTATTCATTTAGTTATAGAAGATAAATAAACCTCCCTTGTTCTGGTCCATCCACACATGCATACCTGTGTACAAACCACATGTACAAACTCATTTTAATCTTGGTTAGATCAATATACAATGTTGACACTATTTTGATTATGTAACAAGATTCACAGGATGCCATGTCCTACACTATGATAACTTCTTTTTCTGACTATGTTACATATTCCCTCCCCCTTCTCACTGTAATAATGTTTATCATGTTTGTTTTTCTCCTTTGTTGTTTTCTCTTTGCAACCGTTAAAATCTCCTGTTGACATGTTCAAATGCCATAAGTATTTTATCAATTTCATTTTCTTGAAAATATTTCACCTGGGACTTGTGACCTGCTCCAACTGCATTCTCAGTCTGCTGAGTCATTTTGCAATCTTTCTTTATTTGGCCTTTCTTTTTGGTTTATTTACTATTCATTTCCTGGATCCCCTCCCTGTCTTACTCTTTCTAGGTTTACTGCTTCATTTTGATAGATTAGATCCTCCAGCAGCTTCTTGAGAAAGGACATATAAGAGGTAAATTTTTCGAGAATGTAAATGTTTTATTTTATTTATTTATTTTTTTTATTAAATCATAGCTGTGTACATTAATGTGATCATGGGGCACCATACACTTGGTTCATAGACCGTTTGACACATTTTCATCACACTAGTTAACATAGCCTTCCTGGCATTTTCTTAGTCATTTTGCTAGAACCTTTACATTCCACATTTACTAGGATTCACATATACCCTTGTAAGATGCACCGCAGGTGTAATCCCATTAATCCCTCTCCCTCCACCTACTTCCCCCCTCCCTCCCCTCCCTTCCCTCCTTCTCCCTATTCTTAGGTTATTCTTATAACTGGGTTATAGCTTTCATGTGAAGGTCCTAGATTAGTTTCATAATAAGGATGAGTACACTGGGTACTTTTTCTTCCATTCTTGAGACACTTTACTAAGAAGAATATGTTCCAGCTCCATCCATGTAAATATGAAAGAGGTAAGGTCTCCATCTTTCTTTAAGGTTGCATAGTATTCCATGGTGTACATATACCACAATTTATTAATCCATTAGTAGATCGATGGGCATTTGGGCTTTATCCTCAATGGGTGATTTGGTTGGACTTGTACATTGGAAACAAGTTTTCATTCAAATTTCTGATGGAAAGTCTGATCATATTCTGATTTTTGACCCCCCTGTATAAAATCTGTCTTACTTTCTCTAGACGCATGTGCCATCTCATCTTTTCCTGGACTTATGATATGGCCGAATGATATGGTTAAGCATGAATCCATTTGTATCCATCCTATTGGGCTCTTGGTAGGATTTTCTAATAAAGCGACTCAGGTTCTCATTCCTGGGAACATTGCTTGAAATAGTTATTTGAAGAATTCTTTCCCTTCATTTTTTCTGTCCTGACCTTTTGGAACTCTTTTATATTTGGATAATGATCTCCCTGGAACACTCTAATTAATTTTATTATTTTTTTTCTATTTCCATCTTTTCTTATGTATACTTTACCTTAGAAACATTGTAAGATTTTAAAAAAATTTTGTTTTCATGTTGTGAATTTCCAAAAGCTCTTTTTGTTCTCTAAATACCTCTCTCTCTTTTAAATAGTATCTTCGTTCATCACAAATGTAATGCCTTGTAAAATTCCTTTCTGGTTAATATTGGTAGTATTTTTTGAAGACTTTTTATCTGTATACTTTCTTTTTCCTCCAGATTTCTGCATACTATTTTTTTTTGTTTTGTTTTGTTTGCTTTTTTTTTTGGTTATCATCCTTCATATTAGATGTTTCCTTGTATATTTGGTGGTTTCTGCCTCACATTTAAGAATGAAGCAATAACAAGATGATTGAAGCCCTGTGCATGTGGATGGAGCTCCTTAACTATGATCTTTTATTTCACAGTGATCAGGCTGACTCTTGGCTTGGGTAACCCAGTAATCTCAAATGTAAATTTCTTTAGGCATTTTCCCTTAAGCTGTCTGATTTCCAAGACAAGTTTCTTCCAGATTTTTTTTTCCTGAAGTTTATTCACTGGACAAAGGGAAGCCAGTGAAGAACCTACTATAATTCAGGTTATAACTGGCTCTTCTTGAGTTTTTTTATTTTTTTTTAAATTAAATCATAGCTGTGTACAATAATGCAATCATGAGGTACAATGTGCTGGTTCCATATACAGTCTGAAATATTTTCACCGAACTGGTTAACATAGCCTTCATGGCATTTCCTTAATTATTGTGTTCAAACTCTAATACTCTACACTTAGTAAACTTTACCTGCACCCTTCCAAGATGCACCCTAGGTGTGGAACCACCAATCACCCTCCCTCCCCCTGTCCTCTCCCTCCCTTCCCCTCCCTTGCCCCCTTCCCCATATTATTTTTTTTTTATTAAATCATAGCTGTGTAAATTGATGTGATCATGGGGCATCATTCACCAGCTTCACAGACCGTTTACAAAGTTTCACATATACCCTTGTAAGATGCACCGGTGGTGTAATCCCACCAATCCCCTTCCCTCTACCCACCTCCCCCATCCCTCCCCTCCCTTTCCCCCTTCCCCCTATTCTTAGGTTGTAACTGGGTTATAGCTTTCATGTGAAAACCCTAAATTAGTCTCATAGTAGGGCTGAGTACATTGGGTACTTTCTCTTCCATTCTTGAGATACTTTACTAAGAAGAATATGTTCCAGCTCCATCCATGTAAACATGAAAGAGGTAAAGTCTCCATCTTTCTTTAAGGCTGCATAATATTCCATGGTGTACATGTACCACAATTTATTAATCCATTCGTGGATCAATGGGCACTTGGGCTTCTTCCATGACTTAGCAATTATGAATTGGGCTGCAATAAACATTCTGGTACAAATATCTTTGTTATGATGTGATTTTTGGTCTTCTGGGTATATGCCCAGTAGAGGAATTACAGGATTGAATGGCAGATCTATTTTTAGATCTCTAAGTGTTCTCCATATCTCTTTCCAAAAGGAATGTATTAATTTGCATTCCCACCAGCAGTGCAAAAGGGTTCCCTTTTCTCCACATCTGCGCCAACATCTCTGGTCTTGGGATTTTGTGATATAGGCTAGTCTCACTGGAGTTAGATGGTATCTCTAAGTAGTTTTGATTTGCATTTCTCTGATGATTAAAGATGATGAGCATTTTTTCATATGTCTGAAGGCCGCACGCCTGTCTTCTTCAGAGAAGTTTCTCTTCAAATCCCTTGCCCAGCCTGCGATGGGATCCCTTGTTCTATTCTTGCTAATGCGTTTGAGTTCTCTGTGGATTCTGGTTATTAAACCTTTGTCGGAGACATAACCTGCAAATATCTTCTCCCATTCTGAGGGCTATTTGCTTGCTTTACTTACTGTGTTCTTGGCTGTGCAGAAGCTTTTTCGTTTGATCAAGTCCCAGTAGTGTATTTTTGAAGCTGCTTCAATTGCCCGGGGGGGTCCTCCTCATAAAATACTCGCCCATCCCAATCTCTTCAAGGGTTTTCCCTGCACTCTCCTCTAGTATTTTTATAGTTTCATGTCTTAAGTTTAAATCTTTGATCCAGTGAGAGTCTATCTTAGTTAATGGTGAAAAGTGTGGGTCCACTTTCAGTCTTTTACAGGTTGCCAGCCAGTTCACCCAGCACCATTTGTTAAACAGGGAATCTTTTCCCCACTGAATGTTTTTAATTGGCTTGTCAAAGATTAAATAACGGTAAGTAGCTGGATTCGTCTCTTGATTCTCTATTCTATTCCAGACATCTACCTCTCTGTTTTTGTGCCAATACCATGCTGTTTTGATCACTATTGATTTGTAGTATAGTCTGAGGTCTGGTAGCACAATTCCTCCTGCTTTGTTTTTATTTCTGAGTAATGTCTTGGCTATTCGAGGTTTTTTCTGATTCCATATAAAACGAAGTATTGTTTTTTCCAGATCTTTAAAGTATGACAGTGGAGCTTTAATAGGGATTGCATTGAAATTATATATTGCTTTGGGTAGTATAGACATTTTAACAATGTTGATTCCTCCCAGCCATGAGCATGGTATGTTTTTCCATTTGTTAATATTTTCAGCTATTTCTTTTCTTAGAGTTTCATAGTTCTCTTTATAGAGATCTTTCACGTCTTTTGTTAGATAAATTCCCAAATATTTTATCTTCTTTGGCACTACTGTGAATGGGATAGAGTCCTTAACTGTTTTTTCAACTTGACTGTTGTTGGTATATATAAAGGCTACCGATTTTTGAATGTTGATTTTGTAACCTGAGACGCTGCTATATTCCTTGATCACTTCTAAGAGTTCTGTAGTAGAGTCCCTAGTGTTTTCCAGATATACTATCATATCACCCGCGAAGAGTGAAAATCTATAAATGTAATTCAGCACATAAACAAATTAAAAAACAAAGACCATATGATTCTCTCAATTGATGCAGAAAAAGCTTTTGATAATATCCAGCATCGCTTCATGATCAGAACACTTAAGAAAATCGGTATAGAAGGGACATTTCTTAAACTGATAGACATCTACAGCAAACCCACAGCCAATATCATATTGAATGGAGTTAAATTGGAATCATTTCCACTTAGATCAGGAACCATACAAGGTTGCCCATTGTCTCCATTGCTTTTCAACATTGTAATGGAAGTTTTAGCCACTGCAATTAGGGAAGAAAAGGCGATCAAGGGTCCATATAGGGTCCATATAGGGTCACAAGAGATCAAACTTTCCCCTTCCCCATATTCTTGTACTGAGATTGGGTTATAGTCTTCATATGAAAGCTATAAATTAGTTTCATATTAGGGCTGAGTACATTGGGTACTTTTTCTTCCATTCTTGGGATACCTTGCTAAGAAGAATATTTTCCAGCTCCATCCATGTAAACATGAAGGAGGTATAGTCTCCATCTTTCTTTATGGCTGCATAATATTCCATGGTGTACATATACCACAATTTAGTAATCCATTAGTGAGTGGATGGGCACTTGGGCTTTTTCCATGACTTAGAAATTATGAATTGGGCTGCAATAAACATTCTGATACAAATATCTTTGTTATAATGTGATTTTTGGTCTTCTGGATATATACCTAGTAGAGAAATTATAGGATCGAATGGCAGGTCTATTTTTATATATCTAAGTATTCTCCAAATATCTTTCCAAAAGGACCGTATTAGTTTGCATTCCCACCAGCAGGGTAGAAACGTTCCCTTTTCTCCACATCCATGCCAACATCTCTGGTTTTGGGATTTGGAAATTTTATATCTGCTTGTCAGCATTCTGAGAGCTTAGAAGGGGAAGGTGAGGGTCTGCATGCTGGTGTGTCAACATTGTAAACTCCTTTAAACAGACTCCCTCCCAACTGAACTGCAGCTATTGTTGGTACTCTGCCATCCTGAGACTTTCTGTTATCTTTCCAGAAAACAAGCCTTAGATCTGTCAGGATTAAAGAGCAGTGAGGATCTATGTGTGTGAAAAGCTTATTTCTTAAACTTTCAACCAAAACTTGTTTTAGCTCCATCTTTCCCCCAATATCCAAAAATACATGCAACTACCAATTCCTGAAACTTCATGAGTTCTGTGATGTAAATAGTTTTTTTCTTTGGCTTTCCTGACTAGTGAGTTGGAAGTTACATTTTAATCTCAGATTTTCAATTTCAGTTTACCACGTAGCCATCTGCTTTTCAGTTAAAAAAACTCTTCTATCACAGCCCATCCCTTCCTCTTCGTCCTTGTGATTTATGCCTTTGAAAAAAATTCCCTTGCATTTTAGAACTAAATCCCTGTGCTCGATAGACATATTTAGCAAGAAGTTTTCAGCTGTTTTACTACTTCTTGTTATATGCTATTTGTACAACTACAACTGAGCCCACTTCTATACAAAATTTATAATCCATGATTATATTCAGTAGCACTGAGGAAAATAAATGAATTCCTCTTTGGTTTTACTACTCTACAATCAAGAAAAAGAGAATGAAAATGAGTTTTATTTACTTGCATCTTTGCTGCTGACGTATTGATTCTTTTGCGGTGGAACAAAGTATCTGAATCTCACCCCTATCCATGTAAAGACTAAGACCATCTTGGCTTGAGTCCATGTCAGGGCAATTGGTACTTGAGATTGAATCTTATGAGCTTCAAAGTAATGCAAAATATTTTACTTTAGAGAGCTGGATAAAAAAACGGAAAAAGAGAGTGAATGAATATGTGAGTTGAAATTCTTGTCAGTGTTAAGGGTAAAAGTCAGGTAAACTGAAAGGAAACTTTTAGTCCCTGGGTAGAAAACTAGTCTAAGCTTATATCTGAAAGGTTTTTAAATTATGTTATGAAGTTTAAATTTTAAATACAGACAATGGGAACATTTTAAAAATAGAGTCAGATTTTCATGACATTTAAAATATAGAATTAATTTTCATGGGTCATTCAGAAAACTCAGGCCAAACATGAGGGACCATGCCGAGTATGGGGAGCCAGGCAGAGTTAAAGCTTGATTGAACAAACAGATTGGTGGGGATGAATTTGTAGATTCTGGGACTTTCTTGAAATTGGCTATTGGAGAGTTGTACAGGAAGATTTGTTTTCTTGGAAAGCATAGTGAAGACATTTTGTTATATCTCAGATGCCTCTCAAGAAAGGTGAGGGTCTGAACATTGGTGTGTCAACATTGTAAACTTCTTTAAATAGACTCCCTCCCCAACTGAACTGCAGCTACGTTTGGTATTCTGCCATCCTCAGACTTTCTGTTATCTTTCTAGAAAACAAGCCTTCGATCTTGGATTGCAGAGGAGCAAGGATCTCTGTGTGTGAAAAGCTTGTTTCTTAAACTTTCAACCAAACCTTGTTTTCACTCCATCTTTACCCAAAGATGGGAGTCTTCACCTGAATGAGAACAGGTTCATGATGTCACTGTAGGTTACTCTTGAACATTAGGTGTTTAGAACTGGTGGAGATAGAAAAGAAACTGAAAGCTGGAAGAACAAGGGGAAAAGTTACCTATCTCAGCTTGAAAGTCTGGCCTTTGAGGGGCTGTTGAGCCACTCAGGGTATTATTCATTCATTTATTTACTCATCAATTCCATCAACAAATAGTCATTTTGTGAGCATTTTCCCAGGTACTGGGATGCAGCAGTGAATAAGACACATTTTTCTTTCTTCTCAGACCTTATAATCTTTCAAGTGTAGATCAGGGAAGACGGTAGTGGAGATTCAATAAACGGGAGAGTAACAAAGAAATGAGTGGGGAGGAAGTGATATTCACAGTGACACAGGGTTGTGGCAGGTCATAGACCAGAAGATCATTTTGTTCACATCCAGAGAATTATCTTCATTTACTTATCCCTTTGCTCCTTTACAACACTAACTTATCGGACATCTTACTGTGCACCAGGCACTGGGGATCCGTATTTCAAAGGTAGACAGTTTAGTCAGACTTACACAAGATAATGTGGTTTCTGCCCCCAAGAAGCATGTGGGCATATTAATAAACAATTATAAAATAATGTGAGAAGTGCTTCATTAGAGATAGTACAGGCTACATGCAGAACATTTAGAAGTGGCACTTAAAATAAACCTTGGAAGTCAGGTTTTCATGGAGGAAATGGGATTTATGCTGAGACCTGAATGATGCAAAAATTCTGCAGAAAGTTTCTATACACCCAGGACAGACTGCTGCCAGTCACAAGGGAATATAAATTCCAGCTAGAAAAAAGTAGGTGTTCATGATACGGTTCCAATCGCGGTGGAAACTGAAGTGAAAGAAGGTAAACTGATGTAAGTGTATGACATTGAGCGGGTCATTTTAAAAGAATTCTAATTTTTATAAATATAGTATAATAGTTGTACACATTTATTGGATATATATGATATTTTGATATATACATACAGTGTATAATAATCAAGTAAGGGTAATTGGGATATCCATAGCTCCAACAGTTAGCATTTATTTATGCTGGGACCACTCCACATCTATTTTGAAATAGTTTTGTGTCTGTTAACCAATGACTCTTTTTCTCCCTTAACCAATACCTTTCCAGCCTCTGATAATCATTGTTCTTCTCTCTACCTTCATGCAACAAATATTTTAACTCTCATACATAAATGAGAACATCTGATATTTTTCTTTTGGTAACTGGATTATTATTATTATTATTATTTTTGCAGTATTTGGCTGGGGCTGGGTTTGAACCTTCCGCCTCCAGCATATGGGGCTGGCGCCCTGCTCCTTTGAGCCATAATTAACATAGTGTTCTCCAGATCCCTCCATGTTGTTGCAAATGACCCAATTTTATTATTTTTTATAGCTGAATAAATATCCCATGGTGTGTATGAACCGTATTTTCTTTATCCATTTACCTGTTGATGGGCACTTAGGTTGATTTCAAATCTTGCCTGCTGTGAAGAGTGCTGTAATAAACACGAGAGTGCAGATATCTCTTTGGCATACTGAGTTTTTTTCTTTTGGATATACACCCAGCAGGAGGATTGCTGGATCATATGATAGCTCTAGTTTTTTTTTTTTTTTTTTGAGGAAACTGCCAGACTGTCTTCCATAGTGGCTGTACTGATTCACCTCCCACCAATAGCATATGAGGGTTCTCCTTTCTTTCTATTCATTATTTTCTACTGTTTTGATAGAAGCCATTTTAAATGGGGTGAGATGCTACCTCATCATGGTTTTGATTTACATTTCTCTGATGATCAGTGGTGTTGAACATTTCTCATATATCTGATGGCCATTTGTGTGCCCATTTTGTCTATTCAGATCTTTTGTCCATTTTTAATTGAATTATTCAGTTTATTTGCTGTTAAGTTGTGTGAACTTCCTATATCTTCTCGCTATTAATCCTTTGTTGAACAGTTTGCAAATATTTTCTTCCATTCTGTAGGTTGTCTCTTCAGTTTGTTGATTGTTTCCTTGGCTGTCAGAAACTTAATAGCTCTGTGTAGTGCAGTCTTATTAGTCTATTTTTGCTTTTGTTGCTTGTGCTTTTAAGGTCTTATTAAAGAAATCTTTACCCAGACTAATGTTCTGAAGTATTCCCCCAATGTTTTCTTCTAATAGTTTCCTAGTTTCAGTTCTCACACTTAAGTCTTTAATATATTATTTTTATTTTATGTTTGTTTATGGTGAGAGATAGGGGTTTGGTTTCAGTGTTCTGCATATGGATATATAGTTTACCCAGCACTATTTGTTTAAGAGACTATCTGAAAATATTCTTGGTGCTTTTGTCAAAAATGAGTGATATAAATGCGTGGATTTATTTGTGGGTTCTCTATCCTGTCCTATTGGTCTCTGTGCCTGCTTCGATGCTAGTGCTGTGATGTTTTGGTTACTATCGCTTTGCAATATAATATGAAGTTAGGTACCACGATGCCTCTAGCTTTGTTCTTTTTGTTTAGGGTTGTTTTGGGTTTTCTGGATTTATATTGTCTTCCCATGTCTCAGTTCCCTCACTTTTAAAATGATAACTGTAATGGAACTTATTTCATGAGGTTGTTGTGAGGATCAAAGAAATGATATATGTAAAACCCTTAGAATAGTACCTGGCTCTTAGAATGCAGTCAGTAAAGTTTAGCTAATAATAATAATCAGTATCATTGTTAGCAACATTAAGTGGCTTTAAGACTTATGGAGTGAGAAGTACCTGTGTCTAAGAGATTCTGTAGATGCTCACAGCTTGTTCCTGGTGTTCCTGCCAGAGCCAGGATGGTGAAACTAATATTAGATCTTCTCAGCTCACAGGCTGATATGACTCATAATCTTGCTTTCTTCCAGATAGACTTAAAACAGCCAGTGAGTCAGATCAGCTAAAAAATATGTGTAATAGCGTATCTTAAGCAGCTCAGGATACTATGACACAATACCCTAGGCTGGGTAGCTTAAATGACAGATATTTATTTTTCAGAGTTTGGAAGCTGGGAACTCCAAGATCAAATTGTCAGTAGGTTTTGTTCTTGGCTTGCAGACAGCTACTTCTCTCCTATGTCCTCAAGTAGCCTCTTCCTAGAGGGACACTGATCTCTTCTTGGGAGTCTCCACTTGTATGACCTTAGTTAAACTTAATTACATGCCAAAGGCTCCACCTCCTCATACCATCACATTGAGGGTTTGGACTTTAACACTGGGAAAACACAAACATTCAGCCTATAATAGAGTACCATTATGGGCCAGCCACCATTTTTGCTGCTGGGATACAGTGAAGAAAAGGTATGCAGAGCTTCCCCTAAGGAACTCAAATTATATTGCCAGGTGGAGGCATGGAGCTGATGAAAAATTCATTGACAAATAAATCTAAAGAAGGCAGCAGAGACATTGTAATGCAGAATGATTCAAGAGGGACATCTGCTTACCTGCAGTGGTCTTTGCCAGGGAGAAAGCATTTCAGGCAGAGGAAAAGATGACTGTGGCAAAAACACAGGGATGATTGGTGTTTACACCTGATAATAGAGGCTGAAGAAGTTTTAGGCCTTGAAACTTAGTTCTTGTAGCATTGTTTAAGGGTTAACCAGATGTCTCTTTGACTGAGAGGCAAATTTAAAGTTTATGCAGATTACCTTTGCAAACCACTCCCACATAATCTCTCTTCTTCTGGGACTCTACAGAGTGCACCTGCCCTGTGCCACAGAACTTTGACAAGTAGTGCTCTCTCTGGAATACTCCTCATTTTATCTTCCTGTACAATTTCATATTTTGTGAAAGACTTAATTCAAACATTTCTTGCCAATATTTTACGTAGACTTATGCTAGACTTATGCTAGACTTATTTTACGTAGACTTATGTTGGTTTGATTTGTATTTTTAGGGCAGTAAAAATACAAATCAAACCAACTCTCTACTTCAGAAATCAAATGATCTAGTTAGAGAACAATAAAGGGCACATTACTGAAAAGAACAATGGAAGTTTAGGCGAGAGGATTTTAAAATGTCCCTACTCCTGCTCTTTTCCTAATGGTAAGGCAGCCACAAGTTAATGTAGTCATGGTAATATAGCATAGTCTCTCAAAAGGAAAGGAAACCCATGTTACCCAAGCTATAATTAAATTTATACCTCTCAAACTTTCATAAACAGAACATGGCATTTTTTAGGTTTCTTAGGAAATACAGAGCAAATAAGTTAATCTGTTCTATGCTTCTCTATTTCAATATCATGTCTAAAAGACCAGGTCCAGAAGACTTAATATTAAGTGCAAGTTCACTTTGTGAAAATTCCAAACGTTTAAATAGGCATTTGATGAGATTCTTGGAAAACAACTACAGAGAAGGAAAATGCTATGTAAATGATATTATCTTCGTTTGCATAAAAACTATACAAAGGAACATGGTCTGTAACTCTATATTATAGTTAAATCAAAGGAGTTGCTTTGGGGACTTTGGTCCCCTGCTCTCCTCATATCCATAAATACCCAAATATACATTTGGAGAAATGTGCTTAATATAGTGAGTTACGCTTCACATCAAGTCCCCTTCTTTCAACTAGATAGCTTCATATAAACTTTTTTAATCTAGAAATTCTGTAGCTGCCACTGAGTCTGCATAGCATAAAACTTATGAAAGAATTTGTCTCAGCAGAAAACTCTGTAACTTTTCCTGATGGTGACGATTCAAAAAAAAAAGAAGACTTACCTACCAAAGCAGGTTTTGATGGATAAATCTAGTTTGGTTTGGAAACAGATACCTTCTAGAAAGCTTGCTTACTGCTTCAAAGTTGTATTTATTGACTTTTTATTGTTTTTTTCTTAACCCCATACTTTATGTGAGACCTTTGTCTTGCCAAACAAGTCCTGCTGACCACAGTACTTTTTAGCAATACAACTTTTACAATGGAAAGAAGATTACCACAATTCCAACTTTGTTCAGATGAATTTAGAAAATAGGGCCAGATTTGGAAGTGTAGAGTAGGGATTTAGAATAACCTGTGCATAATTAATATGGCAGTTAACCCCAATCCTTTCTCTTTGAACCTCCCTAAATAATTCTATCCTTTTGTGGAAGCATTAATAAGCAGTGTAGAGTAACTCAAAGTAAAGAAAATGAACAAGTGAATTTACTTAGTACCCAACACAGCAAATAACTTAAAAAATAAAAGGTTTTAGACATTTTGGTTTTCCTGAAGAACCTCTGAAGCTGTTTCATTCACCAGAGATGCTCCCCTTTCAATCATGAGGTGAAGAGGTGAAGCCATCTTCACCTCTTCTACTTCCTCTCTGTACTAAACTTCCTCTCTTCTTTATTCTTATTCTTCTAGGAAATCTAGGCACAGCCTCTTTTCCAGAAAGTTCTTCTCTTTGTAATGGAATTAAGTCAAACCAGATGTTAGACTGGATCTTGATAAGCTCTTCATAGATGGAAGTTGGACTAGCAAGAAATCTCGAGAGAGGTTAAAACTTTCAGCAAATGGCAATCGGTGTGATTGCAACTCTTACCTTTTTTTTTTTGGAGAGACAGTCTCAATCTGTTGCCCTGGGTAGAGTGCCACGGAGTCATCATAGCTCACAATAACTTCAAACTCTTGGGCTCAAGCAGTCCTCCTGCCTTACTTCACAAGGAGTTGTGACTACAGGTGCCCACCAAGGCGTGAGGCTCGTTTTTCTATTTTTTAGTAGACGTGGGGTGTTGCTTTTCTCAAGCTGGTCTTGAACTCCTGAGTTTAGGTGATCCACCTGCTTCAGTCTCCCAGAGTGTTAACATTACAGGCACAAGCCATGGCACCAGAGGCAACTTTTATCTTGAAATCTTTGTGGGAGAGCCAGACCAATAGAGATGCTGGTCTTAGCAAGAATTCTTGTTTATTACTCTGTCCAATCTTTATACAATCTTTTTTGCATGCCTTTGTCTTTCATTTTAATGAAAGTTTTCATATAAAATTTTGAGATAAATGCACCATTATTAACAAATTGAATGAGTATTTTTGCACTTCATTGGGAGTGATCAAGTTAGAATCCAGTCTAGAACATCAGAAATTGAAGAGAGGCCAGCAGTCGTGGCTCACGCCTATAATTCTAGCACTCTGGGCAATCATGACAGGTGTATTGCCTGAGTTCAGGAGTTCCAGACCAGCCTGAGCAAGACCACGATCTATCTCTACTAAAAATAGAAAAACTAGCCAGATGTCTTGGTGGGTGCCAGTAGTCCCAGCTACTCGGGAGGCTGAGGCAGGAAGATCACTGGTGCCCACGAGTTACAGTTGCTGTGAGCTATGATAGCATGGCACTCTACCCAGGATACAGAGTGAGACTCTCTTAAAAAAATAATTGAGGAAGAGAGCCAAGGCATGCACAATTAGAAGCAAGGATTTTATCCCCTTTCCACTTACAACCTAATTTCTCAGAACCAAGAGAGAGTGAATGTTAAATAATATTTTTTTAAAAAATGAGAACACTTAATGTACTTGCTTTATAAGACTCTGAATTTGAAATTTGGCTTTTTTCACACTACTTCCTCTTTTGATTGTCCTGCTTGATTATTATTTATTAAATCACTTTTTGCAATTTCCATTTATCTACTCTCTGTACTATTTTTATGCATCACTTTAGTAGTTCTGAAATTATAACATACTGGTATGGTGTTGGAAGAAAATGGCAATTTAAATTTGCCCATATAATGAATATACATTCCAATACAATGAATTGCCATTATTATCTGAAAATTCAGGTATGTAGCAGTTCAACAACAGGGACTTTTCTGTGTCATAGACAGTTTTGTATTCTACAGACATCCTTAATGCTAACATTAATTTGGAGATGAAGCTATCTATGAGAGTATAGCATTTGCACGCTTTTACTGTCTTTAAGTATACAACATTAATTTATAGGAAGAAAGGAGTAGTTTCATCTGCTTAAGAAGCGGGCAAGGAAGCAAGCACTAATATGTAACATAAATCATGTTACTAATTTCATATTATCTTTATTAGTTTTCTTTTTTAAGAAGTTTCACCCAATGGCCTTTTAGAATTCTAAATTATTGGAGAAACTTTAACTATCTTTCCTGTTTGTAATGCAAGCATTAGCAAGCAATTGCGAGAAAGAAATCAACACAGGCTGGGGTTATGGCAATATTACCATTTTTCTAGTTCATTGTTATTTTTCTCTGGAAATCTTGATTATTGCAAACACCTTACAATTTTATATTACTTGCAGCTTCAAAATAGCTTTAAGTGTCAGCGCACAGAATTCACAGGCTATCCACTAGAATCTATGTAAGTACATTTCTTTATTGCTTCTTCAATTTCTACATTTTGTATTATAAGAGATGTGCTTACCTTTCTCAAGGATAAGCAGCCATTCTAATCTCCGGAAAACTAAGCATTTTCCAAGTATTCACGAAAGTGTTAATTTGTGGAACACCATGAGTAAAGTGGTGAGCAAATGAGGCCAGAGGTGATGTATAAAATAAATCCTCATTACGGCTGGTGTGTATTTTGATTTCTTAATTTATGACAAAAAAACAGTATCTCAATTATGCATTTCAGTAGATTTTCACAGCATGGTTTGTGGAAATTTAGGGTTAAACTCCTGGCAGCATAATTTCCCAGCAGATCGCTACATAGATGATCTGAATCTATTTCATTTTTAGATCAGGAATAAAACATGCAAACCATTGGTCACGTTTTAGTGACAATCTGTACTTATGTGAACATATGTATGTTTGTATAGAATATTATGATCCACAAAAGGTGCTATACTATATACTACATATTTATTTACTATGTAAACACTTCTATTAACTATTTTATTTGACTAAAACAAATCATTAAATTTTAAAATATAAAAAATAGATATTGGCTCGGTGCCTGTAGCTTAGTGGCTAGGGCGCCAGCCACATACACCAGAGCTGGCGGGTGGGAACCCAGTCTGGGCCCGCCAAACAACGACAATTACAACAAAAAAATAAAATAGCCGGGTGCTGCGGTGGGCGCCTGTAGTTCTAGCTACTTGGGAGGCTGAGGTAAGAGAATTGCTTAAGCCCAAGAGTTGGACGTTGCTGTGAGCTGTGACGCCATGGTATTCTACGGAGGGTGACATCGGGAGACTCTGTCTCAAAAAAAAAAAAAAAAAAGAAAAGAAAAGAAAAAAATAGATATCATTTATTGAGTGTAGAAGACACTATATTAGGCATACAATATGAATTATTTGTCTTTAAAATTTTTTGACTATGTTATATTAGTGAAAGGTTTTTGTTACAAAAAAAACTTCATGACTGTTTTGTTTGGTAAACATAAATATTGCAATGTGCATAAATCTTCAGTCTATAACTTGAAATTTTTTCATATATATGTGTGTGTGTGTAGGCCAAGCAAATTATAAAAGATCATTTTTCAGAATGTCTCCCTCATGCTTTTTCTCAGTTAATATTCTCAATTCTTTCAACAATATCCAATATAGTGACTCCTTTCACCACTGACTAGTTTTATTTATTCTTGACTCACAAATACAATATATGGAATTATATGATATGTACTTCTTTGCGTCTGGCCTTTTTTTTTGACTCGTCATTATGTCAATGAGATTATCCACATTGTTACTTTTATGATTAGTTTATGTTTTTCAGATGCTGTTGTATTCCATTGTATAAGCATACTAGGATTTATCTGTCTTCTTTTCTGTTCATGGACATCTAGGTGGCTTCCAGGTTTTGGCTATTATGAATAAAGATTTATAAATGTCCTGGCACTCATATTTTTTTTTGCACATTTTGATGAACTTATTTTTCTAGAGTGAATTATACTTTTCACTATAAATAAATTTTGTACAATTTAATTTCAAATTCTATTTAATATTATTACCTTAACTTAGTTCTTACTCTGCTGGTTTTCTTCTTTTGAAAGTTTTTCCACAGTCATGTTGAAATTCTGCTTTTATCCTTACATTCATTTTTCTTATGTTTTTAATTTCTTTGTCCATTTGCCATTCTTTGACTTGAATCTTTCAGATCTCTAATTTTTTTTTTTTTTATGTTTCTCCAGTTTATTCACCCATGAATTAGTCTTTGGGTTCTTTCTCTTTCTTCTTCAACCTCTTTTTCTTTTCTTTCTTTTTTTTTATTAAATCATAGCTGTATACATTGATATATTCATGGGGCATCATTCACTAGCTTCACAGATCGCTTACCAAGTTTCACATATACCCTTGTAAGATGTACTGCTGGTGTAATCCCACCAATCCCTTTCCCTCTCCCCACCTCCCCCCTCCCTCCCCTCCCTTTCCCCCTTCTCCCTATTCTTAGGTTGTAACTGGGTTATAGCTTTCATGTGAAAACCCTAAATTAGTTTCATAGTAGGGCTGAGTACATTGGGTACTTTTTCTTCCATTCTTGAGATACTTTACTAAGAAGAATATGTTCCAGCTCCATCCATGTAAACATGAAAGAGGTAAAGTCTCCATCTTTCTTTAAGGCTGCATAATATTCCATGGTGTACATATACCACAATTTATTAATCCATTCGTGGATCGATGGGCACTTGGGCTTCTTCCATGACTTAGCAATTATGAATTGGGCTGCAATAAACATTCTGGTACAAATATCTTTGTTATGATGTGATTTTTGGTCTTCTGGGTATATGCCCAGTAGAGGAATTACAGGATTGAATGGCAGATCTATTTTTAGATCTCTAAGTGTTCTCCATATCTCTTTCCAAAAGGAATGTATTAATTTGCATTCCCACCAGCAGTGCAAAAGGGTTCCCTTTTCTCCACATCTGCGCCAACATCTCTGGTCTTGGGATTTTGTGATATAGGCTAGTCTCACTGGAGTTAGATGGTATCTCTAAGTAGTTTTGCTTTGCATTTCTCTGATGATTAAAGATGATGAGCATTTTTTCATATGTCTGAAGGCCGCTCGCCTGTCTTCTTCAGAGAATTTTCTCTTCAAATTCCTTGCCCAGCCTGTGATGGGATCCCTTGTTCTATTCTTGCTAATGCGTTTGAGTTCTCTGTGGATTCTGGTTATTAAACCTTTGTCGGAAACATAACCTGTAAATATCTTCTCCCATTCTGAGGGATGTTTGCTTGCTTTACTTACTGTGTTCTTGGCTGTGCAGAAGCTTTTTCGTTTGATCAAGTCCCAGTAATGTATTTTTGAAGCTGCTTCAATTGCCCGGGGGATCCTCCTCATAAAATACTCGCCCATCCTGATTTCTTCAAGGGTTTTCCCTGCACTCTTCTCTAGTATGTTTATAGTTTCATGTCTTAAGTTTAAATTTTTGATCCAGTGAGAGTCTATCTTAGTTTATGGTGAAAGGTGTGGGTCCAGTTTCAGTCTTTTACAGGTTGCCAGCCAGTTCACCCAGCACCATTTGTTAAATAGGGAATCTTTTCCCCACTGAATGTTTTTAATTGGCTTGTCAAAGATTAAATAATGGTAAGTAGCTGGATGCATCTCTTGGTTCTCTATTCTGTTCCAGACACCTACTTCTCTGTTTTTGTGCCAATACCATGCTGTTTTGATCACTATCGATTTGTAGTATAGTCTGAGGTCTGGTAGCGTAATTCCTCCTGCTTTGTTTTTATTTCTGAGTAATGTCTTGGCTGTTTGAGGTTTTTTCTGATTCCATATAAAACGAAGTATTGTTTTTTCCAGATCTTTAAAGTATGACAGTGGAGCTTTAATAGGGATTGCATTGAAATTACATATTGCTTTGGGTAGTATGGACATTTTAACAATGTTGATTCTTCCCAGCCATGAGCATCGTATGTTTTTCCATTTGTTAATATTTTCAGCTATTTCTTTTCTTAGAGTTTCATAGTTCTCCTTATAGAGATCTTCACGTCCTTTGTTAGATAAATTCCAAATATTTCATCTTCTTTGGCACTACTGTGAATGGGATAGAGTCCTTAACTGTTTTTTCAACTTGACTATTGTTGGTATATATAAAGGCTACTGATTTATGAATGTTGATTTTGTAAACTGAGATGCTGCTGTATTCCTTGATCACTTCTCAGAGTTTTGTAGTAGAGTCCGTAGTGTTTTCCAGATATACAATCATATCATCTGCAAAGAGCAAAAGTTTGATCTCTTCTGACCCTATATGGATACCCTTGATTGCCTTTTCTTCCCTAATTGTGGTGGCTAAAACTTCCATTACAATGTTAAAAAGCAATGGAGACAATGGGCAGCCTTGTCTGTTTCCTGATCTGAGTGGAAATGATTCTAATTTAACTCCATTCAATATGATATTGGCTGTGGGTTTGCTGTAGACTGTCTCTATCAGTTTAAGAAATGTCCCTTCTATGCCAATTTTCTTAAGTGTTCTGATCATGAAGGGATGCTGGGTATCATCAAAAGCTTTTTCTGCATCGATTGAGAGAATGATATAGTCTTTGTTTTTTAATTTGTTTATGTGCTGGATTACATTTATAGATTTACGTATATTGAACCAGCCTTGAGACCCTGGGATAAAACCGACTTGGTCATGATGTATAATTTGTTTGGTGTTTTGCTGGATTCTGTTTGTTAGGATCTTGTTGAATATTGTTGCATCTATATTCATTAGTGATATTGGTCTATAATTTTCTTTTCTTGTTGGGTCTTTTCCTGGTTTGGGGATCAGAGTGATGTTTGCTTCATAGAATGTGTTAGGTAGTCTTCCTTCTTTTTCTACCTTTTGGAACAGGTTGAGTAATATAGGTACTAATTCCTCTTTAAAAGTTTGGTAGAATTCTGATGTGAAACCATCTGGTCCCGGGATTTTCTTTTTAGGGAGGTTTTGTATGATTGATGCTATTTCCGAACTTGATATGGGCCTGTTCAAGATTTCCACTTGATTCTGGCTAAGTCTTGGAAGGTGACGTGCTTCCAAGTATGGGTCAATTTCCTTCATATTTTCATATTTCTGAGAATAAAGTTTCTTGTAATATTCATTAAGGATTTTTTTGATTTCTGAGGAGTCTGTTTTATTTTGTCTTTGTTGTTTCTGATTGATGAGATTAGAGATTTTACTCTTTTTTTCCTGATTAGGTTGGCTAAAGGTTTATCTATTTTATTGACCTTTTCGAAAAACCAGCTTTTTGATTTATTGATCTGTTGTATTATTCTTTTGTTTTCAATTTCATTTAATTCTGCTCTAATTTTGGTTATTTCTTTTCTTCTACTGGGTTTGCAGTTGGAATGTTCTTCCTTTTCCAGTTGCTTGAGATGTCCCATTAAGTTGTTAACTTCCTCTCTTTCCATTCTCTTGAGGAAGGCTTGCAGTGCTATAAATTTCCCTCTTAGAACTGCCTTTGCGGTGTCCCAGAGGTTCTGATAGTTCGTGTCTTCATTGTTGTTTTGTTCCAAAAAGTTGGCAATTTCTTTCTTAATCTCATCTCTGACCCAGCTATCATTCAGCATAAGGTTATTTAACTTCCATGTTTTTGTATGAGTATGCAGATTCCTGTTGTTACTCAGCTCAAGTTTTATTCCATGGTGGTCCGAGAAGATGCATGGAATAATTTCTATTCCTTTAAATTTACTGAGGTTAGACCTGTGACCTATGATGTGATCGATTTTGGAGTAAGTTCCGTGGGCTAATGAGAAGTATGTGTATTCAGTTTTGTTGGGATGAAATGTTCTGTAGATGTCTGCTAAATCCAAATGTTGGATGGTTAGGTTTAAACCTAAGATTTCTTTGCTCAGCTTCTTGTTGGAGGATCGATCCAACACTGCCAAAGCAGTGTTGAAATCTCCGACTATTATGGAGCTGGAGGAAATCAAGTTGCTCATGTCTGTTAGAGTTTCTCTTATAAATTGAGGTGCATTCTGGTTGGGTGCATAGATATTAATAATTGAGATCTCATCATATTGAGTATTACACTTAACAAATATGAAGTGACCATTCTTGTCCTTCCTTACTTTTGTTGGTTTAAAGCCTATTGTATCTGCAAATAAAATTGCAACACCTGCTTTTTTCTGATTACAATTTGCCTGAAATATGGATGTTCATCCTTTCACCCTGAGTCTTTATTTGTTTTTTTAAGTTAAGATGTGACTCTTGTATGCAACAGATATCTGGCCTGAGTTTTTGTATCCAGTCAGCTAACCTATGCCTCTTTAGAGGACAGTTTAAGCTGTTCACATTAATGGAGAATATTGATAAGTCTGGTGAAGTTTTGGGTATCGAGTTTTTCAAAAGTCCAGTGGGCATTTTTAATCCTTTCGCCAGTGTGGAAATTGGAGTTTGATGCGAAGTTTCTGAGTGAGTTTACTTTTGTGGTATAGGATTGGGTTGGTCATTATGGAGGATAGGTCTGAGAATATCCTGAAGAGTTGGTTTGGTTATAGCAAATTTCTTCAACATATGAATGTTAGTAATGTATTTAATTTCTCCATCGTAAATGAAACTCAGTTTAGCTCGATACAAGATCCGGGGCTGAAAGTTATTTTGCTTTAGGAGATTAAAAGTCAGTGACCACCCTCTTCTGGTTTGAAAAGTTTCATCAGAGAGATCTGCAGTCATTCTAATATTCTTCCCTTTGAAGGTAATGGTTTTCTTTCTCCTGGCAGCTTTGAGGATTTTCTCCTTCATATTAACTTTAGTGAAGTTAATTGTGATATGCCTGGGGGATGTCTTATTGGGGTTGAGTCGTGCTGGGGTTCTGAAGCTGTCCGCTATCTGAATTTCAGAATCTCTAGGCATGTCTGGAAAATTCTCTGTCATAATTTCATGCAGAAGGGCCTCTGTGCCCAGCGAGGCCACTTCATCTGTTTCTGGAACTCATATGATTCGGATATTCGCCTTCTTCGACTTATCCCTGAGCTCTCTGATCCATTTTTGCTCTCCATTTCTCTTCCTCTTTGAGAGTTTGGGAGCGTTCAAAGGCTTCATCTTCGATGTCAGAAATCCTTTCTTCTGCTTGCTCCATTCTGTTGCTGAGTTATTCTACTGTATTTTTCATATCTTTGAGGGCTGCAAATTCTTGCTTCAGTGTGTCTATGTCTTTGGTGATTTTGTCTTTAAATTCGTTAAATTCTTGAGACAACTTTTGAATTTCTCCTCGAATTCCTAATTCCACTTTGTTAATCTTGTCTGCAATCCAAATTCTGAATTCAATTTCTGACATCTCAGCCAGTTGTTTATGAATGGGATCTTCAATTGCATCTGCCATATCTTTCCTTGGGGGGGGTGTTGATCTATTCTGGTTATTCATGTTACCAGAGTTTTTCCGCTGATTCCGCCCCATTGTTGTTTTACTCCCTCTGTTTTTTTCCCCTGGGGCTTTGTCGTGGGCCTGTACAGTGTTGTGGCCTGAGAAACTGGTGCCCTGTCTGGTGTGGTGGGGCTAAGTGGTACTGTCTTGTTTTCAGCTGGTTTCTGTTCCACCCTAGTGAAACAGATACTCTGGATTGAAGTCTCAGCTGTGGAGAAATATCAGCAATTAAGTCACCCCACCCCCCACCGGCCAACAATTGGAAAAGAAAAATCAAACCTTCGTACCACCATGCACCCAGGACACCACCTGATTTGTCCTCAGGCGATTGGTTCAGTTCAAAAAGTCCAAATCAATTGTCTCAGTCTGCACCTGTCTCAGGTGAAAAAGTTTAAGAGGTCTGGGAACTGGATCACAGGGGTCTGGTGATTACTCTGGTGTGGCTTGCTCCAGTGATGCGTGGAGTCAGGAGGAGCCACCCAGCCAATAGATCAGGGAAGGTTGATGCCTCTTTCCCCACCTTGCACCGCTGTCACACCCAGTCACTGATAGCTCTGCAGTTGGCTGACCCAGTTGCCTGTAGTGAATTTGTACTCCAGGAGTTTGCACCTGCCTGAATCACAAGGAAGTCTGCCAGGCTGCTGCGCTCTGCCTCTCTCTAGCAGTAGGAGGTAAGGCCTGACAACCTCGGGCGCTTGATGAAGGTTGGGGGGTTTTAACTCAGGTCCAGTCTTGCCCCTGATTAATGTTACTGACAGAACAGAACAGAACAACTCTGTGGTTCCCCTGCAGAAGAGAAGGAGAATTGAGTTCCAAATCAGCTTGTCTTTGCTCTTGTATTGTCTATAGGTTGACGATCCCCTGAGGGCCAGGTGCATCTTAGGTTTAGTAAAGTGGACCTCTGGGTCAGCCCCAAGTTTCCCCGGTTTGCAAGTTGGAGTAGCCTCAGGCAAATCCTATAGTCAGAGTCTCTGGTTGCCCAGGGAGACAGGGGGTGTGGCTTCAGAATATTCGGTAGTAAGCCATATTGTTAGCAAAATAGGGCCGCTGTTTTATGGCTCAGGCAACCGTTGCTCTGGTGTAGCTCCCTTCCGGCCAACTGTCCTCTCTCCGCTCCTATACCCCAGAGTCTGCACCGACCAGCTGCAGCCCAGCACTGTCTACACCCCTCAAGCAATAGCCCAAGAGTCTGGACTCCTGGGGGACAGGCCTCCAGACCTTGGAGCGACAGCAGAGGGGAGTGTGGGGAGCGCTGGGAGCCTGGGGTTGTGGGCAGAGAACACACACAGCTTTACACAGTTTTATGCCTGGCCGTATTGTCACCAAAAGAAGGCTGTGGTACTGTGCCTCAGGGAACTGCCACTCTGGTGTGGTCCCCTCTCTGCTGACAGGGACTGGCCTAGCTAAGTGGTTGAATGTGTGTATGTGTGTGTGTGTGTGTTGAAGGAAGAAGAGAGAACATGACCAAATTGTGAAACTGCTTTGATTCCTGAGTAGATATTCCTTCATGTTTGATGAAAGTTACAAGCTACCTGGGAGTACCTTCATTTTTTTCTAGCTCCACTGCCTAATCTACTGGTATCTGATCGTAGAGTTTTCAGTTTGAAAGTTGTTCTCATGATTCAATCCTCAGGGTAGAACAAGGAGTCAACTGCTCTATTCTTCAACTAATTATCTGGCAAACTGCCACTGACCATTTCTTTTCACTATCCCTCTGCTTTAATCATGCATGAGATTACTCATGGGTTCTACTATCAGCATTGGCTTTCAGGAGGTCCTTTTATTTCTCCATGTAGCTTTACTGTTTCTCTGCCTCTCTTAGGTTATGTTGTTCTGCTGTGGTTGGCTCTATATGTAATATTTTCTACTACTCTCATCAATTGGTGACATCCTTGAAGGCTTTCGGAATTGCTAGACTTTTCTTTTCATTTGTGTTATATCAGTGAGTGGAAAGTGGGATGGAGAAGAGATAAATACTTCAGCCTAATTATTTTCCTTGAACCAGATATTTCTTGTGTGCTGTTTCCTACATTTCTACCCATCATATAACCTCAGAGAGATTAAATAACATGTATGTTCAAAATTTATATAGCTTCTATGTAAAGAAGATCTGGCTGATTTTAAAACCCAAGTTCTTTTCACTACCTTCACCTTATTTAATAATAGTAGGGAAAATAATACACAAATGATTGTGTTGATGTACTGTTTATTTGGTGTTTTTAATATTATTTATCTCTTTCATTAGCTTTGATTTTAATACCAGACTTTCTCTAGAATAAAAAGTATTTTCAGATAATGGATCTGACAAATGAGTGAATTAGTGTATTCAATAGTGGTTTGATCCTTAGAGGGAAATACTAATTTAGTACTTTACCTTCAAATTTTAAGCTCATTTCTAATTATTGTGTTAACATAAATATTTCATTGTTTATTGTATGCAGTATATGATTTAAAAAATAACTTTCTCTTTGGATAGAAGAAGGGGAGGGGAAGCAAGTTATTGTGCTATTTTTTTCCTAGAGTTTTCTGTTTAAAATTGTAAGGTTAGGATATTGGAAATAAGGCTAATTAATGTTTCAACATTAAAGTAGAAAGTTGTTTATATAGAATAACACTTTTTGACTAACAATTTTAAAACATATGATTAATAAATGGTGGTATATGTATACCATGGAATATGGTTCAGTCATAAAAAACATGGAGATTTTGTATCTTTTGTTACAACCTGGATGGATTTAGAGAACACTCTCCTAAGGAAAGTGTCACAAAAATTGGAAATCAAGCATCTCATGTATCCAATACTAAGTTGAAATTTTTCGATTAACAACAATGTGCATCCATGAGGGAAAATATCAGTTAAATTCAAGAATAGGGAAGGGGATTAATTAAGTTCCCATCTATCAGGTATGTATAAGTAAATGGCAAACTCCCTGGTAATGGACACATCCACAACTCAGACTTTACCTTACAAACACAAACAATGTAAACTAATAGTATGCACTCTCACATTAACCTGAAAACCATGATAATTAAAATTGGTAATTAAACTAATTGGTAGTTTTATTTAAACTTTGATGTTCATCATATTTTTCTTTGAGCAAAAGAGCCTACAGGCAAAAGAAATAATCACATCAAATACACTCTTATTTTAGTAAAATTATTCAATAAATAAAACACTGATTTTATTTGTTAGAATTTTAGAATTGTATTAGACTTACATTAACTAATGAATTGATATTGTAATAAAAATGAAATATTGGTCAACTTGTGAAAAGAACAAAGCAAATGAACTTTTCATTAGGAAAGCTGAACCCTAACTTTTCAAAGGACATAGATTATAAAAGGAAAATGTCATTGTAGTAGATTGAAACTGCTAAGTCATAAGGTTCACAATGTCAGTTTAAAGTGATCACCAAGGGTGGTAGTAATTACAGCATGAAGTACTATTTGACAATGATACACGGAACACTGAGGATTCCAACTTTTCTGTTTATGCTGACCTTGGACTGTCAGTAGTTTCTCTTTTTGTTTTCTTTCTCTTCAATTGATGTGATGATATTATGAAACAGGACATTTTTTCCAAGATAATTTGAAAAGTTATTAATAAAACATCTCTTGTTACACAATAATTTAATACATTTAATTCAAGTTGATGCAATGACAATAATAGAAAAAGGCAAGACTTTAATGATAATGGCAATCAGTCTGGTTTAAGCCAAAAAGGAAATAATTCCAGGAGATGAGCTTGATGGTCTTTCTTCAGTGAACTCTTGGTTTCCATATAATAAAATTTAAGTAGGAAATGCTAAATTATACACCCTTCTCTCAATAAACAGTGACATCAACCCAGAAGTTCATAATCTTTTCCATTCTCTGACATATTTTGATGAAAATTAGATCTCTGTTTTCCTTTCTTCTCCCTATTGGTTATTCTAGAAAAACTCTGAAAACATGTCTTTCTGCTTTCCAATCAAACTTTTAACTCTCCAGACCTCCACCTCTTTAATCTCCATAGTCAATATATGTAAAAGGGATTATTTTCACTCAAAGGTCATGAAAACGTATATAGAACAATTAATGAGTGCACATTATTAAATTATCTGTTCCTAATGATTATTATATTAGCTGGAAAATGATTATGGTAATTATAAACAGAGCAGATATATGAGCTCATAACAATTGTGTGGCTCTAAATTTTTCATTCATTGTCTCTCTCACAAAAAAATTCCAAATGATGATTGAGTATGTTTCATTTTCTATGCTATTAGCATTTAGTAACTGTTTTGCATAGATATTGAGAAATCAAAATTGACTTACAGTTCAGGAAGGTTGAATTCTCCAAAGCACACAATGATGATCCATATAATGAGTTCTCAGAGATTTAATGTTAAATGGACATTGCTATTATCCAAAGCAAAGAAGATAAATTTAGAAAAGAAAGAAAATGCTGTGTTGAGAAATAGATAAAAAGGCAAGGAATTGAGTCCACTCTTTAAAAGATGTTTCTTTAATACTGTAAAATTATTCACATTTAATTTTCTCCTATATTCTCTCCCATCATACAATCACATGGCAAGGTACACTAACTGCTAAAGAACTCCAGTAGATGTAAATGAGTGACATTGTCACTCCTTGTTGTACACTCTTGAGGGGCATAATCATTAAAAGAAAAGATATCATTTTATGAGATTAAGAATGATATATTAGTGGATATAGGTTGGGCCATTCCCCAGGCAAAGAACCATGACCAACTGAGGTACTTGCTGAAAGTAAAGTAAATACAGAAAGAGTAGTGAAAGAAGATAGTTTTAAATACCAGTTACCTCCCTGTGGTCAGTTATAGAAGCAAGGACTATAACCTATTATGAGTATTTCTCTTCATTTTGTTATGAATATGTCTGCATATGTGTGTGTGTGTATGTTTATGCAGCAAATAGTTTTATTTTCTTCTCCTCTTATCATGTAACATACAATGTAATGATTTTTTTCATAACATGTAAGTATTATTAATATTACACCATAATATTTAAGTTGCAGTCTGTCAAGGAGAAGGAAAAGTAAACATCATTTACGGACTTTACTTCTCTGCTGAGAAGGGAATAGTGAGTTTCTACTTATATGCAGGATAGTTGTATTATGTTAAATGAGGATTATAACTTTTTATTATCTTTTCTTTGGAACATAGTTTAAGGAAATGTGTGGGTGTAAAATTGATAAGATGTGGTTAATTTGTGATGATTAATTTTTATGTGTCACTTGACTGGGCTACAGGGCTCCCAGATATTTGGTTAAACATTATTCTGAATGTGTCTATTAGGGTATTTCTGCAGGACATTGGCATTTGAATTGGTACACTAAGTAAAGCAGATTGCTCTCTTCAATATGGGTGGGCTTCATCAGATTCATTGGAGCCTGAATAGAACAAAGAGTGGGATAAGGGAGAATTTGCTTCCTATCTGTCTTTAAGCTAGGGCATTGGTCGTCTTCTATACTTAGAATGGACTTATACCATTGGTTCTTTTTGTTTTTTAGTACTAACTAAAGATTCTGGAATTCTCAGCTTTTATAATTATGTGACCCAATTCCTCATAATAAATCTTATTCCACATATATTACATATATATGTGCTTTGAAATTTCAAAGTTTTATGGGATACAAATAGTTTTGGTTGCACACATCAATTTTGCAATGCTTAAGTCAGGGTTATTAAGTCTTCTGTCATCCAGATAGTGTTCATTGTACCCCTTAGGTAAGTGGGTTTTCACCCTTCCCCCCTCTTCTTCCTCTACCCTGCTTGATTTCCAGTGAGTTTTACTTCCCTTTATGTACATGTGTGTACATCGGTTAATTCCATTGCTTCCATTTCACTGGAGAACCCAGACTAACAGTGGCTGACTTGTCTCCTGATTACTAGGTTCTAAAAGGAGAAAGAGAGAGAACAATTATTTTGTTATTTATTTCATTTCATGGCTTATGGGAAATATGATCTTCAAGTATACTAAACAATACCAAGGGTAAAAAGTGCTTATAAAATTTTGAGTGTAGAATATTTCTGTGCTTTCCATGCAACATCAAATTTTTCTGTAAGTACTTAGAGCTCCTATGATTGGATCTCAATGTAAATTCAGCAGTTCAACTGTTGTCATCACTATGAGTATTAGCAAAAGAGGAGTTTGGTGGTGCAAAAGTGTGAAGGACAACAATGATATATTAATATCCACAATATATTTGGGTTGTCTTGGTTAAGTATGAGAGGAGACATTAAAGGATATGGCTTCATTATTAATTCAGCATGATTGGTGCCTTTTGTTGAAAATGGAAAGATATAGCTGAGGTTAGTTTGGCTAAATGTAAAAAGAACTGGTCTTAAAAGATCTGGATTCACCATCTGGCTTTGATTACCACTGTTGTACAAGCCTTTTTCTTTTTACCAAATTACTTAACATCTGACCTTCAATTTTATCCTCTTAGTGTCCCACTTCAAAAATTTTCCAGTGTATTTATGAAGTCATAAATTTTATCCTCTTAGTGTCCCACTTCAAAAATTTTCCAGTGTATTTATGAAGTCATATTTTATACTCATGTATAAGATAATAAAAAATGATCATCATAGCAATACTACTTTAATGGGAAACACAAAATTTTCATACTGTTTTCTTCGAAAATGAATCCTTGCGTTTCAGGACCTTCAGAATAGCCTCTTTTATTTGCTGTTTCACAACTGTTCCATTGTCCTACAAATGACCTAGTGCTAAGGATTTGCATCAGACTTTTTCCTTCCTTCAGTGTCTTGCTTTGCTAATATTTATATGAGGTATCACTGACCAATCAAGGTCATCTGAGATAACACCAAACCACTATCAGTGGCACAAAACTAATTATTGCAGTAGTGATTTAACATAAAATAAGAAATTTGTTGAAGTTTGAAACACAATGAAGAAATTTCTGTTCACCATGATTCTTAATTAAAGCTTCTTGTCCCCCTTCCATCGAAATATAGACAATTTGGAGAGTTATACTGAGTAACCTAGAATTTTATAAACCCTTACAAATATTTTGGATATTCTTAACCAAAAGTGATTCTAGTTTTTTTCCCCTTATGTGCCTGTAAGACACAACTTCTAGCTAATGCTTTGGTGGGACAGTTCTGCAAGGAACAATACATTCATTGGTCAGGATACTATAGCAGCTGCTTTCTAGAAGAACAATACAATTCCCCTTATTTCTTTTCCTTATTAACTCATGCTGATGGCTGTGACCAATATGAATCCCTTAGGCATTTTCTTACCTTATCAGCCATCCACCTTAAGACGTAAGTCACTGTGTATGATTTGACTGGCCAGAGTGTTTGGTCAGGGAGATCTTGTAACACAACAACTTCTAATGGAAAGAGTACAATGTAATTGAGAATCTGTAATAGCAGATGGCCCAAGGCATCAGCTTTCAATATTGCTCTTTTAGGCTCATAGATAAGCATGTAGTTGAGGGCGTTAAACTAATGAAGACCAAAAAGCAACATATGTGCTTCCATAATTAACTAGAAAAAGGTAGGACAGTATTTCAGAGCTTTATACATGCTGTAAAGCTTGCTTCTCATAGTGTGGTCCTCAGACCAGTAGTATGCATCTCCTGAGAGCTTTCTAGAATGCAGATTCTCAGGCCTGACCCCAGATAATTGAATTTAAGTCTGCATTTTAATAAGGTCCCCAGGTAATTTGTATGAACATTAATATTTGAAAAGTACTACTCTAAATTTGTGGCAGATGGTGTGCCATTGAAAATAGGATTTTTAGCCTTCTTCAGTTATGTTATTTTAATTTTTTTTTGTTTTCTCCCTTAGCTTGATTTCTTTTTTTCAAAACTGATGGATCCATAACCCTCCCTTCACCAGGGCTTATTTTATTTGATGTTAACAAGTCTGTTATGTAGCATGTTGACACCCCTGCAGATATCCTGAGTGTGCAGCTTCATTAGGAGTTTTTAAGAAAAGAGTCTTGTAACTAGCTCCAACTTGTTTGATAGGGAAGCTTAATACCTTGTTTATAAATGTAATTTTAAGGTATAAATGGGGTAACCTTCTTGAAAGTGCACAAAAAATTCCACCCGATATTAAGACAAGAAAAATGCCAGAAATGCTTCCCATGTGGATGGACACTTTCTTTCTTTTTATTTCTTTTTCCTGTTTGGGAAGAGTTTATTCAAAGCCTGGGTCCTGGATGGACACTTTCCAGGGTGTGAACTGCTGTCATATGCTCTAGGTTGTGTACTCTTCATTGAGAATAGATCCAGGATAATTGTATAAAACAGACTCATTATTATGAATAGTTGATATGAGTGATATGTGTGTTACAGCAAGTATGTCAGAGCTCATTAGCAGCAAGTACCCAAAAAAATCTTTATTGAAAAAAAAAAAACAAAAGAAAAGAAAAGAAATACAGAATAGCTTTCATGACTGAAGAAAAATCTTAGAATCCAGGCCAGAGAAATCTCATGAACCAGTCAACTCTGAGCATCTAGGGAAGAGAAACTAGTGAGCAATATTTTCAGGGTTTTTTTTTTTTTTTTTCAGCAAAATGAATGAAGTTCAGCTATTTTTTCAGCTGGGGGAAATTATGTGATAAATATTTCACGTCTGATTGTTCCACTTGTGTCAGATGGATTCTACTTGTCCAGAAGAGGGCAAAGCACTATGCAGAGAGACATGTAGACATCTTGCAACAGGACGGAGGGTCTCCCAAAGACTAAAAAGACACACATTGGCTAAGATTTTATTGAGTATTTTTGCATCAATATTCATTAGTGAAATTGGACTATAGTTCCCCTTTTTAGTTGGGTTCTTCCTATCAAATTTCTGGACATAGAGTTTCTTGTAGTAGTCAGAGATAATCTCTTGTATATCCATGGTATCAATTGTTATTTATCTTTTTTTCATTTCTGATGGATGTTATTAGAGATCTACTTTTCTATTTCTAGTTTACCTGGCCAAAGTTTTATCAGTTTTACTTTTGAAGAACCAACATTTTGTTTCATTAATTTTAAGAATGATTCTTTTGTTTTTAATTTAATTTATTTCTGATTTAATTTTGGTTATTTCTTTTCTTTTGCTTCTTTTGGGATTGGACTGCTCTTCTTTTCCATTTCTTTAAGATGATTCATTAGGTTGTTGATGTGCTTTCTTTCTGTTTTGCAGATTTAGGCATCTAATGCAATAAATTTCTCTCTCAAGAATGCTATTGCATTATTCCATGGGTTTTGGTAGCTTGTAGTGTTATTGTTGTTATGCTCAAAAAATTTAATTATTTCCTCCTTTTCTCTTTCTTGATCCACCTCCATTCAATATAAGGTTGTTTAATTTCCATGTCTTCGTGTGGGTATGAAAATTTTTGTTGGAGTTGAGTTCCACCTTTATTGCCTTGTTATCTGAGAAAATACAAGTTATAATTTCAATTCTTTTAATTTTATTGAGGGTTTTTTTGTGTGTGTGTCCTATGATATGGCTTATTTTGGAGTATGTTCCATGGACTGAAGAGAAGAATGTATATTCCTAAGCTTTGGGACAGTGTGTTTTGGGTATATCTATTAATTCCTTTTGTTCTAGGGTCATGTTTAGGTCCCTTGTATCATTGTTTAGTTTCTATTTAGAGGATGGATCAAGTTCTTTCAGAAGGGTTTTAAAATCCCTAGAAGTTACGGTGTTACAGGATATCATACTGCTTAAGGTCTGTTTTATAAATCTGGGAGCATTTACGTTGGTGCATAAATATTCAAAATTGAAATTTCCTCTTGTATTGTTCCCTTGACCAATATGAAGTGCCCATCTTTGTCTTTTTTGACTTTTGTTTCTTTAAATCCACTGGTATCTAAGAACAAGTTTGAGACTCTTCTATTCTTCTGATTTCCATTTGCCTAAAATATTATTTTTCAACCCTTCACCCCAAGTATTAGTCCTTTGAGGTTAGGTGTTTCTTGGAGACACCATAAGGAGATGGCTTGTGCTTTTTTATCCAATTGGCCAGCTTGTGCCTCATCTATGGGGTATTCAAGCCATTTACATTAGTTGAGAGAATTGATAAGCTTGATGGGGTTCTATTCATCATATTTTATGAAAGTCTGTTGCTTGATTTTATCCTTTGTGCCATTATGGAATCTAGGTTTTGTCCCTCAGTTTCTGGGTGTTTATTTTGCTTGTGGTCCACTGTGATAGTCAGTGTTGAAATAGGTCTAAGTATTTCCTATAGAGCTACTATTGTTGTGGCAAAAGTCCTCAATGTTTGTATATCAGTAAAAGATTTGATTTCTCCATTGATTTTGAATCTTAATATAGCAGGATACAGAATTCTGGGCTGAAAATTATTTTTTTAAAGAAAGTTAAACATATATGACCATAATCTTCTGGTTTGGAAGGTTTTAGCTGTAAAGTCTGCTGTCACCCTGATAGATCTACCCAGTAGGTCAATTGATGCTTACTCCTGGTTGCTTGCAGAATTTTCTCTTTCCACTTGACTTTTGACAGTTTCATTACAGTGTGTCTTTGTGACACTCTACTCATGTTGAGACAACCTGGGATTCAATATCTCTCTAAAAAGAGTATTTGAGAATCTTTTATGAAACTTAGGAAATTTTCATTTATGATATCCCCCAGTAGGGCCTCCAATCCTTTAGGACATTCTCTTTCCCCTTCAGGCTACCTATATTCATGTATTTGAATGCTTTGTGAAATCCCATCATTCTCTGAGAGACTATTCTGCTTTCTCTCTTTTCTTTTCTGCCTCTTTATTTAAGAGCTTTATCCTCAAGTTCTGAGATTCTTTGTTCTTCACAGTCTATTCTGTTATTTATTTCTCATGCATCTTTAAGTTCCCTGATTGACTCCTTCAATTCCTTAAGCTCTGACATAGTCTTTCTTTCTATATTCTTCATGTCTTTTATCCATTTTGGAGGAGTTCTTTTTTTTTTTTTCACATTCTCAATTCCCTTTATTGCCTTTGTCATCCATGTTTTAAATTTCCCTTCTGTCATTTCCATTAAATATTTATAGTGGACTCATCAGCAGTGGCTACCTCATGATCCCTTGGAGGGGTTGTTCTATTCTGGGTTTTAATTTTGCCAGATTTTTTTTACTGGTTCCTCCATATGTACGTTTTGTTCTTGTTCTCTTCCTTACCCTAATTTTTTCTCATATTGCCTCCTTCACTTTAAATTATCTGTCTCTGTGCTTAAGTGTTGAAGCAGTGTTTAGGTATAAGGCCAAAGGGAAGAGAAGGGTAAAAAAGCAGGAAGAGAGGAAGGAAAGAAAAAGATATAGACAAAATAAGAAGGGGGTGAAAGAAATAATTGAAGAAAAGGAGAGAATGACATAAAGAAGGAAAGAGAAAGATAGGAGAAATGGTGATGTTTGGCAGGGTGCTTTGACCTACACCCACAACTTGAGGATTTTAGGGGGTTGTGCTGGGTGGATCCCTCAAGATCAGATTTTCCTTAGCAGTCCAGGCAAAAATAAGAACCCACCCTCACCATATATCAAAAAAAAAATCAGTAGTATGTCTCAATAGGGACCTACCAACACTGTATTTCCAAAGGCAAGGCTAGAAGGATACCTTAGACTATGAGCTAATAGCCTCCTTGAGCCACCCAGCCAGACCAATGCTGTAATCTCCAGTGCTAAGAGAAAAAAAATAATAAAAATAGATAAAGAAAATTAATAATATATAAACTGAATAAAAAATGAATATCTTAGTTGTTGTATGATAATTTGATGTGGGTAGGATGAGAAAAGTAGAAAAATCTCTACCACAGGAGAGAAAAAAGGAGAAAAATAAACAGAAATAAAGAATAGAAGCAGCTGAAAAACCATAACATAGAGGAGCCCTTGCTATTGAAGAAAGTAAAAATGAAAAAAATAAAAATACATCCAAACCAAACCATCCAAAATGAAAAACAATAGCAACAACAATTAAAAAAAGAAAAAAAAAAAAGGAAGGAAAAAATTGGGGAAAAAAGCAAAAAAAAAAAAAGAAAAAGAAAAAATTGATATATGAGTACACACACATCATTTATATATATATATATGTACACACACATACACAAGCACATATATAAATTGCAATATATTATCTGAACACCAGGTGGTGCAGTGTTAGGAGATGGAGAACACATGCTTTTTTAGCTGTATGATATTGGGGGCTGGAAGGCACACTCTGGTTTCCTAGGAAACCCGAACCTGCCCCCCTGACATACTTACCCCTAATCAGGACCTGGTCACTTTGCCAGCACTCAGTCCCCATGGAGTTAGGATCCCAAAACTCTCACCAAATCTCCCAGGGATGAAAAGACAAAAAACACACAAACAAAACCCACTTTCTCCACCCCCATGACCCAAACAAATAAGAATTCAACTTAAAATATGTGATTAGTTTCTGCATAAATGGATATGAAAGGAGTTATGGAGGTATGGGTGAGGGGCTGAGGAATAGGAAAGATGGTCAGGGTGGGCTACCCTGGAAGTTGTCAGTATGAGTGGTAGCATGCCCACGTCCATTGGATGCAGGAGGGAGTTGGGCAAAGTTGGCCACATATTGGGAAGCAGAAGGGCTTGTGAGGGGCTTCCTGCCATCTAGGAAGAGGGAGTGTTCCTGTGCAGTTGCAGACTAACCATGAGAAAGTGAGTGATGTGACTATATGAAAGCTTGAGAACTAGCCTAGAAAAGCTGTTCCGTTAACCATCTTCCATTACTGATAACAACACAAGCAACCTCAAGTTCTAACTACTGTAAGGAAATGCACTCCAGAAATCTGTAAAGAAATATTTCTATGGCCTTACTTCCTTGGATCTTGTTCAAAGGTTGACTCTTCATGGTTATCTACACTACTTTTTCACATAATTAAATTACTCATTTAAAATCAAAGCTGTCATCCCACCTTCCTAACTTTACTAATTCCTCTTATTCTGCCCAAATTCTTCCATTTTTTCATAGTACGTATATTCTATTATTTCCATAGAATCTAAGCCTTTATCATGTTCAGTTTGCTGAGTCTCTCCTCTGCTAGAATAAAAAGCTTGTGATCAATAAAGATGTGATCACTTTTCTCTGATTTTCTCTATAGCAGTACCTGATACATAGTAGGTGTTCAATAGATATTTATTAAATGATAAAATCTATAGGAGTTCAAACCTAAAGACTATGCAGTATTTAAAGAGCAGACATATGAGAACAGCAGGATAAGAGGCGTGGAAGTAGGTCAGCACACAGAATTTGGGGCTATCACTGAGCAGGCAATGTAGAACAGCGATGGGAGATTGAAGGCCAAGCTAGAGGCCTTGGGTGCCTACAAATTTGATTTCACCTAAAGCTTTATTGCGGATAAGAAGGAATCTAAATAAAGATTTAAAATCAGGCTTTTAATAACAAATTACAGAACAATGTGCTTACTCCAAATTCTGTGATAGTAGCACCAATGGTGAGACTCTTCCGAAGTGCTGAAATTATCAAAATCTTCTTCTAGTGTTAGAACAAAAGAAAGAGATGTAAATAAGAAGATGAAGATGTGACCCAGGTGATGGTAGAAAAACAAAATTAAGTATACAGAGAAAAAAGAAAAGACTATCTAGACATATAAAATCATCTTAGAGAAAAATTAAAGTGAAACAATTAAAGAAAAAAAGTAAATGCAAAAAAAAAAAAACAAAAAAACACCATTGAACAAAGAAAAGAAAAGGTTTAAGGGAATGTAAACAGTGGACCGTATAACAGGAAAAAGAGAAATCTAGTCAAAAGGTTGGAAGATATTTGACATTAATAGTGTCATTAAATCTATGAGGCAAATTTGAACAAAATACATCAAAGGTCATTTTTGCTCAATTTTGTGCATTTTTTCCCACTATACTCACTAGAAGAAAATGTCACTTTCCTTGCTTGTTCTGTATATTATTGCAATTATAAATCCCTGGGGTGACAAAATTCATTCCCCCAAGCCTTTATTTATTTAGCTCAACACAAACAGAAAAGATCCTGTCACTAATTACAGGCACAATGTCGGCTAAAAAGAGCTGGGATGATAATCTGGTAGGTTGGATGTTACCCTGAAATTCATAAACTGAAAAGGTCAATGACCTTCTGAAATGTTACAGAACACTTTGTGAGTAGATGTGTATGTTTTTTTTGAAGCAAAGGTCCACACCTTGTATTACTGTTGTAAAATAATCCATGACACTCAACATGTTAGGGACGGCTAGGATGATCAACCATCTGTCTTTGCATGTCACTGAGGGATTTCCTCAGATGCAGGAGTTTTAATTTAAAAAGTGAAATTGTTTTCTTGGGCAAACTGGGACAAATTGATCACTCAAATTACTACTGTAGTCCTTTTATGTATGTGTGAACTTAAACCCAGAAGGGTGGCATTAAGTTTCCAAAGTTACTGGAAAGGCTGAGGTCTGATTGTGGGGTTCTTGTCCTCTCTACATACATAGGTAATTCACCTGGTACAATCTTTGCCTCTGTAATTACACCATTACTTCTTCTAAACCAGCAGTTCTCAACTTGGGGGTTGCAGAATGAAACAATGAAAAATGCATCCTGCATATCAGATATTTACATTACAATTCATAACAGTAGCAAAATTACAGTTATGAAGTAGCAATGAAAATAATTTTATGATTGTAGGTCCCCTCAACATGAGGAACTGAATCAAAGGGTCGTGGCATTAAGTGGCATTAGGAAGGTTGAGAACCATTGCACTGTCAGTTGTGAAGCAGTTACCATGGGCAAAAATAATATGTTTTATATTTCTCTACAGTAATTTCTCTAGATAAGAACATACATGTTCCATATGCTCTGTCTATAAATATAGAACTACAAGTTTTTAGGAGAAAATCTGATAGCAATGAATATACATAGAGTAATAGTCTGAGAAGGAAGTTTTAGCAAGGTTCCGATTGTTTATTGTGTCAAATTCAGCCACCTAAATGCTGGTTGACTGCCAGGTTAATTACCAATGAACTAGAGAATGTATGCTCTACTTTGCCATTAAAAGAAAATTAAATGTCTACTCTGGATTTTTTTTTTTTTTTTGTAGAAACTGATTTTCAACTAAAATGTGAGTTTCAGAGCCAGCTGAGCATTGTGTAATTTATTGCTATTGATGGACTCATCTACAATGGCATCCTCTAAATCATATTTAATGGGATATCGTCTATGTTTTTCAACATGTGGACTTTTTTTTATTCACAGAGAGGCTGTATCATGATAAATATTATCTTAGAGTAGTAGTTTGGTTTTAGACTGACATGCACGTGATAGTACTGAGGTTTCAATTATCCACTTGCATCGATCAATCTTTTAGTTCTCAACACTGTTGCCTGCAGTAATGTCACAGCTTTTCTGTCAGATAGAAGAACTTTGCGGGAAATGTTATTCATTACAGCTGCAAATCTGTCACTGTGCCTGGCATGGCTTGTTAATGACAACATTTATTTCAAAGAGTTCTGTTTCGCTTTGTTGCAGGAGAGTTGACTTTGTGATCATAAAGTATAATGAAATGCCAAGAAGATGAAGTGAACAAAGTTTTCCAAAAATATGCTAAGTTGATCCAAATCTGCTTAAAAAAAGAATAATACATTTGCATACCTTTTTTATGCCCTTACTTGCATTTGCAAAGAAGCACCCTGGGAGACCTGTGAACTGTGTTTGGGTGGTTATGGAGAGATCTATAGATTGTGCTTGCCCTTTGTTGAGATAAGATTTCAGGTATATATAAATTATTGTTCAGGCTTTTATAAAACATAGAAAATGTTTAATAATATGTTTTCTTCTGAAAACCTTTTTATAAAAGCTGCATAATGATTAATAAGTGGTGCATAATGATTCATGGAAGTAAGTATTTTTTGTGGCACTTAAAAATTGTATGAGAAAAGAAATATAGATTTCACTACATAAGTGATAGAAAAAATAGAGGGATATAACTCAATTTCAACTGAGAGAGTTAATTTCTAGTTTTGTCAATGGATAGACTAACATACAAGCTGCTCAGAAGTAAAAAACAGCATCACTGTTATAAAGCTTCTTTTTAGCAGGTAAGCTGAAAAAAAGACCACAGTTCCTTGTATCTCTTTTTATCTAGGGAGGAGAGGTGGCGCATTTCTCTATACCTTGAATCTGGGACTGCCTTGCCACTTGTTTGGACCAATAGAAGAAGAGAAGCAAAGTTACATAGGTTTCAAGTCTTGGACCCAGGAGGCCTCATACGCTTCTTCTTGCTCTCTTGGAGCCCAGCCAAAAACCTAGGTGCTGACCTGATGGAGAACCATTGTGGACCCTAGATGAACTACACTGCCAGCTGAATGGTTTTATGTCAGCCAGCCTCATCATCCTGGCAGCTGAGCAGAGAGGGAAGAGTAAACCCAGCCAAGATGAGCAGTCAGAGCAGAACTGCCAACACACAGATTCGTGAAGTAAATCAGTGTGATTGTTGTAAGCCACTAAGTGTTGGAACGGCGTTGGTTATTTCATCTTCTTTATTTGTAAGATCAGGGTATTAGAACAAATAATTTTTCAGTTTTCTTTTGTAGATTATATGAAACAAGATTAAAACATTGTAAAAGGAGATTAAGTCATGACTTAAAAATTGATAATATCTTTGTAAAAAAGTGCTATTGTCTATTCCATCCATCTTTTACCCAATTTCTTTTTCTGTGTATATCTCTGAATATCACTTGGTTCTAAAAATCTTTATTATCTTGTCTGTACTTATAGCATAAATTCTAAAGTCTTCAGCAGGACATGTATGGATCCACCAGACTGCATGTTCGCTCCTGATAGGACAAAGTTCATCATCTCTTCTTGGCCTTGTATGCTTTCACCTTATTTTTAGGTATGCTCTTCTTCCTCTTCTTTGGTGAATTCCTTCTTCAAAGCTCACTTGAAATGTCATCTTCTCTGTGAAGTCCCCCCAACTTCTTCAGTTAGAGTTATTTGTTACAGAGAAATTTTTATTATGTGCCTACCGTATTAGATTGCGATTTTTTTTTTTTATTTATATGGTTGTTTCTTCTCTTAGCTTAGCGGTTCTCAATCTTCCTAATGCCACAACTCTTTAACATAGTTCCTGAGGGTTGCGACCCATAGATTTAGAAACACTGTCTTAGCTCATGAGATCTTGGGAACCTTCCAACATTAGGGAAAACAGATAATAGACAAGTGTACTGTCCTAACATAAAGACATGTTTTAATCATATGGAGGAGGAAAGAAGGAATAATTGATTGTTATGCTTAGTATAAATAAAATGTGTTTACCATGTTTTAAATGATCTCACTGGTTTGCTTTAAGCACATGACTAAAGCTAAGTGCTAAGAAGAATATAACATTATCTTAAAAAAGCATTTCATTCAGCCTAAAAAGGCATTCCCTAGATCATTAGCCAACAAATATTCTTCATATTAGTAGGAAAATATAAAACACTAAAGGAAATCTAAGGTAACAGCCTCATTAGTAGTAGTAACTATGTATCCACCTATAGCCATTTAAAGCCAGAAGTTTATTTTGGGCTGATTTGTCATCTTCCAAGAGCTTGAGCTACTGAAATTCTTGAAGAATTCTTTGCAAGAAAGTGGACAAGATGCATAATTGTTTCTAGCTAATTTTCCTGGGAGAAAAACATGAACTCATTTTGTCTAGACATGCTGATTATAATCTATTAAGCAATGATTAAAGAGCAATGCTCTTCTTCATTATACAGAATGTTAAAGAGAACCTTGAATAACAATCAGAATTCTTGAAACACAGAATATAAAGGCTCCCAGCCCATAATATATTTTCTGTAAAAGCAAAACTTTATAAAGTCTCAAATGCAAAAGAAAAGTGATGATGAATTCTCCATTCTTGAGAAAAAAATAATGAAGCAACAATCATGCTGTAAGAACTTGGCTTTAAGGAATTTGAAATTAGATATCACACTATTCAATCATGAGAATAATTTGAATGTAAATATTTCAAGTAAAACTCAATATATATGTGCAAAACATGTATGCAATAAAACCTCATGTGGATTAAGCATGCCGTTAACTGCCCCACCCATGTTACGGGTATCGTGCTATCATGCACATAGATTTTTGTACAATTTATTATTTAGTATTTGATTCTATTCATATTTCTTTTTTGTACATATTTCTTTCTGCTGGTTTTTAGTCTCTTTAGAGGACACAATATATCTTCTTGGCTTTTGTTGTCACTGGCGCTGAGAAAATATCTGTTCAATTCTAATCAATAATTTATTGATTGACAAAGGAATGCTGGAGAATATAAATGATCAGTTTCCATTATTCCTCTCTCACATAATTTATCATTTTAGGAAGTTAATCTATTCCTACTAAACCTTTCCCTGTAGTTTTTCTCCTATAAAAATCTTCTCATATGAATCCTGCCATATTGATCAACCTCAGGCCCCTCAACTTGTGACATGAACTCTGTATGAGATTCCTTGACCATTAGTTTTGTGCCAAAGACCATGTATTGCTATACTTACTGTATTTCCCTTCAGCAATAACTTACCAAGTTTCTTATCTCTTTATCTCTTCTTTCTTTTAATAGTTTGGGAACTTCTGGAGCATAGGGGAGTGTCTTATTGATTAATGTTTGGTTAAAATGCCTTCCTCAAGTTCTTTCATATGCCATATATTGCTACCAAATGAAAATCTGTTGATTTTAAAAATAAGTAGTAATAGCTTATGTGTAAGTTTTCCACTAAGACTTTTATAAACCCCAACTATGTGTACCTTTGCCAACCCCTTTATAAATGCCCCCCCCACCTTTGATGGAATAGGTTTTAAATTATCAGTATAGGACAGGCGTCCTCAAACTTTTTAAACAGGGGAACAATTCACTGTCCCTCAGACTGTTGGAGGGCTGGACTATAGTTTTAAAAAAAACAACTATGAACAAATTTCTATGCACACTGCACATATCTTATTTTGAAGTAAAAAAACAAAACGGGAACAAATACAATCACACCGCCTCATGTGGCCCATGGGCCGCAGTTTGAGGACCCCTGGTATAGGTTGAAAAAGGTTTCTATCTTCCCCAAATTAGAAGGTCTCTACTTAGGAAACCTAAAAAAAGTAAAAGTTATGAAAATATGGGTTAGAGCTGGGTTTTTAAAAATATTTAACATACAGGGTGGACATAAAGTTTGTGTGCAATTTTAAAATAGTTTAACATAGTAAATTGATGGACAAAATTTATGGACACTCTGCATTTTAGTGAATGATACACTGGATTAATGTTCTCAGTGATATCTGGAGTAACACCTAGGGTCAATGATTTGTTCTAGTCTCCTCTGATTACATAAAGTGCCTGATGGCTGTTTCCACTACCTCATTTTTGAGCATGTGTCACTGTGAGACAGGGAATGCACTCAGGACTGACTGAATGATAGTTATCAACTGTCACCAGACCATTTGAAAGAGCAGCATACTGACTGCCAACTGTCAGTGCCAGATGCAATAGCAAATTGCTTTGATATAACTACTGACAAGCTTCCATAATTTATACTAATTAAGGGGGGACAGTTTGAAGTCAGACACCCAAGAGAAAATAAGAAAAGGAATTTCTTCATTTTTAGATTTCTGAAATCTAAAACTTGGTTAAACAAGGTTTCAGGGGGCATCTTCTTTGACGAGAAAATGGATGATTTAAAAGCATCTTCCTTGTGTGTTCATAAGCAAATGGACAGTGAATCTGGAACAATGACCAATAAGACAGAATTAGAAATTTAAATGAGAGGATGATGGTACTTTGAGACATGAGTATGTTAGCCTCCTCTTTGCCAGCAAATTAATAAACTTCTCTTTCCTTCTCAAACCATGTGTCCTTGTTCTTCTGATGTGGCCTTGGGGGCAGGTGCCTGAACTTTCAGTAACAAAAGTTGATGTACCTGGGTGAGCCTATTCATATTGCCAGTGGAATGACACCCCACAACTGCTGTAAGAAGCAGAGAGTATCCCTGAGTCAAAGCCATGGGTCTTCATAATAGGAGCAACTTCTTTGTGAGGTGAGAAAGCAAAGATGGCTCTAGCAGTTGCTGGAGCCTATTTTAGCTCCAGGGAACTCAGATCTCTATCCCCCCAAAAGTAGATGCTGCAACCTGGACTGAGTTTAGGAGAAGAATGGATTTGGATGCCAGGCTTTTGTTGGGTAAGTTTCCCAGTGTGTATGCTGAGACCCTGATTCCACTCATATAGGGAGTTTTCAGACCTCCCTATTGGTTTTGTCTGTTTTGAGATGGCTTTTAGGGGTGGAAATCATGAGGTTGAGGGGAACTAGGCATACTAGTTTGAATTTGGAGCCCCAAGGAATGGGGGCAGTAGGCCAACATTTGAGGAGGGTTTCCCAGGGAATAGGGTGATTAGGCCACCTATTTGGGGAGAGTTTTGAACCTTCCAGACATTTAAGGGTGACATTTATCCCAATTGTATACCCGTTCAGGAACCTTCCAGCCCTGTGGTAGGCGATTTGAAGCACTGTCTCAGGTGCCATGTTGGGAGGCATTTGCCCTCTTTGAGTTCCCATTTGTTTGATTGGCCCTGGCATTTTTGTATCTCATGTTTTCTGGTTGTTATTTTTCAGTTTTGCTGTAACATAAGGAAGCTCCACCTAAACGTCCCTTGGGAAAAATCTTTGGAAAGAGAATAGTGTTCCCATTTGATTGATGGGCTGTGCCATATTAAATTGTTTGTGGTGGGAATTCCCTATATTGTTTGTATTTGATTGTTTATAGGAAAAGTGGTGACCTGTACTACTTGTTTGGAGTATGAGTAAAAGTAGTAGGTGGTAACACTTGTATGGAGTGTGAGGAAAAGTGATGATTGGTACTATTTGTATGGAGCATGAGCAAAAGTGGTGCTTGATGGCCCCTGGTTTATTCTAAGGTGCTGGCTATTTTCCCAAGAATTTTTTATTTGGATTTCAATTTTGATTTGGAGGTTCATTCTAATGGGCCTTCTCCATTACCTCTTCCTTCTTAAAATAATCTCAATTAACTTATCTATGCTTTTGTGAAAGAGGAAACCAAAATGTCTCTTTTATAGATAAATGAGCTTTCAAAAAGAATGTGAAATAAATCCCTTAATAAAGGATCATAAGGAGAACAACCTCCTTTGGTTACTGTAGTTGGTTTGGAGCCTCTACTTGCCAGTATTTGTATTAAAGGCATGCCAGGATTTTTAGGGTGACCAATTCCTATGCATGAATTTTTATTAAAGGGAAAATTATATCAAGGAAATTTCAGAGCTCAAATGGTTGACTTGCCACTACACAGTTAAAATGCTGAGTCTTAAGCTCTTTGCTTGAGATAAACTCATTGTGATACACAAAAAAAATTTGTGTTTGTGAGATTTTTGATAATGAAGTCTGCCCCCCACACCCAGACACCAAGGACAGCTGGCCTGGGTAAAACGCTGAGAGGGGCCACAGCCCAGGAGCACGCCTAGTGGGAGGGAGGACCCACCTCTGAGCAGAGTGCAGCAAGGGGGAAGGAACACCTGCTGTTGCTGCCACTGCCATCTTGGCACCATGGGAGGGGCTGGAGAGGGGACAGCCTAAACTAATCCTTCAATCCTATGCCCATCAGGAATGGAAATAGCCTCTCCTTACCAAATGGGGAGCTCAATTTGGCCAGAGGGCAAGACGTTTAGCATAAGTTCTTCACAGCTGGTTAATATGGCCTTCAAAGTAAACTAAAAACTACATGTTTTACCAGCTATTCCAACTAAAGATCCTTTGAGGCAGTCAAAAGGAAATGCCACCCTAGGAGAGGATAAAATTCGCATGCTTTTTGGAGGGAAAAAAAGAGAACTTTGGAAAGAATCCTGCCCAAAATTACAATGGGCTCCAGGTGACAAGAAACCCTCCAGGAAAGCAAATGATTCCTTCCAGTCCAGAACTCAAATGATGAAGAAGGGGGTCTTCTTCATTGCCTCTTTTCTCACTAATAACTCTAACCAAAATATCATGGAAGCTCCAGGTGCAAATCGATAGGGGGATCTGATTGAAGAGACCCAGGGCTCTATGCATCCCCACTGAAGACCCAGATACAATTGACAGTGGTCATGCAATGGATGCCAAACTACATGGGCAGAAACGGTCTGAAGGAGGGCCACTTCCCTCACTTTCCTACCATGGTCCAGCCTCTGGCACCAGCTTCATACAGAACTCTGAGAGCAAGGTAGCAGTGAGGCAGCCATCAACAAGTAGCAACTGAGAACTCCCACAATGGGCCAAGGGGGCAGACCTAGGCAAGCAGTAAGAGCACTAGGAACTGTTCCAAAAATGATAGAAACTCACCTCTGAGGGCACATCTAAGCTTCTGTTAGATACTACCAGGGCCTGGTGAAGCATGCAGGAGACTGCCATTGTAGAGTAGTTCACTTTAAAGTCCAGGTCTCAACAGACCTAGATTTAGATCCCATCTAAAACTGAAGACTAGGGCTCTGATTCTTGGGATGGCATGGCTAAATGGAGACAAAATTCTCATAGACTCATCTCCTACTCAAAGCTTTGGTTCAGCCTTATAAGACACCTGCATGAATAAACACACTGGGAGCATAATTTCTTGATGGATTTGGTGAAAGCTCATTTGAAGGACCCCAATTGCAACTAACTGTCTATGTGTTTGGGCAGTCCACTGACACAAAGGCAACCTGCTACACAGGGAGCCCAGCATGTGGGTGTTCTTCCTTTTGATGACTGGCAATTTCACCCACATGCCTAGCCTTCTATTGATAGAAGAACCTTTTCAGGCTGTGTAGAGGCTTGTCCTATCTGAAGAGAAGAAAGGAGTGTCGGAGGTTCCTGGAACCCTTCTGGAGGAACTCAGTCTGACATAGGATTATACTAGGAGGTGCTGGCTCAAGATAGGACATTTGCTGAATTCCTGAATGTGTATACTAGCTTAGATAGGAAGCAGGCCTCAGAGGATGGTGGGAGGACAGGTATCAACAGTCCAGAAAGTAGGCAGATGCAGGATGCAATGCTGGTGATGGATGCCATAGGCAGGCAGCTGCAGGAGCAGCTCAGCAGCTCCAGCTCAAGGAACTACCACATTTGGCTATCCCATGGAAGTGGTGTCCAAGGGAGAAATCCTGCTTTCTGCTATCTGTACCTGAATGTGCTACACAGTATCATATGGTTGTCCATGAATTTTTTTGAATGAACCTCCACTAGGAACCTGGTGAACTATTTTTCCAAGAAACTGGACATTGCAAACTCAATAGTCCTACAGGACTATTGAATTGAAACATTCACATACTACTTTCCTCCGTACAAAATGATAACGAATCCTCTTTTGTATCCAGAGGTAACCCAGCATGTAAACAAAGCCCTATATCTAGAATAAAAATTAGATGTAACCTACCAAAACTGGAGTAAGGTATAGGTATTTCCCCTCCTCTAGATAAAGGGAGACCTTTAGAAGCAGGCTTAAGTTAAGCCCCTAAGAAACAGTTTATCCTAGCACCCCGAGGTAAGTATATAACCATGAGTAAAGAAGCAGAATAAAGTTATATGTCAAAGGAATGGGTCAGATGTGAACCACTATGCATGAGTTTCAGGGATCAGGGGACCACAGGTTATGGGTTGGTTCAGTGATTATTTGGTTTGTAATCATTAGAGAAATAAAGCTTTGGCGCCACCCATAGCTCAGTGGGTAGGGCGCTGACCATATATACTGAGGTTGGAGGGTTTGAACCAGCCCTAGGCCAGCTAAAACAACAATGACAACTGCAACAACAACAACAAAAACAACAACAAAATAGCCAGGCATTGTGGTGGGCACCTCTAGTCCCAGCTACTTGGGAGGCTGAGTCAAAAAAATCACCTAAGAGTTTGAGGTTGCTGTAGCTGTGACACCATGGCACTCTACTGACGGTAATAGCTTGAGACTTTGTCTCAAAAGAAAAAAAAAAGAAAAGAAAAGAAAAAGGAAATAATGCTTTGTCTAAAGGGTTGGAATGTTTTAAGTTGAGATAAGGAAGTCTGTTAATTAGAGACAAGCCACAATATATAGACTCTGGCAATCTGTTAAGCAAATTGATGGCCTGCAGGTGTGATTTAAACTTTGCCTCGAATGGCCTTAGGTTTTGTTAATAATTTAGAGTCTTATTGTCACGAAGCGTATGTTTTTTCAGTCTTATGATCTCTGTTTTAATATTAATGTTGGTCACTTATTGTATCTAAACCCTCCAAAGGAGGGGGGAATAGCAAAATGTCTGACCTCCTTTCCCTTCATGGCCAGAAACTCAGTTGTAAGGTTTTTCTAGGGTCTGTTTACACAGCATGGGGATTAGAATCTTATTTTTAGTTTACAAAATGAAATTGTTACATAATGAAAAATTATAGGAGTTGTTATAAGTACTGTCTGATCTTTTTGGTTTGGGGGGCAACAGGGATTACTTTGTGCTATGAGAAGAGAACTTCACTTTTATATGGAATGGCTGACTTGTCTTTGGCAAGAACTGCAGTATTGGAAGTGGGTGACATTGATTGTAATGAATGGTTGTTACTGCAGGGAGCTACTCTTTTCTTTGAGGACTTAGATAAAGGGCAAGATTGAACGCTTGAAGGTTGCAGGAACACTCTCCACCAGGGATGAGACCTGGGTGGCAGATGAGCTAGTTGGCAGTGTGTTGCCCACAGCATCAGGGAAATGTCTTTGTAGTGAGGTGCATTGTGGAAGTGTTGTGCAGCCCAGTCTCGTAGCATTTCCCTCTTTGGGGAAGGATTAAATGTAACAACTTGGTTTTTACAGATCTAGATGTGCTGTTTTCCAGTTGTGCCTATTTTTCACATACTTTAACATGAGCCCTTAGAAACTGCAAATGTGTTCTTTGCTCTGTTCTTGAAAGAATCATGAATTCTATAATCTAATTAAAAAATAAGTGAAGTAGAAAAGACTATCTATCTAACTAGATCCGTCTCCAAAGTGCTACTGTCTGGCATTTATCTGGCTATTTTTGAAACTGTAAAATAAATTTACATCCACAAAAGAGGTCTTCCATTTGTAAGGGAATCTTTCTAGCTTCATCTAAATCACTAGGAACTTTGGAAAAAAATATTTGCTTAAAGTTTACACAACAAACTTTACCTTTTCACATGACTTGGGTAAACTTTTGGTAAATAAGATGAGTTTAAAATTTTTGGTTTAACGAGAGCAGTTGTGCTTTTTGGTCAGCAAAATATCCATGTACTTAACTTCATGGTTCTTGCCTGGATGACGACTGCCTAATATATACAGGATATAAAAATGATTAACAAAGAGATAACTTGAGTTTGATACAGAGTTCTCCTCCTCAGGGCTGGACAGGCAGACTCCTCCATTTTCTAGGCCCGAGTGAGAGCCCAGACATCAGTCTCATCATAGACTACATCTCTAGGCATAAACAGGCCCTTTATAGTCACATTCTCTGGACACAAAATTATAAGAAAAGCAGCCTGACTATCTCATCTAGGCTGCCTTTCCTGGAGCAGAGAACACACCCCACTGCCTCTCCTGGACCACCGAAGTGTGTTTGGAACATATTTCTACACATGGAGTTTTGAAATTACACAGTTTTGAAATTAACTTCTGTCCTCAAACCTCTGGCACTAAATGGTTGTGATATATTCCAGAGATACATTCCATCTCCCCCAAACCCCCTTCCTGCAGGATAGGAAAAGTAGTATATTGACCCCTTTGTTAGCCCGGAGGCTTCTTTATCTATCGTTTATCTTTCAATAAAATCTGTGCTTCACTTACTTTCATAGTCCATGGAATCATTCTTCAAATCTCCAAGGGCAAGGACTTGGCAGAGAGAGATTCTGGCTATAAGATGATGGTTAGCATTGTTCAATAAACAATTTAAGTGTAGTTGTATAAGTTAAATAAATATGATAAGTGGAATAAAGTTTTTCAGGGGTCTCCAAGACCTTGAGTTATTCAATAGAATTGGTGCAATTTATTCAGCAGAATTAGCAAGTTTGGCAGAGTCAAAGTGAAAGGAAGGTACAGGGGAGGTGGGAATAAAGCAGTAGGGGCTTCAATGTAGTACAAAAAATACAATTTATTGGAAGTAAATTTAAAAAGTGCATTTTATTTGAAGTAAACCATAGATAAGCATAGACTTTTCCAGAGAGATTAGAAAAGGGTCCCCATCATGAATGAGACTGAGGCAGTACGCAAGTGTTGACAATTAATTTAATTGTTAATTGTTAATTTCTCTTATAATTGTCTATAAAGATTTTCATTGGTCTCCTAGGTGTTTAGGTATTCTTGTTTACTTCTCAGGAAACAAGACTTACTTGTTTCACAGATTACCTCAGCTGCCACATGCACCCATTTTCTTTTTTCTCATTTTAGCCACAATTTCTATCTGGTATTTTTCTAACAATTGCATGGTGGTGTCTAGTAGTCTTGTGATGTTTGTGACGTTTGCTGTGTGCACTGTTCTATAACTGTGATATTACTCCATTTTGTGTTACAAAGTAGTAACTACATTTTATGGACATACTTGATCAATTGAGTCACAAGGTTCCTAGAACACTGTTCCCTGCAAGGCCCTTTTAAACTTTCTTCTAGGAGTACAGACTTTTCTCCTGCTTTCCTATAACCCCTTTCTATATCTAATCAAAATTTATAAATGAAGTTTTCATAGTTTCAAAAAAAACTTTTGCAGTAATAATGTTAAAGTATGTTATGTTAAATAATAGATAATAATAAAATTTTGGAATCATTTATAAGGTATACAAAAGCTATATACATTTAGATCTGTTAAGAAACAAATAGTGAGGAAACATCTTTTCAAAAATCGTGAAATGATTTTCATCTATAAATGATGGTATAATGGAGTTCAAAATTACTTAGTTCTTAGGGTTTCCACTATAAATTAGGGTTATTAAGAGTTAAAATTGTGGGTGGTGCCTGTGGCTTCAAAGGAATAGGGTGCTGGCCCCATATGCCGGAGGTGGCGGGTTCAAACCCAGCCCTGGACAAAAACTGCAAAAAAAAAAAAAATTAAAATTGTTTTACTATATATAATTAAAACTACTAGATATGAGAGAAACAATTTCATATAAAGAGTATGTAAATAAAGTAATATGAGTTTTTGATAAGGAAAGTTGAAAATACAAATGCCTTTTATAAAATTAATTAAGGGGCATAAGGACCTGAACTCTGCAAAGGTATGGGCATAGTTAAAAAGTAATTGACCACTGTTCCCTAGCTTGCCTTCCTATAATTTCTTACTGCATAAGAGTCATGTATCCTTGATTAGCACAATATTTCTGACTTTTCCAATTGTTTTAATAAATAACATTGTTATTATAAAACCTAAGAATGGGAGGGGGGCGCAGTCAAGATGGCTGACTGAAGCCAGCTTTCCACAGAGGCTCCAGTCCAGAAAGAGAGTTAAAGCACAAAAGTTTAGCAAGTAACCTGGTGGCTAGAGCTGCGCCAAGAGAGAAGGTTGAAGAACGCACATCAACCCTGCTGAGGTGAGCTGCAACCACAAGGATATAAACAAAAGGTACAAAATCCATCGCCAAGTGGACAGGAGTCCCCTCCACCATGAGAATGGCTTGGAGTACTTCATACAAATAAGTGAGCATAGTCCAAAAGTCCTCTCATTATATCCCATGGGAGAGACCCTCTAAAACCTGGACCTACTTTCCCTAGTAGGGTGCCATGGCACTCTCCTGCCAGGTATAAAACTGTATAAAACTATACATACTCTCTACCTGCAATTCTGAACTCCCAGCACTCTCCTCCACTCTCACTTTGAGGTCTGGAAGACTGTCCCCCAGAAGTTCAGATTCTTGGGTATTTTCTCGACAGGTGTGGATAGGACATGGACTACTACTGGTCAGTGCTGATTCTGTGACACAGGAGTGAGGAGAGGATGGTTGGCTGAGAGGGAACCATACAGGAGCAGTGGTGCCCAGGGCACAGAGCAGCAGCTGTTTTTGGCAACAATAGGGCTCACCCCTGGATATCCCAGAGTCTGGAAAACCAAAGGAGCCCGGGCATCTTCTCTGGTGGCAGCCACTGGTGGAACAGATCTGGGATGGAAATGCAGGCCCTGTGAGTAAAGGGTTTGCCTGAGGTGATACTGGCCTGGGTGGAACACGGGGACTAGCATATGCACATGCAGAGCTGGCAGAATCCCAGGGCAGGGCTGACCCAGAGGACGGCTTTACTGAGCCTGGGACATACTGGCCCTCAGGGGATCATTAGCTGAGACAAAGGAGGGCAGGCAGAGGCTGGAACTGACAGTGAATACAAACAGCAGCCGAGACCTGGAAGCAGCACAGACAGGGCCTGAGGTGCAGGTTCTGTGAACTCAAAACAGCTTCTCTTCTGCAGGGGAAATTAGCCGGGATAGAAACAAATTCTGCAAAGCTGTTCTGTTCTGTCAGTAACATCAATCAGGGGTGGGGCTGGAACTGAGTGAAAAGCCCCAGCCTCCATTAAGCACCGGAGGTTGTCAGGCTTCACCTCCCCCTGCCGGATAGTGGCAGAGATCAGCAACCTGGCTGAAGAAACATAGATCTCCCTGTGATTCAGGCAGGTGCAAACCCCTGGAGTATCTGCTCATTGGAGGCAACTGGGTCACAGCCCTGCTGGGTTATCAGTGACTGGGTGTGACAGAGGTGCAAGGTGGGGAAGGAGGCATCAACCTTCCCAGACTAATCTATTTTCTGGGTGGGTCCTCCTGACCTCACAGAGCACCAGAGAAAGTCATGTTTGAGTTGTCAGCAGACCCCTGAGATCTAGTTGCCAGAGACCTTTTAAACTCTCCCACCTGAGATAGGCGCTGACTGAGATAATTAATTTGGACATCTTAAACTGAGCCAATGGCCTGAGGACTATCCAAGTGGTACCCCAGGTGTGTGGTTGTAGAAAGATTTGATTTTCCTTTTCCAATTGTTGCCTGTGGGGTGGGGTGGGGTGACTTAATTGCTGGTATTTCTCCACAGCTGAGACTTCAACCCAGACTAACTGATTCACTAGGGTTGGACAGAGACCAGCTGAAATCAAGACAGAGCCACTTAGGCCCACCACACCAAGCAGGTCCCCAGTTTCTCAGGCTGTAGCACTGTACGGGTCCTTGGCAAAGATCCAGGGGAAAAGGTACAGACACCAGTCCCAGCTTTTGGGCAAAGGGCTGGTTAATCACTACTCCTGGAGCCCCGAAGCCAACTTTTCTTTATCCACTCATCTAGTCCAATGGTGTAAAATAATCATGGGGTGGAATCAGCAGAAAAAACTCTGGTAACATGAATAACCAGAGTAGATCACCCCGCCCCCCAAGGGAAGATATGGCAGGTATAACTGAAGATCCCATTCATCAACAGATGGACGAGATGTCAGAATTCCAATTCAGAATTTGGATTGCAAACAAGATTAATAGAATGGAGGAAAAGTTGGAATTAGAAATTTGAGGAGCAATTCAAAAGTTGTCTCAAGAATTCAACGAATTTAAAGACAAAATCACCAAAGATTTTGACATATTGAGGCAAGAATTTGCAGCCCTCAAAGAAGTGAAAAATACGATAGAATTTCTCAGTAACAGAGTGGAGCAAGCAGAAGAAAGGATTTCTGACATTGAAGACAAAGCTTTTGAATGCTCCCAAACTCTCAAAGAGGAAGAGAAATGGAGAGCAAAAACAGATCATTCTCTCAAAGAGCTCTGGGATAATTTGAAGAAGTCACATATTCAACTCATAGGAATCCCTAAAAGCAATGAGTGGCATTGCAAGGCACAGAGGCTCTTCTCCATGAAATTATGAAAGAGAATTTTCCAAGCATGCCAAGAGATTCTGAAATTCAGATAGCAGACAGTTTCGGAACTCCAGCACAACTCAACCCGAATAAGATATCCCCCAGGCACATCATAATTAACTTCACTAAAGTTAATATGAAGGAGAAAATTCTGAAAACAGCCAGACGTAAGAAAACCATAACCTACAAAGGGAGGAATATTAGAATGATTGCCGATCTCTCTGCTGAAACTTTTCAAGCCAGAAGAGGCTGGTCATCGACTTTTAATCTCCTAAAACAAAATAACTTTCAACCTAGGATGCTGTATCCAGCTAAACTGAGTTTCATTTATGATGGAGAAATTAAATACTTTAATGACATTCACATGTTGAAGAAATTTGCCATAACTAAACCAGCTCTTCAGGATATTCTTAGACCTATCTTCCATAAGGACCAGCCCAATCCTCTACCACAAAAGTAAACTCACTCAGAAACTTGATCAATCTCCAACTTCCACAATGGTGAAAGTATTAAAAATGTCCACTGGACTTTCGAAAAACTCGATACCCCAAATTTTACCAGGCTTAGCAATATTCTCCATTAATGTGAAAGGCTTAAACTATCCTCTGAAGAGGCACAGGTAGGCTGACTGGATACAACAACTCAGGCCAGATATTTGTTGCCTGAGGTAAGATCTTACCTTAAAAGATTATTATAGACTCAAAGTAAAGGGATGGTTGTCTATATTTCCGGAAAATGGAAATCAGAAAAAAGCAGGTGTTGCAATTCTATTTGCAGATACAATAGGCTTTAAACCAACTAAAGTAAAGAAGGATAAAAATGATCACTTCATATTTGTTAAGGGTAATACTCAATATGATGAGATTTTAATTATTAATATTTATGCACCCAACAAGAATGCATCTCAATTTATAAGAGAAACTCTAACAGACATGAGAAACTTGATTTCCTCCAGCTCCGTAATAGTCGGAGATTTCAACACTCCTTTGGCAGTGTTGGATCGATCCTCCAATAAGAAGCTGAGCAAAAAATTTTTAGATTTAAACCTAACCATCCAACATTTGGATTTAACAGACATCTACGGAACATTTCATCCCAACAAAACTGAATACACATTTTTCTCATCAGCCCACAGAACATACTCCAAAAATTGATCACATCTTAGGTCACAAGCTAACCTCAGTAAATTTAAAGGAATAGAAATTATTCCTTGCATCTTCTTGGACCACCATGGAATAATAGTTGAACTCAGTAACAACAGGAATCTGCATACTCATACAAAAAACATGGAAGTTAAATAACCTTATGCTGGGTTATAGATGAGATTAAGAAGGAAATTACCAAATTTTTGGAACAAAACGACAAGAAAGACATGAATTATCAGAACCTCTGGGATACTGCAAAGGCAGTCCTAAGAGGGAAATTTATAGCACTGCAAGCTTTCCTCAAGAGAAAAAAGAGAGGAAGTTAACAACTTAATGGGACATCTTAAGCAACTAGAAGAGGAAGAATATTTCAACCCCAAACCCAGTAGAAGAAAAGAAATAACCAAAATTAGAGCAGAATTAAATGAAATTGAAAACAAAAAGATTATACAACAGATCAATACATCAAAAAGTTGGTTTTTTGAAAAGGTCAGTAAAATGGATAAACCTTTGGCTAACCTAACCAGTTAAAAAAGAGTAAAATCTCTAATTTTATCAATCAGAAATGACAAAGACAAAATAACAGACTCCTCAGAAATTCAAAAAATCCTTAATAAATATTATAAGAAACTTTATTCTCAAAAATATGAAAATCTGAAGGAAATTGACCAATACTTGGAAGCACATCACCTTCCAAGACCAGAATCACATGGAAATGTTGAACAAGCCTATATCAAGTTCTGAAATAGCATCAACCATACAAAATCTCCCTAAAAAGAAATGTCCAGGGCCAGATGGCTTCAGTCAGAATTCTACCAAACCTTTAAAGAGGAACTAGTACCTACATTACTCAACCTTTCCCAAAATATACAAAAAGAAGGAAGACTACCCAACACGTTCTCTGAAGCAAATATCACCCTGATCCCAAAACCAGAAAAAGATGCAACAAGAAAAGAAAATTATAGACCAACATCACTAATGAATATTGATGCAAAAATATTCAATAAGATCCTAACAAACAGAATTCAGCAACACATGAAACAAATTATACATCATGACCAAGTTGATTTTGTCCCAGGGTCTCAAGGCTGGTTCAATATACATAAATCCCCCCATAAATATAATTCATCACATAAACAAATTAAAAAACAAAGACCATATGATTCTCTCAATTGATGCAGAAAAAGCTTTTGATAATATCCAGCATCGCTTCATGATCAGAACACTGAAGAAAATTGGGATAGAAGGGACATTTCTTAAACTGATAGCGTCCATCTACAGCAAACCCACAACCAATATCGTATTGAATGGAGTTAAATTGTAATCATTTCCACTCAGATCAGGAACCAGGCAAGGTTGCCCATTGTCTCCACTGCTCTGTAACACTGTAATGGAAGTTTTAGCCATGGCAATTAGGGAAGAAAAGGCGATCAAGTGTATCCATATAGGGTCAGAAGAGATCAAACTTTCGTTCTTCGCAGATGATATGATTGTGTATCTGGAAAACACCAGGGATTCTACTACAAAACTCTTAGACATGATCAAGGAATACAGTAGTGTCTCAGGTTATAAAATCAACATTCATAAATAGGTAGCCTTTATATATACCAACAATAGTCAAGCTGAAAAAACAGTTAAGGACTCTATTCCATTCACAGTAGTGGCAAAGAAGATGAAATATTTGGGAGTTTATCTAACAAAGGATGTGAAAGATCTCTATAAAGAGAACTATGAAACTCTATGAAAAGAAATAGCTGAAAATGTTAACAAATGGAAAAACATACCATGCTCATGGCTGGGAAGAATCAACATTGTTAAAATGTCCATACTACCCAAAGCATTATACAATTTTAATGCAATCCCCATTAAAGCTTCACTGTCATACTTTAAAGATCTCTAAAAATAATACTTTGTTTTATGAAATCAGAAAAACCTCGAATAGCCAAGACATTACTCAGAAATAAAAACAAAGCAGGAGGAATCATGCTATCAGACCTCAGACTATACTATAAGTTGATAGTGATCAAAACAGCATGGTACTGGTACAAAAATAGAAAGGTGGATGTATGGAACAGAATAGAGAACCAAGAGATGAACCCAGCTACTTACCATTATTTGATCTTTGACAAGCCAATTAAAAACATTCAGTAGGGAAAAGATTCCCTATTTAAGAAGTGGTCATGTGTGAACTGGCTGATGACCTGTAGAAGACTGAAACTGGACCACACCTTTCACCATTAACTAAGACTCTCACTGGATTACACATTTAAACTTAATACATGAAACTATAAAAATACTAGAAGAAAGTGCAGGGAAAACTCTTGAACAAATCGGCCTGGGTGAAAATTTTATGAGGAGGACCCTGGGCAATTGAAGCAGCATCAAAAATACACTACTGGGACCTGATCAAAGTAAAAAGCTTCTTCATCGCCAAGAACACAGTAAGTAAAGCAAGCAGACAGCCCTCAGAATGGGAGAAGATATTTGCAGATTATGTCTCTGATAAAGGTTTAATAACCAGAATCCACAGAGAACTCAAACGTATTAGCAAGAAAAGAACAAGTGATCCCATGTCAGGGTAGGCAAGGGACTTGACGAGAAACTTCTCTGAAGAAGACAGGCACACAGCCTACAGACATATGAAAAAATGCTCATCATCCTTAATCATCAGAGAAATGCAAATGAAAACTACTTTGAGATATCATCTAACCCAGTAAGATTAGCCCATATCCCAAAATCCCAAGACCATGGGAGATGTTGGCATGGATGTGTAGAAAAGGGAACTTCTACACTGCTGGTGGGAATGCAAACTAATACGTTCCTTTTGGAAAGATGTTTGGAGAACACTTAGAGACCTAAAAATAGATCTGCCATTTGATCCTATAATTCCTCTACTAGGTATATACCCAGAAGACCAAAAATCACATTATAACAAAGATATTTATACCAGAATGTTTATTGCAGCCCAATTCATAATTGCTGAGTCACAGAAGAAGCCCAAGTGTCCATCGATCCACAAATGGATTAATAAATTGTGGTATATGTATACCTTGGAATATTGTGCAGTCTTAAGAAAAGATTGAGACTTTACCTCTTTCATGTTTACATGGGTGGAGCTGGAACAAATTCTTCTTATAAAGTATCTCAAGAATGGAGGAAAAGGTATCCAATGTACTCAGTCCTATTATGAAACTAATTTATAGCTTTCATATGAAAGTTGTACCCAACTATAACCTAAGAATATGGGGAAAGGGGAAAGGGAGGGGTGGGGGGGGATGGGTGGAGGAAGGGCAATTGGTGGGACTACATCTATGGTGCATCTTACAAGGGTACATGTGAAACTCACTAAATGTAGAATATAAATATCTTATCACAATAACTAAGAAAAAGCCAGAAAGGCTATGTTAACCAGTGTGGTGAAAATTTGTCAAATGATATATAAAACCAGTGTACAGTGGAAAAAAAAACAACAAAACCTGGTCTTTGAGATATTTTCAAGATTCTGCACTTGGGGACCAACTGATGCCAACCACACCAGTGCTAGTATAGCTTCTGTAGCCTCAAATTCCATGCACATCCTTATGGTCCCACATGCCAGCAGACCTTGATTCTAGGCCTATACCAATAGACTGTCGCACTGAGCCATCCTCTGCAGACCCAGAGTCCAGTACACTCATATTGTCCCAAGCTTCAGGCAAACAATCTCAGAAACATGGCCTTTAGTTTGGCCCCATAGACCTGGGCTCAAGGTGCACCCCGGAGCTAGGATAGCCCTCATAGCTCTAGGCCCCAACAATATAAAAGTAAAATGAGAAATTCAATGAAGAGACAGAAACTAAATCAATCAATCAATCAATTAAACAAACAAAACTCTAGAGCTAAAGAACTCCATGACTAAACTGAAACTTACTTCAACAGTAGACCCAATCATACAACAACAACAACAAAAAAAAAAAAAAGAAAGAATAAGTGATTTTGAAGACACTGTCATTTGGAATTTCCCAGTCAGAAGAAAATTAGAAGAAAAGAGTGAAGGAATTTACAGGGCACTATCAAACAACCAACATACACTTTATAAGCATCCCAGAGGGAAGAAAAGAGAAAAATAAGGGGCAGAAAGCTTATTGTCATTAAAAAAATTATAACAGACATTTTTCCAAATCTGAGAAGAGAAATAAAAATCCATATTCTAAAAGCCAAAGTGTTCCATAATAGACACCTAGACTCTAAATCAATATAAAGAGATCTACACTCAGACATATTATGATCAAATTCTCAAAAGTCAAAGTCAAAGAGAAAATTGTGAAAGCAACAAGTGGAAAGCAGTTTGTCACATACCAAAGAACCACCATAAAACTGTAAGTAGATTTTTTTTTTAAAGCAGATATACATTGTAGATCAGGAGAGAAGGGAAAGTGCTTCAAAGTGTTAGAGAATAAAAATAAAAACTTCTCAATCAATAATACTATTCCCAGAAAATCCGTCTTTCAGAAATGAAGGAGAGATGAAGACTTTCACAAACAAAAGCGGTAGGACTTTCTCACCACTGCACATGCTTCACAAGGAATGGTAAAGGAAGTTATTCAAGTTGAAATGAAAGGATGCTGACTAATAACATAAAGATTTATGAAAGTATAAAACTCATTGTAAAAGTAAGTAATTTATCAAATTTACACTAAGGTAATGGTGCATAAATAACTCTAGTATAAAAGTTAAAAGTCAGAAGTACTAAATATAACAATAGGTACAATATTTAGAAATAGATACACAATATGTAAAAGATGAGAATTGTGTCATGTATAACAAAAAATGCGGGGAAGGAGAAGTTAAATGTACAGTTTTTGTAAATGGTTGAACTTAATTTATTACCTTGGCGATGAAATATATATTATGGTATATATAGTATTATATATATATATTATAGTATATATAGTATTATATATATTTTATAGTATATGTAGTATTATATATATTATAGTATATGGAGTATTACATATAGTATATGTAGTATTATATATATTATAGTAGGTATAGTATTATATATATTATAGTATATGTAGTATTATATATTATAGTATATGTAGTATTATATATTATAGCATATGTAGTAGTATATATATATTATAGTATATATAGTATTATATATATATTATAGTATATATAGTATTATATATCATCTATATAAATAGTATTTCATCAGTGATCACATTATATCACATTTTCTTTATCCATTCATCCATTAACACTTAGTTTGATTATAGTTATATTGATAGTTTGATATATATAGTATACATATAATATTATATATAAAATACATATATGTCATCTCCAATGAAATACTATACTCCAATGAAATACTGATATATATTATATATAATTATATATATATAATACATATATATCTATCATTTCCAATGAAATACTATACAGCCATAAAAGAAGGAAATCTTCCCATTTTCTACAAAAGATATGAACCTGGAGGATATTAAGTTAAGTGAAATAAGTTGGACACAAAAAGACAAATATTGCATCATCTTGAAATCTAAAAAAGTTGAACTCATAGAGGTAGAAAGTACTGGTAATATAATGGGGAGACATTGTCAGAGTGTAGAAAGCTTCTGTAGAAGGAATATATTCTGGAGATCTAGATTACAGAATGTGACCACAGTTAATAATATAGGCATAACTTGGAGATGTCGTGGGTTCCGTTTCAGACCACAAATATTGTAATAGAGCAAGTCTCAAAAACTTTTTGGTTTCTCAGTGCATATAAAAGTTATGTTTATATTATACTGGTCTATTAAATATACAATAGCATTATGTCTAAAACACCATGTATATATCTTAAGTAAAAATATTTTATTGCTAAAAATGCTAGCAATCATCTGAGCCTATAGCAAGTTGTAATCTTTTTGCTGATGGTGATCTTACCTCAGTATCGATGGCTGCTGACTGATCAGGGTGATGGCTGCTGAAAGGTGAGGTGGCTGTGGCAAGTCCTAAAATAAAACAACAGTTAAATTTGCTGAATCATGGACTCTCTCTTTTACTGTAGCATGCAATGCTGTTAAATATTGAATATTACCCACAGTAGAATTTCTTTTAAAATTGAAATAATTCCAGCTCAGCGCCTGTAGCTTAGTGAGTAGGGTGCCGGCTACATATACTGAGGCTGGTGAGTTCGAGCTTGGCCCAGGCCTGCTAAACAATAATGACAAGTGCAACCAAAAAATAGTCGTCACATCTACTGAGAGACTGAGACAAGAGAAACGCTTAAGTCCAATGGTTTGAGGTTGCTGTGAGCTGTGATGTCACAGCACTCTACTAAGGGCAACAAAGGGAGACTCTGTCACCAAAAAACAAAACAAAACAACAAAAAAATTGAAATAAATCCTCTCATTCCTGCTATTTTGTCAATTAGGTTTATGAAATATTACAAACCCTTTGTTGTCACTTCAGCAATGTTCATAGATCTCTGCTAGGAATAGATTCCACTTGAAAAAATAAACACTCTTTGCTCTTCCATAATAATCAACCCCTCAGTCATTTAAGTTTGATCATACTATTGCAGCAATTCAGTCGTATGTTCAGGCTCTACTTCTAATTTTATTTCTTTTGGTATTTCTACTGCATCTGATTTAGTTCCTTCACTGAAGTCTTGAACCCCTTAAAGTCATCCATGAAGGTTGGAATCAATTTCTTCCAAACTCTTGTTAATGTTAATATTTTAACCTATTCCCCTGAATCATGAATGTTCTTAATGGCACCTAGTTTGGCAAATCCTTTTCAGAAGGTTTCCAATTTACGTTGCCAAAATACATCAGAGGAATCGCTATCTAAGGCAGCTACAGCCTTATAAAATGTATTTTTTAAATAATAAATAAGGCTTAAAAGTCAAAGTTACTCCTTGACCTTGACCTTGGCAGCAGAATGGATGGTAAGTTAGCTGCCATAAAAAGGACATTAATCCTGTACATCTCCACCAGAGCTCTTGGGTGACTAGGTACATTGTAAATGAGCAGTAATATTTTGAAACAAATATTTTTTTTTCTGAGCAATAAGTCTCCACAATGGGCTTAAAATATTCAGTAAATCATGCTGTCACAAATGCTGTCATCCAGATGTTGTTATTCCATTTATAGAGCACAGGCAGAATAGATTTAGTATAATTCTTAATGGCCCCGGGATTTTCAGCATGATAAATGAACATTGGCTTTAACTTAGAGTCACTAGGTGCATTGGCTCCTAACAAGAGAGCCAGTTTGTCATTGAAGTGTTGGAAGAAGGCATTGACATCTCCTTTTTAGCTATAAAAGTCCTAGACAGCATCTGTTTTTAACAGAAGGCTATTTTGTCTACCGGGAAAATCTATTGTTCAGTGTAGCCACCTTCATCACTGATCTTGAGCTGGATCTTCTGGATAATTTGCTTCAGCTTCTGCATCAGCACTTTTTTCACCTTCTACTTTTATGTTATGGAAACATTTATGTTCCTTCCTCAAACCTTGTGAGCCAACTTATGCTAGTGACAAGCTTCTTTTGTCCTCAGAAAATTAAAGAGAGTTAGTACCTTGCTCTGTGTAGAATTTAGCTTAAGGAAATGTTGTGGCTGGTTTGATCTTCTATGCAGACCACTCAAAGTTTCTCTGTTTCAATGACAAGGCTATTTTGTTTTCTTTTAAATCTTGTTCACTACAGTAGCACTTTTAATTTTTTTCAAGAATGCTTCCTTTGCATTCACACTTCAGCTAACTGTTTGGTACAAGAGGTATAGCTTTTGGCCCATCTTAGTTTTTGACATACTTTCTTCACTAAGTTTAATTACTTTTACATTTTCCTATAAAGTAAAAGATGTGCAACTCTTCCTTTCATTTGAACACTTAGAGGTCATTGCAGGGTTATTATTTTGCTTAATGTCAATTTGTTATTTCTCAGGGATTAGGAAGGTTTGAGGAAAAAGATACAGGAACAGGTGAGTTGGTGGAGCAGTCAGAACACGTGTAACATTAATTGATTAAGTTTTCTGTCTATGGGCGTATCCTGTGGAGCTTCAAAATAATTACAGTAGTAATATCAAAAATAACTAATTACAGATCACGATAACAGATATAATAATAATAATAATATTAAATGTTTTAAATATTGTGAGAATTACCAAAATCTGACACAGAGACATGGAGCAAGCTTGTGTCTTTGGAAAAATGGTATCGATAGATGTGCTTGATCAGTGTTACCATAACCTTCAATTAAAAAAAAATTTTGTGGGCGGCGCCTGTGGCTCAACCGAGTAGGGCACTGGCCCCATATGGCGGAGGTGGCAGGTTCAAACCCAGCCCTGGCCAAAAACTGCAAAAAAAAAAAAAAAGAAAAAAAATTATAAATACTATGAAGTGCAATAAAGTGAAGTTCATAAAATAATGTATGCCTGTATATTGTATACTTGAAAGTTGCTAAAAAGTGGATTTTGATAATATACTTATTATCAAAAACTGATATATATAATGGAAAACTGGTAAGTATATTAGGTAATCGATATGTTACCTAGATTTTTAAGTCACTTCACAATATTTACACACATGAAAACATCATGTTGTATATCATAAATTTGTGTCTTTTTATTTGTCAAATATAGCTTAATAAAGTTGGGAAAAATAGTATGAAGGCCAGTTTGCTAAGAATATTTTCAGAACCATATTTCAGAGATGGTGTTACCCTTTTGTTCTATTCTGTTGCCAAAATATTTGTGTTGTTCCAGTATCTTTCCATAAAATCTTTATAAGACAAAAGCCTACATACTTACCTTGTATTTAAAAAAATTTAGGGATGTTTTGGGAATGCTCTATATTAGGGACAAAGGATCAAGAAGCCCTTATGCCTAGGTCTTCTGTTTTTGAGGTTATTTTGCAGGGTGTGCATTAAAAGTTTAAGTAAGCATTGTAAACTCCTTCTCAGCTGTTGGTGTTGTGTGGTAATTATGGTTATTATAAAAAAAGGGTTAATGTTAAGAAATTGAAAAGGGGAAAATGGATATAGAAAATAATGAACCAGTGTACAATCCCTAGCTCACAGCTTCAAATTAAATGAGCAGGTGAATATTGGTCAATAAGGAAATAAAAATGAATTAGGGGCAAATTATCTTCCTAAGAAAGTGCATGAGGCCAAAAAAAAAAAAAATGGTCTCTTTTTCTTTAATTAGGTATAAGTATGGCTGCAATCCTGGTGATCTCTTGGTGGTAATTTTATTCAATTTCAACATAGATTTATTTATTTATTTAATCAGGACCTGTGTTTTTCCTGGGTCATAAGTGTAACTTGTGACCCAGGGATAGTAGAGTGAGGATCCATCGGGAGTGCCGTGAAATATTATTAGCCATGTGCAAAGTGTGGGGTAGAACAACAATAACCTCTAATTTTCTTAAGACTTAAATTTATTTTAAAATGGAAATAACTTCTTTCCCTTATTATGTACATGTTTGTTTTGGAAAAAGAGGAACATATGAAAAGTGATTCTCATTAATATTCTTCACCTACAGATAGCTATTGACCATGGCTTTGGTGTATGAGCTCTTTTGAACACATTCACATCATACACAGGAGCCTTCAGAACGAAGACCCAAAGATAAAGGGGTAACTGTCCATGGTTAAGCTGGGGTTTAGCAAAGTGTAGACAGCTGTATAGAAATATGATTAAACAAAAAGAGTAGGATCTAATGCTAGCAGACTGAGCGGAGAAATTAGCAAGGTTTTCTGTCGAGATTCTTCTTGGCCTCTCAAAGCACATATCATTCCTTCTGGGTATTGGGTGGGACCCTCTCTGGAATGGGGCTCTCTTTTTTTTTGAGACAGAGTCTCAAGCTGTCACCCTGGGTAGAGTGCCATGGCGTCATAGCTCCCAGAAACCTCCAACTCTTGGGCTCAATCCATCCTCTTGCCTCAGTTTTTCTATTTTTAGTAGAGATAGGGTCTCACTTTAGCTCAAGCTGGTCTGGAGCCTGTGAGCTCAAGCAATCCACCCACCTTGGCCTCCCAGAGTGCTCGGATTACAGGCATGAGCCACTGTGCCCAGCCTGGAATTGGGTCTTATGAGTGATACTTAAACTGGTAGGTCAGATGGTTTTTTTATAGCCAGTTTTTGCACAGCAATGTGGAGGGAAAGCCAAAGTAATGTTTCCAGGTTTTATGGATGGGTTTGGGGAAAGAGGGTTCTGATTTGTGACTCACCTTGGGAAAGAAGGATTCTAGTTTCTGTGGCTAGCCTCATGGGAGGATGTGACTGAGAGACAGGAGGGCAGGGGAGGGTCAGAGAAAACTTTCTTTTTCTGAGGCTGCTTCTGAGGCCTTAATTTTGAGGAATTGTTTTCTGAATCCCAGTATCAGGAGGAAAGAATAGAAATATACCTTTTTATTGGGAACTAAATTCAGAGCTATCCGATAGGTAAGAAGTATAAATGATCCTGATCAGAGAAAAAATTTGTATTATAGTAGAGAATTATTGAAAGCAAATAAATATATAAAGCAAATATGTCCTTACTGTCTTCACTATTGATTCAACTACCAGGAGGAAATTCAGGAGTAAAAGATGGCGAAGTTCACATTATGCTGCATTTATCACATAAATCCTTTTATGTTATCTATGTCACAAATATTTTAGTTTTTAATGGTTGCCAAGAAATTTATTACAAAACTTTATTTTATTTATTAAGTCAAACCATTCCTGATAGTCTTTAAGAGGCGTGGTAGGCAGAATATCTCTATCCCAAGCCCAGGGAACCTGTGAATAGGTTAAGTTATGTGCATGGCAAAGGGGAAGTAAGGTTGCTGGTGGAATTGAGGTTGTTAATCATCTACCTTAAAATAGAGGGATTACCTTATTTTCTGGGGGGCCTAATGAGATCACAAGTCATTAAAAGTGAAAATGGGAATCTGAAGAGAGTGAAGGAGCTAAGGAAATTTCACCCCAAAATATGAGTCCCTGGTATAAACAAAATTTTGAATAGAAGGCCATTCAAAGTCAAGAAACTCTATCTGCATAAACTGGACTGGCCTGATCAGAGGCCCAAAATATTTCAGGAAGGAGGGTCAGGAATGTAGGTGGAGCTGGCTGAAATTATTTGAGTTATAAACACCTGTCTCCCAGGTTAATCTACAAGTCAACCTATTTCTTCCCCATCCATTTGTCCTCCCTAGCAACCATTTACCACTCTATGTACCTCAGTTTCTCCCCTCCCCCCTGAGAGGCCTGTACAAAGACATCCAAACTCCATTGGAAAATTGGGTTATCACTCTGTGATTTCTCCTTGTGTTCACTGTAAATAAATCCTTTCTTTGTTAATCTGCCTTAATAGTGAGTTGATCTTTCCGCAAACAGGGGGAAGGGCAAGTTTCCCCTCACCCCATTTAAGAGTCAGAGATGTCTGTGTGAGACTTACTCTAACCTTGATGGCTTTCAAGATGGAGGAAGCGGGCCCTGAGCCAAGGAAAGCAAGCAGCCTCTAGAACAGACGTCCTCAAACTGCGGGCCACATGAAGCGGTGTGAATTATATTTGTTCCTGTTTTGTTTTTTACTTCAAAATAAGATATGTGCAGTGTGCATAGGCATTTGTTCATAGTTTTTTTTTTAAACTATAGTCTGGCCCTCCAACGGTCTGAGGGACAGTGAATTGGCGCCCTGTTTAAAAAGTTTGAAGATGCCTGCTCTAGAAGACTGAAAAGGCAAAGGTACTGATTCTTCCCTAGAGCTTCCAGAAAAGAGCCAGCACTTGCTCTTTAGTGGAGATCCATCTCAGATAGTCCCCTGTAGAACTGTAAAGTTATAAATCTGTGTTACTTAAACATTAAGTTTTCAACAATTGTTGCTGCAGCAATGGAAAAATAATTCAAGTTCCCTTTTCAGCTAATTTACAGGCTTTCCACATTTCGATCTAGACCCTCTTCAATTCTGAATATAGTAGTCTTTTCAACTGGAAATCATTTCATTACATATCTCTTCTTAAAACCCTTAAATGGCTTCAAGTTGCATGTTAGGATATAACTTAAACTCTCTGCAAGAACCTGTAAGGCCCTGAAGGATCTAGTCCTAACAACTCTCTAAGGCCCCGTAAGCCATTTTTTTGGCTTCACTTTCTTATCCTGCCCTATTCTTAAGTTCCTTAAACAAGTCAAGTTCTTCATATCCGTAGGCAGAAGGCTTAGTGGTCAGGCATACAGACTGTGCAACCAAAGTGCCTAAATTTGAATCTTTTGAGTATTTTTTTTGCAGTTTTTGGCCGGGGCTGGGTTTGAACCCACCACTTCCGGTATATGGAACTGGCGCCCTATTCCTTTGAGCCACAGGTGCTGCCCTGTGTATTTACTTATTTATTTATTTTTTAACTTGTATGTGCTCAGTACTGAGCATGTAGTTGGTTTATGATGGGCGTTGTCAGTTTTCATGCCCCTCTTGGACATATGATGCTTACCTTTACTAGCCCCCTGGTATATCAATACTAGCCTCCATGCAGTTGGAAAGGGCTGTGTTTTAGCCAATAGTTGATATAACATTTAATTGCCAGCATGAGACTCTCCAGAGCTCTCTTTCCACATTGTGGCATGGAGGACTTCTCAGGACTCACTCTGAAGTACTGAGCTACTACTGCATAGAGGAAAGCCTCCCTGGAGAACTGCAGACACTTTGTGTGAGAGAGATACTCTTGTTGGAATAAGACCCTGTGACTTGGGTGTCATTTGTTACTGCAGCTTAACCTAGTCTATGTGACTGATATAGTTTGAGATTGTATTAGTTCGCTAGAGAGATTGTCTCAAAGTACTACAGATTGGTTGGCTTAAACCACAGATATTTATAGTAGCTCAGTTAGGGGAGCTTAAAGTCTGAAATGAAGGTGTTGATGAGATTGGTTCCTTTTGAGATTTGAAAAGGAAGGATCTATTCTAGGCCTCTCTCTTCCAGGCTTACCCACAGTCATCTTCTTTTTTCCCATGTGTTCTTCATATCATTTTCTTTCTATTCTTTTCTGACTAAAAATTTCCCTCACCCCACCTTTTTTTAAGGACACCAGTTTTTTCAGATTAAGTTTCACCCTACTCATATATCTGCAACAATCCTATATCCAAATAGGGTCACATACTAAAGTACTGGAGGGTTAGCACTTTAACATATGAATTTGAGAAGACATAATTCAACCCATAATAGTGATGATTATATACACACTCATTGAATGGATGAACAGCTATAGATTTTTTTTAAAGGATCTCTGTAACTCTTTGTCTAGTATCTTTTACCTCAGATTCTTTCTCATTGAAATTTCCAAAGAGCCGAAGGATGCCTCTTCAAGTGTCAAAAACTTAAAAACTAAAAACAACATTTATGAGAGAAGCTTATTCAACATCCAAGGGTTTTTGTCTCTAGAGATTTCATTCCTAACCATTAGGTTTAACATGCTCCTCATCTCTGCAGTTAGTATCTAATTGTTACCTTTCCTCTATATTTAGTCATTGTTAACTTATTTATTTTCAGCTGAGGATTGGAGCTCTTGGCCAAGTGTACTAGCTGTTACACTTATTGACTATGACTTTGGGCATAGTTTTCTTTGGACAAATCTTGAATCTCATGTTTTATATCTACAATAATATAAAAACAATACTATCTACATCAGTATTTCTGTGGAAGTTTATAAAAGATAACAAATTCAAGAAGTCTATCACAGAGGCAGGCATATGAAAGATGACTGAATATTAACTCTTAAAGTAATGATGTTAGCATTAATAATAGCAACTAACATTTATTGAGCACTTATATGTGCTAGGAGTTATTCTAAGCACTTAATAAATATTAGCTGATTTAATCTTTACAATTAACTCGATGATGTTGGCACTACTATTTCTTCTAATTTTTAGATAAAACTGAGGCACAGAGAGTTTGAGTAATCTGCCCAAGTACACACAAAGAGTTGGTGGCTGAGCCAGGATTTGAACTCACATGGTCTGACTCTAAAGAAATATAAAAAACTAAGCTCACTAAAAATTATATGAGAAAAACACCCCAGAAATAACAACTACCACCCAAATCTAAAGAACTCCTGAAACAGCTGCAGAACCTTTGTAGTTGAAGCATCTGTTTTTTTTTCTTTTTCTTTCTTTTTTTTTTTAGACAAAGTCTCACTTTGTTGTCCTTGGTAGAGTGCGCTGGCATCATAGTTCACTGCAACCTCAAACTCTTGGGTTCAAGTGATTCTCTTGCCTCACCCTCCCAAGTAGCTGAGACTCCAGGCACTCGCCACAATGCCTGGCTATTTTTTAGAGATGGGGTCTTGCTCTTGCTCAGGCTGGTCTTGAACTCCTGAGCTCAAGCAATCTACTCGTCTTGGCCTCCCAAAGTACTAGGAGGAGGTGAAACACTTTTAGATTGGCAAGATTTTTGTCTCAGAAGAACGTTTTGCTTTTATCTAAGCGGAATCCTATGCTTTTGAAGTTAAAGATAATCAATGCTCTGACCTCAAGGAATATGGATTTTTACTCTGTGCCTTTTTACTAAAAGTTTAAATCTAGGTTCCCTCTTCCAGGTAGTTTCAGAGAGGGAGAACAAATGAAGTATGGGCAAATTAAAATCATGGGATTTAAGCATCTGGGAAAGGCCTCTGGTGGCAGGGCTAGCCTGAGGGAAACTTTGAGTAGGAGATTTCCGATGGTGGGTCCCAAAGGTCAGGGTTGTGTAATTCCTTCTTCCAAGTCCAGTGTGTAGCTCAGAGCTGGTGGCACTTGGTAAATGTTTGTTGAACTGATTTGAGCTGAAGTTTGTCTCTGTGGCCTCCAGCCAGTCCTGCCTGAGCTGACATTTCTCATCTTCCCCAAATTAACCTGAACTCAATCCCTCCTTGTGATCTGGGTTTAAATCCCTGCTATTACTTCTTGTGAGCTCTGAGAATTTTAACAAGAAAATTCAGGTCAGTGGTTTTCAACCTGGGGCAATTTTGTTGCCAGGGGACAGTGGCAATGTCTGGAGGCACAGAGGCTGTCCCTGTTGGTGGTGTATGTGTGCCGTATCCAGGGGGTACAGCATCGGGGTGCTGCTTAGTGTCCTGCAACGAAGAGGACAACTCCTTCCACCCCAGCAAAGCTAAGAGCTACATCCAGAGAGCAGGATTGATACTCTCAGGATGATGATGACTTTTGAAAGCACAGCACCATAATCTTCATGGCTTCTTCCTTGGTAGACTCTGGCTAAGAGTCTGGACAAGAGAAATAAAACGAGGTCTAAGGCCCATCCATTTTCTTTATGTATCAACTGGTGATGGAACTGAAAAACTGACAAATCCTAGAGTGGTTACACTGGAATGAGAGAGGGGAGTGAGAATACTTAGAATTTAATCTTTTTTAAGCAACATGATTTGTGTTCCAATCCTTGCTCAACGTCTTCTAAGTTGTGTGACTTTAATAAATCTATTTAGCTTCTCTGGGCTTTAGTCATTTCATTACCAAAATGCAAATAAGGCTATCTAACCATCCCACAGCACCAGGGATTAAATGAGCCAACATCTATGAAAGGTTTAGCACTGTATTTGACATGTTATTAATGCTAAATGAATATGAACTCTAGCAGCAATAATAGTAATAATAATAGTAAATAATTGCTTTGTTAAGAGAAGGGGTACAAAAAAGGAATGCAAAATCTGCAATTAGAAAATTTCAGTTATCTCATCTGTAACACCGAGATCATAACGCAGAAAAGCACAAAAACAGGTAATAATGAGAGCGATAATATTAGCACACATAATGTATACATAATAACATTGTATGGAGTAGGCCGTGTTCCAGATTCTTTACAAGTTTTAACTGATTTAGTTTAACTGCAAGCCTATTTCGTGGGTAATATTATTATCACTATTTTATAGAACGAGGAGGTTAAATGTATTGTAAACTGTAAATCCCACAAAAATGTTGATTTCTGTTACTATTCATACATTTCAAAGTTTTCTCCAGACATTATCTAAATAGTTTCATGTGACATCTCATGACACTGTTAGGTGATATTCGATGTTTCTGCTTCAAAGGCTGTCAGTCTTGTTGATCACTGAAAAATATGCATAGTGGTTATTTAATGAGAACAAAGAGATTGCCCCATATTTCCCATTATCAACTGTCTTCCTAATGTCAGAACCAGAGCCAGCTCCTTGCTTCCTTCCTCCTGGTCCAGGTTCTGGTCCTGCTGATATGCCAGATCCAAAGAGGTCTCCCTGACAGAAATCCTAAGGAAGCCCCGTCTCATCCTTGCCATGTCAGGGATTGTAGGGAGATGTTTTTATTATTCCAGTTGGAAGGTTCAGTACCCATGGAAGACTCCTACCCCTAGTTTCAGTTCTAAGAATTTTGAAGGAGGAGGAGAAATAAATCTAAGCAACTCTGCTCAGTCGATGTCTTCCAGAGAGACTCCATTTTGCTGTGGGTGTCCAGCTGACATAGACAGATACTGACTAAAATCCAGTTTCCTTGAATTCTATGCTGGTGACATATTCCTATTACACAGCGACCAGACTACAACTTCTGATTTGACATATTGATGTATCGCTTTTCTGGAAGTCATTTTGTGGGTGACTTCTGAGACTTGGCAAGAAGTCTCTGCAAGACCTAGGCAAACTTATCACAGATTCTGGTGGGAATGGAAAGAGAGATTCTTATTCTTTGCTCTATAGACTCAGGAGTAAGTGTTATTTAAATAACACTCTTTTTGAATACTGAGGGGAAAATTGTACTGATATTATTTAAAAAGTATTGTGAATTAAAAAAATGAGTCGTGACTCAAGACGGGGAGAAAAATTTCTCCATGCCAACTTTTAATATTCTTTGGACACTCTCATTTGATAATATTTCTTTAATTGCTTAATGCTGTAATAATGTATTTCTCTTCATTTTTTCATTCAAGCAGCAGCCATGGAGTAGAAAACCTTTCTGGGAATCTACCTTCATTACCATATATTGTCCTTGATTGTAGTTGATATTTTTAGCAGAATTTCTATTAGGAAAGAAATTACATTGAGATGAAAAGAAAATATATAGCCATAATAATTCTAATCTAGAAAGGTATGCAGGCTTTATTATTCTAGTATGATCTAAGTTTTTGTTCTTCCTCTGACATAGATTATTGCATATTTTTCTGCTGTATAGTCAAATGCTGAATCTCCTGTTTTATCTAGAATGATGTTTCCATTCATAGGCAAGGACAGAAACTTAGCTAAGGGGGTATAAACAGTTTTAGATACACAGTTTTTCAAAAGCCTTTGTGAGAATTTTATTTCTTAATTGCCCTTCCTTAATTCCACAAACATATTGATTTACCAAGTGTAACTTACAATTTTGTGTCAATGTTTAAATAAGAGTGATGATGACTTTTCTCCTTTGAATTAACAGTGTCTGATGTCGGTTCATTGTTGAATTAATGGTGATTTTTAAATCTTATGTTTGATATAGTTATTGTACAAAAGATTTTTCTTTCTGCCTATAATTGTTTCAGATAATAATCCCTGACATCACATTAGGAAATTTCCATGTAATGTAAATTTCAATGTTAAATTATTTATTGCATATAAATTTTCTATCAGAGAGGGACCAACAAGCTGAATCCACTAATGCTGGTATAATAGAAAGCTAATGGCTTATTCCAACTGATTTTGGAAGAACAAAGGGACACGCCAACCTCAATGACAGTGTGTAATTAGCCAAATACCTAGGGAATAGATTTTCTATAGTCCATATTGTCAGCAGAACTACAAAGGTAGCAACTTTTTTTAAACTGTATTTCTTATTGGATTATCACCATTAAACCTGTAGAGATATGGAGCTGAAAGTCAGTAACACACTGGGGTGGACAGAGGCTTCTGCGACAAGTTGTCTATCCAGAAGTGAATGCCTAAAACCAGGGTATTTTTTAGGTTTATGAAGTGTACACATTACAAGTCCCCAGAGGTATCATTGCTCCACTTTTCTAGTATGAAGAGCAGATCTGAAAAGTAAGCGTGATGACCAGTGATGCAGATTCTAGTTATTAGCTCTTCAACTTAGTTCTCACCAATGACTCCACTTTCTTTTTTAGAAAATCAGAAAGCAAACAGCTAGCTAGCCAGACAAATTTTTTTTTTTTTAGAGATAGAGTCTCACTTTATCGCCCTCGGTAGAGTGCTGTGGCATCATAGCTCACAACAACCTCCAGCTCTAAGGGCTAGGCGATTCTCTTGCCTCAGCCTCCCAAGTAGCTGGGACTACTGGAGCCCGCCACAATGCCCAGTTATTTTTTTTGTTGTTGCAGTTTGGCTGGGGCAGGGTTCAAACCCACCACCTTTGGTAAATGGGGCCGGCGCCCTACTAGCCAGACAAAATTCTCTACAGTTTCTGCAGGGTTAAAGCTATGACTCTAGAGACAGAACTTCTGCTTGTCAAAAGCACTGTTAATAGAACAATAGGACATTTTTTGTATATTATTCATATGATAAAGAACTTGTTTTCTGAATGTATAAAGAACTGTCAAAACTCAATAGTAAGAATCACATAAAAATAATAAAAAATAGACAAAAAGATTTGAAGAGACTCTTCACCAAACAAGATATATGGATGGAAATAAGCACACTAAAAGAAATTCAATGTCATTAGTTACTATGGAAGTGTAAATTAAAAACCACAAGATATTATTATGTACTTACTGGAATGTATACAATGTGAGAAACTTATGCCAAGTTTCATGAGGATGTGGAGCAATTGGAACTGCTGTTGGAAGTGTAGAACGAGACAACCATTTTAATAAACTATTTCTAAAAACATACAGGTGGCCCCTGTGGCTCAAGAAGTAGGGCACTGGCCCCTGATATGGGGGCTGGCGAGTTCAAGCCTGGCCCCAGCCAACTGCAAAAACAAAACAAAACAAAACAAAAAAGACATTAATTATAAGCACACACTATCATTAAGCGTTGGTACTTCTGAGTTTTTACACAAAGTAAATGAAAATATTTAGCTACACAATAACTTATATTCAAATGTTTATAGTAACTTTATTGGTAATAGCTAAAAACTAGAAACAGCCTAAATATCCATCAGTAGGTGAGTGGATAAATCTTTGAGATATAGCCATTTAATGTAACACTATTCAGCAATAAAAAAGAAGGAATTACTACAACATTCATAAATTTAAAAATAATTATGCTGAATAAGAGAAGCCAGACAACAAAGGGGATACATAGTATATGATTGCATTCTTAAAACATTCTACAAAAAGCAAGCTAACCCAGAGTAACAGAGAAGAGATCAATGGTTGTCTGGAGTCTGGGTTCCTGGGTTGCAGGGACCTGATCTTGCCTTCAGGGTGTTAGAAGTCCTGCTTGAGGAAATGGCATGATGTAAACTCCCTGAGAGAAGGCTGGGTTCCACTGCAGACTCACAGCACATTGCCTATCCCCAATTATTTGCTTGATGTATGTTTTTTTTCTTTGGCTGTTACCGTTTTTTTCCTTTTATGTTTAGTTGAAACATGCATACATAGTGCAATGATCAAATTGGATTATTTAGTGTTTCTATCACCTTACAGGAAGAGAGGATTTTGAATGTCCATGTATGTTTTTGACTATTTTCTTAGACTAAGTGAGTTAAGTCCTTTTCTAATAGTTTGTTGTCTCCTTTTCAAGGTAATTTTGCATTCTTATAAAACTATTTAACAAATGAAACCATCTAATCAGATTAAAATTACATTTCTTTCCTTACATTTTATCCTGCCTTGAAAAAGAAAATTCTCCATAAACCCATGACAATATTGCACTAACTGAAGAAAGATAATTGAAGGGGCATGTTCAGAGATTTAGTTTAAAAGGAGAGTGCTTAAATTGCTTGTTCACTTTCGATAATTACACTGATTGATTTTTTATTTTCATTGTGAGACTATACATTCTTTTTGTATAACATAGATTCCTAGACCTCCAGAAGGGTGGGAATTGGGAACCAAAGTGGGAACAGTAGCTTAGACTTTCTGCATACAGTGATTCTTCCTACACAGATACGCAATTCTGCGAGTAGCTAACCTCTTCCCACTGTCGATGGGTCTGCATTTAGAGGTTTAATGGAGCAGTTCTTATGTATATACCTTTTCCTTCACCTAATCAGCCTGAATCCATGTCAGTATTTTTCAAATAAATGTCAACTAATATTTACTCAAGATCAGTGCTCTACATAAAAAAGTAAGTTTTGTCTTTCCTAACAGAGTGAAATGAAAACCTTTAAGAGTATATCTTTGAAATGGCTTTTTAAAAATCAGAGCTGAAGATATTTTTACTTACGAGAATATAACACATGTAATTATTTGTAGAATTGCCTCTAAATTTTGCCTTCTTTGGTGGACACTTCCAAGCTGTAACTCACCCAGAAGATGAGGTTACAGCAGACTGTTGGTGTGTAAGCTCTGCAACATCCTTTGGTCAAAAGCAGTATACCATCTTTGATGTGAAGGTGAGCATAAAGGAAAGTAAGAACTTTATTTAATACTTTTTCGGCAACACAGCTTGGAATGAAGTGAAATGGGATTAGATGTTACTTCTATTAAACATTATTAAGAAATAAAAATAAATTCTAAGACTTCCAACCAACTGAATGGATCCCCTCTTGGACAAGGGGACCTCAGAGAAACCCTTAAAATTGAGTTCCCAATCCTAATAGGATGGGAGGTCGGACATATATACTCCCTCCCTCACTAACTACCGTTAGTCTTTCTTCCCTGAGGGCTGAACAGAACAGCCCTTTGGATAGACTCTCTCTACTATTGGCTTCAACCAGCCGCCCAATACTGCTGCAACCTCTCTGCAGCTTTGATACAACTGACCAGCATTTTTTCCACGTAAGAGGCCACTGACTATAGATCATGGAATAATTCTGGCCAGTCTATGGAGGCTGCACACAGAGGGACTTCATGTCCTATGCTTGACCTTTTTCTGAGTGCTGAAAACTTGACCCTCAGGTCATGCTAATCCTGCCATATTTATTTTTGAACGTGGGACCCAAGAGGCAACATGAAGCTCAATTGTGCAAGCGCACTTCTCCTTTCATAAGTATTCATAACTCTTGCTACAGTTTGCTAAATATGTATATTCAACCACTCTGTTCAGCATAAATTTCTATTTCCTTTACCCTTCCCTGGAAGTGCCTGTCTCTGATATATGCCAGAAGCTATGCTCCCCAGCTTACAAGATGGCCAGCCCACAGGCTGTGACCCTTCATGAGAAGTAAAACTTTCCTTTCCAAATTTATGTCCCTGTGATCCTTCAGTTTACATGATCAAGGGGAAAGAGAAAAGTCTTGAAAAAGGTCTGTGACCATCAAGATGAGAAATAGCTAGAGAGATGTTTCCACCCATACAAGCTTTCTTTGAGACTCTGATATGCTTTCCTAGATGATGTCCACCTCATTGCCCTCATAAAGCACCCCTTCACCCCTTTCAATTCTTTAATTGGCTTCTATTACTAAAAGATGTAACTTTCCTAGAACACAGGCATGTTGGATAGTGGGAACAAAGAATTAGAACCTCTAGACTAGTGTGATTACAAAGGCATAACCAGAACTCTCAGCTCTGGCTACATATTAGGGTCACTTGGAGAGTTTTTGAAACATAGTAATGCCCATCCACACCCCCTAGACATTATGATTTAAATGGTCTGTAATGGGCTCAGGTACTGATAATTTTAGAAGTTCCTTTCTTGTTTCCTCTCTGCATGTAGGGATGAGAATCAGTGTTTCAAACTAATCATTATCCTATTGTTCAGATTTTAAATTGTTTTTCTTAGTGCTTGTGACCAGTACTCTTCTAAATAAGACACTCCCCTTTCAATTGTCCTTATTGATAACATCCATACTAGACAAAGGAGAGAATTTAGCAAGTGGCTTGCTGCTGTTATGGACATTGGCATAAGTGCCCTGACTATAATTGCTCTGGGCCTGATCAGGCGAACCTTTTTCTGAATGTCCAGTCTATAGCAGCCCATAAAGCAGGTGGAAAGGAGAAGCGAGAGCAAAGCGTGGAACATTCAGTAAGCATAAGAAACACCTTGGTCATGGGGTATGGGGAGGGATGGGGCTCTCCTAACATGAGAGGTCCTGAGACCAGAACAGCAGTGATTGGCAGTCTTTATACCCGTGGTGCAAGTGCCAGGGGATTACATCTCTATAAGAAGCTGCAGGAGCAGGCAGTCTGGAGCATACTACATTCTTTCACAGACCGCTCACTCTGACCCTGTCGCTCCTCCTGCCCACAGAACGCCTGCACGGCATCTCTCTACAAAAGACTGCTAACATCATTCTCTTACTAAGACTGCTTCACTCCCTCAAATAAATGTCTTCCTCTCTCTCTCCCTTCTGCTAAAGCCAATAGCTCTCGGGTACTTGAGGGTAATTGGTCCTGAGCTAGATAGCACAGCGGTCCGCATCTGGAACACAGCTAGCTGGCCGGAGACTTGGACAGTCCTGGAACCCAACAAGTGGCGATCACAGAAGGACCCTGGAAGCCATTGACACCAGCCCTTATTGAGAACCTTTGCTTACCAACCTTATGATTTTTCTTTTGTCATAGCTTTAAGATGCTTGGGAATTTGAGGGGGTGGAGCTGTCTACCATTTGTGCCTTATAAATCTATAGCCTTGGATGCCAAGCAGATACTTATAGGAAAAAAATATCACCATATTTTACACACATTAGTGCAACCTGATGGAGAGATAGTGGTAACCAGCTCTGAGGAATCCCAGAAGAGTGAATGTGCAGAGTATTAGATTAGAAAAAATATGAGTTCTATCATGGCTCTGTCACAAGAAGCCTTGCTGCCTTGAGAAATTCCTTTGGATTTGGTTCCTTTTTTTTCTCCTTCGTCAAAAGGGTAGAACTAGATTATAGGCTTTTTATAGGCTTTTTAAAGCTCTAGTATTGTCTAACCCTTCAAGATATATTGGTGGGTGTTTACATATTGTAAATATAAGGGAGATAGAGAAAACAGACACCTTTTGTTTACTTTAGATGGTCATAGACTGTTAGAGCTAGAATTTGGTCAGCCCCATGTTTAGTTTAGTTTAGAAGGAGCTATATAAAGGTTGGGAGTTGAGCATCAAAAAAAGTCCGTTGTCAGCCATGCCCTTTCCTAGGCTGGCATATCCTGAAAGTGCAGAGGAAGCCACACTAATGATTGATACAAAGTCAACTTTAAAGAATGATTTAACAAAGGTGCAACGCTCAATAGGGTAATCAGTGGGGGAGATAAAGGTCATTTGGACCATTTAACATCATCACAATTACCAAGACAGGGTTTAAAAAAATCTGTTTTGTCCTCTGGAAGTGCTGGGAAGACATTTGGTTGTGAGTGTGGACTCCTCTAGAGGAAGTACAATGGCTTTGTTGGTTGTAAGCCTCATGGTGTTAGCTGGGCACCTGCATTGGCTGGGTACTCAGTACATGTTGGTTCCAACAAATTGTAAAATTAAAGTTATTGTTGGTATTGTTTTCAAGTGTACTCTATCCAAGAGCAGCATTAGCAATGGCCTGGTGCCCACTGTGCAAATTTGTCATCTGAGCATGAGGAGAAAAGCCATTTGGCCGTGTCTTTCTCCATGACTCTTTGCTGTGCTGCACTGTATTCTCAAATTAGAAGTGCATCATCATGCCAGAGTGTTGAGATGGCACTGTCACCAGCCCTCAGGCTGTAATACAGACATGGTGATCATCAGACTGGAGTCTGGGTGGGCAGCCTGCCTTAGCTCACACAGCTCCTCTCCCACAGTCACAGCCACCAACACTGGGGCAGTGAGCTCCATCACTGGGGTGTGATGACAGTGCCAGGAAGAATTGCAAACAAAATGTACCCACAGAAATTGGTGGAGCTTGAGAGCACCAAGAGGAACAGATTGTACTGCAGGGAGTTTAGGAAGGCTTTTAGCATAACTTCAGTTATCAGAAGACGGTGATGGGAGACTTAGGATGCTCAATAGTGATGTGCTTAGGTAGCTGAAAGACAAAGGAAGTAAAGTGGGTGCATAGTCAAGGTGAAGATGGCAAAAGGAATAGTCTGTACTGGGGATATCTGACAAAGTTAAGAACTCAAAGAAATGATACGTTTTGCTTAAAAACTACTTTTATTTGGAGACAAGAAGGATTACAGAGAACTGCAGAAGAAGTTTCTTTAACTGGCATGGGATATCCAGGGTTAGTCCAGCTAATGGGGATATCCAGATGTAGTCCGCAGGAGCAAATACTGTACATAGAGATGTGGATATGACACAGGTTTGTTGTAAATAAGGAGCTTCCAGTGCACAAAAGTTGAAATCAATATCTATATCTATATCTATCTATGTCTATATATATCACCCTTACGGGAATTACGATGTAAAGGAGGAAGCACATTGATAGAGTAAAAAACAAAATGCAGACAAATAATTGTATTAAAAATCACTAACATGTTTATAAAACCCAGACATAAATTAAATGGTGATAAGTGTCTTGAAGGAAAGTAGAGCATTTGATAATGAATAGTAGAGGGGCCAACCATAGAGGGACATCTGGGGAGACATCTCTGAGATGAATTTCAAGATGAGAAATGATGGGTGGGAAGCCAACCTCATCACCCAGGGCATGGTCACTTCTCTGCTAATGCCTGTGGACCAGAAATCAGAGAAGAATGGACAGTTGGATGATATTAGCTCCCACAGGCAGAACCTGGATCTTGTTGAGATCGTAAACCAGAAAGATTCAAATGAATTTCAGAGCAATCAGAATTAGTGGAGGCATCAGAATCAGCGCTCGGACTTCTCAAGGCTTTATTTCTTCTGTTGGCCCTGTGACTGAGGGAACACTTTGCATCAGGGAGTGACTACTGAATAGGTGGCTTCCCAGTGAGGACACTGAGCTGGGGAACTAGGTGAGGCTTTTTATTAAGTGATTACAGCACTTACCATGATACTAACTTTAAAGTTACATTATCATAGAATGTTCGAGCTGTAGGTTAATCAGGCACACATTCGACAAAACAGCTATTGTGAGCAAAGGATTGTATGAGGGATGGGGGTCAAACATAAAAATCAGCCAGAAAGGACTTCTGCTTCCCGACAGGAGAAAGAGTTGGGTGCCTACCCAAATGGCTGATAGAAACCAACTCAGATGAATGATTTCGTAGCTGTGCAGTGTTCAGTGGGGAAGTGAAACAAGGAAATAAAAATAGATCAAATTCTTCAGCTAAATGATAAAAATTGGGAGGCCTATACAGTCACACAGAGAGCTGGTGGTAAAACTGTGCCTGGAAACCATGTTTCCTTCAGAGAAATCCGAGAACATGACTGTCACCATGGCCGCTGGTTTGGCGCTGCAGTTTCAGAGCTTATTCACAAATTCTCTCTTAAGTTTGTATTGAATGCGGTTATTTTAAATGTATTCTTTTGTTTGTGACCAATTAAGCTCATGTATCCCTTATTGAGTGGCCATCTGGATGACACAAAACAAAATGAAGCTGTATTAGGTGATATACTGCTGTAGAGACAGGAAAAAGTGTTTGAGCTTTCTCTGCCATGGCTTTGGTATGGGACAGGATGTCTAGCTTTCTTCCCATGGGAAGGTGCCACATACTCCTAGGTAACCATAACTGTGATGAGTGAAGTCATGCTTATGTAATTGTTGCTTGGCATGTGGTCACTTGTCTTCTCCTGGGTATAAAGGTGTACAGAACCTTCCCCTTGTGTGGATTATGGATCTAAGATTAGGATGTATAATTTAGCTCCCTGGCCTCCAGGACCTAGGTTGAACCTTCTACATAACTTAGCTCACCAGCTGCCCATGAGCTAAATATTACACCTGCCTTCCATGCCTCAGTTTTTCTCTGGTCTGGCTGAATTAGAACACGGGCACTACAACTCTCTTTCTCAGTTTACGGGCTACCCTGCTTGTCTATATCTGAGGTTTATTCCCTTAGATGGGAGAACACTATTTGAACGGGTTTGCTTTACAAACCTACTGTTTGTTAGAACCTTGCTATTCAAAGTATTAGCCCTGGGAAAGCAACATTGGCATCATTTGAGACCTAATAAGAAAGCCAGAATCTTTGTCTTTCCACAGACCGACTGAATCAGAATTTGCATTTTAATAAAATCCCCTAGTGATTTCCGTGCACATGAAAGTTTCAGATCTGCTTTAGAGTCTTCCCTAACTTCTCTATTTGTAGTTCTAGATACCAACTTAATATCTCCATCTGGATGAATTACAGTTACCTAAGCTTATCCCACTAGAAATGCAATTTATGAGAGCCATTTGCCCAAATGGCTCTTCCTATATTTTGAATCACTTCCCTCCTTAATCTTAAGCTCCAAACACCAAGCCCATTCAACTCTATCCTTTCTTTGCTCTTTACATATCTAGAAGACCCAAATGCAATTAAATATATTTCAGAAATGCCTCTCTGACCTGCCTCGATCTTCATTTCCACCTCTATTCTTTTGGTTCAGGAATGAAAGTGTTTCCTTTTTCAGTGTTTCCAGTATTCTCTTCCTCCACCACAACCAACCCACATTTTAAAATATTTCCCAAACGTGAGCCATCAGCCAAAACTGTTACAGGTGTTTCATGAAAGCTGTAATAAGCATCTATTTTTTTTTCTAGCAGTATATACATATATACACAGTGTGTGCATATATAAATGTACATACACACACACATATGTATATACAAACACACTCTCCACAACCTCAGCTCCTTTCAACATACATACACAGAACTTATCAGCAATATAAGATAAGATCCAAGTTATAGTGGAAAAGCAATTATCAAATCAATTACACTGGAAATTACAAAATTATCTCTTTTGCTCTAAAATAATCAGAACGTTTCAGTTATGGTTGTATCACCATATTGGTAGAAATAAGCTGTTCACATCTGAACAAAGGAATTTTACTGAAACAAAACTGTTCTGATCCACAAAACCCTGGACTATAAATTTTCTGTGTCCTTCTTTTGGGAGACAGATCATTGAAAATAATTCAGGCCTAATAGCATTTTTAAAATGTAGTTATTCATTTAATACATTTTAACATGGGAATGATAGGCTATTATTAAGGGCAATACATTTAGATATTTTTCTGAAGAAATTTGGTAACATGTACTGCATTTATGTAGTCTTGATTGTCTTTGATTTTAATTTCAATGTGATTTTTCAAATTATTGGAGGCAAAAATGACATGTAGCATTCCCTGGGATATCTTACATAAATTATAATTTCTTTCTAGCTGTGATTCACCTACAGTTTTCAGTGGAAGCTTCTTTTTGTATGAAATGTGCTTGAGGAATTATGTTGATTGCATAACAGGTTTCAGAGGGGGGGATAAAACAGCAGAAACGATTTTCTTTACTTGGCACGTCAAGACTTTTATCCCCTCCATCTGACCTTTTCACCCTTCCCTGTAAGTCATGTCTATAGTTATTATGTGTCATGACAACCTGGGTTTATTTTCCTGGCTATGTGATATCTGATTTAAAATGGTTCTTTTCTTGCTCAAGTTTGCTGTCTATTTATTTATTTAATGAAAAACTGGCACCCTTTATTGTGGCATTCACCTATTAATGTTTAATGCTGGGGACATGAAAAATATATCAAAGGTATTGCTTGCGATAAAACCTGAATCAGAGCCTGATCTGCTCAATATGGACACTAATGATTCCTTGGTGGTTTGTGAGGCCAGAGTGCTTGCTCCACAAGATTTTTAGCCCCAAGCTGAAAACCTTGGCCAAATGAGTTCAGTACATCCCTCAGGATTGATTATATTAGGCTGTCTGACAGCAAGGAAGGGACAGATTTGTTCAGACCGAAAAGGGCACTCTGTTCCAACGCAGTGAAAAGTAGCCAAACACTCCCTACTTCAAATCTCTATTTCCATCTGGCAGGCAGGGTTTTTTTCTGTTTTAAACCTAAGTGATATTCCAATTACAATCACACTTTTATCACTTCCTAACTGAGAAAATACTTTTGTGCTCTTTCCTTATAATAATACCTTTTGTTAGTACAGCAATTTGAGATCTGCAGTTTTCACTCCCGTTATCCCTTTTAACCTTTATAGTAACCTTGGTAGTTATCGTCTTATTGTTCTCATTTTTGTAGATAATGGAGTTGAGACTCTGAGACGATAAGTGATTGTCCAAGGTCACACAGGTGGTACTTAAAGTCAGAACTCAAACCCAGGTCTTTTGACTCCAAGCAGACCTAAAGGCACTTTTGACTATAGACCATTTCACAATAGCGTGGGCTATCTTAACCTTACATATTGTGAAAGGTTCAGAATTTCTTCAGAAAGTGAACTGAAACACAACCACATTTGTAACCAGTGTCTTTCTTTCAGTGAGCACCAACAGTCGTTTCACTGTTTTCCCTCAGAGCATTCCCATTTTTCATTCCATATACAAAATGCACCATTCATTACATTTGACAGTACTTTGTTTTTGATATTAAATATTTGTTTTTGATATTAAATATTGATTTTAATATCAAAATTTGTTTTTGATATTAAATATTTCACTGGTGAATATTCAAAGGGCTTATAAGTGTGGCTGTGTTGAAAGCCTGCTGTGTGACCTTGGGAAGGTTACTTAACCTTTTTTATGTCTGTAAATTTAGGGTAAAATCTTTCTCTTATTTGACATTCGTAAGGCATAATTAATTAGTGCTACTAGAGTAAAATCAAAGGCTATGTCATTAAAAGCAAGGGAAATGAACCACACGCTATTACTCTAGATAATCACTTGGGCTCGCCACCCTGCGCCCACGACTGCAGATTTGGAGCTGAGATCCGTTTGCTGTCATCAACGATAGTAAATAGCACGACACGGAAGTGAGCTATTTTTATCATCTTCCGCTCCCCCCAGTATGCCCTGACATAAGACACACAAAATACTCAAAAATGAACATGATGTTTCCCTTTGTGCTCAAGCTATCACCCCATCTCTTCTCTGGGGTGGTGTTTTTAATATGAAATAAATTTTCACAAACCCCAGTCTCTTCAGAGGGATATAATCATAGTTTTTGTTGTTATCTCCTCGTTTTTCTGTTTTGGTCACTGAATAGTTTTATAGGGGTGCTCTTGGTAGTATTAGTTATTGTTAGTAAAACACCTTGATTAATGAATTCAGGGCAGACAGAGCCTGCCCTATCACAGAAATAGTTTGACGATATCTTCTCCTATTAGGCTACTCTATCCTGTTGTAGAATGGAAAGAAATGACAGAAAGAGTGGTGGTGAGGGTAGGGACTGAAGCAGCATGTGCTACCGTCTTGATTGTCACTGATAAAGTGACTAAGGAAGAGGTTAGGGACATTTTCACAGTTTCAGAGACAATTAATATCAGAGTCAGAATTTAAATTCAGTTTTGTCGGATGTCTAAGCCCTATTAAAAATATACAACAAAAGAAATACAAAGCAAAACAAAATATTTTTTAGATACTCACAAGTTCTGTAGACTGTCAAAGGACAGGGTGGCTTGTGTGTATACTGCTGGGAGGTAGGTGATCACACTGAGTCGTATTTGAACATTAAGGAGGGAGGAGCATTTGAGCTGAGTTTGAAATGATTAGTAGGCATTCAAAAGGCCACAAGCAGGAAAACTGTTGCTTCCTTTCAGCCCCAGTGGGAGCAGATACAAGGATACAGAGAGGTGATGATAAGCACTATTAGTAGTCTGTTTTGACTTAAAGATTGGTGGGTGTGGGAGTCTGGGGTTCTAGCCAGCCTCTGTAGGGTATGCAGAGGAGTATGACCTTGACCCTAACAATGGGGGGAGTCCCTGCAAATGATGCGATCATATTTGTACTTTTGAAGAATCATTCTGTGGGTAAAATGAAGAGTGGAATATCAGACAGGGAAGACAGAAGATGAATAATATCCATAGAAGAGGCATTCAGCATTGGAGAGATTAGAATCACTGTGACATAGGGAAGTTCAGAGCCAGTCTCCTTGGGCTAGAGGACAGAGGTTAGACGGAGGAATATGTTCCACAGCTAGGACTTTTAATCTTTCAGTCCAGTGGTCCCTATGATAGTTAGTCCTTTTCTTTTATAAACTCATTTATGTATCTCTCCATGGGGAAAAACTTCCAGGAAAAAATACATTTCCCTGTTCCATTTTCTTTCCCATGCTCTTTGGTCACAAGACAATTAAAATTGTTACTATGTGTGTATTTGTGCCTGCATGTTTTTTTTTTTTTTTTTGTTGTTGTTGTTGGTTACATACATAGGAACAGAATTTCTAGGTCATAGGATAAGCATAAGTTTAGATTTAGTAGCAATTGCCTAACCATTTTCCATGGAGAATATACTAATTTATACTCCAGACTTAGATATAAATTGAAGTCTGTAATAGTCTGTGTATCCTGGAAATACTGTAATTATACACGGCAGGTAGTTTTATTTGCTCTCTTCTTTTAACCATCTAGTTTTTGGAAGCAGTGCAGAAAGGCAGACTTTTGCATTCACTATCACCCTCCAGGGAACCAACACTTCCTTTACATTTCCCCTCTTTTTGCAAACTTCTAACACTTACTCTACTTTTCGCTCAACTATTAATCCTTCATTCTTTTATTATTGATGAAATATATGACATATGCAGATAAATTTTACATCTCCCTCTTCTTATTAGTACTGGTACACTCTCATTTCCTTGTTATTGTCAAGTATGAACAGTTTATGCTTTTACTTAAGAACAAACTACATATTATAATTGTGCACTTGATCCATTTTCTAGTCATTACTTCATACAAAATCTCTCAGCTAGTCTTTTCTGGTCTGCATTATCATTTTTCCTTATTTATTAGAAATTCTATTATATTTTTTATTTTATTTTATTTTGTTTTTTATTATTAAATCTTAGCTGTGTACATTAATGCAATCATGGGGCACCATACACTAGTTTTATATACCATTTGACATATTTGCATCACACTGGTTAACATAGCCTTCCTGGGGCATTTTCTTAGTTACTGTGTTAAGACATTTATATTCTACATTTTTAGTAAGTTTCACATGTACCCTTGTAAGATGCAATGTAGGTAGGTGTGGTCCCACCAATTACCCTCGGTCCACCCATCCTCCTTCCTCCCTTCTCCTCCCTTTCCCTTTTCCCCATATTCTTAGATAATAATTGGGTCATACTTTAAAGATCTCGAAAAAATAATACTCCGTTTTATATGGAATCAGAAAAAAACCTCGAATAGCCAAGACATTACTGAGAAATTAAAACAAAGCAGGAGGAATCACGCTACCAGACCTCAGACTGGTGATCAAACCAGCATGGTACTGGCACAAAGACAGAGAGGTAGATGTCTGGAACAGAATAGAGAACCAAAAGAAGAACCCAGTTACTTGCCATTATTTGATCTTTGACAAGCCAATTAAAAACATTCAGTGGGGAAAAGATTCTCTATTTAACAAATATTGCTGGGTGAACTGGCTGGCGACCTGTAGAAGACTGAAACTCGACCCACACCTTTCACCATTAACTAAGATAGATTAAAGATTTAAACTTGAGACATGAAACTATAAAAAAGAAAGTGCAGGGAAAACTCTTGAAGAAATTGGCCTGGGCGAATATTTTATGAGGAGGAACCCCCCGGACAATTGAAGCAGCATCAAAAATACACGACTGGGACCTGATCAAACTAAAAAGCTTCTGCACAGCCAAGAAATTCTCTTTTAAAAACAATCAAACAGAATAAGAATAAACACTTTTGCTCCCACTTTCCTTTCTACTTACTACCTCTTTATCTTTATAGCTAAACTCTGAATATTCTCTTCTTTTATTTCTTCTTTCATACTGTCTTTTTTTTTTTTGGCTGGGGCTGGGTTTGAACCCGCCACCTCTGGCATATGGGACTGGCGCCCTACTCCTTGAGCCACAGGCACCACCCTTTTTTATTTTTTTTTTTTAATTTGCAGTTTTTGGCTGGGGCCAGGCTCTGGTATGTGGAGCCGGCATCCTACTCCTTTGAGCCACAGGCGCCGCCCCTCTTTCATACTGTCTAAAATTCACTCTACCTAAGGTTTACTCACCCCATCACTTCTACTAAATGGCTTTCTTCTTAGCCCCAATGGCCTTACAGTTGCAAACACAATGAGCGTGTCTCAGTTCTCGGATTTGGCACAGACGGTCACTGCCAGTGCTTGAAGCACATCTATCTTTAATTGTCCTTCAGAACTGCTATCTTCCTGGTTTGCCTTCTACCTTAATGGATGCTTTATTAGAGTCTTTTTTCTTCTAGTTACTTTTTGTCTCTTTTCAGGGGTCCTCAAACTGTGGCCCGTGGGCCACATGAGGCTGTGTGATTATATTTGTTCCCCCTTTTTTTTTTTTTTTTACTTCAAAATAAGATATGTGCAGTGTGCATAGGAATTTGTTCATAGTTTTTTTTTAAAACTATAGTCCGGCCCTGCAGTCGTCTGAGGGACAGTGAATTGGCCCCCTATTTAAAAAGTTTGAGGACCCCTGCAAGTTTAAATTCTAAATGATGGAATGTCATAGGGCTCAGCACTTTAAGTCCTCTTTTCTTATTTTGGCAGTTTTTGGCTGAGGCTGGGTTTGAACCCGCCACCTCCGGCATATGGAGACGGCACCCTACTCCCTTGAGCCACAGGCGCCACCCCGAGTCCTCTTTTCTTTTCTATCAACATTTATTGTCTATGGGTTCTGGTGGCAACCCAAGGTCTCAGATGACATATAAATGCTACAATTCTCAACATTGTAGACTCATGGACACTAGACCCATATGTACAATTACCTTCTGATATCTCCTCTTGGAGATTTAATAAGCATTTCAAACCCAAGATGTCCAAGATAAGATTTTTTACTTTTGCCACAGCCCACTGCCATCTTCCTTGATTCAGAAACTAGCAACATCAGCCTACTTGGTGCTGCTCAGGCCAGAACTTTGTTGTCATCACTGTCTCCTTCTTCCACTCCCTCATCCAGTCTAGCAAATTCTGTTTCATATGCCTTGGAAATATACCCATATTTGCTACTTAAACTATTACCACACTATTAAAACAACTGTTCTTTCTTTTGTAAATTATGGCGGTAGCCTCTAACTGATCTCTCTGATTCACTTTTACCCTCTACTATTTACTTTCACATAAAGGTCATACTGGGTAACTCCTCAATTCAAGATCCTCTAAATGTGTTTCATCCTATTAAGTTCAAGACTACCCCTCAGCCTACATGTTTGGGCTGATGCTCGCTCTCTGACTTCATCTTCTACAGTATTTCAACTTGAACTCTGGGTGCCAATCACATTGCTTTTCATGCTGTCCTTCAGTAACACCAGACATACTTGGTGTTAGGACCTTTGCCTTTGATTCCCTTGGTTTACCATGCCTTTCTCAGAGACATCTTCATAACTCGTGCCTTTATTCCATTCTGGTCCTTTGTCTAATGTTTCATCAGAGAGCCCAAAGAGGCCTTCCTTGACCATCTACACCCTCCCTAACATAGCACTTCTCACAGCTGTTCCTATGAACTCTTTTACCTGTTTTGCTTTTTTTCATAGAATTTATTACCACCTGCTATCCATGTGTGTGTGCTGGCAAACAGACTTTAGTAAATATTTGTTGCAAGAATAAAATTGCTTCATTGAAATGGATATATTTTCATTAAGCTTTAAAATGTTGTCATTTGAAAATACACATTTGCCAATCTCTGTACAGTGTTTTGTGAACCAGATTGATTTTTCTTTAGGCTGAACTGAGTAAAATCACTAAGATCCAATTGAAAACTGCATTTGTTTGCTCAAAACAGTTTTCATCTCTCATCCAGATGCCACTTTAGCTTAATATGAGAATCTGGGTCTGTATCTGAAAAAGCTAATCTTACCACTTAAATTAGAATACCTGGGAGCATTGAGCTCACTCCATTAGTAATGACAAGATTTCAAAACAGCAGTTTCCTCTGAGAGAATAATATTCATGCTAGGGGACTGTCAATTTTGCATCTAAGGTAACAGGAGGAATCAGATTCTCCCTAATAACTATTCTTCAGTTTTGAATATTATAGAGATTCTGTGCTTTGGAAATGTACATTTTACATTCCTTTTCAATAAAATACTTTAGCTCATTATTTTTAACTTAATGTTCAAAAGCTGTTTCTTACATTTCCTTAATTTAATTTCTTTTTAATCATCCCACTTATGGTTGTTGTTAATCTAGTAAATGTAGATGAGAATCCTTATGCGTATTGCAGGAATGCTGATATTAGGGATCACATAAATGAAACAGCATAAGTCAAGATGTGTTAGATATCAATTTTGTTAGGTTTGTTTTGGTTACAAATATTAGTACTGTTATTATGAATATGAATTCTACTTGATAAACTCAGGAGCACAAGAAATAATATTTCTTACTTGGAAAAAAAATCAATTTAAACTTAGCTCAGAGTTCCCATCTTGTTTAACTAGCAGGAGATTCAATCTTGTTATTGTTGCTTAACTGCTTTCCTCACACCAAATCGTGCAAAAGTTCAAAGATCTTCCATAGCATCAGAGCATCAAGCTGGACCCTCTGTCAATGGCAATTAGTCAAAAACAACAATGGTTACTGATGGAGTAACCTGACCTGTCCTAGTCTGCAGATTCTTTTCTGATTTGGTTGTTTTGTGCTTCTCTGCCACTCTTGGAGCAAGAGACTCCTTGGTGAGGGTAGAATGAGGCATGCACATCTTGCAAAACGTAAGAAAAGTCCACTCCACTAAGGTCTTGGTATTTATATGAGTAGGGTTCGGGTTTGCTGGAACAGAATCAGCTCTATCCAGTTTCAGAAAACGGGTACTTTATATGGAAATACCCAGATTTTAGAATTTCCAAAGGGGCAAGGAATATTTTTGGATGCTTTGCCACCAGAAAAATGCTCAACCACCATGTGGGACCATCCTAATAGAAAAGGGTGACCCTATTAGGCCGTAGAAGTTATCTTTTGTTTTATCATTTCCTGGTGCCACAATAATATTTGGGGACACAAGCATACATTGGCTTAATATGAAAGCTTTTCAATAGTTTGTTTTGTATTTGTCGATACCAGTGAACTTTGAGCAGAATTGAGGCTTTCTTCTTGCTGATTTTCAGGGGACCCTCAGAAGCTGGTTGGATGCACACCATCAAGGGTACCTCATATGTGGGAGAGGAATGGAACAATTGCCGAGAAATATAGTCATATTAAGTTTACTTAGTAATTTGCTTTAAGTCAAGCAGACCAAAACCTTTACTGTTGCCTTTGGTGACAGAAACAAAATGATTGTTTTATGCAGATGCTCTCGATCACTTCCACAGACAATTGCAAATAACTTCATTTCATGGTTCAATTCATAGAGTCATCCTGGGGAACATTTTGCAGCTAGTATGATCCTTGGTTGGTCAATCAACATTAAGTTTGTCCAAGAACAAATGTGCTGGGGTAGCTACACTAAGTCCTTTTAAAAGTTGAAGCCACTGATTTGTAGCTACTATCTTTAGGAATTTTTAGGTCAAAATTTCCTCCTTTATGGTAAATGTGGTTTGAATGATGCACATTTGCATACCTTTAAACTGATTTAAAGCTGCTTCATTAGGGAAATCTTGGTTTTATCTTCAGGTACTCTTGTAGTTTTCAACTGGTGAAGGTATTCTGAATACCTATCAGAATAATAAAAATATCTTTGTAATAACACAGAATACTTATGCCTCAGACACATGCCATTTAGCCACAATAATTGGTTATTTTATTATTTATTTATTTATATATTGATTGATTGATTGTTTTTTGAGACAATCTCGTGTTGCTCCAGGCTACAGTGCTATGACTTCAGCATACCTCATAGAAACCTCAAAGCCCTCGGTTCAAGCAATCCTCCTGCCTCAGCTTCCTAGGCAGCTGGGACTACAGGCATTGACTACAAAGTTTGGCTAATTTTTCTATTTTTAGCAGAGATGGGTCTGGCTTTTGCTCAGGCTTGTATTGAACTCCTGAGCTCAAGGGATTCCACAGTGCTCAGGCCCCTATGCTGTGCTAAGATTAAAGATGTGAGCCATCGCACCAGCCCACAATGGTTATTTCATTTTGTTTGCTTGCTTGTTATTTTTCTGCTGCATAACATTTGAAACAAATTAGAATTAGCTGCTAAAAGTTAAGTATAGAGATATTTTACACAAAAATCTAGAATTGAGTTTTGTTTTGAAAAACTGGAAGCAGCAGCCTTAGAGACCACATTGCCACCTGTTAACAGCAGATAGGAACTGCACAGCTGGGGGCAGCCGTTCTGCTTGGAGGAGGTCGGGTCTGGTTCTTGCAAACTTCTCACTTTATCCCTCCAGCCTATTTTACTCTTCTATCTACCTGGTCCTCTAAGCCTTTGAGTTTACAACCTCTGTTTTGGCATAAACCGTTTATTCTCTTCAAGAAAACTTCTCCAGGGATTTTTCAATAAATTTGTGTTGTTCTTAAACTCTGAGTGTACCAATGTCCCCATCTGTGTGTTCCTAGGGAGAAGATCCATAATTTTCATCAGACGTTCTTAGAAGTTTAAGAACCATTGCTTTGGATGCTCTCAGTCTCTATTTCCCCAAATTTTAATAATCTAATTTTGGATATGTTTTATCATATTGTAAATATTTGTTTTGGAATTAGGTCTAATGTATATAGTATAACTGAAAAACGTTAGTAAGAAATAATGAAGAAAAGAATATCATCTAGAAGATGGCTTCACTTTAAAGCATGCTTCAGCCTTGCTCCAATCCTGTTAGTCACAGAAGTCTTTGACTGTCCTGAGACAGGGATAAGGAATTGTAGAACCTGAAATTCAGCAACATGGGGTTTTGCTCATACTGACATGGGGGCGGGATGTTCCTGACAGTCTAGCACTTTTGCCTAAGGAAGTGGCACCATAACAAATTGTCATCTACTCGACTGCTAAAGGGAGAAACATGGGACTGTCATGGCGGGGTCTACCCCCAGCCAACTTGCCAGGCATAAAGCAGAAACTGAATAATAGAGAACCTGGGGCAGAACAATGAATTCATATTTTACAGAATACTTAGGTGGAGAAAACTATAGGTAATCCAAGCCTGGAGAAGAATCCCACCACCTACTGTCTCTGACAGCACTTGGGATGTATCTTTCTCAGATATTCCATCATCTGCGTCAGCTGCACACGCGCTTTCTCTTTTCAGAGGGCTGTAGTGAGCTATCAGAAGCATTCATTGAGAATCTCCGAGAAAGAAATTAGAGCATTATAAAAGAACTGATTATATAATGATATACAAATTTTTAAAAGTATTTTCAGAAAAAGGCATTGGTATTTGGAGAAAAATTTACTGTAATTTGCCTTTCTCCCCATGTGTTTATTAGTAACATTTGAGTAATTATTTTTTTTTCTACATGACTGGACACTTGGGGTCCATGGTAAATGATTTGGAACTTTGCCAGATACCTAATATGAGTGCTGCTTCAATACCCCACCACGACAGCTTTTAGGATTGTGTTTATGGTTTAGAAATCTATAGTGTTGTACAGAGAACGAATGAGCTTGTAAGGTGCCCTCTGGTATATTTCTGGAAAGAAAAAAGCCACTCTAGAGAAAAGCATTTGGGGAAATTATTTCAAAAGAACAGAGAAGGAAAAAAAGAACAAAATGACACATTGTTGTTTTTCCATAAATTAGCATGCAAGCCTGATTATTTATATTATTTTTAGTTTTGCTAAATGCTGTTTTATTTTTGAGAGGCAATTTTATAAATATAGTGATAACTAGGGCAGTAATAAGTGCCTGAAAATGGTGTTTCTTCAGTGGTGATTTATGCCTGAAGGTGAGTCATTCTGCTTCAAATTCTTAACACCTGTGAAGAGGGAGGGACGGAAATGATTATTTAAGTGTGCATTAAGCAGAGGGTTTTGCTATGCAGCTTGGAGGAAGAGGGCGTGAACAGGGTAGGGGGGTAAGTGTTCTGGAGTGAGCAGAGAGCTGCTATTGGCCAAGACGAGGGCAAATGGGGGTCCCAGCCAGGGGTGCAGGAGCTTGCACCCTGTCTGCTCTGGTTTGATGTGGAGTTGGGCAGAGAGCTCAGCAGCTGCCTTGTTCCCCACCTCATCTGCCACTGCTGTTTTGGTATCTGGCCCTGTGCCTGGAACCAGGGAGTAGGAGGAAAATTCCTGTCCCTCATCAGAAAGCAGCTGGGCACTTGCTGTCCCACTCTAGACTCTATTCCAGAGTCTGATGTTCCCTTGCCTACGTTGGACATGTCTTACTAGTGATGGCTCTGACATTTAGATAAATATGATCTTTTTCTTACCATCTTGAAAAAAATGTTTGCTATAGAATTTTAAAGGAAACCACGTAATGTGATCTTGTTTTAGCCTATTTTATAATAAGGACAGAAATGTACATATGCAATGTACATTTTTATACAGAAGAACAGGGCATAGAAATACACAAGAAATTAGGAAGATTGAGTTTTTAGGCCTACTTGGCTAGTAACTTACTGCACTACCAGGCCCTTTCAAACATTGTTAACGTGCGGAGTCTGATTAGGAGGTCTACAGTGGGGCCTGAAATTCTGCTTCTCTAACAAGCCCTCGGTGATGTTTCTGGCAGTGGTTTTCCAACCACACTCGGAATTAGCAAGGCTCTGTGTGACCCAAGTGAAACGCTTGAATGATCTCTATGACCTTCCCAGTCATTTCTTTCAGATCTCAGGTCACACTTTACCTTCTCCCCTGGTCTTCCCTGACCGTATTAGCTAAAATGGCACTTACCATTTCTCCCTATACCCTTAACTGGCTTCATTTTCTTCATTGAATTTACTCCATAAATACTGACATAAGTACTCATGTATTTACAGTTTGTTTTCTTCCCAGTAGACTGTAGGCTCCATGATGACAACAGCTTTGTTTATCTATTATTTATTTATTTTTCTTATTGTATCCTCAGTATGTAGAGGAAAGTCAGACAAGTAAAGCAGCACAGCATTGAATGAATGGCTGGCTGGCTGCTTACATGGATGAATGAATGAATTTTCTTCCCAATCAGGGAATGTGTGACCCTTTCTGTGTATTCGGGGCCTTTCGAGAGTTTTAACAATCCCAACTCTGGACAACAGCTGTGTGGATAATATCTAAATTCCACTTGTCACAGAATTAGAGGAAAACTAAAGGGAATCTGAAATTCTGTGGTCTGGCTCTTAGCATTTTGCAGTTTCCTTATGTTTGTGATAAAAATAACCAGAATATAATCTTGCCCAGAGCAATTAGGCATTCTTAATTTTTTTAGACTTTGAAAGACTAGTTTATCAGGGTTACGTGGGTAATTAAAGCTACTTCAGAAGTCCTTCAAAATCATTTCAGCTCTTACCAGAAGTTAGGAAACCCTCTCTTCTTCCTCATATTTATCTTCTCTGAACACAGGACATGTCTTGCAGGGACAAATTGAGTTACATTTCTGAACAAGGAATGGTCCTGAGGACACAATCGTAACTGCGGCTCTCAGGAGTGCAAGCCATATTAAGCAGAGGTCAATTCAAATTGTAAGGTATAATTTGTAAAACAGGCAAATGACAATTATAATAGGAAATCAAGGAATTATTGTTTTATTCTGTATAGAAAAAAGCAGGAGGGCCTAGGGGATTCTCTTCAGCATATCATACTGAACAACAGTAAATTCCATCAAAACGGTCATTCTCAAATTTTATTTATTTACAAGATAATTTGTGTAAACACATATGAAAATAGAATTTTCATTATTTTCAGGACCAGGTCTCATAAAGCATCATCTAATAAATGTCCTGTCTTCTACCCGAAGCATCCAGCAGAAGGCAATACACACACAGGAGCCTTAGATCACAGAAAGGATGTCTCCCTAATCTAGGCTTTCTTTAATATGCTAACCCTAAATTTAAAACTAATAATTTTAATGAAGTTAATTAAGTTGTGAACTGCTGTGAGAGTGGAAATGTGAATGAAATGAGTCTTTTTTCTTATCCTTTGTCAAGGGGAAGAAGGAGAACAAGTTATTTTGATTTAGCTAAAAACCATGATTTTGGTAAATTAGTAAGGCAATCCTTTCAGCCAAAAGTTTTGTTGTCTCTCTGCAATTCCACAGTCTACCTGCTAATTTTATGACTTGTAGAGAAGCAAATCTTAAGATTTGGGGATGACAGTTTCTGTAACTGAAGACCCTAACCCATTTCTGACAGGAATATATTCCTTAATGCCAATGGTTTCAGGATCACTGCAGGAAAGTCAAAAGAGAATCACAATGAGAACAAAGACTAATGATGGGCTACTGGAAAACAGGGAGCATTTTCTCTTTCCCGAGAATTTCTTTAAACTGCAAAGTCTGGGGAGTTCTATTTAGGAACATTTCTGGTTGTGTGTACTAGGGAAGTTTACTCTACCTGCCAGATTAAAAAAAAACCATTCATAAAGTTTTGTTGTCTACGACTCTGAGCTAGAGATGACATGATATTGACATTTTCTTCTAATTTGCATCTGCTGAGAAACGGAAAGACAGATACTGAATGCTGATGAAAATTACCACCCAACGAAAGGACTGTGTTTCACATCTATGAAAAATATAATTAATGGGAGGAATTAAATATGTCAAAGATAATAAGGTGATCAATAAGTTAATAAGCTCTTCTCTCTGTGAAAGCCATCAGGGTTACAGGGTTATATGAAGCGAGTCCCCTTTAGTGCATGATGTATATAATTAGGGCCAAGGCAATGTCAATGAAGAAGATAGTGATATTGCCAAAATGAAATGCACATATACACATATGGGGATACAAAGGAATTTTTTCATAACTGGTACTGGAAAAGTATTTTTCCCCATGTGATTTAGTTTGCAGAAAAATATCTTCTTTTTCCTTTTCTCTCTCTCTCTTTTTTTTTTGAGACCAAGTCTTACTCTGCTGCCTTAGGTAGAATGCTGTGCATTAACCTCAAACTCCTGGGCTCAAGTGATCCTCTTGCCTCAGTCTCCAAAGTAGCTGGGACTATAGGCACGCACCACAATGCCTGGCCAAGTTTTCTATTATTAGTGGAGACAGGGTCTTGTTCTTTCTCAGGCTGGTCTGGAATTTCTGAGCTCAAGCCATCCTCTGCCTCAGCCTCCCAGAGTGATAGGATTAAGGTGTGAGCCACCACAACCACCCACAAAACTATTTTCTTAGATCTGAAGTACTATTGTAAAAGCATGGCTACTGGGCTTCACCAATGGTTCTACAATAAATATTGTAGTTATACAATAAATCTTTAGTTATACAATAAATATTACATGAAACAAAGAATTTACAAATAAATGTGTAAGAGTCATTTATCCTTCTAGCTCACTTCATGGATTTGAACATAAGCTGACAAGAAGGGTGATTCCTGGAGATATTTGGTTAATAAAGCTTTACTCTAATAATGGAAGTTGTATGTGTACAGTCTTGCACAGGACTCATCAATCTTACGATGCACACCAGGAATGAATAACATTTGAAATTTTAAAGGCATGGTGACAGATGATACCATATGAGGGCCGTAGGTCAGAAAAAAGGGATCCTACCAGTGGTAAAGCAAACTAGCTCATAATATTGGAATAACCATTAATGAATGGATAACCACTACTCAGCAGTAGTGTAAAAAACTGTTAGTTCTTGCCTTTAACTAAAATTACTAAGTACTTCATTTGTGATTTGGTTCAGGGTGTGACTAGTCTTTTCCCAACAATGGTGCCATCTCAGAGCAGAACGAAAGTGGTGAAAGCAATGTTTTTCAACATGGTCACAACTGTTTTTGGATCAATATGTCATGTTGCTCTGAAATTACAGAAAGCAGGGCCAGTATTTGGGGTATATGGCATGAAAGGAAATGAATGAAAGACCTTTTAAACAAATGGGAAGACACCCTCATAGATTCCTTTCATTAAATGGCCAAAAAGCAAGCATCATATCTGGTGTATTTTCAGCCTTTTTCAAGTCAGGGTTCTTAAGTGATTCGATTCCATGGTGTCACGAACTGCATGTTGACCGGGGTCTTTTTCACTCCACTGTGGCCTCTTCTCTCGAATTGACATTACACGGTGCACATCACTGTCACTGTCACAGCATGAGCTGCATATTTTGGGCAAAATCTCTTTCACATGGCTGTCAGATACTTCAGCGATGCTGCATGTTCAGAATTCAGATCTCCTGCTTTAGAAAGAACATTTTCCAGTTTATTGTATTGATTCTTTAAGATTCATTATTAAGCCATGTTCAGTGGGCCCTATGATTGATAACCTTTGAAGAAGGGCTAATATACATAGTTGTATTTATAGCAAATGAATGAATGATGGCTTGGCTAAGGAATGCCCGTTATTTTAACAACATTTTGTACACGTGTGCATATTAACATATATCTACACATGTATAAATATACAAATATATTGAACACCATTTTCTATATAATCATCCTTTTTTCCCTCTTCTTTTTTATATAGGAAATGTTAGTTTTATGCTATTATCTTGTATACAGCCTGGGAAAAATCAGGTAACTATAAGATATTTAATCAGTTAGATACATTGAGAGTAATTTTCATGTCTATGTGAAAGATTAAAGTAAGAGGACTCAAACTCTTATGGATACATTGAATAGATCTTTCCAGCAAGACTGATAAATGGTCATACAATATCCTTTGTAGAAGTTAGAAAACTTCTACCTCTGGCATTAACTGGCAGCATGTGACCTTGAAACACACTTACCACATCTCTAAAATATTGGGTTTGGAAAGGTGACAAGTAATATTTTGAAAAAAATATGCATTAACTATTATTTAGACTAATCATAAAAGAAATTGAGAGGAGAAACAACCTAAGCAGACTCATTTGACTGATTTTTTCAGACCCAGGGTGAAACTTTCATTCAAGAAAGAATTTTCTTCTATGAAGAAAATGACTAGATTTCTTTCTCTTACCAGAGCCACAAAAGGGACTGACTGGTAGAGGATGGTACAGACAAAAATCAGGTTATCATCCAGGAGAAGATGTGCTGGAATGGTCAGTTTGATGGTGCTTTGTATCTTGAAACAAAAGCGGTAGGTACGGGGAAAGTGTGGGCAAACAGTGATAGCCATGATGTCCAGCATGGTATGCTGGCGTAGCAAGATGTTTCATAAGGCAGACAGAGCAACATTCAGAATCTTAGATCAGGTTGTGTTCAGTAACACAGACAGACTGACACATGGTCAGCATCAGGGAAGTCGCTCAGGACATATAGGGCCTAAAATGCTGTCATAGGATGGGATTTACACTGCAGCAACTGAAAGGTAGCAGACAGACTTGGAGTTGGTACAACTCCAGGCAGATCCTAAAGGTTACAATGAAAGAAGGAAAAGACAAAATTCTCTTCACAGTACTGAGAACTTCCTGTGATGCAGATTGATCCATAAATATCAACTTTGTATCTCTGGCACCTGCCCCAGTGCCTGATACACAGAAAATACCTAACAAACACTTGCCATTAAAAGAAATATCAAATTATGTATTCAGACAAATGGTGTAAATTTGATCTTGATAAATCAGGGCCAAAGAGGTAGGCTATATTTGGTATTCAGAAGTTTTGGGCTTATAAAAACAGTCAAATAAAAATATATAAAATAAATATGAATATTGTTTATAAGAAAAATAAAGCATTAAATATTTTATTACTTGCATTACTGAAAAGGAAGCTTCACATTATATTTATAGTAATTTGTGAGCTCGTTGAAATTAAATGTTGGTTTTGAGACATGGCACAAAGTAGCCACCTGATAAATGTTGCTATAATGAATCCATGAATGCAATTGATTATATGCTTTTACTAAATATCAACTTAATCTATTAGTATGTGAAATAATTACATTAATGGAATCACTGTGGAAATGCCTGAGGAAAATTCACTATCAGCTTATGTCATTAGTTTAATTGGAGGCTTTGAAAATCACTTTGTTCATTCCATCACTTTTAGGTGAAGTTAAGAAACTTACAGCTTCTTTATTAGGGATGGTGTGATTTTATATGGCATGATTTTTTTTAACTGTTTCTCATAAGTTTTTAAAACGTAACAAATTTTAAAAGAAATTATGTTGTCCCACAAAACTCAGTGTAAAATACCTTTTTGTTACATTATTATATATGTTAGAGGAATTGCCATTTAAACTGACTTATTATCATGTTATAAATTTTGCTTCTGAATGTAATAGCATTCATAGGTAAAAAATAAAAAAATACATTAGGAATTAAAAAATTAAAGATAAAATTATTTGTTGTTCAATATAATATGGATAAGAAGTTGCACAAAGTGGCGATAGTCTATTGAAGCGAGAATGCTACAGACGAAGTCTGGAGTCCTGTGGGATTGAGTCGTGGGAGAAGAAGGATAAGTGGTCTAACATATTGCTGGATTCTATTTTGTGTCTCTTTTATCCACAGGACTTACATATTTGGGTCTTTCTTATAATGAGGTTTTTAAATATTCTATGACATATTTTCATGGTGTATCTAGTAGAGCTGGTGATGCCAGGTAGGGATTTTGATTGGTTTGTTTAGCATACTTTTGAGAAGAACAAAGCATCTATATTCTAAGATAGAATACCGGTACTATTTAAAAGATTGTTACTACAATTTGTTCCTTCTTACAATGTAAGTTTTCATTTAATAACTTCGCTTTTTAGAAAGTATAACTTTAAAGTAGAAGAATAAAGAGATTTTTACAGAGAGATTCCAATTTTTAAAGTTGCCTAATATGAATTGAGAAGAGTAGTCACAGGAACTGGGAATTATGTGCTCTGCCCTTTCTTTCTTTTTTTTTTTTTGTAGAGACAGAGTCTCACTTTACCGCCTTTGGTAGAGTGCCATGATGTCACAGGACTCACAACAACCTCTAGCTCTTGGGCTTCCGCGATTCTCCTGCCTCAGCCTCCCAAGAAGCTGGGACTACAGGCGCCCACCACAACGCCCGGCTATTTTTTGCTTGCAGTTCAGCTGGGGCTGAGTTTGAACCCGCCACCCTCGGCATATGGGGCTGGCGCCCCACTCACCGAGCCACAGGCGCTACCCATGCTCTTTCTTACATTTGCAACATGGAAGTGTCTTTAACAAATAAATAGTTAAGATTCCAAAATCAACTGACTAATAAATATTGCTGATTACCTCATGCAATATGACCAAGCCCTGTACTTAGGCACAGGAAAAACATAAGGCAATGGTCCCCAAATTCATAATACTACACAACTCAAAAGGTGTTTTCACAGATCTCTTTGGTTTGGGTTAAATCATTTTCATTTCATTACTTTTCGTATATCCCTCTCATTTCCTTTTCCTCCCCACTTTTAATTTTCTCAACTGTAAAGAATTCGGAACAGAGTTCCAGTTGCTAGCTAGATCATTCTGTAATTCCATGAATCTGAGATTTCAGTTCTTTTTCTGTTTACTGTCTTTTAAAATTTTTAAATATTATCATTATTTTTACCGAGGCCTTTGTTATTTTCTATTACTTATGCTACACGGTAGTTTCTTCCTCATGAAAGAGGAAAGTATGATATTGACGTCTTCAAGGTAACTAGGCCCATACTTGTTCAGTTAGTCACTCAACAAACACATGCCAAGTGACTATTGATACTTAGTCGTACATATGCTAAGAGATCTCTAAGAGATAGAGAAAATAAACCGAGGATAAAGGGGACATTTAAAAAGCTAATTCTGAATACAATAAAAATGAAGGTGAACATGGAGGGAAGATGGCTTTATTTTAGCATTTAGCATGAGGAAGAGGTGAGAACTCAGGATGTCAAATAGATCTATGGTTACAAAAACTGGAAGTCTGACAAAATCAGGAGAGAAGGAAAACAACCCAAGCATCCATCACCAGATAAATGGATACACATGACATGATATAGGCATACAAAGAAATAGTCAGACAAAAAGGAAGGAGGATCTGATACATGTTACAATATGGAAAAATGTTAAAACATTGTCAAGGCCACGATTAAGGTTCATTTGAATTAAATTTCCATGAGCATCATTGTAGTGAAAACATGAGTCTGAATTTTTTCTTTTAATCCATTAATGTTTCACTATTTCCTCTTAAAATGGTAAAGGGAACTGTAAAAAGTTTATATTGTTTACTGAAACGCTAGCATCAACCCTCAGACCAATTAATATGATTGCTAATTTTATTTTATCATATATATATTTATTTATTTTGCACTTTCTGGCTGAGGCTGGGTTTGAACTCACCACCTCCGGCGTATGGGGCCAGTGCTATACTCCTTTGAGCCACAGGCACCGCCCCATAAATATGTTTTAAAAATATGGGAGTTGGGGCACTGACCTCCCTCACAGTTGAAAATCTGTGTAACTTTTGGTTCCTCAAAAACTTAACTACTAATAGCCCCTTGTTGACCAGAAGCCTTGCTGATAACAATCCGCCAATTAACACATATTTTATGTATGTCTTATGTACTGTGTTCTTGAAATACAATAAGCAGAAAAAAAAAGAATCATTGTTAAGAAAATCATAAAGATAAAATGTATTTACTTTTGTTAAGTGGAAGAAGGTCATCAGAAAGGTCTTCACCCTCCTCACCTTGTCACTGAGTAGGCTAAGGAGAAGGAGGCACTGATTTTGTCATGTTAGGGGCAGCAGAACTGTGAGGGGTTGAAGGGAGAGAAGAGAGATTCAGTGAAAGAAATTTGCAGATAAGTGGACTGACTAGTAGTGTTCAAACCCGTGTTGTTCAAGGGTTAACTGCATTTACTAAAATCAAACTGAGGCAAAAACTACTAAGTCTGTGCCTATGTAAAAACATCGGTCACAGTTGTTTTCTCCTTTCTCACTAACTAGATTTAAAAATCTTTTACTGATCAGGTAATAGTAAACTGGATTTAGAAAATAAGTAATCCATACATTGTTCTTAGAAGAGAAAAACAGTTTAGACCAGGAACATCAACGAATAAAGTTTTACAAGGACATTTGTGGCAACAATGATAGCGTCAAGGTCTCTAAGATGATGCTAGACGCTAGCTAGCTGTTTTTCATTCTCTTCAATTTACACAGTAAGGCTTAAAGAGCTGAGAGCAAGCTGCTTCAAAGAAAAGAACATCGAACATCTCTGTTGAAATGATGCTAATGCAAAATGATTTGAAAACTAAAGATTCTCCTTATAAAAAAAAATGGAGGAATGAAGAGTTTTACAAAACTACAAAGATCTTTCCCTCTTTGCTGTTCTGTGTTCATATCAAGCACACCCAATTCATTTTTTTCTTTGGTCCACTTTTTTCTTTCTTTTTTTTGTTTTTAAATTTAAAGAGGTTTTATGACATCAAATTTAAGGACCATAGCCTGAAGACACACTGAAGAAGCCTGGGAACTCTGTCCACTTTTTTTTGAGACAGAGTCTCACTTTGTTGCCCCCAGTAGAGTGCCCTGGCGTCACAGCTCACAGCAACCTCAAACTCTTGGGCTCAAGCAATTCTCTTGCCTCAGTCTCCCAAGTAGCAGGGACTACAGGCACTCACCTCAGTGCTTGGCTATTTTTAGACGTGGGATTTTACTCTTGCTCAGGTTGGTCTCAAACCTGTGAACTCAGGCAATCCACTCGCCTTGGCCTCCTAGAGTGCTGGGATTGTAGGAATGAGCCACCGTACCGGCCTGTCCACTTTTTTTAAGGCTGCATGACTGAATGGGCCATGTGGGAATTTGGTGAAAAAAAAATATTAAGAACAATTCTATGTCAATAAGAACAGGCTGGGTTTAGTTTAACATTTTTTGTATTTCCTTTTATATGGGGTAATGACATGCATGAAAACTCATACGAATCATATCTTTAACCGTCTTTGAGTGCAGAAAGTAAGGAAAAGAAAGACAGTTTGTGGTATTACAAATTGTAGTAGGAAATCTGATCCCTGAGATCGTCTGTGGTAGGGGAGCCAGCCTAAAGAACAATTAGTCCATCCTTTTAATTGTCTTCACAATCAATACTGATTTCTGTGGTTTCATTGATCTGGCCACAATCCACCTCGAGTCTTAGCTTTAAAAGACTCAACATTTTATCTTTGTCTCTCTTGAGCTGTCTGTTTTATACAAAAGAGATGCTTGGTAAATATCTGTAACAGAAAAAGATGAAAGAAAGCCTATTACTTGATATTTCCCAGAAGAAAACATGGCCAAATAACACTTAACAGTGAAATGCCATTTGGATTAACTATTCTTTTTAACTTCCTTAAAACATGTAAATTAGCACAAAACAATATAATCATGCTTTGGCACTCCTCTGTCTCACATCTTGTGGATGCTCAATGAATATCAGATAAAAACTAGAAATATGGGGTATTTTTTAAAGTGTAATTCACGTTATTAACCTGTGTTCACAATGAAATGTGTAGGCAGGATTTAATAACTGGGGTTCATGGACTGCGTGAGGGGAAGAGGAGTTTCAGGGTGTCTGTGAAAACTTTGACAATGTATGCAAATTTGGGGGTGCATTTTTCTGGAATGATAATGGTTTACAATAAATGCAAAGTTCTTTTTTGTTTGTAACTGTCCTACAAACTTTTACCCAATTGATCATCATGATAACCCTAGAATGTAAGCATCCCCACTGTTCTTGATTAGGGGTGAAAAAAAAGAGATATATGAATAATGTAACTGTCCTAGGGTATAAGAACCACCAATGGGTCAGGCCAGCATTTGAACCCAGAATTCTGATCCCATGGTTTGTCCTCTTAATCAGCATAAATATTGTGCTGTCTGTTGATAGGGAATAAATTTTGTAACTTTTTTTCCCCAGAGGAGTTTGTAACCAAAAGACAATAAATATCTAAGGAATTGAGGAGACAACTAGACCGCAAAATGCAGTTTTTGTTCACAGGGGCCTTTGCCACGTCATAGAAAAATCAGATGAAGCCATCTGTGGTCACATGTTAGTATTTTTACTGGAAGTCAGGTTTATTTAAAATGTTCCAACCATTTATTTATTTACTCTGACCACCTAGGCTGTTATATTACATATAACATACAAGAAATGAAGAAAAGATAAGAATCAAAATTCAGGCAAAGCCTATAAATGAATTGTTCAAAATCTAAGGGAAAGTTGAAATTTAAGTAGAGACTGCAAGGCATTATAAAACAGTTATTTAGATTGGGCCTGGAGTTCTTGGTGGCCAAAGCAAAATGCAAATCATGATTACTTACATGGTTCACACTGTTTTTGGAAAACCTATCATTTCCTCAGAGGCAACTATACGTCATTTGAAACCCAGTAGTATATTTTCTTTGTGATCATGTAGTGAACATCTTTGTCAATAGCCTTTCTCTAATAAATGTAGCAGCAGTATTTTGGACAAAATTGCATATTCTCCAGTGTGAAATTCATATGTTGAAGTCCTAACTCTCCAAATGTGACTGTATTTGGAGACAGGGCTGTTAAAGAGTGGGGCCTTGGTGTGTGCCACACCTTCTGGGGGCAAGACATGATTGCAAGAGGGACTTTACCTAACAAATGCAATCAGTGTAACCTGGCTCATTGTACCCTCAATGAATCCCCAACAATAAAAAATAAAAATAAAAAAAAGAGAAATAGCTCCACAAATAAATAAATAAAGAGGCAATTAAGGTAAATGAGGATTTATGAGAGGTCTTTAAAAAATTCGCATAAAATACATATTATGAAAAAACTATACAAGGTTTTCAAAAACTTTAGCTCCAAAATAAACTTGTAGTAACTTTTAATAACGTATTTGAACAGGATGTAGTTTGAGGTACGAAGAAGGACAAGACATTAATTTAAAAGAAGCCCCCATTAAGGGAACCTAAATTCTACTAAAATTGAAGCAGGAACAAACATCAAATTAATGGTGAAGCTTGTGTGGAAGAATGGTGAAGTCACCGATGCTTGACAAAAAGTTTCTGAGGGCAGTATCCTAGACACATCAGGGAGGCAAAGATGGATAAGTTGCTATCAGAGGGGATGAGACAATGTTGAAAATAATCAGTTTGCAAAAAAAAAAAAAAATTCATCTTGTTCATGTCCTAATATTGCAGGAAGATGAGGCCCAATGGAGAGAAAGAGCACCCAAACACCATGTTTATAAGAGGAAGGGTTTTATTTCAGCTGGCAGAGCTTAGGGCATAGAAGAATTCAAAATGGCTGCACTTGACTGGCTCAGTCTTTCCCTTTTTATCTCCAGTCAAAAAGTTTCAACCCACAGCTACTTTTCTCATTGGTCAGTTTGAATCAAGTGGGAGATGTTGTTCCAGCCCCCACAGAACAACAGGATTTCACAGAAGTGGAAGTGTCCAGGTTCCAGGAAGTCAAGTCTACAAATTCCCAAGAGCTGAGTCTCCATGGAGAGGACCCTGCAGGTGTATCTTTGTGGTCTCCTTGAGAAGACCTGTTCTCCTAGACCTCACCCTTCTCAGGTATCCTCTTTCACTAATTGAAAAGGACTCACAGCTGAAACCACAGCCAACACCACAAACATCTTAACTGATTTAGCTTACACAATTCTGACTGAAAAGTTAAAGTTGAACAAACTTTCCACTCAATGGGTGCCAAAACCCAGGTCAGTTGCAGACAAGAGCAGAGATTTCAATGGAAATGGAAATTGTAAACAAGTACGGTGAAGATCCTGAAGCACTTGTTTGAAAAATTGTAAAAGGAGATGAAACATTTTACCAGTATGATTCTTAAGATAAAGCAAACTCAAAGCAGTGGCTATCAAGTGGTGGAAGTTGTCCAGTCCAGACAAAAGTGGACCAGTCAAGATCAAAGTTCATAGCAACAGTTTTTTGAATATTCAAAGCACTTTTTTGTTAACTTTCTAGAATTCCAAAGAGTGTTTTTAGAAAGCCAAACTTTAGTTAAAAAACAAAACAAAACAAAACAAAATAAACCGGAAAAAAAGCCAACCAACCAACCAACCAAATAAACACTGGGTCACCATAGTGGTCTTCTCCACTGTGACAATGGTCCCACTCATTCCTCTAATTAAAAAAGGCCAATTTTGTGAAAGTTTCAATGGGAAAACACTAGCCCAAAGAGTGTTTTGAGAAAGCCAAAACTTTAGTTAAAAAACAAAATAAACCAGAACAAAAAACCAACCAACCAATCAAACAAACACTGGGAAAATATCACCAGTGTGGTCTTCTCCATGATGACAATGGTCCCACTCATTTTTCTAATTATAAAAGGCCAATTTTGTAAAGGTTTCAATGGGAAATTACCAGGTATCCCCTCCCCTTTATTGTCCTTCTTGTCTTCTAATCTTAAAAAAATATTTAAAGGGCATCAATTTTTCTTCAATTAATAAAGTCAAAAAGACTATATAGACAAGGTCAAATTTCCAAGACTGTTAATTTTTCAGGGATAGACTAAATGGCTAGTATCATAATTTATAAAACTGTTCCAAATTTGTTGGAACTTATGTTAAAAGATAAAATTTAAATTCTTATCTTTTAATTCCATTTTTCAACAACTTCTATTTTTTGAAGTCTGTCTTATGGTATAGGAGGCCATAATTCTGTAGAGCTGGTGTCCTTATAAAAAGGAGGAGGTTGGGACACGTGTGTACAAAAGAAAGACCATGTGAAACTACAATGAGAGGATGACCAACTGTAGGCCAAGAAAAGAGGTCTTTGAAGAAACCACATAATGCTAACACCTTGATCTTGGACTTCTGGCCTCAGAATTACGAGAAAATAAATTTCTATTGTTTAGGCCACTCGGAGTGTAGTATTTTGTTATGGTAGTGCCAGCGAACTCACAAACAAGTTCCTTATACTACGCTAATTTGTGCTATAGCACCCTTCTGGTTTTACAGTGTCCATTGTGATAACTGAGAAAGCAGGGCAAGTTAATTGAGAACCCCTCAGTGCAATTATAAAGACTGGCAAACAATGTCATACAAATATGGCACCTTCTCTGGGACATTTTTATTCAGAGATGAGATAAAGGGTTATTCAGAAGAATGTGTGAATTCTGTGTGTGTGTGTTTGAAATTTTCATAAAAGGCTTTTCTGTAGAGAGTACTTAAACTTCATATTAAAGCATGAACTAGACTATGGCTTTGGTGTTGCTAATTAAACATTAAAAGCAGACTATCAAGTAAAAAAAGACTTTCTGACCTTTGATGAAAGTGAAAGACCTCACCCAAAGTTGAGTCCTTCTAGTTCATGGTGATCCTGGCTGCATGCCAAAGGAAACTGTTCAGGAGCAAGAATTTTTATCAGAGAGAGTTGTAGCTTCAATCTGACACATGAAAAAAATGAATGATTGGCACATTAAAGCTACACATCAGAGGTTTATACAGCATATTTTCAAAACAGGAGTAACCAGATTCCCACCATGACAAAGAAAATCTCATTAATGTAGGCATATAAATATAAATTTATAGAACAATTAAACATAATGTTAATTAACTATATAATGATCCACTATGAAAGTCTTGTAGTGAATTATGAATAACATTATAAAAAATTGAATTTTTATATCTCTTTTATAACATATGTCACCAGGATTATAATTATTTGTCAAATTGGTTGTGTCCTCACTACTTAATCATACTTTTAAGATCATGAACTCAATTTCTTTTTCATTTCTATTAGTGGTGCTTAATAAATATGTGTTGAGTGAATAAAAAGATGAATACATTAAAAAATGAACACAAAAACATCTAAAATTTTTATAGCAACTGGCTTCTCAAATTTTGCAAATAATGTATTCATTAACTATAACTAACAAAAGAAATTTTTGTGGACTAGGCTTTTTTCCATTAACATGAAATTTGATGGTACTCAATGTTTTAAAATTATATTTTAGAGGATGACTTAAGTATGAGAAAATGCTCTCAGTATAGAGATAAATGGAGGATAAAAAAAGTATGCATGTATACATGATAACATACATACACAAAGAGAAATAAAAGGAGGTAAACCAAAATGTTAGCTATGATTATGACTTGAGTGAAGAAATTTATTATTCTCAGATTTATTAAAAGTAAGTTAAATATATAAAATTTATCCATTTAGTGCATAGCTCTATGAGTTTTAACAAATGCATAGTATTCTATGAGGATTTTTATGGTAGACACACAAACACAACAATCAAGATAAATAACATTTCCATCACTGCCCCCAAATTCTCATGTGCTTCATTATACTTACTCCTCCCCATATCACCTCCCCACCACCACCACAGAGGCCCTGGAAGCTAACTTGTCTTTCCTTATAACTTCTCTTACCTAAAATATATTCAGAAATCATAGAATATGTAGTTTTTGAGTATGACTATTGCATTTAGCATAATGCTTTTGATATATATTGTCACTTGTACCAGTATGCACTTTTTTCAGTTTTTGATGATTAAGAATAAAGCTGCAATAAACTTTCACATGCAGGTTTTGTTGTGAACATATGTATTTTTTTTCTTTAGGATAAATTCCTAAGAGTAGAAATGCTGGTTTGCATAGTAAGTATATGTAAGTATGTATTTAATTCAAAAAGAAACTATTAAACTTTTTCCAAAGTGATTGAATCATGTTTCATTCACACTGGCAATACATGAAAGTTTCAATTGTTTTGTCCTGTTAGCACATGGTATTTTCAAGTTAGACATTTGATTGTTGTGTTATTGTTGAGACCTTTTATATCACAGATAAGATATGTGTTATTCAAATATTTGATTCCAGTCTATGGTTTATCATTTCATTTATTACACATTTCATTTGAAAAGTTTTAATTTTAATTTTGATGAAGTTTAACTTACCAACTTTTACTTTTGGGGACGATATCTTTGTGTCATATTTATTTATTTTTGCCTAACCCTAGGTGAAAAAGATTTTCTTCTATGGTTTCTTCTAGCACTCCTTGTGCCTATATTAGGTGGTAGGAATGAAAGATGTGAAGACTATAGAAAGGATATGGCAGAGCTAAGCCATTGAAGGAGTAAATCAGGGAACTTAAAGACACAGTAGAAAGTATCAATAACAGATTAGACCATGGAGAAGAAAGAATCTCAGAGGTAACAGATAAAGCTCTTGAACTAAACCCAAGTAGTTAAAGAAGTAGAGAAGAAGAGAGAGAAAGCAGAAGTATCACTTACAGAATTATAGGAATTCATGAAGCATTCAAACATATGAATTATAGATATCACTGAAAGAGAAAAAGAACATCCCAAAGGAATGGAAATCCTACAGGAGGATATCAGAAATGAAAAATTTCCAAGTTTCACTAAAGATTCTGAAACACTCCTTTTAAAGGAGTTACAAACTCTGGGTCCTCTCCATGAATAAAGCATCTCCAAGTCACATTATAATGACCCTGCTCAAACTCAAGACAAAAGATAAAATTCTGCAAGCAGCCAGGAGTAAGTATTAATTGACCTACAGGGACAGATTCATTGGGATGACAGCAGACTTCTCAGTTAAAACTTTCCAAGCCAGAAGAGAATGATCATCTACCTTTAACTTTCTTAAACAAAACAATTTTCAGCCCAGAATTCCGTATCTTGCTAAACTAAGCTTCAAAATTGATGGAGAAATAAAATCTTTTACTGATATGAAAACATTGAGGAAATTCACCACAACAAAATGAGTTCTACAGGACATACTTACACCCATTCTACACGTGACCACCATAATAGCTCACTAGCAAAGTAAACACCAAGAAACTGAAGGAAAAAAACCTAGCTTCCACAAGGGCACAAAGGCTAAAACTAAGCATTGGAGACTTTCACAAAATAACATGAATAGAATGCCACTACACTTATCAATTTTCTCAATAAATAATGGCTTAAATTCCCCACTATAGAGGCACCAGCTGGCCAATATGATAAAAAAGCACAAGCCATCCATATGCTGTCTCCCGGAAACACAACTCACCTTGAAGGACAAGGCAAGACTCAGGGTAAAGTGATGGAAAACAGGATCTCAGGCAAATGGAAATCAGAAGGAAGGAGGGGTTGCAATTTTATTTTCACATACTAGTGTATTTAAAGCAACTAAAGTTAATAAAGACAAAGATTCTTCCTTCATTCTGGTCAAGGGAACAGTATAAGAAGAGGATATTTCAATCTTGAATATTTATATACCCAACTTAAATGCTCCCAGATTTGTGAAACAGACCTGCATTGGTCTGAGCAATATGATATTACATAACACCACAATAGCTGTGAATGTTACACACCCCTCTAGCAGAAATGGACAGATGCTCTAATAAACAAAGAGATAATGGACTTAAATGCAACCCTGGCACAAATGGGCTTAGTAGACATATATAAAACACAGTGTTCCAAACTAAGTAATATATGTTCCTCTCATCAGCCCATGGAATGTACTCCAAAATAGATCATATCCTAGGACAAAAATAAAATCTCAATAAAATTAAAGTAATTGAAATTATAACTTGTATCACCCCAGACCACAAGGCAATTAGGGTGGATCTCAACTGCAACAAAAATAATTTCATCCTCACCAAGGCATAGAAATTGAACAACGTTATTCTGAATGACAATTGGGTCAAAGAAGAGATAAAAGAAGAAATTGTTAAATTCCTTGAACTTAACCACAATTAGGCTACAAGTTACCAAAACCTGTTGGATACTGCAAAAGCAGTCCTAAGATGGAAATTTATCACATTAGATGCCTACATCCAAAAAAACAGAAAGAAGCACATGAATAACCTAATGAATCATCTTAAAGAAATAAAAAAGAAAGAGCAATCTAACCTTAAAACTAGCAGAAGAAAAGAAATAACCAAAATTAAATCAGAAATAAATAAAATTGAAAACAATCATTCAGAAAATCAATGAAACAACATGTTGGTTCTTCGAAAAGATAAATAAATTTGATAAACCTGTGACCAGATTCACTAGAAACAGAGGAGCAAGATCTCTAATAACTTAAATAAGAAACAAAAAAGGGAAAATAACAGATATCTCAGAGATATAAGAGATTATTTCTGACTACTACACGACCCTCTATGCCCAGAAACTCGACAATTTGCAGGAAATTGACCATTACCGAGAAGCACACTATCTTTCTAGATTTAACCAAGATGGTATAGAACTCTTGAACAGACTAACAATAAGCACTGAGACGGAGGAAACAATAAAAAAGCTTCCAACAACAAAAAAAGCCCTGGCCCAGATGGAATCACATCAGAATTCTATCAAACCTTCCAAGAAGAGTTTGTACCTATACTGCACCAACTATTCCAAAACATTAAGAAAGGAACCTTCTTCAATACTTTCTATGCAGCAAATATCACCCTGATACCAAAACCAGGAAAAGACCCAACCATAAAGGAGAACTACAGACCAATTTCACTAATGGATATAGATGTAAAAATACTCAATAAAATCATAGCCAATGGATTGTAGCTACACATTATAAAAATTATACATCATGATTAATCAGGCTTCATTTCAGGGACAAAGGCTAGTTTAACATACTCAAATCCATAAGTGTAATTTACCATATCAGTAGAAACAAAAACAAAGACCATATGATTCTCTAAATAGATGCATGAAAAGCATTTCATAAAATTCATCATCCTTTTCTAACAAGAACAATTAAGAAAATAGGCATAGGTGTAACATTCCTTAAGCTGATTGAAGCCATCTGTGACAAACCCACAGCTAACATCATACTGAATGGAGTAAAACTGAGAGCATTTCCACTTAGAACTGAACCAGACAAGGGTTCCCTCTATAGCCACTACTATTCAACATAGTGCTGAAGTGCTAGCCAAAGCAATCAGACAAGAGAAGGATATTAAGGGCATCCAAATGGGGGGCAGAAGAGATCAAACTCTTGCTCTTTGCTGATATGATCTTATACTTACAGAATGCCAGAGACTGAACTATATAAGACTCCTGGGAGTGATGATGAAATACAGTAATGTCTCAGGGTATAAAATCAATGTCCATTAATCAGTACCCTCTGTATATGTCTATAACAGCCAAGTTGATAAATAAATAAAGTACATAATTCCCTTCACAGTAGCTTCAAAGAAAATCAAACACTTAGGAATATACCTAACAAAAGAGGTGAAGGATCTGCGAAGAGAATTATGAACCCCTAAGGAAAGAAATGGCAGAGGACATTGAGAAAAGGAAGAATGTACCATGCTCTTGGTTGAGAATTAACATCATCGAAATGTCTATCATACCCAAAGAAATCTACAGATTCAATGCAATCCCCACTAAAATTCCAACATCATACTTTGATGAAGTAGAAAAAATAGTTATTTATTTTGTATGGAATGGGAAAGTACCCTATATAGCCAAGGTAATTTTTAGCAATAAAAACAAAGCTGAAGGCATCACTCTGCCGGACTTTACAAGGCCACAGTGATGAAGACAGCATGGCACAAAGATAGAGACACAGACATTTTGAACCAAATAGAAAATCAAGAGATGAAACCAGTCTCTTATCAACCCTGATCTTCAATAAACCAAACAAAAACATACAGTAGGGAAAGGAATCCCTATTCAACAAATAGTGCTGGGAAACCTAGATAACCACATGTAAAAGACTGAAACTGGACCTGCACCTTTCATCACTTACAAAAATTCACTCAAGATAGACATAAGATTTAAATCTAAAATATGAAACAATAAAATCCTAGAAGAAAGTGTGAGAAAATCTTGAGGATGTGAGAGTGGGGTAAGATTTAATGAAGAAGACTTCAGTGGCCATTGCAACAACAAAATAAACATATGAGACTTAATCAAACTGAAAATCGTCTGCACAGCTAAGGGCACAAAAATTAAAGTAAATAGACTACCTTCATAATGGGAAAAAATATTTGCATGTTATGACTCTAACAAAGGGTTGATAACTAGGATCTATAGAGAGCTCAAATTAATCAACGACAGCAAAAAAAGAGAAAACAACCCCATTTATCACTGGGCAATAGATGTGAACAAAACCTCTGAGGAAGACAGATGAATGGCTAACAAACATGAAAAAATACTCATCATCCCTAATCATCAGAGAAATGTGAATCAAAACCACCCTGAGATATCATCTACCACTAGTGAGAATAGACCACATCACAAAATTCCAAAGTTGCAGATGGTGGCATGGATGGAGTTAGAGGGAACACTTTCACACTGTTGATGGGACTACAAACTAATATAGCCTCGTTGGAAAAAGTATGGAGAATTCTCAAAGAACTCAAATTTCACCTCTCATTTCATTCCACAATCTACTAGGCATCGACCCAGAAGACAAAAAATCCTTTTATCATAAGGACATTAAAACTAAACTGTTTATCACAGTTCAGTTTACAACTGCCAAGATGTGGAGAAAACCTAAAGGCCCATCAACCCAGGAATGGATTAACAAACTGTAGTATACATATACCATGGAAATGCAGCCATAAGAAAAGAAGGAGACTTCACATCTTTTGTATTAACCTGGATGGAGTTGAAACACATTTTTCTTAGTAAAGTAGCATAAGAATGGAAAATGCCTAAAATCCAATGCCCTAAATTCTTGGCAGTATTTTCTAGGGAAGCTACTTGGGCATAGGCCTTGATTTTTAAGACATTGGTTGTTGAAAATTTTTTAGTTATAAATCCAAATTCTTTATTATTACAGGGTAAATTGTTCCTTCTCTGGGTGCTTTAGTAGTTGCATCTTTAATTTATTTAATTTTATGTAACTTGTGAAATTAATAGGCATACATGTTTTGGTAGTATTCTATTATTCTTTCAGTGATTGTGTGATCAGTAATGAAATCTTTTTCATTCCTGACGTTAGCAATTTTTTGTCTTCTGTTTTTTTTACAGTGAACCAGTTACAACTTAATAATTTTAATTGTTGTTTTCAAATAACCACCTTTTCTTCTTCCAATTATTCTCTTTTTCTCTTTCAGAATTTTCTTATTTCCACATGTTTTGGGTTTAATTGACCCCTCTATTCTTTGTTTCTTAAGGAAAATACTTAGATCATTAACTTGAGATCTTTCTTTTTTATTAATAGAAACATTTAATGATACAAATTGTTTTGTAAGTTGTACTTTAGCTGCTTTTCTTCTTTAGAATTGCACAGTTACTGGAGGTGTTCTCTAATCTCCTGTCCTTTGCTAAATAGTCTCATAAGTACACATTAAAGGTTTGTGGGGATTAAAACAAGGAATGGATAAAAAAATCCTCTAAGTATGCAGTTTCCATGGGTTCTATACTTTTATACTACTTGGCCTTTATAAATTTGTTAACAATTTTATATGAATTGTTCTTATTTACTTCTGTGGTGCCTCATGTCTTTTACTCCTGTGCTCTGCTATACACAAGCCAGTGCTTCTGTACTGTCAGCTCTTGCAGGCATCCATTTGTTCTTAGCTTTCAGGCTTCAGAGTTGCTCTAGGTCTTCAGCTCTTTGACAGGATCAAGCTCTTTGCATAAGCTGTGTCTATACAAAAATAAATGGGAAGAAAATTGCTTGATGTTAAATTTCCTATTTTAAAAACCTCTATTTAGTGATTACTTAGTGTCTAGACACTTATACATCAGATGTCATTTTATCTCAAATAAAATAGAATTTTTTTCACTTTGGATATCTTTAAAAATATAATGTCTTATCTAGCTGTTTAATCACAAAGGGAATATATTCTTGCTACTGATTTACATTTTGAATAACAAAACATTCTTTGATTCTACTCTATGTTTGGAAAGGAAAGTAATCAGTTATTAAACAAAACTTTTAAATTCAAATATTAATTCAAGAAATATTAAGTGCTTTCTTGAAGTATAACTAGTTATCAGAAAACTACACATAGTGCTTTTTTTCCCTCTACATGCATTAGGATCTGTGGCTTTATTAATGGAAATATTTATTTATTTGCAAAATAGAATTTAGATTTATTTTTTCAAATGTAAAATGGGAAAGTTAAGCTGACCATAGATGATTTAGTTTCTTGCCTAAATGGCATAATTCATCACATAATGTTCTTCGGGCTTATTACCATCCACTTTAAACATATATTTATTTCTTTGAATATTCCATTTGAAATATAATATCCAAGTTTCAGATAAAAAGTATATTTTTACATGGTATTTCTGGCAACTTCCTGGCCTCATGCAGTGTTGGTGGGATTCATCTGTCATTGCTTCGTAACAGTAAGTTGCGATCAGCCATGCAGTAATTTCTTAGTGATGAAAAATACACATTTTTATTTTATGTTTTTTGTAACTATTTTGAGGGAATTATAGAAAATACTTTTTGTTAAACAGTGTAATTATACAATATCTTTTAATACTTATTTGAATTATTTAGAATCTATTATTCAAATAAATTAACAAATCTTCAAATAGTAAAAGTAAAAATAAGAATTAAAATACTGATTTAAAAATTTTACTTTGCTTAACATAGAAGAGCTCATCATTTGTACATACTATAAATCCAAAACTTTATATATTTTAAGAACTTTGGATTTTATATATAGATTTTATAAATTTGAGGGATCCACTTAAGATTTAAGAAATCAGTATTAGTTCACTGTACTTGGCACTGTAACACAGCTCTATTTTCTATAAATAGAGTGTTTGCTCCCCTTTGTGATTTGTGACCAGACGACAAAGGACTCCTACACACTGGGTTCTTTGGCTGTCTCTCAACAGTGTTGTAAGTGGTATGAAAATACAAGTGTGGGCCAGAAAATATAAAGGACTCAATTACAGCAGGAAAGAGTATTGAATCACCTGTAAAAATAAAGTCTAGATAAGAATTGGGTTAGGTAAGTGAGATAATTAAAGAAAGTATTGGTTAAATGGATGTTCACATGTTGTAACTAATTTATATTTGTTAGACAACATATGTTCTCTCTGAATTGGTATCTGAACCACCTATGTCATTTTTGTGGATCCTTTCTCTGGCTTGTATGTTGAACTGGTAAGCAGGCTTGGAGGGGCCTTTTGGCTGAAGGAGAAAAGAAAGGTTTTTTTGGTAACTAGGATGTATGTAATGGGGAGAGGAATTAAGAATGTGGAAGACAACACTGTAATCTTCTTACATAGAGGTCACCTGGCCCTGAGCTAGAACTCTAGACCTGTGTCACAGATCAGAGAGAGAGACAATATAGAGGATCTCTGGGTCATCAGGTACGTGGAAAAGTGCTGGAAGGACCACATAGCAATTTTAAATAGTAGGGACATAGATCTACAGGGTCTAATGTCCTCCCCAAAAGACCTGCTTGCAGAGTTGCCACTCTCATGATTTCTTCTCAGGCAAGGACATCAGTGAGCCTGTCAGAGCAGAAAAGCAAGAGATCAAAAAGAGCTCAAATGAGGTATTTGTGGGACTTCTAGAAATAACTCACTGAAACTTTAGGGTTGGACAGACTGGAGAATCTCCATTATACGGGGGTTATAATAAGTGAAATTGGAATTATTAGTGTTAATGCAACCTCAGTGGGAAAAGTCCTAAAATTTACTTATCCATCACATTTGATCTGAAATGTAATTTCCCCAGGGAAACTCTCTCAGAATTCCCAGACTAGATGGGATCGCCTATCTACATATTCAATGCCATTTTGTCTCTTGGTGCTTATAAAGAGTTCGACGAATGTTTGAATTAATTTTTTTGTCAATATTATTGTCTCCATTAGATTGTAAGCTCCATAAGGAAGATGTCACAACATAGAGCATAGATGCTTAATATTTGTTATAGAAATAAATGGGCAAATGAATGAATGATGCGTTTGCTGGAGCAGTCTTGAGTGAACTTTCTTACTTCATTACTAAATATTATGTGTCAGTGGACTATAATGCACTAAAGCCACTTGTAGAAACAGTGAAAAAATAAAATCAACAGATTAATTTGAATAACTGATACCACATAGCTATGTGGTTTGATTTTTACCCTTCAGTGAATTGACTTAACAGCCTGTGTTTACGCTGGGTAGCCATTTCCATGTCTACTGACACCCAGGATTATCATTTAATGTTAGCAAAGGACCTCCCCTGAAAACTGGAGTCTGTCCTGTTACTCTATGGACCTCTGATTTATATCTCTAATTTTTTATGGCATGACTTAAGGATTTTGCTTTTGTTATGCTCTAAAATTTTATCACTTAAAACATACATTGAACATAGAATATCTTGTTTCTAAATTTTGACATGTATGCAATTTTAAAATATATGAATGTTTTAAAGGAAATGAATAATTCTGGATACTGCAAAACTATACAGGGAGGTGGTAAGATGTTGTGAAGAATTAATTCTCTTAGTTTCTGATAGCTTATAAAACTTAATGCAATATGCCACTTGGATCTATAAAATCATACTCCGTGGTAAAATTATTTCTCTAAATGTAACTTTTCTCTTTTTAATACTTTTTTAAATTTACTTTTGAACTAATACTTGAGAATAATTTTACTACCACAATATGGATCTTATTTTATAAACGTTATGATAATAATAGATTATAGTCATTTTGTTAATCATCCAGGAATCTTTGTGAATAGTTTTGAGTGCTATTGATTTGTAAGCTTGTGGTGTTTTAAAATGACATAAATTCCATTTGTCTTCTTTCGTAGGTGGGTATGAGGCAGTATAGCTGGGATGGCAAATTCTGCAAACTGACATGTTTATGGGTCGAGTGGAAGCAGGTGACCTAGATGAAGGTGACCAGCTAGGAGTGGCAAACAGAAGGCTCTCCTTTGCAAATGGTGCTATTACTTGGCTTCAGTAGGAATGCGGTATGTAAAGACTTTCTGGTTTTCTGCTTCTGGTTCCTTTTGCATTTTCAGCTTTTTTTTTTTTTTTAATGATTCTTAAGTTTTAAAATAAATAATTCTATACCTCTAAAGCAAACAAATCAATGTGCAAATCCTGGCTCTGCCCCTTCAAGCGTTTATCTCAAAGAGCTATCAAACTCTAAACATTTGGTAAATAATAGCTGTTACAGTAAAACTAGAGTAACTCTAAGTTGCATTGACCTCTAGTTTCTGCGTTGCTCAAAATTTCAAAACAAAACATCCTAACAGCATACCATATATTTTGGCCTGAACGTGGGCATTCCTATGTGCATGTGTATATTAGAAAATTAAACAGGAGTTACTAGAATTTCTGGGTAAACAATAGATAACGGGAAAAAACAGAAAGATCAGGGACATAAAGTATGTTTTCTGGTAATTTTTTAAACTTCCTGCCTCAGAGATGAAGTGTCCCACATATCTGGGTTTTTTGGATATACACATACATTATCCACTTACTACCTCATCAAAATGCATTCGTGCTTGTCCGTGCTTATTTCCCTCAAGGATCTTTCTAAGTGATTGAGACTAATTTGATGAGTTAAGGTTCTAATGGCATGAGATTGTTTAAAGTCTTATCTCTCTTCCAGGTAGCTTTTGCATTTTAACACAGGTCTTCAATGCCTTAACCCAGTGGGGTTTGGTAATAAGATTAGAATAGCCAGACACAGGGCCTTGCACTTGGAAGGATGCAGCAGTCAGTATTTGCGGATACAATTTGGAATTTCAGCTACTGACACAGCCAGGCCAAAACACTTCTCAGAAGGAGGACATTTCAATCTCCCTGAAACTGAGGTATGGGTATGATTTACCGGTTTGAAGACTCTAGTTTCAGACTCTAAGATTCTGGGTTGTATCAAAAATAATAATTTAATTTATTTAAAAATTATTCAATCTAGTTGTGTTGAATTCACATAAGCAGATCTTTAGAAGATAAGAAGAGATGAGTTGCACAATCTCTTTTTATAATCTCTATTTTGCGATGATTAACTTGTACTTTCTCTAACCACACCAATATTATCTTATAACAAAGATCTCATTACCTTAACAAGCAGTATTTTGGCATCATTTTCAATCGCAGATTTTCTGCCTCCTAGAGAGTCCCCCAAGTTTTTCCAGAGTTCTTAGAAAATGCCACATACATACTCTGAAATTAATTCTAGGTGGCATAAATATTCCTCTTCTCTTCTGCTCCAAGATTATCCCTGTTGCTGAAGGCTCAGACTGCTATGAAGCTGTGCTCACTGTTTATTTTTGTGGCCTGCATTCCACTGGGAACTTTCTTCTCTATTGTCCATCAAAGAGCTTAACTGGGTAGTGCTGTCACCCTCATGCTCCCTCATTGCCTCTTCTGAGCACCAGTGTCTTTGACGCAGGTATTGCCTAGATCTTTGCCCATGAGTTAGAATTTCAGAGGTTCTGAAATGTTGCTATGTTCCCTGGATTTCTTGGACCCCCAGGGCCAGGTTGCATTTTCAGCAGACAGGTAAGTCACCTTTACTCTTTTGGCTGCTCACTTTGTGCTCCAAATCTTTACAGAGTTGTAAAGATGAAATAATTCTTTCAATTTTAATTATAGACTCTATTATCCTTAACTTTGTATAAGCATGACTTGAGGAATAAACTAAAGTAATATATCATGGACTGCTTAGAATAAATAATAATTTTAACAATAAAGGGTTTGTTTTGACAACTCTTGGGTACCTGTCTTCACTTTCTTCAGATAATGTATTTTCCCTGAAGATTATGTCATAAATGGCCTCTGGCTGCCAATCTGCTGATGTCAGGTACAAGAACACTCCAGTAGGGACACAGCCTATAGTTCTATGGGGCCTATGTATGTCTTCAACTGTGACTTTTCTTGGGATCATAATTTAATCTCCCTATGCTTAGATTTTCCAATTTGTACTTGTTTAAGCATAGAGAATTTGTGAGAGTATGGCTCTATAAAATGATTTTTTTACCTCATTTATTGAGATCTACAGAAATACTTTCTCACTTAAAAAATTCAGATAAACAAATGACAAGCAAAATAAAATTATCTGAAAGTGTATGCTGCTTAAGATCAGAAATAGAACTTTAATGGAGAAAAGTCAAAAGACCCAAATGGTAGTTAAGGAGTCATTTCTGATTATTTCATACATGAACCAAAAAGAATCTGAAATCCACTTAAGATCTCGTGTGCTAACCAATAAAACAAAACAAGGCAAATCTCACTGTGATTGTCTGCACAACAGCCCTATTATTTACATCCATATATCACAACTGCCATTTTTTAAAAAAAATACCAATCAGATCAGCACCAAAGAATAAACTGCTTTTAGTTAATTATGTCAACTCCATCCACTTTTGGCAATGATTGGCCATATTTGACTAATGAGATAAAAGAGAAAGTACAAGAGTCTTCTGGGAAGTTTTTTTTTCTTACTAAATAAGGGAACCATATGAGGAAGATTCATTCCCAATGCCCTTTATAACCCTCATGCTTCCTGTTTTTAGAATTGGATCTAATATTTGGAGCTATAGCAGCCATTTGAGGATTATGTAGAGTAGGCCTAGACTAATAGGCAATCAGACCCAGTTCTTATACTCTTGTAGTTGTTGAATTAACCAATGAACTTCCAACCTCTAAATTTCACTTGAAATAAATAGTAAATGCCCTTGTGGATTAAATCATTGGCTGGCAAACAGTAGCCAGCAGACCAAATCTAACCCACCACTTGTTTCTGTAAATAAAGTTTTATTGTAACACAGTCACTGAATTTACTAATGTATTATCAAATGGATCTTTTACTAGAATTGATAGTTGTGAATAGCAGAATTGAGCAGTCATGACAGAGACAGCGGTTACGGTTCACAAAGCTTAAATATTTGCTACCCAGACCTTTACTGAAAAAGTATGCCAATATCTACATTAATCCAATATAGTAGTACTCCCTTATCCATTGATTCACTTTCCTTGGTTTCAATTACCCATAGTCAACCATAGTTCAAAAATATTAAATGGAAAATTCCAAAAATAAATGATTCATAATTTTTTAAATTTCAGATTAATGTGATGCTACAAACAATTCAGTTATAATGTTTGTATTGTATAGAAAAAGTCCTTGTTGTAGTTGTTTTCTGCACCCAAAAGTGTGCCACATACCCTTATGTTGTGCCCATTAAGTGGGAGCACACCTATCCCCCTCCCTCCTCTCCTCTCCCCTCTCTCTCCTTTCTCCTCCCCGCATCTTGAATTGAATTGAGTTGTTCTCTTATGTGGGCATGTATTAGATCATCTACTGGATTTATATTAGTATTGAGTACATTGGATACTTGCTTTTCCATTCTTGTGTTACTTTACTAAGAAGAATGTGTTTCAACTCCATCCAGGTTAATACAAAAGGTGTAAAGTCTCTATCTTTATTTATGGCTGAATAGTATTTCATGGGATACATATACCACAGCTTGTTAACTATGCTGAGGTTGGTGGGCATTTAGGTAGTTTTGAAATTGTAGGTCTATTTTGAGTTCTTTGAGGATTCTGCATACTTCTTTCTAAAGAGGCTGCATTAGCTTGCATCCCACCAACAGTGTAAAAGCATTCGCTTTCTCTTCAAATCTTCACCAGCATCTGCAGCTTTGGGACTTTGTGATGTGGGCTGTTTGCACTGGGTTTAGGTGATATTTCAGGGTGGTTTTTATTTCCAATTCTCTAATGATTAAGTACAATGAGCATTTTTCAAATGTTTGTTAATCATTCATCTGTTTTCTTCAGAGAAGGTTCTGTTCATGTCTCTTGTCCAGTGATGTATGGGATTGTTGGCTCATTTTTTGTCGATTAATTTGAGTTCTCTATAGATTCTAGTTACTAACCCTTTGTCAGATTCGTAACATGTAAATATCTTCTCCCATTTTGAAGGTTATTTGTTTAATTGTTGTGTCCTTAGCTGTGCAGAAGCTTTTCAGCTCAATTAATTTCCATTTGTTATTTTTATTGTTGCAATTGCTGCTAAAGTCTTCTTCATAAAATCTTTCCCCAGTCTGTTATCCTCAAGAGATTTTCCCACACTTTCTTCTAGGATTTTTATAATTTCATGTTTTAGATTTAAATCTGTCATCCATCTTGAGTCAATTTTCATAAGTGTTGAAAGATAAGGGTTTACTTTTAGTCTTTCACACGTGGTTATCAAGTTCTCCCAGTACCATCTGTTGAATAGAAATTATTTTCCCTACTGTATGCTTTTGTTTGGTTTATTGAAGATCAGATGATAATAAGAGATTGGTTTCATCTCTTGGTTTTTTACTTGGTTCCAAATGTCTATTTCTCTATTTTTGTGCTCGTACTGATTTGATTACATGGAGTTGTACTATAACCTGAAGTCTGATAGATTGATGCCTCCAGCTTTGTTTTTATTGGTAAAAATTGCCTTGTTATATGGGCATTTTTCTTGTTGCATGCAAAAGGAAGAATGATATTTTTCCAGTTCTTCAAAGTATGTGCTGATGTTTTATTGGGGATTGTAGTAAATCTGTTGATGGCTTTGGGTAGTATAGACATTTTAACAATGTTGGTTTTTCCTAGCCAAGAGCAGGGTGTATTCTTCCATTTGTTAATGTCTTCTGGTGTTTCTTTTCTTAGGGCTTCACAATTCTCTTTGTAGAGATCCTTCAATGAAAGCTGCTGTTAGATTCCCTTCATAGTAGCTTTCATTTTCTTTGAAGCTACTGTGAAGGGAATTGTGTCCTTGATTTTCTTCTCAACTTGGCTGTTATTGGCATATAAAAAGGTTACTGATTTGTGGACATTGATTTTATACCTTGAGAAATTACTGTATTTCTTTCTTTCTTTTTTTTTTTTTTTTTTGTAGAGACAGAGTCTCACTTTATGGCCCTCGGTAGAGTGCTGTGGCCTCACACAGCTCACAGCAACCTCCAACTCCTGGGCTTAAGCGATTCTCTTGCCTCAGCCTCCCGAGTAGCTGGGACTACAGGCGCCCGCCACAACGCCCAGCTATTTTTTGGTTGCAGTTTGGCCGGGGCCGGGTTTGAACCCACCACCCTCGGTATATGGGGCCAGCGCCTTACCGATTGAGCCACAGGTGCCGCCCGAAATTACTGTATTTCTTGATCACTCTTGGAAGTGATCCAAAATACTAGGACGGAAGGACTCTTCCCCAACATGTTCCATAAAACAAACGTCACCCTGATACCAAAATCAGGAAAGGACCTGTTAAATATCTGGAATTTTCTAAATATAGGATCATATCATTGGCAAAGAGCCAGAGTTTGACCTCTTCTGCCCCCATTTGGATGCCCTTAATCCTTCTCTGGCCTGCATTTGCTAGAACTTTCAGAACTTTGTTGAATAGTATTGGTGATAGAGGACATCCTTGTTTGGTATGAGTCCTAAGTGGAAAAGCTTTCAGTTTTACTCCATTTGGTATGATACTGGCTGTGGGTTTGTCATAGATGGCTTCAATCAGTTTAAGAAATGTGCCATATATTCCCATTTTCTTAAGTGTTCTTGTTAGAAAAGGATGATGAATTTTATCAAATGCTTTTTCTGAATCTAGGAAGAGAATCATATCATCTTTGTTTTTGCTTTTATTTATGTGGTGAATTACATTTATGGATTTGTGTATGTTAAACCAAACTTGCATCCCTGGGATAGAGCCTACTTGATCATGATGTATATATTTTTTTAATGTGTAGCTGCAATTTGTTGGCTAAGTTTTTATTGAGTATTTTTGCTTTGGTATTTATCAGTTAAAGTGGTCTGTATTTCTCCTTTTTTAGTTGGCTCATTCCATGATTTTGGAATAAGGGTGATGTTTGCTTTGTGGAATGCATTAGAGAAAGTTCCTTCCTACTCTTCCTTCCTGTTCAGAGTCTTGGAATAAGTTCTGCAATATAGGTGCAAGCTCTTCTTCGAAGGTTTGGTAGAATTCTAGTGTGAAGCCATCTGGTCAAGGGACGACGATCTTTTTTTTGAGAGCTTTTTTATTGTTTCTTTGCCTCAGTGCTTGATATATTTTTTCTTTTTTATTAAATCATAGCTGTGTACATTGATATGATCATGGGGCATCATTCACTAGCTTCACAGACCGTTTACCAAGTTTCACATATACTCTTGTAAGATGCACCGCTGGTGTAATCCCACCAATCCCCTTCCTTCTTCCCCCCTCCCTTTCCCCCTTCCCCCTATTCTTAGGTTGTAACTGGGTCATAGCTTTCATGCGAAAACCCTAAATTAGTTTCATAGTAGGGCTAAGTACATTGGGTACTTTTTCTTCCATTCTTGAGATACTTTACTAAGAAGAATATGTTCCAGCTCCATCCATGTAAACATGAAAGAGGTAAAGTCTCCATCTTTCTTTAAGGCTGCATAATATTCCATGGTGTACATATACCACAATTTATTAATCCATTCGTGGATCGATGGGCACTTGGGCTTCTTCCATGACTTAGCAATTATGAATTGGGCTGCAATAAACATTCTGGTACAAATATCTTTGTTATGATGTGATTTTTGGTCTTCTGGGTATATGCCCAGTAGAGGGATTACAGGATTGAATGGCAGATCTATTTTTAGATCTCTAAGTGTTCTCCATATCTCTTTCCAAAAGGAATGTATTAATTTGCATTCCCACCAGCAGTGCAAAAGGGTTCCCTATTCTCCACATCCGCACCAACATCTCTGGTCTTGGGATTTTGTGATATAGGCTAATCTCACTGGAGTTAGATGGTATCTCAAAGTAGTTTTGATTTGCATTTCTCTGATGATTAAAGATGATGAGCATTTTTTCATATGTCTGAAGGCCACTCGCCTGTCTTCTTCAGAGAAGTTTCTCTTCAAATCCCTTGCCCAGCCTGCGATGGGATCCCTTGTTCTATTCTTGCTAATGCGTTTGAGTTCTCTGTGGATTCTGGTTAGTAAAACTTTGTCAGACATAACCTGCAAATACCTTCTCCCATTCTGAGGGCTGTTTGCTTGCTTTACTTACTGTGTTCTTGGCTGTGCAGAAGCTTTTTAGTTTGATCAAGTCCCAGTAGTGTATTTTTGAAGCTGCTTCAATTGCGCAGGGTGGGGTGTCCTCCTCATAAAATACTCGCCCATACCAATTTTTTCAAGGGTTTTCCCTGCACTCTCCTCTAGTATGTTTATAGTTTCATGTCTTAAGTTTAAATCTTTGATCCAGTGAGAGTCTATCTTAGTTAATGGTGAAAGGTGTGGGTCCAGTTTCAGTCTTTTGCAGGTTGCCAGCCAGTTCACCCAGCACCATTTGTTAAATAGGGAATCTTTTCCCCACTGAATGTTTTTAATTGGCTTGTCAAAGATTAAATAACGGTAAGTAGCTGGATTCATCTGTTGGTTCTCTATTCTGTTCCAGACATCTACTTCTCTGTTTTTGTGCCAATACCATGCTATTTTGATCACTATTGACTTTGTAGTATAGTCTGAGGTCTGGTAGCGTGATTCCTCCTGCTTTGTTTTTATTTCTGAGTAATGTCTTGGCTATTCGAGGTTTTTTCTGATTCCATATAAAACGAAGTATTGTTTTTTCAAGATCTCTAAAGTATGACAGTGGAGCTTTAATAGGGATTGCATTGAAATTATATATTGCTTTGGGTAGTATGGACATTTTAACGATGTTGATTCTTCCCAGCCATGAGCGTGGTATGTTTCTCTATTTGTTAATATTTTCAGCTATTTCTTTTCTTAGAGTTTCATAGTTCTCTTTATAGCAATCTTTCATGTCCTTTGTTAGATAAATTCCCAAATATTTCATCTTCTTTGGCACTACTGTGAATGGGATAGAGTACTTAACTGTTTTTTCAACTTGTCTGTTGTTGGTATATATAAAGGCTACTGATTTATGAATGTTGATTTTGTAACCTGAGATGCCGCTGTATTCCTTGATCACTTCTAAGAGTTTTGTAGTAAAGTCCCTAGTGTTTTCCAGATATACTATCATATCATCTGTGAAGAGCGAAAGTTTGATCTCTTCTGTCCCTATATGGATACCCTTGATCGCCTTTTCTTCCCTAATTGTGGTGGCTAAAACTTCCATTACAATGTTAAAAAGCAACAGAGACAATGGCAGCCTTGTCTGGTTCCTGACCTGAGTGGAAATGATTCCAATTTAACTCCATTCAGTATGATATTGACTGTGGGTTTGCTGTAGATGGTCTCTATCAGTTTAAGAAATGTCCCTTCTATACTGATTTTGTTAAGTGTTCTGATCATGAAGGGATGCTGGATATCATCAAAAGCTTTTTCTGCATCGATTGAGAGAATCATATGGTCTTTTTTTTTTTAATTTGTTTATGTGCTGGATTACATTTATAGATTTATATATATTGAACCAGCCTTGAGACCCTAGGATAAAACCGACTTGGTCATGATATATAATTTGTTTGATGTGTTGCTGGATTCTGTTTGTTAGGATCTTGTTGAATATTGTTGCATCTATATTCATTAGTGATATCGGTCTATAATTTTCTTTTCTTGTTGGGTCTTTTCCTGGTTTGGGGATCAGGGTGATGTTTGCTTCATAGAACGTGTTGGGTAGTCTTCCTTCTTTTTCTACCTTTTGGAACAGGTTGAGTAATATAGGTACTAATTCCTCTTTAAAATTTTGGTAGAATTCTGACGTGAAACCATCTGGTCCCGGGATTTTCTTTTTAGGGAGGTTTTGTATAGTTGATGGTATTTCCAAACTTGATATGGGCCTGTTCAACATTTCCACTTGATTCTGGCTAAGTCTTGGAAGGTGACGTGCTTCCAAGTATGGGTCAATTTCCTTCATATTTTCATATTTCTGAGAATAAAGTTTCTTGTAATATTCACTAAGGATTTTTTGGATTTCTGAGGAGTCTGTGTTATTTCGTCTTTGTTGTTTCTGATTGATGAGATTAGAGATTTTACTCCTTTTTTCCTGATTAGGTTGGCTAAAGGTTTATCTATTTTATTGACCTTTTTGAAAAACCAGCTTTTTGATTTATTGATCTGTTGTATTATTCTTTTGTTTTCAATTTGATTTAATTCTGCTCTAATTTTGGTTATTTCTTTTCTTCTACTGGGTTTGCAGTTGGAATGTTCTTCCTTTTCCAGTTGCTTGAGATGTCCCATTAAATTGTTAACTTCCTCTCTTTCCGTTTTCTTGAGGAAGGCTTGCCGTGCTATAAATTTCCCTCTTAGAACTGCCTTTGCGGTGTCCCAGAGGTTCTGATAGTTTGTGTCTTCATTGTGGTTTTGTTCCAAAAAGTTTGCGATTTCTTTCTTAATCTCATCTCTGACCCAGCTATCATTCAGCATAAGGTTATTTAACTTCCATGTTTTTGTATGAGTATGCAGATTCATGTTGTTACTCAGCTCAAGTTTTATTCTATGGTGGTCCGAGAAAATGCATGGAATAATTTCTATTCCTTTAAATTTACTGAGGTTAGACTTGTGACCTAAGATGTGATTGATTTTGGAGTAAGTTCCATGGCCTGATGAGAAGTATGTGTATTCAGTTTTGTTAGGATGAAATGTTCTGTAGATGTCTGCTAAATCCAAATGTTGGATGGTTAGGTTTAAATCTAAGATTTCTTTGCTCAGCTTCTTGTTGGAGGATCGATCCAACACTGCCAAAAGAGTGTTGAAATCTCCGACTATTATGGAGCTGGAGGATATCAAGTTGCTCATGTCTGTTAGAGTTTCTCTTATAAATTGAGGTGCATTCTGGTTGGGTGCATAGATATTAATAATTGAAATCTCATCATATTGAGTATTACCCTTAACAAATATGAAGTGACCATTCTTGTCCTTCCTTACTTTTGTTGGTTTAAAGCCTATTGTATCTGCAAATGAAATTGCAACACCTGCTTTTTTCTGATTACCATTTGCCTGAAATATGGATGTTCATCCTTTCACCCTGAGTCTTTATTTGTCTTTTAAGTTAAGATGTGACTCTTGTATGCAACAGATATCTGGCCTGAGTTTTTGTATCCAGTCAGCTAACCTATGCCTCTTTAGAGGACAGTTTAAGCTGTTCACATTAATGGACAATATTGATAAGTCTGGTGAAGTTTTGGGTATAGAGTTTTTCAAAATTCCAGTGGGCATTTTTAATCCTTTCGCCAGTGTGGAAATTGGAGTTTGATCCGAAGTTTCTGAGTGAGTTTACTTTTGTGGTATAGGATTGGGTTGGTCATTATGGACGATAGGTCTGAGAATATCCTGAAGAGCTGGTTTGGTTATGGCAAATTTCTTCAACATATGAATGTTATTAAAGTGTTTAATTTCTCCATCATAAATGAAACTCAGTTTAGCTGGATACAAGATCCTGGGTTGAAAGTTATTTTGCTTTAGGAGATTAAAAGTCGGTGACCACCCTCTTCTGGCTTGAAAAGTTTTAGCAGAGAGATCTGCAGTCATTCTAATATTCTTCCCTTTGAAGGTAATGGTTTTCTTTCTGCTGGCAGCTTTGAGGATTTTCTCTTTCATATTAACTTTAGTGAAGTTAATTATGATATGCCTGGGGGATGTCTTATTGGGGTTGAGTTGTGCTGATGTTCTGAAACTGTCCGCTATCTGAATTTCAGATTCTCTAGGCATGTCTGGACAATTCTCTTTCATCATTTCATGCAGAAGGGCCTCTGTGCCCAGCAAGGCAACTTCATCTGTTTCTGGAACTCCAATGATTCGGAGATTTGCCTTCTTCGAATTATCCCAGAGCTCTCTGAGAGAATGATCCGTTTTTGCTCTCCATTTCTCTTCCTCTTTAACAGTTTGGGAGCATTCAAAGGTTTTATCTTTGATGTCAGAAATCCTTTCTTCTGCTTGCTCCATTCTGTTGCTGAGTTATTCTACTGTATTTTTCATATCTTTGAGGGCTGCAAATTCTTGCTTCAGTGTGTCTATGTCTTTGGTGATTTTGTCTTTAAATTCACTAAATTCTTGAGACAACTTTTGAATTTCTCCTCGAATTCCTAATCCACTTTGTTAATCTTGTCTGCAATCTAAATTCTGAATTCGATTTCTGACATCTCAGCCAGCTGTTTATAAATGGGATCTTCATTAATGGGATCTTCAATTACATCTGCCATATCTTTCCTTGGGGGGTGTTGATCTATTCTGGTTATTCATGTTACCAGAGTTTTCCCGCTGATTCCGCCCCATGGTTGTTTTATTCCCTTTGATTTTTTCCCCTGGGGCTTTGTCAAGGGCCTGTACAGTGTTGTGGCCTGAGAAATGGGGCCCTGTCTGGTTTGGTGGGGCTAAGTGGTTCTGTCTTGTTTTCAGCTGGTTTCTGTTCCACCCTATTGAAACAGATACTCTGGATTGAAGTCTTAGCTGTGGAGAAATATCAGCAATTAAGTCACCCCTCCCCCCACTGGCAAAGAATTGGAAAAGAAAAATCAAACCTTCCTACCACCGTGCACCCAGAGCACCACCTGCTTTGTCCTCAGGCAATTGGTTCAGTTCAAAAAGTCCAAATCAATTGTCTCAGTCTGCACCTGTCTCGGTTGAGAGAGGTCTATGGGAACTGGATCACAGGGGGTCTGGTGACTACTCTGGTGTGGCTTGTTCCAGTGCTGCGTGGAGTCAGGAGGAGCCACCTAGCCAATAGATCAGTCTGGGAAGGTTGATGCCTCCTTCCCCGCCTTGCACCGCTGTCACACCCAGTCACTGATAGCCCTGCAGTTGGCTGACCCAGTTGCCTGCAGTGAACCGGTATTCCAGGGGTTTGCACCTGCCTCAATCACAAGGAAGTCTGCCAGGCTGCTGCGCTCTGCCTCTCTCTAGCAGGAGAAGGTGAGGCCTGACAATCTTGGGTGCTTGATGAAGGTTGGGGGGTTTTCACTCAGGTCCAGTCTCGCTCCTGATTAATGTTACTGACGAACAGAACAGAACAACTTTGCGGTTCCCCTGCAGAAGTGAAGCTGAACTGAGTTCCAAATCAGCTTGTCTTTGCTCTTGTATTGTCTATAGGCTAACGATCCACTGAGGGCCAGGTGCGTCATAGGTTCAGTGAAGTGGACCTCTGGGTCAGCCCCACCCTGGGAGTTTCCCCGGTTTGCAAGTTGGAGTTGCCTTAGGCAAATCCTATACTCAGAGTCTCTGGTTGCCCAGGGAGACAGGGGGTGTGGCTTCAGAATATTCAGTAGTGAGCTGTATTGCTAGCAAGACAGGGCTGCTGCTTTATGACTCAGGCAACCGCTGCTCTGATGCAGCTCCCTTCCGGCCAACCATCCTCTCTCCACTCCCGTACCCTAGAGTCTGCACGGACCAGCTGCAGCCCAGCACTGTCTACACCCCTCGAGCAATCGCCCAAGAGTCTGGACTCCTGGGGGACAGTCCTCCAGACCTTGGAGTGAGAGCAGAGGGGAGAGCGGGGAGCGCTGGGAGCTCTGGGAGCCTGGGGTTGTGGGCAGAGAACACACACAGTTTTACACAGTTTTATGCCTGGCCGTACTGTCATCAAAAGATGGCTGTTGCACTGTGCCTCAGGGAACTGTCACTCCGGTGCGGTCCCCTCTCCGCCGACTGTCCTCTCCTCACCCTGTGCCCTGGAGCTGGCACTGACCAGCTGCAGTCGAGGCCCCATCCACACCCCTCGAGAAATCACCCAAGACTCTGAACTCCTGGGGGACTGGCCTCCAGACCTTAGTGTGAGTGAAGGGGAGTGCTGGGAGCTCATAATTCCAGGTAGATAATATATACACTTTATACAGTTTTATGCCTGGCAGGAGGACACTGTGACACCCTAGTAGGGGAGGTAGGTCCAGTTTTTAGAGGGTCTCTCCCGTGGAGTGTAGTGGGAGGACCTTTGAACTCTGCCTGATTGTTTGTGGGGCACTCTGAGCTGTTCTCATGGGGGAGGGGACTCCCATCCGCTTGGTGATGGATTTTGTACCTTTTGTTTATATCCTTGTGGTTGCAGCTCACCTCAGCAGGGTTGACGTGCGTTCTTCAACCTTCTCTCTTAGTGCAGCTCAAATCCACTAGGTTACTTGCTGAATTTTTGTCCTTTAACTCTCCTTCTGGACGGGATGCTCTGTGGAAAGCTGGCTTCAGTCAGCCATCTTGTCTCCTCAGTGCTTGATATTGATATGTCCAAACGATCTATTTCTTCCTGGTTAAGTGTAGGGAGATGGTGTGATTCCAGGTATTGTTCCATTTCCATTGTTAAGTTTCTGGGCATAGAGTGGCTTATAGTAGTCACAAATAATCTCTTGTATCACTGGTATCTGTTGATATTTCACCTTTTTCATTTCTGATTGAGGCTAGTAGAGATCTTACTTTTTCTGTTTCTAATTAATCTGGCCAAAGGTTTATCAAATTTATTTATCTTTTCAAAACACTGAATTTTTGTTTCATTAACTTTTTAATGATTCTTTTGTTTTCAATTTCATTCATTTCTGATTTAATTTTTGTTATTTATTTTATTCTGCTATGTTTGGGATTGAATTGCTCTTCCTTTTCCATTTCCTTAAGGTGATTTATTATGTTGCTTATGTGAACACTTTCTGTTTTTTTGGATGTAGAAATTTTGTAATTTTCTTTCATATCTCTTCCTTGACCCAACTGGCATTCAGCATAAGGTTATTTAGTTTCACTGCCTTTGTGTGGTAATACAAATTTTTGTCTGAGGTTCACTCTTAATGCCTAGTGGATTATTCTTAATTTTCAATTGTATGTCATTATTAGTACTATGATGAAAATTTATGCCATCCTACTCCTTACCACCTGGGTGGTGAATCCTCATTTTGTCCATTGCAGTTATATTGTACTATAATAATGTTATAATACTACATATGTGCTAACTCTGTTGGTGAATCACTTAGAAGCTGTCTTGGTTAGCAGACTGATTGTCAAGATTGTCAAGTCTAATGCTACAAAAAATGGCTGTATCATTTGCCTCACTTCTTTTCACTATGTAGACATTTTGTCATCTCACATCATCACAAGAAGTATGAGAATAGTGCAATAAGATATTTTGAGATAGAGACCGCATTTGCATAACTTTTATATTATATTATCAATATATTATGTTATTTTATTAGTAGCTATTCTTGCTAATTTCTGACTATTCTTAATCTATAACTTAGACTTTCTCATAGGTATGTATGTATAGGATAAAACACAGTTTAGAAAGGGTTTTGTACTACCACAGTTTCAAGCATTCCTGGGAGCCTTGGAACATATTTTTCCATAGACAAAGGTGACTACTCTGTTAAAATTTTCTATTATTTTCAAATTCAATGCATCTGAAGTGACAACATCCTAAGTCTGAACATCTATATTTGTTGGGATTACAAGCACGTTTTATGCCTGATGTATCTGTTAAACCTTGAAAAATTATTTTTTAAAAGAAATCAGAGAAGATTTTCAAGGGTGATAAAGTATCTAGAAGCTATGTCTATATTTCCATTCTCACCCCCAAACTCCAGCCAGTATTTTACACTGAGAAGAAATCATCTAAATTGCAGTTTGGTACGATTTAAAATAAGTTGGATTTTTTTCTTTTGAAATGATATACTTAATAGAAATGCTTTAATGGCCCAAGCTAGTGAGTGAAGGACTATTGTTATAGCTATTTCAAAATGACATTTATGCAGACTATGTAAAATGTTCAGGATAGCATTCTGTGGATACTCATTTATCTTCTTCAATCATGTAATAAAAGGACTGATCATGGTCAAGTCCTTGGTTTCAAAACATTACCTGGTTTTGCGGACTGCCCTAGAGTTTAAATAAGTCAGATTGTTGCCCTTACCCTGAAGAAGATTTAACATCAATTTGAGTTATAAAGTAGATTGAGCTTGTGATGTTTCCTGGGAGTATTCTTTCATATGAATATTATTAACTGGGGCTTAATTTTTCCCTCTTGTTTCTTAATGCATATGATACTTACATATAATTTAGTATTAATATTATTAATGTATTAGTTCACCGCAGAATGGGGACTTAGTCTTTCCTATAATAATTGTAGAAGGGTGGAATAGAGTGGGCCACTGCTTTTTCTGAATATCTCACTTCCATCCTTTATGATTAAACTGCTTTGGAAGATACCTTCTATGATTCAAGAAGATCATTTTTTAATATTTGCTTTAATATGAAAGAAGGATATATTCATTCATCATCAGAAATGTTGTTGAAACAGCACTTGTTATCAACCAGTGATGATGAATGGGAAGTTCTTTTCTTAGTAAAGGAGAGAATATTACACAAATATTCTTGAGTCTTACCACAAATGTTTCTTAATTAAATTCACTCATCAGTTTGCAGAAGAATAATGTTTTCAGTCATAAGAGGTATAGTGACAATGAGAGATGTTTCACAGAAGACTTTTTAATAACTATGCTTATGAGTAGATACAGGCACAGCTTGAGTCATATTTATTTTTAACAGAGAAAAATTTAGGCTGATTGAATTTCTTTTGAGGGGCAGCCTATCATCTGTGATATAGTCTCTGGTATTTATTAAATATAGGTTGAATGTGGGAATATTACTAGATATTTGGAGAGTTTACAATAGAAAGGAAACCAACAAACAACATTTTTTAGGAGCTAGAATAAACATGCATTAAATAACAGATAGTGCTCTATCCACTAAGATCACTGCATTCATACAGTCCTTTAGTGATTACTGAGAACCTGCTATGTGTCAGGCCTTCATGGGCCCCGTAGTACACCTGTGCATACAGCAATGCTTCTGTTGTCATGGAGCTAATGTTGAACCTGTCCCAGGGCTTTCTACATGCCACTTCAGACTCTAGTCAATAAATAAAGTCATATGTTCAAGCATCAAACCATTCTTTACAATTTGGCAAAAGTATGCCCTGTTATTTCTGTTAAATATGTTATTCTTTTATCTGCAGGAAATAATGCTCAGGAACAAATTTGAATCAGATACTATAGTTTGAACAATTTTGCTAGCTGCTAGGCCATACTAAAATAAGGATCTAGAAAACTTGTTTCAAGGCTTAGAAGCATGAATGAATCAATTCTGTATCAAGTTTTTGAATATATCAATAAATTAATTTTACACTATTTATTCTGTTGATCTCCCAATGCTATTTACTGGCAGACATGCATCACAAAATAAACTTAATCCACAATACACACAGAGAATAAGTAGGAGCAGGCTTTACTGAACTTCATGTGTTTTGAGGTTACCAACACTGGTCCCACAGAAACTACATGTCAATTCAGCGGTCTCTCCAAAGTTCAGTGTTACACATTAAAAAACAAAAACACCTCAGATCTTTTTTTTTTTTTTTGCAAGTTAAGTAAAAAAGCTGAGAAGATGGAATATCTGAATGTTTTTTCATTTCTGGGGAAATTTAGGTAAATATAATTCCCTTCAAATTCAACTTACAAAATTGTGTGAAGCCTTGACTCAGCATGGAATCTTTATCTCAGCGTTCATATGTCCTACTTGTTTCTCCCACACCTCCAGGGCCAATTGGTTGAATGACCTAGAATCTCCATGAATGCAGCATTCTGTCTTAAAACCTACTTATAGCACAGAGACAATATAGGTTTGCACTAAAGAGTGTAATGCAACTTTTACTGTGGCAGAAATCCAATTGGACACACTGTCAGGTTTCTTCTCATGAGGTATACTATCTTGGGAATGGAAAAGAAGGGTTGATTTAACCAGAAAAGAAGATAAGATCCACTGAAGACAAATGAGGGAAAGTTATTAAAAAGGGTGAAATTAACTTTGAATTGTCATGATTGATATTTACTTTTAAAACATACAGAATATATGGTTTTGCTGTGAATGATAAATGAAAGGGTTTTTTTTGGATTCAGGTAGTACACAAAAATGTATGAAGTATTAATAATATGCATCACAATGAAATATTCAACCATAGCTTACTATTAAAATTTTAATAGGACCCAAAGAGAAGAAAGGAGTATCAGAGGTGACCAGAAATCCTCTGAACGAACTTACTTGAGTTACCATGATGGGTGCCAGAAACCCAGAGGCCAGACAGATGGAGAATGGCTTGCAGGATGCCATGGGAGTTACTCAGAAACTCCTCCTCAAGGAATCACAATGTTTGGCAACTTTATGGAGTGTCGCTGGGGGGGCCACACTTCCTACCAACTGCAGCAGGGTATGTGACACAGCATCCTGTGGTTGCCCATGGATTTCTTTGAGTGAACCTCCAGCAGGAACCTGGTGAACCATTTTTCCAAGGAACTGGACATGGTAAATTCAATGATCCTACAGGTCACTGAGATGTTCATAAACTCCTCTTCTCCATAACAGAATGATAACAGACCCTCCTTTGTAGCAGGGGTAACCCAGCAAGTAAACAAAGCCTTATATCTAGAATAAAAATTACATGCCCCCCATTTTTGAATGAGCATAGTAGTTAAATAATCCAGGTAAAAATATTGGTCCATTAATCAATCTAGGTAATTCAGAATTTCTTAAACCTAGAAGTTTTGTTTTGAGCCACACAATCCTTTGTTGTAAAGGGCTATCTGTGCATCAGAAGATGCTTAACAGCAGCTATGGCCTCTACTCAACAGGTGCCAGTAGTATTGGCTCAGGGATGACAGCCAAAAATGTCCCCAGAGCAAATTTATTGCCAAAGCCCTGAAAAGGCTGTGGTGGTGGTGCTGGTGGGGTTACTAGTGGTTGAAAACTAAGTTAACTATACCTTTATATCCTGCCTTATTGCCAACTGAGTAAGTTGCTATGCATTAATATGTTAACATAGCAACAGGAAAGAGGAATTGTCCCTGAGCAATGGGCATAGTGATTAATAAACTATTTTGTGCATAGTAGACATCTGCTAACTGAAGTATGTTGGCATTTTAAGAATGAGAGTATAATACTTTATCCTAACATTAAAACCAACAAGAACATAATTAAATCTTATTTCTATTCTTGGGAAGATATTTAAGTTCTTCAATACTTTGGAGATATTGTTAGTAATATCATCATCAAATAAACAGAAATATAGTAAATATAATTACAGAACTGTGTCTTAGCATAAAAAAGTTAATAGATTCACTGTCTTTGCACTGATCAGAAAACATATAGACTATTGAGTAGGGTTTTGGAAATTAAATTTGTAGGGAATATTGGCAATTATAGAGAGATTTCAAGGGAGGAGCACCACGTTCAAGCAAATTCTTGGTAATATTTCTAAGACATCCGTATTAAAGGGGGAGATTGAGCAAAGGGTAGTTATTTATATAAATTTTTATAAAATATAAAATATATTTTTTATTTTATAAAAAAATAAACTGAAAGTTGGAACATAATATCTGTTAATAATTAGAAAACTTCCATGTAGAAGGATAAGTTTAACGTGCTATTTTTCTCCAGAAGGTAATCAATTTGATAGATGGTGTTCCCATGATGGCAGAAATATTTGTTCCACTTAGCCTGGCCTTACTCCTTATCCTTTAGGTCTCAGTTTCAATGACATTTTTTAATAAAGTTCTTCCCTAATCCCCTTATTTAAATTAGAATCTCTGCTACTGTCTCTCATAGCACCTTATTGTTTACTGTAGAGTGCTTACCACAATGTACAGACAAATACTTATTTGGGTGACTATTTGTTTATTGTTGGTTGGCCCACTTGTATGAAAGTCATATGAAAGGTGATTATCTTGCCTCATTTGTTCAATGTTACATCACTGGCACTCAGTTTAGAGTCCGCCACTTAATATGCACTGGTTCATTAAATATATGTTCAGTTAGCGAGTAACATGAATAATGTGTTGCAAATAAGATTTTAAAAAGTAAAACAGTAAGCCTAGCACAAAGATGCTTTCACAATCATTATGACATTGTTTTATCATCTTCTGGAGGTGAGATAATTTTCAGCAGAGGTAGAGTTGGCTTTTTCTGGCTTAGGAAAGCTAACTGTGCAAATCTTTTTCAAAATGTAAATTCAAGTAGCTTGAAATTAATTAAGATGGGAGTATTTACACCAGAGAAATAAGCAAATGCAAATATTAACTGATTGTTAATAATTAACCAATGAATCACTGGTATTGAGTATGTATCTGTTACAGTTAAAAAGCTGGAAAAAAGAGTCCTTTAATTGCTCTTTCTAACCTGACTCTTTGCCTCTACAAAAGAGGCAGTGCTAGAAATCAGTGTCATAAAATGGAGGTTTAGGTTGTTTGGAACAACTCTCCTAGTGGGAACAATTATAAAAGCTGGAATGATATTTTAAGAAATACTTTTTGAAGACAATAGAATGCTTCTAAAATAATGAGAACTGATGGGAACAAGACCTTAGAAAGCAAGGAAGCCTAGAATGGTGAGTTGACATTTGGTACTATTTTTCTTCTTGAGGCTATTACTAATTCCGAACTTTTAAGTGAAGAGTTGAAGAGCTGAACAGCGTATTCTAACAAGGCTGGAAGTATGACAATTAAAGTCAAAGTTACCACAAAGAAGGATCCCTCTTAAATGCCAAGATTTTAGATGCTAAGCAGGAAGGAAGATGCATCTGAAATAGGGCAGCTTAAACAAAAATTGAAGCTCACTTTTGAATCATCTCAATCTTTGATTGGACTAAATTAACCTTTCCTTAACCAAGCTGCCTGCTAAAAGCAAAAGTTAATCTTTTCTTGAAATTTAAATTGTTCATACACTTTTCGGATACTTAAAAAATATCATTCTAGGCTTATAAGAATAAAACATTTGGTTAAAAATTTGAAAAAAGAAAAAAAAAGCAACAGAATTAGAGTTGTAAGGTCTATTAGTTTCCTTGGGTATTATTAAAAATTACCACAAATTTAGTGACATAAAACAACACAAATTTAGCTTCTTACAGTTCTTGAGACCAGAAGCTTGAAATTACTCTCATTTGATTAAAATCGAAGTGTCAACAGGGTTATGTTATTTTTGCAGGTTCTAGAAGAAAACACATATTCTTTCCTTTTCTAGATTATGGAGACTACCAGCAGGCTCTAACTAATGGCTACATTTCTTCACCTTTATAGCCAGTAATATCAGGCAGAATCTTTCTCACACTTAGTATTTCTGGTTTTCTCTACTGTCTTTCATGTAATTATATTGAGCCCTCCAGAATAATCTGAATAATCTTTCCATCTCAAGGTCAATTGATTAGCAACCTTAATTCCATCTTTAACGTTAATTTTCTTTTGCTGTGGAACATATTCACAGATTCCAGGGAGCCAGATGTGGACAGCTTTGGGAATCCATCATTATGCCTAACTCACAAAGTATCCAGAATATTACATTGTATGATGTAATTAAAAAGGACTATGATAAATATATTTGAACAATTCAAAGACAAGATGAAGAATTTTTGCAGAGAAGTGGAAACTATGAAAAAGAACAAATGGAAATAATAGAAATTTTAAAACATAACTATAGTTAAGATCTCAATGAAGAGGGTGAAGAGCAGATTAGATATAGATAGAAATAAAATTAGTGAAAGAGAATATAGCTCAGAAGAAAATATCTAGGATGAAATACAGAAGCACAAAAGGATGTTCAACAGAGAAAAGAGCATGAGCAGGACAAAGATAGAAGAAATAATACATGTATATTTGGAGTCCCAAAGGCAAAGGAGACAGACTACAGGAAATGGAAATATTTGAAGAAATAATGGTAGAGAATTTTATAAAATTGAAGGAAGATATTGAAATATGCCTTCAAGAAGTTCTAAAATTCTAAACATGGCAACATGGTAAATGTGAAAAATAATCACATGTAGACACGTCATAGAAAAAGTGCTGAAAGCAAAAGACAAAAGGAGGGCAGTGCCTGTGGCTCAAAGGAGTAGGACGCCAGCCCTGTATGCTGGAGGTGGTGGGTTCAAACCCAGCCCTGGCCAAAAACTGCAAAAAAGAAAGAAAGAAAAAGACAAAAGGACATTCATGGTGAACCATCAGAATAAAAAGATAAATTAAATCTAAAAAAGGAAGAATAAGCTTGACAGCTGAATTATGATGATGAACAATGGAAACTAGAAGATTATGGAATGATATCTTGAAAGCTCTGAAAGGAAATTACTTCAAAATTATAATTCTATATTGAGTGGAAATATATTTTAGAAAATAATTTTTTTCAGAAAAATGTAAAGGAAATGATCTTCATCAGTGCAGCATTGAAGGAAACACTTGAGAATGTGCTCTAGGCAGAGAAAAGTAATCACAGATTAAAGTTTGGAAATGCAGGAAGGATGAAGGTCAGTAGGGCCAGTAAATATGTTTGTAGATCTAAATAAATATTGACTATAAAAACTAATTAATGCACTTTTGATTTAAAATATATTTAAAATTAAAACACATAAGAAATATAACATATAAATCAGGAAAACGAGAAAGACAGTAATTGTGTTCTAAGGTCCATGTGTTGTTTGGGAAGTGGTATACATGTAGGGCAACAGTAAGTTCTGGTTTGCATTATAACTTTTATCTACACATAATTAATGATAGGATCTTGTTTCATTCTCAGAGTGTCTTGTTTTAGATGGTAAATTATATCTTTAAGAATATTGATTTTTATCAGAGCTTAATAATCCTATTTTTTGTTTGTTTTTGTTTTTCTGGAGACAGAGTCTCAATCAGTTGCCCCATATGGTTTCATTGTACATCACCACAACTTCAAATTCCTGGGGCTCCGCAATCCTCCTGTCTCAGTAGTTGGGACTACAGGCATGTGCCATAGTGCGTAGACTAATTTTTTTTTTTTAATTTTCAGTAGAGACAGGGTTTTATCTCTGCCCAGGCTTATCTGAACTCTGCAACTTAAACAATACTCCTGCCTCTACTTCCCAAAGTAGTAGAGTTACAGGCATGAGCCACAGTATCTGACAAAAAATCATGTTCTAATTTTGTGAGTAAATACTAAAAGAATAGTGATGTAATAGAAGGAGAATAAAGTTAGTATTTATGAAATGCAAAAAAGGAAAGAAAAGAAAAAAGAACATAGAACTTTTAGTTTAACTAGAAATCAAATCAAATATAGTAAATTTATGGCAAAATTTATTGGTATTTTGATTAAATATAAATAAACTATATACTTCAATTAAAAGACAAAGATTATTAGACAATAAAATGCCAAACAACCCCTACTTAGAAGCTATTTACAACAGATGTACTATAATTAGAAGTACAGAGTTGTTAAAAATTAAGCGGATGCAGGATAAAGATGAAGCTACACTAATATAAAGTATTTTTTAAGTTAAAAAATTACTAGAAACAGAGAAGCACCTATGATGCATTATGATTATACTTCACAGCAACCTGGGCCCTTTAGTGAGACCCCACCATTATTGAAAAAAGGAAAATGTTGAATTCATCTGGAAGTGATTACAATTCTAAATTTGTATGCTATTATGTAATAAAACAGTATGAAAATACAGGGAAAAATGATAGAACTAAAAGAATTAGACAAATGCATAATTGTAGAGGGACACTAACATAACTCAGTAAATGATAGAAAAACTGGATGCAGGAGGTGAGCAAGATGGCAGCCGAGTAACGGCTTCCTTGCATCTGGGCACCATGAGTCTGGGGAGATAGGACTCCAGGCGTCTCTGGCTGGTGGGATCTGCCTATCATCACCCCTGTGAGGATACAGGGAGTCAGCGAGAGACTTCTGGACCCCAAGAGGAGGACTAAAACAGTGGAAAAACAGCAAGTGGTCGCGTGTGTTCAATTCGTCTAAACTCGCCCACAACTGTGAGTTCAGTAGCAGCAAGACTGCAAACCAGAAAGGCCTTACCTGTGAACTGTTTTGGTGTCTTTGGACTTGGCACTCAGTTGAAATGCCTTGCGGAGAGCCTGAGCAGGAGTGCGGAGAACTTTGGCCATTGTCTAGGGCCCCAGTCTGAGCCGCTGAGCCAGATGGAGCTAATAGTGTTTGGCTGTGGGTCACAGGGAGCCATTGTGAGCAATCTGCCCCGGCAAGCTCCGCCCTCAGGGTCGCAGAGCTAGAATCGGGTGGGAGCTGGTAACCCAGCAACCAAGTAGCCTAAGGGTAAGATCTGAGCCGCCTTGTAGCCCTAACCCTCAGGGGCAGAGTGTGACCGGTTTTGGCACACTGGGTAAGTGGATAGCCACTTCAGCAGTGATTCCAGCGACAAGCACTTTCCTGGGAAAGCTTCTGCTCCACAAGTTTACAAGTTCAAAGTGCCTTTTAAGTGGGCTGAAGAGAGATTTAGGGTGTTTACCTGCTGGGATTTGAGAAATCAGCAGCCTCCAGTCGTATCAAAACTGTGATTAACATCTCATACCCCAGAAGACCACGTGTTGCCCAGACAATATTCAATAACATATACATACTGCTTTGTTTTTGGTTGTGTGTTTTTTTTTTTTTTTGGTTTGGTTGTTGTTTATTTTTGATGTTTATTTTGATGTTGATGTTGTTTTGTTTTTTAATTTCAATCTTTTCCATACAGATCTTTTTTCTTTCTCAATTTTTCTAGTTTAATTATAATTTCCCATTGCTGCCTTTTTCAATAACTCGAACTTCAATTTTGCTAGTGTTTCTACCGCTATTATTTGGTTTTCACTCAATTTTATCCCGTAAAGTTTTCTGTTTCCTTGTTTTGGTTTGATTTATAGCATTTTTGTCTTTCCTCTCTACTTGGTGGAGGTGGGGTTCTGTGTCTGATCAGGTTAGCAAAGAGCTGCTGACCTCAAGGGAACCACCCAACTGGGCATCCCCAGAAGGTGGGTTTTTTTTTAAGGTTGTGTCAAAGTACCCTACTGTACACCTATATTGCTCTGTCTCCCTCTTTCTGTGCCTCTCTTCTTTTTGTCAATATTCCTTTTACCCACACCCTCTCCTTTCTCTATTTTTCTTTTTTTTTTCTTATCACTTGGTCCTCCTTTCTTTTATCCCTTTTTTGCTCTTCAACCTTCTCACCCTTCTGGTCCTATAACCCTTAGTCCACAGGCACGAGAACTTAAAGAGCAAGAGGAAGTGAAAGGAAAATTAGGGCAAGGAGACATAAAAGAAATCACTCATGAGGAAGAATCAGCAGAAAACTCCAGGCAACATGAAGAACCAGTCCAGAACAACCCCGCCAAGGGACCATGAGGTAGCTACTGCAGAGGATTCCACCTATACAGAAATGTTAGGAATGACAGAAAGGGAATTTAGAATACACATTTGAAAACAATGAAAGAAATGATGGAAACAATGAAGGAAACTGCTAATAAAGTGGAAAATAACCAAAAGGAAATTCAAAAACAGAATCAAATAAGAGATGAACGATATGAAGAATATAAAAAGGATGTAGCAGAGCTGAAGGAACTGAAACAGTCAATTAGGGAACTTAAAGATGCAATGGAAAGTATCAGCAACAGGTTAGACCATGCAGAAGAAAGAATTTCAGAGATAGAAGACAAAGTTTTTGAGATAACTCAGATAGTAAAAGAGGCAGAAAAGAAGAGAGAGAAAGCAGAACGTTCACTGTCAGAATTATGGGACTTCATGAAGCATTCCAACATATGAGTTATAGGAATTCCAGAAGGGGAAGAAGAATGACCCAGAGGAATGGAAGCCATACTAGAGAATATTATAAAAGAAAATTTCCCAAACATCACCAAAGATTCTGACACACTGCTTTCAGAGGGATATCGGACCCCGGGTCGCCTCAACTCTAACCGAGCTTCTCCAAGACACATTGTGATGAACCTGTCCAAAGTCAAGACAAAAGAAAAGATTCTGCAAGCTGCCAGGAGTAAGCGCCAGTTGACCTACAGGGGCAAATCCATCAGAGTGACCGCAGACTTCTCTAATGAAACTTTCCAAGCAAGTAGACAATGGTCATCTACCTTTAATCTACATAAACAGAACAATTTCCAGCCCAGAAGTCTGTACCCTGCTAAGCTAAGCTTCAAAATTGACGGAGAAATCAAATCATTTATGGATATACAAACATTAAGGAAATTCGCCACAACAAGACCAGCTCTACAGGAAATACTTCAACCTGTTCTGCACACTGACCACCACAATGGATCAGCAGCAAAGTAAGAACTCAGAAATTAAAGGACAGAACCTAACCTCCTCACGGATGCAAAAGATAAAACTAAGCAATGGACTCTCACCAAATAAGATGAATAGAATACTACCACACTTATCAATTATCTCCATAAATGTTAATGGCTTGAATTCCCCACTGAAGAGACATAGATTGGCTGACTGGATTAAAAAACACAAGCCATCCATTTGCTGTCTGCAAGAAACACACCTGGCTTCAAAAGACAAATTAAAGCTCCGAGTCAAGGGTTGGAAGACAATTTTTCAGGCAAATGGAATTCAGAAGAAAAGAGGAGTTGCAATCTTATTTTCAAATACATGTGGATTTAAAGCAACTAAAGTCAAAAAAGACAAAGATGGTCACGTTATATTGGTCAAGGGAAAAATACAACAAGAAGACATTTCAATTGTAAATAATTATGCACCCAATTTAAATGCTCCCAGATTCTTGAAACAGACGTTACTCAGTCTGAGCAATATGATATCTGATAATACCATCATAACAGGGGACTTTAACACTCCTCTTACAGAGCTGGACAGATCCTCTAAACAGAAATTAAACAAAGATATAAGAGATTTAAATGAGACCCTAGAACAACTGTGCTTGATAGATGCATATAGAACACTCCACCCCAAAGATAAAGAATATACATACTTCTCATCACCCCATGGAACATTCTCCAAAATTGATCATATCCTGGGACACAAAACAAATATCAACAGAATAAAAAGAATTAAAATTTTACCTTGTATGTTCTCAGACCATAAGGCACTAAAGGTGGAACTCAACTCTAACCAAAATGCTCGACCCCACCCAAAGGCATGGAAATTAAACAATCTTCTGTTGAATAACAGATGGGTGCAGGAAGAAATAAAACAGGAAATCATTAACTTCCTTGAGCATAACAACAATGAAGACACAAGCTACCAAAACCTGTGGGATACTGCAAAAGCAGTTTTGAGAGGAAAATTCATCGCTTTAGATGCCTACATTTGAAAAACAGAAAGAGAGCACATCAACAATCTCACAAGAGATCTTATGGAATTGGAAGAAGAAGAACAATCTAAGCCTAAACTCACTAGAAGAAAAGAAATATCCAAAATCAAATCAGAGATCAATGAAATTGAAAACAAAAGAATCATTCAGAAAATTAATGAAACAAGGAGTTGTTTTTTTGAAAAAATAAATAAAATAGATAAACCATTGGCCAGACTAACGAGGAATAGAAAAGTAAAATCTCTAGTAACCTCAATCAGAAATGATAAAGGGGAAATAACAACTGATCCCACAGAGATACAAGAGATCATCTCTGAATACTACCAGAAACTCTACGCCCAGAAATTTGACAATGTGAAGGAAATGGATAAATATTTGTAATCACACCCTCTCCCTAGACTCAGCCAGGAAGAAATAGACCTCCTGAACAGACCAATTTCAAGCACTGAGATCAAAGAAACAATAAAAATTCTTCCAACCAAAAAATGCCCTGGTCCAGATGGCTTCACTCCAGAATTCTATCAAACCTTCAAGGAAGAGCTTATTCCTGTACTGCAGAAATTATTTCAAAAAATTGAGGAAGAAGGAATCTTTCCCAATACATTCTATGAAGCAAACATCAGTCTGATACCAAAACCACGAAAAGACCCAAAGAAAAAGGAGAATTTCAGACTAATCGCACTCATGAATATAGATGCAAAAATTCTCAACAAAATCCTAGCCAATAGATTACAGCTTATCATCAAAAAAGTCATTCATCATGATCAAGTAGGCTTCATCCCAGGGATGCAAGGCTGGTTTAACATACGCAAGTCCATAAACGTTATCCACCATATTAACAGAGGCAAAAATAAAGATCACATGATCCTCTCAATAGATGCAGAAAAAGCATTTGATAAAATCCAGCATCCTTTTCTAATTAGAACACTGAAGAGTATAGGCATAGGTGGCACATTTCTAAAACTGACTGAAGCTATCTATGACAAACCCACAGCCAATATTTTACTGAATGGAGTAAAACTGAAAGCTTTTCCTCTTAGAACTGGAACCAGACAAGGTTGTCCTCTGTCACCTTTACTATTCAACATAGTGCTGGAAGTTCTAGCCAATACAATTAGGCAAGACAAGGAAATAAAGGGAATCCAAATGGGAGCAGAGGAGGTCAAACTCTCCCTCTTTGCTGACGACATGATCTTATACTTAGAGAACCCTAAAGACTCAACCACAAGACTCGTAGAAGTCATCAAAAAATACAGTAATGTTTCAGGATATAAAATCAATGTCCACAAGTCAGTAGCCTTTGTATACACCAATAACAGCGAAGATGAGAAGCTAATTAAGGACACAACTCCCTTCACCATAGTTTCAAAGAAAATGAAATATCTAGGAATATATCTAACGAAGGAGGTGAAGGACCTCTATAAAGAAAACTATGAAATCCTCAGAAAGGAAATAGCAGAGGATATTAACAAATGGAAGAATATACCATGCTCATGGATGGGAAGAATCAACATTGTTAAAATGTCTATACTTCCCAAAGCAATCTACCTATTCAATGCCATTCCTATCAAAATACCAACATCGTATTTTCAAGATTTGGAAAAAATGATTCTGCGTTTTGTATGGAACCGGAAAAAACCCCATATAGCTAAGGTAGTTCTTAGTAATAAAAATAAAGCTGGGGCATCAGCATACCAGATTTTAGTCTGTACTACAAAGCCATAGTGCTCAAGACAGCATGGTACTGGCACAAAAACAGAGACATAGACACTTGGAATCGAATTGAAAACCAAGAAATGTAACTAACATCTTACAACCACCTAATCTTCGATAAATCAAACAAGAACATACCTTGGGGGAAAGACTCCCTATTCAATAAATGGTGTTGGGAGAACTGGATGTCTACATGTAAAAGACTGAAACTGGATCCACACCTTTCTCCACTCACAAAAATTGATTCAAGATGGATAAAGGACTTAAATTTAAGGCATGAAACAATAAAAACCTCATAGAAAGCATAGGAAAAACACTGGAAGATATTGGCCTGGGGAAAGACTTCATGAAGAAGACTGCCATGGCAATTGCAACAACAACAAAAATAAACAAATGGGACTTCATTAAACTGAAAAGCTTCTGTACAGCTAAGGAGACAATAACCAAAGCAAACAGACAACCTACACAATGGGAAAGGATGTTTGCATATTTTCAATCAGACAAAAGCTTGATAACTAGGATCTATAGAGAACTTAAATTAATCCACATGAAAAAAGCCAACAATCCCATATATCAATGGGCAAGAGACATGAATAGAACTTTCTCTAAAGATGAGAGACGAATGGCTAACACATGAAAAAATGTTCATCATCTCTTTGTATTAGAGAAATGCAAATCAAAACAACCCTGAGATATCATCTAACCCCAGTGAGAATGGCCCACATCACAAAATCTCAAAACTGCAGATGCTGGTGCTTTTACTGCTGTAAAAGAAGGGAACACTTTTACACTGCTGGTGGGACTGCAAACTAGTACAACTTTTGTGGAAGGAAGTATGGAGAAACCTCAAAGCGCTCAAGCTAGACCTCCCATTTGATCCTGCAATCCCATTATTGGGCATCTACCCAGAACGAAAAAAATCCTTTTATCATAAGGACACTTGTACTAGACTGTTTATTGCAGCTCAATTTACAATCGCCAAAATGTGGAAACAGCCTAAATGCCCACCAACCCAGGAATGGATTAACAAGCTGTGGTATATGTATACCATGGAATACTATTCAGCCATTAAAAAAAATGAAGACTTTACATCCTTCGTATTAACCTGGATGGAAGTGGAAGACATTATTCTTAGTAAAGCATCACAAGAATGGAGAAGCATGAATCCTATGTACTCAATTTTGATTAATGAGGACAATTAATGACAATTATGATTATGGGGGGGAAGCAGAAAGAGGGATGAAGGGAGGGGGGTGGGGCCTTGGTTTCTGTCACACTTTATGGGGGCAAGACATGATTGCAAGAGGGACTTTACCTAACAATTGCAATCAGTGTAACCTGGCTTATTGTACCCTCAATGAATCCCCAACAATAAAAAAAAAAAAGAAAAACTAGATGCATTAATAAAATCAATAAATTTATAAATGTTTTAAATAATACAATTATTAAATTTGACCTAACTGACCTAAGGAATATTGTAGCCATCAATGAGAAAAATGTACATTATTTTCAAGTTCATGTATATTTTTAAAAAAATCAACCATCTATTGTATCATGAATCAAACTGTTACAAATAACAAACAACTGAAAATATGCAGAGCATTTTCTTTGACTACAATGGAATTCCTCCCAGAAATCAATTACAAAAATAACTGAAAATTCCCAAATGTTGAAAAATTAAGCAACACACTTCTGAATAATGTAGGGGTCAAATAAGAAAACAAAATTAAAATATAATATGAAATAAAAACAATAAAAATATGGAATTAGATGTATATATAAATGAAAAATGTTACTTGAATACACATTATATAAAAAGGAATAGGTAACAATCAATAAATTATACTTTAATATAGAGAAACTACATAGAGAATCAATTAAGCAAAAAAGGAGAAAAATATAAGAACAGAAATTTTAGAAAGCTATAAAAGGGAATAAAAAAATCAACAAAGCCAAAAGTTCTTTCAATAAAATTAATAAGCTCTATGGATACACATCATGAAAAAGAGAGGATAAATTAAAAATTAATATGTATAATACGTATAACTTAAAAGGGGTGCCATTGTTACAGATCTTATGGATATGAAAAAGTTAAATGGACAGATATCTTCCAAATTTAATTCATGAGGAAGCATAATTCTTAATTCCATAAAGCTGGCAAGTGTATTTGCAAGAAGAAAAATTAAATACCAATATCTTTCCTAAACATGTGTATAAAAATTTCAAATATAAGCAAACCTAATAGATCAATATGTAAAAAGGAAAATATAAGTGAAGTTGTGTCTATTTTAGTAGTTGAAGATTAGTTTAATACTTAGAAATCAATCAGTGTAAATTATCAGATCAATAGAATAAAGAAGAGAAAGTAAGTAATTCTAGTGAAGTGAATATTAGTTGACTACAGATATCTTAGATGTCCACCAAGTATAGAATGGATAAATATGTTGTGCCATACTCACGCAGTGTGATGCTGCACAGAGAAAAAAATAATGAGAATAATCTCAATTATTTACCTAATACCCAGCAATATGAACCAGATATTTTTGTAACATTTATATATAATCCCAAAACAGACAAAACTAATCTATGGTATTTGAAATGGTACTGATAGAGGTCTGCTGTGATATTTATAATGTTCTATTTATTTTCTTGGGATGTGCCTACATAGAAGTGTCATTTTGTGATAGTTCATTGAACTACATTATACATTGTAATTAGAATACTCTCATTTATAAATGCCACACTTCAGAAATAGTCCACTTAAAAAAATGACAATCGTATAGAATGGCTCACTTCTCATTTAATTTTGACACATACGGCCCTTTGAGTGATAAGCAGGGTTTTAAATCAGTTAATCTTTTGTTATTGGATTGATCTAATCTAATCTATGAAAATGATTAAACTGGTTGATTTAGTAGAATGCCCTCAGGGGTGACATGTGGCACTACATCTTTTCTAATTGGCTGAGAGCTTTATAAACATAAAATATGACAATTAGAGGAGTATATAGGAAAAATCAGTGTCTCTTACAGTTATGAAAAATCATTTAATAATTTGAATGAATACAACAAAAAATACAAATTTTAGAAAAAAAATTTTTATTGACACGTATTTATCCACCCTTAAAGAAATTCTGGATTAGCAGCACCCATGCTCAGTGGGTAGGGTACTGGCCACATATACTGAGACTCGCGGGTCCAAACCCAGCCCGGGCCACCTAAAACAACAATGACAACTGCAACAAAAAATAGCCAGGCGTTGTGGCAGGCACCTGTAGTTCCAGCTACTTGGGAGGCTGAGGCAAGAGAATTGCTTGAGCCCAAGAATTTGAGGTTGCTGTGAGCTGTGATGTCACAGCACTCTACCCAGGGCTATAGCTTGAGACTGTTTCAAAGGAAAAAAAGAAAAAGAAAAAGAAATTCCGGATTATTGAGATAACCCTACAGAAAAGTATATACATATGTAACTAAATATTTGCAAATTCAGTGTTGATTTCTGAGCAAGGAGTCCATTAACTACTTCTCAGGAGGTGTTCAGTTGTGGACATGGTCACTGACCAGCAAATCGAGTAGTCCAGCTATCAGTTTTCTGAAAATTATCGTGTATTCTTGTAATAGCAGAACACAAACACAGACATTTTTATTTAAAGGACTGTGTACTATAAGGTGCTTCTCCATCTAGAAGTCTTTCTGTTCTCTGATTTTTCACTGGTTTTTGTATTTTCAGGGCTGAGGACTAAATAAGTGGACAGTTAAAAAGAGCAGCAATAAGGTGGACAATTCAAATGTTTGTTTCTTCAAGTAATATCGAATAAATCAGGCCTCTTTCATAAAAACGACATTTCTCTTTCTTTTTCTTTTCTTTCTGGGGGTTGGGGGGAGATACAAAATGGATGCTCATCTCATTTTAGGAGAGAGCAGCAGGTATGGCTTCAGGATTTCAAACTTCATTTGCTGAACCAAAGGACAGTTGTTGAGAGGTATTCAGCAGATTCGGTTCACGCCTCCAAACTCAAAATGATAACCAAGGCATCCCTCTCAAGTAATTACCCTGACAGGCTGTGGCAGAATCGTTCTGCCCACCAAAGGGAAGTCTTTTCTAAGTCAGAAGCAGAAGACAGGCATTTGTTACTTTGGACTTTCAGACCATCTACCCACTGACTGAACATACCATCAAAGCATATAGTAGTCCTCCCAGCTTCGTGACTGAGGCAAAGACACACCTGTCTGCACAGAAGCATGTTGTCAAGACGTCAGTATGCTTGATTTTGTGTGAGATGACTACTGAGGGAAAGCCAAGCATTCTTTAAGGGAAGAGGGAAGAAAGCCTTGAACTTTTTAAAAACCGGCCTCTTTCAAACCAGTGAGCATCGCTGACGATTATTACCTGTTTGCCAGAGTGCTACAATCATAGTTTATAATATGTTGAAAGCATAGAGCCAAGATGGGAACCTTTGAGGTAGAAATTCCAGCCTCCATCAGCAGGGTGTATGTCATAATTTACTTCATTTTTTCACAATGGTGATTCTGGAAACTGGAGTCAGAAGAGCCTTTGACACTGTTAACTGATCTGGCTCACAGAACTGAGACTTCTCCTTTTTAAGATCTATAATATTTTGAACATAGATCATTTCCATCTAAAGAAATGTATGGTAATGAAAGAAAATTCTTTGAATGAAAAGATGCTGAGGTATGACTCACACACTGGTATTTTTACAAATATGTCATTTGTATTGTAATTTGTCTAATTCCGACATGGATTTGCATCCCGTTTCCCCACTCAGTGGCCTCTTCTGAGAAGTGGCAGCCCATGTCTGAGGGCTGTCGTGATTAAATAAGATTATATTTACAACATGCCTGCCACACAATAGGAACATAATGAATATCACCCAGCACTAAATGAATGGCCCCCGTTGAAATCACAGTTGGTATTGAGAAGTAGAAGTTCTCTCCCTGCAAAGAGAGGTGAGGAAATGCTGTTATCCGAGGATAGAAATGTGGGAAAATCAAATAATACATATCCACTAAGGTGTTCTGAATTTAATTAATTAATTTATTTTTAATTTTTAATTATAATGGGTACTTAATAGTTGTATATATTTATAGGGTAAATGTGATGTTTTGATCTAGAGGTGCAGTGTGTAGTAATCAAATCATGGTAAAAGCATTTGTAATTTCTTTGCTTTAGGAACATTACAGTTCCACTCTTGTTTTAAAGTATAAACTAAGTTATCATTGATAATATGGTCCTCTGTATTGGATAATTTTTGACCTTCTTCTTTTTCTTGGTTTCTATTAAACTGTGCTTCACCTAGTTATTCCTCTACTACTCCAATACTCTTTCTGATATTCTTTTTTTACCTCTAAATGTAGACATTCCCTTCTGTTCTCTTCTTGGACCAGTTTTCTTTTCTCTATAAATATTTCTCTCTTAATATCCTTATTCACTTTTACTACTAAGCAATCCTCCCTCCTTAGATGACTCCAAGTATATTTTTTTATTTCTTTTGCACTAAGTCTCAGACCTATTTTTGGACCACTCCCTTATAGCTCAATATGGATATATTCAAGATGAAATTTATCTTTCCACTCTTTTATAGTTGATCATCTACCTTTTTTTCATTTCTGCATGTTGCCCTGAGAATAAAAGCCAGGAATAGGCAATTGCTGGAAGTTTGCAGTTTCAATTTGTGTTCTCAGAGGCAAGAATGTGAGAAGGTAGCTCTGCTATTAAAAAGGTTATCAGAATTTTAGAAACTCTCAAAGAAGAAGCTAAAAGCTTTGGTCCAGAGCTGAAATGTTATAGCATGTAACCAGGGTAATGGGCCACAGGACTGAAGAAAACATTGTGATTATTTCTCTTTTGGGTTTTGAGTTTTCAGGCTGCCTTTCTGTACCTTCTCAGCTTTCAGGACCAAATAGCACAGTATTTCTGTCATCCTGGTCATCCCCGCTCAGAGCTCTCTCACTCCTTCCTCACCTTCTATGTGAAATTAACTGTCAGTTTGGGTTCTACAGGACCTCATTCCTGTTTTTTTTTTTCTTTAGTTCAGACCCTTTTTATTCTCCTAGACTACTGTAACAGCTTCTGAACTGGGTCCTTTTCTAGTCTTTTCTTAGTTCAGTGCAACTAGCTCACTGATGCCAGAAAAGTCTGTTTAAAGCACAGCCCTGGCAATGCTCTGTATTGGAAAGGAGAAACCGGAATGAGGGAGATAAAGGATATATGGGATGTATAAAGTTGTTTAAAATCAGATGTAGACCTTTTGAAATATATGCTTTATATTTAAAGTGTGCTCAGGCTCAAAATACTTACTTATTCTGGAGAGTTTTGGGGTTGGTATGCATATTTGTGTGGATAAGATAAAACATATGGCTAATAGAACATCTCGAATGATGTGATTACAGACTCAGCTAATGTCATGTAATTCTTCATCTTGAGAAGACGGATGACATGCATGGTTCCCTAATGTAATGAATAAAGTTGCTTAAAGAAGAAAGGAGGGGTGATTAAGAGCACAGATTTAACTATACTATTTGATCCAGCAATCACCCTACTGGGTGATTACCCAAAGGAAAAAAGACACTTGCACTAGAATGTTTATAGCAGAAAAATTCACAGTCACAAAGGCATGGAAACAGCCCAAATGTCCATTAATACAAGAGTGGATTAATAAAATGTGATATATGTATACCATAGAGTATTGCTCATCCATAAAAAAGGTGAACAAATAACTTTGTGACAATCTGGATGGAACTAGGGACCATCCTAAGTGAAGTTATCACAGGAATGAAAAACATCATATGTGCTTACTTTTAAATTGGAATGCAACGTACACGTGCACATATGCTAGTAACATTTGATGAGAATTAAGCAGGTAGAGCGGGGAAGAGAAGGCTGGGTAAATTCACATTTAATGGGTACAATGCACGCTATCTGAGGATGGGCGTAATTATAACCTTGAATCAAACTGTACAAAATTAATCATGTAACCAAAGCATTTATACCACTATACCATTCTGAAATAAAAAAATATTAAAAAGCACAGATTCTAGTGTCAAAAGACTGCCTTGGAATCTTAGCTTTCTAAACAGGTGTGCAACCTTTTAAAATTATTTCATATCTTTGCATATCAATTACCTGTGCTGTAAAATGGATTTATGTAGCAAATAATTAATTAGCTCATTGTGTCAATTTATTGTGTGGATAATGTCAGACTGTATATACAAAGCACGTAGAACAGTGTTTAACACATAGTAAGCAGTACGTGGTACATGAAAAGTAATGATAATAGCTAACATTTATTAAGTGATTATCACGTGTCAGGTGCTCAAGATGGCAGTTAATCCTGGGTAAAATACTGTTTTACATAAGGTGCTACTATTATTCATTTTTTTATACGTAAGGAAAATTATGTTAAATAATTTTTGTTCAAAATCCTACAGCTAATATATGACAGAATTAGAATTCATGGTTGTGATCTGACTCATAGTCTGTGATATGATACGTGATGCTACACTACCTTCCTCCTAATGGTAACCATTTTACACTTTTCCTTCCTCAAGCATACAATTATTTAGTATCTCCAGAATGCAGTGAGTCCACTTCTAGGAATCAGCAAATGTCATTTTCATAAATTTTCAGTGGTGTCTCATTGCCTGTGAATAAAACCCACAGTCTGATCACAGTCTTTCATGATCTTGTTTCGATGAAACTTTTCAGCTTTATTTCCTTTTTCTTTTAAATAATCTTAGAATATGGTCAAAAACAATTTCAATTCCTTTTAATTCAACAGGCACATTTTCTGCAGTTTTCTTAATTTTGTACCTTGGTTCTGCTCCCCTATCTTTAATATTTCTTCCTATAACAATCTTCCCTATCGAAATGTGAAAATTATGGCCCAGCCAAAAGGTCACCATCCACAAATTCCCCAAGCTTTTAGTTGTTTACTAATGGCAATGCTTTGCTGTGTTTAATGTTATTGATTTTGTAAGAGAACCAAGATTATACATTTTATACCATATTTATTTCTTGAGAGTTTACGTGTTGAAATACTGAAGCATCATCAAAAAGTTTTACATTTTTCTTAATTGTTTTTATAGCAATTGTTTTAAAGCAAGACCATGATCTATAAAGAAATAGTTGTTCCTGAAACATCTGTTCACTTCTTAGAGTGGATATTAGACTCAACACCTCAATTTTGAAATTTGCTGGAAAGAATCCTAGAATAGAGTTTAAAAGGATTGGCCAGCTGACTAATGGGACAGTAATTTAGGGGAAATTAGAGAATTATCCTTTTAGAAGATGGGTGGAATATACCGTGAATTCATCCTGAGGGAACTATACTTGAGGAGTGAATTAGGGTAAATACTTTGGCAATGGATGGGGCCCACTACTCAGGGAAAGATTCAAACTTTTCTGGCAAAAAGAGATTTTCTCCTGGGGCACTATTTAGCTTTGGGCTATTGATCAGATGTTTTAGCGCAGCTGTATTTGTTGAACTACAGATGGGGGATCTTGCAAGCTCAGAGGGCATAGAAATCATCTTTAGAGCTTTGTGAATTAGCTGATTCAGTCACTAATAAAGATATAGGTTCTGAATTTAACTTATCAAAACTACGCTGTTGATAACAACAACCTCAGTGTTACTTGGGTTATTATAAAATAGAGCCGACTATTAATGTGTATTAACATCAGAATTTTACTGTTGAGTGGATGATCTGCTTAAAAAGGATTTTGTTTTAAATGTTGTTGGATAGCATTATATGTCCAAACACATTTAAAATATTTTTAAAGGAAATATCTCATGTGGCCCCTTCAGCATGGTTACATAGAGTTGGGAAGATCTGTTTCTATTGTTAAAATTCACAGCTTTGGGAGAAACGAAAGTGTAGTAGATACAGGAAGAGGAATTTTTAAACACATTTCTTCATTGTAAATTTCAGGGGAATATAGGGTACACATGATTAGATTACATTTCTTGTGTTTGTTAGGTAATGCCCGAGTTGTAGTTGAGCCCTTCATCCAGAAGGTGTGCCATATACCCCTCCATTGTACCCTTTAGGTGAGAGCTTATAAACCCCTCACCCTCCTTCCCTGTTCTTGAATTTAAGTGTGCTTTCCTCTCATGTGGGCATGTAGTTGTTTATCTGCTAGTATCATATTAATATTGAGTACATTGGATGCTTGCTTCTCCATTCTTGTGATACTTTACTTAGGAGAATGTTCTCCAAATCCCTCCAGGTAAATACAAATAACGTAAAGTCTCTTTCTTTATGGGTGAAAAGTATTCCATGGTACACATAAACCAAAGTTTATCCATTCATGAGTTGATGGCTGCAGCTGTTTTTGCTCGCCTATTGTGCCTCCATATTATTATCACTTGTCATAGATAAGTGTTTTTTTTCCTCAAGTATATTTAGATCTTTGATTTTTTTTTTCATTTAGCTAATAGATAAGATGACCAAAATCTTGATTGTCTATTCTAAGTATTAAGAGACTATATGTAATCTGTTTATAGAAAGAAAACAAACCATATTTAGAAGGAAGAAAAGATGAGTGTTAAACAATTTATAGATTTCATAAAGTTGCCAATAGAATGGGATAAAATATAAAACAATTTTCATTCTTATTTTTTCCATAATTTCACTATTCTAGATAGATGTCTGATTAGGTACAGAAATAGCAATATTACAGGCAAAATATACATTTTTATAAAGCCCTCTTTAAAATAAAATTAAGCTAAAAATTTCTAATAATTAGATACTTTCTAAATTTTTTTTCTAAATATTCTGCCTCCAGACTAATCTGTAATTTAATATGACTGCATCTGTGCCTGTGTTACTAGATGTTTTGGGGTCAAATGTGATTCTTTATTGAAACCCTTAAACCATTTCTCAAAATTTTGAAAAAAGTCTACCTCTGTCAGCATTTCTTAGGACACTGAATTAAAAATACAAGTTCCTAAAATCTACATCAGACATACAAACTCAGAATTCTGGGAGTCAGTTTTGAGAAACAGACATTATAAATAAATGTATCAGGAGAGTCGTGTTCTGAAAGCTTACAAACACAACAGAAACCCAATATTTTTTAGTAGAAAGGTAATTACTCTCTTTTGAACTGGGCATTTTAATTATGCTTTTGTCAAACTTACCAATAGAAAAGGTGACCCTAAAAGGTCCTGAGGGGAAAATATAAGTGGTATTCCCTGTATTTGACTGAAAGAGTATTCTCTTATTGTGAGGCAAGAGTTAGAAGAGAAATTTGTGTTTTTGGTCTGCTAACTGTACTATTGCCCCTGAATAAACAAAACTCTTTGCTAGATGCTTATAATACAAAATAAATAGGACATAACGGCTATTCTTGAAGAGCTTATATTATTTTGGGAGACTTTCCTCTGAAAACAATAACAGTACAAAATTAGTATAAGAGTAGAACCACGCAGGGAAAAATCAGGAAAGGATACATTAAAGTAATAAGAGTTGGAATTTCTACGTTGTTGGTAAAGGGAAAGGCTGGGCCAGAAGATTGAATTTCAGGTCAAGGGGTATTAGGTATAAAGGCATGGACATTTGAAACGGTGTAATGCATTTATCAACAGTAGATAACTTGATGTGGCTGAAGTATCTAGAGGTGTGTATTTGACAGAGAGATTTCAAATACTACCCCGTTTTCCCGAAAATAAGACATCCTCTGAAAATAAGACCTACTTACAGGAAAGATAAGATGGCCCCTGAAAATAAGACATAGCGCATCTTTGGGAGCACACCTTAAAATAAGACACTGTCTTATTTTCGGGGAAACAGGGTAGTCACACAATGATTATGGAGTAAGTAAAGAGTTAGCTTAGATATGATTTTCCCCTTTGCTGTCCATATGTATTTTGACCTCTTTTCTTTATGTGTACACTTTCCTTAACAGCCCCTATTCTGTCCTATGCCTTTAAATACCAACTCGTCTGAGGACTTCCGATACATATTTTTAGCATAAATTCCAGGTGTGTACCTTATTTCTAACATCAGTTCTCCATTTCACAACTTCAGGATGACATATTCCAGACGTAATTTGATTTCATCCTCACAAATTTAAGGCTAGCTCAGTCTTCTTCACTTCAGTCAATGAGTTCCAGAAGCCGAAGTCCTAAGAGTCTTTCTGAATTTTTTCCTCTGTCCATTCATCTGTCAGTTGTTATCTGCAAATTATGTCCCAGAATAGTCCACCCCTGTTGCCACTGTTCTCTATCATGAGAACCATCGCGTGTCTAGCATCGAGAGCGTCTTCCTTTATACTCGGATAGTCTATTTTCCTACATTAGAAGTTATCTTTCTTACATGTAAATCAGGACGTTCGTTTGAATCTTAAAACTTTTTCTATTCCATTAAAAACGAACTGTTCACCCTACTCTCTGGAGCGCTGACTGACTTAAATTCGGTTTGTCTTTTTGATCTTCTCTCATTCCCTCTTTCCACCCCTCATTCAGCTTATCGTGCTGGCCTTTCCTTGTCCCTAACATGCCACGCTAGGTCCTCTTCAGACATTTGCTCTTGTTCTCCACTTTCCCCTTGGACATCTTTCCCTGGCTCTGGACAGACATGTCCTTTTCTTATCATTCAGAGCTCAGTTGAAATGTCACCTCTCCAAAGAGAACTCACCTGATTACTTCCTCGAAAACAGCAAATTTAACAAGCAGCTGAGCATACTCTTCTGCTGTTTTCCTTTGTTATAGTTATTGCTGTTTCTTTTCTTTCTTTTTTTTTTTTGAGACAGAGTCTCATTATGTCACCCTACGTAGAGTGCCGTGGCGTCACAGCTCACAGCAACCTCAAACTCTTGGGCTTAAGCAATTCTCTTGCCTTAGCCTCCTGAGTAGCTAGGACCACAGATGCCCACCACAATGCCCCGCTATTTTTTGGTTGAAGTTGTCATGTTGTTTAGCATGCCTGGGCCGGTCTTGAACGTGCCAGCTTAGGTGTACGTGGCTGGTGCCCTACTCACTAAGCTACGAGTGCCAAGTCACATTTATTGCTGTTTATAATTATTATGTTTATTTCAGTCCCCCACCACTACTAGACTGTAAGCTGTCTATGAAAGGGGCCTTTTCCTTTTTATTCACATACACGTAGAACTGTGTGCCCAGAATACACTGAGGCTCCTCTGTAACTGTCAGTTGGAGAAATGAAAACAGTTATTTTTAACTAAAAAATGATAAACATATTCTCTTAAATTACCCTTTCCAACACACCAGCCACCAGCCATTTAAATTCATGTGGCTAATTAAATTTACGTTAGAGTTTATTATACTTAAAATTCTAAATTTGGCTTCTCAGTTGTGTTAGCTGTAAGTGCTCAATAGCCACATATGGCTAGTGAATAATGTAGCAGACAGTGCAGAGACAGAACAGATAATTACCGTGGAAAATTCTATTGGACAATACTCTATTCTAGGGAATGAGTATGTAAGCCATAATAAAAGATGAGATTTAATGAAAGAAAACATCTATCCAAGACAGGTTCTGTATTTTTAAGGACTAAGTGGGAGGTTATAGGATTTTTATTTTTAGAGCTCTCTTAAATAGGATAAATTCTCATCTCTCATCTCCAGAGAAGGCTTAGCAGCCACATAGCCTGAGGGTGGATCTTTGGACTTTTGACCTCCCAAGGTCCCTTCCAGACCTACATAATTATTCCTGTGATTATAATTAAAGTTTTGTTTGTTTGTTTGTTTTGGATGCTTGCCAAACACTAAACCTTTCACAGAAGCCATAGAAGACATGGTCTTTGATCTCAAGGAGTTTTTTTCAAGGCTCGTTTCAAATTGTATTTAAGAATTGAATGCATTTTGCAAGAACTTTAATGAAAGGGTTCATGATGATTGATGACTCTGAGAAAACGTGAGTGACAGAGCCCAGGATTTCAAAGCATTTTCTTGTCCTGTTTAATTTACAAATTAGAAAAAATCGACTTGTCCTATTTCATTCGCAAAACTTCAGAAACCCTCTGGTTTAAACTACTAACAATTGTAGCCACGTTTTATTAGATCTTTACCTAACAGCTTGTCAGAATTCTAGCTGCCTGGTGTATCTTCTAGCTTATTCCCAGATCGCATTAAGGTAGGCTCCCCTGTTAAACCAACCAGTCAAAGCTCTTTGGAATAGTCCCTGAGACAATATTTTAGGGAGTGTTTTACTGAGTCTGAATACAAATATATCTATAGGGCTTGCTTAGTTTCAATTCAGGTCAAGTGACAAGAGAGGATGTTGCTTGTCTGAAAAAATGTGATCATGGTTCAGAGAACTTTTCTGCTCCATATGCAATGAGCGTGCTGAGGAAGGAGCAGGAGGGAGAACAGACAGATAAAAAACTCCTGTGTGTGGAAAACCAGCTCCAGCCTAACTTTGCAGAATGGTGAACCTGCCTGTGGCTTCTACCTGGAGAAAAGCAGCTCACTTGACATTCGGAGGAATGAAATAGCATCAGAAAAAGCTTTTCGAGCTGTTTTCATCTTTGCTGGCTTGCCCTGTCATCATGTATTTTGGCAAATAGAGTTTGCATCAGTTCAGTTGACAGGACTTCATGAATTTTAATATCCTAACTCCACATTTATGTTAGCGTTGATGCATCCTTGTATTTTTTCTTCGTTTTTTAGTAAAAAATCTGGATTTGTGCCCCAAATACAGAACATTGTCATTCTGTAAAGTATTTGAAACAATTAAGGCAGGTTAAGTGAAAATTGCATGAGTTTGTGAAATTCGTTCCAACAATTTCATATGCTATAATTCAGGTTCAATTTTAATGAGTGACATAGAACACACATTTTATCATTTTACTTCTAGGCATGTGAATTCATTTAAATTTGGGCTCCTTCACAAAATCTTTGAAACTCTTCTGTCTTGGGATTGGACAACCCAGTTATTTCATACACAGGAGTATTAAAACTTGATATGCTAGCAGAAAACTTTTCAATTTTTAACATTATGTTTATATACACAAAGGTGAACATAGAACTGTAGAGGTATGACACATTTAGTGTCCAAGAAAACTAGTATGACACCTTGTATGACATACTTGTCATACAAGTATGTCACCTTGGAATGATGAATTTGCATGAATAAGCATGGCTATCCCAATTTTCATATTCAGAGTTAATATTTGGTCACTTGCCTATTCAGTTACTTAAAGAGGGAACATGCGGGTTATAGTCTAAGGTGCATGGAAATATAACACGAAAGGGAAAGCTTATTCTGATAGAGAAAGATATACAAATTCACAATTGCATTGAAAAAAAGCAGTTCAATGGCATATTTGTTTTCCCATTCTGCCGTAAATTACTGTAGGGAAGACAAGATTTGTTCCTTAAATAGGCAAAGCCAGAACAAATCTCTATTCTTGCTGCATAACAGATGTTATTTAGAAATACAGGAGTACAAAAATAGCCGAAAAGCTGCAGTTCTAGATGTAATAAGTCAGAAGAATTGAACCCAGGTGTATCGTTGCTCTGCCTGGTATTATTACATTGTTGTCTTGTCAAGTTCAAGCTCATCTCAGAAATTCAAATAGAGCTTTAATCAGTTTGCATTGAATTCTGTTAGTTGATAGATTTCCTATGGATTGTATACCCTTAAAGTTTAGTTCATCAGGTCAGGTTTGCTTCCTTAAAATGTGTTGCCTAAACAGAGTTAACAGTGAGACTATGAAGGTTGCTGTGGCTTCTTTTTTGAATTTTAGATTTAAAAAGTATTAAGAGAATTAGGTTCAAATATTTAACCTCAGATTAGAGAATGCATAATCTTAAATCCTGACTTGCTTCCAAAGAATTGTATTGGTATATAGATTTCCTTAGTTTTATTAAAGAAAATATTTTTTAGCAATAACTCTAAGCATTTTCTAAAAGTGGGCATCTCAACCTCAATGTCAATAAAAATATGGATATTTCTAAACTTGTGAATAAAATATTTATTTCAAAAAGGAAAAAGCTGATAAGGCATCTTTCTTTTTTTTAAATCCATTATTTCAGAAAGGAGAAAGACTTTTACTTGAGACTATGGTTTCACATTTATGAGAGTTTGAGGCCAAAAGGAGAGAAAGATAATTAGCAAAGAGCAAAGTCAGGATGTTATAATGGAGTAAGGTAAGCATGGCCATAGAACTTTATAGCTTCTTCTGTCCAGTTGAATATAAATACATGAGGGCAAGGGCCATGTCTATCTTATTTATTGTTTTGTTTCTTTCAGTAGCTAGCATAGTATTGAAATAGAAGATTAATAAATATTTGTTGATTAAATAACCCAAAGAGGGCAATTCCTTTTCCAAGTTAAATCAGGAAGTATATGGTAGATCTGGATTCAAATCTAGGCACTTTTAGTCTTCTGATTTATGATTTAATGCTTTATTCCTAACCCTGGAAATTTTAAAATTTTCACAAGCAAACGTTTTGCAATCTGAACACAGTCAAATCAAGCAATGATCATTACAAGCAATTTCATTTACGGTGGGTGCTGTAGTGTGGATGTGTCCCTCAAATTTCACATGTTGGAAATGTAATTGTCCAACTCATATGTTTAGAGATGAGAGCTTTTGGAGATATTTACAATTAGATAGGGTCATCAGGGTGGGTCCTCCCTGATGGACAGGAGGCTTTATAAGAAGGGGAAGGGAGACCTGAGTTGACACATGTGCTCTTGGCATATCGTCATGTGGTGCCCTCTGCCAGGTCATGACACAGTACAGAAACCTTTTCCAGAAGCTGCCACCAAACCCCATGACTTCCCATTTTTGAAGAGTGTTGTACATATACATTCATGTTGTTATCTTAACATAGGTAAAATGTAAATAAAATAGTACCATAAAATTATGAATTTGAGTACTTAAAATGTAAAATGAGATAAATATGAAAATAGAGGAAAATATTAATTTTATTTTAAAATTATTTTGTTCTACATTTTATCAATAGTATTTTACTTTCAAAAAAGTTCTATTACTATGTATATTGTAAGAATACACCTATTCCACTTAAATGAGGTCAGTTTATCAATGGTTAGAGTTAAGCTAAGAAATAGGACATGTTTCATACAAACCAAATTGAAACAAAATGAAAACCATTTCATTTTCTCTCTTACATCCCTATTACATTATCCACATAGAAACTTCCCTGCAGTAACTGATAAAAAGGCTCTTTAATCCAGATATAGTAAACACTGAACTGAGCACTTAAAAACACGCAGATGGCATTTGCAGTTCGGGCCACTTGATTGCTAATAGGAATTTGTTCAGGTATTTCCTCATTTTTTCTTTTTGTAGATAACTTACCTTCAAGCATAAGCAATGTGAACATCTTTTTGCAATGCTACAAGAGACCTCCATCCCTGAATTTAGAGTTATTTCTATTTGAATAATTTTATCTCGGTTTTAGTTTTATTTATTTTGTTTTATTTTTATTGTTGGGGATTCATTGAGGGTACAATAAGCCAGGTTACACTGATTGCAATTGTTAGGTAAAGTCCCTCTTGCAATCATGTCTTGCCCCCATTTCTTATTTATTCATTTCTTTTGGACAGCAGGGTATGGGACTTGGCATATTCTTTTGGTTAATTTACAAATTTACCGACCATTTTCATTTGTAAATTAATGGTTGTCCATTTACCATTTGTAAATTAATGGTAGTCCATTTACAAATTTACTACCGATTTTTCTAAACCAGAGTAAGTAATGCAGCCCTTAGAAAATCAGTGATTCTCTCCTTACTTGTTCCACATAGCTAAGTTCTGCCAGGAGTGTCTGTTTCGGTAGATGCAGCCTGTTGCATTTTAAACTTGATGTCCTTTGCCATTCTTATTACTTTTACTTCCCTCGTCCTCCCTGGAACTTAGAGGACAGTCAAGAATCGATCAAAATCCAGGAAGACTTTTGGATTTTCTCCTAGGTCACCAGAAAGAAAGGTCTGAATCCTACAATGTGACTCAGAATTATAGAAAGGAAGGCAACTGGGCACAGGAGACTCCCACGGGGCTCTGGCATGTTGATGTGTCAGTTGTAAGCCTAATGGTGAAGCAAAAACAACCAACCAACCAACCAAACAGAAAAACCATGAATGAGCTAAATTGGTCCAAAGAAAGCAAACGAAAATTAATTTTCATTATTTTTCTGAAAACGGAAATAATACATTATCGTTGAACATTTCAAAAATATACATTAATTCTACCATTAATATTTTTTGCTAATATCTTTCTATGTTACAAAGTATAGAACATCTAATATTTAGTTTACTTTTTTTTGTTTTAACAGCATCTTTGCACTTTAGTGTATTTTTGAGCAGCTGTATGTTCTATTATGTAGGTGGACCATAATAAACTGGAATTACTTTGATGGGAAATTTGGAGACCAAGACCATTCTTTAAATTTAAATTTTTGTCTTGCCAAATATATATTTGTTGATTTTTGTCCTGTGAATTATAATTCCTTCAACCGCATGATGTACATTGTGTACAGGGAGGGGACACTGAGCTGTCTGGTAGAGTTTAATTCACAGAATCCTGTTGGAAGCATTGATCTAGGAGTGTGACAACTTCCTTATAAAGGGTTCCAGTAATTTGCCAAAAGTCACTCAAAAGATGGTGGACTCACACTTTGGAATAGCAGTTTCTCTCTGGATGATGGTACAAGGTAACTCAAAGAATAAACATGGCAGCTCAAAGCATATTCAAGGGTTAAGAAAAAAAAGAAGCTATAAATGTGCGATTGTGGAACTAGTGATTTGGTGTTTGGTATGACATAATCCATTTCTCCTCAAATGGAGGGTTTGATCACAGAATCCATTAAGAAAAAGATGAGTCCTTGCCAGACTCCTTCCTTACACCAAGTCTCCAGTTTTCCTCTTTACTACCAGATCGGCTATACGTGCTAGTAGCCATGGGGGAAAAATAAAGGCTACATCACTAGAGGGCTGGTCTTAGACATTGAGTATATATTTTAAGAAAGATTGATATTATATTAATTTTCTTTGTTATTTTTCCTACAAACACTTTTAGGCCATATTGATGTTTCAAGATTTATTTGACTAATCATTAAGAAACCAGGAAATGAGTTAAAATTCAGATTCCTGGGTGGCTTTACCCAGATGTTCTAAATTTATAACTGTTGATATAAAGGAATACAATTATTCATTTTAAAAAAGTCTACAAAAGACCTAGGTAAGTATGTAGTCTAAAACAGGACACAAAAAGCTCTGCTGAGTCACATCGAAGCAAATGCTTTATTGTGATCACAATTGGTATTAGTTACCTCTTTCTGAGTTCTTTCCATAAGCTATCCATTTTATTTCACATATATAATCTTACTTAGGCATCAGAAATATAGGTTAAAATACCACATCTCTATAGTTGAGAAAACCAATAATCAGAGATTTAGAATAAGATTAAAATCAAAAATTAAAATAATAAGGAATATACATAAACATAACATAAACATATACATAAACATAGAATAGAAAGAATCTAGATGACAGATCTAGAATTCTAATTAGTGTCAGAGTAATTTCAAAATCCACAATAGATAATCTTGGCTAGATGAGTCAGGGAGAGTTCTGAAATTGTTTTACCCTTTGACAATGAACTCATCAAGGATTGTTTTAACCTGCTAAGGATTGTTTTAACTAAAAATCTTGTGTAACTATTCTAGAATTGTTGGCTGTCATGCATAAAGCCATTTAAGTGACATGGCTCAAGATGAAAAAGGCTATAGAATGGAAAATGTGTGAAAAGAATTAAACTTAGTTGTTACCCCAAGAATCACTCTAATATTTTGTGCATTGAAGACAAAGCATAATGAAAACTGGGCAATCTGTGTTTGCTAAATCTTCCACTATTATCCGCACTCAGAGTTGTGTCCTTTGTGGGTAAGTGTAATGACATTGGTGTACATCATCTCTGGTGTTTCTTCTACTCATGGCACTTAGTCACTGTAAATGGTATTTCAAGGGTATTCTGAAAATAGGACTCCACATCAAATGTGGTAACTAACATGAGGCTCTGAGTTTCAGTTTGGTTTTGATTGCTCTTCTGAAGCACTTTCTGAACAGGGCAGTATTTTAATGTCAGGAAATCCTCTAGAGGCAGGAAACAATGCATTACAAATCTGTATGAAAAGGTAGTTACACAGAGCTGAAGGTAATTCTTTTGTAGAAGGAAGGGCAAATTATCTCAAGGTGCCACCATTGCAAGGTTCTAAACAAATCCATAATTAAAAAAGAAAAAACTCAGCTGAAGATAACGTTGCAGCTGAGAATTGGCCAAAAACCACGTTTTTCTACACCCAGGAAAAAACCATATATTTCTCACCTTCAAACAAGGCAGTTAAATTGATGATGTCCCTTTGTTTCCTTCTGTTTTCATTCTCTTTACTCCTACACTTACTCTTATTATATGCCTTAGATGATAAATTGTCAATGTTTGCGGATTTTCTTATATGATCCAAATTTCATTACTGGACCTACGCCTAAATCACCTTCACTGAGTACAGTCCTTGATCATTCTCTTTAAAGTCACAGTTGTTTGGCACAGCCCTGAAAATAGTTTCCAGAAATCATACTCTTTTCTTCCTACTCTTGTTAATAAATGTACTCTGCTCACACCCATACAACCAGGCCCTTACATTTAAATTGTTTCAAAAGTTTGAATTCCTCTCTCGACCTCTTTTTACTTTTATATCACCTACTCTCAACCCTTTTTATCTCGAAAAGATGAGAAATCACAGACCCAGAGGTAGCAAATCGTGTCAGAAACTGCCCAGGTCTGAGGAAACCACATCTTCAGGCTGGATCTCCTCTTGACCAGGGGTGCAAAATAAGATAACTTGTGTTATTTTTGAGACCTCAATTTCTTCAAAAGAAACAATGAACACACTTCTATCCAAAATTCTAAAAACAGGTATATGTGAAACTTGGTAAATGGTCTGTGAAGCTAGTGAATGATGCCCCAGGAATATATCAATGTACACAGCTATGATTTAATAAAAAAAAAAGAAAAGAAAAGAAAAAAAATCCTGAAAACAAATAAATGACTTTATAAGTAATAAGGTAATTTTCATGGCTAAAATAACAAAAATGATCCGATATAAGATAGTAGCAAGGCCCAATAACTGCCGGCGAGCTGAAAATTTTATTACCCAGTGTAAACACAGACCAAATGTGCATAGCAAAACAAATAAACAAAACAAAACAAAACCATACTGTCTGCTGCCTGGAGAGCTGTGTGCAACCATTGTTGAGATCGTCCTTCTCTCACTCTCTTAATTTTTTTCCTACTGCTAAAATTTTATGACCTTCTAGTGTCAAAATCCTCTATAGAAATAATTTTTAACTATAGCCAAAGCTAAATAAGAGACACAGAGAGAAGGACATTAAATTACTTCCAAGCACCCTAAATCAGCTCATATTCTACCTAATGGCAGCTCAAGAATGAGGCACAGTGTGAAGGTACCGGCCTGAAAGCTGGACAGAGTTCATATTCAGGAAGAAATAAGCTTTATTAGCAACTTTTTAGGGATGGTGGACTCATGGACTTTTGAATAAGAAATAGGGCATGTTTGGGGTAAACTATATATACCCTCTGGAATAAGAATACCACCTATTATTTAATTATTATTATTTTTAAATTTCAGATTAGTATGAGGATATAAACCATCAGGTTACAATGTTTGTGTTTGTTAGGTAAGGGCACTTGTTGTAGTCACGCCCTTCCCCAGGCGGTGTGCCATATACCCCTACATTGTGCCCAGCGAGTGAGAGCATATCAATTGCCTCCCTCCCCGCTCCAACTTGAATTAAATCAAGTTTTTCTCTCATGTGAGCATGTAGTATTGAATACATTAGATACTTGCTTTTTCGTTCTTGTGATACTTTACTAAAGAGAATGTTTCCATCTCTATCTAGGTTACAAAAGACGTAAAGCCTCCATCTTTGTTATGGCTGAATGGCATTCTAGGGTACATATATCACCCTGTTAAACTGACTTATTTGTGGTCTTTGAATAGGCAAACATTTCTTAGGTCAGATACTGTACTTTTTACAGATAAAATGTAAAGTAAAAAATTGACAAATTTCACTTAACAATATTAAAGTGTTCTGGTTTCTGAAAGACACCACTAAAAAATTTATTTATCTAATCTTAGTACTGGGAGAAAATATTAACTATATATATATATTTAAGAAGTGACTCCTTTTTTTTTCTTTTTTACTGTTTGGCATTCATTGACAGTATAAAGAATTAGGTTACACTGATTGCATTTGTTAGGTAAAGTCCCACTTTTAGAAAAGACTTTTATTAAGAATATATAAAGAAACCATACGCTCAATAGTAAGGTAAAAAAACAGTTAAAAAGTGGTCAAAAATATTTATATTGCCAGAAAATAGAAAAATGGCCAATAAATGCCTAAAAAATGTGTAAGATCTTTAATCATTAGAGAAATGAAAATTAAAGTCATAACGAGACAGCAGTTTATACATTTAAAAGATTCCCACTTGCATATGAAAAATGAAGCATAACTTTAGCCTAGGATGAAGGAGGGAAGGGGAGGGAGAAGGAAGGGGATGGGGTGGGTGGGATAGTAGGGGATAGTAGGGGGACCACAATTATGGAGCACATTGCAAGTACAAGTTGGATCTATCGTGTAGAACACAAATGTCCTAATGCTATAATTGGGTAAATGAGGTGAAAACTATGTTGATCAGTATGATGTAAGCACTCCAATTTGCACAAATAATCAACACACTGAAAATGGCAAATGTATTTATGATCTAAGTACAAAAATTGTAATAGAACTATCAAAATATACTTTGTAAAATTTTGAAAATTTTGAAGTTCACGAAAGTCTTACAATTTTATTTCAAGCTTTTAAATAATAATGCATATGCTACAAGCTTACTATTTAACTTATAATAAAATATTTTCACACTTATTTTCTTGAAATAGTATCAGTAACCCAGAAAAATGTATCCTTTTTGAATGTTAAAAATTGGTATTTGTCAAAATTATTTTCTTTTAAAAATATCTAATGACTTTTTACCTCCGTACTGTTTAAATGGAAATTCAAGTTGAACCAGAATATTAGAGCATTAGATTAAGGCATTACAAGAGAAAATAATGTTATACAATAAAAAGACTGCAATTAAAGCTCCTTAATTTCAAATTCCAAGATCATAAAGATGTTCTTTTAATTAAAAGACTTAGCCAAAAATTCCACATAAGAGCACCCATTAAATGGGGCTGTAAACAGAAATTGACTGAGATATGGAGGCTGAGAAGCCTAGTTTTAAAGGCAGAGACCCAGATTTTAAGCCACAGCTGGTATAATCAATAAATAAGTGAAGCATCAATCCAAAAGAGTACTAAATGATAATACTGTAAAACAGCCTCAATGTCACAGTTATGTAATAGGCATCCATCTTCCAGAGGCTTTCTAATGACCATTTGTCCATTGTCCAAGGAGTTAACTATATAGAAACTTAAGTGCAGTGGCCGTTATGAAAGAAATAACACCACATTATGGAAAATTGTAAGTTCAAATTCTGTATTCTTTAACACAATAGGAACCATGCAAAAAATGCAAAATGGAAATTTGTTGGAATCAGTTCACATATTTATATGTTAGGTAGGATAGTAATTGTTAAAAAATATATCAGGTAAGGATGTTTTAGTTTGCAAGTCATAGATGCCCCAGTTTGAATGAGTTTAAACAAAAGAAAGAGACTATTGAAAAGGGTATTAAATACATTTCCCTCAGATTATCTGAGGGAAAATCAACAAAAATACAGAAAAGCAAGTGATGCATCTGGGCCTTTGGAAACAATAGGACAATGTCTTAAAGATTGATGAAAAATATGACTACAGTATTTCATAACACTTTATATTCCAGCCCTGTATAGGAAAAGTTGTGTTTTTATATTCTGTGCCCCCAAATCTATGGGCTAATGAGCTAATTGTCTCTGCTTTGGTCAAATGCCTGCCCTTGGACCAAGGGACTGCAGCCAGGAAAGAGGGGTTGCATTGCTCATGGAACAGCTCTGAAGAGGGTCTGGATGGCAAGGAAGGGATTTCACCTGTATAGAGAATTCCACAGGTGATCACTCATTGATTTCTTTCCCCAAGGCAGGGTTTTAATGGAAAATATTCATACTGAGATATATTTACAGGGTTCAAGTAGCAATTGGTAACACTAAATTTTAAGCCAATTTGAATTTGGACGTCAGAAATGCATAAGGCTATTGCATTATTCACATAAAGGGAGCTTAATTTTCTTTTTTATTTGTGATCTGAGAAACATAATTTGAGGTGATTTTCTATTTGAAGATGTAGATCAGTGATCCTTTAAAAAATTACTAATTCTTTGAGCTTTAATGCATACAGTTGTGAGGCCCTAGCATTTCAATCTTGGCTAGTTGGTTGGGAGAATAGAGTTACCTTTCAGTCAAGGAAACAAACAGCTCAAGTTCAGTTAGGCCTCCAGTACTGGAGGATTTGTGGACAAATGTGAAATACAGATATATACAGACACATTTGCCAAGTACTTTAACATGTATCCCACTATTAGCAAACATGAGCATACTGCCCTCAGAAAGCTTCTAATCTAAATATGGTATTAATTGTATTTCTATGATCTATACCACTTGACCATGTTTTTCTTTCATCTTTTGTGGGATCTTCTGCTGTTTATCTCTTAAATTTGTTGTTAAAAAGGAGAGTTACCAGTTCATATAGATTATAAAATTTTTAAAAAATTTGAACCAAATTCTATCTCTAAACTCTAGAAATACCTTTAAATGGTGTGAAGTTGACCCATGAAACTGTGTTTTAAAAATCTCTGCCAGATATCTCTGATATGTACAGTTGGTTAGAAACCAGTGCTATTGATTCTGACGTTCTGCCAGGGGCCCTGTTTACTTTTTACTGTGCATATTCTATTTTGAAAATTCCATATAATCCCATGCCTTTATCTGTTGTTTCACAATAAAGAAGTACAAACTTACATTTTCAGCACAGACCTGGCATTCAGACAAGCACATTAAGCTGCAACTAGACAGCTCTTCTTGCAAGTCCCACAAGCATCTCACGCGCCACCTGTCCAACATTACATTTACTCATCACCCAGGTATCTCAAACAATTTGTTCCCTCCTTCCTGTTCTGGTACCACCACGATTCACCTGATATGTGTGTTAGAAAGCTACCTTATTCCTTGAATCCTCTGTCTTCACCTGTTTCTCTCCATCTCTGCTCTTTGCCTCAGTTCAGATGCCCACTGTGGCTCTAATAGTGCAGCTACCTACTGACTGGCCCTGCCCACATTCTACGCCAGCATGAGGCTGGAGTGGCCTTTCTAAATGGACATGGACTCACACAGCTCCCTTGATTAGACATTTTTACTAGCTCATCATATCTTTAGTACAAAATTAAAGTGCACTTCTATAATGCACAGTGTCCTTTTTCATTTTATATATAGGCTTTCCTTATTTGCTTCTCCAATTAGAATATATATATGCATATATGTATATATACCCTTAAGGCATCACCTTAGGCTACCCTATTGATTATCACATCAGGCTCTAATCCTGGGACAGGCTTGGAATATTGCAGGTACCAACTGCATACTTACTGAATAGATGAATTTTTAGATGAGAGAGTGAATGATTCTAATCCGGACAAACTTTATTGCCTTCATCCTTTGCCGTATTCATACTGAGCTACTGCAATTGTATGGACAGACTATGATGCCGCCTAACAACTTGCTTCCCCCAAACCTTTCTCATCTTTTGGGAATTCTTCCTAGCCTTCCGTATTTTTTCTTCTTCAGTCCTCTCTACGATGTGAACACACACACACACACACACACACACACACACACACACACACGGATGCACGTGTGCCCATGCATATGCAGTCACATCCACACCTGAACCTGTCCCTAGCTAATTTCAGCATTTTCAAGGAGGCCGTTATTATATACTTTTCAAGAAACATTTCCTAGCATCATATTTATTACCATCCCTCCTCCCATCCTCAAAGCCAGATTGTGGTCCTAATTCTAATAGTGTATTCACTGCATGATGTAATTGATTTTCGTGATTGTTGTTTATCTTCTCTAACAACTATAATGTTTGAAAACTAGAGCTGTGTCTTTAGTTCCTGAATTCTAGGGTCTGGCACACTGCTTGTGCCTGGCAAGTGTACTAGGCGAGAAATGCAGGTGAATTAATGGGGGAATGAATGAAGTCCTAAGAAAACAAGGCAGGATAACAGACAAATACTATAAGAATGCTAAAAACAAAAAACAAACAAAAAAACCACAACACTGATGCAAAAAGATGAGTGATATTAAGAAATTTATTAAGAAATGGAAACTCATGTTACTAATCCAGAATGATCCACAAAACATCTCTTGAAAATTTAATTATAGATTCTAGCTCCATCACATATCTCTGCCATTGTAAATGATAAGATCCCATAACCGTTCTCCTTCGAGTTTGGGAGTCCGGTAGTGTTGGAGTGTCTTTGTTCCACTGCATTTATACTGGTGGTGATCCTGGAAATAATGGAAGATAGGAAGTTAAGAAATTACATGTAATGAAAACACTGATAAAGACAAAAAATTAAGGATTTCAAAAGTTAAAAAGAGAAATGCAAAAAAAAATGTAGAGTAAGACAGCTGAGAATTCTCTTTTTTTGAGTCTTTGAGATAGAATTTTACTCTGTTCCTTCAGCCTCGCTTAGCGCAACCTCAGATTCCTGGATTCAGGAGATCCTTTTACCTCTGCCTCCCCAGGAGCCAGGACTACACACACCTGCTACAATGCCCAGCTGATTTTTCTATTTAGTAGAGATGGGGTCTTGCTCTTGCTCAGGCTGGTCTTGAACTCTTGAGCTCAAGTAATCTTCCCGCCTCAGCCTCCCAGAATGCTAGGAGTACAAGCCTGAGCCACTGCTCCTGGTCCATCTGAAAATTCTTTACCTACCCAATACATAAAAATGAATGTAAAGATGTTAGATTATAAGGGTGATAATGATGATTAAATGATATTAGAAATATTCCTACTTCTTTATTCAGAGCTTGTGATAAGCCAGAAACTGTATTTAAGTGTCAGGTTAGGATCTTTTGGTGTGAACTTCTGGAGGGTGGGCGAGCCAGGTCCTTCGTGTCTCAGTCTTAGGAGGGGAGTAGAAAGGGGTTTGTGTGTGGCTGCATTAGGCTCCCCCAAATTGATGAATTTGACAACAGTGCAAGAAGGTAAAGGATTTATTTGGAATATTTACTTAATAAAGTGCTGCTCAAAAGTGATGCAAAATTCCAATTTATGAGTGACTGAAAGAGTTGAGAAGAAACAAAAGGAATGCCTTTTGGGGGTGAAAAGGCTCTGAGTTGGCAAAAATGTAGCTGTTGCTAAATGGTAAAAAGGCTTAGGAAACAAGCCAGAATGATAAATAATTCTTTAAAAATGCAGAGGGAAAAAAAAGTAAAAGAACAGATATTTCAGAATAATAAATTCATTAGCAATTGATAAGGAATGTGTGGAGATTTTGCCAATGTTGATAATGTGAGAAGTCTAAAGAAACAAATAAGACATTTAAAACCAACTATGGTGGTGGATGCAAAAACACTCTGAAACGTATAAAGCATCATGGAAATGTAATGTGTGATTATTAGATTATGACTCCTAGCATTAGATCACAAGTTATTTGAGGAATAATCTGTTAGTACTACACTAATTTATTTTTTATTAGATCCAGAAAAATAATCATAACGAAAGATGTCATTTTACTGGCAGCCCAGTTTGTGTTATGAGAAGATTTGTCATTAAGTGAGTAGTTTCCCAAGGAGTTCTGAATGTCAATTTTCAGTGAGGGGCAATTTCTACCATTATTCCTTTTAGAGTAAACAAAAGCCAGTAAACTTTGCTATATGTTAATGTGACTATTGTCCCATCTACTTACCATAAACATGCGTGGTGCAGGCTCTAAATTTATGAATAATGGCTTCATTTTGAAGTAATTAGGATTCAATGCCTTTAACAGCAGGATGTCTGGATAATTATATTTTAGAATGAAATGTCTAAGAAAAGGCATTTCTGTTCTATGACAATTATGCATGTGATTAATGGCATAAATGACAATATCCAATATACATATAGAATAGCAAAAATTAACTGTATCTATCATGAGTGACAGTATGAAAATGAGATGAAATCAATAATCACAAGTAAGGAATGGCTCTGTTAATATTGTTGGTTCTCCAAAGCATGGATATAGAGGCAGGGGTTGGAGGGCGGGTAAAGGTAGTACTTTTGTCATCCCATCTAAATCTCAGTGAATATCAGTGAGTACATCTCAATAATGTGCATTCAATAAATGCTCCACAATATGAAAGATGCTTCAGTGCCAAAAGTACATCTGAGGAGCAATTGCGAAAATTACCATAAGCAAACATTTAAGCAGGGAAATTCAGCTCTAGGATTTTTCATATTTTTAGAGCTATGTGCCCAGGGACATTTCCTTGTGAGGTGAAGTGGTGGGATTGCTCTAAGGCAGGACTCACAGCCTCAGACTTCAACTCTGGGGATCAGGGCATGTTTTCCTCTATTGTGAGAAATTGTTCTGCAGGACTCCAAGGTCAATGGAATGCACTAAGGTTTTTTATGTTCTTTTGCAGTTTTGGGCCAAGGCTGGGTTTGAACCCACTACCTCCAACATATGGGGCCGGCACCCTACCCACTTGAGCCACAGTTTATTTTTTATTTGGGACATTTTTGGCTCTTCTTCATCCCTATCCCATTTTCTCTCTCTCTCTCTCTCTCTCTCTCTCACACACACACACACACACACACACACACACACGTTATCTGATTTGTTTTCATTTTGTTTTCTTTAGTGTTTACTTATTAGAAGACTTCTATAAAGACTTCCATCAACTTTACCTTTATTTTTTAAACCTCTTTCCTTAGGGGTGTCTTGTACTTATTAATTCTGCTTTATAAACTTTGTGCATGTATCTTACTATCTCTCCATAGTGGACAGCTGCCAATTTCTTTACACTAAGCATGTTACCACATTTCTCCATTGTGTTATTAGTACTACTTTCTAGGGTCCGCCAAAAACCTTCTTACTGTGACAAAATGTAAAACACAAATAGAGAATAATAGAATATGCCACAATATACTTATTTCTAAGTTTAAACAGTTTTTAATTCATTACCTTCCCTAACTATAACCTCTTCCAGGATTCACCTGTATTACTTTGATGTGAATCCTAGTCTTTATATCATTTTATCCATAACTACTATAGCATATATCTTTAAAATATAATCATCATTTAAAATATAACTGTGATATAATTTTCTCTCATATTATGTCAAATCAACCTTTAATTTTTCAATTCTGTTCTTAAAGTCAACAAAACTTGCTGTTTCGTATTCCTACAGGCATTGCTAAAAAATAAACATATTTTGTTCCCATTCTACCGGTCCTTAAAATAAAAATCATTCTTTCTCCTCTCCTCCTTTTTGGGCCTGTTTTTGCTATTAGATACTAAAGTTTATGTTCCTAATTATTTCAAATCTTTCAGTTTTCTTTGAGGAGTACCATTTTATTTTGTTCTTGAAGAAATGTAGGAAATGGCCAGTCAGATGAAGGAAAGGGAACTCCAAAGAGAAGAAATAATATGACAAAAGGAAAAGAAGCTTATAAAATACATTTTAAGTTCCGTTAAGTGCAGCAATTTCAATATAACCAGAGCCCAGGGAAGAAAATGGGGGTTTACAGAGTACAAGGCAGTAAAAGCCGCTGCTTCATGCTCTTTCCCACAGGGTGAACAATTGAGAGGTTTGGGCAGGAGAGTAACCAGATAAGAATAGAACCTCAGAGACAGGATCAAGATGGCCTACTAGACAAGGTAGTATGTGCCTCCTCCTGGGATAGGAACCAGAATAGTAAGCAGATTCTTACATTTCAAATAGATCACATGGGTGAGAATGCTAGGATTCACTGGGAAAGTTTTGGGAAGCAGCTAAGGAGAGGGTTCAGGAAAACTTGCTTGGCTGAGTGCTGGATAACAGCTGGGAGAGACTTCTGGATGTGGTATAAGAGTAAGAAAAAAGCCCCATTGTGCTCCATTCTCTGAAAAAAGTTTTTATGATCTTGGCTACAAACAAACAACACAACAACAACAAAGCGCTTAATTAGTGCAGGTCTCAGGCCTATCATAGGCCTATCTGTGTTTGGAAATTGCACAGAGATGTTATTCCAGAAGAGAACCCATGTGCAATCCCACAGACATTTCAGTCTGGAGCAGCTGGAACCAGGAATCATTCTGAGAGTCCATCCTGCAGAATTGAGGGCACACCTGCAGTCACTGCATGGCTCTCTGGGAGTACAGAGGAGCCCAGGCTCTCCCATGCACCCCTGGCAAGGTCTCCATTGCCCTGCTGTGGGCTGCGAGACTTCAATGTGTATGGACAACATTTTCCAGTTTCTAACTCTTGCTTCCTGCCTGGATGTGGTATAGCCTTTCCAGTCAAAGGTCCAAAGTGCCATTTTGTGAGCTTGACCCTGGGAAGTGCCTCTTTCTTGGGCTGAGTTTGGGCTTCATGCAGCTGTAGTTCCTGCCTGGCCATGTAGGGGCAGGGAAACCAGCCCCTGGCTTCCCAGCAGGCAACTGGGAGGGTGCCCACACTTCTGCAGCTGGCTGCTGTGGAAGTGAGTCTTCAGTAAAATGCACTCCCCATAGTTTCCTCTCAGTGTAGCCTGCCTGAGAAGGAGGCTGCCCTCACTGGCCACAGGCCCTGGGTGCCAGTTTGGGAGCTTAAAACTGGGCAGCACTCTGCCCTCAGGTTGAATTCCGGCTGATGAAGCTGTAGCCCTGTCCTCCTCTGCTGGACAGGGGAATTCAAGCTCTTCTGCTTGGTGCTGGGACAATCCCCACTGGCCTGATACAAGCTGCAGTGAGATTGAGGTCTGATTAGATGGCACTACACCTGGCATCTTGCCCACAGTGTTAGTCTGGAAAAGGTCCCATCCTCTTGGGTCATGGACCCAAGATTCCATATTGGAAGTTTAAAGCTGGGCAGTCTAGGAAGCAATGTGGAAATGGGGACCACCCCTTCTCTGACCACTCAATGCTGTGGATATAGCCACCACTGCCTTTAAGAAAAAGCTTTTGTTGGAGAGTGAGCTGTGGGATGACCAGTTCTAGGCTTGTAAGGGGGCAGACACCCTCAATGCTGTGCTGCTTTCCAGGTGTGGGTTCTGCACTGGGGGTATAGCTAATTTCCCTCCCTTCATAGACAGGCTGCAATTGTGTAAACCTGATAATCTTAGCTTCTGAGTCTCTACACCGCTGGAACCATAACCAATGCTTCCTAGGACTCACTCAAACTGCAGCAGCCTTGGGGGACCAGCGGGTCCTGTGGGAACTGTTGGTCTTCCAGAGGTTGAGCATTCAGAGTAGGTTTCTTATATCTGAGAGAAGAGTTTATTATATCAGAGTGCCCCCTTAGAACAAAGTGGGCAAGGGCACCATCGTCCTACCATTTGAGGTCTTCTTCATCTCCTCTCTACCCCTTCCCACATCTACTGAAGCAGCCATGGCTGTTTCCAGTTGGGACTAGCCAGTTTCCACAGGGGACAATTATGTCACATCAACTGGAAGCAGCTGTCCATCTCTGACAGAGCACCAATCATACCCAGGCTTCATGGAGCATGGACTCACTCCTCTGTCTCTAACAAATAGCAGCAAGTGGTTTCCTATGTCCCAAGGACAAAACTACTGCCTCCCCTGAGGGGGGATGGGGCTAGCAGTCCACTCCCCAAACTACCTGTCTCCTCTATGAGAAACCTACCCTGCCTAGAGGCAAGTTTCTGGTACAGCTACACCTCCTTTACGCCAGCATGTCAGCCACAGCCCACAGCCAGTTTGGTAGCCTTGTACATAGTGGGTTGAGCTGCTTGAGAATCTCTTCAGTTTTGTGCCCTCAAAGGATGGAGATGATTGTCATTACTAATAGAGAAGGGCATGAGCAACTTGTGCACGCTATAGCTGTCTGCTTCTGCTCATCTTGTCAAGAAAGGTCAACTCCTTCTACTCCAGGCTCACAGAGTATCTGCCCTTCTCCTGCCTGAGCATTCTTCCAGAGCAGGACACCATTCCACTCCTCATTATCATAACACATGAACTCTGGATAACTAGAGAGTAAGTTTGCCAGCACTGCCTTAGCTTGTTTCCCCCCAGACTCAAGCATGCCACCCAGGGCCCTGTGATCACCTGACATAATCCACCACTGTTGGCAGCTGAACATTCTCCTAGGGGTATAGAGTCCAAATGATCCAAATTCCAGCAACACCGCAGTGGGTACCTACCTGAATGAAATGAAAAGAGGTATACCTCTTCCTCTTTATACTATGCAGCAGAGTTCCCAGCAGGGGAAAGAAGGTGAACCTCAAAGCTATCTGTTTTGAGTTGAAGAAAGGGGTCCCAGATAAAAAGGAACCAGTATAAAAACTCTAACAACAAAGCAAAACAAAACAAGCAAGCAAACAAACAAACACAGACAGGCTTTCTTGACATCACTGAAGGATAACATCAACTCTCTAGCATTGAACTCCAACCAAAAGGAAAATTTAAAAAATGCCAGCTTCATCACACCAACGTAAGAGAAAAGCTGAATTCAATTCAAGTTGGATTAAGGAGGAACAAGTGGGGGAGGGTAGGAAGAAGGCAGATTGGTATGCTCCTTAATGGGCACAGTGTAAGAATATATGGCACATATTTTGGGTGGAAGACGCAACTACAAGTAGGATTCTACCTAACAAACACAAATGTTGTAACCTAGTGGTTTGTATCCTCACATTTACCTGAAACAAAAAAAAGTCAAATGCGAAATTTAAGAGGGAGATTTAAGAGTTATAGTTAATGAGACCAATGTCAAAGATGAAAACCAACACAAAGAAAAACAAAAATATTCATGACATGAATAAAAAACTCACTAAAGACATATATAGTTTAAAAACCTAGAACTTCTGGAAATAAGAGTCACTCAGGAAATTTCAACATACAGTGGAAAGTCTTAATCATATACTAAACCCAGCAGAAGAAAGATTTACACATTTAGATTCAAGAAGGGCATTAAATTCCTAGAAGACTCATTGCAAACAAGACATCTCCAAGGCACATAGTCATCAGACTGGCCAAAGTCAAAGTTAAGGGAAAAATCCTATAAGCTGTGTGATGAAAGTATCCAGTAACTCCCTATTCTCTTTCCCCATATTCTTGGGCTATAATTGGAGGATGGGTGGAGGGAGGGTAATTGGTGGGATCACACCTACAGTGCATTTTACAAGGATACATGTAAAATTTACGAAATGTAGAATATAAATGTCTTAACAGAATCACTAAGAAAATACCATGAAGGCTATGTTAACCAGTTAGATGAAAATATTTTAAATTGTATATAAAACCAACACATTGTACCCCATGATTGCATTAACATACACAGCTATGATTTAATAAAAAAAAATAGTATCAAGTAACATACAAAGGAAAACCTATCAGGTTAATGGCAAATTTTTCAGCAGAAACCTTATAAGCTACAAGGAATGAGATCTTAACTTTAGTCTTCTTAAATAGAATAACTGTCGGTTGAGAATTTTGTATCTTGTAAAACTAAGTTTCATAAATAAAGGAGAAATAAAGTCTTTCCCAGACAAACAAACACTAGGGGAATCTGTCACCACTAGACTTGTCTTATAAGAAATCCTTAAGTGAAGGCTGGGTGCAGTGGCTCATGCCTGTAATCCTAGCACTCTGGGAGGCTGAGGGAGATGGATTGCCTGAGCTCACAGGTTGAAGACCAGCCTGAGCTAGAGCAAGACCCCATCTCTAAAAGTAGCCAGGCACTGTGAGCAGTGCCTATTGTCCCAGCTACTTGGGAGATTGAGGCAAGAGAATTGCTTGAGCCTAAGAGTTTGAGGCTGCTGTGAGCTGTGATGCCACAGGACTCTACCAAGGGTGACAAAGTGAGACTCTGTCTCAAAAAAAAAAAAAAAAGAAAAAGAAAGAAAAGAAATCCTTAAATATGCTCTATACTTTAAATAGAATAATCAATATCCATCAGTGTAAAAGTAACCAAAACAATAACCAAAACAACTCACCACTCTTACAAAGCAGAAATGAAATGGTGCAAACAATCTAAACAGCACGTATTCTCACTTATAAGAGGGAGCTAGGCAATGGATATCCAAGGTCATATAGAGTGACTTAATAGACATTGGAAACTCAGGATGGGAAGAGTGAAAGGGAAATATGGTACGAAAAGTTACTTATTGGGTACAATGTACACTACTCAGTTGATGGGTATATTTAAGCCTAAACTTCTCCACCATGCAATTCAGTCATGTAACCAAAAAAAAAAAAAAAAAAAAAGTGCCTGCTAAATCTGTCTGAATTTTTTAAAATTATCATTTACCAGGACATACTAAAGACACTGTGGAAAGTGTATTTGCAAGGGGGCAACTACACAAGTCAGGAGACCCCTCCAACAGTTGGAGTAAGTGATACAGGAGTCTTGTGATATTCCCTGGTAATGGTGATGAAGAGGAATAGACTTCAGATAGATGACGCTGAAAGAAATTGGTGGGGTGAAATGAGAGAAAAATCCCTGATGACTTTAGACTGTGGGCTTAACTCAAGTTTGGCCTAACAGTATAGATTTTGGTGCAATGGAACATAGAAGAATAGATAAGTAGGAGCACTGAGAAAGGAGGCAGAGAAGTTGGTTGGTTTAGCTTGGGCTATGTAGAGCTGGAAGATCCTGTGGGGTATTCAAAGAGAAATAAATAGTAGGCAATTAAATTAATCTAGTGTTTATGATTGAAATAGGTACTGAAGGCTTAAATTGTGGTGGTGACTGGGGACTTAGATTGCAGGTGACTTGAGAATACACCAGGATGACCCCTAGAAGGGCCCCAGCAGTATAGCTGGAATTCCAGTGCTTCAGCTGAGGATGTGCCCACCTCAGGGGCTCCCTACCAACAACTGAGTTTAGAGAAAACAATATGGCAGACCCCTCCTGGGAGACCTGGACTTTGTCGGCCAGTGTTGGCTGAATTACTTCCTAAGGACTTTGTCAAAACTTTTGTTAGGCTGCATGTCAACCTGCGAAGCTTCCATCAAGTCCTCTTTCCCACTCTTCTCTGGCAACTCTCTTCCTTCCCATTTCTCCTAATACAATTCTTATTTATTTAATCCTATCTCTCTGGCATCTGCTTCTCAGAGAACTCTGACTTATACAGTGGATGACTGACTTCAAAATGGTGTGTAGAGTTAAAAAAAATTAAAACATTGGACAACCTTGAGAAAAACTTGAGGGATAACCACACCAAGAGTGTTGTACAGAGGTTAGAAAAGATTTGTGACCTACAAGGAAAGCTTTTAGCCCAGGAATTCTTCATACAGAAATAAACAACCATATCCATATTAGTAGACAGTCCCTCATCCTTGGATAGGTTGTTAGTCCCACATGTCTCTCATTTTATTTACCTTTTTCTAGTAATAAAAATCTAAGCTACAAGAAATATCTGATTCTAAAATCCTCCTCTTTTAAGACAAATCACCTAATCTTCACCATCAATTAAATGATTTCAGCTGGGACATCTGGACCCACTACTGTTGGTTAAATTTATTCCATTATGTATCTATACTGTTTACAGAATTCCCCCCTTTACTTTCTTCCTTAATGGAAAAATCCCAAAAGACAGACATCACAGATTATTAAGATTAAGATTTCTGGTAAATACTACTCTTGATTACACATTGACCATTTATCCTGCACCAGGCCTTGTGCTATTTGTTTGGCATACTTTATAGTATTAGTCCTTCAACAATCCACTAAGATAATTAGTGAATCCAACTTGAATAGATGGGTAAAATTTTCTAAAGATCCTTGGTTGGAAAAGTGGCAGAATCAAATGTAAACAAGCTCTGATTCAGAGCCAGAAATCCATGAGCTCTTCACTGAGCTTTCCATATTCTCCAGCATTGCGCATGCTAGGGAGCCTGCAGAAGGGATGGTTATTAGGATTCCATGATTATTCTATTTTCTGGGAAAGAGGCTTCCTTCTCTGGGATTCATCCCTCTTTATTATATAATCTACCAAACTTGGATGAGCATTTTGGCATTTGCTCATGGTCTCCTTGTCTATTCATGTCCTACCAATTTTCTGTGGGTGATATGGTTTATTAATCAAAATATTGGCCTCAAGTTTTTCTTAGTTCTTTGAGCCAAAAAAAAAAATATTGAACTCAAATGTCCTTTATCAAAGAGTTCTCACAGACACACTTGGGATCTTTTCCTCATTTTAATTATACTTCCCCTGGAATCGGAAACTCTAATGATTAATAATAATTATCAATATCTCTTTTCTTATTCTTACTAGAACTGTTTTTTGCTCTCATAAAGACCTTTAGAATGAGGATTCATTCAATTCTTTTAGTTTACAGATCCTCTGTTAGTTTCCTTCACTTCCCAAGGTAGATACTTTTTACCATTCCTCCTTTACACAACTGCTCTTTATAAGGTTCATCAGTATATAAAATCTACATCTGGTCAAATAGTAATTCTTAATTTAACTATTCAGGGCAACAAAGGGCAAAAGAAGAATGAATTAATATGTTCTATATAGGTTGGATCACATGATCATTTTAAAGTTCAATGAAATAATAATGACCCTTATTTTAACTGACTCACTGGGTCTTTATGAAATATAGAAGTTTTACTAGCAAAAATACATTCTAAGGTACATGTACATTTGTATAGTTGTGTCTCTATATTGTATTAGTTTGTCGAAGTTGCAATCTATTTGGAATGGATTATGCTAATTAGAATAGATTGCAAAGATACTCAGGTAAAAGATCTGTGCTAGGAGCCATTGGTTATCATTAAGAAAAGCTAACTTGTTTTTTTTCTAAGCGGTTTTACACTTTATACGCCAAAATGTATATTTGCCATGGTCCAGGATCTATCCTTCATCTTTGTATGTCAGTGAATCTGATTGTTCAGCTTTGAGACATATCGTTTTCATGATAGATTCCCATTAACCAAACTAACATAGATGATACATAACATAAAATATACTTTATTATTTTTATTAATTAAGACAATCACCAGTGCAATAAGTGGGCAAGCCAAATTTATTCAGAATATTATATTCCATATTGCTAAATAAGGAATAAAATTTTAAAAAATAGTGAAAGAACTTATTTCATAGCCTCTGTTTATAGCAGCTGAGTTCATCAGTCTATACTGAGGGTATCAGGAAGTGAGTTGTTTGGTTCTTAGCAAAGACATTCTCTTCCCTTCAGGGTCTGATTGAGCACTATTAACATTTTTCTCCGTGAATTTCCTGTTCCTATATTTTCATTGCTGTTCAAATCTATCTCCTTCCCTTTAGAAAAAAAAATATTATTTTTTCTTTAAACATAATAATATAACAGAAATGTCAGCCATAGGAACCTTGCCCCTTGAGGTCTAGGTAAACTGCCATTAGGTAAACTCCTAATTCAGAGCTTCTTGAAGTTCATAGCACTGGATATTTCTGTACATTCCAGGAAGATAGTTATTCTTTCAGATATCTCTGCCATTATATTCTTGCTTCTTCCCTAAAGTTTTCTTCTCTTTAATGCATTTATTCAGATGTGATAATCTGTCCTCCATGAAATTTTATACACATTTTTTTACAGAGAATATTAGTTACTATAGCAGGCAGATTTTATGAGGCATTGGGGTTCCCAGGGAGGCCTCACACTGATGGATTTGTCACATACCACATAACAAACTTGTTAAAGAAATCTACAAGTAATTCTGGAAGACACCCTGCTCTTTGAGAATTACTTGTAATCAAACTGTTACTATGGTTTTCTCCTTGGATCTTCCTTTCCAGGCTGACCTCACACCCTTCACATGCTCCTCTTTCTTCTTTCTTCACTTCTTTTTCTTAACCTCCTTCTTTTCCAAACTGTTCTCGATCCTCCCTTTTCTTCTTTCTCTGTCATGCAGATGAAATCATTGAATTCTCCTTTTCCCACACTTGAACTCTCCTGCTTTCAGGAAGCTTGAGATACAAAAGGATCTCTTTATTTATAGGATTCATCCTACGAAAGCAACCATATTTAAAAATAAAAATTAAAAAAAATACATTTGCTATGATGTCAAATCTTGAAGGATTAAGAGCTTTACTGGTTTTTACAATGACTCCATGCCTCCAGTATGTGTTTATCTTATCAATATACTTTCAGAGAAGAATATATATCCATTTTTAAATAGACATTTCTCTTTCACATCTGTGTATCACCTATAGCTTGAACCCTATTATCAAAACCTAAAAAGACTTTGATATCATTTCAACATATAGATATTTAAGTTATATTTATGCATTTGTATAACTGTGACATTCTAACTATAGTATGGAGGAGACATTATAACTTAGTTATAACTGAGACATTATAACTCGAAATAACTGAGACATTCTAACTGTAGTATGGAGGATTTAAAGTGCAGGAAACTGCCGTTAAAATCAGTCAAAAGATCCTTGAAGTTGTAATGTTTCAAGTATTTTTAAAAAAATTTCTAATGGTCTGGAAAAAATTTTCAAATAAATGTGGCTGAAGACTCGTCTTTAGTTAATTGGATGTACAATTTAATGACTTCTAAGGGGTCATATTGCCTTATTTGCATCAATAATTTTGTTTTCACTTAATTACATATTTTTTCTCAGTTGCTAGCTATTACATAAGCTTTAAAATTATAGTAATTCTAATAGCAGAGAAGTCTTACAAGTTTCAGGAAGCCTCAATGAAATTTTTTTTACTGCAACATATCCTGGGCAGGTGAATATCCTAATTCCTATTTGTTTGACTGTTGTTTTTCTGAAAGTACCTTGGCTAAATGCTATAAAACACTTAGTACTTCAGAGTTCTTATCCCATTTCTCTAACACAACCAGAACCCCACCAGCTAAAATCAATGTGTGCGTTCCAGTCTCTTTATCATACCCGACAGCCATGGAGGAATCCAAAACCACAGGTAAGAAGCAATGACATGTTGTAATCAATGTGTAAGTTATAAGGGAAAAGTTTTTAATAATTCAATATCTTTCACTATAAATCCACAGACCATGTCTAGGATAGGGACTATGTCATACATTACTAGCAGAAGCCAGTCTTTCTGAGTTCAAAATCTATATTTTCCATTTGCCAGTTGTTCAACTTGAGTTTACTAAGCAAAATCCTCTCTCTTACTTTTCTCCTCTAAAAAATGGAATTCAATTTTCATAAATTTGTGTTTGGTAAAGTGCCTAGTATGAAGTAAGTTTTACACATAAATAGTTATTACTGTTTATGTTTTCATTGCTAATAGGGGACTTTAAACACTGTGGAAAATGGAATTAAGGATAGAAATTATTTTTCATGGATGAAATTGAAACATATTCTTCTTAGTAAAGTATCACAAGAATGGAAAATCAAGCATTCAATATACTCAATAGTAATATAAAGCCAGTAGGCAAACTAATACCCACACAAAAGAAAAACTCAATTCAATTCAAGTTGGGGGATGTGGGAGAAGGTGGAGAGGGAAGGAGGAGGGGGATTGGTGTGCTCCCACTTAGTGGGCACAATGTAGGGGTATATGGCACACCTATGGGGTGCAGGACCCAACTACAACAAGGACTTTACCTAACAAATGCAAACATTATAACCTAATTATACCCTCATATTCATCTGAAATTTAGAAAGAAATTATTTTTCAACATAAGCTCCATCAAGGTCAAGATACTTTTGTAGGCAATAATACCCAGATATTTAGTCCATCCTCAAAGAACAGAGGGATGCTGGGAATTTAATTATGTCAACGCAGTCTTTTTATATTATTGACTGAAGGAAAATGGATGCCATTAACAGACTTTTCTTTTACATAAAACAAAAAGTCGGAAGAAGCCAAATTAGGGCTGTAAGATGGATGTGTAATGATTTCCTATTAAAATTTTCATAAAATTACCTTGTTTGGTGAGAAAAGTGAGCAGAGGTGGTGTGGTGGTGAAAAAAAACAAAAAACAAAAAAAACTCTCCAGTGAAGTTTTTTTCCATTTATTTTTCTGCTACCACTTTGGCTGACTTTCACAAAACATTTTCATAAGAAGCAGATAAGTCTAGAAAGTCAACAAGCAAAATGCCTTGAGTAGAACTCCCCAAAACTATTGCTATGATTTTTGTTCTTGACTGGTTCACTTTTGCCTTTCATGGTGCTCTGTCTTCAGGATTATACTGGTAAAACATGTTTCATTTCCTATTACAGTTCTTCAAAGAAATGCTTCAGGATCTTGATCCACTTTGTTTAAAATTTCTGTTTCCACTGAAAGCTCTGCTCTTGTCTGTAGTTAATCTGGGTTTTGGCTCCCAGTGAATGGAAAGTTTGCTCAACTTTAATTTTTCAGTCAGAATTGTGTAAGCTGAACCAGTTGAGATATATATGGTGCTCACTGTTGTTTCTGCTATTAATTGTGGGTCCTTTTCAGTAAGGCATGGACAAGATGAATTTTTCCCTTATAAGTTGATGTGGATGGTCTGCCACTATAGTAGGCTTAATCTTCATTGCCTTTTTAAAATGAGTCATCTATTTTTAAACTGCTGAGTTGGGGTGTGTGTGAGGGAATTGCCCCCATAAAATTTTCATAAAGCATCAATGATTTCACCATTCTTTCAACCAAGTGTCACCATCAACTTGATGTTTGTGCTTGCTTCAGTTTTAACAGAATCCATGTTGCTCTGGGAAGAGCTCTTTTCAAACTGATGTCTTTTCTTTTTAGTGCCTCTTATACTTCTTGGGCCTTGAGAATGACAAGTAATATTGTTATTCAAAATATAGAATTTATACCTAATTTTCTAGTGCTGTAAAGCTAGTACATAAGCAACCTAATGAAAAGGAATGATGGCAGTTCAAGTTGTACAGGAAAATGTTTTGCTCAGAAACCCAGTTCTTAGAGGGTGGCCATGGCTGTGGAACCTGCTTTGTTCAGCAATTCACAGTCACCATCTTAGTAACAGCTGTCAGCACAAATTATTTCTGAAGTGGCAGTTTTTGTGAAGATGTGATAACCAACCTGTGGAGTTTGCTATAGGCTCTTGGAGACTGGTTTGCATCTATTTTCCAGTCAAATAAAGCCTAGAACATAGAAGATAGTTTACCATTGTACTTTGATGATTAAATACAAGGCTGCACAATTAAGTTTGAGAATTCATCCTAGAAAACGTGCCACGTACCTCACTGCTGAATATCACTATGGTCACCTTTGAAGTTATCCTCTTGAGAAGCTGTGCACTGATACCAGCACCTCGTCTACCCTTCAAAGTAATTTTGGAGCTCTTTTTCTAGAATGGCCAGCAGAGTTGTCATTGTACAAGGTCTGACAATTAAGTTCATGAACTCATCTAGAAAAAGTGCTACACATCTCATTGCTGAATAGCACTATGGTCACCAGATGGCCCAGGAGAGTACTGTGAAGGTGACCATAGTGGTATTCAGCAATGAGGTGTGAAGCACTTTTTCTAGGATGAGTTTGCAAACCTAAGTGTCTGACCTTGTATAAATGACATCTAGCATTACTTATTAATTCTTTCACTTCGAGGTTATTGGGAAAACATAATTTTCCTTTCCTATTGAAATTCTATTATATATGTATGTATGCATATATATGTATATATCTATTACTGAAATACTTAAAATTTTTGTCCATAGTCACCATCTTCTTACTAGATTATAAGCTCTTTGAGGGTAGGGGCTAGGTCAATTATATAAAAATTATTCTTTGTTCATAGTATGGTACTTTCTTTATAGTAGGAGGTGAATATACCTATTTATGAAATATGCAGATTTTGTTAGCATCATTTTAGCAGTATGGCTTTATGAAATATGTCCATTCTTATAAGGTTACCCTGTGCTATATATAAATTCACAATGGTAGGCTTGGAGAGAAAGTAGTGATGAAATAAAGACTCTTCTTATCCCATCTTTGTAGGGGTTACAAGGTGGGGAAGCAGCATCGGAAGCATTTGTTGATCTTCCAACACCCAAGCTACGATGTATCTGAAATGTTCATATTCTCCCTTCCTGGATTTGCCTATCAAGTAAAACTTTTTCTTGCTCTGCTCATTATATATTTCTCCCCTCCTATGAGCAGCCTTCAATAATTTTCTTTAATCTTCCAATCATACTTTCACTCTGAGCTCCAAAGTCTTTTAAATATTCTTCTTTGCACATTCAAACATCATTACATCTCCTATACAAAAATGTTTTTCAGCAGATATTACACTAACATGGTCTTCCGGGTGGCGCCTGTGGCTCAAGGAGTAGGGCACCGGTCCCATATGCCGGAGGTGGCAGGTTCAAACCCAGCCCCGGCCAAAAACCACAAAAAAAAAAAAAAAAACATGGTCTTTCTTCTTCTTCTTTTTTTTTTTTTTTGTAGAGACATAGTCTTCCTTCTTTATAGGAAAGAAGACCTATTATTTTCCTGATAATTAATGTACAAAGTTCCACTTCTATGATTAGGCTAGAAAGACTACATAGAGGTAAACTATTTTTAATTGTTTTTATTTATTTATTTATTTTTAATTGTTTTTTATTAAATTATAACTTTGTACATTTATGGCGTTCAGGGTATTTTTAAAAACCATAAGCAAATAGTAAATCTTTACTGAACCCTAAATTGTTAACTTCAGGTGCTTGTTGTCTGTACCTGAATCAAGAAACAAATGGAAGTTTATCCAACAAAATACTATGTGACTCATTAGAATCCAGACATGTCTATTTTTAAAGCTATTGAACTCCGTATAATATCAAATTGCTCTCTGAGTCAAGCCATGAATGAACAAATATCTTATTTGGTCCAAGCTCCTGATAATTAGTAGGACTTAAATCTTCCTGGCATCTCTCAGCATGTTTAATCACAAGCCTCCAGTATTTATAGCACTTATTTTCATTCAGCCCCCGCCTCTTTGGTTTCATTAGCATGCATTACTCTCCAGGAGATTTGGGCTGAGTTTATAGGAGTATTGCCAAATGAATTAGGATCAAAATATTTAATACATTCAATTTATTGTTGCTTATACAGTTAGGCCACATGGTTGAGTCCTGGAAACACCTGGTCTTTTACATGCTGTGTTGGCATGGCTGTCCTGGACTTTTTGAAATTTATGCTGTATTGTAATGTGATATCAAATGGGAAATATACTTAGTGTAGAGAATGAAACAGAAAAGACAATTACTAAGTGATAGTTTGTTATACATATAACTAAGAATAAAAATAATAAATAACATAACAAAGACTTAAAATATTTGTCATAAAGAAATAAGTATAAACATATGTATCTAAAATTCCCCATCCTTACATTGTGCAGTCTAAAGGTACTCAGGGCAGACCTGAATGCAGATGGCCCAGGGAAAGCCAGAGAGAAACTGAATAGTGTGTGTGTGCTTCTCAGTTGGCTTCTCCTTCACTCTGCATAACTTCTCTCCCTTTCAAAGCTTCTTTTTCAGGACCCTACTGTTATCAAAATATAAGTCGAGAATCCCAAATCCCACAATCTGAAATGGGATTTCAGATTTGTGTCATGTGTAGTGATTCAAATATGTAATGTGTACACGTGTGATCTGACACACGAAAGAAATGCTCACTGGAACATTTTAGATTTCAGATTCTCAAATTAGAGATGCCAGACTGGTAAGTATAATGTGAATATTTCAAAATCCAGAAAAGTCAATCTGTGAAACACTCTGGTCCCAAATGTTTTGGACAAGAGATACCCGACCTCTAGTTCTTTGATTTTCTCTACAGTTACCCCAATTCTCTCTCGTCAGTGATTACTTTCCCAGTGTGTTTCTTTTCTTTCAAGATCTGTCTAGGCCAATCCACAAATACAAATTAGGAATACAGGAGGACATTCTCAACTCAGTAAAGAACATCTGTCCCCCACTACAGCCAACATTACAGTTAATGATGAAAGACTAAATGTTTTCCCCTTATGGTAGGGAAAAAGGCAAGGATTTTCACTTTCATCACCACTATTCAACATAGTATTGAAATTCAGATACTAAATGTCAGGAGAATCAATTCCAACATTCTTCTGGAGGTTGGGGATACTTAGGTTTCTTTTTCCTTTTTTTTTTATGGCCGGGGCAGGGTTTGAACCCACCACCTCCGGCATATGGGACCGGCGCGCTACTGCTTGAGCCACAGGCACCACCCGATACTTAGGCTTCTTATGAAACCTGGCAGGATGTCATGTCTCGATTGTTAAGATGATGAGCTGTCTACTAGGAACTTCAATATGGCTTGAATGAAAGGAGACTAAGGTTGCAAATGGCTTGATAGCTCCAGGAATTCCTTCTTGATCAGCTTCCCCTCTCTATACCCAGATAAGTTGAAGTGATAACCTGAAGGCTTATTGATGAGATAGTGGATATGTTATTCCTTCTCACCTATATTTTCTCTCAGTTTCTATTGACTCTGGCAAGGTAAAGAGAAAATCTGAACATGCATCTATGGAGGCTAGATGTCAATCCTGTATGCACATTAAAATTGTAGGCCCCCTCCTTCAAAGAGATTCTAATTTTGATGTTTTAATTGAGATCAGGGTATCATTTTTAGAAATGCCTCTGGTGATGATCATATAAAGCCAAGTTTGAGAACTACTGTCCAACAACTGGTACAAGGTACATGCCCCAGAACCCAAGACTTAGAGTTTGGTGAGGGAAAGTGAACAGTTAAATTTCAAAGGTGGCCCCATCAGAGCCTTGAGTTCATTGTCTGTGATGGTGCCAAGACTACAACGGGAGTTGTCTCAGTTGGACACAGCATGGACAAAGACCAACGCATAGCACAGAGGCTATGCTATGACTAGAAGCCTCTTTTCCAATGTCCCAAAGTTAAGAACTTCTTTAACATCGATTGCAATCTACGAAAATGGGAGAATGAAATACAGGATAAATGCAGCATTTATTCTACACAGTTTGAAATACATTAATGAGGTCATGGTTAAGAAAATTAGTAATGACTCTAAGTAATATTTTTTTCTTAAAATATTGTTTAGAATCAGTTTTGAGGGTCCAAGGGAGGCCAGTCAGTTCTTGTTCCCTTTTCTTACCTAATGAGCTCTCATACGCATACTACTATGTAATAACGCCTTAATTGCTGGGGGCCCAAGAATAGGAAAACTGGGGAAAGCCTCCATACCCTAAAGATAGGGAATTATTAAAATTAGCCAACTCCACAGGGAACCCTCAGAAACTCAGCTAACCCCAACCATTGGCATATGCTATATAGATCTGCTCCGTACCACACCAGTTTGTTGTTACCCTATCTTTGGGGCAAAATTAGATGGATTTATGTGGCAACCTTCTCTCCTTTGAAGTTCTAAATAATGAGTTCTGCCTTTTGTCTATCAGTGTGTTATTGTATTGTGTCCTGTTATCAAAGGAAAACTTGAATTTTATAAAATATTCTTTTAAAATGGACAATATTAGGGGCCATTATTTGCATTCTTTCTCTATTCATCTCTCAGACACATTCATGAGAAAAACTCAGATTATGAACAAAGATGTACACAGTCACAAATGGAATGACTTATTTTCATGTTTAGGCATGCACTGAATTTTCTAAACGAAGAAAGCTACAATAATGCTGTGATGAATTAGACAATGTGTAGCCTCTACCATTTAGCATTTTAATTCAATTCTGGAGAACTTTGCTCACTTGGCAAAGCAGAAGCCCTTCTGGGCAAAAGTCTTCAAGAGGCCATAGGAAGGAGGCAGAAGACTGTCTTAGATGGGGTTGGGACAGAGTAAAGGCCTGAGTGTTCTCTATAATAAAGACTTACATTTCTTCTGAGGCTGAGGAATATGCCTCTTGTATGTGAATGCTGAACATATCTTTCCAGCTGTTCTTTTGTGACTTATTTTCTTCTTTATTTTCACTTTGAAGTACACACAGGAAGAGAAATGAGAGAAAGGCAAAAGAAAGTGAAATAAAGAAAAAGCTAAAAATGAACACACAATGGAACATGAAAAAGGGTAACAGAAACCCTAGTTTTTTTCTTTCTAAAACTACGCAATCTTTCATAAAGCCTTCTAATATTCAGATGCTGTGAAGCCTATTTTTGAAAAGAATAAATTGTTTGCAAAAGAAAAATTTATCAATAATAAAGGAAGATAGCAATGTAAAATTCTGAATTAGGTTATTCGAGAGACATAATCAAAGACCATACAAATAAAAGCCATAACCCAGTTATAACCTAAGAATAGGGGGCAGGGAGAAAGGGAGGGGAGGGAGGGGAGACGTGGGCAGAGGGAGGGTGATTGGTGGCATCACACCTGCGGTGCATCTTACAAGGTATATGTGAAACTTAGTAAATGTAGAATGTAAAGTCTTACCACAATAACTAAGAAAATGCCAGGAAGGCTATGTTAACCAGTGTGATGAAAATGTGTCAAACGGTCTATAAAACCAGTGTATGGTGCCCCATGATCACATTAATGTACACAGGTATGATTTAATAAAAAAAAAAAAAGACCATACAAATAGTTAGAATTTCTAGATCATATGAAAACTTGCAACATCAGCAATCTTTTTTTTTTTTTTTTTTTTGCAGTTTTTGGCCGGGGCCGGGTTTGAACTTGCCACCTCTGGTATATGGGGCCGGTGTCCCGCTCCTTTGAGCCATAGGCACTGCCCAACATCAGCAATCTTATGCACAATATTCCTGTTATATTTGTTTTAGATATGTCAAATTTATAAAGTTGGTAACTTGTATTACATAGCTAGTAAGGTATGCTATACAATCCATAGGGGACCTTTGGAAGCAAAATGCATTACGGATTTCATAGGATAGTCGGTGAGTGTTGGTGGAAAGAGTCAGGTGAGGTAGGTTTACTCATGACTCCAACACTAATCAAATATGTTAATGTCTCTGGGTTTGTATCAGTTACCTAATAATGACATAATAAACCATCTCAAATCTTAGTGGCTTAAACTATATTGTTTCTTTTAATATTCTGGGTAGCCTATGTTCAGCATGGTGGTTCTTCTGCTGATCTCATGTAGGCTGATTTGAACAACTGCAGTTAGCTGGAGCTTTAGCTGGGATAGGGTTGTCCATGATGGTTGCACTCACAAATTAGCTATTGAGAGATCCTATTTTTAGCCATATGGGCTTGAGCAGTTTTCTTACAACATGGCAGCTAGGTCCCAAGACAGCATAAATGGGTGCATCAAGCTTGTTTAAGCCTAGGTCCAAAAGACAGTGTTCCACCACTTTCTTTTGGTCAACACAATTCACAGCACAGGCAAAATTCAAGGGTAAGGGAAATGCAATCTGTCTCTTGATAGGAGTGGTGACAAATTGCAAAAGGACATGAAAAGATGATGGGATATAGTTCAAGCTATTTTGGAAACAATCAACCCATGAGGGTTAAGTATTCTCATTCACAAATTAAGGGTTTGAATCAGATTATATTAATAATCTTCCAGCTAACATTTTATGTTCAAAAAATACCTTTACAATTGAAATGATTAGGGCTGGAGTGTGGTGGCTTACACATGTAATTGGGAGGCCAAGGCGAGTGGATTGCCTAAGCTCATAGGTTCAAGACCAGCCTGAGCCAGAGCCAGACCTAAAAATAGTCAGGCATTGTGGCTGGCACCTATTGTCCCAGCTACTTGGGAAGCTGAGGCAAGAGAATCTCTTAAGCCCAGGAGTTTGAGTTTACTGTGAGCTATGATACCACTCTACCAAGGATGACAAAGTGAGACTCTATCTCAAAAAACAAAAAAACAATTGAAATTATTATGGTTTTTATATCATTGCTTTATTAGATATTGCGTGATTTAATTCTAATTTATGAAACTTTTAATATTGAATTTTTAGGTACTTCCAGTTACTATTGTGGGAGATTATATTCATAATGAGGATTCTAAGAATACTTTATAGTATAAATTGAGACTTGTATGTAACATGTAATAATTTCTGTTGCCAGTAAAGTCAGTCATAGTCCTAGACTGAGTCATTAGAAATTATACTTTTTTTTTTCCTTTTTTTCTTTTTTTGCAGTTTTTGGCCGGGGCTGGGTTTGAACTTGCTGGTGTATGGGGACAGCGCTCTACTCCTTTGAGCCACAGACATCATCCAGAAATTATTCTTTTCTATTCATGCTCTTCAAGATCCTATCAAGTTTCATTGCTTCATTTATGACAATTCTTTACTATACAATTCACAAATATATATCCTTGGGCTTGAGAAATTTCTCCCTTTTATGTATTTATTTTGTAGAGTTAGGGTCTTGCTTTGTCACCTAGTGTGGAGTGCAGGGGCATGATCAGCCTTGAACTCCTGGACTCAAGTGATATTCCTGCTTCAACCACCCAGGTAGGCAGAACTACAGGCATATATCCCCATGCCCAGCTAATTTTTTCATATCTTTTTAGCGATGAAGTCTTGCTGTATTATCGAGGCGGGTCTTGAAACCCTGGCCTCAAGCTATCCTCCCATCTCAGACTCCCAAAGAGAGGGATTACAGATCTTAACCATCATGCTGGCCAAAAAATCTCTTTATCTTCAATTGGTTTCTCAAGCTACCTACTGGATATTTTTCATTTTAATATTTTAAATTCTTAACTTACAATTTAAACAGAAGCAAATTTCAATTTGCTATCACTCTGTAAAAATTAAGTCTTCCCACTATTCCACTTTTTTTTTTTCAGTGATAGCACCATCTAGTTATCCGGTCTTAAACTTTAAAGAGGCATGTTTAAATTTCTTTTCTTTCTAACTTTCTGTAATAAAATCTTATAAAAAGCTTCTATCTAGTTTTCTCTTTTAATAATTTCCACAGCTAATTTTTTACTTCTCAGCTTAACATCCATGTGGCTGAAAATCCATTATTTTTGTTTTCTACCCCAGGGAATCAACTCTTGCCATCTGTTATAGGCATGGAAAGGAAGGGAGTTGATTTGTGGGACATAGGAAGTGGGACCTTAAACTTCAAACTACTCTTTATGCTACTGACTGCTTGAAATAACAGAAATATATTAAGAACAAACCAAGAGTGCAGAATAGCTTCTGACTAAGGGTTGACCAGCCCAAGCTACACCAGTCCTTGGAAATCTTGGTTTGATATCCATTATCTGGTAATAAATGTTAATTCTCTGTGTCACTAGATAATTTATGTTTTTTTTTTCATCTATTCTATTACATATTTTAGCTCCTTTTGAGGGATAGAACTCATATCTTTTACATTTTTTATTGTCTCCTTTGTTTAGAACTTTATTTTACACATAACGGTATATGGTATTCTATGCTTAAAATGTCATTCAAAAGATTATCAGGTACTCAGAGGACAGAAAACAAATACTAAAATAAGAAACTGAACATGTCTTTCAAAATTGCTTTTTAATTATAAAATAACTTTGCTTTTTTTGATCAGGCCTAATATTTTTATTGTGATAAAAGAGTAGTAGCCTTTATTTATCTAAATACATTACATAAAAAATAAAAATATAAAGTCAAAATGACTGGGTACATTCTTGTGAATATATTATATACTTAAAGAAGTACTTCATATGATTTCTTCTCTATACATATCATCAAATTAAAAGCTTTTAAAAAGGAGTGACAATTAATAATGGAATAATGTCTAAGAGATAAAAGTGGCAGTGACAGGCTAAAAATGATTCAAGCTGTTTTTAGGCAAGTCTTTTCTTGAGTTAATACCTGTTGGTGTTTTTCATATAAGGGTGCCAGAGAATGAGTGTGGATTCCTTTAGGTGATCCCCAAATACCACTCTGCTTTCAGAATTCCCAATGTCAGAGGATACAGCCATAGATATCATGTGTGAAATGTGTTAGCATTAGTGAATGATGAACATGATTCAAATGATGAGGAAAGCACCTTCTGTAGAACTCACTTTAGTGAAATTAAAACTAATTTTGCAAGTGCTTACTGTTCAGTGCAAGGGCATAAACACCATGTATTGAATTACAAAAGCCTACTGATCTGGAAATGCCCTGAAAGTACATAAATGAAAGACTTGGTTAGTGTAGCATGGAAAATACTGCCTCACATAAATATTGGAGAAGACATTTAAGAAACAAATTATGTTTTAAGTAGACATTTATGATTGCATTTTTAAAGAATATTTGAGAATTAGACATGTTTAAAGTTGCATGTTCTGATCAAATGCATTTGAAATGTATCTAATTATGGTGTTAAGAGCCTATTCCAGATGGTCATACCTCTTTTTTCAAATACCTAAAATAAAATTTCTCTAACATACAAATACTTAATTTCCAATTTAAAGGCAGAAAATATAATTCAAAGAATCTTAGGCTATAAAGATTTTTTTCATAAACCAATGCAAAATTTTTTATTTTTCATTATGATTTTTTTCCTAACTAACCAGCTTTAGTTTACTTATAGGTTGAGTGATTAACTGAAGGCTCAAATAATTACTCGTCTGCCTATAATTGCATGAAGGGAGATGGCAGCAACAGGTTTCCAGATGCATTCGGAAATAATAATCTTATAAATATAGAGCTTCAAGTGTGTGTAATCTTCTTGACTTTGTATTTACAGATGGCTTCTTCATCACTTCAAAGAATAAAATACTTACATACCAGACATTTGATAAACAAAAATTATGTTTACCGATAAACCCCGTGATTTAGAGGTTGGAAATTACGGCTGCCTCTTGGTTTTCCATTTTCAGTATTTACACTGCTTTTAAAGGAGCATGTGCCTTGGTTTCCTAAAGCCTAATTTTCTCTGAGGTGTGTTTGAAGGCTATGCTCTAAATTTTTTTGGAGAAAGCTAATAGGAACAACTTTTGAATTTTTTGTACTTTTGAAAAATGCATTCACCACGTTTGTCCCCTAAGTTAATCCCACCTGGAATTTAAGTGAAATTGTTTCTGAAATAGTTTGATTACACTTAGGGCCTGTATCTATGTACAGGCATACCTCAGAGATATGGGTGGTTTGGTTCCAGACCACTGCCATAAAACAAATATTTCAATAAAGCAAGTCTCACAAATAGTTGGGTTTTCTGGTACTTGTAAAAGTTATGCCTATAACATACTATAGTCTATTGTGTGCAATAGCATTATATCTAAAAAATGCACAGACCTTAATTTAAAAATACATTTTTGCTAAAAAAAAGCTAATGATCTTTTTTTCTGGTGGTGGATCTTGTTTTAATGTCGATGGCTGCTAAATGATCAGTGTGGTGATTGCTGGAGCTGAGGTGGCTGTGGTAATTTCCTAAAATAAGATAACAATTAAGTTTGCCAACTTCTTCCAAATACCTCTTATGTGTTCACATTTTGACTTCTTTCACAAGTGTTCTTAATGACATCAAGAATGATAAATTATTTCCAGAAAGTTTTCAATTTATTTTGCCTGGATTCACCTGAAGGATCATGATTTATGATAGCTATAGTCTTACAAAGTGTATTTCTTAATTAATAAAACTTGAAAATCAAAATTGCGAATTGACCCAAGGGCTGCATAATGGATATTAGTTAATGAGCATGAAAACAGCATTAATTTCCTTGTGTATCTCCATAAGAGCTCTTCGGTTACTAGATGCATTGCTAATCAGCAGTAACATTTTAAAATAAACCTTTTTATTTGAGCAGTAAGTCTCAATAGTGGGCCTAAAATATTCAATAAACCATGCTGTGAACAGATGTACTATCATTCAGGCGTTGTTGTTCCATTTATAGAGCACAGGTACAGAGGTAGAATTGACTTAGCATAATTTTTAAGGGCCCTGGATTTTTTTAAATGGCAAATGAGCATTGGTTTCCACTTAAAGTCATCTGCTGCATTAGCCCCTAACAAAAGAGTCAGGCTGTCTTTTGAATCCTTAAAGCCAGGCATTATCTTCTCTTTAGCTATGAAGTACCTAGAAGACGTGTTCTTCCAATAGAAAGCCTCTTTTGACTACATTAAAAACATGTTGTTTAACTCCAACCAGGTAAATACAAATGATGTAGTCTCCCATTTTTATGGCTGAATAGTATTCCATCATATACATATATTTCAGTTTGCTAACCCATTCATAAGTTCATGGGCATTCGGGTTGATCCCACATCTTGGTAATTGTGAATTGAGCTGCAATGAACACTCTAGTGCAAATGTCTTTATTGTGAAATGATTGTTTTTTCTTCTGGGTAGATGCCTAGTAATGGGATTGCAAGATCAAATAGAAGGGTTACTTTTACCTTTTTGAGGATTCTCCATACTTCTTTCAATAGAATCCGTATTAGTTTGCAATCTCACCAGCAGTGTAAAAATGTTCCCTTCTCTCCACATCCTCACCAGTATCCAACAGATAAATAAATACACCCGGATATGTGAGAAAAACAATTAAATTCAGGTGGGAAGGAGAGAACAGGACGGGGAGGATTGGTGAGCTCTCACTTAAGGGACACAATGTATACAGAACACCCCTTGGGTGAAGGGCTGAACTACAACTTGAACTTCACCTAACAAATGCAAACAATGTAACCTAATCATTTATGCCCTCATATTAATCTAAAAAAATCTATTGTTTAATTTAGCCACCTTTATTAATGATCTAAACTGATGTTAATAACTTGCAGCATCTTCCACTTCAGCTCTTGCTGCTTCACCTGGCGGTTTTTGCGGGGCTGGTGGAGATGGCTTTGTATTTAAACCTCATGAATCAACCTCTGCTAACTTCAAGCGTTTTAGCTGCAGTTCACTCATCTCTTTCAGCCTTCACAGAATTAAAGAGAGTTAGGGGCCTTGTGCTGGATTAGGCTTTGGCTTAAGGGTTGTAACTGGTTTGATCTTCTTTGCAGACACTAAAACTTTCTCCATTTCAGCAAGGAGGCTATTTCACTCTACCAGTCATTTGTTCACTTCCACAACACTTTTGATTTCCTTTAGGAACTCTCCTTTTCCATTCACAAGTTGGTGCAAGAGTCTTATAGTCTATCTGGGCTTTCAACGTGCCTTTCTCGCCAATTTTTTCTAGTTTGATTTAAAGTAAGAGCTTTTGAACTCTTTCTTTCCCTTGAACCCATGGAGGCCATTATAGGTTTATTAATTAGCCTAATTTCAGTATTATTGTGTCTCATGGAATTAAAAGGCTTGAGGACATGGAATAAGATGAAAGAATGGCTAGTCGGTGCTGTCAGAGCACATAGGGCATTATTAATTAAGTTCATTGCCATTTGGGTGTGGTTTGTGGCATCCCCCAAATTACAGAGGTACACGTGTAACATCAAAAGTCACTAGTTACAGATCAACATAAGAAATATAATAATATTGAAAAATTTGAAATTGTGTACAAATTACCAAAGTCTGACACAAAGATAACAAAGCGAGAACAGGCTATGAAAAAATAGTGCCAATAGACTTTCTCAAAGAATTTTTATTAGTGAATGTTTGTTTCCCCCTTCCTGTCATGAACCCCTATGATTATTTGTACATTTTTGGGGTCACTGCCATTTATTTTTTCTCATACTGCAGATGTTTTTCTTACTTGTCCTGTGGCAGGCAGTTCCTTGGTTGATGATGTCCAATACAAATAAACTGGCAAACCACCATACAAAACTGGTCATTGTATTTATAGGAACAAAAATTCCAAAAAGTCCTAGAAAATGAGGATATGCTGATTATGTATAGGTTTTGGCACTTTATACCATTTGATACATTCATTTTAAAATTATAGATAGTAATCAAGAAGAAAAGCAGGGTTGTTCTCTAGAGTTCTGGGGAATATTCTAAAGAGGATGAGATCTCTAGGATCCAAACAAATAAAGGCCTAGAGACTAGACAGTTTGGAGAAAGGCATTGTAAACCACAAAGTAATTTCCCATATTCAAGTTAATCTGTGATTTTAAAATGAACCTGTAATTTTGTTGAAATGCAGGAAATATAAACAAACAAAAATACAAATGCATCAGCTACTCGGTATTTATCATCCGATTTTTGAAGTGTTTTCAGAGGACAAGAAGCAATTTCATTCTATGTGCTCACCCAGAGCTTACTACAGTGTCTTAGAGGAGCCACTGGTACAAAATGAGTAAAAATGACTTACGGAATAAATTTAATAAATTAAAATTGACTATGTGCCTAGTACTTATCAATCGTGGAATTTTACATTTCTTGGAAAATAATTCACAGTAGAGAATTATTTATGAGCTCTTTTCTTGGAGATATCATAAAATGCTGTCCAATATATATTTATGAGGGGATTGAAGAGAAATGTATAAAGAAGATAAAATGTCCCACAAAGTTTAAATATGTTTTGCAGATATAGAAAGGGACTTTTACCATTGATCTATCTATTGATACGGTTGGAATACATAACTCTTTGGAGACTAGCTCATTTTCCCCAAAGTAACCTAGGTCCTCATAATCTTGTTCCCTCATTTTTTGATATTAATGAAGCCAAATATTGGATTGGAGAATTATATGTCCCAGAAAAGACAAACTCGCCATACCTGTAAAGTTTGAAACTAAAGAAATCATGTACAGACATCACTTGAAAATGTTACTGCAAAGCATTAGTCATGATGGCTGGGGATACATTTTCTCAGAGAGATGTGGTGAGTGAGGGAAAGGATTCTGGGTTGCAGTTAATCACGAGAGCTCCCATGAGCTGGAGCTGCATTGCAGGATCAGAAGAGATGAAGCCAGATGGGATGCTTAGAAAACCATCTCATCCTAAATATTGGAGGAGTACAAACCCGTGTGATAATAAGACATAAGTATTTTTCAAATTTTATTTAAAATTATTTCAGTATTTACAAATATATATAGAATTCTTATTTAACCTGCTGCAGAATCATATAATATTTTCTTAATAATCCCTCAGATTAGTCAGCATTCATTCAGAAAAGCAGACTGTGTGTATGTATAAAACATATATACACTCGTGAATATGGTGTGTGTATGTGTGTATATATGGTGCATGTAAATATATATGTGTGTAAAGATTCAACCATAATAATAGTGGCTGGCTAAGCAGCCTCTTTATGGCCATCTTCTTTCTGGTTTAACAGTTGTAGGCTTGGCCATTGCTTCGTACCAACAACCTGAACCACAAATGAGCAACAATGTCTATAAGCTCCAAAAAGTCTGCTGCTTCACATCTGGCCTCCAAATCCTATAAGAATTTCTCCAGAGGCTCACTATACCTAGAAGCATACATTGAAGGCTAGCTGGATTCAGTCTAGCTACGCTGACCTAATAAAAAGCCATCACACCTTTTTATTTTAAATAAGTTTATTATAGAAGAGAACATTTCTAATAACTCAAATTAAACAAAAAACCCTTAAAATAGAACCCCCCTCTAAATTATAAGCAAGATAAAACCTAACCTTAGAACCAAGAAGGCCTATATTGAATTACATTAAATACCATGAGTGTGAAGTCTATATTTTCTAAATGTTATCTGTTAATAAGTCTGGCTTCATGTGCTTATAACCAAGGCAGTCACACAGGGTCCCACTCTCAGAAGGACCCTGAGCTTATAGTTTATTGCTCCAGAGTCATGGTTATGCAATACTTAACAACTGTATCTTTGAATTTGGGTTTTATAAGTGAAATCTGATGAGACAAAAGAACATGTGCCAAGGTCCTGAGTCCCCACAGGATGGCTTCTCAATCACCTGCCACACTAAGTGAGGGTCAGGGTCTGCTTGTGGGAAAGACTGGGATCACAGGGTGGGGTACATGGTGCCTGGCACCAAGTCTGTGTTCACCTGGCAAATATTCCCATACCCAAGAGTGTGTAACATTAAATAAGTGCATAAAAATTCTATATTTTAAGTATGTGCATAGTTCATAGTTCATTTGTATAAAAGTGAATAATTTAAAGTAAATATAAAAATTAGCATGACAAGTTAGGAGAGAAATTATGGCAAAAACGAGAAAGTTTTCTTCCTAATTCTGGAACAGGCTGCCCTGAATGTTTTTTGTCAATGGACCTCTTGAATTACCTAAACTTACACCTGCTTCTTCAAAATACTCTTAGTATGTGAAGACCTTTATATTGAAGAAAATTTTAATTACCATTTAATGTTACAACAATTTTAGCATTTTTAGATGTAATCTTGTATAGCAACACTTTTGATTTCAGTCTACAGACTTATAATCTGATGCTTTTTCACATATACACATAATTCATTTGTCTAATTTTTTTATTCTCTTTTTCAGATTTTCAGGGGTCCTCAAACCACGGCCTGTGGGCCACATGAGGCGATGTGATTGTATTTGTTCCGGTTTTGTTTTTTTACTTCAAAATAAGATACATGCAGTGTGCATAGGGATTTGTTCATAGTTTTTTTTTTTTTGAATTATAGTCTGGCCCTCCAATGGTCTGAGGGGCAGTGAACTGGCCTTCCGTTTAAAAAGTTTGAGGACCCCTGAAGTGGTACATATTTTTTTGCTATTTACTTTTTTCTAGGTATTATATACACATACATATTCCAATTTCTTCTGTGTTTCTTAGAAATGATAACTGTTAGTGAACACACACACAAACACTCTTTCTCTATCTTTCTTTTGTAAAGAAGATGCTTCTATTTGGGCCCGTTTCTATGTGCCTGTCAGCACAGATGGTCTGATTTTTTCGAGGAAATGTTAGGTAATTATTTAGATGCCTCTTTTAGTGGCAAGGTTCTTTGGCTATGAGTTTGGTTCCTTGAGTAAGATCAACCAAACTGCTCATTTCCTTGAACGTGTTCTGAACCTACATTTGTAACTTCCTGGCCCCTCAAATTTCAAAGTTGGAGTTTTCTTAGAGTGCTGTCCTTTAGACTTTGAAAGTCTAGACTAAAGAGCATAAAATACTTCTTAAAGACTATTAGACCATTACCTTCATCGCTTAGAAAAGGATTGGATGAGCATCAAGGAGCATGGTTTATGGAGCAATCTTCCACTCTCAGGGAAATGGGGCAAGATGGTTAAGATGGCCTGCTATTCTGGTCATTTTTGCAACTTAACTTGGCTTCAATAAGAGTTTGATTTGGATTTACTACCAAGGCACTGGCTAGGAAAATGAAAAGTTGGCACCTATGGTATGATTAAGACCTTTCATTATCTTCACTGGGAAGCAAAAGAACTCTGTATGTTATGGAAAAAAAAAAAACACATAGAAAATTTTTTGAGTACTCTTTGTTCCAAGGCTTGACTGATTTAATATTTGAGATGAGGTCAGGATACAAGACACTATTCAAAACATGCAGAGAAAAAAGATAGACTTCTTGTCATTTAGGAGTTTACAGCCTAGTGAAACAAGATTTATAATATAAGGTACTCCCTGTACAGATTTAAAAAAATTTCATTCTATTAGAAGATGAAGGACATGAAATAGAAAAATGAATTATTGAAATATTCTGCATGATTGCCTCCTGCTCTCCCACTCCCCTGCGCTGGGAAAGAAGAAGAAACCTTTTTGAATTTCCTACCACTAACTCCTCTGGTAAGTAACCATGGCCTCTGGTAGTTTTGAGCTTCCTTTTATTCAGTGCAGAAAAAAACCTAAAACATCAAAAGAAGATGTGCAAAGAGACAGAGAGGGAACACAGCCATGGATCAGAGTTGCAAAAACAAATAAACTGTATTTATATTTTAAAGAAAATATTACTTAAAGATATTAGTTATATTGGTATTATACATGTCACATATTAACAATAAGTGTGATGTACTCCTGGGACTTAAGAATTGGTCTTTTTTGGAATAAAAAAGAAATACTTTCTTATTTTATTCTGAATTTTCCCTTTAGGTATTTATTGTTCTTTATATTTTTAACTCTTAGATGTAATATTAACAGCTTTTTATTTTATTTTATGCCTTTTAAGCCCCCATGGTACCTAATATGTTGTCTACACACAGTAGAGTGGTGACCTGGTCTGGTTATCCGTGTGATATAACAAATCACCCCAAAGTCAGTAATGTAAAGCAATAACCATTATGTCACTATGCTCACCTATTCAGCAGCCAAGAATTTGGATAAAGCCTAGAGGGGATGGCTTCTCTCTGCTGCTTGTTGTTCAGGTCCACATCTGGGAAGATTCTAATGACTGGGAGGGACTGGGATGGCTAAGAGCTGAAATCATTGGAGGTGTCCACGTAAGATGTCTGGAATTGAAACTAAGATGACTCAAATTATGGACTTAGCTGCACGTGTTGGCCTGACCCCCTAAATGATCCTTCCATGTGCCTTTGACTTCTCATAGTTGGGTAACTATGAAAGGAAGCATTCTGAAATTGAGTGCTGTAATGGCCAAGACGGTCATGTGAAGCTCATGGCCTTTTTGACCTACTTTCAGAAGACATTCAGTGTCACTGGCACTGAATTCTACTGGTTACAAATGAACCAACAATGAAAATCCAGATGCAGAGGAAGGGAATTAAATCCTTCCTGTTAATGAGAGAATAACAAGGTCAATTGGAGAATGGGAACTAGAAGATACTGTTTAATCCATTTTTATAGAATGAAGTCTGTAATAATGTATAATAAATAGTTGGAAAACTAATCTAATTGAGTCTTCAAGCAAAGGGGATGATGTGTCCCAAGCGTACATAAAGCTTTCACCGAATAGGTCTAACAAGTTCACCAAGAGGTCTGACAAGTTCACAAACTTGGTAATTTGTCCTTACCTTGGCAGCACTGTACAAACAACATGATAAGGCTTCATAACCTAGATTTATCAGTGTCTCATAACTGTGTTTGTGTCAAAGTGTGGCAGTGTCTTGCTGAGCAGCATTCACTATTGTTGTTTGTGTGCTATCATAAGAAAGCTGGACCTTGAATTAGAGAAACATGCAAACATTCATAAAGTTTGTGTTAAACTTGGCAAGAGTGGAAGTAAAATCAGGGACATGCTAGTCCAGGTTTATGGGGATAATGCCATGAAGAAAATGGCAGTGTACAAATGGATTAAACATTTTTCTGAGGAGAGGGAAAGCATCACTGATGATAAGGTCAGGGCAGCCAGTAACTAGCAAAAATGCTGAAAAGATCACAAAAATTCTTCAAATTACGCACCCAAATGTTTGGCTGAATATGAAAAGCATAGAAGAGCAAGTAAACATTGATGAGAGAAGTAGTTAGGAAAATCTTAACTTAAAATCTTGGCCAACAACTGATGGTTCTTGCATAAGAACAACGTGCCAGGTCACATGACACTGTCTGTGAGAAAGTTTTTAGCCAGTAAACAGACAATTGAATTGGAACACTCCTAACTTACTTGATCTGGCCACCCCAATGACTTTTTTCTTTGCCTGAAGATAAAGGAAATACTGACAGAAAGATATTTTGATGACATTCAGGATGTCAAGGGTAATACCATGACAGCTTTGATGGCCATTCTAGAAAAGCGCTCCAAAGTAGCTTTGGAAGGTAGAGGAGGCACTATCATCAGTACTTCGAAGGTAATCATAGTGATATTCAGCAATGAGGCAAGTAGCACTTTTGCTAGGATGAATTTGCAAACCTAATTGTCTGAGTCATAGATTTTGGATTAAACAGCCTCTATAATCACTTGGACTGATTACTTAAAATAGATTTACATACGTATTATGCACACACACACACATGTTTGAATACACACAAACACACACATTCTATTGGTTCCGTGTCTCTGGAGAACTCTAATATGGTGGTGTTCTATGGGTCAGAGGGACTAGAATTGCAGCCTAGATTAGACCGAATAGGATTTTCTCTGACATTTTGGGCTCAGGACTCTATTTTTATCTCAGGCTATTCTTCTTGCCAGACTGTTATTCTTCTTGCTACTGCTTCCAAAATTGGAATAATATTTGATACAAATTAATATTAAACTTTGCTTAGTCACTTTTTGCTTAAAGAACATAGGAAAATGATATTGTACCTCTAGATAGTACTGGCAGTAGTTCCTATCTGGCTGAGCTTATAGTAAGCTATGATTAAAAGTCACTTTCAGTGTTGCCCTCCTCTTAAGAGCAAGTCAAATACACATTCTTGGGTCTTTTTCATGCTTTTCAATATTCTACTAAGTATTTGGAGACTGGCTATAGTATGAGATGATTACTTATGACAGACATTTATAACAAGGCAAAGGGTTTTTTCATTTAATCAGGATCTCAGCTCTGAGGTTACCTTCTAATTCTGTAAGAAAATGTTATTTATTTATTTATTTATTATTTTTTGTAGTTTTTGGCTGGGGCTTGTTTTGAACCCGTCACCTCCGGCATATGGGGCCAGCGCCCTATGCCATTGAGTCACAGGTACCACCCAGAAAATGTATTTTTTAATAAGACATATTCTGGCTGCTTGTCTGTCCTTTCTTTAATTTCAATGTTGACAGTGTCATTAGCAGATTTTTAACAACACACAAGCACATACTGTCATTTTAAGATTTATTTCCCTATTCTTTAGTTCTTAATCCTTCTGTATCTTAATTTTACTTTTGCCTATGGAAAGATAAATATGTGTATATATATATATATGTAGAGAGGAGAGCTTCAGCACAGTCCTACCCAAATTACCATCAGATATTAGCAATATCTCTAGACTTTTTACAGCTGAATTTTGTTGGTAAGGCCTCAGAATCCTGTGCCATGAGCTGCTTCAGGGAGCCAACCCTAACTGATGAGAGTTTATATGAGAGATGATATCCATTTGCTGTCTCTGCTGTTGAGACTTTTCTTTCAACATTGGGAATGCCCATCTTTATTAGAACTTTGGAATTTGGAACAAATATGCATTAGATACTTATTTTAGTCTTGCTGGTAGTGATATGCTTATTTTTCCAAGGATGAAAACATTTTTAAAAAGCTTAAATGACACCTGAGAAAATAATTTAGTATATGTAAGCAACAACTGTGGTGTCACCTACTGCTTCTTTCAGAGCTATAATTTTACCCACAATGATTATGGGCTTGTGGTAGTGCCAAGAAATTTTTGGTAAACATACAAACTGTCAAATATGTATAGCAGCTTACGCTTCATAAGATGTTTTGTGTTCTTTCTCTGCACTTTAGTCTTTGAGTTGTATAGAAAGGTTTATGAATTCTGTATAGATGAAAACAAATGATAACCCATTAAACACAAAAAGAAAATAAATGAATGAAAATCTCTGACAGATCCCAACTTCTCTATGTGGTTTTGTATGGAACTGTAAGATTTTCCACTATCTTTTGTTGTAATTCTCTTCATATTTTTATGGATGGTGTAAACAATTGCTGAAGTTTTTACACACAGCCTTCCATCTGCCAACAGTTCAAGCTGGCAGAACAGTTAGCCTTTCAGGGGTGTGAATGGAATTGATTTATACACATGGCTGGATCTGTTCCAGTGTATTTTCCTAGCCAGGATTATATGTGGATTTGCAGATGAGCCATACTATAGGCTTTTATCTGACATTTACTAGGTTACATACACCAGGCACTATTAGATGTACAAATTAAGAGTAGGTATCACAATCAATTTATGGCTGAAAGAAATGACTGTCACATTATAAAGGGTGAAGACTGAGTAATGACTAGTAAGAATTTAAGAGAAATAACAGCTAAGCTTTACCTTGGAGATAGAAAACAAGGGATGCAATGAAATTATACTTTCCCAGAGCAGGTTCAGAATTTGTGGAAACAAGGAGGAGTGGGGAGAGGGCAATAGAAGAAGGTTCCTGCAAATAAAATCCATTCTCTTTAATGGATGAGTAGTGCTCCATGTTATATAAATACTACACCTTCTTTACACACTCACAAATTGATGACCACTTAAGTTGATTTTTTTATCGTTGCAATTGTGAATTGTGCTGCTATAAACATTCAAATACAGGTATCTTTTTGATAAAATTATTTAGTTTTCTTTGGGAAGACATCCAGTAATGGGATTGCTAGATTGAATGGAAAGTCTACTTTTACTTCTTTGAGGACTCTCCATGCCATTTTCCATACAGGTTGTACTAACGTGCAATCCCAACAGCAGTGTACAACACTTCTTTTTTTCCCCCCTCTATATCCTTTAACATTTTTTTATGGTGTGGTGCTGCTGATGATAAATTCTTTTGGATTTTCTATGTCTAAAAATCTATTTATCAGCTGGGTATGGTGGTTCACCCCTGTAATCTTAGCACTCTGGGAGGCCGAGGTGGGTGGATTGCTTAAGCGCATGAGTTTGAGACCAGCCTGAGCAAGAGTGAGATTCCCATCTCTACTAAAAATAGAAAAATTAACTGGGTATTGTGGCAGGCACGTATGGCCTCAGGTACTCATGAGGTTGAGGCAAGAGGATTGCTTGAGCCTATGAGTTTGAGGTTGCTGTGAGCTATGATGACACTATGGCACTCAACCCCTAGGTGACCAAGTGAGACTCTCTATCAAAAAAAAAAAAAAGAAAGAAAGAAAAGAAAAGAGAAAAAGTTTTAAAAAATGTATTTATCTTTACTTTCAAAAGATTTTTTTCCCTAGTTATAGAATACTAGGTTGACGGATTTTTTTTCTCTCAGTACTTTAAAGATGTTCACTGTTTCTTTGCACTTATTGTGTCCCATGAGAAATTTGCTGTCATCTTTAAATTTATTCTTCTATAAGCAAGGTATGTTTTTCTTCAGACAATTAAAAGATTTTAAAACACTGAAAAAAAAATTACAGTTGCCAAAAATGAAAAATCATTTATAAGCAATGTCTCTATGGAGATATCACAATGAAGTTATAATAACATTTTAAATATTATTTAAACTCATGGTATAATATATTTTAAATTTTATTTCTTTATTTGAATTATATTAAATAATATATAGTCACACTGAATATTGTAATTTTTCTAGTATACAAACACATCTTAACAGCTACAAACTGAGAAACAGGTTCTGGCTGACCTTGGGCAAAAAGAGGACCACACAGCAGCTATCAAGAGTCAAGTCAGGGAGTCAAGGCGTAGGCTGAGGTGAAGTCATAGTCTTTATCCCTCAGTTTAAGTATATGGAACCAATAAAGCATTATATTCATAGAAAGAACCAGAAACCCAGGCTACAAGCATGGGGTTAGTAGTTGTTGCCAGGTGAAGCAGAGGAAAGCAGGTGAAAGATGGAGGAACAAAGGCTGAAACCTTGGATTGCATTTCTGTAGCTAATTAAAGAGGCTGTGTACTCTTGAGTACAAACCAGGGAGTGTGGGCTTCATTCTCCCACCCATGGTCTGCATGTCTGGCTTTTGTTCAAAGCTTCTTGCCAGCCGTTCTGTCTCCTACTTCTCCAGCTGGGTCAACAATCTACCTTCTTCCTCTCCTCTTTATCTTCTTCCCTTGCTGGCAATGCTGTTCTGCATGCTTCTTTCTCACTTCCTTTATCCATCTTGAAAACATCTCTGTATCTTTGAAAATTTCTATATGTCTCACGTCTTCTGTCTGTTTTAATCTTGGACAGTTGTATATCTTTCCTCAGTGTTCTGTTAACACTCTATTGTTGCCTGGATCACATTACATTGCAATTACTTATTTGTGTCTGTTTTCTTTTATCTGTGTGTTCCTGAAAAGCAAATATATTGTTTTAGTCATACTGAAATCACTGGCACCTGGCACACAGTAGGGGTTTATTGACAGATTATTGAGTAGAAATTGTATTATGTTCTAATAACTTTTCCTGCTTCTAGAAAACATATCGTGAATTCCTTACAGGATTTTGAATCTATGAAGAAAAACAAAAATTCTTACCTTGAGTGTAATGTTCCTGACTTGCCCCTCAGAGGGGGAAAAAAAAAACATTAAAAAACTTAAAAAATGCTAACATTGTACATAATACTGTAGAAGACAAAGTAAAGTTATAATAATTCTACTTCTTTTATAGTTTTTTTTTACATTACTTCCTAGAACTGGACAATATGTATCCTTATTGTCTAAGTAGCATATCACAAATATTCCTCCAGATATTGACATTATAAAAACTTAACAAGTGCAGTGATTTCATAATGTTGCATGTATTCTTCTAGATTTAAATAAATGGAAACTGAACATCTCATTCATTGATCACCAATACTAAATGGTGTTTTTCTTCTTTTGGTTTTATTTTACCAAATCCCTTTTTATGAAACAGAGGAAACACCAAAGGAGAATTTTGTCCATATAGACAACTATTACCTGTAGACCTAAACACTGTTTTAAAATTTCCTAAACAGAGATTCAGATATCAAATTTTGAGCGCATTTAGATGGTACTAAATAGCAAACAACAAAATGTTTTTGACCATAGTGTTATAATATGATTGTGGAAAAAAATTGAATATCTTATGAATGTCTTGTCAAAATTAAAATCCTCATGTATATAGTTATATATACATACTCAACTTCTTTATCTGATCTTGCTCCTTCCAGGATGCACTTGTTACAGAATGTCAGTCACTAATGAGGCCTAAAGTAATTGAGGCTGATTGAGCTGGCAAGATGCTGCCTAATTAGAATGATAAATGGAAATGGCTGATCAAGAATGGGGAAGTGAAAGGCACCAAGTGCATTAAGCAAGGTCATTTTGTCAAGGAGGACCACTTATTTCACCCTCCCCCAGTAATGACCGTCCTTCATGCCGTGTGAGCCCAATACTATATCATATATACAGAGCATCTTGTGTGGAACTTTCTGACTCTGCTATCTTAGGCAAAGTATGGTGAGGGTTCAATGACTGCCTGGGTAAGTCATTCAATATGAACACCAAAAGTAAATACTTTGAGCCATACAATGCTCTGTTTACGAAGAGTGAGGATTTAATGATGTTTTATTACTCTAAACAAATATATCTTGACATTTGTCTGGTATGTCCATTAAACACCTTCACATGTTTGAAGGATATGGGCAAAATTTTCACATAGTGATGTAGAATCTGAACTACTGAACTTTTTATTTCTTAAATATATCTGTTAGGGTTGTTTACATGGTTATTTTGGCACTTTTTTGTTTTGTGTAAACAAAACATCAACTTTATTATTTAAGTTGATGTGGATGTACATTTATAAAGATAACATTCATAAATATTTTCATGGCAATGTAATTTCACTGAATTCATTTAGTAATGCCATATTTGTTTGCCATTATCTGGAAAAAATGTGGTGCTGAAAGCTGTAACTTTTCCTACTAAGCCATGGTTAAGCGATTTTTAGTAGAAATAGCTCTAAAATGCATAATACATCTGTAAGAGCACCCATCCTCAGATTTCCTAGAACATAGTTCTCAGTGGCTCATGCCTACCTCCTAGGACAGCTAACACTCATAATGCTAGGCCTCATTTAATCTTAGTGTCTGAGAATGCATTCTTCAGTTTCTCAGAATATCTGCCAATGCTTAGGATAAGTAAAAGTCTTTGACCTCAAATCTATTGTCCTAGTTTGGCAGAAGAATCCAAAATGGAGGCCAGATGTGGTATATGTACAAAAAAGTAGATAATTATGAATTTTGAGAAAATAGTTAATAGAACATAACATTAAAGTGATATAACAGTGAAAGAATTCGGTACATAGCATTTGGAAATAGAAATTATCCCATGCCACTAAAAGCTCATTTATTAGCATATCTGTCACTTCTTTTAGTGGTTGAATAAACAAAACATGGTTTTTTTTTTCTGCTTAAGCTTTCTTCGAAGTCCTTTTTCTGCACCCTTCCACTGGAGTCTTTCTTTTTTTTTTTTTTAATTTTTTTATTAAATCATAACTGTATACAATGATATGATCACTGGAGTCTTTCTTAAGGATTCACTTACAGGTATAACCTTTCAAGATCCACAGATAAAAGCACTTCATGTCTCTGGTTTTTAATCCTGTTTGACTTCCTGTGTTGCTCTTTGAAGGGAATGGTTAAGAGGAGACCTTTGCTGACAATGAGGCCTGACTTCCAAGAGTGTTCCTGCCCTTTACTAGTCATATGGTTTGGGACAAGTTTGCTAAGCTCCATAAAATGGGCATATTACTGTTCACTTCACAGGCTTGTTTTAAAAATTAAAGGATAACGTACATTTCTTAAAAAGCTTAACATAGTGGCTGATGCCTGGAAAGCCCTCTGTAAGTGGTGGGTAATACTCACATACTTCTTGGATGCACACAGGAAATTAATAAAACTTTTTATTTCTGTCTTACCAGCCCCTCACCCCTCTGCTGATCCCATCATCCAGCCACAGATGGCATCTTTCTCTCTTCTACATTTTTTTTTCCTGGCAAAGAGTCACTTCCAATCTCTGTCCTTTTGGCGACTCTCCCTTCCCCATCAAGCAGCAGCCCTACTACCTCTCCTCCCAGCTGTCAAGCTGCTTCTCCTTCCTCTACTGAATGTCCTCTGTCATGTTGCCAATTCTTTCCCCCCTGACACAGGGCATGACTGAAACTGTCAGTCATTTCTTTCAGACTCACTTGCATCCATTTTATAAATGTATTAGACAGTCCCTGCTTATGAAACAATACACTGAATGGAACCTTTTCCTGATGACTCAGGGTCACGTCCATAAACACCAATTATTGTTCTGTCCTATACAGTGGCAAGAGCCATCAAAGTATATGGGTTGATTGTCCCTAAGCTACATAAGTCCTTACATGGACTTCTAAAATTCATTGTCAAGAAAAATATGACCTCTTCAAAGGTGATTATGTCCTGTTGGTTGATAATGAAATATGTCTGTGTCGCTCACATGTAATACAATACAGTCTCTCTCTCTTTACTTGTACTTCAGTGATTTCTTTTTTTGTTTCTTGTCACTGGAAAGAGTAGGGAAGAGTTTATGGTCCAATGCTGATAGCCAGTGTGTTCATGTTCAGAGCATAACTTCTTTTCCTGACTACAATGATCTTCCATTTCTCATGCAACTATGAAATTAGAATTCTAACATTTAAATGAGTTCTTGTTCAATAGTTATTTTTGTATGTAATTTTTTTTTTTTTTTTTTTGTAGAGACAGAGTCTCACTTTATGGCCCTTGGTAGAGTGCCATGGCATCACACAGCTCACAGCAACCTCCAACTCCTGGGCTTAAGCGATTCTCTTGCCTCAGCCTCCCAAGTAGCTGGGACTACAGGCACCCACCACGACGCCCAGCTATTTTTTTTTTTTTTTGATTGCAGTTCAGCGGGGCCAGGTTTGAACCCACCACCCTCGGTATATGGGGCCGGCGCCTTACCAACTGAGCCACAGGCACCGCCCTTTGTATGTAATTTTATTGTCACTTCTCTCAAACCCGTTTTGGAATTAAGTGAGACAAATAGTCTATGTCATTTAGAAATTTTATGAGTTTCCTAAGATTACCACAGCAAATTACCACAAAATGGATGGCTTAAAACAACAGAAATGTGTCTCTCACAGCTCTGGAAGCTAGAAGTTCAAAGTGAAAGGTCAGCAGGGCCATGCTCCCTCTGAAGGAACTGAGGAATGATCTTTCCTTGTCTCCCCTCGCTTCTGATTATTGCCAGCAATCTCTGCTAATGTTTGTCTTGTAGACCTGTCTCTGCAATTTGTACTTCTGCCATTGCATGACATTTTCCCTGTGTACCTCTCTGGGTCTGTGATTTCACTTTAAGGACACCAGTCATTGGAGTAGGGCCCACTCTGATTCAATATGACCTCTTTTAAACCAAACTCATTACATCTGAAAAGGTCCTGTTTTCAAATAAGGTCACATTCTGAGGTTCTGGGTAGATACAATTTTAGGGGGACATTATCCACCTGGTACAGTCACCAAATTGCTTTGGTTTTCTGTTTTGTTATATTTCAGTCAGAACAATCTGCTATCATCTCTTTGTGGAAATTATTCCATCAATATTCCCTAGGTGTTCCAATTTCAAATCTTTGTAAAAACAATGAACAATGGAAAAAAATTAAATTGATTAATTTGGTTCACCTGTTAATAGGTGTTTACCTTTGTTAACAGTTTTGTCCTGGGGATCATGGTTTTTAAAAGACCCAGTATAAGACAAATAACCACAGCATGTGTCTGTGCTGCAGTCCTTGCTGGTTGGGCTAACTGTCATGTGGTAGTTAGAATCTGTGCGTAGTGACACATTGGTCTTAGCCAGCAATGTCCAATAATCAAATGATAAAACCCAAAGGGAGGAAAGTGGGAACACCTCATAGTCCTCCTTAGACATATTTATTTGTATACACATGCTCAGTTGTATAGAATGAGCCTTTGCAAGAAGGCAAACTGCTGTCCACTCAATGCTGCTCTAATCAGAAAGCACAGCAACAGTCTGACTCCTGTCCTATCTTCGCCTACTGCATGTACTCAGTCACCCATCTCGCCAAGACTAACTCAAATGAACGCAACTTTATTTACTTCCTTCTTTCCACGTTTTCTGTCACTTTTGGTTCAGTCTCTCAGGACCTCTCAGCTGTGCTATAATAGTACTAGTAATCCTGGGCTTCCTATTTCCATTTGCTGTCCATGTGATTCCCTCCACCCCAGTCCTGCTAAGAAGATATTCTTCATAAAATGAAATTGTGTTCACACTGTTTCTCTGATCAAAACACATGAATTCCTTTCTGTAGACTAGAGGATAAACTTGAAACCCATTAGTAGGGCATGAGAAAACTTGGAATGACTTGGTTGTTCTCTGCCTTCCCGACCTCGTCTCCCCGCACTCCCTGGTGTGGCCCAAGCTATAATCCAAGGAAACTTGTTAGATGCAGTTAATATTTTTGTGATGTCTTCCCTGCACATTTCCTGGGGAACACTGACTTTTCTCTACACACATAGTAACTTAAAGGACATACCACTAGTACGTCGGCTGCAGTATCACTTGTTATGCTGTGTGTGCATCTTTCTTCTACAAAGGGAACAAGTGCAATAATGGATTAAGATGGATGGGAGCCACACACGGTGAATCAGATCAGGTTTGTTTGCCTCGCACACTTGGTAACCAAGAAGGTAGAAAAAGGGGAGAATAAATATTCAGAGGCAGAGAATGGGATCTGGGAAAGCATTTTGATCTCCTGGTAGCTGAGAATAAAGATGGTGGCTAAACATCTATAGAATTAGTGGAGACTAAATAAAGCACAATAAAAGAAAATACACCAGGTATTCATTCACTAGCTACTACTTGAGTCTCATATAAACCAAAGACACAATAGTCAGTACAATAAACTAGGTCCTTGCCTTCATCAAGATGTTACTTTGTTTTGGTATAAACACCTGTTGTTTTTTATTTGCTATCTTCAGTATCTCCACTGCTTAACGCAATGCTGATATATACAACTATAGATACTTACCAATGTAAATGAAGAAAATATAAAACTCAGAGTCAATTTTTGTGTGTGCAGAATTCTGAAAAATTCATGAAACGAAACCAAAAAGTGCCACACAATCAAGATGGTCATTTTCCTAACCTAGTATCTTGTGGAGTGAGATTTCCTTAAGTAGTTTTCTCTACCAAAGTTTTTGTGTGCTGTCAGATTGAAAATGCTGGAGAAGCAGATCAGGGGAATCAATCAATATATACTGGTAATAGCAGATGTGAAAATCTTCAGCATCTATAACATCCATTACACATTACAATTTTTAAACTAATACAATTTTAGCAGAGGAGGATGAAATGTGAATAGAATTTATATCCAGCCTTTGAGGTTATCTAGCGATGGTCAAATACATAATGATCTCAGGGTACTGAAGAAAAATAGCAGGAAATACAAGTGTGTTGTTTAGCCATATAACGACAGAGAGAAATAAAAATATTAGTCTGCAAGGCTTTAATATTATCTTTTTCAACACGATCATCACTATCAATAACTAGGTTTATTGAGTAGCCACTCTGTGTGCATAACATTACTTGCCTAAAAATGAAGTGCAAATTTGTACCCAGACAAAGCTTATAACGAGTGGATGAGAAGTCCACCCTACTGGTACGAACAGAAATACCTACATACGTAGACATAGGTGTGTGAGCGATTGATAAAGAAGAAAGATCCTTGTCAAGGGATCTATCAGCTGATTAGTCTTTAGTGCTTTTCATTGATACCCATTCTCAATCTATTTACTTATATGTGGCCAGTTTTTAAGTTCATGTGATGTATGAAATCAGGGTTATTATATTATTTGCCTATAGAGCACCTGAATTTGCTTTGATGCTAACTTATATTAGTCAGCTAGAGGATATTTCATAGGAAAGCAATGATAAATGTGCCAATGAATCTAAACAGTCTAGTAAACAGTTGAGTAAAACAACTAAAAGCACATGTCTTATTCAAATGAACCAGGAGGATCATTTTTTTATCGGCTAACTAAAGAATCATTTGTGTTATTTAGCTGGGTACAGCTCAATGACTTTTTTAATAGAAAAGAAAACCAGCATTGAACAAAGAAAGATTTGTTTTTCTTAGCAACGTTGTTAGAAATCCAGGAAATCTTATTCCCTGACCAGGGAAAGCAAACATGAACAGAGCATTCGACCAATTTTTAAGAAGTTTGTTCACTGGGAATAAGATGAACTAACAAACTAGTGTTTCCACCATGTGCATGAGCCTCCCTGTCTTAAGATTGCTTCTCTGTGTAGCGTATCATCTCAAGTTGATGTTTCTGTCACAATTTGGGCCGTCCTGGGACCAGCATAATCAGGAAGGCAGCACGGTGGAGATTTTCAGCACTGCACTTTTTCTATGTCTATCTGCTCCTATGTGACTATTTTGTGCACAGCCTCCACTTTTGTGATTGCATTATCTGGATGTCAGAAGCGGCGAACTCATTTCTCTGTTAGATAAATATGGAACCATCATCATGTATTTCCAGTTGTCATTGGTTAGGAAAACAGAAAAGTAGAAATATGGTACAGAAAAATATAAAGGACTAACTGACAAAATCTGGTTCCAGTGGCAATAATAGCACAAAATAATTTTTTTCATAGAATTTTATTTGGAAAGTGCACCTGAAGAGCCAGAAGGATTAGGAAAACCTTGCCAGTCACGGCAGGGTGCGGCTGAAGGCAGATGCATTGAAGTTTCAGTTCAAAAGTGACAGCTCTTTGTTAATGGGAAAAGTGGTAACTTTTGCATAAGCTAAATTCTAAAACAGGGCTTTGTTTACGTTCTTTGCATTTGAATTGCATGCCCCTCTGCTGTTAGGAAATACAGTCATTTTTTTAAACAAAGAAAAGATGCTGATTTCATTGGTCTGTGATTTGTGATAGTAAAATATTTTTAGAGATAAATCTTACAAAGAACCAAAGAAAATGTAAACGACAAAGCAGAGTTCTATGTTCATACAGGAAACAAAAACAAAGCAATAAAAAAATCTCCTCTGTGCACCCCCCTTTGTTTAACAAGACCACTCCTGAGGGCTTATTAATTGTTAAAAAAAAAAAAAAATACAGCTAAGCCTAAAATGCTACTACTCCCTGCAATAAAAATTATAATACCTTTGAAGTATTTCAATTAGCATAGATACAAATATGGCTAATGTTATATGTTGATTCCATTATTAGGCCATTATAATTTAGATTTCACATTAATATTCATCCATTGTGAATTTTTGCCTTTGAATTTCCATAATGTTTTTCTCCATCCTTATTAAGGTATCTTCATACATATGCCGCTTATTGTTACTGTGGTTACTCTTTTAGTGTCAGTCTAATTATGTCTGAAATTCAGTCATTTAAAGTACATAGGTTTGCAATCTTTTTTGCAACATAACAAGCTTCCAAACTATTTTTGAAATTATGGAATGTGTCAAACGATAGGATGAGAGTTTTAGTATTTTATTTGGTTCACTATTTTCCTGGAATTGTTTGGCAATTTTACTTTCCAGAGATAAACTTATGAATGGATAAGACAGGTAAACAGTTACATGGTGAGTTTAGAAGCCATCAGAAAGTACCATGGATGGAGCTGGAACATATTCTTCTTAGTAAAGTACCTCAAGAATGGAAGAAAAAGTATCCAATGTACTCAGTCCTACTATCAAACTAATTTATGGCTTTCATATGAAAGCTATAACCCCGTTATAACCTAAGAATATGGGAAAGGGGGAGACGAAGGGGAGGGAGGGGGGAGGATGGGCGGAGGGAGGGTAATTGGTGGGATTACACCTGAGGTGCATCTTACAAGGGTCATGTGAAACTTAGTAAATGTAGAATATAAATGTCTTAACATAATAACTAAGAAAATGCCAGGAAGGCTGTTAACCAGTGTGATGAAAATGTGTCAAACGGTCTATAAAACCAGTGTATGGTGCCCCATGATCGCATTAATGTACACAGCTATGATTTAATAAAAAAAAAAAAAAGAAAGTACCTGTTACCTCAAAGTAATGATATCTTACTCTCATTCTCTAATTATGTGTTATCGGAATAGCCATAATTAGATTTTCCTTAGTTTAAAAATAAATTAATCAACACAATTTTAAGTTATTTTGTGAATATCAACAAACTCGTTCTAACATTTTTACAGAGAGGCAAAGGACCCAGAATAACCAACTCAATCTTGAAGAATAAGAACAAATTCAGAGGACTGATGACGCTATCTGATTTCAAGACTTATTATAAAGCTACTTTAATCAAGACTATTAGGTACTGATGAAGGGATTGCCAAATGGATCAGCGGAACAGCTTAGGGAACCCAGAAACAGACCCATTCAAATATTGTCAATTGATCTTTAACATAAGAGCAAAACAAATAGAAAAGAAATAGTCTTTTCAACAAATAGTGTAGAACATCTGGACCTCCAAATGCCAAAAAGTAAATTTAGACATAGATTTTACACTCTCACAAAAATTAATTAAAAGTGTATCATAAACCTAAAATTGAAAACTATACAACCCCCAGAAGATAAGATAGGAGAAAATCTATATAACTGTGGGTTTGATGATTTTTTTTTTTTTTGTAGAGACAGAGTCTCACTGTACTGCCCTCGGGTAGAGTGCCGTGGCGTCACACGGCTCACAGCAACCTCTAACTCTTGGGCTTAGGCGATTCTCTTGCCTCAGCCTCCCGAGCAGCTGGGACTACAGGCGCCCGCCACAACGCCCGGCTATTTTTTTGTTGCAGTTTGGCCCGGGCTGGGTCCGAACCCGCCACCCTCGGCATATGGGGCCGGCGCCCTACTCACTGAGCCACAGGCGCCGCCCTTGATGATTTTTTTTTAAGTAAAACACCAAAATCATAAAATATTTTTTAAAATGGTAAAATGTATTACATTAAAATTTAAAACTTCTCTTAAAAATAATGTCAAGAGAATGAAAAGACAAATTACAGAATGGGAGAAAATATTTGCAAAAGACTTACATGGTAAAGGACAGTTCTCTAAAATATACAAAGTACATTTAAAACTCAACCTTAAGAAAATGAACAACTTCATTAAAAATGGACAAAAATATGAATAGACTTCTCATCAAAGAAGATATATTCAGTATCAGGTATCATTATGGAATTATTTTTAAATCAAAACAAGATGCTGCTACAAACCTAACATTGACAATGGCAATTCTGGTGAAATTGTGGAACAACACTAACTTTCCTTTATTTAAGGTGGGATCGAAAATTGTACAGAGAATTTTTCAGACAATGAAACTATTCTGCTACAGAGGTGGAGCATCTCATAGAATGCACAACACCAGGAGTTAACCAGGATAAAAACTATAGGCTTTGAGTGATAATGTTGTGTTAATGTTGTGTTCATTGAGACTAACAAACAAAACTGTGGTGAGGGTTTTTTTTATTAACTCAAAATCATACTTTTTTGCGATATCTTCATTTCTAAGATAATAATAATTATTTTTATTTTTTTAGAGACAGAATCTCACTTTGTTGCCCTCAGTAGAGTGCCCTGACTTCACAGCTCACAGCAACCTCCAGCTCTTGGGCTTAGCAGGTGCTCTTGCCTCAGCCTCCTGAGTAGCTAGGACTACAAGCACCTGCCACAACATCTGGCTACTTTTTTGTTGCAGTTCGGCCTGGGGCCAGGTTCAAACCTGCCACCCTCAGTATATGGGGCTGGCACCCTACTCTACTGAGCCACAGGTGGCCGCCCTAAGATAATTATTTTTAATTTAAAAATATTAAAGAGGCACATGTGTTTTTGGTTACATAGAAGACTTTAGTAAGCTTTTGTGATACTTGTGTCACTGCTATAAACAACTATGCCTATCAACCAGAAAGCACCAGTTAAGTAGGTTTTCATCCATCCTCTCTTCCTCTTTTACCCTGATTGATTTCCAGAGTTTATCCCCCCTCTGTGCACATGTTTGCTCATCAGTTAATTCCAATTTAATAGTGAGTACATGTGGTGGTTGTTCTTCCATTCTTCTGATACTTTACTTAGGATGGTGGTCTTCAGCTCCATCCAATTTGTTGCAAAAGGCATTAATTCACCCTTTTTTAAGCTGAGTCATACTTCTTTGTATAAACATATCACATTTATTTTATCCACTCATGAGTTGATGGGCACGTAGGTTAATTCCACATCTTTGCAATTAGGAATTCTGCTGCTATAAACATTCAAGTGCAGGCGTCTTTTGATAAAATGACTCTTCTCGTTTGTGCAGATACCCAGTGGTAGGAGTACTGGATTGAATGGTAGGTCTACTTTTAGTTCTTTGAGGAATCTCCATACTGTTTTCTACAGAGGTTATGTGAGTTTTCACTCCCACTAATAGTGTATAAGGATTCCTTTCTCTCTGCATCTCTGTCAGCCATCTATTGATTTGGGACTTTTGAATAACAACCATTTTACTTGGGATAAGTTGTTTATGGTTTTATTTGCATTTCCTGGATAAATAGAGATGTTGAGCCTTTTAAAAATATGTTCATTGACCACTTGTCTACCTTCTTCTGAAAAGCTTCTATTCATGTCTTTTGCTGACTTTTGTTTTCTTTTCTAATTTATTTTTTATTCAGATTAATACAAAGGTATAGACCAGTGGTTCTCAACCTATGAATTGCAACCCCTTTGGGAGTTGAATGACGCTTTCACAGGGGTCGCCTAAATACATCCTGCACATTAGATATTTACATTATAATTCACAACAGTAACAAAATTACAGTTATGAAGTAGCAACGAAAATAATTTAATGGTTGGGGGTCACCACAACATAAGGAACTGTATTAAAGGGTCACAGCATTAGGAACGTTGAGAACCACTGGTATTAGATGATTGGGTAACATTGTTTGCATTTATTAGATAAAGTCCAAGTTGTAGTTGAGCCTTTCACCCAGGAGGTGTACCATATACCCCTACATTATACCTGTTAGGTGAGAGCTTACCAAACCCCCTTGGACCCTTCTTGAATTTAAATATGTTTTTCTCTCATGTGGGTATTCAGCTACTAGTTCCATATTAATATTAAATACATTAGATACTTCCCTTTCCTGTTCTTGTGATACTTTACTTAGGAGGATGTTCTCCAAATCCTTCCAGGTAAATACAAAGGATATAAAGTCTCCATTTTTTATGACTGAATAATTTTCCATTGTCTATACCATAAATAAACTATAAGTGGGTTAATGAGCACTTAAATTGTCTATACCATAAATAAACTAAAACTATAAGTGGGTTAATGAGCACTTAGATTATTTCTACATCTTGACTATTGTGAATTTAGCTGCTATAAATATTTGAGTGCAAATGTCCTTATGGTAAAATATTTTATTTCTTCTGGATAGATACCTAGTAATGGGATTAAAGGATCAATAGTAGGTAGTAGGTCTACTACTAGTAGTAGGTCTACTTTTAGATCAATAGTAGTAGGTCTACTTTTAGAAGAGACTTCTGCCCACTTTTGAATGGAGTTGTTGTTTTTTTTCTAACTAATTTACTTGAGTTCTTTGTAGATTCTGGATATTTGCTCTTTATTTAATATATAGCTTATGTGGATTTTCTACCATTCTATAAGTTGTCTGTTTGCTCTGTTGATTTCCTTAGCTACACAGAAGCTTTTAAATTTAATCAAATTCCACTTAACTTATTCTTATTGTTGCTGTAATGGCCATTGGAGTTTTAGTCATAAATTTTATGTATAGGTGGATATCAATAAGTGGAATTATTAAGGTTTCATGGCTTAAATTTAAGTATTTTATCTTATTGAATTATTTTTTGTGATTGCTAAGAGGTATGGATTCTGTTTTATTCTTCTGCATGTGACTCTCCAACTTTCCAGCACCAATTATTACCTAGATCTCTTTTCCCCGCAGTATATATCTTTGTCTGTTTTGTCAAAGATCAGTAAACTATACCTGGATGGTTCTATATCTCAGTTTTCTGTTCTGTTCCATTGATCTATGTCTCTATTTTTACGGCAATACCATGTTGTTTTGGTTTTTATAGCCTTATATTATAGTTTGAAGTCTCATAATGTGATGCTTCCAGATTTGTTCTTTTTTCTTAAGAATGTGTTGGCAATTGGGGCTCTATTCTGGGTTCCAAGCAAAGAGTAGAATTATCTTTTCCAGATCTGTGAAATATAAAAATGGTATTTTGATGGTGATTACATGAATTTGTAAACCACTTTAGGTAATACGAACAATTTAACAATGTTTTTATTTTAATTGTTTTAACAATGTTGAATCTACCAACCTATGAGCATGAAATACTTTTCCATTTTTTTCTGTAGAGGGGTATTATTAATGGGGATGTTATACATTTTGGGGGTCAGAGAACATATTGGAATTATGTATTTTCTGCTCAATCTTGCTGTGAACCCAAACTGTCTTTTAAAAAATAAGGCCTATTAAAATACAGGGTGGGCATAAAGTTCATGTACAATTTAAAATAGTTTAACATAGTAAATTAGATACCCTATATATAAAGAATGTACAAATTTATAAATATTTCTATTCACATCAAAATAAATGAAATTGATCCTTTCATCCATTAGCCAAATTATTGATTTCTTTGGTGTTTCTTAAACTTCCAAATAAAGTAATTTAGAAAACTCAATTTCCAGCATTAAAAGGGAAATTTAGTTCTCTCTCCCTTTTGCTGACATAGTTGTCTGCCCTAAGTGTTTTTAAATGACAAACACTGGCTACTACTCAAAGATTCCACTTATTTTGATGAGAAGGAAATGTATGATATTTCATATCTAGGAAGATATTGATATTTCCTATCTATTTCTCAATATGAAAAATATCAATATGCAATAGAGAGTTTAGAGAGTATAAAATCAAAGAGTTTCTGAGAAATATTTTAGCAAGGAAACAACAGAAAGAAACAAGAAGGTTAAGTGTATATAGTTATATCCATAGTTAGGTTGCAATTCAAAAATAAGGTAAGGTAAAAATGAGTATAAACCAGCAAAGTACTGTGGCAACATGAAAAAAACAAGAGTTGACACCCCCAGGGCCTCACAGTGGACCTACCACAGTAAACTCCAATCACAGGGAAATTGCTGAAATAACAGAAATGGAGCTCTGATATGAATGACAAAAAAGATGGATGGAATTGAAGGGAGATTTAAAGACTATTAAAAAGAATCAAAAAAATTATTTCAGGAAACTAATGAAAAAGTTATTAAATAGCTAGACCACATAAGAAAGGATCTAATAGAACATCAAGAAATGAAAGAGTCATTTAGGGAATTTTAAAGCACAGCAAAACACTTCAGCAACAGACTGAAACAAGTAGGCTTTATTCCAGGAATAAAAGGATGGCATAACATATATAAATCAATAAATGTGATTCAGCACATAAACAGAGGCAAAAACAAAGGCCACACAAACGTCTCAATAGATGCAACAAAAGCATTTGACAAAATCCAGCACCCTTTCTTAATAAAAACCAGTAAGAAACTAGACATATAAGGAAAATACCTCAAAATTATACAACCCATTTACAAACGGCAAACCCACAGTCAACATCATACTGAATGAGGAAAAGGATTTGGAGGGATCAAAGGAAAAGCAACAAATATCAGTCACTGACACTGCTCAGTTCCATGTCTCAGTGCGTGGGGATACTTTTGTTATCAAAAGTACTCTCCCTTTCTAATGAGAGAAACTGCTAGAAAAAGAGTTTTGGAAGGTAGTAATGGAAGGGACATGGGATCAGGAGATTAAAACCCAGGCAGTCTGTGAGTAAAGGAGCTTCATGAGGAAGCATAAAATTCTCCACTTGCAAAATCTGAATATAGAACTGTACCCAGTCATGAATAATGTAACAGATTTGTGGTTCATCATGGTCGGTCAGATTTGATATTGTAGATAACCTCAAGAGAGTCTCCTGCCTTGCACTATATTTAAGACTGGTTAAATGCCATCATTCACAGTTCAAAAGGAACAGGTACAGGGCCTATGCAGAGATACAGCAAACAAAGCTAAGCCAAACAAAATAAGCATGCAATAGCAGAAACATACAAATGCATGACAATAACTGGATACAAAAAGTTAGAAGAATGGCAGGTAAAAGCAACATCTGACAAGTTTTAGCTCTGGAATAAGAGGAAGAATATGGAATGCTGTTCTCTACACTATTGCACCATTTGTGAAAACATGTATGTGTATTTGTTTTAGGAGACCTTAGAAAAAAGAGTTTTAAAAAGAGATGCCAGGCCAAAAAAAAAGGAACCAAAGTGAAGGAAGATAGTTCAGAAAGAAATGGAAGAGAATAATAAAACCATAGCATAATAGTTAAAGGAAAATTTCTTCATAAGTAGAATGAACTTGGCTGAAAAGCACAGTAATAAATATAAATAAGAGGGCTAAGAAAAATCACAAAAACACAAGAGTGTAAACAAATAGGATACGTATTATTAGAAGAAATAGCAGTCCTGGAAGACAAACGAAGGAAATCAACAGACACACAGTTTGTGTTCCCAGAAAAAAATACACAGCATGTGGAAAAGATATTTAGGAGGATAATAAAATTGCCTTTCCTATGGTAAAGGCAATTGAGATACCACAGAATTTTATGTAGAAAATGCAATACTAAGGCATACATTGTAATTTTTAGAACTCACATGTTAATAATAATTTAAAAAGCACATGGGCAAGAAAACCTAGTATTTCTTCACATTTCATATGATGCTAAGAGATAACGTAGGATATCTGAGAATCTCATGCCCAGCTTAGTTTAACTCCGGGGCATTATTCTCAAATACATAAACTCAGGAGAGATATCTCCTCCTTGAATTCATATTGAAAAATACATTATTCGATAACAACATAGAGGCAATGAAAGAATAATCATAAAAAAATTTAAAAGATTGGGAAGTAATATGGCATGATATAAAAGGATAGGCTGAGTTTTATCCTACTGAAATAAATTTTAAAGACTCAACAATTCTTTCTTTTTTAGTTCTCTGTATTTTATTATTTTATTGTGAGCTTATTCCTTTCTTACATAAGCAAATATTTTTATTTTTAAGAACAAATGTGAGAGAACTAGTTATATGGCAACTGTTATAATTTATGCACACAGTCTAGGATTGTAAAAATGGGGATGGAGAAGTGTGGACAGACACATGAAGTATAGGAAGTAACAGAATCAAGCATTGTTAATGGAATGCATGTTGTGTGTGAAGGAGAGGGAGGTGACAATAATACCTTTACATTCATGGCTTGCATAACTTGTTGGATAGTTCCCTGTTCTAGCAGGTATCAGGAGACTAAATTTGAAAGATTAGGTGAGATACAACAATTTAAGGTATTATTTGACTCCAAGGTAGAGATTATCAAATTTCAGAGGGTGATAAATTATTTTCAGTGGCAATAATATTTTGAAAATTCTCCTTTCTCCTCCCATGAAGCCCACATAACAGTAGATTTATTATTATTATTATTATTCTTTATACATTAATAATTCCTGCTTTGGAGTATAGAGGTTAGTATTTTCTATTAGTCTAGAACAGAGGTGGGCAATATTTTTGTAAATGGTTATATAGTAAATATTTTAGACATTTTGAACCATAAAGTCTCTATTGTAACAACTCAATTCTGTCATTATAGAGTTTAATTAAGTGTAGCCTAATGCTGCCTTTGTGTATATTTCAAGTTTCTCCATGCACAGTGAAATGTTACCTAACTGAAAGTACTAACATAAACATACTGTAACCTACTCTTGTACCAGTCTCTGAGTTTTCACCAATCACTGGCTCACAGTCCACCAAATGTCCAAACCGTGTTCAAAGAAGGCAAATACTGACTTGTAACTCATCAAGATGTTTCTCCACTTCACTTTCACTTTCTGTGCATCATGTTTCTTTTCTTATCCATGAATTCTTTCTAATCATGAGGCAACACAGAAGTCTCTCTGGGCCTATTCTGGTTAGGGGTGCTGCCCAATTCATGAATCATTCTTTGCTCAATTAAACTCTTTAAACTTAATTCATTTAAAGTTTTCCTTTTAACAGTAGCAAGAAAGACAATACATAATGCATGAGTGGGACTATCTTACAATGAAACTTTATCTACAAATGTTAGTATTCGAACTTCATATAATTTCCAAATGTCACGAAATATTATTTTCACTTTAATTTTTTTCACTAGTTAAAAATGTAGATGCTATCGCTAACTCATGGACTATACAAAAACAGGTATTAGTCTGGGTTTGGCGTGCAAACCTTAGTTTGCAAATCCCTGATCTAAAATATCTACCTTCTAAATCTCTTTTTAGACTCTTTAGCAAAAATCAGTTGAGATGATATCTATCATACAGTCTTGATAACCATGAATGAAATCCTGGGAAAACTCAGCAATGATGTAGAGAACTATATTGAAAGCATGCAACACAAATCTGCTAGGAGTTTTATACCTGATAAGGTTTTAATCCAGGAAACACACTCTAGAGGAAGTGAATTCACATCGTTTTCTTGTTAGAATGCTCTCAGAGTGTCTGGAAGTCTTTCTTCTGGGTAGCTTTTCTCCAGTAGTAAGACATCTTCTTGCTGTACCATGACCTTTTCATATCGACAATAAGAACCTTTCATGCTTCCCCTTGTATTCCTCCTGGTTCCTGACATCTAGTTTCTCTTGGTTAACTTCAACTAAAAATTAGTGCTGTGGAATATATTTTTAGGTGAACAAAATGTATGAGAGAGAAAAGAAAAGTTATCACACTCTGAAAGCTTCAATGAAATATTTTCTCTTGGGTCTCATGAACTCTTTTCTTTTTTTAGTTAAGTGTAAAATCTTAATATCAATATGGGAGAGGTTACAATAAATTTGTATTTTTATTAGACTCTGTTATTTAATGTATCTATATACATATTATATGATTCAAGAGATTAACATTAAAACTACTACCTAAAATGTTGATGTAGACTCTCATAGTGTAATAAATTATGTTGCTTGTATATAGTTAATTTTTATAATCCTTAAAAATAAAAACACTTGTGTATGAAACTACAAATAGCGAAAGCTTCAAAAATATGAAAATGCTGACAAAGTGATTAGCAGTTGAAAGAATATTAAGAATAGGACATGAATAAAATAATCAGGAAATCAAAAAGGCAATGTAGTTTTCTGTAGTTACCATTACAATTTTTGGGGAATGGCCAAATGTAATACTTTTTAAAAATGCAATCCATATTATCTTTAGTGAGTTTATTAAACCTTATGGATATTTTTAAACTCAGGAAATGTTAAATTAATTTGTGTGTTTAAATACGCATGTCTGCTACAATTATAAGTGTATTGGATTCTAAATGTACCATTGTATTTTGGTCTTTGAAGAAATTAGCGGTTGATCTCCAGTGTCAACAGCCAAGACTGCAGTCAGAAAAGCTTTAGTTTATAGTGAGAGATGCTGATCAGGGACTTTGAGTTCTAATTGGAAACAAATAAAGAAGTTGAAAAGGTAAATTGAAGCCAGAAGTTTAAAAGGTATTTAAAACTATTGAAATGACTCTATACATGTGTTTTTTTTTTTTTACAGTTCTGAAATTAATAACAGTTATTTAGCATTTGAAAAGAAAACAAATACAGTTTTATCTTCCTTGGACCAAAAAAACTAGGGTAACAGATTATTATTGAAGTATTTTTCCCATGAAACATTACGTACCCAGGTATTGATACATTATACAACAATGATAAAAAATTCCGTTGATTTACTGAAGAAGTACACCTGAGAAATTTCATCTGTTTGGCACATTTTTCCCTATAGTAATTGAAATATCCATTTAAACACCTAGGGAAATCATAAGGTAATGTATGTTGTGGCTGGTTGTAGTTAAAGCTTTATATAGATTGTTGTTTTCTCGTTTATAAATAAGTGCTTATTATAAAGCCTCACTTTATCATTAAGTGTAGAGAAATATAAGAAAGAAAATAAATATGCTACAGTCAAGAAAGAAACATTATAAACTCAAATACATTTCATTCATGATTTATTATACTCTGTTATTCTATAGAAATCGACCTCTTTAACAATTGTCTTATTTGAACCACTCAATTTTGATTTGCAATACTTGTGTAGACTCCAAGGACAAAACATTGAGAAACACTTCACATCTCTCTATATAGAGTAGTTATCATCTCAAGATGGTAAATTTAGATGAAATGATGTTCATAATACCATTCTCATTTGATTCTGATAACAGGTATGCCACATATGGACACAGACCTTTTTATTTGAAGTCTTATGTATGTAAAACAAAATACTTAATTATACATATGAAAATAAGAATTAAGCATCAGCTATACCTTCCTATATATTCCTCCGTTTCATATTACATTTTATTTTTTATTTATAAGATTGTCTCAGTATCCACACAGCCCTAAAACAGCCCATCTACTATTTGCTTAGTGTCTTATTGTGCCAAAATTACCAACATTCTGCTTTCGTCTGTTTTCATTTTAGATTGTTTTAATGGTTCCATTATCTAAAGGTTAGAATTCATTAATTACTTTAAGAAATTTTCCTTATGTGTTATCATTATCTCTGTAGATATTGACAAAGTACTGACACCAGCACTGTTTGAATTAGAATATCATGCACAAAACAACATAAAGATATTTCTAGTTCTCAATCTTCTCACCCACAATTAGTTTCAACTCTCTGGTTCAAACCCTTGATCATGCCTTAATTAGTAACTGCTTCTTTTCTGCAAACTCAGTTTCAAATCACAGTTCAATGACTAACATCTTGTAAATAACAGCTGACATACTCTGGATCTCAAAATATTATAGGTATTTAATAATCTATAAGACTCAATCACTTTTTATCACTTGCTTAGACAACTGTGATGGCCTACAAACTGTTTCCCTTTTCCTAATCACTCTGTTATTTATTTATGTAGTGGCTAGAAAATGTGCTATCACACTGACTTGCTTTATTTTCTATTTAGTATACACAGTCCTTTAATGTTTGATTTATTTATACTTTACCATATTTTTATCAATTATTTTTATCTCCAACTCACTAGAAAATAAACAGCATGAGATCAGGGACTTTGTCTAGCTCATGTACTGCTGAACGCCTAGTGCTCAAAACAACGCCGTCACATGGTAAGCAGTTAATAGGTGATTCTTGACTGATTGAGCAAATCAAACTCAAAGGCAAAATGTTAATAATTCAATATCCTAATTGAGTACATATTTTGTCAGTTCCAAAAAAAGTTGAAACACTAGGGCAATATGTGGCTGCCTCCCTCTGATAAAGAAATAAAGCACTGGGTTCCAATATTTCTAATCTTTAGACACTCTATTTTCCTACAAGACAAACATTATCAAGCTTTTTTCCTTAGGTTTTGCCACTTCCAAATGTTTATAAATAACTTTATATGTGTATAATAGTCCAAGGCAATTGTTGTATCTTAGAAGCTTAGATTTTAAATTTAATATTTTCTTAAGTGATGTCCTTTAGAGGTGCTCGCTTATTGTCTTATAGCAACTATTACATTAAATAAAACAAACCTATTTAAAACTATTTAAAATTTTTTACGTGATAATTCACTCATGTTAATAGCTTAGCTTGGGCTGCCATAATAGTTAGAGGTAGACTGAGTGGCTTGAACAGCAAGTTTATTTTTCACAGAGTGAAGGTTGGTAAATCTAAGATCAAGATGGCGCTAGGGTTAGTCATCAGCTGGGCAAGAAAGTTGACTCCTCTCATGCCAGGAATGGGGTAGAAAATGAACATATACTGAAAATAACCTAATTTTATGGTATATCCTCCTGCATACAAATATTTTCTTCCCTTCTTTATAAAAACTTTCTATTTTCATGAAGAAAATACTAATTTTTATGAAGAAAATTACTAATGCTAACCTCAAGGAAAATTTAAAAAAATCTCATTAAAAAATCTCATTCAATCATAACTGTCAAGGTCAAAGTCTAGGATCATGTAATTTATATCAGACTTTTCATGAGCCAGAGACTGATAAACTGAAAAGAAATAAAAAATAGAAAACAAACAAAAAAGCAACCTATATACTCCCTATACTGCCAACATAACGTTATGGAACAAAAGCAGGATAACTGCATTAACAACCCTATCTGGGTGGGAAAAAGAAAAAAGTATATAGCATTCATTAATCCATGAAAAAGTCTAAAGTTATGCTAGATGACATTGCCTCCATAGTATGAGGCAATGTTCCTTGATTGAGCCCCATTCCTTTTCTGGGAGTGATTTTCCAGGCTATGGTTTTCTACAGTTCTTGGATCCAATTTCTGCGGACAGCTTCCTTTTAATAATTTCTCTTCATCATTTCTTAATAAAGCATTGGGAAATATGCTATTCATATGAATAAACAGCTTTTCAGCCTCTAGACAGTGGTTCTCAACCTTCCTAATGCTGCAACCCTTTAATACAGTTCCTCATGTTGTGGTGACCCCCAAACATTTTTTTCGTTGCTACTTCATAAATGTAATTTTGCTACTGTTATGAATCGTAATGTAAATATCTGATATGCCTGATGTATTTTCGTTGTTACAAAGGGGTTGCAACCCATAGGTTGAGAACCACTGCTCATTTTGGAGTCATTTGGAGTCACTCTTTTATTCCGCATGAATCTCAGTTTCTTTTAATCCAGGGGGCTTATATTTTTGTCAGTAGAGGCCTCTCAAAAATCATGTATGTGCTCTATGTGTTTGTTTCTAGTTAATTTCATTTGCCAAAATTGTGCTCACAATTCCTTTTAAGACTTGTCTTTCTCTCTAGACGAACTTGCTAGTAGTGTGGGTGCATTTTATGTTGCTGAAACCTGCTTCACGCTTTCTAAAAGTTCCTTCATCTGGGCTGGGTATGGTGGCTCACATCTGTCATACAAGCACTCTGAGGGGCCGAGACATCTAGATTGCTTGAGCTGGCAGTTCGAGACCAACCTGAGCAAGAACGAGACTCAGTCTCTAGTAAAAATAGAAAAACTAGCCAAGCATTGTAGTGGAAATCTGTATTCCCAGCTACTGGGTCGGCTGAGGCACGATTATCTCTTGAACCCGAGATTGAGGCTGCTGTGAGCTCTGATCCACAGCACCCTACTGAAGGTGACAGAGCGAGACTCTGTTTCAGAAACAACAACAAAAAGTTGCTTGTTCTGTCTGAAGAATCCACTAGAATCACCTGAATTCTTTCAGAGATTTAAAAGGATTATTACAGACACACCTTTGATTTCATCTATGACTTAGAAACAGTTTCATTTTTCAACTCTAAAAATTCTGGGTTGTGTCTATTGCCTCTGAACTCTGCTTGCCAGCAGCTCAATTTCTTTCTGAGTTCATCTTTTCCTTGCAGAGTTTTACCTAATGTACTTAATAGCAGTCAGCTCACACTTTGAAGATACTGCCCCAGAACTTCCTACCTCAACACTGCCAATTCCTTAGATAGATGTTTTCTTTTCTACATTACTACTAGAGTCAATTTTACCAAATGTTTTTCCAGCACACCACATAGATCATTGTTTTCAACATCATTTAGCAATTTTCTTTGCCAATTCCCTAAATCATTGCCACATATTTTAGGTTTTAATTATGACAACACCAGACTTCTAGGACCAATTCTGTGTTAATCAGTTTTTGTTGCACAACAAACGACCACAAATTCTCTGTGCCACACTTGTTTCTTATTCATACATCTGTGATTCAGCTGCGGTATCTCTGTTTCAGACTCTGGAGATGGCTGCTTTGGCTTCAGAGTCTGTGTTTGGGCTTATGTCTGCCCGACTGCGTTCATTCTGAAGCTAGGACTGATGAGGCAGAAACAATCTGGGGAAGCTCACTGCAAGGCAGAATAGGAGAGCCTGAGAATGCTCGCCTAAAGGCATATGCATATTTTAAGTCTTGTCATGTCTGCTAACATCTCGTTGCACAAAGAAAGCCACGTGGCCCACCCCGACATCAGTGAGGCAGAGAGAATATGTTTTCCCGTAGAGACCAAGGTTGAGAGTGAGTGAGTGAATGTTTGCTACACAATAATCTACCACACTTGGGAAGTCACAAGAAGGATATAATGTTCACGTCTCTTGCTGTGAAGGTGGAGAAGTGTGGGTTTCTGTTTCTCTTGGGAGACCCTAACTTTGAACTCTCACAGAAGAATGTGGAAAATCTGTGGCTTTTACAACCTAAAAGTATACTTTAAGACTGTTTTAGAATAACAGAAGGAGGTTGGATTCTGGTGTTTTAATGGGAGGAAGGTAAGAAATAACTGGCAGCTCAGAGTAATCAACTAGGAAACAGACTGAACAGGGAGAGATTCAGCATTAATTAGAGCAGTGGTCAGGTGAGCGGATGCCAAGATGGCATGGGAACAAATTAACTACATCCTTTAGAATGGTCAACCATGAAATGCTATGCAGTGGTCGAAGCCATAGAATAAAAGTGTGTGTGCGTGTGTGTTTTACCTTTTACATAAACTAAAATGCAGTAATACATCCCAAACACACTATAGGAAATGGGGAAGATAGAGATTGAGTTTTAAATAGACAAAGAAATAAGTCCAAAAAAGGCCCTGGCACAAATTGATGTTAGTAGAAGTATGTTTTGTTTGATCCTCTATTTCTGATGTCCTCTGACCATTTGAAAAAAAAAAAAAAAAACGGGTCAAAGTACACAGAATCATAGCAGGTATTGAATTGAGATACACAGACTTAACAGAAGGTAGTAAAGTAGTGAAGGATTCCAGAAGCCACACATTGGTAGAACAAGAGCTAACAGAAGTAAGAGTGGCAAATATCAAAGCTAGAGACAGAAGCTGCAGAAAGACATTAGCAAGGCAAACATTCTAATACCAATGTCTCCATTGAGAAAGACTGCCTCAGACCAAGGGTTTTTGCAGGAAGTGTCCACCATAGAATGTTTTCTGAAAAGTTCTGTGTTCCAAAATGAAAACTTGGGAAACAATGTTAAACGGTTTTAACTGTTAGAAAGTATTTTTTTTTTAAATGATAAAGATATAGTTACCAAGGTGGGAGGGAAATATTGTTACCATGGCACGTCTACTGTTATATTAAAAACTGCTTTATTGGAAACGTCTTTTAAATATCATTTGTGGAACGGAATTTTACCTGTGTTTCCTTGGATGATAAGGATTTACTATATTTTATGTAGTTGTAGCTCCACTATTGGGGCGATCGTTTGGGATCTACATGATTTTCTTTAAAAGAGGAGCTCTGCTGAATAGATGATGAAATAGAATAAAGAAAGCAAGGGTAGGGAAATCAATGTTCCTATGAAATGAATAGCTGATTCTGGCAAGATTTTCAGGAGAAATATGGTTCTGACTAAAATGTAATCATATCGGAATTGATTTGCTGTGCCTGACCTGATTGTATAACAATCTACCATAACTGAATGAGAATTATTATAAAGGAGGAGGTGGGTCCACTATAAAGCAACTGTCAATCTGATAAATACACAATTTCCCACCACTGGCCTCTTCTGCTTCTTCTTGTCTCTAAGCCAGCAACATTGCATGTTTGTTTGATGGTGACCCTTAAACAGTTTTCTCTTGGAATGACCTCGTTACTGCCCCTTGGTAGGAAAGTGGCTATGTTTTTTAAGGTAGATCTAAATTTTCTTGCAGCCTCATTGAATTTGCCTCTTAATCCAGAAGGTAATAGAAATTGATATCAAAGCTACTGTTAAATAATAAAAGGGTGAACAGAAAGTCATCATTTCTCCAGTTCTTAAGTAAACAAACTATAAGGGTCCAGAAAGGACAATTTCTTTTTATTGTCTCTTCTTTACAATTTTTACTATATATTTTATCAAAATTAATTTCTTGAACCTATTAAGTTTTACATTAAAAAAATCTAAATGCGAATAGTGATGGAGTTATTCATAATACTAAACAAAGATTATTTTTTATGTACCATAAAAATAACAATCCACGAACCATCTTAATCATATGTACAAATATTATTGCTTCTTTTTCTCTTAAACATTTGAAACTTTTAGCTGCCATTTCATAGTAGAAATTAAAAAAATCAAAATCTCATACTTTAGTAAGTGAACAGATGACATAGTAGAGAGACAACTGATGCAAAGATGAGACTTGTCTTCAGCAAAGTGACAAGGTAAATTTTCGGAGGTTCTGCCTACATTCCTCATAGAGAGCTCCTGGATGTGCGCAATAATTTGCAAGCAGACCCTTGTGGATTTCTTCCTCTTTTTTCACCCTTCATTGTCTATTTATTCCAATTCTGAGTCTACCTGAGAAATTTAAAGTGGTGTAATGCATGCAGCCAAGATTTACAACGTGATATGTTGACTTGGCAGAGCCCAAAAAAGTGCTTTCCTGAGTTATTATGATTTTTCTCTCCCCCAATTTACTTTCTCTCCTGCACCTGTGCTGATTGGCTAACATCCTTGAACAAAAATGACTGGTCACCCCTTATGTATAATTCATGCAATCAAAACTTTGCAACTGTGAATAATTTGGAGTCCTATATGCCCAAATAGGCTATCTCTAAGCTGTCAAGACTTTCTGCAAAGCGATATGCTCTACAATCATAAACTGAAGCACTAATGAAGTTGTCTGCTTGGTTCTAGAGAGAGCCATTTAATCAGGCACTGTTTCTAATAGGGGTTAGCTAACAGGTGGCTCCAAACATTGAAAGACTTAGCAGCAATTAAAAAAATAACAAAGATAAAAATCTCTCCTTGCGTCAAGCCAAGTCCTTATATGGTTTACTGGGAAATGCTCATGAGAAGATTATAATTGGTGACTTTCGTTCTCAAGGAACAAAAGTAGCATTTTAGAAAAATGTAGGTATTGTTACTTAACAGTGTTTCTAAGCTCAAGCATTAAATTTAATAATTATGTAATTAGAGCTAAATTCTCAAAATGAATCTTGCTGAATCTGCAATGAGACTCGCAGACTGTGTTATCTCAAACATGCATATGTCTCTGAGTAGCTTAAGGAAATTAACTGGTGATAATGGGAAAAAATTTCTCATTGTCCTTTCTCAGATGCACAATTTCATGATTTGGTGTGGTGTCCATGACCATGGTCAATTCATAGACAAGAAAAATGTGGAAGCACTATGTAATATTGTATGTTTTCCATGCACTAAATAGAATTGACTTGGAAATTTGATATTTTTCACCATGAAAATTACCCTGCATACTTAAGCAGCTCTTCTTTTCCTCTGAAATATAATGCTTTTATGTATTTTGGGTTATCATTCATAGTTAAAAGATTACACATAATTTTGTTTTGTTGTCAGTGTTGGAATTAAGTAATTTATCTAATATATTCAAAGTAGAGCTATAGTCAAAGCTGTACTTTGTCAGGCTGTTTGGTATTAATTTAACACTTAAATCTCAAATATTGGGATGAATCCAGAAAAGCTTGTATATATGTATGTGCATATATGTATCATAAGTAGATTGACTCATTTATTTTGTCAACAAGATTGTACTGAAAATCTATTATGTTTAAGACACTGTGGGAGCTGCACTGGGACCCATGATCGGCACACTCCTGGACCTCCAGAAGAGCTGCCCTGACCACAATCGGCACCCACCCGGACCTTGGTAAGAGCTGCGCTGGGACCTGCTACCCCACCTCCTGGGCCTCTGCACGCCCTGACCAGGAACTCCAGGAGCCGCGCAACCCTGTGTCCTCCCTCCTGTATCCTCCCTGCCTCCACACTGGCCCGCTTATCTGGCTGGGTACTCTGGTAGCTGCGTGCCCTCTGGAGCCCTCCCTGCTTCTGCACAGAGCACTTCTCCTGGCCAGAGAATGCTGGAGCCTTGGGCCCTCTGTGCCAAAGTCACTGGGTGCCAGTCACTCCCAGAACCATGTGGACCACCCCTGCCCTGTTGCTGGATTGGGGGTGTCACACTCAGGAGCTGTTTTCACAACCAGAACTCCCTGGCTGGGGCAGCCCCAGAAGAGCTACACAGGGTCAATCCCTACAAAGATCCAGCAAAAATAGAGTGATTCCTGGGGCCTAATCTCGGAGAGACACCACCCCAACTCTGAGGATGGCCAAAGGCAACGGTGAAAAACAATCCTGAGATGAAATCAAGGGAAAAACTCTGGCAATATAAATAATTGGAGTAGATCAACTCCCCCAAGGAACAATGGGGCAGACACAGCCCAAGATCCCATGCACAAACAAATAGTGGAGATGTCAGAAATCAAATTCAGAATCTGGATAGCAAATAAGATTGAATTAGAAATCCAAGCAGTAACCCAAAAGATATCTCAAGAATTCAACGAATTCAAAGACCAAATGACTAAAGATTTTGACACACTGAGACAAGAAGTGGCAGCCCTCAAAGATCTGAGAAACACAGTAGAATCCCTCAGTAACAGAATGGAGCAAGCAGAAGAAAGGATTTCTGACATGGAAGACAAGGCTTTTGAACGTTCTCAAACTCTCAAAGAGGAAGAAAAATGGAGGCCAAAAACAGATCACTCTCTCAGGGAGCTCTGAGATAATTTGAAGAAAACCAATATTCGTCTTACAGGGATCCCCAAAAGTGATGAAGTGGCTTCATAAGGCACAGAGTCTCTTCTCCATGAGATTATGAAGGAGAACTTTCCAGACATGCCAAGAGATTCTGAAATTCAGATAGCAGACAGTTTCAGAACTCCAGCATGACTCAACCAGAATAAGACATCCCCCGGACACATCATAATCAATTTTCACTAAAGTTAATATGAAGGAGAAAATTCTGAAAGCAGTCAGACAAAAGAAAACCATTACCTACAAGGGGAAGAATATTAAAATAACTGCAGATCTCTCTGCTGAAACCTTTCAAGCTAGAAGAAGATGGTCATCAAATTTTAATCTCCTAAAACAAAATAACTTTAAACCCAGGATCCTGTACCCAGCTAAACTGAGTTTCATTTATGATGGAGAAGTGAAATACTTTAATGACATCCACATGTTGAAGAAATTTGTCACAACTAAACCAGCTCTCAAGTATATTCTCAGACCTTTCCTCCATAAAGACCAGCATAATCCTCCACCAAAAAGTAAACCCATCCAGAAAATTTTGGTCAAATTCCAACTTTCACAGTCGCAAAAGGATTAAAAATGTCCACTGGACTCTCAAAAAGCTTATCAATATTCTCAATTAATGTGAATGGCTTAAATTGTCCTCTAAAGAGGCACAGGTTGGCTGACTGGATACAAAAACTCAAGCCAGATATCTGCTGCATACAAGAATCTCACCTTACATTAAAAGACAAATATAGACTCAAGGTGAAGGGATGGTCATCTATACTGCAGGCAAATGGAAAACAGAAAAAAGCAGGCATTGCAATCCTATTTGCAGACGCAATAGGCTTTAAACCAACCGAAATGAGGAAGGATAAGGATGGACACTTCATATTTGTTAAAGGTAATACTCAATAAGATGAGATTTCAATTATTAATATTTATGCACCCAACCAGAATGCACCTCAATTTATAAAAGAAACTCTAACAGACATGAGCAACTTGACTTCCTCCAGTTCCATAGTAGTTGAAGATTTTAACACCCCTGTAGCAGTGATGGATAGATCCTCCAAAAAGAAGCTAAGCAAAGAAATCTTAGATTTAAACTTAACCATTCAACATCAGGACTTAACAGACATCTACAGAACATTTCATCCCAACAAAACTGAATACACATTCTTCTCATCAGCCCACGGAACATCCTTCAAAATTGACCACATCCTGGGCCACAATTGTAGAGTGAGCAAATTTAAAAAAATAGAAATTACTTTTTGCGTCTTCTCAGACCATCATGGACTATAAATTGAACTCAATAACAACAGGAATCTGCATACCCATACAAGAACATGGAAGCTAAATAACCTTATGCTGAAGCATAGATGGGTTATAGACGAGATTCAGAAGGAAATCACCAAATTTTTGGAATAAAACAACAATGAAGACACGAATTATCAGAACCTCCTGGGATACTGCAAAGGCAGTCCTAAGAGGGAAATTTATAGCACTGCAAGCCTTCCTCAAAAAAACGGAAGGAGAGGAAGTTAATAACTTAATGGGACATCTCAAGCAACTGGAAAAGGAAGAACATTCCAACTCCAAACCCAGCAGAAGAAAAGAAATAACCAAAATCAGAGCAGAATTAAATGAAATTGAAAACAAAAGAATTATACAACAGATCAGTAAATCTAAAAGTTGTTTTTTTGAAAAGATCAATAAAGTAGATAAACCTTTGGCCAACCTAACCAGGAAAAAAAGAGTAAAATCTCTAATTTCACTAATCAGAAAAGGTAAAGATGAAATAACAATAGACTCCTCAAAATTCGAACAATCCCTAACGAATATAACAAGAAACTTTACTCTCAGAAATATGAAAATCTGAAAGAAATAGACCAATACTTGGAAGTATGCCACCTACCAAGACTTAGCCAGAATGAAGTGGAAATGTTGAATAGGCCTATTTCGTGTTCTGAAATAGCATCAACTATACAACATCTCCCTAAAAAGAAAAGCCCAGGACCAGATGGCTTTACGTCAGAATTCTACCACACCTTTAAAGAAGAACCAGTACCTATATTACTAAACCTCTTCCAAAAAATAGAAAATGAAGGAATACTGCCCAAGATCCTAACAAACAGAATCCAACAACACATCAAAAAAATTATACACCATGACCAAGTGGGATTTATCCCAGGGTCTCAAGGCTGGTTCAATATACGTAAATCTACAAATATAATTCAGCATATAAACGAACTAAAAAATAAAGATCATATGATTCTTTCAATTGATGCAGAAAACGCATTTGATAATATCCAGCATCCCTTCATGATCAGAACACTTAATAAAATTGGTACAGAAGGGACATTTCTTAAACTAATAGAGGCCATCTACAGCAAACCCACGGCCAATATCGTATTGAATGGAGTTAAACTGAAAACATATTTTCATTTAGATCAGGAACCAGGCAAGGTTGCCCATTGTCTCCATTGTTCTTTAACATTGTAATGGAAGTTTTAGCCATTGCAATTAGGGAAGAAAAGGCGATCAAGGGTATCCACATAGGGTCAGAAGAGATCAAACTTTCACTCTTCACAGATGACACGATCATATATCTGGAAAACACTAGGGATTCTACTACAAAACTTTTAGAAGTGATCAAGGAATACAGCAATGTCTCAGGCTACAAAATCAATACCCATAAATCTGTAGCCTTTATATATACCAACAATAGCCAAGCCCAAAAAACAATCAAAGACTCTATTCCTTTCACAGTAGTGCCAAAGAAGATGAAATATTTGGGAGTTTATCTAACAAAGGACATGAAAGATCTCTATAAAGAAAACTATGAAACTTTAAGAAAAGAAATAGCTAAAGATGTTAACAAATGGAAAAACATACCATGCTCATGGCTGGGAAGAATCAACATCATTAAAATGTCTATACTACTCAAAGCAATATATAATTTTAATGCAATTCCTTTCAAAGCTCCATTGTCATATTTTAAAGATCTTGAAAAAATAATACTTCATTTTATATGAAATCAGAAAAAACTTGAATAGACAAGACATTATTCAGAAATAAAAACAAAGCAGGAGGAATCATGCTACAAGACCTCAGACTATACTATAAATCGATAGTGATCAAAACAGTATGGTATTGGCACAAAAACAGAGAAGTAGATGTCTGGAACAGAATAGAGAACCAAGAGATGCATCCAGCTACTTACTGTTATTTGATCTTTGACAAGCCAATTAAAAACATTCAGTGGGGAAAAGATTCCCTATTTAACAAATGTTGCTGGGTGAACTGGCTGGCGATCTGTAGAAGACTGAAACTGGACCCACACCTTTCACGATTAACTAAGATAGACTCTCACTGGATAAAAGATTTAAACTTAAGACATGAAACTATAAAAATACTTGAAGAAAGTGCAGGGAAAACTCTTGAAGGAATCGGCCTGGGTGAATATTTTATGAGGAGGACTCCCCAGGCAATTGAAGCAGTATCAAAAATACACTACTGGGACCTGATCAAACTAAAAAGCTTCTACTCAGCCATGAACATAGTAAGTAAACAAGCAGACAGCCCTCAGAATGGGAGAAAATATTTGCAGGTTATACTTCTGATAAAGGTTTAATAACCATCATCCACAGAGAACTCAAACATATTAGCAAGAAAAGAACAAGTGATCTCAAGTGGGCAAGGACTTGAAGAGAAACTTTTCTAGAGAAGACAGATGCATGATCTACAGACACATGAAAAAAAGCTCATCATTCTTAATCATCAGAGAAATGCAAATCAAAACTACTTTGAGATATCATCTAAAAGAGTAAGAGTAGCCCACATAACAAAATCCCCAAACCAGAGATGTTGGCGTGAAAGTGGAGAAAAGGGCACACTTCTACACGGCTGGTGGGAATGCACACTAATACATTCCTTCTGGAAGGATATTTGGAGAATACTAGGGACCTAAAAATAGACCTGCCATTTGATCCTATAATTCCTTTACTAGGTTTATACCCAGAAGACCAAAAGTCACAATATAATAAAGCCATCTGTACCAGAATATTTATTGCAACCCAATTCATAATCGCTAAGTCATGGAAGAAGCCCAAGTGCTCATTGACCCACGAGTGGACTAGCAAATTGTGATACATGTATACCATGGAAAATTATGCAGCCTTAAAGAAAGATGGAGACTTTACCTCTTTCATGTTTACATGGATGGAGCTGGAACATATTCTTCTTAGCAAAGTATCTCAAGAATGGAAGAAAAATTATTCAATGTACTCAGCCCTACTATGAAGCTAATTTATAGCTTTCATATGAAGGCTATAACCCAACTATAGCACAAAAATACAGGAAAAGGGCCAAGGGAGGGGAAGGGAGGGTGGTGGTTAGGGTGGAGGGAGGGTAATAGATGGGGTCACACCTACTGCGCATCTTAGAATGGGTACAGGGGAAACCTACTAAATGTAGAATACAAACGTCTACGTACAATAGCTAAGAAAATGCTATGAAGGCTATGTTGAACAGTTTGATGAGAATATTTCAGATTGTATATGAAACCAGCACATTGTACCCCTTGATTGCACTAATATACACAGCTATGATTTAACAATAAAGAATAAAAATAAATAAATAAATAAAATAAAGAATGTCGGAGAGGCTGACACAGCCTGAAGGAGCCTAAGAAGGAATGAAAATCAAACGTAATACGGCATCTTCAATGGGATCCAGGAAAACAGAAAAAGGACATTAGGTAAACACTAATATAATATGAATAAATTTTGGACTTTAGTTAATAATAAAAAAAGACACTGTGACATATACTAAAAGTATACAACATCAATATAGTTCTGACCCTGTCATGAAGAGGCTTACATTCTAATAAAGGTGAGAAATTTTTAACACAAATCAAGGTAGGAAAAGGCTCTTTAAGATATTAAAAACTCACTAAAATGCTAAAAGACAAGAGAAATTATATCAGTTTTGGCATCAAGACCCCAGATTGTTTCATTTCTCTGTTAATCTTCCTTGTATTGACTATAGATTTCAGTCTGGCTCTTCCCTTGGTTCTAAGCTGGTTATAGCAGTTCCATGTCTAATATCACTAAATATCACTATTTAGGGATGAAAAAGGCATTTTAAAATGAGTAAGATATTTTTTGAATGTACACATTTCCCCTTTGCCAGAATTGGGGCTTACGCTCATTGCTTCAGGAAGAAGCAGAGTAGAATTACCACAGTAATGAGAGGCCAGCCCATATATGCCCAGTGAGAAAATTATTAGGGCAATGAGAAGGATTTTTCTATTAAGTAAAATAAACCTGGGCATTTTTACTGAAAGGTCTTCTCAAGCAGGCCAAGCACAGTGGCTCGCTCCTGTAATCTTAGCACTCTGGGAGGCCGAGGTGAGTGGATTGCTTGAGCTACAAGTAGTTCAAGATTAGCCTGAGCAAGAATGAGACCTCGTCTCTACTAAAAATAGAAAAACTATCTAGGCGATGTGGTGGGTGCCTGTAGTCCCATATACTTGGGAGGCTGAGGCAAGAGGATATTTTGAGTCCAAAAGCCAAGAGTTTGAGATTGCCGTGAGCTATGATGCCATTGCACTCTACACAGGATGCCAGAGTGGGACTCTGTCTCAAAAAAAAGTCATTTTGAGGAAGTGACAGGTGACTACATAGAGGGAAATAATTACTGGGAAAGGAGGCTAGAACAGAGGTTTTTAATAATTAACATGCATGTAAACTATCTGGTGAGCAGAAGGGTAAAGATTAAAGTTTATTTGCAACATGGCAATATGTATCTAAATATAAAGAGGATAGTGCTGCGGTTATGACAAGAGTCTTGTTTTTTGGAGGGGAATGAGAAAATAAAGAGTGTGAAAATTGGATGCCCTGTAAAAGAAGTGAAGGGAAAGCTTTTTCAAGGACAGAGCCCTTAATAACTAACTTTAATTGTTCTCAATGGCTAGAAAAAAAGTTGTTATAGTAAAGGTGGGAAAGTATCAGAAGCAATTTTAAAATCCTGAGGTTTACTCTTACTATATTTCACACATAAGAACATAACTTAGAAATAACATTTTAAAAATGTTTTCAGTTTTACCAGAAAAAAAATGAAATAGAGAAATAAATAATTTAATTTACCACTAATAGGCTGAAAGTCTACAAAAGTGACACTTTGTAAGCCCTGAGTTACAACTAAGATTAGCTACTCTAATTTGCCATATACTAAGAAATCAACTTGTTAAACATATACAATTGAAAACTGCAGTCTTTTATACAAAATATTTAACAGTGAAAAAATCCGATATGCATGAGCTTAGATAAGAAAGAAACTTTTTGTCTCTTATTCGCTTTAAAAATTATAGTTTGGAACAGGTTTTCATTTCATCGAAGCCAATAATTTTTGTGTGTCTACAAAATATATGAGGTGATCCAGGTTGATTAAGTACTTAGAAACCATGTTCAAAAGCATAATTTTGAAAACACAGAAAAGGAGAAGAGAGCTACTTCCTAAAAAAAGAAAGAGCTTTAGTAAAGAAATAAGAGTAGACTCAGAGGTTCCAAGAGTAAAAGTGAAGCCAGTGGATAGAATGCACAATTTTGTCTTGTTAAAAAGGAAGAGACTTTTAAACGTTCAACAATTGAACGTTTTGGTGGAAGCAAGACTTGATTTCTCAAAGTATTAAAAAAAAAAAAGCTATTGACCATCTGCCCAGGACATTATGGAAGAGATCTTAACATTTACTGATGGCCATCACTAAACAGATTCTAATGCTCCTTTGAATTTAATGACACTCAGTTGTATGCATGGATGTGGTCTTCAATTTTTTTCTCTTAATATTAAATACTTTTATTCATCATCATCAGGGACAAACATATGAAATTCCCAAAATAGAAAATACAAATGTGATTACATTAGCATGGGTAGGTAACTACACAATTTCAAAAATATCATTAAGATGTTACTATGCCAATTAGCCTTTGGGAATCTACTTTCTGGGTCTGAATGCAGATACTTGAGATTTGAGTTATCAAAACAAGTCAATTATACTACAGCTCACATGCCTATATCTGCCTGCTTTTCCCTCCATTGATTGATTAGAAAACTATGTTTCCCTCAAATAAATTATTGGGAGTATTTTTATCTTGTTTACTAGGTCCAGATTACATAAAGCAACCTAAGACTGAGCCATATATATATTACTACTTCCCAAGCATTAATAAATATCTGTGAAATGAAACTTATGCCACAGAAGAAAGTTAGCTTATAAAGTTGAAGAGTTCATTTCATGTCCAAAACAGCTTTATGGGTTATTCCTGCTAATTGATGCATTTCTAAGGATAATTATGACAACTACAATTCCAATAGAGGAACCAGCATGTTGGAGGGTAGGCTGGAGGGTGGGGGGCCCACAGGAGTCTCCAGATCACTTCGTCTAAGTATCCTACCTTTGAAAGAATATACAGGAATAAAGGCATATTCCTTTAAACTATATGAAACATATAGGAATTTATATTTAGGGAAAGCAAACAGCTACAGAAAAAACTAACATTTATTTACTGAATTGATATTCATTTTTTTAAATTCAAAAAATGTTTATACTCGATGTGTTACTATTCAATTTGTTATATGGATTTTTTTTTCTTTTGGCAAAAAAGTTTGTAATTTTCTTTTCTCATCATGTGCTACGTTATATACAAGTATATGTAAGTATTACTAAGTACTAATATTATCATTAAAAAAAAGACAAACAGCACATTGAATAGTAAGATCCCTATCCAATATAGTTTGAAGAATGAAATCAAACATTCTGCATTATTCCTTTTCAGCACTAAAGCCAATAAGAGGGAGTTTTAAACATGAGAAATTGAAAAGAATCTCTGATAGAAGCAGTCAAGACCAGATTGAAGAGAGACATAGGATAATGAAACACATGAGGCTGTCTAGAGAAAGACCAGCCTTTTTAATGGAAGCAGCACCAAGAGGGTTAATGTGATAAAAGCAGCTTGCAAAAATGCAGTTGATTCAGGCAGTTAAACAGCATCAGCCAAGCAGGCCAACTTTCTGGATATCTCCCCACTTCCTTTGGGTAGAAATGGGGAAAGGATTAGTCTTCTTAAGTAGTAGATGCCCTTGAAATGAAAAGGCAAAAAGCATTCTACATGGCCTGCAGGAGCAGGGACAGGAGGTAACTTATAAGATCAGGATCAGTGCACTAGACAGGTACCAGTCTCAATAAAAAGAGAACAGACCTTAACAGCTGATTTCTCCCTACACGTGTGCTGTCCCGGAGAGGGAGCAGCTGGCATAGTAGGTAATACATTGCATGGATTAGATCAAAGAGAGAAATTGCCAGAATTTTTGTAATCCCAGCATCATGCTAGAGATATAACCAACAAAAGAAGTTACACCTGGGGAAAAAGACATTTGTGGTAACCAGAAGTGGGCTTCAAAGAAGTAAACTTTTATATCTTCGGAAAAACAAATATTATTTTTATTGTTGGAGAAACAACATGTAGAGATACTGGTAATATAAATTTTAATTAGTTTGAAAATTCAACAAAGAGGTTAAATAGAGTAAAGACAGCAAAAGAGTTAATCAGTAACCCCGAAGAAAATACGTCCAGGGAATCATTCTAGAATGCAGGTGAAAGGAATGAAGAGGTCAAAAGTATAAACAAAATGAAAACTAAGAAAAGAATAATCAAGAGATACATAAGTGGGTTTATTAAGACTCTATTAAGAGAAAATAGAATAGTGCTGAAGCTCTATGTGAAAAAGTAATAGCTGATAAATCAATGTGGTTGCATAGAAGTAAATAAAAGAAAATATCCTGGAAAACCAGACAGTCCAGAGCTGGTGCAGTCTATCTCGAAGTCCCAGATCCTGGCGTTCTCCTGGTGTTCCACCCTGACCCCACAGCCCGTCACCCATAGATGTTCTTCCCTTGTCCTATAGGCGTATATCTTTGTGAAGAAAATGGAGAAACATGAGTAGCACAATAAGGCTTCTTCTCTCGGAGTCTGCTCCCTTTCCGTAAACTTTCATTGGTGCCCTGTTTGACATTTGCTTAGTTCTTACAGTTTTGCTCATAGCCTTTGAGTTGGTGAACTGAGAAGTATCACTTCATCTAAGTGTCCTTCCTTTGAAAGAGTATGCATCAGGCAGTCTTTAGAATTCTCTTCAGTAACAGGGGATAAAGAAGATGTTGGGGCAATATTTTTTAAGTACTAAAAAAATCCTTTACAGCGATCCGTTAGACTTTCTTTAAAGAAAAAAAAAGATAGAATAATGAAATATAAATTATGATTAATAGAACTTAATTTAATATGTTCAATCTCATTGAGAGTCAAGAAAATGCAAATTAAAATAAAAAAACAAGGTATAATATTCACTGAGTTTTGAAAAAATGTAAGTATCTACTATAGGATGGTGGGAAAGATTATTCTCATAAACTACTAGTGTATAGTAACTTTAGGAAGCAATTAGCTAGGATCTGGCAAAAATGTTCACAACATTTGTATGCTAGTTCTTCCATTTCTAAACAGACTTCTACTTATGCCTAAATATGTAGCAAATCTGTTAGGGACATGTACAGAAATGTTGAATTGAATTTAAGCAACTTCTTTAAAATGTGCAAAAATAAAGCAATGGTGTTCATTACTGTTTATTATAATTTTAAAAACTGGAAAAATTCTAAGTGCCCCTAAATAGATAAATACAATGTTGATAAAGTCAAACAACATAGGACTATAATATGGTTGAAAAGGTGAACTAGATCTCTGAATATCAACAAGAATCTGTAGTCACCCCTTGATGACTGAAGAGAATTAATTCCTGGACCTCCATGGATATCAAAATTCAGGAAGTTCAATTCCCTTATAATGTAAAATGATGTGGTATTTACAGACGACCTACACATATCCTCCCCAATACATTAAATCATCTCGCAATTACTTACAATGCTTAACACAAGGAAAACAGTATGTAAATAGCTTCAGTACTAAATATTTTTAAATGTACTATTTTTATATCTGTATTGTTATTTTTAATTATTTTTATTTTCTGAATATTTTCAGTTCATGGTTATTTGAATGTGCAGTTTGGGAACCCACAGATATGAGGGGCCAACTATTTATATAATGTGGAGAAGAAAGAAGATTTGCAAAACAATAAATAGAGAAAATCATCACTTATGCAAATAAAAAGAAACCACCTCAAAATAGTATACACTGGTTTATGATAACACATTTATGCATGGTATTTATGCCACACATACATATGTGTATTTATATGTGTGTATAAGAATATGTAACTGAATATGTATTACACACACACATATATATAATTATGTATGTATAATATACTGTGTGTCTATATCTAGATACATGAATGGATGAATGGACAGATGGACAGATAGGTAGAAACTAGAAAATTGAGATCATAATTCTTCACACGTGCTATGAAGTGCTAATGATAGGGAATGGGAATGTGATGTTGGAAAGAATAAAAAGGACAGTGTCTTTATTTGTAACCTTTAGTTCTTTTTCAATTTTTTAAATTTCAGATTAATGTTAGAGTACATACAATTAGGTTATATTGTTTGGCTTTGTTAGGAAAAGTCTAAGTCGTATTTAAGTCCTTCACCTAGTAGATTGTATAACCCTATATTGTCCCCATTAGGTGGGAGCTTACGAAGTGCCTCCCTCCTTTACCCATCCTTCTACTTGAATTTAATTGTGTTTTTTTCTTACATGTGGGCCTGTCCTTTTTTAATCTACTAGTTTCAAGTTAGTACTGAGTACTTGGGATGCTTGTTTTTCCATTCTTGAGATACTTTACTAAGGAGAATGTTCTTCAACTCTATCCAAGTAAACAAAAATGTACAGTCTCCATCTTTTTTAAAGGCTGAATTGTAATCCGTGGTATCTGTACACCACAATTTATTAATCTATTCATGCGCTGATGGGCACTGGCACATATGACAATAAGTTAGCATTACTAATTGAAGGGGAAGGAAATGGATATATTTTATATTATTCTTTATACATTTCTGTGTTTTTAAATTGGTGGAGGAGCTTCAAGAAGGAGAACATTGAAGCCTCCAGAAGCCTCGTTTAGTGCTTGTACACTGTCACTTCCACCCTATTTTATTGGTCAGAACAAGTCATGAGAACAATGTGGATTCAAGGGGCAGAGAAATAGATTCCACTTCTTGGTGGAAGTAGCATAATATAACTGCAAAGAAGTATGGCTATTTTTGAAATGTACTATGTAAATTTATCTTTCCAAAAGGGTAGTAGTATAGCCTCTGACCAGAAAAAAATTTCAAAAAATATTCAAAAATTATTTGAAGCTGATGGACGATTTATATATGTCATTTATACCTAGCCTCTCTGATTTTTTTCTCACCAAAAGAATATCTAGAATATATATTTTTAAAACTATTAAGCTTATTGTTAAACAATAAATAGATGAATAAAACCAGAAACATGTGACATTACGGTTAAGGTAAAAGCTGTGACTATAGAATTGACTCAAAAAGAATGAACTTTAAATTATATTTGCAACCTTTGTTTTAGTGACATTCATGCTGTGATAACTTTCCATAAATCTTCAAATATAAAGTTTGTAAAATAATAAATTTGTTAATAAGATGGAATGGCATTAATATTTAAGCATAGATTATTGCACAAAAATAATTAGCTCACAAAGAGTAAAATATTTCAATTTACTGAAACAAGTTAGGAAAAAACATTTTCCCCCTGACAAAGTCAACTGGAAATTGAGGATTTTCTATTATAAGATATATCTTGTTATTCTGACCTTTAATTTCATTAATTTTAAAAAACCAGATAGTTTACTACTGCTACCAAATTTTTAATACCACTACAATTTTTTTTTTTTTTTTGCAGCTTTTTGGCTGGGGCAAGGTTTGAACCCACCACCTCTGGTATATGGGGCCAGCACCCTACTCCTTGAGCCACAGGCACTGCCTGCCAACTACAAATTTAAACAATAATTGTTAAAGATTTTTAAGACTTAAAATTTAGAACTCCTATGATTTTCTTTTAAACTGAAAGACCTATTTATTATTTTAAAAATTATATTTTCTAAATTTATTTGCAGAGGTAAATTTTAAGATTTACATATTTATTCCCATCACTACTATTCATAATGATTCTGAAAGTATTCTATAGAGTTTCTTTCTTTTTGTTTCAGTAAAGTTAATTAATTATATTGTTTTAATAAATATTCAAAATAATTTGTGTTCTGATGATCTCAATGTTAAAAATTATGTTAAAAAATCAAAAATATTTTTATGAAAAGTAATGTAATATTATAAAAACTTGAAAAATTGAAACATCTTTCAGGCATACACAAATTTATTTTTCTTTTAAAATTTTCAGCATTATTAATGAATGCAGCTATCAGTAATTAAAAATTATTTAGGTTTAGCTACATTTTAGTTGAATTTTAAAAATACTTGAAATCTTTAAATGTTTTTGCAAAAAGAAAACTCTTAATTTTCATATCCATTTCCTTACCAATGTAAAGAATTTACAAGTATTTACTTTTAGGATTACACTAACATAAATTTAAAAGTAAAAGACTTTCCAAATAATGTTGAATATTCATCAGGTGCCATGGAAAACTTTTCTGAATACAGCGCTAATTCTTGAGTACCTTTGGAAACATTAATTGAAACAGGTCTTCAGCAAGAAAATGAATGCTCAGCACTTCTGGCAATGATTTTGTTATAAAAAGGACTATGGCATCATGCTATCTAAAAGGAACGATACTGCAATTTAAATTTGCTTTTCCCTTACCTAATCTGATACACTGTTCAAATGTTCCCCACACTCCAAAGTAGTATCTGCCTCACCTGACGTTATCAGCAGCATAATACACAAACCTTAACAGCATTCAGACATGGTGGACTTTGGTTTTAAAAACAAATCATGTACGATGTGAAGAAATGTTTCCCTAGGGCCTGAATGATGTTTAGGGTTATAGGCTGTTCTGTGTTAATACTGAACATTAGAATCTCAGAGTTAAAGTTGCTCAAATGTCTTTTAATACATCAATTGTTTTTGTGTTTTTTTATATGTGGTTCCGTCTAAAATACAGATCGGAAAGTGGTACTGATCAACCCCCATTACTATACAATTCTGTGAGAGCTGAGACCTTATTTTCTTGTATCCACAATATGTTGCATAGAGAAGGTTCTTTAATATTTTCTTAACAAGTAAATGAAAGACCTAAAAAGCCTTACTGCAGGCAGAATGGGGACCAAAGACCCCCTTCTTGGCAGGGGAAAGCACCCCAGAAAGCAAGGAAAATTAAAACATAAGCTGAGTGAGTCAGAACTAAGAAAAGTCAGCTGGTTTATATTTAAGCTAGCCATTACTAGCAAACTTCTTGCCTTTTCTGAAATTCTAGCCTATTGGGGGATACAGCTTACAAACACTCCTGCTGGGTCGGTGAACACTCTGAGAAAAAAACAATGACCATAGGAGAGGCCATGGCAAGACCTTGAAAGATACATTAACTGGGTCATTGCCTGCAAGACAAAGCATATATGCAGCGTAGAGATTTACATTTGGCTGAGGCAGAGATTAAGGGAACAGCTCAAGCCCTGAGATATGGGCAGAAGAGCTTACATCCCTTATCACAGAGAAATATCCTCTATGGTGCTGTTGAGAGGAAAATTCCTCTGTCCCCCCAATTCCTCAGAGATTGACACCAGTGGTGTTTTAGTCCACAGGGAACTAGTAGAGTTTAACACCTCCTAGGAATCTGTGTGTGTGACTTCAGACAGATGGCTGCCCCTACACAAGGCCCAGATTTCAGATGTCTAAAGACTTCTCAGACCCTTAAAGTTAATAATAATAATAACAATAGGAGCTGAAATGCTCACTCAGAGAAACTACTGGTGTCTTTGTTCCCTCCCTCCTCTTACCCTATGGGCAAATAAATTTCAATAAAGCAGAGTGGAGCGAACACTCTGGGCCATTGTGGAATTCCACAAACAGGTGGTGGTCCCCTGAGTTTCCACCTTTGAAAATTCTATTTTGTGTCTCTTGTCTCTTTCTTTATTATGGTTTCTAACTTTATGTGTCTTCAGTCAGTTGCCTCAAGTTCCACAGGTCTTAGTAGACCCTGCCTTCAAGGCAGGACCCTAACTCTTTAGGACTGTGACTTTTGAATATTTTCATGAAATGTAGCACTTAGAACCAGGTTTACATGCTCATGTGCTCAACTTAGCTGTCTGTGGTAGCATAGCCAGAGGGAACTTGCTCTTGGAAATTCAGAGTCCTGGAAACCTCTTCATCCTAAAAATCTTTATTTTTCAGGATACTCATTGGAGGGAGCCTTTGAGAAGATACACTGAGGAAATCAAACACTAACCTGTAAAATTACTAATTAAAGGCTGTCCATGAACGTACAAAACTACTGGATTTTCTTAATTATATTTTTGAAGGGGTAATGTCAATGGGTTCAGAACTATATGTAGGATGGACGTTTCTAAAATGTGAAGAATGTGCTGCTATAAGAATACCGTGATATTGTGGTTAAGTGTTTAGCTGTCCCTGGTTTTCACTGAATCATGAAAAATCTCATTTACAGATAATGTTGGAAATCTATCAAAGTGAGAGTACTGACACAAATCAAGAATCAAAGTTCCTGACTGGATGTCTGATCTGCCCAATTATAATTGAAAGGTATTTTTCCTTTGTAACCTTCTTATTTTTTCTTTGCTAATCTAAAATTGAGGTCACCTTATAAATACTTCATGAGATCAGCATTTACAGATATCAGAGACAAATTTCAAACAAGATTCAATAGAAGCTTCATGAAGTTCATCCCTCTTTTCCCATGTAAAGAATGCCAAGACTTTGACTATTGTGGCAAAGACATTGTTGAACCCTTCTATGAATTAAATATTTTATAATTTGATTGATTTGCCAAGATAATGGTAGTAGGAGTTTGAGACCATCAAATATGTGGTCTGGGTGATAGTGGGATCAAGTCTGTCCAGATGCCCAATTTCCAAAATTAACGAAGCAAAAAGGGTTCGTAGTTTTCTGGTAAGACGGATTGTAGAAGGTGGAATAGGCCATTGCTGTGACCCTCTACCCAGGCTCAAAGGGCAGGATTTACTTTAAAATTCCCAGTGATTTTCTGGACCTTACTTGAGGCAGGCGTGGTTAAGATGGTTCTTGTTCCTGCAGTCTCCAAAATCCCAGTCTGCTATGTTTCCCTAGGTTCATGCATCACTGATTTTATGGCTTTTGCCCATCATTCAGAGACCACAACACAAGAGCAATGATTCTTAGATAATCTGGTAGAACCCTTGTCCTAGTGGCTTGAAACCTTTCTTCAAGGGATTAACAGAGATCTTTAGAATGATAACTTAGAGAACTGGAGCTCTATTGCAGAAGTACTAGACAAGGTTGGTTTATGACTGGTATAGGCAAGGTATAATGAGATGAGTACACTTCATATTTCAAGTCAGACTCGAATTATAAAGTGTATGTAATCAAGATTTCCTTTTAAAAGATGCATCATATTAATAAGTTTCATAGGTTTCCTGTGAAATATCTCAGAGTAGGTGTCCAGGATTGGTTATCCTCCCTGGAAACTTGTTCAAAGACAGCTTCATTCTAGTTTAGGTTCTCAAGAAAGAGAAAATAGAGTGGCTTTTGCACAACATTTCTCTGTTAGCTAAATGTACATGCATTTATTCCTGTAGTTTCATCAATTCAGTAAATATTAATGAAGTTTTTAGTAAATGATAGCTTCTGGACTAAAAAATATCATGTTTTGAAAAATGCCTCTATAAAAGTAGTCTTAGAGTGGCAGTACAGAGAAGTGAGACACAAGAAGAACCTCAGGAAAGTGACACCTGTGCTAATGTTTGAATATGGTATAGTCAATCACCAGGTGAATAAAGGACAGGAAAGGTTTCTCGCAAGAGACAGCAATAGTGAAGTAGTAACCCGAGCACGTGAGGTAGTTCACACTTTCAACCATAGACTGTCTTACATTTCTTTTAAGGATGTCATACCTTTGAAAAGCTGAGTTTTCAGTGATTATGATAAAAATCAAGTATTTCTACTAATCGGAGCAATATAACACTAGGGTAGAAGTGTATAACATGACTCCAAGCTTTGAGAATCTGTGACAAGTGTAACAGGTACACATATACAATTAGCAAGTAATTGGGGTTAAGATCGAATAAGAATACATACTGTCTTTAAATTTATTTTATTAATTTTCAAGTAGCTACTAAACTGTTAGTACAAAAAACTTGTTAGTTTGGAGCTGATTAACTAATCAATAGAACAGTTAAGTATTTAATTTTATTCACATTTGTTATTGTTGGGCTAAAGGAAAACTTCTCCTCCACCCTCAGAAGATTCATTGAAAAATCATCTCACAATAAAACAGATTGAAAAGAGAAATGTTATCAATAATTGATAACAATATAATTGTTACTGTACTGGGAGAGTCACAGATGATTGCCCAATATCCCAATGAAACCCAAATACTTAAATATTATCATTTCAAAGCATAAAAGGGAGATGATGAATATAGGTAATTCTGTTGAAGGGCAATAAATGATTACTAGGGAGGTTGAATAGATATTCAGAAGTGACTTGTAAATGATTCTCTTTAGAGATTAAATTAAATTTAGAGACAAGAATTATTTTGAAAATGGGTTGGGCAGGGTCAGGTTGCATTCTTGATCTTTTTTTCTGGCAACAGATAATGAGATAATAAGGAAAGAAAGGCAATTCTTCAAAGGCCCTTTGGTCTTTGTGGAAATACAGGGACCCCCTTCCAATATCTGTTGATCTCTGAGGGCCTTTATTCAAAATACTCTTTATACTGTCATATTTAAGGTTGAAGTTTCCTACATTCCTTCCCTATGAAACAAAAATGGGAGACACTAAAGGCACCACTAATTGAGACAGTTTATAAACCTCTCGCCTAGATGATCTCAGAGAGAGCCGGAGAAGCTGGTGGAAAACTCGCCTGTGCAGAATGATGTGGATTGTAGGGTGCCATGAGGTTCCCAAAACGTGTGACGGCTGCCGAGGGGAGGAGTAGGGAGCAGGAGTCAGGGTTAGAAAACAGAGATTAATATGGGGCTAAAGGTTATAACAATGGTCAACACTCACTACTGCCTATAGAATTCTAACCCTATACCAACCACAGTGTTGATAGGTCAATAGGCAGTCTCAGTCTCAATCCTCACAGCAACAATAGAAACTATGGTTACTTTCTCCTGAGCAAAGGTGGCTTTAACTTACCCCCCATCTTGATGAAACTGTAGATAGGCTTCTTCCTGAACGTAAGCCCCTAACCTACCTTTTCTTAGAGCATTTAACACTTTAAATTATAAAATCATTTTCTGCCCCTTTGAGATATAAATCTTCTCTCAGCCTCTTGGCAGTTTTATAACCCTGGAATGTGTTTTTCAATAATCTGGGAGCTCATCTTTTGATATGTAATTGTGGAAGAAGACATTGTCCCTATCTGCCAATCTCTGTGTGAAGATAAGGGGTCTAATTTTACATGTCCACTAGCAAATTCAGATGGCCTTATCACACTGACAACCCTCCTCCAGGGTCCTCTGGTACTTTTCCACTAGCTCATCCCAACTTTTAACTTCCCCCTTTATTATAACTCAATAATTGAGTTTATATCTCCTATTGCAATAGCTTTAAATAAAATAATTTCCTGTTTAACTATATTAAAACAACTTTTTTTGGTACTCTTCATTTTATAGATGTGGAGCTGAAGTTTGGAATTGCTAAGTAACTACATCAAGCTCTCACAGCTAGTAAATGATGGTGGCAACATTCTAACCCAGGCAATCTGAGTCTGGAGTATGAAAGCATAGAGTATGGTACAGGTTCACATTTTGGGAGAATCAAAAGCATATATTTGCTTGTTTAAGACAATAAAATTAGGCCTTTGATAGTTCCCAGCTGGGCAAGTTCAGGTGGTCATGTCCAGCAGGGCCTATTGTCTTTCTAAAACCAGCAACATGAATTGTTACTAAACTGCCATGCTTCCTAAATTTCCAATAATTAGAAGCAAGAAAAATGCTAGAGTTTCAAATGGGACTAAATATCCAGAAAATATGGAAACCGAGATCCAGGAAATCTTGATGTTGGGCTGAAAACTCTCAAAGCTAAGCAATTGCAGTACCTCTGAACAAAAGCCCAGGATTTAGAATTAAAGAAACTCAGTTTGTGTGGCAATCCTCTTCTGGACTATAACTAGAATTTTCTCTGTGTTGGGTCCTTGGTTCAGGGGTTCAAAGAAAGAAATCACTCATCATACGAGCAAGTGAAAGGAGAGATTTTATTGAAAAATAGAAGAGATAGACAGGAGAAAGTAGGGAACAGAACCCCCAGCAATGGAGCAGGGTGCTTGAGTGGGAGGCCCATGTCTTCTGTGTAGGGGTTTATGTATAGCTTTCTCTATCCTGCAGGTAGGAGGTTTGGTGAATGTATGTCGGGAACATATCACAATTGAATAGGGGCCTAAAGGCAGAATATTATCCTAAAATTAGCAAAGTAATGTGGTCTTTGCAGTTCTTGTACCAGGTGAGCCAGTAGGGTGTGTGTTCCCTACTCCAGGAGGAACTGCCCATATGAGGTACTGATCAGGCTGTTTTTTTCCTGACTTCGCCTGAGCCCAGAGAATGCAGCCTGGAAAGGGTCTGTTTGTGCCTGGAGATGGGGTCTGTGATGAGACTGATTTCTGAGCATACTCAGGCCTAGAAAATGGGGGGCCCTGTCCACCCCTGAACAGGATAAATAACCCTCTATCAGTAACAATTTTGAAACTATGTAAGTAAATTATTTACTGCATTACTTAGCATGTAGTAAGCATTCAAAAACGTATAGACCAAAAAACATATGTCTTAGTGCCTATGTTAACAGTCTTCATAAGAAATATCTAGATTCCTGCTGTGACAAGAGATTCTCCTTGGTTTGGAGTGTTTAAAGAAGAATGTTTGTGTTATTTTCAATCTATTAATTTAGTTGGAAGGTTTATGTGGCATTGCTTACATAGTAATGAGTTTGCTAAAACAATGCTACCTGTCTTATATTCTTTAGGATCAGCAGAAAAGTAGCCTCTTGTGGGTCAATTTCAGCAAAGAAAAGTTTATAGTAAAATTGGCTTCCATTTTGTGCAGTTTATATCCACTTGTTCAAGGAGAGTTGATATAGAATATCAGCAGGGTTCTTACCTGGAAGGTCTCCTTGAGGTTGACAAAATAACTGACCCTTAATGATAAGCTCCAGTGGTCTCTTTTTTCATTCTAAGCTGAAACTCTACTTTGATATTACAATGTTTTATTATGCAAATCATAACTATTGGCTTTGTATTCCAAGGATCTATTTCTCTACACGTACTAATTATAAATTTTAGGCTCCGCGACTGTAGTTCAGTGGCTAGGGCGCAGGCCACATGCCCTGGGGCTGGTGGGTTCCAATCCAGCCAGGGCCTGCTAAACAACAATGACAACAATAATAAAAAATAGCCAGGCATTGTGGCAGGCTCCTGTAGTCCCAGCTACTGGGAGGCTGAGGCAAGAGAATTGCTTAAGCCCAATAATTTAAAGTTGCTGTGAGCTGTGACACCACAGCACTCTACCAACGGTGACAAAGTGAGATTCTGCCTCAAAACAATTATAAATTTTATATTAAATAGTGAAGGAGCTAAGGAAATTTCACTGCAAAATATGAATCCCTGGTAAATGAATATTTTGAACTGAAGACCATTCAAGGTCATGAAACACTGGAAGAGGCGATCTTCCTCTGTCTGCCTAAACTGGACTGGCCTGATCAGAGGATCAAAGAGGAAATGGACTACCTTTCCCCTTTCTGTCATCTCAAAATATTTTAGAAATGAGGTCCAAACACCTGTCTCCCACCTAATCTTCAAGTCAATCTATTTCTCCTCTATCCATTCATCCTCCCTAGTGACTTCCCTAGCAACCATTTATGCTCTGTACTCCTCAATTTCCCCCACCCCTCTAAAAGGCCTATATAAAGGTACCTGAACGTCTTTGGAAAATTAGGTTATCACTCTGTTATCTCTTTCCACATGCATGGTAAATAAGTCCTTTATTTAATTAATAAGTCTCTTATCAATCTTCCTTAATTGTGAGTTGATCTCTCAGTGTACTTTTGGGGGAAAGGACAAATCCCCCCACCTCCATTTTCATATAAACACAGGCTTGGGCGGAATTTCCCACATGTCTTCTTACCATTTAGACAAACACAAATCTCCTCCTTCAGGCTTGATCAGGGATAGCCACAATGAAGAATCAGAAGATAAATGAAGAGTAACCAACTCATTCTGATCCAGGCTTTCACTAAAGAGTTTGTGCCATATCTGGGAAATAAGAACATTTCCGTTTATCCCCATTTCAACTGAATAATGGGTCCAAGATTTTGACTATCTCTGCAAGTTCCATTGAGTTTTTTAGTGCATATAAATGGTCATTGTCTGCTTTAAGTTCTGGTTAACTCCTGAATAAGGTGGTGAATCTTGATTCTGCCATAGGATTGAGTTGAAAGAACTGAACAGATTGTGCAACATAGATTTTCTTTCTTAACTATATATTTCTTCATTGTAGAAATTAATCCTTGGGGAAAAATGAGGAATATAATGTAAATATTTGCTACAAACTCATTCAATTCTATAACAGGTAAAAATTAGGTTTATGATGTACATAAGTAAACCATTTGGCAGAAAAGCAAATTGTATTTGGGGAAATGATTTCCCATTCAGATCATAGTTTCATTTAAAAAGAAAGCAATGAATGCCAACTCAATTAACTTTCCAACCAAGAAACTAATTAAACAATAAACAAAATTAAAAACCCAGTTGAGCAAAGTTAGTAAGGGTTAGAACTTGTGTTTGGTATTCCTATTCTGAGAGGGCGGAAAAAAGAGTGCTCCTACTTGTTTTTGAGTACAGGCATGTGGATAAGTTCATTCATTTAACTATCTCTGTTTTATTTATTTAATTGCATGATTCAGTGGACCCTAAAATAATTCAAAAGGTCTTTTATGCCCAAGAAATGGCCTGTCCCTTCATACATTTCACTTCTTTGGTTTTCAGATTTTGGACTCAAAAATGAAAGATGAATTTCCTAAGGTCAGCATCATTTCATTTATATATTAGTTTTTCTGGATAAAATAGGTGGCGGTTGGTGGCTGATCATAATGGCATTAATATAGCACATTGCAAACTCCCTATAGGTGTGTGTTATGGCTGATTTCAAGAGACCCACATTTAACAATATGAAAATTAGCTTAATGTTAGAGTACCTTTAATATAAGACATGAAGAGTATGTTTTGAAATTCATGAAGATTCTAGTTTATACATACTTAAGCCATGTAAAATTTTGCAGACTCCACTATGATAGGTCCCATTCTGAGATCTGAGCAGTTGAAAGTGCCAATAGAAAAAAAGACATGTCTAATCAGCCAATGAAACAATGAAACTCTTAAACCTGAATTGTAAATATGTGTGTGTGTGTGTTTTCATGGCACAGAACTAACTGTGAGCATTGACAATGGAAGCCTGAATCCCTTCTGAGTAAATCTGCTTCATGCTGCCTCATGTTTTATGTAGATTATGTTTTTGCTAGAATTGCCCTTGCCAGACTACATTAAATTTTGATACATTTAGAGAACTAGATTATAAAAATTACTGTTAATATCATCATGTCTGTGTAAAAAAAATTTTAGAAAATTATTTAAACATTTTAAAAAGTGACAGAGAAAGGAGCAATCTAAATAATAGGAGAGCAAAAGGAATGATTACCTTTAGTCTAAATATAATACCATTTGGTACTTGGTATTAAAATTTAGGCCAATTCTTCACAATTAGATTCATAATAAGATTTACATTCAAGAAGTACTCTTTATTTTTCTTTAAAGTGAGTGAAGGAGCTCAGGAAATTTCACTTCAAAATATGACTTCCTAGAATAAAGAATAATTTGAATTAGAGGACACTTGAGATCAAAAAAAGCTTGGCAGGGTCTTTCCCTCTTTCTGCATTAACATCAAAGGAATAACTGATTCCTTTCCTCTCTGTTATGTCAGTATATTGTAAGAAAAAAATTAAAAATGAAAAACAAACCTAGCCCAATCATTTTAAACAATAACCTGTATCTCAGGTTAATTTACAAGTCAGTCTATTCCTGGCTTCCGTTCATTCTTCCAAGCATCTGATCATCCTCCCTAGCAATTGTTTATTGCCCCTAAACAGAATTACCCATATTCCTTATTTTCTCTTCCCTCTAAAAAGACAGGTATAAAAAAATGAACTTCATTGGGATATTGAGTAATCACTCATATATGGCAAATAAAGCTTTCTGTTATTAATCTTCCATAATTGTGACTTGATCTATTAGCAAACTTTGGGGCTAAGGGCAAGTTTTTCCTCACCCCTGCGTGAGCTTAAAGTCATTCATTTAAGTTAAATTCTTCCTCAGAAATGAATCCCTAACACTTGTAGAAAATTCCTCAATAAAGAAATTACTATAATTATACAATAATATACTATAAAATATATAATCTATGAGCAGTGTATTTTGTATACCCTGGCAGAAAGTATATAAAAATATACTTTTAAACTTTGATTTAAAGTAAACTGAAAATTTAAAAATTTAAAAATTTAAAAAATTTAAAAATTTCTTTTAGAGAATTTTAACTTTCACATAAATATCATAAACAATTTGAGCTTTTCAATACTATTAAATGTATATAAGCTATTCTAAAAAATTAATACAAATGAAATTTAAAAAATTCATAATTTCCTGGTAGATCCTAGATGTGTAATAATGATAGTAATAATAATAACATATACAATAAACTAAAATAAAATGTTTGTTTTCATTTTTCACCATTCCGTCAAGAAAAGTTATAAATTATAGAATCTTGAAGAATTTGCAATTGGTACAGCCTTACCCAATAAGTGTCAAGTTTTCATCTCTAAGTGAATGTATTGGGTTTAAAAAAAGATACACTCTGGAAAAGATACAGGTCTTAAAACCACTACAGGGGATCTTGGAATAGGTAGATTTGATGCTTCTTTCTAATTTTGATAAATATTTTATAGATATAGATAATCTTATTTACTTGCATACCATTTCTGATAATTTCATTCCTTCCTTTAGAATCATTTACCTTTAATCTCAATACTCTTCTGTAGAATTTTTTATACTGTAGGTCTCTTGGTAATAAATTATATCAATTTCCTTTAAATATCTTCATTTTTGAAGTACAATTTTGCTGGATATAAAATTTTAGGTGAAAAGTTTCTTTCCCCCCCTTAAATCATTAAAATTATTAAACCACTGACTTTAAATCTGCATTGTTTATATAAGATGTTTCTTAAATTTGATCTTTGGTTTTCTACATAGACAACCATGTATACGAGGTCTGACAATGAACATCAGCCACCATGTGCTTACCTTGACAGCACTATACAAACAACATGATAAGGTGTCATAACCTTGGTATATCAGCATCTCACAGTTGTTTTCATGTCAACATGTGGTAGTGTCTTGCTGAGTGGTGTCATTATTGTTGCATGTTTTTGTGTGCCATTCCAAGAATGTTTAAGCTCGAATTAGAGCAATAAACATTGTTAAATTTGGCAACAGTGGAAGTGAAATCAGGGACATGTTAGTCCAAGTTTATGGGGGTAATGCCAGGAAGAAAACAGCAGTGTGCAAATGGATTAAACATGTCTGAGGGTACAGAAAGCATCACTGATAAACAGAGATCAGGGCAGCCTGCTATGAGCAGAACTGATGAAAACACTACAAAATTCATCAAATTATGCATCAAAATCATCAGATGACTGTAAGAAGCATAGGAGACCAAGTTCTAACATCAGTAGAGAAACAGGAAAATTGTAAATGAAAATCATGACCAATAATTTATGGCTCTTGCACCATGACAAGGCCCCAGCTCCCATAGCACTGTGTGTGAGGAAATTTTTAGTCAGTAAACAAATAACTATATTGGAACACCCTAATCTTTCATCTGATCTGGCTCCCAATGGCTTTTTTATTTACCTAAACATAAATGATATATTGAAAGGAAGATACTATGGTGACATTCAGGACATCAAGGTTAATGTAATGACAGCTCTGATGGTCATTCCAGAAGAAAAGTTTTAAAATTGCTTTGAAGGGTGGACCAGGCACTGGCATTGCTGTGTAGCTTTGCAAGAGGAATACTTTGAAGGTGATAATAGTGATATTCAGCAATAACGTAAGTAGCATTTTTTTCTAGGATGAATTGGTGCACTTAATGTGCCACATTTATCTGTATATTTTTAAAGTATTTTATTTACCTTTATGTTAAGCATTGCGTCTTTGATGTGCTGATGTGCTATTGTATAGTTTATGTCATATTATCTTAATTGAGATAAACTGAACTTTTTGGAGCACATTTTGTATTCATTAGACACACACAGACACACACACACACTCAAACATACATATATACAGAGGGTGCAAAAAAATGTATGCACATTTAAGAAAGGAAAATCTATTGAAATTGTAATACTCAACATATTCTCATAACAAAAGATGACTACAAGTCACATTTGACTTCTGCAATTACAAAAGAGGGTCAAAGTGGTTACCTTCAGAATCTAGACACATTTTCCTCCCCACTTCCTTTCCTTTCTTTTCCTCTCTCTCTCTCATCTCACTCTGTGGCCCTGGGTTGAATGCCATGGCATCATCTTCATCATAGCAACCTCAAACACTTAGGCTTAAGCAATCCTCTTGTCTCAGCCTCTTGCGTAGCTGGGATTACATGCATGCACTACCATACAGGAAGCATATCAGACCAACTAAACATCAATGGAGAAACAATTCTATTTTTAGTAAAGAAGGAATCTCACTCTGAGTCTGTCTCCAACTTCTAAGCTCAAGCAATCCACTTGCCTCAGCCTCTGGAGTGCAAGGATTATAGACACAGGCCACCATTCTTCTTCTTCTTCTTCTTCTTCTTCTTCTTCCTTCTTCCTTCTTCCTTCTTCCTTCTTCCTTCTTCCTTCTTCCTTCTTCCTCTTCCTCCTCCTCCTCCTCCTCCTCCTCCTCTTCCTCCTCCTCTTCCTCCTCTTCCTCCTCCTCCTCCTCCTCCTCCTCCTCCTCCTCCTCTTCTTCTTCTTCTTTTTTCTAATTACAGCAAACTACTGCCTGAACAATGATGTGAGACCTCCTGGATCTTCCCTTGTGCACATCACACGCAATATATACATATCAAATTTATCTGGAATTTGTGCAATTGTTAGGTGTGCAGGAGCTTCTGTTGCATATTCACACCTGTTCTCGAATTTCAAATACCACTTCAAAATGGTCTTGTGCTTCTCAAATGACAACAGTGCTTCCACCATTTCCATTCACTGTCTGTCCTGCCTGCTCATTTGCTAGGCATTGCTGCAATAATTCAGTGCAACTTCAAAACGTTGTAAATAGATAATATCTCTTAAAATAAACAGACATTTTTTGGCATCCTCTGTCTATACTTTATATATAGGTATTGTTATTTTTAATCATTATGAGTACATAATAGTTGTATATCTTTATCAGATCCAAGTTATGTTTTGATATAGGCATACAATGTAAATTAATCAAATCAAGGTAATTGGGGTATCCATTACCTCAGGCATTAACATTTTTGTGTGTTTGGAACATTTCAATTCCACTCTTTTAGTTATCTTTAAGTACACCCTCATTTATTATTGTTTATAGTGACTCTGTTGTACTATCAAATATTGCTCATTCTATGTAATTATCTAACTTTTGTAACTGTAAACCATTGCCACTTTATTCCACCCTAGCCACTATCCTTGCTGGCCTCCAGTAACCATAAATCTATTCTCTGTGTTTATGAGATCAATTGTTTTTAATATTTAGCTCCCACATAAGAATAATAACATGCAAGATTTGTCTTTCTGTGAACATAATATTCTCTAGTTCTACTCATGTTGTTGCAAACAGTGGGATTTTATTTTTTGTGGCTATATAGTATTCCATTGAATTCATGTACCACAATATCTTTGTCTATTCATACACTGATGTACACTTAGGTTGATTATATGTCTTGGTTATTGTGAATTGTACTGCAATAAACATCTACTGCAAATGTCTTTTCAATATGCTAAGTTCCTTTCCTTTTGATATATAGCCAGCACTGAGATTATTGGGTCACATGGTAGATCTAATTTTAGGGTGTTTGTTGTTGTTGTTGTTGTTTGTTTGTTTGTTTAGCAGGCCCAAGCCAGGTTCAAACTGGCCATTTCCAGTGCACAGGGTTGGCACTCTAACCATTTAGCTATGAGTGCCCAGCTTAATTTTAGGTTTTTGAGGAACCTCCGTACTGTTACGTATAGTGGTTGTATAATTTATACACACACCAAGAATGTATGACGTTTCCCCTTTCTCTACATCCTCACCAATTCATTATTGCTAGTCTTTTTTGATAAAAGCCATTTTAACTACAGTGAAATGATATCTCATTGTAGTTTGTTTTGAATTTTTCTGATGACTAACAATGTTTAGCATTTTTTCATGGACCTCTTATTTACTTGTATGTCTTCTTTTGGGAAATGTCTACTCAAATCCTTTGCCCATTTCTTAATTAGATTTTTTTTTCATATTGAGTTGTTAGAGCTCCTTATATATTCTAGCTATTAATCCCTTGTCATAAATGTAGTTTGCAAATATTTCATTCCTTTCTGTGTGTTGTCTCTTCACTTTAATTTTTCCCTTTGCACTTTTCCCTTTCCCTTCACTTTTCCCTTTCCCTTCACTTTAATTTTTCCCTTTGCACGACAAAGGGTTTTTTAGCTTGGTATGATCTCATTTGTCCGATTTCTTTTGGTTGCCTGTGTTTGACTTTCTCAAGAAGTCTCTGTCCAGACCATTGTCCTGAAGAACTTATCAATCTTTTCTTTTAGTAGTTTCATAATTTCACATCTTAGATTTAAGTCTTTAATTGATTTTTATTTAATGTTTGTACATGGTAAAAGATAATGGTCTAGTTTCATGCTTCTGCATATGGATATCCACTTTACCCAGAATTATTTATTGAAGAGAATTTTTTTTTTTTTTTATTGTTGGGGATTCATTGAGGGTACAATAAGCCAGGTTACACTGATTGAATTTGTTAGGTAAAGTCCCTCTTGCAATCATGTCTTGCCCCCAGAAGGTGTGGCACACACCAAGGCCCCACCCCTCTCCCTCTTTCCCTCTCTCTGCTTTTCCTTCCCCCACCATGACCTTAATTGTCATAATTGTCCTCATATCAAAATTGAGTACATAGGATTCATGCTTCTCCATTCTTGTGATGCTTTACTAAGAATGATGTCTTCCACTTCCATCCAGGTTTAATCCAAAGATGTAAAGTCTCCATTATTTTTAATAGCTGAATAGTATTCCATGGTATACATATACCACAGCTTGTTAATCCATTTCTGGGTTGGTGGGCATTTAGGCTGTTTCCACATTTTGGCGATTGTAAATTGAGCTGCAATAAACTGTCTAGTACAAGTGTCCTTATGATAAAAGGATTTTTTTCCTTCTGGGTAGATGCCCAGTAATGGGATTGCAGGATCAAATGGGAGGTCTAGCTTCAGTGCTTTGAGGTTTCTCCATACTTCCTTCCAGAAAGGTTGTACTAGTTTGCAGTCCCACCAGCAGTGTAAAAGTGTTCCCTTCTCTCCACATCCACGCCAGCATCGGCAGTTTTGAGATTTTGTGATGTGGGCCATTCTCACTGGGGTTAGATGATATCTCAGGGTTGTTTTGATTTGCATTTCTCTAATATATAGGGATGATGAACATTTTTTCATATGTTTGTTAGCCACTGTATTTGTTTTTCATTCTTTAAGGCTTTAGACTTCTTCCTGGTCAATTTTGGTAGATTATATGTGTCTAGGAATTTGACTATTCCTTGTAGGTTTTCCAATGTATTACCATAATTGCTTGCAGTAGTCCTTAATTATTCTTTGTATTTCTGCAGTATCAGTTGTATTTTCCATCTTTCTTGAAATGGCTTTCCAAATATTCAAAGGGAATTGAGTGTTATGGTATAAGTCTTTTGTTACTTCCGCACCGAGGATGTCCCAAGCCCAGTAATTCTGTGCTTATCGCAGACTCCTGATGATACCACCTTTGGTGAACTTGTGTAAGATGTAGGAGTAAGCCCCAGACTACCAGGCAAAGTCCCTTATTGCTTTCCCTCACTGTCTGTGCTAACTGCTGGAGTTAAGTTAGGAGTAACACAGGCATTCCTTTTTGGCCACCAATATCAGATCATACCTGAAGCCAGCCTAGTCTCACCCCAAACCAGTGGTGACTGTTGCTGGGTACCTACAACTTTTATTTAAGGCCCAAGAACTCTTTAATCATTAAGTGGCAAATCCTGCCAGGACTTAGTTCTTTCCTTCAGGATAGTGTGTTTCCTTTTAGGGTGGGTCCTAGAAATCCTCTCCAGGAAGGAAGGCCTGGACTCAGAAGCTTCAGGAGACTGCTTGGTATTTTATTTTACTGAGGCTGATGGAGTACCAAGTTGTGAAACTGAGTCCTCTGTGCTCTTCCTTTTCCTTTCCCCAAGTGGAAGAAGACTCTCCCTGAGCCACGTTGCCCGTAGTGGGGGGAGGGGGTGACACAGGCACTGGCTTGGCTGCAACTGCAGGTACCCAATTGGGTTAAGTGCACCCTAGGTTCACTGGCTTGAAGCCAGCATAGCTACAGGAATTGCCCAAGGACTACAGCTTTTGTGACTCAACTGTCTTACAAATTTTGTTCAGGCCTCAGGTAGTTTTTGATCAGCTGGTGGTGGGACTAATTGTAACTTGGAACTTGGGATTGAGGGTTACTCTCTGACCAGGATGGTCAAAACGCTTCTTCTGTGGGTATTGGAAGAATTTAGTCCTTTGCCATGTTTCCCTGTGCTATAGTGGGCTTGAGGTTCAATGACCACTTTGACCACTCTTTTTGACCACTCTTTTTCCTCTGGAACACAGATTCTTTCTCTACCTGGCTTGCTGGCATGGCATCACTGGAGATGTGAGTGTGGCATAGCCAAAGCAAGACTGTCTTTTCTGCCCACTTCAGTGCATCTTTCCTTGATAATGTCAAAACTAGGTGGTGTAATCATTCACTTGATTTTTGGTTCTTTTGAAGGTGCTTGCTTATGTGAACAGTTGTTGAATTAGGTGTTATGAGGAGGGAAAATCCCTGGTGGTTTCTATTTGGTCATTGTGCTCCATCCCCCTTCCTTGAAGTGTAGTTTTCTATCCCCAAATTCTCTCCTGCTCTTCACTCTTGTTGTAAATGTCAGGTTCATTTATTTTATTGCTTAGCAATATTCCATTGTCTGAATGGGTGAATATACTACAGTGTGTTTTCCCATTTCCAATCTGATGCCCCTTTTCTTCTTGAGCTTTTGGCTGTTGTAAATAATCTAGGAGACAACTACAATCTGTTCTTTAATTTATAAAAAAGTACAGGAAGAAAGAAAAAATTAGTGTTTGATAAAGTTCCATTACATAGAATTTTTGTGAGCCCCCAAATTCCACATACGTGTAACCAAATATCAAAATACTTTAATGTAAAAGTTAGGCCACCTTCTTCCAAATACAGAGTTGATTATGTTTCCTTCTGCTGTACATGACAGGTTCATATTGAAGGGTGAATTTTTTAACTCTTTTGTTTAACTTCCAAATAATATTGTAAATGATCTAATACAATAGAATTTTGAATTTTCATTAGTTAATTTAACATTTCCTGTAGATATAGAATAAGTAGAGTTGGTGATTTTTAATTAATTTATTTGTATTTATTTATTTATTATTTAAAACAGTAGAGCACATGATTTTCAGGGTTTCTTGTCAACTTTTCAAGATCCAGAGTTAAGGTGAATTCCTGCCTTTTATTTCCACGTTGAATTTTTTTCTCCAAGGACAGAAATATCAGGTGAGGTGCTTCTTATGTCAGCTGAGGATGATGAGTTTGGCTTTCTTAACCGCTGTGAGGGAGCTTGTGTCATCCATACATTTTCAGTCATGCAGCCTATGAGGTCAGCATGTCAATTTGGCAAAATGTAGGGAGACAAACAACGGAGTCAGCTTTAGCTGTGTTTCCATTTGTTCTTTTCTAGTCTGAAGGAAAATATTATAGAACTTTCTATAATGTATGTAATAGATTTGAAATCTGATCATGCAGGGGGCTAATTGCATGGTTTTTAGAGCGGTTCCAATTATTTAAGAACTAAATCATAGCAATAGGTATACACACTATTGAGAGGCCACTCCCTCTCAATGTTTGAAAATATATTCTAGACTTTGCACCATTAATCGCCCAGTAAAACTAGAAAAGAGCAAAAAGTTGTATTATTCTAAATGAATAAGAAGCATGTAATTAATTCATATCCAGGTGATTTCAATTTTCAAATAATTATGATATAATATTGTCATAAATTATGCTATATTATATATAGCATAATAATATTTTGGAAAATGATGGCCATCATATACAATGGTGGTCCCATAAGGTTATAATACTGTATTTTTACTGTACCTTTCCCATGTTTATGTATGTTTAGATACACAGATACCATTGTGTTAACAACAATTGCCTATAATATTCAGAGCTGTAACAGTGCTATACAAGTTTATAGCCTAGGAGCGACAGGCTATATTTTATAGCCTAGGTGTATAGTAGGCTCTACCATCTAGGTTTGTGCGAGAGCATGCTATGATATTTGTACACAATAATATAGTCTAACAATGCATTTCTTAGTTGTGAAGTTATGCAAAACAGCTTCCTGCTCTCTTTGGCACTGTCTGCACACTGCAGTCCCACCACTGTGCCATCTTCAATTACGACTATCAAGAATGAATACCTTTATGCCCGATGTATGTGCTTGGGGGTCAGATGGCAATTATAATATTTCTATTACACAAACAATTAGGCTAAAAAGCAATGATTATAGATAAATCTATGCTTTTTTTCATAGTTAGGAAGAAATCACCCCCATAGTATTTCTCCGTAGAGTTTTTTTGAAGAAAAAGGATTTTCAAAATTATCATCAGACCAGGTATATTTATAATGCTGTCAATCACCTTTTCTTAAAAAGATGATTCTTTTCATAGAAAGAATTACGTGTGAAAATGTACTTATGGGATAAAAAACATTTGCAAGACATTCTGAATTGAGCTTATTTATTGTTGATTGGCAAATGAGCCACATCATTCCTTACATACCACCTTGTTTCAATAGTTAAAAATATTAATCAGATGTATCAATGACCCACTCTGTGTCGATTACCATCTGGCAGTTTGCTAATGCACTGGAAACAGGGCATGGTTTTGCTCTCCCTGTACTCACAGCTGACCATTAGATAGGGAAATAGACATACACATAAAGAAATGTAATATAGTACAAAGAATACAAAAGTAGATGTTTATTCAACTTACTGGATAGCAAAGAACAGGAAGTAATTTACTCTTATTTGTGAGTGTCAAAGGAAAAAAAGAGATGTTAAACAGTCTTTGATAGAGTTTTGAAGGTCTCCATGAGGACAAGGGAAGAGAGGAAAATTCCAGGTAAAGATAGCAATAAATAGAAAAGTTCAAAAGTGGGAAAAAAACGTATGCTGTGTTTGGAGTCTCTGGAGTGTAAAGAGTGAGAGAGAAGCCAGAAAAAGCAATGGTGGGGCAAATCAGGAAAGACTCAATGTGCCAGACAACATACAGGTGCTGAGTCTTAAGTCCAAGGGAATGCCATGACCTTGAGGTTGTATAATCTGGTGTAGGACAAAGTGCACAGATGAAGGAAAGGAGTCAGATGAGCAGGCTGAAAAGGTCTAGGCATCATGTGTTAAGGTTGATTCAGGGTAGTGCAGTGGTGATAAAAAGAGGGAACAGAAGTAGCAGGAATGTTTTAGATGATTTATATGATATCAGGATAAGGAATACAGAAGGAGGATCAAGGCTGATTCCCAGTTCTTTGTTTTGGATAAATGAGCACAGTTGTAGCATTGGGGAGGGATATAATGAACTTTGAGGAGAGATATAATGATATGTTATTTATAGATTTTTTTTTTCTATACTACATTGTCATTTTTTTCAGGACAGACACTAGGGCAGCAGTAACTCTGGGTTTGCACAAGGCAGTCCCAGGTTACAACTGTGTATCAGGTGCTGATTAATAACTGATAATGTGTATGGTTAGATTTGCTGTGATGAAGTGTTACATTAAAAGGGACAATTTTTCCTTTATCCTACGAAAGATCTTCCTTTTGAATTTACCTATTTATCTCCTAAAGCCATATTTTTTCTTGTCCTCTACCTCCAGGACTTCTCCATTCTCATGTGGTCAAATTGACCCTTCTCCTCTCCAAACCCCTTGGTTAGCAATTCTGTCATTTTACTTTCACCTTGTACTGTATTAGAATAACATACATAAAAATATTCTCCTATGCATATGGCTTCTCCAGTAGACTGTTTCTTCCTTAAATATAAAAACTATAAAAAATCCCCTGACAGCTAGAACAGTGCCTGCCATACAGATGTGTTCAATGTATTTCACGTTAAGTATACTTTTATTGGCCCTGGTTATAGGTCTTGTGATTTTATAATTAGTTGCAAGCTTAAGAGATACATTAAAAAGGACCATAGTTTTTCTAAGATAGTCTTGGCTATTTTGTGTTAAATAAAGCTACGATGGTCAAAGAGTTTGGATAATTTTGAAATTATCTAGGAAAATTGTTGGGGATTTGTATACTATGTTCCGGACTTTCCTCTCCTACTAAGTAATTTTGCAAATTTTAACATTTATACCTCCTAATTTTATCACCAGAAAAAGGACCTTAATTTTTTATTATAAAGGTTTACATTTGGATCTACTGACACTTTGCACAATGAAAATGTCTGTTATTTTTACACAGCTATTTACAAACTTTTCCAAAGTTTTCAATGATAACATGTTTCCTTTATGGTGACAATTTTCTTTGATCACTGAGGATTTTTAACAACTTCCTAAATTTAGAGATAGGAAGCAAATTAATAGATGAAGAGGTTAAGAAAGAAATGGGAAAAGTCTTAGTTAAACACAATCATACCAATTAATACAAATCTGAACTTGATGAAAATGAGTCATTTTCTATAGTACTGATTTCTTGTAGAAGTAAATATTAATTTTATTTAAACCCCATGACTTTTAAATTTTAAGCACTTATTAAAATCAACTGGTTTCAGCTGGTGACCTGATGAAACTAAAAAGCTTTTGCATAGCCAAGAAACACAGTACATAAAGCAAGCAGACAGCCCTCAGAATGGGAGAAGATATTTTCAGGTTATGTCTCCGACAAAGGTTTAATAACCAGAATCCACAGAGAACTCAAACGTATTAGCAATAAAAGAGCAAATGATCCCACTTCAGGCTGGGCAAGGGACTTGAAGAGAAACTTCTCTGAAGAAGACAGGCACATGGCCTACAGATATATGAAAAAATGCCCATCATCCTTAATCATCAGAGAAATGCTTTGATATGATATGTCAAAGTAGTTTTGATATCTACTTTGAGATATCATCTAACTCCAGTAAGATTAGCCCACATCACAAAATCCCCAAACCAGAGATGTTGGAGTGGATGTGGAGAAAAGGGAACGCTTCTACACTGCTGGAGGGAATGCAAACTAACACGTTCTTTTGTAAAGTTGTTTGGAGAACACTTAGGGATCTAAAGATAGACCTGCCATTGGATTTTACAATTCCCCTAGTAGGTATATAACCAGAAGACCAAAGATCACATTATAACAAAGATATTTATACCAGAAGTTTATTGCAGCCCAATTCATAATTGCTAAGTCATGGAAGAAGCCCAAGTGCCTATCGACCCATGAATGGATTAATCAATTGTGGTATATGTACACCATAGAATATTATACTGCCTTAAAGAAAGATGGAGACTTCACCACTTTTATGTTTATATGGATGGAGCTGGAACATATTCTTCTTAGCCAAGTGTCTTAAGAATGGAAGAAAAAGTATACAATGTACTCAGCCCTACTATGAAATCAATTTATGATTGAATCAGCCCTACTATGAATCAGTTTTCATATGAAGGCTATAACCCAACTATAGCACAAGAATATGGGAAAAGGGAAGAGAGAGGGAAGGGAAGGAGGAAGATGGGTGGAGGGAGGGTAATTGGTGGGAACACACCTATGGTGCATTTTACAAGGGTACATGCAAAATTTACTAAATGTAGAATATAAATGTCTTAACACAATAACTCAGAAAATGCCATCAAGGCTATGTTAAACAGTTTGATGAAAATATTTCAAATTTTATGTAAAACCAGCACATTGTACCCCATGATTTCATTGATGTACACAGCTATAATTTAATTAAAAAAATCAACTGGTTTCAAAGTAAAGTGATATAACTACTTTATAAGCATGTTTAAAAAAATAGAAGTGAGTTTCACTAAAGGCAGAATATAAATGTCTGCATACAATAACTAAGAAAATGCCATGAAGGCTACGTTGAACAGTTTGATGAGAATATTTCAGATTGTATATGAAACCAGCACACTGTACCCCTTGATTGCACTAATGTACACAGCTATGATTTAACAATAAAAAAAAAAGAAGTGAGGGATAAGAACAGCAGAGAGTAACTTATTCAGAAATTGAAAAGAAAAAAGAAAAACAAAATTACTCACTAGAAAAAAAAAAGTACTCATTCAGAACTGTTAAGATCAGGATGTCCACAGAGCTACAGATGACAGGCATAATTAGCCCAAAAGTCAAAGAGGAAAGGAAGTGTTGTTTTGAATACTTTGCAAATTTATCATATTTGACTTTAGCATTGATTAAGTCTTCAAAATGTACTCTGCATGGGGTTAAGAATTATGAAGTAAATATTTAAACACTACCGCAGCATAATATTCTCAAAAAAAATCAATATACTGAAGAAAAATGACACTTAGGTAAATGAACACACACATACAAACACAGATTATATATATGCTTTGGTGAATGGAGAGGACAAACTATTATTCATGTTATTTTCCCTGGTTTGTGTGTATGTGTTTAATTTTACAAATTAAATTTGACATGTAAATTCATTATGAATATTACTAAAAGTTGCTGTACAATTAAACTGCTAATATTATACTATTTTAAACAGAGATAATATAAAGAAATTAGAATCTATTTATTTTCTCACTGACTCAAATTTATGTATGAATTCATGTATATTACTTCAGTTTAGGGAAGTGAAATGTGAGTAAAGAATCACATCGTACCCCACAAATGTATACAGTTACGATTTAATAAAAATTAAGTTAAAAAATACAGAATATAAAATGTTATATGTTTGAATTAAGGATAAAAATATATCTATATATCCTGATATGTAACAATGTCTATGAGATATGACATGGAAAAACAATCAATGCAAACAAGTGTAACTCCTACATGTATGCCTATAATCTTACATATATTTGTATGAGCTAGGAGGAAGCTGTAGGAAGCATTTAATTTTGCCACTATATTCATTTCTTTAAAAAGAATTACTATTAAATTTGAGAAATGCCAAATAAAGAGAATTTCAGGGAGAGAAGATTTTACGGCTTTGTAAATATGCAACTTATGATTGTACATTATTTGTCCTCTAGACATGCACTAGAAAAGATCAAATAGCTAATTAATTTATCCTGTTCCTGATTATGTGGCCAGATATTTGCCAAATTATAATAAATCTTCTTATCCTATGGTGTGAGGTCCAGTAGGATCTAACGTTGATTCCTTTCATTTCTTCTCCTTTTTCATTTTACTCATTCCTATCCTCTTTCTGTGTGCCCTGTTGAATTACCAACAAGTCTGCAAATTTTGTGCAATCTCTTTTCTCTTTAGATTCCATACTTCTTATATTCTGTGGGACTCAGTTACATAAATACCCCAGATCTTTTTTAGAAACTCTAGTTCTATGTTCCTCCACTTGGGAGCCTTCTTGAATCCCCAAGACTGGGGGATTTACAACTATTTACACACTCTCCCACCCACTGTTCATATCTCCATCACACCGTATTCCAGTTGTAACTTTACTTGTTTGTATCCCCAGATAAGTTCTTTGAATTAAGACCTGAGCACTGGTCCTATCTACAGTGTCTAACTCAATGACTGACACATGACTTTCAGTAACTATTTTAAGTTAAAAAGTGAGGGACTAAATTATCATTTGCACTAACCACTATCTGAGCAAGATAGTGAATGTTTGGAACAAATTTGACACAGTTACTGTTTCTTTATTGAAGGTCATTTGGCAGGTATTTCTTCTGTATAAGAGACATAAATGTTAAAATAGCCAGAAAGTAAGGATTTATCTATATTTATGTATATAAATATATAAATATAGTACTAAGCTGTATGATATGAATAACAAAACCCATAAGAACTTTTAAATGCATATGATTTTTTCAGAAGCTATGAAAACTTGATGGATGGAATGTTATGATGTCTATGGATAAATCTGGTTTGATTAATGGAGGAAAGAATAGTTTGACCTGCCCGTGGAACAACATGAGTAAAGTCCTAGCATTAATAAAGATCATGGTACTTGAAGATGTAAGGAACCGGCTACTAAAGTGAATAGTAATGGGTAGGGAGAGATAAAAACTACTGAGAAAGACAAAGAGAATAGAAACATATTCTGAAATATTCTGACTGAGGAAAATCCTTTGGTTTGGATTAAATTCAATATATCATCATAACTGGAAGTAGAATCAGAAAACTTGTATTAAGCCCCATGTGTGTTTACTAATTTACCTTGCATTATCCCCCATTTTCTATTTCTAATTTATCTTGACCAAATGCCTTTCACTAGCTGTAAATGATGACAATAGGAATGCCTGCCAATGCCAACACTAATAGCATAAAAGTGTACTGTGATGGTGTATTTTTGCACCTCAATCTACAGAAGAAGTAACTGAAAGTCAAAAAGCTTACTTAGTTTGCTGGAGGTGGTAGAGTCCTGTTTTATTCCACTCCTGAAACTGCATCCTGTCAGATATACCAAACCACTGCCAGTTCAGCACTTGCATGACACAGCGAAGTGATGAATGTAGTAATGGTGGAAGACTGCTACATTTGGGGAAAGAACTGTCAACATCTTGTTAGTGTTTGGATATACAAGAAAGCAAGGAGGAGTTAATAAAGATTGATCTGGAGGCAGTATTGATATGGAGACTGAGAAACTGCCAATGGGTTGCTGCAGAGATAGAAAAAGTGGTTTTCCCTAAAGGTTTAGATAATTTGAAGATAAAATATGAAATAAGAAATGTATCTGCCAAACTATTATCAACCTAGTCTTGTTTTTCCTAGCTAGCAACTGTGTTTTAGACTATCTCCGCAAGGTGCTATATTGCCAGCTGTCCTGATATAATCCATAATGCCATGGTCAGGCCTACACAGCTCCCAGCTCATTGGGTGTCTCCAAATAGTACTGAAGTCATTTTCCTCACAAGAATGATGTGTTTCTGAAGACCTATCATATACCTAAAGCAAATTAGATTTAATACTATCATCAAATTGAAATTTGATGGTTAAAATTTGGTGGTTAAAAAGTGTGTTAGTGTAATTTAGCTGACTCTTCATGTTCTAAGTAAAGTAGTGAATTTTTCTCTTAACTCACTGATATAATAAAGGCCATTTTCAGTTGATTTTACTGAGATAAGCTTAGAAGTGAAAATTCTATCATATTAAGTAAGTATTAAAACTGCCTAGAATATGCCTAGAAAGGAAGAAAGGAATTTTCAAATAGACAAAGAACTTTCACTGCTGAAGAATATCAAAGTCTTTACTATTATTTGAAAATAGATATTCCTAAACTAATGTTGTTCGACATATTTGCTCTATACCATTCAGTATTTTCTTTAGTAGCAAAGGTTATTTTAACCATACTTTTAAGGAAGAAAATGGTACAATAGTAGGTTAAATAAATTAAAAAAAATTAGAAAATGGATAGGATTGACTTGTGTAGTTTAGATTAAAAGTGGTTTCTTAGGCAATGAAGTTGCCATCGTCCTAGTTGTAAGATTTATACCTTCTTTTAAAGAACCTGATAAATGTAAGAATGTAAATAACAGCTAACTTTTGTCTTTTTTACAAAATACTTTAACTTTTTATTCTCTAGGGGATTTCAGTATTTCTGGCTGTCAAGTGCTCTAGGCTGATAGAAGATACTGATATTTATAATGCCTACCTGAGAAAAAGGAGTATTAGAGTTATAAATAAGTGGTTTCATTCATTTTTTATATTCACATATATATGAAAAAAATAATTACAACAACTTTAATAAAATTAAAATAGCATGGCGCATGGAGAGAAAGCTAGAGTGAAAGTAAGAAATAGAGTATTCAGATAAGAAACTATATGTACAGCACGCCTCCTGGGTGAGGGGTTCTTTTACAACTGAAACTTTCCCTTGAAAGTGAGAACAATATAATCTAAACATTTGTACCCTCATATTAATTTGAAATTAAATAAATAAGTAAATAAATCAATAAGCTATGCCCAGGATAACTAGAGATTGCTATCTGTCCCTTTCCTCGTATCTTCAGTGGATCTATACCAATATTGTCACCAACATCTCTTCTCCTCAACAAGTGTCGCACATTGGAAATGTGTCCATTTTGCAATAGAAAGAACCTCCTTTAACTCTCTTATTTGGTTAACATCACTTATTCATTTATTCTTCTAGCCTGAATTAAGGGTCTTCTACAAATGAAGTGAAACATTGGCCTCTGAAGCAGAAAACAGAAGAATAAAATAAGGACTCAACAAGGGGGATATCTTTCTTCTCAAAAAGAGGACCCAATATTTCCAACCAGCATGATATTCGTACAGACCTAGCATCTTAAATTGTTGTGGTCCCAAGGGTTTCTCATTTTGGAGGCAACAGACTCCAAAAGGTCTATAATATATACTGTCTATATATATTACAGACACTAATGCAAAAAAAAAAAAAAAAGACTATATCACACGAGAAGGTGATAGTTTTGGTTTTATGCTGCATTCATTATTTTATTAATAAAGTAAAGATTGATATTAGCTTTTAATTAATTTAAGAGCAAACATTTCTCAAACTGGAATATTACCTATTGTGGAATATTCTCAAAAAAGAATTCAGAAATTTTATATAATTACATCAGTACATGGAAGCATGGTATCTGCTATTGTAAAAAAGAGCAATGAGTAGGTTGCAAGAGCAGTTACTATGTTTTCATTGCTGAGTACTTGTGATGGGAATTTCTCTGGTGACTTTCCTTGGGATGGGGTTGACATATTGTCTTTTTTTATAGAAATAAATGATAAATCAATGATTCATATGCTTAGTTATACTTCATTTCCACGTTGACTCTTTTTTTTTTTTTTGTAGAGACAGAGTCTCACTTTATGGCCCTGGGTAGAGTGCCGTGGCCTCACACAGCTCACAGCAACCTCCAACTCCTGGGCTCAAGCGATTCTCTTGCCTCAGCCTCCCGAGCAGCTGGGACTACAGGCGCCCGCCACAATGCCCGGCTATTTTTTGGTTGCAGTTCAGCTGGGGCCGGGTTTAAACCCGCCACCCTTGGTATATGGGGCCGGCGCCTTACGTTGACTCTTAAATCATCATGCAAACTAAAGTTCCTTTTGTACTGTAAATAAAGATAATGATTATATTTGGATTTTTCTCATGAATAAATTTCCTAGTTCCTTCTAATATTTTTCAGTTGTGTCTCCTCCCATTGTTAATGAAGAGCATCAGCAACTATTTCTAACCTAAGGGCACATATCTTCAAGTGCTTATTTAGATTGTCTCATAAGAATCTTTTTTTGGTCAGGCATGGTGGTTCACACTTGTAATCCTAGCACTGTAGGAAGATGGAGCAGGTGGATCACCTGAGCTCAGGAGTTCGAGACCAGCCTGAGCAAGAGTGAGACCCTATTTCTACCAAAAATAGAAAAACAAGCTAAGCATTGTGGTGAGCCCTTATAGTCCCAGCTACTCAGGAGGCTGAGGCAGGAAGATTGCTTGAACCAAGAGTCTGAGGTTGCTGTGCGCTAGGCTGATGCCATGGCATAACAAATAAAAAAAATTAAAAAAAAATAAGAAAAGAAAAAGGAAGAACCTTGTCTTATGCTTGTTGTGTTGAGAAAAAAAGATAAATCTTTGTCTTATCTTTTCTTGTTCTTACTGTGTTGGAATAAGAGATGAATCTTCGTTTTATATCCCAGGGAATGATTCTCCAGTCTTCGTCAAACTGTGAGTGCAAAATAATCAACAGGGTCACTTACTGTGGGATGGAAGCCCAAACCTGCCTTATTAATGAAAGCATTCCAGTTAACTCTGATTCAGCTTGCTTTTTTCTTCTGTTATAAAAACCTTAGAGAAACAACAATAAAGCCAGCAAATTCCTTCCAGTGTTCCAAATGAGAGTACAAAGAGGTATTTTACTTAGATTATTGTATTTCAATGTATGCTGTTTCTTATACCAAGAATTTAAGATATCTGACTGAAAAAAAACAAACAAAAAACAATTACTGAAATCACCTTAACAGATTGGTGTTTCACAATCTATATTTTATCTCATAATGCTGCAAAACAAACAACCATAGAACGTCAGTGGCACGTTCACAATAATTATTTAGTACACCAAACTGTGAGGTGGATTTGGGCTAATAAGCACACGTTCACTTAGGCATACTCAGTCATCAACTATGCACTTGGCTTTGCTGATCTTGGCTGTGCTTACTTACAGTTTAGTGGATCAGGTGGCTGTTGTCTAATTATGATGGCCTCAGCCAGCACAGCAGACACACTTCAGCTCTCTTCCATATGTCTTGTATGCAGCTGAGGGGCTTGGGAATGTCCTCATGGGAAGAGCACAGAGCAGGAAGCAGCCAGGCAAAAGGTGCACGGCCTTTGGGAGTAAAGGTTGGAAGTAGTTTGCTATATTTTTGCCACATTTCAGTGACCAAAACAAACCAGAAATTAGGTTAAATAAAAATGTTATATAGGGAATTACAACTCCCTACATAACTTTAGGTGATAAGGTATACAGCATGATTGGAGGGTTTATGTAAGTTTACCACTTACATAAAAAGAGATTCTTGCATCTATTAGAGACTAAAGTATCAGTGACTTGTATTTTTCAAATGCAGTGTTTTCTTTCCAATTCTGAGAATAGCCTCGACTCTGAGGAGACTTTTAAAGATATATTTATGCCCATATATTTATTATTCAAGAAGCTTGTGCCCATGGTAAAGAGAAACAATATCAAAGGGTTTTAGATAAAGAAAGGAATATACATGTTACTGTGGAAATAGCCCTGTGCCCCCAGATAGTGAATAGGATTCTTGGTATGTTCAAAAAAATATTCTCCAGGGTGGCGGCACCTGTGGCTCAAAGAAGGAGGGCATCCATATACCGGAGGTGGTGGGTTCAAATGCAGCCCTGGCCAAAAACTGCAAAAAAAAAAATTCTCCAAAGCAAAATAGGAATATAAGTATATTTTTAAAAATAAATAAATTTTAAATATATGCATCATTTTCTATTTTGCTTTATTTCACATAAAATACATCTTAGTACTTTTTTATGTATGTATATATTAAAATATTTCCTCATTTTTTTAATATTTGCTTGATATTTCATTAAAGAAACATACCATAATTTTTAAAGAGTACTGCAGTAATGAATATTAATTAATTCCAAATCAGAGTTTTCTATTACAAATGATCCTATAAAGGGCATACATGTTCATGTATTTTCTGGGTTCACGTAATAAATATTCTTTGTGATTTATTCCAACAAGTGAAATGGCTATGGAAAAATGGTGTGTGAATTTCTGATTTTTATAGATATTACCAAAGAGTTTTTCTAAAATATACATATGAGTATATTTATTTCTCCACATCTTCACCAACAGTATGAATCCCTGCCAATTTGATAGGTAAAAATAATTTCTCATTCTCATTTTAATTTGTATTTTAATTTGAGAGTGTTTAATGTACATATGTCCCAAGACCAGTAGTAAATTTAAGTTCAGATTGCACTCAGATTAACAACTTTAATCTAATATTATACTTGGTTACCTACAAAAATTAACTCAAGATGAATTCAAGAATGAAATGTGAGACCTAAAACACTAACAATTCTAGAAGAAAACCTAGGAAAAACTCTTCTGGATACTTGTCTGGGAACAGAATTTATGACTAAGACCCCCAAAGCAAAGGCAACAAAAACAAAAATAAACAAAGAGGACTTAATTAAACTAAGAAGTTTCTATATAGCAAAAGAAATAATCAACACAGCAAACAGACAACCTATAGAATGGGAGGAAACATTCACAAACTCAACAAAGGACTAACATCCAGAATCTATAGGCAACTGAGAGAAATCAGTAAGAAAAAAAAACACGTTAAAAAGTGGGAAAATAACATGAGCAGGCACTTTGCAAAAGAGGATATGAATGGCCAATGAAAATGTGGAAAAAAATGCTCAACATCACAAGTGATCAGAGAAAGGCAAATTATAACCTCACTGAAATACTTCCTTATTCCAGTCAGAATGGCCATTAACAAAAAGTTGAAAAATAATAGATGTTGGCACAAATGCAGTGAGAAGGGAATGCTCATACACTGTTGGAGAAAATATAAATTAGTACAATCTTTAGGGAAAACAGTATGGACATATCTCAAAGAAATTAAAACAGATTTATCATTTGATCTAGCAATCACTACTGGACATCTACTCAAACAAAAAGAAGTCCTATTGAAAAGATACCTACACTTACATGTTTATTGCAGCACAATTCATAATCATAAATATATGAAATCAACCTAAGTCTCCATTATCTGATGAGTGGATAAAGAAAATATGACACACACACACATACACACACACAATTAAGTTTGTGAACTTGCTACTTACATTGGCAGCACTGTAAGTTGATAAGTTGCATGACCTTGGTATATCAATGCCTCATAGCTGTATACTTGTCGACACATGGCACTCTTACTGAGTGGTGTTCATTATTGTTGTTATGTAATTTTCTGTGCTGTTTGAGGACAGTTATGATAATCATTTCAGAAAAAGAGTTCCAAAATTGCTCTGAAGGGTGAACTAGGTACCAGCATTGGTGCATTGCTTCCCAAAGGGAATACTTTGAAGGTGAGCACAGTGACATTCATAAGTGAGGTATGTAGTACATTTTCTAAGGGGAATTTGTGGACTTAATTGTCCAACCTTTGTGTGTGTATTAAAATTGTAATACTCGAGTCATGTTTGACTTCTGCAATTACAAGAGGCGCTCAAATGTGACTTGTATACATCTTTTGCTTTTGTTATATATAAAGTATTACTATTTTAATGCAGTTTTTCCTTTCATAAAATGTATGTACTTTTCTGGCCCCCTCTGTATGTGTTCACCATGGAATACTACTCAAACATAAAATGAATGAAATAATGATGCCTTTGCAGTGACTTGAATGGAACTGGAGGCCATTATCCTGAGTGAATTAACTCAGGAACAGAAAATCAAGTACCATATGTTCTTGCTTATAACAGAGAGCTAAGCAATGGGTATGTATGGTCATACAGAGTCATGTAATTAACACTGAAGACTCAGAAGGGAAATGTGAACAGCGACAGGGATGAAAAATTATCTATTGGGTACATTGTATGTTGTTCAGATGATGGGTACACTAAATGCCTAGATTTCACAACTATATAATATATACATGTAACAAAAATCCACTGGTATGCCCTAAATCTATTAAAATAAAAACGTAATAATACTATTATGCTGGAATAACATTTAAAGATGGATTTTGGATGGAAAAATACAGCATCTTCATTTCACTTGGAGGCCCCGCAGCTTCCAAACAGACTCTTCAGGCAGCCTGTATAAAAAGCCCCCAAAATAGAAGCCCCTGTATGTGACTTCCTTGTCACTCAAGCCCTACTCCTCAATCATCTATAAGGTCATTCATCTCATCCCCTAGGAATGAGATCAAGGTAGTTTGTCTTGACACAGAGAAATAAAAATTTGCTTTGCACCATGTTTTTATGTTATAATCATGCAAGCCCAAGACCTCTGTATGAAATCATAGCTGTCTTAGTCTAAGAGCAATCCCACCAAAGTCAGGGGTTACCAGTAAAATCTGGTGCTTATCTCTTCATATTTCACATTTATCTTAACTCAGAAGATTGAGAAGATGTGTTACTGTGCACAGGCAGATCCAAGGTCATCAGTAGGTCTATTCACGGGAAAAGGTCAGTCTTTTACTCAAACTTATAAGCTATTTCTTCCTGTTGTTATTGTTGATATTTCCTCACACAAACTGCTTTCATAGATTTGTCCATTTATTTTGAAATTTATGATTGTTTATGATTTGATTGGTAAAAGGTGTTTTTCCTTTTTTTGGATTAGAAATTAAGTCCTTCGTTGTGTATCCTAAAAATGATTTTTATTATTTTGCATTTAAAATTTTGATTCAGACATTTTTCCATACACATATTTAACAAATTATGAGTTCCCTTTATGGATTTATTATATCTTGCATCTTTTATCCATATAGAGGTATATTCTTTTGCATTTAAATATTTATCCATTTATAGATTACTTTAATGTGAAATATGGCCCAGTATTTAATTTTTTTTTAATTGGCTAGTCCAATAATCACAATATCACTTATTAAATAATTCTTCATTTCTTTCTTTATCTTTTGCCAAATTGTTAAGGCTTTTGTAACTATTCTGTTTCACTGATTTGTCTTTCTCTTCTGATATCTTTTCTAAATTGCTTTAGTTACTATAGTCTGCTATGTCTTAACGTCTGCTAGCTCATTATTCTAACATGATTTCTCTTTCTGAATTTTTTACAGATAATTTTGTGTTTATTTTCCCACATGTAACAAAATCAGTTTTTCACATTGTAAATAAAGCTTGCCACTATTAATTTTTTACATTGCTGAAGTTACACTTATAAATTAATTTAGGGGGAAATAACATTGTCTCAAAATTGTCCCTAAGAATGTATTTTTTTAAATTATTAATTGTTTTCACATTAGAACAGATTTTAATGTGCAGATAGTTCTATTTTCTTTTTGTTAAATCTGTTTTTAGAAGTTGTCTTCTCGCTCAGGGTAGTATTTAACTTGTCATATTTGAATATTGGAATGTAAATATTAAATCGCTATTGTGATCGATTACTGCACTAATACTGAACTCTTGCTATTTGGACCAGCATTTCAGTTATTTCTTAGAATTTTCAGATATCTAATGACACTTCGAAATATTACAAAGCATAATGCTTTTTCTTCTCAGAACTTCAAACACAATGCTAATGTTGAGCTTCCTTATCTTTTTCCTGACTTTAATGAAAATGCTACTTAAAAATAGTAGCAATAATGCTATTTGATTACTAAATTTAAAAAATTAAAAGAGAATGTTAAATTAATTTCCAGATATACATAGAAAATCAATCATTCCATACAGTTCCATGTTTATATCTAGAGAGACAAAGAAATGATTGTCATATAGCACTTGTCTTTTCTTGGCAGCCGTCATTTGCAGGCACATACTGTTTTGCGTGCTTCTGAATTCTTTGGTTTTTTAAAATTATATTAGCTCAAGTTTTAAGTTTTATTTGGCTTTTTCTTTCCAAGACTTTGTTCTTAATTTTGTATTTTATGTTTTCTTTCTATTTTCTAAATCACTCTATCTTTGTGAATACCACACCACTTTTCCATCTATCTTAGTGTATATATATATATATATACACTAATATACATATCATATACAATAATAATATATACACATTATGTATATATATATGTCTATATATATATATATATATAGACATATATATTTTTTTTTTTGCAGTTTTTGGCTGGGGCTGGGTTTGAACCCACCACCTCTGGTATATGGGGCTGGCACCCTATTCCTTTGAGCCACAGGCACTGCCCCTTAGGTATATTTATTTTTTTCCTTTTCTAGTTCCTTTACTCAGTGCTTAATCAGCTTTTTAAAAATCTTTATCATTTGACATTGAAGTTTTGGTTTTGACTTTTCTTAACAAAACAATGGTTTAAAAGGGAACTTTACTTCATTCAGAGGCTATGGTATATAGACTAAAGTTTAGAATATTATTAAAATTGTCTTTCTATATTTCCAGTATTCAGGACATGGAGAGTTTGATATGAATCATATGACTCATCTTTGGCACAACTGATTCTTTGGGCTAGATAATTTTTTTTTTTTTTTTGCTGAGAATTAGCGATAGGGGTTGTCCTGTGCACCATAAGGTATTTAGAGAACATCCCTCATTTCTAGTTGCTAACTGCCAGATCTTGATATTTAAATTTGAGTAATGTTAATAGTGGATACCCTGGTTTGTTCTGTTAATCTGATATATCTTTACCAATTTGCTTATTCTGTATTTCTAGATTTAATAGATCTGTCTTTCTCATGTAGCATATAGTTGTCTCTTTGATGATTTTTTTAAAAGTTTATTTAAAAAGCCACTCAATGTTATTCCAAAGGGTATTTCTGGTATGAAGGAGCTGTCCTATGTTCTATGTCCTAGTAGGGATATAGGCTACATGAGCACATACAATTTTCAAAATTCACAGGACTGTAAGCTAAAAGTATAGGCATTCTAGTATGTCAGTTTCTACATGCTAATAATTAATATCATATGATACAAATTTTGACTGAGCACAAATCCTCTAATGGTTAACACTTTAAGAAACACATTTCAACTATGGAAATGCTTCACACAAATTATAGTTCCACAGGCTATTATTCATTAACTTTTATGAAACAAGGAATAGAATATGTTAACTTAGAGAAAATTCCAAGTTTTAAACTTTAAGATTTAAAATTTTAAGTTCCTGTCTGCATTTCTACAAAAAAAGTTTTCTCAGGGTAGTAATTTTCTTGTTTACATAGGCCTGTGTTAATCAGCCTTTTCTCTGGTGTAAAAACACAAAGTTCTTACTTAATAAAATTGTTGAACCAGAATATTTCTGATAGAAAAGTTATTATAGTCATATAGTCATTTCCTAACATTTGAAAGGAAAGTTAAGAAAATGTTCTAGAAACAAGAGAATAACTATCTTTTAATAAAAATATCAATAGCAGATAATTAAGGTGACAGACTTTTAATGAAGAAGACAAAAGAGTAGTTTAATTAGCTATAATCTAAAGTAATGTTCAAAGTATTTAATGAATATTTTAGAAAGCTATTGTGTTAGTGATATGCAATCTATTTTTTTTCTTTTTACTTTTAAAGAATATTCTTTTTTTTTTTTTTTTTTTCTTGAGACAGAGCTTTAAGCTGTCACCCTGGGTAGACAGGGTAGAGTGCTGTGGCATCACAGCTCACAGCAACCTCCAACTCCTGGGCTCAAGCGATTCTCTTGCCTCAGCCTCCTGAGTAGCTGGGACTATAGGTACCCGCCACAACACCAAACTGTTTTTTGGTTGTAGTTGTCATTGTCGTTTGGCAGGCCTGGGCTCGATTCAAACCCATCAGCTCTGGTGTATGTGGCTGGCGCCCTAGCCTTTTGAGCTATAGGCGCTGAGCCAAGAATATTCTTTTTGTACTTTCAATTTACTGTATTATAAAAAATATTCAAAAGCCAAAAGTAACAAATAAACCATTTAGAACAGTATAACAGAACAATCCAACCCACAAGAATGTTAGACTGCTAAGCCTACTATGTGTGGTCTGTATAAAGCCCCTTCTGCTTAAAGCTTCGAGATTTTAAATCATTAATCACACAGTTTCTTATGTTATTTCTGTAGATACATTCTTTGATTAAACATTTTAACAAGACACAATAATTTTCCCATCTATGATAGAGTAATACTTTTAGAAGATCAATAAATACATTTTGATGAAGGAAAACCATTGCACAACAAAATAGAATGAACTATATATGTTTCATATTTTTATATAAAATATTGAATGGGATGTTATAATTTAGAATATTTCTCAATGCTTATTTATAATTCTTGTCTCTTACAAACTTTACTTGGATTCTCTATTTGTCTCTTGGAAACTTTAATAGAGACAGTTATTTTTCAAATCAGTAACGGGAGATGACATGGGCTATATACAAAGAAATAATATGGCTAAAGAAGCTTGATATTTCCATTGCGGGGTTCATGAATTTCTCTAAGTTACATATTGCAACAGAAAACTGCAAACATCTTGCAGTATTTGGAGAGCAACTCTTTAAAAAGGTTAACTATTATGCCTTTGTAGGCATATAAGCACTTAGAGATTTGAACAAAACAGAAGTCTGTTTTATGAATGACTATTGATATTTGCACTTGTGCAAGGAAAACAAATTCTCTTTAAAACATATAGGGCGATAGAATCCAAGGCATTTCCTTTTCTTTATATTTTAAAAATACTGTTAGCCTTTTAAAATTCACTTGAACTGTTACAGTTTAAAATTATTGGAGGATATTAAGCTGAAATAGGTGGTATTCTGCTGAAAAAGACTATATGGATGGCAAACATTCCTAAAGAATTCCATAGAAAAAAATCATATAGTTTATTTTGCCCAAAGTAAAGAATCTGGTTCTGCTTTCTATTATAATGCATTAATGCATTAATCCAAATGATGAAAGTCTGCAAATAAATGTCCTAGAGACCTTGGTGTTCATAACTAGGTTTTTGTTGGACAGTCTGCCCTAGAAATAAAATCAAATATATTACTGTTGCCTAAATATGGTTAGAGGGCATGGAAAATATTCTGGTTTGATAATTTTATTAAGTAAACAGTGTGAGTTTATACTCCCAAGAAGAGGTTAGTGATATAGTCCTTTGCAAACAGATTCTAAAGCAGAATGGCTACTTTAAAGTTTAGGTGGAGTTGTGCTGGAGTTAGGGCAGTCTCTGAGGGTAGTCTTAGTGCATAGCCTCAAAATTTCTGCTTCTTTTTTAAGAATTGGTTTAGGGCAGAGAGACTTGTGCAAGTATGTAAGCCAAATACTAAAGATAGTGGTGAAAAGTGGAGAGATCAGAAAAAGGATTAACTAAATTTTACTTAATGCCTTCTATTTTTCAAATATGCACTTAGGTTAAGTGGCAGTCTTTTCTGATTTGCAATTAAAATTCTGGTTGCTATTAAAATTCTGAAAAAATATACATATCACAGAGAAATCATTCTGAGATTATCTTTTTGGGTATCAATTTCCGTGTTTACAGTACAGGTTTTTTTTTTGTTGTTGTTGTTTTTGTTGTTGCAGTTTGGCTGGGGTCGGGTTCGAACCTGCCACCCTTTTTATATGGGGCTGGTGCCCTACTCACTGAGCCACAGGTGCCACCCAAGGCTTCTTTTAGAAATCAAAACAAGCTTTAAACAATTTTGTATTCTCAGTTCTGCATGATTCCTGGCATGAAGTTCTCCATAAATATCAATTTACTTTATGCACTTGTGTTTCCATGCAGAAAAGAAAAAAAGCATACAGCTCTTTTCTTAAAAGAACAGGTAAACATTGGTAGCATTTTGTGGGTCATCAGTCTTTCAGCTGCCCCAAATAGCATGATCAGAGTTATCCTTAACATCTTTTCCCTCCTTAACCTTCTTTCCCTTCCAACCCTGCCCTATGCACATACAATCACTGGGAAATAATCATTGAGTATTGTAAGTACTATTTCAATTACCCAAACTCCCTTTCATGCAATCCCTTCTCTACTTCTCCACAGCTGCCCAGGTTGGTCAATACCACTCATTTTTCAACATCACTCTCTACCTCTCATCTGGAACCCTGCAGTCACCTCCTAGCTGGCCGGTCTCTCTGTCTTCACCGTCTCTTAGGCTCTAATCCATCACTCACAGAGCAAGCAGCACCATAATTTTAAAAATAGATTTGGTAGTATATCTTCATGCTTAAAATAAAAGGAAGCAAAATATTTATGATTCCCTGTTGTTTACAATACACAACCTTAACTGTGATAAAATGGAGATTTAAAAATTTTGTTGATATTTATGTCAAAAATTCTTAATTTCCATGAATTACTCATAGATGTCTGAAAGACGTTAATTGACTCATTTCGATAATAAAAAATAACAGACATCTATTTTAAAAGCTGGTAATCTATTTAGAATTCATCCTGAGTGTAAAGTTAGACTGGATAAACAAATGTATTTCTCTTCAGGATGGTGATTTTTGCTATGCTTGTATAATCTTAAATATGAGCTGAAGGATTAGTTATTTGTCAAATCTCCTTTAAATCTATTTTCAAGGGCAACATCCACTGTAAAAACTTAAAAATAAAAGAAGAATCTACACTCTTTAAGCGGAAATACATCAATCATGGAAATGAGCAAGCTGCGGGTCCAGGTCAATACCTTCCAGCCCATTAAACAGAGGCAAGGAAAGTAAGTTTGTTTGCGTTCTCAATGCCAGAGAGCAGGATGAAGAGCTATAAAGCAAGTCTCTGACCACAGCTTGCCAATAATAACTTGGAAAATTATCAATAATTAATCCGTCACAGTCCTAATTATTACTGAACTTCTGCATTAACAGGAAAGAAAATTTAATGAAATAGGTTAAAGAGCTTTGGTTTAAAAAATGTATTAGATTACAGCTAAAGACTGATCCTAATACTAATAAACCTAGACATTTAAAAGGAACCCTGTGGCAGGTTATGAAAGAAATTATATCCCTAGAAGAAATTCTAAGGTCTACTAATTCCCTAGAAACATAGACTTGCTATTCTAGTATCTTCTCATATTTGAGGTAATAGGAAATTCCAGAGTGTTTTAAAATTATTGTTGAATGTGAACAGAGGAGGAAGGCTGCTCATTCTGCTTTCCTTAAAGACCCAGTGACAATTAGTGCAAGCAAAATTCTCTTTATAGACTAAGATAGTGTTTGGCATTAATACAATCAGCAGTTTCTTTGAAGAATCTGGATGATATAATAAACTGAGGGTGAAGTTTCGGTAGTTTAAACAGAAAGCCAGACTGTCCAGTTGCGAGTAACTATAATATGAAACATGGTCCATTTGTCATTTTTATCCTCCCTTTTCTCTGAGTGGATATGTAGATGATGTTGTACTTTATTCCTTGAAGCAAGCTGAGGAATATGTACAGAGTCAAAGATTCATGAGGATGCTCTATCATTTAGTTTCATGATATGCTTCATAAGTTTTTAATAATTTATATTTTATTTTTGATTTAGATCAACTACAAAATCCCTACAGTGCATTTTACATTCTTAACACAAATGCCAATTAGATTAAGATCTAAAATATAAAACTAGCTAATCAAAATGGTTTTTATTATAGGCTTTCATATGAACAGCTCTTTTAAATTTCCTTGTGTCAAATTTGAATCTTCCAGACATATACAATGTTATTGCTGTTGTTCCGGAAGGATAACGTATTAATAGAAGAGAAGACTCCATTTGTTTTTCCTGATTACAGAATGAATCATGAGGGAAAAGAAGCTGTTCTCCAAATCAGTAACATTCAGCATTGTAATGCTTGAAGGTCAGATTTAAGGTTAAGGAAAACAGAGTAAAGTAATAGCTATTAACCTATAGCACTTATGTGTGCCTCCCCCAGGTGACAGCACCTATGGTAGGAAACTATATTTGATAATTCATCTGGAATATAGTCATCCATTAACCTCTGAAGAATCAGAACTCTATGGCAAGCCCAAGACACGCCTCACACAATAATATCTCCATGACTTTCTGTGGCAAAACAGCGTAAAGCCATGAATATGAATGTATCTTGAAGTACTTCTGATAATTTTTGCAGGAAGGAACATTTGGAATACTTAAGGGCTCTTAAGAATTAATTAAATTTAAAATATTTTAAATCAAAATGAGGTGATGGCAAAATCGCATTTGGCTGTCTCTGAAAAACATTCCAATAATACTATGCATTTGGTTACTAAAAAAATGCGATAAAAAATAAATAAAAGATTCAATAGTTGTGTAATATCTCCATTTTCAGCTAAAATGATCTAAGACTGTACTATATTTCCAAAATGACTAAAATTTAGAGAATGAGTGCCATCCTGAAGGGACCTTATTAATCGTATCTTCGTATTTGTTCTAAGCTTAATCAAAAGTCAATGTAAAAAACCTTCTTTTTTATATTTAATGATGTGAATCTTTGGTTACATTTCTCATTTTAGTGTATAACTACAGTGTACTGCATTGCTACAGCAATGTACTAATACATATGTATATAGTGAATATGAACCTGACCACATGTTAATTTGCCTTAAAATTGCCTTTATGGTCAAGAGATCTTTTGTTTTAAAGTTGAGTAAAGTGGCAAGCCTGAAACTAAGTCAAATCATTCAGAGTATTTCCAGTTATAAGAATGGGCTTGAAAGAGGCATTTTAAAATAAGCAAATAACCTTTCTAGAGTTGTAAAAAACAGTGATTAGCAAGAAAAAATACACTTTCTAGCCATTCCGAGATTTATTTACACTTTGATTACTAAAATACTTTTCCAGATCTTTTAAATTCTGTGCTTACAGAGACAATGCTCGTGGCCGAGTATCTCAACATGCTGTTCTTTCGTCCGTTCTTGGCTCAGTGTGGGTACACTCACGTTACAAACATGGTCATTAGCTTTTCATTTTAATTTAATTTTTACTTTTTAAAATTATGCATGCAGGTTGTTTTAAAAGTCAAACAATTCTCCTAGCTTATAAATAAATAGAGTAACACACCGTTGCTCCCACTCCTCCCTCCCCGGAATTCTAAACCCCATAGGCTCAAGGCTTGCTCTTACTTCTTTTAAAATTTTTAGTTCAAATATTTTTCTAATACTTGTTTTTAATATTTTCAAATAAGAAGTTTTCAGCGGGCTTCTTAATTTTTCAGTTTCAGAGTTATTATTGAATTTTTACTGTGCAAAATGAAGATCTGGTTCTGTGAAGATTTTGCTGCTTGTAGACTTTCACTTAGAGTTTTCTGTAAAACTCTCCACCTGCAATCAAACGTTTTGTTTTAGATGCGGTTTCTTGGGTTCCATCCTTATCATAGAGAAGGGTTGTGCCTCTGTTACCGTGAAGAAGGGCTGTGAGTATGTAGCAGCTTGTCATACAGACTTCCAGCCAGGCCTTGGATTTCTAGCCTCACTTGTTCCCCTACAGCAGTGCATTGATCCCTGAGCATTCCTGGGGGTTTCTGGTGGCAGTCAACTCAATTCCCTGGGCTCTCCAGGGTTCCGCTTCAGCTTTTAGGCAAACAGTTGTTTGCAGCTTACAAATTGTTGTCACTGCACGGTTTGTCCTGATCTCTTTGTACTTGGGAGATTATGCAGTCTTTTATCTTTTTCCTTCATGTGTGTGAGGTTTTAAAAGGGAACATGGGTAGGCAAGTGTTCATCCTAACATGTTTGTGTCAATTTTTTCTGTCTGCTATAAACTTATAAGATATACTTAATTCAAATGTAGTATTACAAAGAACGGTTTTATATGATACAGCTCATATCTTTATGATCTCTTCTGTTTGTAATTATTTTTAATCTATTACCTTTATTTCGACAACATATCTATCTATACCACTAGTTCACTTCTCGCTCCTGTCATAGATAATTTCTGCACATGCTTGATGATAACACTGGATTGCAGTAACAACATGAACAAATGCTCATTTGATGTTTTCAAATGGTTACACAAAAGCCAACTCATTCGTCCTCCCTCCAGCCCTGTGGAATTCCAAGAAGCAACTTTACGTTTTCAGATAGAATATCTGAGCTACTGAGGAACCGTGAAATTTCTGAGGTCACCGACAGCACATTTAAGGTAATAGAATCAAATATTTTCTGATCTCGATTGCTTTCCTATCACCATTAGGCACCACTCAATTCTTTACAGTCAAATTCACCTAAGTATGATGGGATACCTGCCAAGAGAATTAATCTTTCCTATTTTTAAAAAGCATTTGAGAAAAAGAAAAGTATACATTACTAGCATATCCTATAGATAGTACCAAAGTTTCACTTGGAGAAGGCCTACCCATCTGGTATATTTTTGCCTCATCAATATTTGTCAAAGATTCAAAACAACGTAGTCCTCTCTTGGGCAATACAGGCATTTGGTTGCAGAAGATGTGCAAACTGATCTGCATGCTGTCTTTCCACTGAACCGTATAATGCGGCGCTTTGCCATCTCCATTAAGAGACCGACTTTGTACCATACCAGGCATTTTATAATATTTCTATCTAAATGCAGATTTCTACACTCCATGTGTACCATGTAGCCAGGTTTTCCATAAAAATACCAGCAGGAGAGGACATTAAAATTCATTTTGCATATTAAAGAAATCTCTTTCTGAGATTCCTTCTTTTATTTGTTTTATCAATTCAAGCAATAAGCAAGAAAATTAGTTTCAGCAGTGATGGAAAAGCTATTTATGATTTTATCAGCCTTGCTGCTTTTTCTCCTCCTTAGACAATTTACAGATTCTTAACAGCAAGTCAGTTTAAAATGTTCCCTCTGGAAAATGAAATAAGTCTAGCTGTATCATTTCACCCAAGTACTATAGTATCTATTAACTGGCGACAGCTTTGCTTTGAGTAACATGCCCCCTGAATGCTTATCTTCCCAATATCTACAACACACATAAAATATGTCCCATAGGGATATGTTCAACTTGAAAACATTATTACAAATGCCATAATATTTTCCAGCGTATATTTTACTGGCATGGTTGGGTCAGTAGTACAGTCAGAGCCTAACAGACAAAAAGTAGGTCTCTTTACACTTATTGCAAAAATTTTAACAGAGAAAGCATATTCGGAAATAACTGTCACCAGAATTAAGCAAATTCCCAACTATGTATTATATGTAGTTTACTGAAGTTTTCTACATGCTCATAGGCAATTTAGTGTGTGAGGAATAAATAAAATACATGATGAAAAAAAGAGTACATGAAATGAAAGGAATACTTTTAACTCTGTAAGTACAAACATGAAGGTTAACAAAAACTCTATATTTCCTATAATTATTCTGTAAATTTATTTTCTAAAATCCATATTACCTTTGAAAATATTATACTATAAAAGGAAACCAAGATATATAACGTATACATTTATACATTAACATACAAATGAGAGTTTATATCTGAGGTAAAGTCCCTTATGTAGGCAATAGCATTCAACTTAGAATGTTAAAATAATTTGAATAAATTTGACCTCATCCAGGTTGAAGAATATCTAAATTGGAATTGCTGTGAGGAGCCGAAAACCATTTATTATTTTTATAAGCATTTTTTGCACTTACTTAGATATCTTACATCAACAGCATAAAATCAGTTTTATAGTCCATTTTTATTGTCCACACAGATATGAATTCTGTAACTTTTAAGATCAAGTTTTTAAAAATATTATATAAATTCCTATATATGCACTTTTCTTTCTATTAAATATGGTTTTTAGCTTTTTCTTTATTCGCTGTATCTGCAACAATGAGAACCTGTGTGAGAAATAAATTAAATTCTATAGGTTTTTTTTTTTGTCTCCAAAGTGCCAAACTTATGTTATAATAAAATATATAGATCTGTGGCATTGTTGTATTCACATATTTAAAAAAGAAAACTTCTAATACATTTCCAATAAGGGAGGATGCAGCATACACTTCACTTTGATTTAATTTTTTTAAGTGGAAATAAAACAGAATACATTAGGTATTTCTGAACTTCAAGAAGCATTACAGTAGCAACTAAAATTCAGTCAGGATGGACAGCATTTGGAGGAACCGGAAGATCCGTCCATGCTGCTGTGTTAACATGTGATGGTCCAGGTACAGGGGCGCTAGTGGAATGTCAGTGACCTGGAAAATGGCACGTGAGCCAGTATTTGACTCTGCATATATTCCCCTTAGTGGTAGAAAGAATCTTCTGATTACCATATATTTCAGCTATTACTGGGATATCATTTATGTTTTTCAGTATATTACCTAGAAAAACTACTTGCCTATGTTCACTTTATTCTATGGATCCTTCCCAGTAGAAGCCCAGTAACATTTACCTTACCTCTTTAATCATTGTATTCTATTATTTTATTCTGTTTAGTTGGCAAAAATAAATGCAAAAATGCTCTCTGTGGCTTTCTGTGGAAAAACAAGAACAGGTACTATCATGGTGAGAAGTCCATGTGTGTCATAGGCTTTTGAAAGGATTTAGCATGGAAATCTGTAGAAAAATGAATGATTTTCACAGCTTCCAGAGGAAGATGTTGGGAATATTAAGTCGAAAGAGAGCTTACTACAAGGCCAAAAAGGCAACTGTTGTTGGCAGCTTTAAAATGAAATGAAACACCTCACTTCCAGCCGAAGGTTGCACATTGTCCCTGGTGAGACAAAGAATTAAATACTTGTCACGGGTGATCTATGGCTGACATTCTGAACAATATGGCAGAGTAAGGTTGCAGACCGCTCTAGTAGCTGTTTTATCCCAGTTGTGCTATGAAAATCCAAGGACAAAGCTTCATTTTCCTGGTTCTTTTCTCCTTCAGACTACCTTTTCTAGTTTATCTATGGGAATATATTTGAAAGAAAAAGGGGTTTAACTTAGTTACTCAAAAGTTGTAATGATGCATGTCTATAATTTACATTTGAAATACTCTTTTGCTTGAAATTAGAATTCTATGGCAATATTAATCCAGATGTTAAGTACTGTGATTCTTACTTTGGGGTCTCTGAGAGCAGACATTCATCAGCAGAACGTGATATAAGTATTACATGTATAAATATGTAGCATTTAACTAAACACCCCTAACTGATCCACACTTGCTGTAGATGGATATCAATGTAATTCAGGGCAGGCCTTGATTCCTGCATTGAATAGTGGCCATTTGAACTTGCATGAACAAGGACACAGAAAGTCTGTTGAAATGTGGTCCTTCTACTTTTCCCTTTTTACTTCTTATTTTTTACTTTTACTGGTGAAGGAAGATGTTTGGACTCAACTCCATGGGTTATTATTTGCATTACTGAAGAGTTGGGAATGTCTGCAATTGCACAATTATTTTGTTGTTCTTTTAGTATATTGAGCTACTTATGCCAAAAGCAGAATCTTTGGTCATATTTCTACTGAGTCCTTTCTACAAATTTTTTCATAGATAAGTGTGTGGTTGAAACTAGGTACAGAATTAGCAAATCTAATGTAACAAATGGCTCACACTTTTCTTAGACCACTCTTCAGTAATATCCATAAGGTCAATCAGGCTAATGTAACTTAGTATGTTATCAGAAAATTGACCATGTTGTAGCTAACCTTCAGAAATTTGAATGAAAATTTTTCTGATCAAATTTTAGTTAACTATAGATTGCACTGTGACTCATGCCTATCTATTCATAGATACAAACACTCATAGACATATGTATACTTACACTGTTACAAATTAATTTCAATCCTCTCAGCCTTTCACGGTGATTATTATTTTTGAATCTTTAAAGTAAGTCATTTAAACCCTCAAGGATTTCTACAACTCTCTCCAATTCATGGCCCAGACGAAGCAATGGAAATACACTAGATTCTCCTCCCTATACACAACCATATGGTTTTTATTTTTAGCTCAGTTAAGGATTTAACAGCTTTACATTACAAAAGAAAATGTGGGCATGTGCAATTTACAGAGTAACTGTATCCACTGAGATTATTCTTCAGTAACATTCTAAGTAATTTTTTTCATTCTGGATAATCATAATGACCAAATTCACCACTTCCAACCCCCTAGCCTCAGCTTACCCTGAGTCACTTTGTTAGTGTGATCTCCTACAAGACTGTGGCCAAATGTCATTTCTCATTGAAGCCTATTCTCCTAATATTCAAGCCCATGCCACTTCCTGGCACTTATGATCTCGCTTGCCGTGCCTGAATAATTTTTCATAGCACTGTTATGTTCTAGAAGAGCATAACATTCATATTTATTACATTTACTGTTTGTGTTATCTGTCTCCCCACATTACTAAAATGTAAACTCCACAAAGGCAGGGTTTGTTCCTTGGGTTTATATACTTGCTGGAAGCAGGACTGGCACCAAGTAGATACTCAAGAAATAATAGCTGAATGAATTTCATGTATATTTCTCTCTTGCTACATGTTGGTCATGTATCAAGTGGCAGGTTTGTTTTTTGTAGAGACGGGGCTTTCTACATTGCCCAGGCTGGGTTTGAACTCTTGGCCTCAAGCAATCCTCTGGCCTTGGCCTCCCATAAGTGTTGGAACAAAAAGTATAAGACACTATTCCAGCTGAAATGAAGCCTTTTATGTGTGTTTTCATCTTCAGGCACCAAGGATGTGGTAGGCTCTTTCTCAGTGTTTCCATTATTGTCAAGGTATGAAAGGTGAACGCAACAGATGGCGATCTGACACAAAAAGTTCCAGGTAGAAGCTATGAATGGCTCTCCTACTCATATCACATTGGACAAGGCAATCATACCGTCAAGTTAATTTCTCAGGACAAGGAAGTGCCATTCTGTCATGTGACCAGAAGGGAAATGAAAAATATTTAAATGTGTGCTTAATGGCCAACGTACCACAGTAAAGTTTATTATTTCTTTCAAGTGTCTTGTACACATATTTTTGCATGAGATGGAAGTATACTTCTGCTAACGTTGAATTATTTTCTTCAAAATTTTACAATGTCAGACTGGGCAAGGTGCCTCACACCTGTAATCCTAGCACTCTGAGAGAGTGAGGCTGGTGGATTGCTTGAGCTCAGGAGTTCCAGACCAGCCTGAGCAAGAGCCAGACTCCATCTCTACTAAAAATTAAAAAAACAGCCCTGCATTGTGTTGGGCACCTGTAGTCTCAGCCACTCGGGAGGCTGAAGTAAGAAGATTGCTTGAGCCCAGGAGTTTGAAGTTGCTGTGAGCTACGGTACCAGAGCACTCTAGCCTGGGCAACAGAGTGAGATGCTGTCTCAAAAACAAAAAAACAAACAAAAAAACCAAATTTTACAATTTTACTTATGATATGAATATTTCTACAGCTTATTGAAATCCTTACTGGAAGCGTCATAGAGGAAAGATTGGATGGCAGGTACTCAATAGAAGGAAAATAGGTACAAATACAAAAGTTAATCTTGCCTAGTTCATTCTCTGTGTCTCAGGGTATTCAATTTTATTTTTTATTTATTTTTTTTTCTTTCAGAGAAACTGACCACTAAAGTAAGTTGAGAACAAAAGCTGTCCTGAATGTTTTTTTCTTTTTTTGCTCTTTTTCTTTCCTCTGTTTCTTCTGCCCCTCTTTCCTTTTTTTTAACCACTTTGCTTTTTCCACATTTCTCCTAATATTTACTCTTCTTTTCTTTTGATAATGATAATAATTTAATTTCAAAATTTCATAAATAAAAATAAATTCAGAACAAAACATCAGAGTTTAGAAAAGAGACAGTTCACTGAAATCTACGAATCTAGTTTTTGTCATTGTAATTTCTCTCTCTCACACACACATACATGAAAGCTCCTACACATGCTTATTTATTCAAATGTGATTATACTATATGAACTGATTTCTGGGCTTTCAGTCCTCATCCAATATATTGTGAACATCTTTTTTTTTTTTTAGCCAATTAATTTAATTCTACATCTACATTTTAATGTTAGCAGAGTAATACTCTGAACGAATTCTGAATATTTAACCCACCACCTTCTTTTTGTATTTTGGTAAAATAGATATATCAAGTTGCCAATTTAGCTGTTTTTAAGTTTACAATTCCGTGGCATTAATTATATTCATAATGTTGTGAAACCGTTATCCCTATTTCTAGAATGTTTTACCACCCCAGGCAGAGACTGTACTCACTAAGCTAATAACTTCCTATCTGCCCTTCCCTCAGATTCTGGTAAACTCTAATCTTCTTTTTGCCTCTATGAATTTGCCTCTCTTAAAAAATATACATCGTAGGATCATACAATGCTTGTTCTTGTGTGTCTACCTTATTTTTTTAGTGTAACATTTTCAAGATTCGTCTGTGTTGAACATATTTCAATGGTCCACTCCTGTTTATGGCTGAATAATATTCCACCACATATATAAGCCACATTTTGTTTATTCACATGTCTACTGAACCCTTGGACTGTTTCTATCTTTCAGCTATTCTGTATAATATCGCTATGAACACTGTTTTACAGGTATCTGTTTAAGTTCTTGTTTTCAACTCTTTTAGGTATATACCTAGGAGTGGCATTTCTGGGTAACACAGTAATTCTGTACTTAACTTTTGAGAACTGTTTTTCCAATAGCTGCAGAATTTTATATTCCCGCCAGCAGTGCATAGAGTTCCAATTTGTCCATATCCTCATTAATGCTTGTTCTTTTCATATGAAAAAAAAATTGTAGTTTACCTAGTGGGTGGGAAGTAGTATCTTACTGAGGCTTTGATTAGCATTTCCATAAAGACTCAGGCTGTTGAACATCTTTTCCTATTGTTCTCAGCCATTTGTATTATGTTTCTTTGGAGAAATGTCTATTCAAGTCCTTAGCTCACTTTCAAATTTTTGTTTGTTTGTTTTTTGTTGTTTAGTTGTACGAGTTCTTTGTATGTTCTGAATATCAAGCTCTTATCAGATACATAATTTTCATTTTTTTTGTCCTTTTGTGTGTTGTTTTTCACTCACTTTATAGTGTCCTTTCTTTTCTTTTCTTTTTTTTTAATTAGCAGGCCTGGGCTGGGTTTAAACCCACCAGCTCCGGTGCATGGGGCTGACGCTCTAACCATGGAGCTACGAGCGCCCATCCCACTTTACAGTGTCTTGTGTAAATTTTTTTCACTAACTACAGAAGGTAGTTTAGTTTAGAGAGTGTCTAATTTTTTGAGTACTATTGGCAATCTTTCACTAAACATTTTTATACTTGCATCGGTACATGAATTTCTGAATTATGCCTTTTTGAAATAAAATTGATGTAGTACAGTCTATCCACTTTTAAAAATTTTGATAATCATTGACTAATTCTCTCTATTCAGGTTGTTCACCAGCACTGTACAGAAATACCTAATTCTCCCCACGTTGTTAAATATTATCCTTATTTTTCATCATTTCATACAGTAAAATAACATTTTATGTTCATTGAAACAATGTTAAAATATATGTGGAGGGAATTTTTGGAAACAATTTTTTAAAAATGCACTAATATTTAAATGTAATTGTTAAAATTGTTAATTATAGAAATCCAGACAAAATTTTGAACATTAATGTAAAATGACTAATAGGTTACTATTGAACTAATAATTATTTACAAAGTTAATAGTCATTTTCTAATTAATTCACTGTTCCAATATGAATTTTACTTTCTCATTTGCATGAATGAAAGTACAACTAATAAATGATTCCTGTGTGTAAAAGAAATGTATTATCATAAGAAAAATAGGTACTACTCATAGGTCAATAAATAGTTCCACATGGCAATTTTTGTTTTTATATATTCTAAAGTTTTAGGTGGAAATTACCAAAGCAAATAATTAACACCTTAAGACATTATTGTAATAAAGTGGATGAGCCATTTAAAATCCGATAAATGCCTGTAGAAAATATTTAGAGAAATAAAAGTAACTGAAAATATTCAGAGATAAACTGTCAATGCTTCTTGCATATAAAATATGCAATTTGTTTAATTTATACAGACACAGCAGTTTAGTTTATGAAAAATGGAAGAGTAGATTTAACCATTATATTGCCCTTTATGTTAATCTGTGAATAAAAAATGGTGTAGCCAGAATGGTATGGAGAAAGACATCATGAAGTTTTATACTCAGTTCTAGGGTTTAAATTTGCCTTCAGCCTTACTATCATTATGCCCTTGGGCAAATTATACACATTTACTCAATTTCATTGCTTTCATCTGCAAATAAAGATGATAGTATCAGCATCATTGGAAAATTGCAGAAATTAAATGACATGATTATACAAGATATATTTCCCAGAAAGCTGACTACATTATATATCATCAATATAATATATATATATGTATGCATATATACAGGATTTCCATAAAGTTCGTGTGCAATTCACCCTGTTAAACTATTTTATGTCCACCCTGTTTAGTAGTTTTTCCTTCAAATAAACACAATATATTTATATGATCCATAATACATGAAAGGAAAGCTCAAGATTTTCCATATGTGACTCTTCCGTAGAAATATGTAGATTAAGCTTTTCGTACTCTAGTTTGATGTCTATTGCTCTTTGATTTTATGTAGCTATTCAGTTTCGTTAAAATGCTTAATAGTAGCCTGTGGTGTTATTTAAATAATGAAGGATTTATTTCTGAAATTAAAAGCATCTTTATCTTTAATTCTAAGAATTGTATTAATGTCAGTGGGAGGTTGATGTGGCTATAGTGTGTAAGGAGGCAATAACAGGAATTCCGTCTAATAACTAACCAACAGGTTCTCTCAGGGAATTCCATCTGTCCCTCCTGTTGAGATGTTTAATTCAGCTTTGCAGACTGTCTATACTAATTAATGCGTGGAGTGTTTACATAGATTTTGAAAAAGACTTTGTTTGTTTTTAGAAAATGTAATTGCTTGAAAACTATAGTTGATCCTATTTGGAGGCAAATATTTTATGTGATAAACAAAATTATCCTCCTAAATGTTGTATGCCACTATTGTTCCTGTTCTGTGATTTCCTGATTTCAGGGCATCTGATCACAGACCTGGCACGTGGTAGGCATTTAATAAATGCTTTTCAGAAATATGTCAAATAGGTAAATGTAATAAAAATAGAATGTAGAGAAATACTTGTGGTTTCATTCATTCTGTGAGGTTTCCAGAGTGGCCCATGAATCAATCATCTGTTTAGTAGATAAGGTAACAAGGCATGCAAATTTTTCCTTGAAACTCCACTTTATTAGTGACAAATTAAAAAACAAATCAAGAGCCACTGCTGTGAGAGCATGCCACCCCCTAATGCAGAGATGTACTTTCTTCTAGCCTAGCTGATTACTGGCCAGGCCTGGGAGGTCTTTGTGCTTTCCCTGAGCCCACGGATTTGCTAAATCCCATTGCCCTCTCCTGCCAATCCACTACTTTCAACAGTTGTGATGAAATAGAACAAATAAACAACCATAGCTTCATTATTCTTTTTTCAACTGCAAATACAATTTTTGAGAAATACATTGAGAGCTAGCAGATTTAATTTGTAAATGTAATTGCCATTTCTCATTCCTACCCCAATATTACTCTATTTATTGCTTATTGCGCTTTTCATTTCCTCTTCTGAGTCTGTTTACTTCTTCTTTACATTTCCTTTGAGAGCCATCCTCACAAAATCTGGGGAGTTTGAAGAGTTCAGAAGGGCTGTTGGCAGAGTTATCTCATTTGGCCATGTTTCCCATGGATCCTTAGGATAGAGAAAAAAGTCGAAAAGGTAGCATCTGTGATCCTGAGGGGAAGGAGGTGCCTGTTCAGAAATGCTTAATATTCTCCAAGCTTATTTTTGAAAAGCACCATTTGGGCCTCCAACTGGCTAAGCTCTGGGGCTTGCTTCTTGCTCTTTTCATGTTAAAAAGCTCCTTTGTCAAAGCCCTTAAGCCCAGTGGTGATAACTGCTACAGAAAAATATCGGTCATAGAAAGATATATTTTCAATAACCCTTGACTTTTATTAGTTCAGCCACTGCTAGAATAAAGGGTAAGTGGACCCTTGATATTTTAAATGTTCCATGTCCCCTCCATATACTTCCCAGGTCAGCATTCTTTACTGATGAAAATTCCGGTCCGGATCTTGGTTAGCTGTCCTAGGAAGATGTGTCTGCAACATTATCTACCTCTGAGCTTTGGTTGTAATCGCCCAAAGCCTAAGATCAATAATGGTATCGTGAGCTTTGTAGTAGTTTCTTTATTTTCATTATATCTAGAAACCAAGTGTCAGATTAATAAATCTTCAGTAGCATGCACTAAGGGTAGAGGTCTTCTGAAACAAAAGAGAATACCACTGTTTTGTATAAAATTTTAAACACAATTAAGGATATTTCTAAAATGCCATGTAAAACATCTTGGAAGAGTTCTATATGTTCAGGTCAATGTTATAGATAAAGTTTTAAAAATTCTACTATTCTTGAAAATATTACTAGCCTATAATTTTTCAGTATCTTTCTACATTGACTGATGGCAGCAAATAAACTTTATATAATAAAAAGTATTTAGTATGGACTCCTGGGACTAATGTTATAATTATTAACATAACTTCAAGTTTTTTCAAGGGCTTTAATCTAATTGTTCATGTACCCTAAAACAGGAGATTTTTAGTTTACATTGAGAAAATTTTAGCCGAAGCATTTGCCAGTAAATTTAGTGTTAACCTTCGAATGTGTAGGGATGAATTAGATTTATTGCCCTCTGAATTTCAGTGTAATTTTCTCAGGCTTTCAATCAAATGACCAGTTGATAGAGTGGAAAGAGCACTAAAATGAAAGCAAGGAAAAGAAGGTTCTAGCGATGACAATGAATGTTGGGTGAGTCAGTTAATGCCCCTAGATCTCCAGTTGCAAATCTATAGAATGAAAGAGCTTTATTAGATGATCTCTGAGTACCATTTGAAGTAGAAAATTCCCCTTTTATTGAGGGATGACCTTCATAATTTTTGCAAAACTATTAGAATCACTTTTAAATTAAATTAGTTAAAAATTTATAAAAGGGAAGATATTTATTTATATGGATATTCTGTCATCTTATCTCTGATATTATATCATTAGTTTGTTGTGAAATAACTTCAACTGTTATCTTCTGTTCTCCCCTTCTTGTGTTTGTGCTAGAATGGGATAAATCTGAAAAGAAGTAAGCATTGATTTATATAGAATAGAAATTATGGTCACCATGTTAGGTTTGAAATAAACAAAATAAAAGAAAATAACTTGTTCAAATTTTATGGGGGAAAGACAGGGAAAAAAAAACAACCCTAGTCCTGAGAATATAAAGAGTAAGGATTATATGAAATCTATTCCCTGTAAAAATAGAACAATCAATAACAGAAACAGATTTAAGTACTTAAACTGAAAATAGAAAAACATAAAAGGATAAAAATATTAAATTATAATCAGAAAAATCAAATGAAGAAACCAAAGTATGGTTCCTTTAAATAAAATTTTTAAAGATACTCAGTGCTTTACCAAAGAGGTTATTTTAAAAATATATTTAGATATATTTTCTCATCCAAACTTTGGCATTTATTATTACTTAAGACTAATAGCACAATTGCTTGGCAGGGATTTTAGTTCACATATTTATTATTCTATTTTATTTTATTTTTATGTCATAATATTATGTTTTGTTTTACATATTTTGTTTTTGTACAGATTGAGTCAGTTGTAAGTGTGCCCTTCGCCCAGAAAGTGAGCACTGTACCAAATAGGTGTGAATTTACCCATCCCATTATTCTTCCTCATTGCAGCTTGATATTCATTGAGATTTACTTTCATATGTGCACTTAAGTGTTGATTAGTTAGACCTCCATTTGATACAGAATCCCACTGCTGGGTATATACTCAAGGGAAAAAGGTCATTTTATAAAAAAAGACACCTGCACTCGAATGTTGATAGCAGCACAATTTACAGTCACAAAGACATGTAAACAACCCAGGTGCCTACCAATCTATGAATGGATTAACAAAATACGGTATATGCATACTTTGGAGTACTACTTGGTCACTAAAAAATGGCAATCTAGTCTCTTTTGTGACAACCTGAATGTGACAACCATTCTTCAAAGTGAAACATCATAAGAATGGATAACCAAAACACATGTAATTCAATACCAAAGTGGAACTAATAGGTCAAGATTTAAATGTCAAGGATTAAGGTTGAGGGTTCAAATCTCTTTCCATCATGAACTTAGATATTCTTTCCACCCACTGGTGAATGATTTTATGAAGTTTGAAAAGCCTTATGAATTTCTGATTTGGGGAAGAATTTGTAGAAAGTTAATGACATACTTTCATTGTATGAAAGTAGTAGTTCAACAAGGAATAGCATTAAATTAAAAATGAAACTATAAGTTCCTAAATTAGACATGAGTGTATTGAAACAGGCCTTGAATTAGTAAGCTTGCTTTGATAAAGACTATCTCATCCATTTATTTGAATGTTAGGTATGGTGTGTTAATTTCCTTTAAAAATTATTCTTTTTGTACATCATTTGGGCCCACCATGGTGGAAACCCACAGTAAAGTTGGTTGTGCATTTGTCTAGGATGCAAAAAAAGTGTTTTCTTGTTTGTTCATTTTAGATATGGTGTATGTGTAACAACAGGTGAACATGTGATATACATGAAATTAATATAATTAAACATTTAATTAGGTGATATAGTTGATACAGTTATTAAAAGATATGAAGAAATGTTGGTAGTTATTTAATTTGTACATAAAAAATAAATGATTTCTATTTTCTCTTGGTTAGCTTTCCTCTACTGAAAATGTTTGTATTAATTGTCTTTTGTTATATGTCTTTGTAAGGTAGAATATTGAATGAAAACAGAAAAAGTACCAATTATTTTCCAATGAGGGCATTTAAACTATCTTTTGTATATTTCTTTAGATTAGTAGTTCATAAACTGCCCTGTTCAATTTTGTTTATGCCACTGGCACAAAAGATATGAGGAGCAAAGACATGCGATATTTTCTGAAAAAAATGTTATGCTTTATATTAAATAAAATAACAAGAAAATAATCTCATACATTATTTGGAAGGAAGGAAACCATGTTTATTTCGTTATTATGGTTTGTTTACTTGAACCTCCAAAGTGGAACTATGGATAAATCTACACTATTTCAACCATAATATCAAATATTCCTAATTTACAAATTCAACCTCTCTTTTTCTTTTTAATTTTTTCTATTAATTCATAACTGTATACACTTATGGGCTACAATGTGATAATTTGATATACAATATGGAATGCTTAAATCAAACTGATTAATATAACCATTACCTCACTTTTTGTGTGTGGTAAGACATTTACAGTTTACTCTTAGTTGTTTAGAAATGTACCCTTGCATTGTGCACATTAGTGGAGAAGGAGAGAGGACAAGGGAGAAGGTGTTTGGTGGGAGGAAAGAGGGTGTTTGATGGGATCTCGACTAATGTACACAACCTTCCTTTAAAAACAATTCTTTTTGTACATCAATTGTATGAGTACTTGAACTCAGAAAATAGATATGGTGTGGTGGTTTGGGTCTTTAACAGTGGAATCTTTACAATTTTTCAAAAACATACTTGTTGAAAGAGGTCTTCTTCTGTATTATCATTGTACTATGTATATGTGAAGGATCAGAGGCTCTTTGGGATTAGATCAATCTCCTAAGATCAATCTCCTAAGAAATATAATTATAGGCTTTAAATAGATCCAGTTAGTCTAATACCTGTTAGTGGTTGTCCTTTCCACCATCTTCACTGAAAGTGCATTTAAAATAAAAGGTTTTGTTTGTTTGTTTGTTTTTGAGAGAGAGTGTTACTTCGATGCTCTTGGTAGACAGCTATGGCATCACAGCTCACAGCTAACACAAATTCTTGGGCTCAAGAGATTCTCTTGCCTCAGCCTCCCAAGTAGCTGGGATTAAAGGTACCCACCACAATGCCCAGCTATTTTTAGAGATGGGGGCTTCTTGCTCAGGCTGGTCTTGAACCATGAGCTCAGGCAATCCATCCTCCTCGGCCTCCCAGAGTGCTAGGATTACAGGCATGAGCCACTGTGCCCAGCCCTTAAAGTGAAATTATATTCACATACTGTTTATAGGGAAGCATAATTAAAACTGCAACAAGAACATGAATTTCTAATGTATCATCCTAATAAAATTTTTTAAATTCCACATAATAAAACATTGTGTGTGGAGAAACAGAAAAAATAATTACACTTATCCTACCAATATAGAAAATTCTACTAGTAGTAGCAAGATAAATTTGTAGAGCCACTCAGAAAACAATTAGGCAGTATAAAAGTGGAAAACATATTTACCGAAACTTAACAATCACATTTCTGTGGATATTTACACAAATGTTTAAATCAGTGAAGATCTGCAAGCCATACTATAAGGAATAAATATACTGCATTATATTCAAATAATAAAATGTTACACAGAAGTAAAATTCAACAAGCTATAAATACAGACACCATAAAAATTAATACAAAGAAAAATAACATGTAACAAAAAAGCAAATGATAAAAAAGACACAGTACAGAAAGAACAACTTTATTTCTTTTTGTTCCAGAACTTACATTTCAAATAATACTAAATTTAAATCTATGTACATAAGAGGTGAAGTGATAAGGGAAAGCAGAACTTGTCTAGTACAATATTCATTACTGGTTACCTCCAAGGATGGGAAATCAAGGGGTTAGACTGGGGTGGGGTTCGTGAAGAACACTGAAAATGTTCCATTCCTAATGCTGGATTGTGGGTACTCATGGGATATTACTGCTGTTCTTTATGCTTTTCATGTATGCTAAAATGTCTGTATCTATTCACTATTTAACAAAAAACAATTTTTAAAAATTTAACTAATAGAAGATTTTCAAGAAAAAGTCACTTGAGATAAGTGACTCAGAAATAGAACTCAAGCTAGACCTCCCATTTGATCCTGCAATCCCATTACTGAACATCTACCCAGAAGGAAAAAAATTCTTTTATCATAAGGACACTTGCACTAGACTGTTTACTGCAGCTCAATTTACAATCTCCAAAATGTGGAAACAGCCTAAATGCCCACCAACCCAGGAATGGATTAACAAGCTGTGGTATATGTACACCGTGGAATACTATTCAGCCATTAAAAAAAGTGGAGACTTTACAGCCTGTGTATTAACCTGGATGGAAGTGGAAGACATTATTCTTAGTAAAGCATCACAAAAATGGAGAAGCAAGAATCCTATGTATTCAATTTTGATATGAGGACAATTAATGACAATTAAGGACACGGTGGGGGTGAGGGAAGGGGAGAGCAGAGAGAGAAAGAAAGAGGGAGGGGTAGAGAAAGAAAGAACAGAGAGAGGGAAGGAGAGAGGGGGGTGGGGCCTTGGTGAGTGCCACACCTTTTGGGGGCAAGACACAATTGTAAGAAGGACTTTAGCTAACAAATGCAATCAGTGTAATTTGGTTTCTTGTACCCTCTGGTGCATCTTACAAGGGTACATGTGAAACTTAGTAAATGTAGAATATAAATGTCTTAACACAATAACTAAGAAAATGCCAGGAAGGCTATGTTAACCAGTGTGATGAAAATATGTCAAACTGTTTATAAAACCAGTGTATGGTGCCCCATGATCGCATTAATGTACACAGCTGTGATTTAATAATAATTAAAAAAAACTTTAAAAAAAGGAAATAGATCTTTGGCAATATTAGGAAGATAATAATAGATCTTTGGCAATATTAGGAAGATAAGTATCAAAATACTCATGCTAACCCATTCAAGATCTTCTGAGTCAGTAGTCCAGGAGATAGGGAGGAAGGCAGGAAGAGGGGTTGAAGCAGATCAGTAGGATATCAACTAAAAATGTTAGATTGCACTCCAACTAAGGTAAATGTCAATTTTTTCATCTCATTGTTAATCAAAGTAATGAAATGGCATGAAAAAATAATTCTTTAAGTGGACTTACGTGGGAGTAATATGAAGGATTATTTGATCTTTGGAAAGACTATAGGCCACAAGACCAGTTTGCAGCAGTAACTGTAGTTCAGGAATAAGTAAATGAAGGCCTTAATAAGGCTAGTGATGCGGTGGGAACTGGAATGCCAAAAAAAGAAAAAGAAAAAGAAAAGCAGAAACTACGCTCACATTGTGAAGTAAAAATTGTGATAATTTGGTTTTTAAAAAAAGCATGAATAGTCAGATACAGACCTTTAACTCTGACTGTAGATAGGATATACACCTGAGTGGTGTCAGCAACAGAAACAATAAAGTCAGAAAGAAGAGGTAAGAATTAAGAAGACCATGTCATTTTAGACTTGGAATAAAAAGAAAGTAACATTATTTAAGAAAAAATAATTTTAGCCGGGCGTTGTGGCAGGCGCCTGTAGTCCCAAGCTACTCGGGAGGCTGAGGCAAGAGAATCGCTTAAGCCCAGGAGTTGGAGGTTGCTGTGAGCTGTGTGAGGCCACAGCACTCTACCGAGGGCCATAAAGTGAGACTCTGTCTCTACAAAAAAAAAAAAAAAAAGAAAGAAAAAAAAATTTAAGAGCATAGAACGTAAACATACATAATATGCGGCTATTATCTAGTAATATCTGGCAGATATGACAACTAATATCAGCATTAGTTGACTTACTGGATCTCACATATACAGACAGAATGATAATTTTGTTATCCAGAATAATGGATATATGTGTACAATTTTGATGACAGCCAGTGAATATGTAGTTCTGCATCTGATGAGATTAAAGAGAAAATGATCTGTGCAGATTGTACTACAAAAACAGAATAGTGGTGGTAAATAAACATAGATTCAAGACTGTGTTATAATCTATGCCCACTCATTGGTGTTTTCCACTATGGTCATTCTATTAAATTTCTTATTTTTAGTCATTAAAAATATTTAATTGACAAATAAATATTATATATGTTCAAAGAATACAATATAATGAGTAGATAAATGAATACATTGTGTAATGATTCCCACAAATTGATTGACGCATTAATCACTATCCATCCTGTACATGAGAGCCTCTGAACTCATTCATCTTATAACTTAAAGTTCACATCCTGTGAATGACATCTTCCTGTTTCTCCTACCCACAAATTTCTGATAACCACTTTTCTACTCTCAGCTTCTGAGTTCAACTCTTTAAGATTCCGTCTGTGCCAGTTGGCGAAGTTATGAATGCAAAGGAAAGATTCCTGAAGAAAATTAAAAGTGATCCTCTAGTGAGCATGTAAATGGTAAGAGTGAAACAGCCTTAATTGCTGATAAAGAGAAAGTCCTGGTGGTCTGTATCCAAGATCAAGTCAGCCATAAGATTCCCCCAAACTAATACCTAATCCAGAGCTTTCTCTTCAATTCTGTGAAGGCTGAAAGAGTTGAGGAAGCTGCAGAAGAGTTTGAAGCTAGCATAGGTTGGCTCATGAGATTTAAGGAATGAAGCCTTCTCCATAACATAAAAGTATTAGTTAAAGTAGCAAATGTAGAAGACGGAGCAAGATACCCAGAAAATCTAGCTGAGGTCATTGATGAAGATGGCTACACCAAACAATAGATTTTTATTGTATATGGAAAGCTTTATGTTGAGAGAAGATGCCATCTAAGAATTTTATACCTAGAAAAAGTCAATACATGGCCTTAAAGCTTGAAAGGACAGGCTAACTATTTTGTTACAAGTTCATTGCAGTTAGTGACTTTAAAGTGAAGCCAAAGCTCATTTACCATTCTCAACATCCTAAGGTCCTTAAGAATTATGCTACATCTGCTCTGCCTACGCCCTTTAAATGGAACCATAAAAGCTAGATGACAGGATATCTGTTCATAGCATAGTTTACTTAATATTTAAGCCCACTGCTGAGATCTTCTGCTCAGGAAAAGAGATTTCCTTCAAAAGATTACTGTTTATTGGCAATGACCAGGTCACCCAAGAACGCTGATGGAGATATATAAAGCAACTAATGTTGCTTTCATGCCTTCTGTAACCCATGTTTCAAGAGTAATTTTGACTTTCAAGTCTTAGTATTTAAGAAATACATTTCATAAGGCTATAGCTGCCAAACAGTGATTTCTCTGATGGATGTTGGTTACGTAAAAATAAAAAACTAAAAAGGAAATAAAGAAAACCTCTGGGAAGGACTCACCATGCCAATGCCATTAAGAACATCTGTGATTCATGGGAGAAAGTTAAAATAGCAATTTTAGCAGATGTTTGAAAGAAGTTGATTCTGGCTCTTATAGATGTCTTTGGTGGGTTCAAGACTTCAGTGGAGAAGGTAACTTCATAAATATAAACAAAGATGTAGAATCATCATAATTGTGATAGTACTCATTTTGGATTATTTCTTCTCCTAATTTAATTTCTTATCCTGGAGCTATAACACCTAGGTTCCAGTACCTCATTCAATTTACAATATAAGATAAGCTTTGACAATGGAAATTGGCCTGATAGAATCAAAGCTAAAGCTTAGGGGCATATACCACAGCTCCCACGCACTTGTTATCGAACAGCATTTTCCTCCCCTCCCATACAGAACAACTTCATCCCTGCATTCTGCATTTCTATATTATTATATATAATCCCTTGTATGCTTCTTCACCAATCTGAAATGTTCACTCCAGCTCTCCCATTCTTTCATTCTATTTCTTTAAGGCCCTTCCAGGTAAGTCCAACTTGTCACCCCACAGGCTGCAAGCTGACTTTTTGAGGCCTGTTTTGCTTATCTGTGGTGTCAGATATTGTGGTAAGTATGCATGGATATTTTTGTGCTCATCAGCTTCCCTCAGTGTTTGTCTATTTAATGTGTGGCCCAAGACAACTTTTCTTCCAAGGTACTGAAGAAAAGAGAAAAGGTTGGGCACCGCTGCTTAGAATTTACATCCCTCCAAGGCCTCTGTAATAAACTTCCTAATTTAGCAAAATTTATATTAATGAAAACTTCGGTCTCATTTATGTTTTCTTCTCTAAGTTGAACAAATTTAAAAAAATAGAGAGCTAAACAAAAATCATCCTAAAATATATTCTAGAATATATTTTCTGAATGAAGGTACTAAGGCACCAGAATGTAATCAATGAAATTCTCAATTATGTTCAACATAATTTTGTGAAAGCAATAATATCCGACTATGGATTAAAGAAAAATTCCAGATTTGCAGATAGAATAATAATTTTAGAGAAAATATAATGGAAAAAGAAAACATGTGCCTAACAAATACAGATAAAGTGCCAGGAACCAAAAAGAGCAAGGTGTGTCATTAGGGTCTAAATTGAAATTTCCTCTCTCAGTGACTAAATTCCTTCTTTTGCCACAGAAGGAATTTCAACTAGAACAGCTGTAGCTGGGTTCTAAGAACGCAAGACTCAAAGAGATACCACTCCAATAAATCTGAGGAGTTGAAGGCATTTTAACTGTTTTTCAAGACATCACATTTGCAACAGACTTACCAACAGAGAATCAGCTCTTGAGAACAGTAGAAAATAAAATCTGAAGATTTCCCAGGGCTACTCTAAAATAGCAAGTTTTATTGAAGCAAATAAATGCTTTAGATGATGAGTCTGTCATGTTTCTAACATGTCTACCCACTTGTTGACATATGTTTCATTGTTTTGACATATAGTCCTAGATAGTCAGTACTAATATCCAGAAACCATGAAAAGAGTTAACTCCAATAACTACTGGAAACAAAGTGGATAACGTCAGATGCGGTAACTAGAAGTCTGCATGTTTGATTTGATTGAGAGAAGGCAGTGAGAGTCTGATTCATTCAGCTGCAGAAAACATTTCTCATGGTCTTACTGTATCGCTTGTACATGGTGTTGAATATTCTCTGGAGTAATACATCCTTAATTAATTTCTCTGGCAGTGAAAATTTCTACTTTGGAGAGAAAAATCAATGTCTCAGCAAGTTGCACCATAATTGGGTATTGAAAAAATAGTTTCCTAAAACTCAACTTTTAAAGATCACAAATTTTTCACACTCTTTCAGATAATGAGACATGTCTCTTGGAAATTGTCTTCATTTGATATTATTGGGATTATAAGTAAGTGTTTTAAAAACTATTCCTTACTTTGAAAACTCCTATGAGCATCTTTTCCTCGACAGTTTGTGTTCTACACTGAGAGCAGAAAAGCCTGTGCTTGTGACTATTTCTTTGCACAGCACGTGGAAACGATGCATCCTTGGTGAACACAATGTGATTAGACTCTGAATTTTCACTTTTTTATTCCTCACCTAATCAAAATCACAAGTCATATTTTTGACAAGCTACTATTTCTCTGAGTACAGCTATGTAGGGATTGTAACATTTTAAAAAATTTATTAGGTCCATTCTTTGTCCTCATCTATGTAATTCCAACGTACCCTTTTTTTTTGAGACATAGTCTTACTCTGTTGCTCCCGGTAGAGTGCTGTGGCATCACAGCTCACAGCAACCTCAAACTCTGGGGCATAAAGAATCCTCTTGCCTCTGCCTCCTGAGTAGCTAGGACTGTAGAGACCTAATTGCCACAATGCCAGGTCAGTTTTAGAGACAGGGTCTAGCTCTTGCTCAGGCTGGTCTTGAATTCCTGAGCTCAAGCAATCCACCCGCCCTGGTCTCCCAGAGTGCTAGGATTACAGGTGTGAGTGATGATGCCTGGCCTTCAACATACCTTTCAATGAGCACTATAAGTGAAAAAGTTATTTAAAATACATTGTATCAATGTTAATGAGATTTTCTGAAACAAACATTGTTGTCTGGATCAATGCTAGCTTGCCAAGAAATTACTCCACCTTTGCACATCGGTGATCCTGAGAAGCAAGCAACATGATCATTAGCACATAGAATAGCTATTGCTTCCCCCCATAGTACGATCCTAATGTCATAGAAAATTCTACAGTTCTAGTTCATTGAAGAATTTAGCCAAAAGCATTTTTTGTTTTTTCAACACATGCCATTAGCATTATTTTTAGTTTCATTAGTTTCTTATATTTTTGCTATAGAATGTGAAACTTTTTAGTCCTATCTTTTTTAATTATGGGTGAGAGACACGTGCATCACTAGGAAAATGAGATTCAATTTTCAGATATTCATCTGGTTATTTCAATTTGCAATTTAATCTTTGACTTTGTTGCAAAATGATCACATGTTCAGATTTACTTGACCTACCACCAATAGAATAACATTCTTTTACAAGCCTAGTGTCTATTTGACTACATATTTGTGTCTATGATGCTATTCTGAATTGTAACACATCCATCAGTAACTTCCTGTCTTTTCCTTCACTGAATAATTTTGAGACTTTATTAGTCATTTGGTGTATATAAACCAGTAGAACAGAAACAATGCCACCAACAGCAGATTACATGTCAATGGTATAAAATGTTGGCTAGGAAAGCTCACCTCACCTACTAATCATTGGATGAGATGACCGAACCAACACAGGTCTTTAGTGCATGTACATGTTCAAAATAAAGAATGTATAAATCATTACTATATAGGGAGGTTTCCATGAAAATAGTAATTATTTCATTCCAAAAGTGTAATATATATGTGTAATAGGTTGAAGAGTGTCTCTTCCAAATTCATATCCACTTGGAAATTCAGGATGAAACCTTATTTGGAAATATCATCTTTGCAGGTGTAATTAATGCAAGATGAAGTCATATAGGATTAGAGTGAGCCCTAAACCCAGTGGCTGTGGTCCTTATAAGAAGATAAGGGACAGTGCAGCCCCTGTGGCTCAAAAAAGTAGGGCGCTGTCCCCATATACTGGAGGTGGCAGGTTCAAACCCGGCCCTAGCCCAAAACTGCAAAAAAAGAAAAAAAAAAAAAGATAAGGGACACAGAGACCCAGGGAATTGGTTAATAAAGGCAGTATCAGAGGTGACCTAGTGATATAGACAGATTTGAATAGCTTTTGGAAATGAAAATGATAGATTTTAAATAAAGAGGAAAGGAGAAAAATGAGAGAGAAAGAATGACAGAATTCTCTCTCGCAGACCTGTACTAGAAGAAATGCAAAAGGAAAAGGAGTCTCTTCAGGTGAAAAAGAAATTACACCAAATGATACTTGGAAAAATTTTGAGCATTAGAAATGTTCAATATAAAACTAAAAGCAAAAGATGATTGTTTGTTACTTCTCTTAATAGTTTAAAAAGATAATTGTTTAAAGCAACAAATATAACATTGTATTGTGAGATTGAAGATATAAAGTAAACCATATGACAATAATTGCACAAAAATGAGGACATTAAATGAAACTGTATTGTACGCATTCATAAATATATTTTACATGAAATAGTACAAGTTATAGATGCATACTGTGATCCTTATTGCAACCAGTATAAAACAAAAATACAAAGCATCATAGCTAACATTCTAAGAAAAATTAAAAATGTACAGTGAAATATAATTAAATTAGACGTCATTACAAATATCTAGAAAAGTCCTAACTATTTAGGGATTGTAAAAATCTCTGTATAACCCACAGCCAAGGAAGGAGCTACATGGGAAATAAAATATGTACTTTGACTTAGTATGAATCATAACAAAAATACCTCTTACCAAACTTTGTCAAAAACAGGTGGCACTATCTTTTAAAATCAGATTTATATTTTAACAGATATTATTAAGGAGAATAAAAAGAGGTTTATTGTCAGTTATCTAAGCTTCCACATAAGAAACTCGGAGAGCAAGAGGAAGAAAAACAAATTGATCTAATAAAACAGCATGAAAAAAAAATAGTAAAGAAAAGAAAGCAATGGCATCCAAAAACAGACAAGTCAGTAGAGAAGGATTTTTTAAAACTTCAAATTTTATTTTTCAGAAGGATAATGAAATTGATAAGGCTTTAGTGGGACGCACCAGAAAAAAAGAAAGAAATCCACAAATCAGTAATAACCAGAATGATGGGAGGAGAGATGGCCATAGATCCTAGAGGCATTATAGAAATAACAACGGAATGTTATAAACAACTTGATGGTGGTAGATTGAACAACTTGAATAAAATGTATGTAATTCATTGAAATAAATAAATACCAAAAATAACCAAAGCAGAAGTAGAAAATCTAAAACTAAATATTATTTTATAGAGCTTAAATTCATTATAAAAACATTTTACCCAAAGAAATCTGGCACAGATGATTAAATTTTCTTGTAAACACTTAAGAAGGTAATGATGCAAACTATAGAATCTCTTCCAGAAAGTAGACAAGGAAAACTTTTGTTTTATGAAAGCGGCATAATCCTGAAACCATTGCCTCACAAAGATGTTATAATGATGCATATCCCTTACGAGCAATGATGAAAAATACTTGACAAAGTATTAGGAAATAAAGTGCAATGATATATATTTTTTGAAAAGGATAATACATAATGCAGAGAGAGTATTAGTTTGGGAGTGCAAGGTTGACATAAAATTTAAATATTAACTGATGCAATTCATCACATTACCAGAAAAAAAGTTAAAAGCAAGAGATTACATCAATAGATGTAGAAAAAGCATTTAGGAACAATTCAACAAGTCATTCGTGATAAATAGTCTGAATAAACTAGCATTTGAAGAAGAAATCTTTAAATGATAAAGAGGATCTACAAAAATCTATAGCTTTGTCTACATGTATCTGCATAGGCTGGTAGCGACTTTTAAAATAATATCTCAAAACTGGAAGTGATCCAAGTGGCCATCAACAAGAAAACAGCTTAAGAGATTATGATATAGTTATATAATGGTATATTATTCAGCATTAAAAGTAATAAACTCCTGAAATGTATGACCAATATAAATGGGGCTTAAATTTAGTGTGTTGCTTATAAGAAACAAGACAGAAAAGAGCACGTACTTTGTGATTCTGCTTATATGAATTCCAAGATCATGAAAAACTAATCTTTGGTGGTAAAATTCAAAACAGCAGTGTGATGGAGGTGACAATGATGGGGAAAACTGATTGGAAGAGAATATGAATAAACTTCCTAAGTGGATGGAAATCTTCTTTATCATTACTGGAGTTACATAGATTGTACACATTTATTGAAACACATTGCTTTAGACACTTAAGAACTGCACCTTCACTGCATATAATTTTTATCTGAAATAATAATTATGAAGGTAAAATATGTCTCAGACCCTTCTATAAGAGAGTTATATGGTGATGGTAGAGATACAGAAGTTGCAGGGAGCATCAATTTATAAGCAAATTCTTTCTATTAATCTTGGTTTAGATACAGGTCAAGGCAAGTGTGGGCTAAATACTCACAGTTTGGGAACAACATATGTAAAACTTAATAGCCTCAAATTGTTGATTGAGCTTTTGAAATCAAATATAAGAATTACACAGAGTAATGCAAAAAGGATTGTTTAAAATCACATGTGATTTTATGGTACCAAGAAATGAAAAATTACTCTATAACAAATTTCAAAATGAACACAGATTAAGGAGATTCTTGCAGTTTTTGGCCAGGGCTGGGCTCGAACCCACCACCTCTGGCTTATGGGGCTGGTGCCCTACTCCATTGAGCCACAGGCACCACCCTAGATTAAAGAGATTCTTCAGGTGATTACACATGTACATAGAAAGAAAATCAATAATACATGGTTGAAAGGATGTGGCCTCTCATCACACTGCCCCAAATCAGTGAATACTGTTATTTTCTTATTTTTTTGGCACTAAGGTATCTGATTTTGCTTATAGTTTAGATAGGTGGTAAAATTTACATTTTAGACCATTTTAAATTGAAATGAAATATAAAGTTTTTAGAGAGCTTTTAGAATAACGATTTTCACTATAATAAAACATATAATAAAAAAATTTAAAAGTTTCTGCATCAATGTTATCATGTTAGGGATACTATTTTAGGAGTAAAGATCAGAATTTGAAAATATCTCCAAAGTCAACGATTAACGCAGACTTTATAGCAAATGAGATTCTTCATGAAAATGCTGATTTGGAATGAAGTGTATTCTTTCTGTGGGATGCATTTTTTTAAATTATTAAATCATAGCTGTGTACATTAATGTGATCATGGGGCACCATACACTGGTTTTATAGACCTTTTGACACATTTTCATCACACTGGTTAACATAGCCTTCCTGGCATTTTCTTAGTTATTGGGTTAAGACATTTACATTCTGCATTTACTAAGTTTCACATGTACCCTTGTAAGATGCACCACAGGCGTAATCCCACCTAAGAAATCTTCTATTTTCTATGAGTGATAAATCCCTAAAATGCAGTTTAATAATAAACTGAGAGGCTCCTTTGTCTTTCCCTCTTTTATCCTCTTTGTCTTGCCTTTTTTATACTCACTCCCAGAGTTGAAAAGCTACAGGGCGTTCTTTGAGCTAAACCTCAGGGTTCAGTTTTCTGATCATCATAACACATGAAAGGAGTTCATTGTTTTATTTTTCAAACATTAAATTATTCATCAGGACCCACCAGAGTAGTGGTATCTTATTTTTTGCTGAATAAGAAAACAATTCTATAATTTACAAGGAAGTTTTGGCTATTACACGTAACAATTTTAACCATATTCACCAAAGAATATCTCATAATATTTCTTGTATCAATAAACATCATGATTCCCAAAGAAAGACTCATATTCTTCCAGAGAATGTCTAAAATTAACATTTTTGGAGGAAATTTGGGAAATGTGGCTCTATAGGATTTTACTAAACAGGAATAGTCTTTCTCTTTTAAAGAGTATAACATTCATAGAAAGAAAGTATTGTTTTATTTTTGCTGCTTATTGTTTACTTATCATCTGCTATTATTTCAGCACCTAGTGATAAAAAGTCTGCACAAAAATAAATGCAAATTTATCACTAAATATTAATAAAACCAGCTGAACTCAGAGCAAAGTTCTCCCCAGAAATGACAGTTATCCCTTCTCTGCAGTCCTAGGTTTGTCATAGTGATAGGGCAGAATAATTTTAACATTGCTTCAGGCAAATATATTTTCGTGGTACGTTCAAGAGTGTACATACAAAATGAAGAATTATTTTTGCAAGGGGGATGGGGAGAGCTGAGGAAGGGAAGGAGGAATGGGGTGGGAGGGTCAAGGGGTGTGGTAAACCTTTTGGGGGCGGGACACAAATATAAGAGGGTCCTTGTCTAACAAAAGAAATCAATGTAAGCTGGTTTTGTGTACCCTCAATGAATCCTCAACGATAAAAAAAGAGGGTACAACCACAATAATGTATTGAATTTTTATTGAATGAAAGATTTCTTACTGCGTGTTTAAACTGGAAGAAAGGGACTAGGGTGCTGTTTAGCCATCAGTAGATCAAAGGAGAAGTAGATAGTTGTGTTATAGTAATGCTTTCACATTCATCTATAAATGCTAGAGGAAAAATTCTGCTGGCATCAATGTATAACCAAATTTTCCCTTCTGTAAATTAAAAATCCAAATAATTGTATGATTTTGCTCAAAAAGATGCTATAAGCGTGAATTAGATCAACAGAGAGATCCACGTAAATATCATTTTTTTTTTGAGACAGAGTCTCACTCTGTCACCTTGGATAAGAGTTTTGTGGCGTCACAGCTCACGCAACTTCAAACTCTTGGGCTTAAGCAATTCTCTTGTCTCAAAATCCCAAGTGGTGGGGACTACAGGCACCCACCATGACGCCTGGCTATTTTTTATTGCAGTTGTCATTGTTGTTTGGCAGGCCCAGGCTGGGTCAGTACCCGCCAGCCTCAGTGTATGTAACCACTGTACTATGGGTGCCATATGCTCATTTAGACATGACACAATCAGAAACAACAAATCATTGGTACTTTTTAAGTACTAGGCATTGTGCCATGTACTTTACGATCCATTATCTCACTGTCTCTCATGCCAATGGAAATCTAGAGAAAAATTGAATCATTTATATTATTTCCTATCAAAACTAAGCTGAGGCTCAATATTCTGCTAAGTGTTAACCTTCTTAAAATTCACTGAAGTCTTAGAAACTGTTAAATTGAATATTTTTTGTTCTGGCACAATTTTGTGCCTTGAGGTAGAATCCATCTAGTTTTATAAAACCAGAGTTTCAGCTCACTGAAAAGACACTGAAATTTTTTAAAATATAGAATTTTAAAAATAAGCTGAAGATAATTAACATTTACTGGGCCACCAGAAACTTTATTCCATTTGACTAGTATCTTACCATTTATGTTAATTAAAATTAACCTTAATATTTTACTCCTATTGTAATCTACTTAATTAATATAAAGTCTGTAAATATTTTATTTATTTTTCTCAGTTGTTTTCATAGGCTTTAATTTCAGTGTTTGGTAGATACTCTTAAAACTATCAGAACAATAAATTATTATTGATCAAATTGTTAAAATTGTGACCTTGAAACACTGTTGAGTGTTTTTCCACACATTACAGCCTGCCTTATAAAATTGTGCACTGATGATGACAAAGGGACTATTCTGATTTATTGCCTTTAAAAAAGGAGCAGAAAGTACAGACATAAAACTTGTTTAGCTCAAAATATCAGGAGAGTGGCAGACTTTTCAATTATTCTTGCCAATCACCAATAGTTACTTTGTTTTGATTGCACCAGAAGCTGCCTTCCTTGCCTTGATAATCTCTATATTTCATGTGCTTAAGTAGATTTATTCCAGATAGTAGTCCTTACATTCATCACTGTCAAAATTACTCTGCACTTGGATGGATACATTTAGATGGCAGAAGAATATTTTCTTGATTGTAGTTTTCACAAAAGGGATCTTTGGCTGTGTGTCCACCTACTTGGTTAAGAAATCTCACTCAAAACAGTCGATGCTATTCTGTTTACACACATGACAATTGCCTAAGACACAGAAAGTGCCCTCATGCTATTGTCCGTAAGAAGTACCTACACAGGCTCAGCCCCCGTAGCACAGCGGTTATGGGGCCAGCCACACGCATCAGGCTGGTGGGTTTGAACTGGGCTGGGCCAGCTAAACAATAATGACAACTGCATAAAAAAAAAAAAAAAGCCAGGTGACATAGTGAGACATAGTGAGTCTCAAAAAAAAAAAAAAACCTACACAAATACCCTGTTTTTTTTTTTTTTTTTTTGCAGTTTGGCTGGGGCTGGGTTAGAGCCTACCACCCTCGGTATATGGGGCTGGCACCCTATTCACTGAGCCACAGAGCTGCCCGATTTTCCCAATTTCTTAAAAGCAAAATATCTGTCTATGATTTTACTTAAATCATTGTACAGGAAATTCAAACTTGCCACTTTAGGAATTTCAGAGGGAAAAATACCAATTGACCTCAAATAATAATGATAATATTTGAAGAAAACACACATACAGCAATTTCTAAGTGTCAGAAACATTCTAAGCTTTGACCTACATTGTATAAAGGTGTCATTAATTCTTCTCCAAATTCTGTGAGCCAGAAGCTGTCACACACTCCATTTTATAGATGGGGCCACTGAGGTACAGATCTGGACGTATAATAATGGTGATTAAAGAGCTTTCTGAAAGCCACACATCTAGTAAGTGTCAAAGCTGAACCTAGCCAGTCTGAGTCCACAATTTATATTCTTAATCACTCCTCTATATAAAGTGTCCAGTATTGCGCCTAGGAGACAGGTAATGATCAGTAAAAAATCTCTGTTTCCTTAGCGTCTTCCACCTGAATCTATGTAATCAAGTCTTAGACTAGGGCTTTTCTTTCTCATGTTCATCCCTTTAGCAGTGCTAATGCTCTTACCACATTCCCTAGGCCTGAACATAATCTGTCCTGTACGACCCATAAGTTTGCTTCAAAATAGGAAAAAAAAACCACAATGAAATTTCTACTTTCTCATCCTAGGCCACTAGATACATCAAAATTCTAAACTGTTGGAATATTTGGCAGACTGGCAGTGTTTTTCCTGGCCACAAGACGAAAATACTATCAATCTTTTTTTTTTGAGGTAAGAGATATGTAGAAAATTTGTGATGTTCTAGAACAAAAATTTCTCCTAAATGAGTATTTTGTGACAAGACATAATAATTGCCAAATAAAATACAAATTGATACTACGGTCTTTCTCAGAAAAGGATTTTAAAGGTGGGAAAATGGGAGAGGAATTGATGTAGGTATATGAAATTCTATGTTTAACTGATGGGCATTATATTTTCATTCATTTATTAAGCAGGAGTTTTTTTTTTGTTCGTTTGTTTGTTTTCCTTTCTTTTATTGTTGGGGATTCATTGAGGGTACAATAAGCCAGGTTACACTGATTGCATTTGTTAGGTAAAGTCCCTCTTGCAATCATATCTTGTCCCCAGAAGGTGTGGCACACACCAAGGCCCCACCCCACTCCCTCCTTCCCTCTCTCTGCTTTTCCTTCCCCCCCATGACCTTAATTGTCATTAATTGTCCCCATATCAAAATTGATTACATAGGATTCATGCTTCTCCATTCTTGTGATGCTTTACGAAGAATAATGTCTTTATAATCGCCAAAATGTGGAAACAGCCTAAATGCCCACCAACCCAGGAATGGATTAACAAGCTGTGGTATATGTATACCATGGAATACTATTCAGCCATTAAGCAAGAGTTTTTTTTATTAGTAGCAGGCATTAGGGTAGACGCAGAGATGGAATAACAACTAGCGTGCTGTCACTACTCTTAAGAAACCAGTTTATTGGGTAAGACATCTAAGTAGATAATATAATTATAATGAGATAAAAGCCATAGTAAGTGCTGTAGGAACAAAACAGAAGGATATTCTACTTGTCACCTTTAAGATGAAAAGGAGTCAGCCAGCAGAAGTAAAAACCTAGTGCTCCAGGGAGTGAGAACACCTTAGGCAAAGGCCCTGAGTGTAGGGACTGTCTAGGATGAATGGCACGCCATCGCCATTGACTTCTGAGTGATATGCTTCTTTTTCCATTTCCAATGGTTTGAACAATTTGTCTCTAGTAAAATTCTCATATTTAGAAAATGACTAACTTAATATACTCTCTCTGTGCAAGCTCTTTTTCTGTCCAGATGTTATCCTCAGAATGGCTGTACTCGCTAACACTCAGTATTTCAGCACATGCTGCCATATTTCCCCTTCCCATCTATAATTTGGCAGCATGTTTGAAACCATTATTTAATGTGTTAGTGTTATAATTAACTAAAAATGATTGAAGCACAGTTTTAAATGTTCCATCCAAACAGGGTGATCCTGGCCAGGGTCACAATAGACAAAAATATGTGGTGATAAAAAAGACATTTGGGCTGCACTTGTCAAATACATTATCTTTCATTTTCTAAGAAATCATATCAGATAATTCTCTTCTATTACTTTCAAACTCAGATGCTTCCTTTATTGTTTGATAGCTATTAGAAATGGAAACCATCTCTTTCCCCCTCTTTAAACCTGGTAATAAACTACCATGGGATAGAATGAGTGTGTATTAATTCCGATGGATTTTTACCACCTGATATTTGGCCTGTAATACTTGAATTTCTGAAAATTTGACACTGAATCTCCTATAAGATAAAAAATAGTGTCTCTGAACACTTTAAAATGTTCATAACTTCTCTGCTGTAATTAATTTTTTCTTCTAATTATCATATTTTGCTATGTATTATGTACTTCTGTGTATAACAAGTACCCATGTTTTTGGCCTAAACGTTCATGAAAAAGAATTTACATGTAAAATTTTTAAGGGAGGACAGAGGTGGCCCCACAGTAGCATCTCTTTCTCTTGCAAGAGGCATGAAGTGTGGAGCTGGCTGCTGTGGAGAAGCCTGGAACAAGTCAAGACAACAGGTGAGAGTGGTCCAGAGGGCCTGGGCACTTGACCCTCCCCATCTGTTCCCTCACAGCACACCCTTGTCCCGACATCATTTTGTTTCCTATTCCCACCCAGGGTTTTGATGGGAACATGGCAGGGCTGCTCTGCTGAGAACCCTGGCAAGCTTATTCCCTGGCAAGCCAGTGTGAAGGGTCAGGGCCAGCCTGACAGTAGATCCCTGTTCTTTCTCTCCCAGAGCTGGCCCCCTTCTAAGGCCCCCGCAACATCAGATGGAGGAGACAGCCTTCCCTGATGAATCTCCAGCAATGTATTCTTCATTTGCATTTCTGTTTAGTGACTAACTCTGAACTTATCCATCAGATCTTGGGCGCTCACTTACGTCAGAATGAATGATACCAGCCTTTCCCAACTTGCAAATCCTACAAGTCACCTGGGGGACTGGTTAAAATGAAACCCCTGAACCACACGCAAATATACTGAATCAGCTCTCCAGGAGAAACCTCTGGGTATCCACTTGTGTTAACAAGCATCCTACATTGTTCTTCCTACTGGCAAGTTTGGGGAATTGTACCAACTTAACACCTTAGGGATTCAGACAAGTCATAGGCTTAAATTATAATCTGTGGGCTTAGGTACCCTCAAGTTTTCATGTTTTACTGCCAGGTACTCTTGCAGACAAAAATTTCGTGGTAACTGAGGCCCAAGATTACAACAACGAGCTGCTGGTAGAACCAGGTCTCAGAGCCCAGGTCTCTCCGAGATGGTTTTCCTTAGTGTGGTGTCCCCGGGGCCTCAGAATGGGTCCAGCTGTGCAAGAGATGTGGCAGCCTGGAAAAAGCAGGGATCTACCATCTAGCTAAATTAATGCTGCTTTCTTTTTTTTTTAATATTAAATTTTAAACACGTAGATCATGTATACATTAATGTATTGATAGGGTACAATGTGCTGAGATCATGTAGAATTAGGAACGCTTACATGACGCTGATTTAATGCTAATTTCCATCCTGTAAAGGTCCTCCCTCCTGCCTCTGGAGGTTGTGTTATTTGTGCCAAGACAGCATCTCAACTATGACGACTTGGGGTGTGGCTTGCTGACCTTGGTATGCTCTGCTGGAGAACGTGCTGCCTTCGCATCACTTTCTTGTGTTATTCTGTTATTCTCTTTCTTTCTGGCAGCAGGGGTAAAATTACTGAAGCTGGAACAGTGTGCTACAGAAACCAGTAGCTTATTATTTATTTTCCTTTTCTTTCTTATTAACAGAACCTCAACAGGATGGAGTGTCGGTATGGCTGTGCTCATAAACTGCTCTACCCAGCCTATCTTGCAGTTAGAGGTGCCAATGAGACTTGAGGGAAAGTCACTGGATAGGGTTCAGGAAAGCCTGGTAACATCTTTGCCCTTTCCTTTTTTCCTAATTGAAATACTAAACACAATAGTCGGAGCTGTAGAGAGTTTATTGTTTGTGACTTCAAGGTAGGAAGCAAAGCAGTAAGGGTAGCAGAGGAGAAAATAGAAGGAGGGTCTCTGATGGTTCTTCAGAACTTCCATATTATTGTTGATCTATTTAAATCTGTACTTCTGAAATAGTACCCTAACTTAAGGTACTGTATGCAAGTCTTTGTTACCATTAGCCAGACACAGTTTCAGAAGATACATCAAGTAAATAGTTGATCTGTAAACTATTTCAATCAGTAAATTAACTGTCCCATCCACCTCTCCATTTTTTGTGGCCTTATCAAATATCACAAAATGGGGAGAGTCGATGCACTTTACAGACCACAGACTCTGAAGCAGAAGTGGTTGAGAACCCACTCAAGCTGCACATGACATTAATGCTAGGAAGGTGAACACAGGAGATGTTGAATGAAGCAGCGTGTACCCAGTAATCCAGATGCTCCTCCCTTTACAATTGGTTTACATCCTGGCAAACACAGCATACATAGAAAATTTCCTAAGTCAGAACACCTAACCTCCCAAACATCATAGCTCAGTGCAGCCTCCCTTAAACATGCTTTGCATGCTTACATTAGCCTACAGTTGGGAAAAATTATCTGTCAACACAGGTCAGGCAGTCCCCGAGTTCTAAAAGTCTGACTTACATATAACTTGCACTTAAAACATAGGTTACCCTAAGTCCCCAAGTTACAATCTTCTGACTGACATATGACTCACACTTATGAATGGAGGCTATTACGATTAATAGGTAAATGTACCTTGTTCCAACTTACATACAAATTCGACTTAAAAACAAACCTACAAGAAACTGTCTTGTACAAGAACTGCAGAGTACTGTTTCTTTACCTTCATGATCAGTAGTGGATGGGGAACTGCGGCTCAATGCCACTGACGTGTATCACACCACATATTGCTTGCCCAGGATGAGATCAAAATTCACAATCTGAAGTACAGTTTCTACTGAATGTGTGTCACTTTGACACCATCCTAAAGTTAGCAAATCCTAAACAAACCATCATGTTCAGGGACCATCTGTATTATGGATTAGGAACAGTCCTGTTAATCTCATTCATACATCTGCGTTGTAAGACAGATATGACTAGACTGACTTTTACAGATAAACAAAGAGAAATAGAGAAATTAAGCAACCTCCAAGACCACTTAGCTCTGAGTCCTCTGGGAGCCAGGACTCAACTCTCGAAGACACTTCTAAAACCTTGCTCTTTAGGCTTTAGTAAATAACCACACAAAACCACAATATTTTGTATTTTTTAACATATTTATAAATAAATACACACATACTATCTATATATACATATCCCATCTCTTGCTTTATTTCTGTATATGTACGCATTCTGTGAATATGACTAATTGAGTAGACAAACTTCATCAGAGCTTGACAAATTAGAAACAATAGGAAAGCTTACTTTTTACTTCTCAATAAAGTGGCAGTTTCTTCATCTCATCAGGCCCAGCTTATAAATCATGGCATCCCCATATGAGCTGTAATAAAATTAGATGAGGAAGAATCTCACTGAAGTGGAATAACAAGGACACCAGATGTGAAGCAACAAGAGAAATGAATGAATGAATATCTTATCCTTACTAGTTGCACAACTTTGTATGTGTCAGGAAATAGTTTTTAAAAGAATTAAACAGAGCCTCTAACATCTTGCTCCTAAACTCAGAGAAAAGTTCTGATAACTTGCAAAATATAAAAACCAGGTCCCCTATTTGTTAGTGTTAGTGTTAATGTGTGTGTGTGTGTGTGTGTGTTTGTGGATAAAAGTATCAACATATAGTAAACTTTGCCATATGTGAGGACATGCTCAAGATTTGAAGGAGACATTGCTACAGTTAGTTAATGGTCAGTGCATTCATCAATTTCACTGTTGTTTTCTGTCATCTTTTGTGAAAGTGGTTTGTATTTCCTTTTTTTTCGATGCTACAAAAGAGGAAGAATATTTAATGGGCAAAAGGGGGATAGTGAGCAACTCTGAGATCTTCGTAATGCTGATTGCAATAGGATTATTTAAAAAATCCTACAAAGCAAAGGCTTGACAGAAGTCCCATTTATATTTGAATTCTGGTAACAAGAGTTACAAGGACCAAGAGTTGAAATAAGAATTAACTACAGGAATAAGTTGAAGATCTCAGTCACTTTATTTTGTTGACAATAAAGCTAAAATCTCAAAAACCTGGTAATATAGAATGCAGTCCATAAAACTTTGGATGAAAAAGAGATGGAGGTGACAGCTTTTCTGAGACAAGCTTATACCTGTATATCTGAAAAGCTGTTACACAAAAACACATATTTTTGAATAATTCATGGTTTTATAGAGGAGGGAAACTTGAGCTGTCAAACAGGGAGATACCCTGTCCTATCCCCCACACCCAAAGAAACTCCTTCATAAGAGCTGAGGAAACCCTGGCTCATGTAAGCAAAGGGAAAAAGAATCATCACTAAACTCACTAAAACAGAAAAATCAAACAGATAAAGATGAAATGAGTAATATTTTAACCTTTAAATAAAGCACTCCAGGAAAAAAACTCCTGAAAAAGATAAAAATTTTAATCTAATATTTGAAAATTAGCTTATGAATTTTAAAAGTTATAAACAAAGCCCAGAAATGAGTTAGATACATAATAAATCATAGGAATCTAGAAATAAGGGACTTCGAAGAAGAATTTTAAAACAAAAATAGAATAAAATTACAAAAAACAAACTTTAAATAAGAACTCTGATTCAGGGCGGCGCCTGTGGCTCAAAGGGGAAGGGCACCGGTCCCATATGCCAGAGGTGGCGGGTTCAAACCCAGCCCCGGCCAAAAACCACACACACACACAAATAAATAAATAAATAAATAAATAATAAAATCTAAAAAAAAAAAAGAACTCTGATTCAAATAGACTTAAAAGAAATTCATAGAGAAGGAATAAAAAAGATGAAGTGAAAATAAATTTAAAAAATGAGTAAAGGAAAATTTGGAGACAAAGCAATAGTTATAAAAAATACTCAAAGAAATCCAATGTATGCCTAATGAAATCTCTGAAGAGGAGATAGTTATAACTATAATAACTAGTTATAACTATAATTCAGGAAACTTTCTTAAAGTAAATGATCTTATATCTGCATGTTATAAAGGTGCATTGTCTACCTTAAGAATTCAAAACTGAGATAATTTTTAAAACAACTTTCAACTTTAAATATAAGAAAAAGTAATTCTTTGGTAATCTTGGAAAGAAGTCATTTAAAAAGGAAAATAATGTCTGCATGGCATCAACCTTGACTGCAATATTTCATACCTGAAGACATAGGACAATGTTTGTAAGATATCCAAGAAATAAAAATGTGAGCCAAGTATTTTTTATATGGAAAACTGTTCTTCAAGAAAAAGGCTAAAGACGAGTAGTTATAAATATGCAAACACTTTGGAAGTATTGTTCACATGTTACCTTCTTAAAAAAATCTATTAGAGAAGAAAAATCACATATAAAGATAATCAATAAATTTTTACCAGTTTAGTGTGAGCACTGAATATAAGTAGAATTAAAAATAAAATAGGAAAATAAAGAAAAGAGGGTAAAGTGTGTTATCTTGTCTCTAAAAATAGAAATAGTTGACTAACCAAGGTAGTATACTAAAACAAGGAGTGAGAGGGAATTAAAAAGTGTTGCTTACAGTAAAATGATAAAATATAGCATCTAAAGAAAAATTGACTAAGGACTTTATGTAAGATTATTAATATCAAAAAAAAACTAGAACAGAAATGTAAATAATTCTTAAAATAAACGCCTCTTAAAAAATACATAAAGACCAAATCATCAAATTTTAATGTAAAGATTAAATATTCCATGATACATTATGAGGAATTAAAAATCAAGAATATTATTTTTATAAAAAATGCAAGTGAGAATAATTCATTATCAAAAGACAAAATTAAAAGAAAAATTTAGTCATAGATTTATTTGGCCTTTATTCATGATTCATGAATTGAGGCAGCCTTCATTTTACAAAATAGAATGAGAATTCACACCAATAAATAGTAGAACAGAGGTATTATAAGATAGGAACAATAAAACAGAATTGAAAAAAATCTGATTAACATCAGTTTACTTGAAGTTGCTTTTTTGGGTAAGATTAAAGCAGAACGGATTTATTTATTATGTTCTACTCAGGTAGACTGGGTTCTCCCTTTACAGGAAAAACAGGTCTATTTGGGGATTGGTTTCTTAAAGTTTCAGTATATGAGGCATTTTAGCCTGTGTGATTCCATTTTGGTTTTGTCTGGTCTGTGGGAGTCTAGTGCAAGGGCCCAGTGCAAACCACGGCTTCTCATAACTTTTACTTTAATATTACCTACTAAACAATTGTATTTGCAAAATGAAATGCAAAACTGTGCATTTTCCAGGAAACATATTAAAAACATAGTGATTCAGAAAATTAAAAAATAAATAAATAAATGTATCAGGAAGGAGATGGTAAACCTGCTTCAGTTATAGAAGAAAAAAAGAATACACTGGTAGTGCCTGCAATGTCCAAGCAGATATAGCCCTGGGGCACAGTCAATGACTCACAGAAAACATCTCTAATTTCATCAATCAGAAATGGTAAAGATGAAATAACAACAGACTCCTCAGAAATTAAAAAAAAATCCTTAATAAATATTACAAGAAACTCTATTTTCAGAAATACGAAAGTCTGAAGGAAAATAGACCAATATTTGGAAGCATGCCACCTTCCTAGACTTAGCTAGAATGAAGTGGAAATGTTCAACAGGCCTATATGAAGTTCTGAAATAGCATCAACTATACAAAATCTCCTTAAAAAAAAAAAAAAAAAAGCCCAGGACTAGGTGGCTTCACATCAGAATTCTACCAAACCTTTAAAGAGGAACAAATATTTATGTTACTCAGCCTTTTTCAAAATATAGAAAAAAAGAAGGAATACTACCCAACCCTAACACATTCTATGAAGCAAACGTCACCTTGATCCCCAAACCAAGAAAAGACCCAACAAGAAAAGAAAATTATAGACCAATATCACTAATGAATATTGATGCAAAAATATTCAACAAGATCCTAGCAAACAGAATCTAGCAACACATCAAAAAAATAATATACCATGACCAAGTGGGTTTTATCCCAGGGTCTGAGGCTGGTTCAATATAAGTAAATTCTATAAATATAATTCAGCACATAAACAAATTTAAAAAGACCATATGATTCTCTCAATCAATGCAGAAAAAGCTTTTGATAATATCCAGCATCCTTTCATCATCAAAACACTTAAGAAAATTGGTATAGAAGGGACATTTCTTAAACTGATAGAGGCCATCCACAGCAAACCAATAGCCAAAATCGTATTGAATAGAGTTAAAGTGAAATCATTTACACTCAGATCAGGAACCAGGCAAGGTTGCCCATTGTCTCCACTACTCTTTAACATTGTAATGGAAGTCTTAGCCGTTGGAATTAGGCAAGAAAAGGCAATCAAGGGCATCCACATAGGGTCAGAAGAGATCAAACTTTCACTCTTTGCAGATGATATGATTGTATATTTGGAAAACACCAGGGATTCTACTACAAAACTCTTAGAAGTGATCAAAGGAATACAGCAGTGTCTCAGGTTATAAAGTCAACACTCATAATATTTTAAAGTTTGCTAACCTTTTAATAACTTTGTTGTGTCTGCTTTTTATTGGAAAACACTAAAATACTTGGTTGCAACATGGAGGTCCACATTTTCAGTTGATCCTCTAGGTGAGTATCAGTCATTAGTGATGTTAAGGGCGTCTCGAATTGGGTTAGGAAGGAGAATTTAGATTTGCAGCATAAGTGGTTGAAAAGCAGGAAAGCATTTTTTAAAACATATTGCCACAGGTGTGGGGATTCTACTTAATTTTTCCATATTTCAGATGGATCTTTCTCAGCATCAAGCAAATGTCATCTATTGACAACTCAATGAATTCCACTTGTAGTTCTTTAGTTACTTTAGTTACTTTTGGTTCTTTTATGTAAAATTCAGATTACTTTGGTAATATCTAGGAGGTGAGGCTGAAATGCTAACTTGAGTGTAATATCAGGATTCTTAAAGTTGGTGAGCCTTTCATTCATTGTATTCTTAATTTAGCAGGTCTGTAATAATGGTGTATTCATTGAACGATTTGCATACATCATCCTGCTTATCAATGCCTTTGACTAATTGGGGAAAGTTCCTCCAAAATTTCATTTTGAAAAAAGAAGTGTTTTGAAAATAGATAGCTTTTTCAAAAGGCTCCGATTTTTTCCCACATATTATGTACAGACTTAGTTTCACCTTGCAAAGAAATATTCAAATTGTTTGATTTCATTCGATATCACACAAAAATACTTCATTCTTTTAGAAATTTTCATTCAATAATTTACACTGATGATTCTGTTCTTCATAAAATTTAACTGTCTTTCATAAAATCATATCTTAACTATCTTCATAAAATTTAACTTTTCATTCAATAATTTACACTGATGATTCTGTTCTTCACAAATTTAACTATCTGTTCTCACAGAGATAAAATGTTGATTAACAACTGTCTCTGAGATAGCCAATGCACTCTAAATGATACAGCATCTCAACACTGAATACTTCAACTTTCAACTTTAGCCTGCTAAAAAACTGACAAATCTGGGTTGTATTTGTAGGAAATAGTTAACAATCTTATAACCTATTGCAAAATATCACTTAAAAAAGCAGCTTTAGACACAGATTTTGCTGATGTAATTACAATGAAAAGAATTGAGAGTACCTGGATCTGTTAATAATATATTTTTTTTTATCAATGCAGTAAGGCTTTCATGCTTTCCTGTCATGAAAGGCACACCATCTCTATATACACTCACTAAGTTTACCCAGTTCTGTCCAGCTTCATGACATTTATCTTGAAAGTTGTCAAAGGTATCTTTTCCCATATAGTGTTTGTGAGAGTGTCCAAATGAGTAATTCTTCATAGCAAAGAAATTTTCTGTTACGACCTGAAAGAAGTATAAAATCTGGGTTGAATCAGTAGTATCAATCAATTTATCCAAAGCTATTGAATAATATATATTTTTCTTTTGAAGTATTTCATGAAGTTGTTCTGTTAAGTTGAAGGCTAGTTCATGGTTCCAATCAGTTATGGTTCTTGAAAAAGAGAGATATGTGTACTTTAAAACATTATTGGGGTCTAAGTACCCTACCACTTTGACAATGCGTTATTTCAGAATTTCTACATCATTGAATGGCTTTCCTTGTTTACAGAGTATATAAACTACTTTCTAAGTTGTTTCAGTGGCATTATCTCCAGGTCTTATTGCTGCTTGAAAAAATTGTTTTTGCTTTTGTTTTTCATCTTTTAATTTCTAGAATACAACCCTTCATGCCTCTCTTTCTAATTTAATATATTTGTGGTCCTTAAGAGTGTTGATCAGCATTGAATTTCTCTAATGCTGATATTTCAGTAACACAAAATAAGCCAATTATTTTATCTTTAGCAGAAATAAGATAATATTGCAATCCCCAGTCGTCATTAAAAAGTCTTTTTTTTTTCCTTCAGTGTTTTCTTGGTGTTCTTTGACATGATATGCTGTTAAGCAGACGGAGTTACAAAATGCTGTTGAGCTGTGCAACTATTCACAAATTCCACTTTAAACAGAAACACAGTACACTTTTATCAAAAGCTGATAACAGCCTGGCCTACTTGACCCCCATAAACTCTCACCAACCAGCCTTATTTGGTGGTGGTGATAGTAAGGTGGGGAGAGTTCGAATTAAATCCTGAGCACAGTAGCTGTCAGTTTAGCCTCTATGGCTTGCTAATATGCTAATTGTGCTGCTCAATCTGGGGGGATCATTTTAAAGAAACTTAATTTATTCTTTGGAGTTTTAAATATGTTCATTTGAAAAAAATAAAATTTAAAACATAAACAAAAAATGTATTAATAAAAATAAAAGGATTTTACTACTAATCTGTAAAATTCTGATTCACTCAAAAGGCTGGACCTAAATACCCAGGCTTTAAGGTAGCAGGTTTCTCACCCTTGGACCAGACTGTGAAGTTGAAGGACGGCTTGATGCATGGATTGTTGTATAGCTAGACGTGTGTTGATGTAGCTGTAGCAACCAAGGGTAGAACCTGAGCACAGATGGCTATGAGAGAGGTTGCCCGAAATTGGAGGTTTCAGCAGCATTTATCAGAAACATTTATACATTTGCAGGCACAAAATTACTTGTAGAATACTTTGAGAAGTTTTAGAAGGGTCTAGAATATTGCCTTTAGAATTACTTACAGAAAAGGACAACCAAAGAAATTGCAGGCAAATACAAAGTAAACAACAGTCAATGTTAGACATTCTAGACAAAAGGATAGATGTAAGAAAACATAGACTTCATGACAAAATAATAAACAAGACAACCAAGAACTCTATAATGCTAAAGAATATAATTCAATTAAAAATAATGAATTGGACCAAATGACACATCAGCAGCTTTCATGAAGTAGGAACTATAAAATGAAAATGAAAACAGAAAAAATAAAAGACACACTTAGAGTAGGAGAATTTACTATATCTCTCTTATACCTGGAAACATCAGTGGAAAATGATTTATTAATGATATCAAGATCTAAAAATTATAATCAATAATGCATCAATCCTTGCTTCCCATGATGGTTATTATACCTCTTTTCAAATTTATATTTATTTTTTGTGAAAGTTTATTGCTCAGCCACAAGTAAAAGCTCAATGAGATTACAAAAAAATACTATGAATAAGCAAGCAGCATTTCTTTGACCACAATACAATAAAACCAGTATTAAGGAGCTTTATACTTGGAAACTTAAAAGTATAGCAATTAACATATGTTGGGTCAAAGTGGAAATGCAAAATGAAATTACAGAATTTCTAGAGAACAATAATAATCAAAACATAACATATAGAATTTATAGGATATAGATAAAATAATAAAATTTACCTTATTAAATATTTATACCAACACAAATAAAAATGAATAAATAAACATTCAACTTGAAATGAGAAGAAAAATTAAATGTCACCCAAAGGAAAGCAAAAAAAAAGAAGTAGAAGAAGAAAAGAAAAAAGAAAGAAATTAATAAGGATGAATACAGAAATTAGCAAGTGAAAAAAGGGGAAAATAGTAAAACTAAGGAACCCAAACCTAGATTTTGAAAAATAATGTAAATAAAACAGTATTTTGATAATAATCTACTAAAAGTAATTTTGATAAAGATGCAATGCTAAATATATCAATTTCCATAGACAAAATATCCAGAGATAGCCCTCAAAAAGAATCATTTTGTTTTCCTGAGATGGATGGTTATAACAAACCTTAAAGATAAGACAGCTTCAAATCTAATGACAAAATTCCAGAAAATGCTAAAAGAAAAAAATGTTTAAAGCACATGTAATAAAGATTGAATTAAATATCACCAAAGAATGTTAATGGCAAAACTTGAATTAAATATTAAATAATAAAACCCAATGTAGTAATTAGAAATGATAAGGTTTATCACACAACGTCAGAACACCCATTAACATTAATGAAGATGACCTTAATGTTCCCCTAAGCTCATCTAAACTTTGGACAGATTTCCTTCTACGGTAGGCTCTGACCTCATTTTTCTAGAGCCTTTCCTTTAGAAAATTTGTTAATTGTAAATTCTTTCACTGGCCCACGTAATGTAGACAAATCGTCTCCCAGACTCTTTTGACAGTTTTACAACTCAAGAATGTTTTTTTTTTTTAATGACCTGGGAGTTATCCCTTTGAAATATAATCATTAGGAAAGATATCTCCTGGGAGGGTAGGAACCTCGCTTCCATAAGCACTAATTAGTTAAAACAGATGATCTAATCACAATGGCTAACCTCCCATATTCTCCAGTACGTTTTTACTACTTTATTCCAATGCTTAAAACTCTCTTACTTTTTGGTTTAATCTTGCTTGAGTTCAATCTCCTTGCTGTAGTTCTGAATGATGTCTTCCTTGTTTTTTTAACTCCATCCAATGCAATTTTTCTTTGACACCGTTCCTATACTATTGAGAGATTTAAGGAGAAATATTTTAATGTCAATTTCCATGGATGCCAATACAAAATTTGATAATTTTACCCAGGTTACTCGAAAAAGAATTAGCTAAATGTAGGTAAAACTGAGCTTATACAGATATAAATGAATGTATACATACATACAAATAGATGTTAAACTACTATTGTGAATAATATGCTTGCTGCTCACAATAAACAAAGTAACAAAAATAAACAAAAAATGAACAAAAAAAATTCAAGACATAAGGACGAGTAATCTTAGAGAGTAAATGGTAAAATTAGTACAATTAATGAGAAAAATTTATTAAAAGAAGTTGAGTACTAAGTCAATATACAGCAATTAATAACCTCGCATACAAAAACAAAAAGGATTCATAAAAAAGAATAGTATTTGCAATCGTAACGAATAATTTTAAATGCCCATAATATGTAAGAAATATGCCATCTGACTTTAAAACATCTTTAAAGTCATAAATGTAGACTTGAATAACTGAAGAGGAATTCCATGTTCTTGGAAACCTCAGTGTCAGTAAGATGTTAATTTTCTTCAAATTGACACACAAATTCAGTATGACTTTAAAAAATATCAACAGTTATTTTTTAACTAGAGCTATTTATACTACTTTCAGTTTGCATAGAAAATAAATAACTAAGGAATTTGTTTAAAAAACGGAATATTCATAAATATTATTTGTGTATATGGTGAGGGCTTTATGATTAAAACAGGAAAAAAGAGATAGACAAATGAAAGAATAAAGACATTTTAGAACTAGACCAAAGTGAATTTATGATAAAGTTGACATAGAAAATCAGTGGGGATAAGTTAATCTTCTAAATCATAGATTAATGCCATTCAGAAAAAAATGATAGAATTGAACCATCTATTTCTTGCATTGCATAACAATATAACTTCCAAATGGATCAAACGTAAAAATGTAAAGTCACACAAATACTGAAAGGAAGACTTGGTAAAATATTTTGTTCCTAGCTTTAGTAACATCTCCCTAATTATGATTGAAAATTGATAAGAAAAAAATGAAAAAAGAATAACATTTGATTAAGTAAACGTTAAAATAATAAATAGAAAATATCATAAGATAAATGAGGAACATTTGCGATTATACAACCAAGAATTAATATCTTTAATCAGTAAAATGTTTTTTAAATGAAATGAAAATATAACCCAGAACTTAATAAAATATTAATAGGTTACAGGAAAAAATACAGAAATGTCTATTAAATAAGATTCTTTGATTAACTCAAAAAAAGAGAATAAATGAAAAAACACTGGAATATCATTTTTTATTTTTTAGGTAGGAAATCACTAAACAAAAGAAAAAGTTTCACAATATACCAGGATGGTAGTAGATATGTGATAAAACAGCATTATGTTTATTTTAATTATTTTAATCAGGTTCCCTGGTCTGTGAGCTAACATCATCTGAAGTCAGAAGACTCACAATAACTTAGGACTAATTAGCAATGCTCGAATTCATGGTGTATTTCAAGAGATTCATATGTACAATCACTCAAGCAACATTCACAATACAATTATCTAAGGCAGTAACTGGGAGGTGGGTAAGGAGTTACAGGTATGGCTCTCAAGACCAGTGTAGTGACGGTCTGAAAGTGCTTTAGAGGCCAGTCAGAGGGGCAGTGGCTGCTTCTCTGGGTCAGAGCCTCCAGGCGGCTGTCACCAAATTGCGGGGAGACCCCAGGATTTTCACCTGTTGACAGAGGTTCTAAAGACCCCCTCGGACATTGTCAGCTCCTTGCTGTTTGTGATTCCCAACAGATGTGTCCACTGACATTATTTCAGCCACGTTTGGGCTCCATTTGTTTTGTTCTTTGTGGTTCTTGGTGATAGAGATCCACAGCTGGGGTTATCTCTTCCCCCTACTCCTTATACACATGGTTATCAACTAGAAGGAAAACAGCTTTACTGTACACTCAGTGCTCAGTCCATTACACACGCTTTGAGGATTAAACAACTGCACTAAGGGCTTAGTGATACTTACCTTTAGTGATACTTACATTTTGAGACAGTAGGATTGACAAATCATTATTTATATATAAAAATTTAACTCATACTTTGCAAATAAGATACGCAGTGTTCAACAAAATTATAGCAAGCTTTGACATAATCCCATTTTTAGCTAGAAATCCACCCCAAAGGTACACTGGAAAACCACAGAAAGAATTTATGTATAGTATTACTTGTTAAAATGATTTGAATAACTTATACATCCATTTGTAGGGGATGGGTTGAGAAAATAATTATATACACAATAATGAAATACTATGAGCCTATAAAGCAAAATTAGGAAGATGTCTGTCCTCTGGTATGCAGAGTGCTATAGCACACACAACCGTGGATATATTATGATAGGTTTTGTGTAAGAACTAGAAGGAGATAATAATATATAAATTTTATTTGCTCAAATTTATAAAAGGGAACAATGAAAATAAAACAAAAAGTTAATGAAAATATTTACCTATAGGAGAAGAAACAGGTAGAAGAGGGAAAGAACTGAGATGAGGAATATACCTAATTATATAGTTTACCTTTGAAATCATGTGGGTACTTTGTATAACAAAACCACAAAACCAAAGAAAAAATTAAAAATCTCTGAAAACTAAAAATAATGCAAAAAATATAAATAATTAGAAATTTGGTGTCATGAGCACTCAGAAAAATTGAATTATTCTTAATTAATTTAGAACACTGTTTCCATATAAAGCATGACAAACTATACTCTAAAGATAAAATTGGCTACAAAGTTTGGGTGTACACATTAGTTTTATTAATAGTGATAAGATTGGCATTATTATTGAGACGTAATTAGGCATACATTTTAAGACACATTTTAAGAGTTGATGTTTTTCAGGAATGGAGAATTTCAGCATAAAAATGTAAGTAAAAATTATCTAATTTTAAGTAAATTTGAAATATCAGTATCATAGGAACATGAATTGTTACAATATTTCTGACTACTTATTTCTTAACTCTGTCTAGTGAAAAAAGGTATATGCTAATTACAATCATTTAGTAATCTACTTCTATCACACTGAACTGTGTTTTCAAAGTGTACCTTTGAATTTTTTTTTTAAGCTGGTTTTCATTCTGTACCTTTGAAAAAGTGACAAAGTCATTTGGATTAATGGTTGTTTATAGTTATGGATTAGGAAATGTATTAGATGAGCCTAGAATGTAAGATTTTAAAAAAAAGTTCCCATAAAGGCTAATGATGTTGTAGCCGAAGGACACAGAGGTAAACTTTAAGTGTCAGGCCAACAACATGAGGTAAATTGAACATTGCAAAGATAGCAGCTATATGTATTATGCGAATAAAACAGTGAATATACTAACATCTGTGAGTCATAATGACACAGGGAGAAGGAAGGATGAATGAAACAAAACTCAGACAATACAATGAGCATCAATTACAGAAAGTTAATGATCACGGGAAAAGAATTCTGCATTCATTCATCAGTATGTATGAATTGTATTTGTGGTAATCACATAACTAAAAGGGATCTGGGAAATTTCCATACATAATAATTTTAGCTAATAAATGCAGAAGGAATGATACATTTTGAAATAGACATTTTCATACCTAATGAACAAGTTGATCCAGGCAAATCATCAATGGACAGTAAAACCATTAGGTGAAAGGTTGACTGGAAACTTTAACTTGTCATGGTCTTGCCATGACCACTTGTCATGGTCACCTTCTGAATTCATTAACAACAGGAGCATTACTACCATGCATGAGAAAACCAGACAGTGTGAGCCTACTGAAAGGATATACTATAAAAAAGCTGCACACAGCACGTATGCAGTAATAAAATAAAAAGCATCTGAATCAAATCAGGCTAGCAGGAAATTCATGAAATGAGTGATAAATTGAATGACACATCAAAGGAACAATCAGTCAATACAGAATGTAAGACATTCAGTGGACATCTAATATGGTTTCTAAAAGAAGACTATTGCATGCAAAAATAAAAAATAGCAACAGATGAGCAAAACAGAAAAACTGTTACAAATTAATAGACACTTAAAATAGAAGGAGAATAGGAACCAAATACAGAGAGTAGATTCTAAATTGAATGACCTAGATTCTACTTTGAATGACCTGACTATAGAAGAGCAAATTTTTGTCAATGAGGGTAATGTGAAAGTATGCCAGGTGTTAGATATTAATGCATGCTATTAATTTTTTAGAGGTGTGATAATTATATTGAATTATTTTTAAAAATTCTGTGTTTTTGAGATGTACATGGGGCAATTAAAATGGTACATAAATTTTGCTCTGAAATACCCTAGTAGAACAATTTTAAAAAATGTTTTTAAAACTATGGGTGAAACTAAAATGTTAAGACTAATATTCTAAATAAACTTTTGTGTACATTTTGATATTTTCATAATTATTTCAACTGCTCAAATGGGATTCAATAAATGATCTAGATAATTTTTTATATTCAACATTTATGTTTTTATTATTGCATAATACACATAGAGAAAAATGCACAGTGCAATTGTACAGTTCGATAAATTTTTATCAAATGTATACTTATTCATAAAACCAGAACCTAGAGCAAGAAGTAGGACTTTTAAAAAAAATTTTAAGTAGATTTATTTCTGGTTAATGTGAGGGTACAGGCCATCAGGTCAAAATATTTGATTTTGTTAGGTAGAGTTCATTTTGTGATTATGAACCACACACAAAGGTGTGCCAAACACCTCCACCAGGTGCTCATTCAGTGAGAGTACTGCAGCCACCTTCCCCTCCCCTGTGACCTTTTCCTCCAACTTGAATTGAAATGAGTTTTTCTCCTATTTGGGCATGCATTAGATCATCCACTGGCTTCATATTCATACTGAGTACATTGGATATTTGCTTTCCCATTCTTGTGATACTTTGCTAAGAAGAATGTTTCAACTCCATCCAGTATATTACAAAAGACTTGAAGTTATCATCCTTTTATGGCTGAATAGTATTCCACGGTTTGCATGTACCATAATTTGTTAATCCATTCCTGAGTTGATTGGCATTTAGGTTGTTTCCACATCCTGGCGATTGTAAATTGAGCTACAATAAACAATCTAGTGCAAATGTAAATGGTAAAATGATTTTTTTTTTTCTTCTGATTGATGCCTAGTAGTTGGATTGCAGGGTCAAATGGAAGATCTAATTTGAGATCTTTGAGGATTCTCCATATGTCTTTTGAGAATTCTCCATATATCTTTCCAAAGAGATTGTATTAGTTTGCAGTCCCACCAACAGACTGCAAAATGTTCCCCTCTCTCCACATCCACACCAGTGTCTCCAGCTTTGGGACTTTGTAATGTGAGCTAATCTTACTGGAATTAGGTGATATCTCAGGGTGGTTTTGATTTGCTTTTCTCCACTGAGCATTTTTTCATATGTTTGTTAGCCATTCATCTGTCTTACTAAGAGAATGTTTTATTCATGTCTCTTGCTCAGTGATATATGGGATTGTTGGCTCTTGTTTGTTGATTAATTTGAGTTCTCTGTAGGTACTAGTTATTAAGCCTTTGTCTGATTTGTAATATGCAACCATCTTTTCCATTCTAAAGGTTGTTTATTTGCTTAGATTATTGAGTCTTTAGCTGTGCAGAAACTTTCCAGTTTAACTAAGTCCCATTTATTTATTTTTGTTATTGTTCCAATTATAACAGAAGTCTTCATAAAATCTTTCCCCAGGCTGGTATCTTCAAGTGTTTCTCACACACTTTATTCAAGATTTTTTATTGTTTCATGCCTTAGATTTAAATCTTTTATCCACCTGGAATCAATTTTTGTAAGTGGTTAAAGGTACAAGTCTAGTTTCACTCTTTTACAGTTCTCCCAGCACCATTTATTGAATAGGGATTCTTTTCCCCAGTGTATATTCTTGTTCGGTTTATCACAGATCAGGTGGCTTTAAAGATGCCTGTGTTGTTTCATGATTTTCTATTTTGTTCTACATGTCTATGTCTCTATTTTTGTACCAACACCATGATGTTTTGATCACTATGGCCTTGAAATATAGCCTAAAGTCTGGTAGAGTGATGCCCCTGGCTTTGCTTTTATTACTAAGAATTGGCTATATGGTTTTTTTTCTGGTTCCATAAAAAAATGAGTAATTATTTTTTCTAAATCTTTAAAGTATGATGTTGGTATTTTAATGGAGTTTGCATTGAATCTGAAGATTGCTTTGGGAAGTATAGACATTTTAACAATGTTGATTCTTCCCAGCCATGAACATGGTATGCTCTTCCATTTGTTAATATCTTTTGCTATTTCTTTCTTAGAGTTTCATAATTTTCTCTGTAGATGTCCTTCACCTGTTTTGTTAGGCCTTAGGTATTTCTTTCTTTCTTTTTTTTTTTTTTAAGCTACTGTAAAGAGAATTGCATCCTTGATTAGCTTCTCAACTTGGCTGTTATTGGCATATAGAAAGGCTACTGTTTGTGGGCATTGATTTTATATCCTGAGACATTACTGGATTTTTTGATCACTTCCAAGAATCACGTGGTTGAGTCTTTGGGGTTCTCTAAGTATAAGATCATATGGTCAGCAAAGAGCAAGAGTTTAACCTCCTTTGCCCCAATTTGGATGCCCTTTATTTCCTTCTCTTGCCTGATTACATTGGCTAGAACTTCCAGCACTATGTTGAATAACTATGCCACTATTATTCAACATAGTGCTGGAATTTGCCTGATTACATTAGCTAAACTTCCAGCACTATGTCACATAATAGTGGCAATAGAGAACAACTTTACCTGGTTCAGTGGAAAACTTTCAGTTTTATTTCATTCAGTATAATATGTGCTGTAGGTTTGTGGTAGATGGCTTTAATTTATTTAAGAAATGTGCCACCTATGCCTACATTCTTAAGCATTCTTATTAGAAAAGAATGCTGAATTTTATCGAATGCTTTTTCTGTATCTAGTGAGAGGATCATATGGTCTATTTTTTGCTTCTGTTGATGTCATGAATTATGTTTATTGACTGATGGAGACAATCTTGTCATCATTTTGAAATTTTTAAAATAGATTATTTTCTAAATATACTGGAATAGATTGAGCAAGGTAGTTTCAGAGACATTTTTCTATCAGGTACTCTCATAAAGCTAAGATACCGAGAGAGGCCCCTCAATCACCATTTCATCAGTTATTTAAAACTAGACCGTTTAAAACATTTCAAAATAAAATGTGAGGAACAACTCACTACAGGTAAAGAAGTGTGTTGTGAAGAGGGATTTATCTAGCACTAACCTTTAATATTTTGTAGATTTTACTATTTTGTAGAATATTTCTTCCATGTTCTCACATCTCTACATTGAAATGCCAGAAGATTCGCCTCTCAGCATGCAAACTCAGAAACACACTGTAGCATTTGGTAACGTCTCCTAGAAAAGGAGATGCCCACCTTGCTAGATAACAAAGGACTTGAATGGTTTGGTAATTGTGTTCAAACTTCATGACTTAGAAAAAAACTTTCAGACCAGGTACAGTGGCTCTGATCTACAGTCCCAGTGCTTTGGGAGGCCAAAACAGGATAGATATTTGAGTCCAAAATTTTGAGGCCAGTTTGAGCAACATAGTAAGCCTGAATCTTAAAAAAAAAAATTTTTTTTTTAAATATCCAGGTGCAGCCATGCATACATACTTATAGTCTCATCTACTTGGGAGACTGCGGTAGGAAGATCAGTTGAGCCCAGGAGTTTGAGACTGCAGTGAGTGATGATCATGCCACTATATTTCTCCAGCCTGAGCAAGATTCTGTATCAATAAAAAATAAAATGCAAAGAAAAGAAAAACTCTTCCTCCATCTTTCCCATTAAATATAAATCATATGAGCTGTCAACACATTAAAGTAGGTGAAATTTCATAATTTAATGTTTAAAGATGACAAAATGATGTAGAGACTGGTTTATCTTAGAGCATTTAAACTTGTAAAATTAAGAGTTTAGCATTTTAACACTATTTAGACAACATATTTGGAGGGCAACTTTGTTCATATAATTATTACATTGTCAGGCTCTTTCAGCTGTTAGATCATATGGAGATAGCTCAGGGAGAGCACAATATAGCAAGTGACTTCGGGGCAAGAAACATGTCTTCCTGGACTTTTTGTCATTTAAAATAGTAAGTTTAGGAGTTGAGTGTTAGCAGAAATTAATAGCTAATGTTTATGGAGACTTCCCAATATGTCTTAAGAAATTTACATGTATAATTTCATGCAACACAGCTACCCTGTGAACTAAGGACTATTATTAACTTCTGGATTTCCTAGGGAACTTAGAACAACCTTGTTGGTCAAAGCTTATGAATAAATTAATGAATATGTTGATGTGTGGGAAATAATCATATCTAAAAAAATTTTATCTTGTCTAAATAATTTCTTTTATCAGTTGACTGCATTGGAAGCATACGCTCCTAGGATTCTCCTGCAATGAAGCATATTGCAATCATTTATTTTGTGTTCCGAAATGTAAAATTTCAACTGAGTTGAGTGACACACAACTGATCGTTGCTATGTAAGTAACTTGTGAAAAAGTGATATGGTGAAAATATCAACCTTTGTGTTGTTTTTGCAATTTTATTCTCAAAAGTATCACATTCTTGTTACACAAAGCAGTGACAAGATCTATTCCCCTGTGTTTTCTTCCATGTTCTCTTTTCCTTTCTCTGTGGACTTAGGAGTTAAGGATTCAAACTTCTGATTGTTCTCAAATTGATAAGCAGAAATCTCTGTGGGAGGAACCATACAGCCTTGATCTATAATTGAATCTTCCAAGGAATTTTGTGATAAAATTGATCCTTCCCAATTATCAGGTAGACACTGCTTCTCTACTGTTTGCCTTTGAGGCCTCTACTTGGGTTTATCATTTCTATCACCATTATTCCAGCTTGTGTAACAGATTCTTTGTGTGGCAGATGTAAAGCTTGAATTCTTTTCCAACTGCTGTGGAACAAATGTAAGTATAGTATATATATCATGTTACTTCATTTCTAGTTACAAAATTAATTCATGCTAAAGTTAAGCTTGCAAAACTCATCTTATTAAAATAAAGTCACTAAGAGTCTTATAACCTATCAATAATGAGTATTCCTCTTTTGTGTGCAGACTTCCCATGTATTTCCTGCATGTGTCTGGGATTACATTTATAGACCATCACGCTGCACATGTTATTTTTAAATTTTTCCATTGAACATTATGGACTTGTTCTGTCATTAATAAATATTATTATTCAATGTGATGTCTATTGGTTGTATAATACTACAGTATTATGCTATTTGGTGAGTAATACAATCTCATTGGTGGGGCATTGAAAGAGAAGTTTAACAATTTTCCATAATATCTTCCAGAAGATAGAAGCAGAAGGATTAGATCCTAATTCATTTTATGAGATCATCATTACCATAACCCCCAAACCAAAGGTATTACAAGAAACAAAAGCTATAAAACAATAATTCTTATGTATATATATGGAAAATCTTCAATGAAATAATAGCAAATTGAGATCAAAACTGTACAAAAAAGAATTATATACCATGACCAGATGGGATTTATCCCAGGTATGCAAAGATGATTCAATAATTGAAAATCAGTTAATGTAATCCACCACATTGAAAATCAGTTAATGTAATCCACACAGGCTATAAAAGAATAATCACATGATCATATCAAGAGATATGATAATAAAAGCATCTGACAAAATTCAATACCCATCCATGGTTAAAACACAGAAAACAAGAATGGAGTGGAACTTCTCAACTTGATGATGATTATCTACAAAACCCTATAGCTGTTATCAGGCTTAATGGTGAGAAACTAGAAGTTGTCATGCTAAGATCAAGAAAAAGGTGAGAATTTTCCCCATGGCACAGTGGTTAGAGCATCGGCCACATACACCTAGGCTGGCAGGTTTGAACCCGGCATAGGCCTGCTAAACAATGACAACTAAAACAACAAGAACAACAACAACAACAACAAAAATAGCCAGGTGGTTGTGGTGACTGTCTATAGTTCCAGATACTTGGGAGGCTGAGGGAAGAGAATTACTTGGGCCCAAGAGTTTGAGGTTGCTGTGAGCTGTGATGTCACAGCGCTCTACCGAGGGCGACAAAGTGAGACTCTGTCTCAAACAACAACAACAACAAAAGAACAGGAAATAAAAGATATAATGATAAAGAAAGAAGAAATAGAATCATCTTTGTTCAAAGAGCAGATCTTCAAAAAATCAATAGCAACCAAAAAACTTCCTAGAACTAATAAGCAATTACAATGAGGTCAAAAGGTAAATACCCTGTTTCCCCGAAAATAAGACAGTGTCTTATTTTAAGGTGTGCTCCCAAAGATGCACTAGGTCTTATTTTCAGGGGACGTCTTATCTTTCCTGTAAGTAGGTCTTATTTTCGGAGGATGTCTTATTTTCTGGAAAACAGGGTAGTTACTATACGTAAATCAGTCACATTCCTGTATACCAGAAATGATCAAGTAAGTTGAAATGAAAAACACCCTCCAAAATAAAATACTTAAGTAGAAGTCTAGCAGAATACATAAAATATTTATATGAAGAAAACTACACAACTGATGAAAGCCGTTATTACTAAATAAATAAAAATATATTAATGTGTATGGATAAGAAGATTAAATATTGTTAATGTCACTTCTTTCCAAGTTGGTCTCTAGATTCAATGCATTCTAATCAAAATATTAGCAATTATTTTGTGACAACCAACAAACTGATTTTAAAGTTTACATGGTGACACAAAATGCATAGAATAGTTAACTTCATATTGAAGGAACAGAATAAAGTTGGAGGACTAACATGAGTAACTTTAATTACAAAGCTATAGGAAACAAAGCAGTGTGGTATTGGTAAAAGAATAGCAATTATATGAACGGAACAGAAATAGAGTGAGAGCTCTGAAATAGTCCACACAAATAAAGTCAACTGATTTTGACAAAGATGCAAAGATAATACAAGAAGAAAAGATATTCTTTTCAATAAATGGTGATGGAACTCTCAGATGTTCACATGTTAAAAAAAATGGTGATGGAACTCTCAGATGTTCACATGAACCTAGACACAAATTTTACACCCATCACAAAAATAACTCAAATGAATCATAGGCCTCAATATGAAATGCAAAGATATGAAACTCATAGAAGACAGTGTATGAGAAAATCTAGATCACCTGGTTACGGTGATGACTTTTTAGGTACGACATCATAAGCATGGTCCATGAAATAAATAACGGAAAGCTGGTCTTTGTTAAAATGAACAGCATCTGCTCTGTGAAAGACATTATCCAGAGAATGAGAGGGCAAGCCACAGAATGGGAGAGGCCATATGTGATAAAAGACTACTACCCAAAATATACAATTACATTCAAGTTGGGGAATGGAGGTGAGAGAGCTGGGAGTACGGTGGACAGTGTAAGAGTATACAGCACACCCCGGGTGAAGGGCTCCACTGCATCTTGCACTTTATGTAACAAATGCAAACAATGTAACCCAATCATTTGCACTCTCATATTAACCTGAAAGTTTTTAAAAAATTAAAAAGCAAAATAAGACAAAATATACAAAGAACTCTTAAAACTCAATAATAAGAAAACAAAAAAACTGATTACACAGTGGCCAAAAGATCTGAAAAGTTACGTCACCAAAGAAGATGAAAAGTGGTTAATATGCATGTGTGGAGAATATGTGTAGTACTTTGAGAGCCTATAAAAGGACTTAACCTGCTTTGTGAGGCTGAGGAGGTAGACAAAAGAAAGCTTCCTTTAGGAAGTTGTTTCCTGAGTGGATATTAGTTAATTGAAAAGAACTCACTGAGTAAATGTGGGTGTGCTCTGCTCCCAGGCTGACTTAACCAGGTCCCATCCCTCCTCTACTTTACAAGGAAATGAGATTCATTCCTTGATATCAAGTCAAAGAGGGTGAGATATTAAACTAAATATGAACATAGTAAACTGAAAACCTACAAAATAATTTAGAGACCTCTGGCTCCTCCCCTTATGTGTTTCTCAAACGCTCAGAGACAGATTTCTGTATCCCTTGGAAAGGTGATAGGGTTCCCTCTGGAGAAGGATTTCAGGCTCCAGATAGTAACATTTGCATAGTACCTCTATGAAATTGCCTGGTGCTTACTAAATCACTGAGGGTGAAGCCTAACCCTTAATGAGTCCTGCCACTACTTATAGGACGTTCAGTCATTTTTATTTAGCATTTTGATCTTACGTATGAATTGATAGACAAAAGTTATCAGACATTTCAGGAACTCTCCTAGTATGAAATAGAGATTAACTCTCCACCACACCTCTTCCACAAAAAAAAAAAAGTGAAGCAGAGATAATATTGAAAAGAGAAGAAAATACACCTACAGCCTAAATATTCAGAGACATGTGATAAGAAATTGATTTCATATTTATAAATATCACGTCAAAGTTAATACTAAATTCTTTTCTTGCCAATGCGTTTGAGTTCTCTGTGGATTCTGGTTATTAAACCTTTGTCGGAGACATAACCTGCAAATATCTTCTCCCATTCTGAGGGCTGTTTGCTTGCTTTACTTACTGTGTTCTTGGCTGTGCAGAGGCTTTTTAGTTTGATCAAGTCCCAATAGTGTATTTTTGAAGCGGATCCCATCGCAGGCTGGGCAAGGGACTTGAAGAGAAACTTCTCTGAAGAAGACAGGCGCACGGCCTTCAGACATATGAAAAAATACTCATCATCTTTAATCATCAGAGAAATGCAAATCAAAACTACTTCGAGATATCATCTAACTCCAGTGAGACTAGCCTATATCACAAATTCCCAAGACCAGAGATGTTGGCGTGGATGTGGAGAAAAGGGAACACTTTTGCACTGCTGGTGGGAATGCAAATTAATACATTCCTTTTGGAAAGAGATATGGAGAACACTTAGAGATCTAAAAATAGATCTGCCATTCAATCCTGTAATCCCTCCACTGGGCATACACCCAGAAGACTAAAAATCACACCATAACAAAGATATTTGTACCAGAATGTTTATTGCACCCCAATTCATAATTGCTAAGTCATGGAAAAAGCCCAGTGCCCATCGATCCACGAATGGATTAATAAATTGTGGTATATGTACACCATGGAATATTATGCAGCCTTAAAAAAGATGGAGACTTTACCTCTTTCATGTTTACATGGATGGAGCTGGAACATATTCTTCTTAGTAAAGTGTCTCAAGAATGGAAGAAAAAGTACCCAATGTACTCACTCTTATTATGAAACTAATGTAGGACCTTCACATGAAAGCTATATCCCAGTTATAACCTAAGAATAGGGAGAAGGGGGAAAGGGAGGGGAGGGAGGGGGAAGGTAGGTGGAGGGAGGGGGATTAATGGGATTACGCCTGCGGTGCATCTTACAAGAGTATATGTGAATCCTAGTAAATGTGGAATGCAAAGGTCTCAGCAAAATAACTAAGAAAATGCTATGAAAGCTATGTTAACTAGTGTGATGAAAATGTGTCAAACGATCTATGAACCAAGTGTATGGTGCCCCATGATCACATTAATGTACACAGCTATGATTTAATAAAAATAAAAAAACACCAAAAAAAACAAAGTTAATACTAAAATATAAATTTAATCTTTTATAAGTATAATACGACATAGAAATTAAAAATTCAGTATACATTTGGAAGGCAAGTTCAGAAAGTTAAGATAAAAAAAGACAAGGTAGAAAATACAAGACAATTATGAGATATGGTAAATCCAAATGCTAGTACTAGTAGTCTCATAATAAATAGTAAAATTAAAGGGAAGGAAAATTTCAAAGAAATAATAGAATAAAATGCCCAGAAATCAATTACATAGATTCTTAGATTAAAATGGTCCACTTAGTGCCAATGAAGAAAATCTCATTTGGAAATTTCAGAATAATGGAGATGAATACAAGGTCATCATACTTTACAGAGGTAGAAAATGAACTATATATAAAAGATCAGGAATTAAAATTGCACAGTATTGTTTCCATAATTGCAGGAATGCTGAAAGCTAGACTAGGAAGCAATAATAACAGAGCTCTGATGGAAAATAATTTCCAATCCAGTCCTACATCTTGCCAAAGTTCTTCTTATGAATAAAGGAAAAACAAAGATATTTGAAACTATGCAAGGTTGTAAAAACTTACTTTCTATGAAAGCTGGGGAAGAATGTTATCCATCTTTATGAGATTTAAACCAAGAAGAAGGAAGACAAAGTATCCACAGACAAGGAATTCAACATAACCAAGAGGTATAAAGAATTCCAGGCATGACAGTGAAGGCAGACCCTACTGGAACAGCTGTGTAGCCAAATGAGAGAAAGATCATTTGCAAATATATTTAAAAGGATGTTTTCCAAAATTATAGACATTTCGACAATTTGAAGAAATGGAAATTTCTATTTTGTATTATTGGTCTCTTCCTTAAATCTTTAAAAATTAATATGATAGCTTGCATTATTTCATAGAGTACTTACAAAATGGCTGGCACTGTTTCAAGCACCTTACATATATTAATTCACTTAAATCTCATGTTAATCCTATAACATAAAATTATTTGCTTTGACCCGGGGAAGTTAGATTGACAGGTTAAATTGCTAGTTGCTTAGTGGCAGAATCAGAATTCAAACCCAAGAAGTCTACTTCCAAAATCTGTGCTCTGAACCAGCGCCACCTATCGGCCTCGCAGGTAATGACATGTTGTGCTGCTGCTTTCCCTATTCTGAGAATTTAGTCGCAAGACTTTTTTTCTTTTTAATTTTGGAGTGCCTAAAGGGTCAGAGAGTTATGCTTGCAACTTTCTGGCTTATCCTTACAAAAAATGAAAAAAATCGATCTAATTGTTAGGTTTTAGAAGAAATGTTACATATGTTTTTTCATCAATGTTAGATGGAAATTGAGAGAATTTAGTAGCTGAACTCAGTTCAGCTGAGTTCAGTGTAGCTGAACTCCATGGTGGTTTTATAAGACAGCAGTATGTTTGCCCAGCTTCCTAACATTTTCTTTCAATTTTAGGCATTTAAGAATCTCTATTGCAGATGAAGCAGTTAGAAAAAAGACATTCTATACCTTGTTGTTGGATTTTAAGGTGTATTTGCTTTATACGGGAGTCCATAGAAGATCTGTGTTATAGTAAAGTCCTGGTATAATAAATATCTATATATGTGGTGCAAATTAGTTGGGAGAGAATTTTCTCTATTAAAGAAACCTAACTTGGAACCCGCATTGGTCACTAACTAGCTCTATCAATTTATGAAACAATATAACTTCTTGATTTGTAGTCCATCATTTCTGGTAATTATTTTATATTATCACACCCTTCTGCAATAGAATGAGGTAATAATACTCTCCTCAGGGTTACTTTATGACTTTTATGAAGCTCAACACACATTGATGGATTATAAAGTATTCAACAAAGCACACAAGTAAGTGCATAATTTTTTCTGGGTCCAAAAGACTGAGAAATAATGTAGCATACTGAAAAGTCATCAAAAGGATGATCCTTGCCCTAAAGGAATATGCACTCTGATGAGGAAGACAGAATAAAACACAATTGCAAAGCAATATGAAAACTGCTAAAATAGTGTAAGTATAAATGTGTGGGGGAGCACAGCCAAGAATCCTCCACTCTGTATATCTCTGGTCTCCTAGCTGCCACTTTCACTGCCTTGTGTCCTCCAAGTCCCAAGACCTGCTCACACCTCTCACCCCTGTCAGCTGATGAACTTACTTTCTCTTTCACTTTAAAATAAAGATCTCCCCACCTCACGTCCTCTACCAGAATCTGCACCCGTGTGCTCAGCAACACTATCTGCTTTTATAGATGAACCCTCTATGCCCAAATACAAAGCCAGCCCTCCATGTGGGCAATAGAGCTTATACTTTCTCACATTAGAGTACATGATTTCAGTATCTTTCCATCTCCTCTTTTCTAAATTATCACTTTTCTTTCTCTGCTGGGTCATTCTTGGCAACTTAAAAATATGCTGTTATTTCTCATCTTTTTCTCTCTGCCAGCCTAGAAATAGTATGTTTTCTCAAAGGCACTTTATCAGAAAGGCTGAGCTTCCAGGACAGGCATGGTGGCTTATGCCTGTAATCCTATCACTCTGGGAGGCCAGGGAAGGTGGATTGCTTGAGCTCAGGAGTTCAAGAATGTCTCTATTAAAAATATAAAAAGCTGAGCATGATGACAGATGCCTGCCGGTAGTCCTATCTAGCCAGGAAGCTGAATCAAGAGGATCACTGAGCCCAAGAGTTTGAGGTTGCTGTGAGCTATGAAGCCACGACACTCTACCCAGGGTAGCAGAGTGAAACTCTGTCTCAAAGAAAAAGAAAGGAAGCCTGATTTTTTTTTTCCTTGAAGCAATAGTCCCATAAAGAGTTACCTATATTTATTCCCTCTGATTCTTCTCCCTGCCTTGTTTTTTCCAGTAAGCTCCAAGTAAGCTCTAGTCCCTAAGCATTCCACTAAAACTGGAAGTCAGGAGAGACTTCTGCTTAGTTAAATCCAAAGCACTGCATTTGACAGAATCTGTCCCTCCTTCTTAAGAACCCTGTCTCATTTGACTTCCTGGGTGATTTTATCTTTATTATTTTGTCCTTTTCATTTTTCTTGGCCTGTTCTTCCTCATCTCTCTTACATCCTAATTTTGGACACCACTTCCCTTCCTTTGGGCTTTCAGTTCTTCATCTTTAATTCTCTACCCAATGTTATACCACGTCCTTACCATCTCGAGTCATCATTAAGCCTATCCTGTGTGTCACAACTCCCAAATCTATACTTCCATTCAGGACCTCTCACTTGACCTTGAGGGACAGAGGCATGCTCATTTTAAAACTAACAAACCTTAAGCTTTGGGTCCCTCCTTTGCATGAATCCTTTCAGGGCTTTTGGTGGCAGCTTAGCAATATGATCTTACGGGAAACCATTTTTGTAAAACATGCGAAAGACTTTATGTAATAGCAATCTGTTAAGATGAAGAGTTGTCTCTCAGCTTTCCGCTGTCCTCTGCCGTCAGAACAAACATGGGTAATTTGGGGATATTGATCTGGCAAGGGGCCTCTGGTTATTATGTGGAGTGTTTCTGTGCATGTGGGATGCAGACGTGTTGCAGTTCTATAACTAATATGTATATCTGTTTATGTTTGAGATTGCAGAGGAAAGTAGGAAACAGAGGGAAAATGCACCTATGTGTATCATGTATTCATAAGAAATATGATGAAGGGACAATTTCAACAACGTATAAAATTCTGTAAAGGAGTTTTTCTACCAGTTTGAGGCAAATGAAAACTAAAATTAGACTGGAAAATTATCAGAAAATTTAGTAGCTTGCTACACACTGAGTGTTTTCATCAGTGCCATAGGACAGAGGTGCTTTATGCAACCATCATTCTATTGCAGTTGAATACCTGGGAACACATAAAATTTGAAAGAATTCAAAGGCTTATATTGTACATACACATAATCAGGATCTGATGAGAATATACATTATGTTAATATACTCATTTCCATATTCATCAATGCATTCAATCATTAAATAACTATTGAGCGCCTGCTACGTTTAAGGTGCCATGCATGTGTGAAAGTGTGTCCACATATGTCTCCCAAGGAATTTATAATCTAGTTAAGTTGATACAACATAGGCCTATATGACAGCAGCTAGATTTCTTATTTACTTATTTATTTACTTACTTTTGAGATAGAGTCTCACTCTGTTGTCCCAGGAGAGCGTGCAATAGCATGATAGCTCAGAGCAACCTCAAATAATCCACTTATCTCAGCCTCCCATACAGGTGCCCTCCATAATGCCTGGCTAGTGTTTCTATGGTTTTAAATGGAGATGGGGTTTAATATTGCTGAGCTTGGTCTTGAACTCCTGAGTTCAAGCAATCCACCTACCTTGGCCTCTCAGAGTATTAGGATTACTGGCAACAGATTTGATGGCAATAGATCTCAAATGTAGGCACATCTACGTCAATCAATTGAAGTCTCTGGGATTAAGTGAATTAAATTGTTTACCTTAAGGTGGAGAATTAAAAAAAGAAAAAGAGTAGTCAGGATTTTATTAATCAGGTAGGCAGGTCAAGACCACACAGAACATTGACATAGAGAATTTTAAATTTTCTTTTTGAAGAAATACACCTTCTTTAATAGTTGTAGGAAAATACACAAAGCTTCTTTCATTAAAACAAAATGTTATGGCTGGGCGTGGTGGCTCACGCGTGTAGCCCTACTACTTTCAGAGGCTGAGGTGGATGGATTGCCTGAGCTCAGGATTTCAAAGCCAGCCTGAGCAAAAGTGAGACCTCATCTCTAAAAAATAGCTGGGTTTTGTGGTGGGTGTTGTAGTCCCCAGCTACTTGAGAAGCAGAGGCAGGAGGATCACTTTAGCCCAAGAGTTTGAGGTTGCTGTGAGCTATGATGCTATAGCACTTTTATCCAGGGCGACAAAGTGAGACTCTGTCTCACAAAATAAATAAATAAATAAATAAATAAATAAAGTAAAATAAACAGATAAATTCACTATTAAAAAGATATGAAAAGTTGAGTAATTGGGCAAATCACCCACCCAGAGTCATTCTTTTTGTTTCTAGGAACAGTTTGCTTTAAATACCAGAAGTATTAACAATATTAGTATTTCTGTTTTAAGAATAATAAAAATGTTGATTAAAAATTAGGTGGTGTAAGGACAATTTTTTCTTTATTTTTTATAAGATAAGAAAAGAATATAAGAATGTCTCTAAGATCATAAGAAAAATTGTCCATTGAGAAGAGAAGCAAGAGCTTTGTTGGTGTATTTCTTCTATGAAAAATGGAAAGAATAGTAGTTGAGCTGATCAAAACTTTTTTTTTTTTTTTTTTTGGTTTTTGGCCGGGGCTAGGTTTGAACCCACCACCTCCGGCATATGGGACCGGTGCCCTACTCCTTGAGCCACAGGCACCACCCATGATCAAAACTTTTTAACTCAAATTTAACTGTTATTCATTCATCTGTCCTGCCCTTGAGTCAAGAAGTAATGATCCTGTTAAATCCCCATACTCTCTGTTAATAGCACTCTAGAAATCATTCATATAAAAGTTCATTCAAATAAACACTGAAATTTTATCTCAGTGTTTTGTGGATAATTTCTCTGTCAAAAATGTCAGGCTGAGACTAGAAGCAATAATTGCACAAAGTTTTGATATCATTCATGAGAAAAGTAATGTAAGATAAAAAGATGATAGCTTAAATAATAAACCGTTATCTAATATTTATTAAAACCTCATCATATATAAAAATAGTCTGAGTGAAAAAAATAGTCTGAGTGGATGATAAATATGTAAATTGGTCAAGGTTGAACAAATTTATCAGAACTGAGATTTAAATCCCAGCAATTTGGTTCCAGAGCATGAACTATTAACCATTGAACTGGACAACCTCCAAGTGGGGAATGAAATGAAAGATTTTTTTTTTAAAAAAAGAGCTAATATTAAAGTATAATGAACTGAATTTGGTGTTTAGAAATGTGACCTTAAAAGCCTGGCGAAGTGGTACAATAATTTGTTGTCTTAGTTTATTCTGTTATAACAAATTGCCATAAACTGGGTGGCTTAACAACATACATTTATTTCTCATAGTTCTGAAGGTATAGAGTTTAATGATCAGGGTGCTGGCAGATCCAGTGTCTACTGAGGCTGCTTTTCCCAGTTTGTAGGTGGCTATATTCTTGTGATAGCCTCACCAGACAGAGAACAGAGTGGAAGCAAATTCTATTGTCTCTTTTTATAAGGGCACTAATCTCATCCATGAGGGCTCCACCCTCATGACCTCCCTTTCTAATATCATAACTTTGGGGGGTTAGGCCTTCCTCCTGAAGACAAATTCTATTGCCTCTTTTTATAAGGGCACTAATCTCATTCATGAGGGCTCCACCCTCATGACCTAAAAGGACTTGCTTCCTAATATCATAACTTCAGGGGTTAGGATTTCAACATATGGATAATATTTAGTCCATTAAATTGGCCTCAGAGCCTAACAGACAGTTTGAACTCCAGCTCTGCTATTTGATATTTCAACAGGGTTCTCCAAACTATTCAATGTCTTTGATACTTAGTCCCAGTATATGTAAAACTGAAATACTAACACTGACCTTGTAGGGATTAAATATATTTATGTTTATTTATGTGTGCGTGTGGTAGAGCATTTATTAAAATATTAATACATGGGCGGCGCCTGTGGCTCAGCAGGTAGGGCGCCAGTCCCATATGCCGGAGGTGGCGGGTTCAAGCCCAGCCCTGGCCAAAAAAAAATATATATATATATTAATACGTATGTATGGCAACTGATACTACTGCTGATTTGCAATTCTAAGCCTAGGTAAAGGTAATTATAGTTTATTGTAAAATATACAAAGTTAGGAGGAAAAAACTATTTGAAATGGAATTATTCAAACTTTCATAGATATAAAAATTGCTTCTTATTTCATTTTCTTTAATTGTAGACTCTTTTCATATGTATATGTAAGAGAGGAGAAAAAATAAAGTATAAGAGAAATTAATCAGAATAGAATCCAAATAATCATTTTGAAGTATATTCCAATCACTTCTTTCATCCTAAAATGTGAAAGCCTAGGGAGACTAGGATTTGTTAAAACCAAAGAAGTTTGTTAATGTTGGCATAGTTGAAAAGAATAAACCTTACAAAATAGAAACATGAAGTAGCATTATTTGTAAAATAGACAATAAAGATGATTTTTCTTTATATCTACAAATGGGTGAATGCTGTTGATCCCCAAGTATCTCATAACCCCTAGATGATTAGTTTTGCTGAATGACACATTAAGGTGTGCAACCAGTTTTCATGCATTTGAATTTGCTATTCCAATAGGTGTTAAAAGTGTTCTATGGATAACTTACAAAGGAAAAGAATAAAAGGAATTACCTGTGAATATGCTGATAATAAAAGATTTTGTTTATGAAGGGGAATAAAAAGAATAAGGATCCTACTTATTGCTACAACTGGAACAAATCCTTGAGAAACAGGAAATAGTAACTAAGAAAAGAAAACTTGAGAAGGAGGATCATGCTGTGAGATAGGAAAGCAGAAATAATTTATATCTTGTCAAGTGAAATGCTAGTTGGCAAGGGAATGTTAGAAACTGGAGGGAACAGGAATTGAATGTAGACTTCCCTGAAGGTGTCTTGTCTTTTAGATTTGACTTGAAACATGAAATATTTTGCATAATGAAGAAACAACATCAAAGCAAAATGAGAGAAATAAAGCAATCCTGAAAAAAAATTGAAAGCAAAATGAAGCAAATAAATCAAATTCTGTATGAAGTTAGTAGCTAAAACACTAGAAAAATTGTTTTCAGAGAAATTAAAAATAAGTATATGACCACTCTTATTAGATTGTACTGCTATGCAACAAATTAGCTCAAATTTAGAGGCTTAAGATGAGACAAATGTGTTACCTTAGAGTTCTAGAAGTTGGAAGTCTTAATGGGTCTTTCTGTAGGGCTTTGGGGGCTGCCAGAAGCTGCTGCCTGTTACTCCCAGTTCTAGAGGCCACTCACATTCTTTCACTCATGGCCACATCTATATCTTTGCCCTGTGAATATCATTTTTTACAAAAATTGGCAAAATTCCTTCTCCAAAACTTCTTGGAGAAGTGGTTGATTTCAGTTCTGGAACAAAAAATAAAGATAAGTTTTGTTTCACCAGAAAGCAAGAAAACCACTGTAGTCTTGTTTAAAGAAGACAGGTGCCAATCTGAAGGCTCCACTGGCCAAAGATCGTATGGTTTAAACATCAATAAAAATTGTGCCTAAGTGGATTGAAAGTTTTCAAAGATACGTTACAAAGCTCTGAGTTTATGGGACTAAAAAAAAAAAAATTCTCTTTGGCTGTTTATATACCAATATAAATAGCATAGGAGAGCATCAACACATTATTTTATTTTATTTAGAAACATACAAAGGGAAAGGATAAAGCCTTTCCAGTACAAATGTACTTTAGAATAACCAAAAAAAGTTGATAAGAATTCTTTCTGTATATAAAAATTGCAGCTAATAAAGAATAGCAGAATTAAATGTAGCATTATGCAGCTCAATTATAACTACTATAAGCAATGATAATCAATGCCTATTAATACCAAAAGCTGTTAAGAAGCTTTATACTAGTCATATGAAACATCTGAATCCAATAATCAAAAAGAGAGACTAACATAACTGCCCAGGGTCTCCTCTTTCTAGTTTTCATCCGCAAGACTGATGAGCTCCTGGGCTTCAGATTGTGTATGTGACTTAGATACCATTAGTAAAAATTCAGGAGGGGTGGTTTTGGGTGGCAATTATGAGCAGAACATAGGCCACAAGAGGACTTTTGCCAAAACCATTAGAAAAGAACCACTTCTTTCCCTGAGTTTGGTAACAGGTAAAAATAATAAAGAGTGAAAAGATTAATAAAAGGTGCTGGAGTCATGGTGTCTTTCTTTGGCACAACCAGAAACGTATTTGCCTGAGTTTGAAACAACAGACTGAAACACAGCCAAGAGAAAGAAATAGAAAATGATGCTCTTTTTGAATATCTGAATCTACATGTGTGTAAAGCCAATATGCCACTGAATTTTTTTATTAGTAAAATTAGTATCTCTCTCGCTCTCCCTCTTCTTCCTTTTCTCCCTCCCTCCTTCATTTTAAGAAATTTTAGTTGCATTTCTGTAATTTACAGTATGCTGGGCCATATGACGGGTGACATACAAATAAATTTTTTAGAGGCCACAGTGAAGGCCTAAACAACATTTGTTTTTAATAGAAACCTCTGTAATAAGACAACCAAAGCAACCATACCACATGTGATAACCTGGCTTAAGTCTTACAAAGACATTTTTGAGAAAGTATCACTATCCTATTAAATACACTCTTAATAGCTGAAAATCACTGTTAGTTAATTCATGTCTTTAATAATCAGATCAAAGAGAAAATAGAATATTAGACTGGAAAAGAGTCCAATCTTCCACACAAAATGGTAGTTGTCTATATTGTATTTTGAATAATAGTCACTGAAATGTCTCTTGAATTATTTTGGACATGGGACATTCCCTGCCTATTCCCTATCCATAGGCTAAGAACACATGGAACAAAAGGAAATAAAATATTGGAAGGCAGACTGGGTGCAGTGGCAGTTAGTCCTAGCACTCTGGGAGGCCAAGGCATGTAGATTGCTTGAGCTCAGGAGTTCAAGATCAGCCTGATCAACAGCAAGACCCTGTCTCTTCTAAAAGAAACACTATCTGGGCGTGGTGGCAGTCACCTGTATTTCCAGCTACTGGGGAGGCTGAAGCAATAGGATCCCTTGAGCCCAAGGGTCTGAAGTTGCTGTGAGTTATGATGATGCCGTGGCACTCTATCCAGGGTGACAAAATGAGACTCTTATCTTAAATAAATAAATAAATAGATTTAATTTAAAAATATTGGGAAGCAATAATTCCTCATAAATTTTCACTCTGTGATTCTTTCCACCACTCCTTTAATGATGTGGTTCCCAGATACTTTATCCTTCTGCTTATATATTTCTGAACACTTCAGTTCATAGTATGCACCCGAAACAAAACAAAATACTCCCATGTAATATGATCAGTGAGATTCCTTTCAAACTATATTAACTTCACTGACTGCAATAAGAAAGTATTTTTCTTTCATCTGTGTTTTTGAGCATCCTATGTAGAGTTTTCCAGTCTTGGTATTCAGTTACAGATATTCAGGACCTAGGCAGACTTGGGAAATGAGATCATAAAGTATTATTAAGCCAGAAATAAAAGGTTGTTAAAGTTGATGTTCTACAAAATCTGAGTTAGTTGTGGATAATACTAGCAAATAAGCTTGACATTCTTTTTTTGTCTAACACGGTTTTTATTGGATGACATGTCAATGAAGTAACATTTCGCCATTGTATGTTTCATCTACTGTTTACCTTCTGACTTTAAAATTTTATTTATTTCAGTTATTTTTTTCAGTTATGTGAGTTTATTTTTTTCCCCTTATTAACTGTGTTAAGTTTAGATTTATTCCTCTCTTAAATATACAGAGTAGATTCTATCAGGCCATACCTGGGGCTTTATATCTACCCCCCCCCTCTAATTAAGCAATACAAATCCTTCCTAATGAAGCAATACAAATACTCACACTCACGCCTGTAATCCCAGCACTCTGGGAAGCCGACGCGGGTGGATTGCCTGAGCTCACAGGTTTGAGACCAGCCCGAGCAAGAGCAAAACTTCATCTCTAAAAATAGCCGGGTGTTGTGGCAGGCACCTCTAGTCTCAGCTATTTGGGAGGCAGAGGCAAGAGAATTGCTTGAGCCCAAGAATTTGAGGTTACTGTGAGCTGTGATGCTATGGCACGCTACCAAGGCTGGCAAAGTGAGACTCTGTCTCAAAAACAACAACAACAAAAAAGAAACAATTTGCTTATCTTCTCAATAATGCATTATTCCTGGTTTTATGCTATTCAGAAATTTTATAAACATGCATATCATATGTCATATACATGTACAAATTAATTAATGTAAGGAATAGATAAGAAAAAAGAACTCCGTTCTATGACAAAACAAAAATGTAACTAAATTTCCATGGAACTACTAATTAGCCCACTTGGAATGGTTAATGATTCTAAGTTAATTTAAAAGGATTTCTATTCTGCAACATTCTTCTGCCTTGACCCCAAGAATAACATAAGAGGCCTTGTCAAATTCTTAGAGAAGTGAGTGTATGTCAGGATTCCTCTGACCTCCTTGCTGCCTTCTGAATAATTCAATGCAATAAACATTTATCATGTATCATTTTAAACAAACTATTTAAAAATTATCTAGAGATGGATCTTATGTTTACTTGTGTACACTTTGTATACATATTACTTTATATACTTGTATGTTAGTATGTTAGTTTTTTAATGTTGGGATATTTTAATCCCCCCAAATTCTCTTTCATAACTAGTTCATGGCTATTATTTATTAGTGATCTACCATAGCATGTCTTTTGATCATTTCATTACATACAATTTGATTGAGCTTAGATGCTGATTTCATTTAGCTATATTCTCTATTTTTTTTTTATATATCTGTCTAGGATACTTTCTTACTCCATTTGTGTTGCTATAAAAGAATACCCAAGGCTGGATACTTTATAAAGAAAAGGAGTTTATTTGGAACATGGTTCCACCAACTGTTCAAGAACAGTAGTATCAACATTTGCTTCTAGTGAGGGCCTCGGGAAGCTTCAATTTCTGGCAGAAGGTGAAGGGAAGCAGACATCATGTGACAAAAGAAAGGAAGCATGAGAGGAGGGAGGGAGGTAGCAGTCTCTTTTCAACTACCAGTTCTTATGGGATCTACTAGGGTGAGAACTCACCTGTTACCGCAAGGACAGTACCAAGCTAGTCACAAGGGGCCCATCCGTCCCCATAATCTAAACACCTCTCTCTCTAGGACCCACCTCCAACATGGGGGATCAAATTTTAATATGATATTAGGAGGAGACAACTATCAAAATTTTATCAGATATCATCATGTTCTTAACCACTTTTTCTTATATTCTTATTTGAAATAATTTTTCCTTATCAGAGCTGAATTATGCAACTATTAATTAGTAGAACACCCATCTTAGGTAGTAGGAATGTAGGATAGACAAGGTTGAGAAGAAAAATGAAATGTTATTACTGGGATGTTAGGTCACACAGGATAATAACAAGAATGATTACATGATTGTTGATTTTACCAGAATGAGATCATACCATATACCCTTTTCTGTACCTTGGTTTTCTCGCTTAAAATTAGATGATGGTAATCCTAATGGACGAATTGCTAGAATGCAAAAATTCTTTTTCTAAAAAAAATGCTGCTTAAAATTCTGACATATGAATGTAATATAATATATTCAACTCTACATTATTGACAGATTTCTATTTTATCTTATTTTTCCACTTATAATAACAAGAAATGCAAAAAAGCTTATTTTTCATATCCATACATACTAATGTTTTATTACTATCTGATTTGCTTTCAGGAAGTTGCTAGGTCAGTAGTGGGCCCATGTTATTTTGAATAACTACTGACAGATTTCTCTCCAAACATCTGCAACAATTCACATTTCCAGTAGTAATGTGTGAGTATAAAATTCTTCTCTCAATAAACCACCCATAACTGTTGTCACTCTTAATGTTTTCCAATTTAATCTTCAAAAACTGTAATTTGGTGTGAATTTAAAATTTATTTCCCTTTAAATACTAGTGAGACAGACACATTTCATAAATTTAATGGTTATTTAGATTTAATCATCTATGAATTACTCATCAGAGTACTTTGACTAGATCTATCTGGCTTCATGGATACCAATTTATACCAACATTGTTAAAAAAATGTTATTTTCTTTAAAAATTAAAATAATAACTTGTAAATATCTATTAATATAATATCATAATTTTTTAATCCAGTAACACTGGATTCTATTTCTAGATGTTATGTATATATTTATATTTCTCTTTTTCTATTTCCATTCTAGAATGTTTTGATTAGGTTGAATAGTGTATGTGAGGTGAGGCAAAGTCCCTACCCAAGATGATTGCCTTGGTTATTATCTAATAATTATGTTTCTTTGAGCTTTAGGATTTTTTACACTTTAAAAAAATCCTAGTATTTTCATTGGAAAGATAATAAATTTAATTGGGATGCATTGACTTTAAATTTTTTTTTTTTTTTTTTGAGATAGAGTATCACTCTGTTACCCTGGGTAGAGTGCTGTGGGGTCATAGCTCATGGCAACCTCAAACTCTTGGGCTCAAGAGATCCTCACGCCTCAGCCTCCCAGTAGCTTGGACTACCCACAACCACCACAGGATCCTGCTAGTTTCCTATTTTTAGTTGAAATGGATCTCACTCTTGCTCAGGCTGGTCTCCAAATAGTGAGCTCCAGCGAACCATTCACCTCAGTCTCCTAAAGTACTAGGATTAAGGGCATGAGCCACTATGCTCAGTGGCACTGACATTTTTTATATGAGATGCTTTTACTTAATGAAAAAAAAAATTTCCATTCACAGAGATCTCATTTTGTGTACTTCAATAAGATTCCATGGTTTTCTTTCCATGTATTGTATGCTTTTCCTGTTAAATTTGTTATTCTTGAGCATTTTATAATTTGTATTGTTATTGTGAATTAAATAGTTCTCTTTCCATTTTCTGCATATTGTTACTTGGAGATTTATTTTCTATAAACTTACCATTCAAAGTTAGTTTCAATAATTTTAGTATTTTCTCGAATTTTCTTATTTTAAGAAAAAAACTTAAAAATGCATTTCTTCGATTCAATTATTTTAGTTGACTGTTTAAATTTCTTACTGAAATCCACATAATGCTAAATGTGTTCTTTTGACTAAATGAAAGATGAGTAGATGTTTTGGCAAAGGCAGCTGAGGAGATAACAGGGCAGCGTCCATGCTGAGTTTGGGGCATTGCTTCCTCTTGTCCTGCTCCATCTAGGGCCAGAGTCAAGTTTCCTACAGGTTCACTTCTACCTATCTGTGAGTGTATACAGAACTCAGTATGCTGAGTTTGGGGAGCTTACAGTAACACTATCCTTACAAGTAGGTGGTTCTGAAAATTAATCTTCTTTTCCTAAAACTATGTTTTGTGTGATGTAGAGTGGGCATCTGGCCAGTTAAACTCTGGTCACGTTGTTTCCTCTAAGCCTTTGCTAAAAATCTAGCCTATGTGCCTGGACTTCTGCCTTGAAATCCTCCTTTCCTGCTGTTACTACATGCAATGGGGCCTTAAAGAACTCACCCAGCTACCATCAGTATTACCTAAACGATACTGTAGGTTTGCCCTGCTTTCCAGCAACCACATGTCTGACAGCAGAGCCTGCACAGCCTCCTCACTTGCCCTGGGCTTCATCCCTGCTGATGTTCCCACAGATACAGCCCTGCTATAAATTTAACCTGATTTCAACAAATCCTAGCAGCTGTGCCATACTGTCATTTAACCTTTTCCATTCTCTAGCGACTAACTTTCCCCCAACCTCTACCTTACTTATTTTCCCCAGAGGCCACCACAGAACTGCTCTACGTTTTATAGTGTCATATCAGGTTTAGACATATTTTGAGATTCTTGGGAAAAACAGATAAACTAATAATCAAAACTAAAATCAAATGATTCCCAGCCTCATTAATTACTTAATATATGCCAGATAGTTTGCTAAGTGCTTTACATGTATGCATTTACTTAATTCTCACAACAGCCATATGCACTACCTCGGTTTTACAAATGAGAAAATTAACTGACATAGCAGGATTCTCCTTTTGAAAACTAGGCTTCTCTCTTCCTGTTTGCCAAACCTTATCCATTTTAATCACAAGGAACGTTTCCAAAATTAGTATGCTATGTAAATATCTTTTTCACTTGCTTCACAGATTTGTTTTTACTTTGCACTTTTATTTTGTCTTACCACTTTTGCATTTTATCAAGTCCTATCTAATTTGTGACCACCCTTTTCTGACGTTCTTAACATTTTGTGATAGTCTTTGCATTTTTTTCCAATTAGGCTATTTTCAGTCTTATTTCCTTTTATAACCCCAACTCATCTGTAAACTTGTGCATTCACATTGTTCTTTTAAAATTCTATTTGCTTTCTTCCTCACAATGGATCGTACAGTAAAAAATTTACTGCTTTCTCTCATTTTGAGCTATGTTTCCTTTATAGAGGCTCTTACTCTGAGATTACTTGGGATTCTAATTTGAAATAAGTGACAATTTATCCTGAATTATGTCCTGAATTTTTTTTCTGGAAGCTTTCAGGATCTTCTTTCTATCCCAGTTGTATCAAGATTTCAATAAGACATGATTGGCTGTGGGTGACTTTTTAGGCATGATATTGGACTTTCAATGAATTCATTCAGTCAGAAAACTCCCATCTTTCAGACCACAGACATTTTCCTTTTCTCTGTAATGTCACCACCTCCTTCGATCTCCATTGCTCCCTGTTGCTAAAATTCTTATTAGCTAAATGTTTGCCATCCTGTATAAATAATTTTATTCCTAATTTTTCTTTCTCTTTTCTTTATATTATCTCCTGGGAGTGGGGGATCTCTTTGGTATGTTTTCTTTGAAATATACACTGTGGAAGAGAGGTAGCTTGTCTCCTCAGGATGTTTCAGTAATTCTCATATTGTTACATGAATCCTATTTCCTGTCACCTAGTTTACCTCACCTACTTAAATTCTTCATTTTTTTTTTTTGAGACATCACAGCTCACAGTTTTGGGGTCAAGCAATCTTCCTGCCTCAGCCTCCCAAGTAGCTGAGACGACAGATGTGCACTACCACAGCCATCTAGTTTTTCTATTTATTTCATTATTATTATTATTATTATTTTAGTTGATATGGGGTCTTGTTCTTGCTTAGGCTAGGATGCCTTATATCTTAAGGTGGATTCTCCAGGCTTAATTATCTGGGAACTCATTTGACTTTTTCTTTATGGACACTGAAGTTTGACTTCCCCTTTTCAGTCAGTCATAACTACTTAATTTTATTTTTATCATTGTATCTGGTAATTTTCTTCTCAGGGTAACAAAGGGAGATTTTATTTAGGAAAAAAAAGAGAAAGTTTAGAGCTCTTCTAAAGAGAGCTGGAAGTGGGTCCCTTACATGAAGGAGAAAAGGTGAAAGAGAGACCCTATCTAGTATGTTGAATGGACAAATGTTTCCTTATTTAATTGAGGATGGAATCAGTGTTCTTATTTTCATTTTCCTTGAAATTTCACAGCATTATTTAAATCTGGGTTGTCAAAGTTTTAGAGATGAACCTCTTTCAGTGACCATGTTTATTCCCCTCTTTCTTGTCTTCAGGGCTTTGTCCATGCTATTCCTTCTTCAGGGAAAGAGTCATCTCCTCACAGCATGTTCTCAGGCACAGCAGTAACTGTACTACTAGTTGTGCTAGGTTGTTATTGTCTAAATGTTCATCTACACAATTGTGTAGACGCCAGGATAGCAAAGCCATCCCATGATTGCTGTTGTCATCACCAGTACTTAAATATACATTGAAAATATTAGTGGGATTTTTGTGACCCCACCTTTCATCCCCATATAGACCAGTGGAAGTAGAGAGGAGCGAGGTTGATGACTCTGGGCAGGATTTCTGTCATGTCTTGGATTCACACTCTGGAAAGATAGCGAAAGAGGCAATTAGCCATGCCATCTCCACATATGGCTATCACCATATGCCTCAGCAGAAAGTCACCAGACAAGAACAAACCATCATTTCTTCCTGGAATTCAGCAGTGTTTTTACACCTGTTAATACTCATGGATTTTTATTGTTGTTTATTGCTATTCTGTAGAATGCCCTAATCAACCCTCCAGGAGAAGATCCTCATGTGTATTATTTATCTAAGATGTTACTTCTACACGTCTCATCTCTCCTTTCTTTCATGCCAATATTTACTTCTTAATGCTGTTTTTGTTTTAAAGTAAACTTCTTTCTCCCTTCTCAGAAATTATTTTGCTTCCTTACCTATTTTCCAGAGTTATTTCTCCTAAATGTCATAAGAATTCTTCATTATCTTCAAAAAATCAGTGTATAGATACATTTCCTAAATGTCACTTCCTTTTTACCTAGTCAGAAGTCCAGGTTCCTCAGTCAGGAAGATAAATATAATGCATCCTCTAGTTTCTAGGAACAAGTCCACCTGTGCCCATGTGAGTCTTGACTGTGATGCCTGTCTGCAGGGGATGTCTGGCCCTGAGGATACTCAGCCTTTCCTTCTCTGTCCCCTAAATATTCTGAATGTGTTTGTGGATACCAAGTCTTGCTTTCATCAGCATACTCTAACACATATATACCTTTGCAGTTCTGCATCAGAAACTTGGAAAAATTATTTCTCTCACCTCTAACAGTCTATTTGGTTGTGCCCACTTACCAGAAGTTTCTATCAGGTCACCTTTTTCTTCTAGAAGGTAGGGCTCCCCAAAACTGTAAAAGAGTTCACATTGCCACCTCTCATTTGAACTCAAACAACTTTAAATTATCTGATTGCTTTCATCCTTTGGAAGCTAAGTCTTAAAAAATAGAAGGACTGGGCAGCATCTGTGGCTCAAAGGGGTAGGGCTCCGGCCTCATATGCCAGAGGTGGCCAGCCCCAGCCAAAAACTGCAAAAAAAAAAAAAGAAGGACTCACGACAGCTGTCTATTGCTATTTCATTGTCCTGTACCATTAAAAATGAGGCCATAAATCATGAGGGTGCATGGATTTCTCCCTCCACAATTGACCTGTTACACATTATCACGGAGTGAAGGTGTAGACAGGGTTCTCCTCAATGATTTTGCAGTTACAGGGCTCACAAGTTGGCTTCTAAATAGACCCAGAGATAGTTTAAAGATTTGTCCTTTCCCCTTTCCCCATATTCTTAGGTTATAATTGGGTTATAGCTTTCATATGAAAGCTATAAATTAGTTTCATAGTAGAGCTGAGTGCATTGGATACTTTTTCTTCCATTCTTGAGGAGGGGAAGGAGGAGGATAGATGGAGGGAGGGTAATTGGTGGGATCACACCTACGGTGCATCTTACAAGGGTACATGTGAAACTTACTGAATGTAGAATATAAATGTCTTAACACAATAACTAAGAAAATGCCAGAAGGGCTATGTTAACCAGTGGGATGAAAATATGTCAAATTGTATATAAAACCAGTGTATGGTGCCCCATGCTTGCATTAATGTACACAGCTATGATTTAATTAAAAAAAAAAGATTTGTCCTTAATGAAATTCTTCTCATTACTCTCAACCAAACTAGAAATGAATTGGAGAAAGAAATAGGCTAGTAAAATTAACAAGTATTTTTTTTGTGTGTATGGATATAAGAAAATGATCTTCTTTGCCAATAAGTGATAATCCATTTGTTATTTAACAAATGTAGAAAATGCATTTATTTATGCTCACACATTCTATAAACAAGAGAACTCCAATAAACGAGAGAAAGCAACCGCCTGTATCTTGCATAACACCTTCAGATAAGGGAAGCTGGCATGTCCTTCCCCTGTAGGGCTCTTGTGCATCGAAGCCATTACCAAACTAAAGCTGATGCACCAAAAAGAAAGCAGCGCAGCCCCTAGAGCCTCCTTCTTTGCTTTGAGCCAATTGTCAAGAATTACAAAAAAGACAAAAATACCTTCTTGATCCCTATGGTGTTAAGTTTATTTTCTGAAGCATGAGATTTGATTTCTCTTATTTCTTCAAGTAGAACCATTGATTCAGTTTGTCAGGAGGGAGATAGTGCTCTTTTGCTCTTTGAAGTTCCAGGCGAGTCTTTTAAAGCAGTACATATTCCAGGGTGATCATTTGCTGGGTAGGATAGAATTTTCTTTCTACCTACTCTGCTTGCTGTTGCCTACGTTGACTGACTTTGCTTGTGTAGTATTGGTCCAAGTAATCCTCTTTTCCTAAGCACTTTTTTAGTGGCCAAAGTTAGAAAGTGTTGGACATGCATGAAAGATGCTGAACAACATTTTGAACAACAAATGTTTGTTTGGTTGCTCTCTTATTATCTGTATTATATTAGGGGTAAGAGAGAGATGTTTGTGTTAAAATGCTGTTTCCTCGCAACTAGTCTGTAATTTAAAATGAAAAATATGCACCTAAACAGCATGGAAAACTATAAAGGACGGTAGAAAAGGCCTGGGATCACTGTGATATGATTGGTGCTGAGTAGGTGCTCCCCACTGGTGCTACTGTAATTAAACATACAGTTGTCCGTACCTGAGGGACTTGAACATGTATACTGGAGTTCTAGCAAAACCTTCCTGGATCGGAAAACTCTTTCATTAGAAATTGTATTTAAGGCCATCTGGTAAATTCTTTCAAAAACACCCTATCAAAGTCTTTATCTAGTTTCTCCATGAGTTCTCCCAAGAGGAAAAATTTACTACCCTTTGGTGATAGCCAGTGATGCTGTTGAGTAAGTCATTGATAGGCATTGATAGAACATTTTTCTCATACATTAAGCTGAATCTGCTTCAGTTTTACTCCTGCCTCTACCAGAGGTAACGAGCTGCTCCCTTGTACACAACATTATTAGATTCAGAACAAAATCATCTGTCTCTCACACTAGACGTGTGTAGCATGTTACCACTTATACAAATGCACTGGCAGATATGATCTCATTTGACCCACATAATGACTTTAAGTATCTGGCATTATTATTCCTGTTATAGATGAGAAAATTGTGCCTAAAAGGGAAAAATAACTTGCCCCAAACTGCTCAGCTGTCATCTAGAACAATAGGGGTTCATGTCTGATCTGTCTCTGACTCTACATCTGGAGTTCTAGTCAATCTCTAGCATGGAAGAATTTCTGGACTCTTCACTGATTTTGTCATCATTCCCTGGGTGACATCTGACACTCTCACCTTCTATAACATGGCTCAGAAAATCAAGCGCTCAGTGTGTGGCCTGCCCAGTGCAAAATTCAATCATCACTACCCTGAAATAGTTTATTTCTCAGACTTGCTTCACATTGAGGACTCAGCTTTCTGTCTATGAGATTTCTAACATTTCATGACTCTTTTAAAATTTGACAATCAATTCTTAAATCTAAATTCCTTGCAAATACTTTCAGTTTATTCTCGCAATATTTCCATATTTCTTTTATTTTTTAATTTTGTTCTGTGTCTTGGGTTTATGGAACAGTGAAAATGACAAGCAATTTTATTTGGTATCTAATGTTCAAGAACACTCTCCAATTGCTTGCAAATGTATCTCCCATTCTTATAGTTCATATTCACCTCACCCACAGCTCAGTAGGCAATAACAGACTGTACTTTATTTTATCAAGGTCTTTAAGTACCTTATGCTAAGTAAAAACTTAGAAAATTTTAGGCACTGTACATAGGATAGAGAGATTTGATTAGCAGTGCACTTCAACTGTACACTCTGATGTCTCAGTATTCTGCCTACACATAGAATGACCACATAGACAAAATAAGTGACTGAGATAGCAGTAAATTATAAATTTGTAGCCTATATCAAGTAGTAGTATAAAAATACCTGTCTCTTCTACTCAAACTTATTTATCATTGGACTCTGTAAAAGTGACCCAAATTATTGAAATCAATAACTTTGGACTTAGTGTCAAAGCTAGTAAGTGATAAGAGATACCTATTACTTGAAAAGAAACATGTTTTTCATTAATGGGACTGTTTTTACACTACTGAGATTTTGGCAAGAGTATAAGAGCATGCCACCATGCCTGGCTGCCCGAGGTTTCTCTCCGTCTCTGAGCCTCAAGTGATCTTCCCACTTGGTTCTTCCAAAGTACTAGGATTCCAGGTGTGAGTCACTGAACCTAGCTAAATTTTGAACATATTAATTGCCACAGTAGAAAAATCACACTTTTTTTCCTTTGGGGGATGAGTGTTTTATTAGGTCAAGATAGGTCAAGAGACTTGTGAGTTACATATGCTTCACAAGGCCCTAGGCTCAAAACTAGTGTGAGTATAATGCAACTCACATGGTAGTTGATGTGTTAAATATACGTAGGAATACTATATAATGATTAAACAATGTTTGGTATTATTTATCAATGTATGCATGCGGATTAAAAATAAAATAATTTTTTTGGAATGACACCCAATTAAGAAAGTAGTATGTCTAGAATGGAAAAGACGAGGGAGGTTTCAGGCTGGCTTTGACCAAATCTGTACTATTTTATCTAAGAGAGCCCTGTGGAGCAGCACAGCCAAATGGTAAGTGAGGGAGTTGGTTGATATATGCATGGAAGTTATTTTGTGCACTTTTAAATTTTAAAATTTTAAATAATTTTAAGGTAATATAGTTCAATATTTAATTCCATAGTTTTTTTAATATCTGTAAGTAAAATACATATTGTGGGTAATTGTTACTGTGAATTTTTTGTCTGGTTCTCCGTGCCTAGCATCATGTCTGGTGTGTCACAGGGCTCAGTCTATGAATGCTGGGTGAATGACTGGGTCCTACGGATAGGGGAGCAGGGGTGATCAGAGAAAGGAGGAAAGCATATAAAAATAAAATAAATTTTATTTTTGCTGTTCTCTTATGCAAATCCTTTTTGAAAAATGTTGCCTGTTTCAGCTCTGCTAAGGAAATTGGGCTGAAAGCATGAGCATCCTTTCCAGGGCCAAACTTAACATAGGCCGTGGGAAAGGAAATGAAAGGATTGAGAAGGGAACTGAAACTCAAAGGAGAGGCAAGGCCACTTGGCCAAAGGCCCTCTTTTTCTGGACAATTTCCTGGGAAGCCATGGGTTTAACTTTATAAGGAGAGGATTTCCCATATAAAACTAAACCCAAAGATAAACTTTTGAATAATTAGTATCATTTATGAGTCATAGCCATGAATTAGGGTCTATTCTGTGCTCATTTTAGACCATTTATGGTTCCTTAATTTGACTGTCTATAGTTGGCTGTAGTGGACATCTAATAATAATGGATACAGAGCCAAGTTTTCCTTCCAAGCAATGGCTACCACCTTTCACCTTGGTGCAGTGCAAGTGGTCTGCCATGTGGCTAAGTTTTCTCCAAATAGGTGGAAAAGTCATGAAGTGCAAAGATCCTTTCTTGTCTTTTTATTAATCCCTGTAAAAGACTTAAGTGGATGAGCAACACACAAGTGAAACAAAGTAGCCTGTATGGCCTGTGAGTGAATGTGAGATAGTAGAAAATTAACCCTGACACATCTCGGCTGGGATTAAGGACACGTTTGGGAATACCCAAGGATTTATTGATCAGTAAGACCCCTGAGGGTTTCACTAGTTGTCAGGACGGTAAGGTTCTCTATGCCAGCACAGGAATATCAACTTTGTACATGGGGTATATCAGGATACATACACTCCAGGATATGCTGTTTGAAAGAAGCATGAAGCTAAAATTCAAAGATTTTGCCTAATGGATTGTTTGGAACATCAGCCAATCCTTTCACGTAGCTGCTTCAGAGGCGTAGGCTGACTCTAAACCCAGCCTCAGACTCATCAATGATAGCTCCATTATGTGTCTGGCAACAACTAACATCCCAAGGGAAAACTTGACATACCAACCATGAGGTAAATCATCCTAAAGCTGAAATGTCATCTCTCTCCAGAAGAGCTAAATACCATGTAATTCTCCACTGGACCATTCATCAGTTCTTGGTCATGTCTTTTAAAGAAGTGGTTCTAAAGAATAGGAGATGTGGAATCACTTCGAAGCATAAAATAATTTATGTATTAGAAAACTAAAGCCATAAAGGAGATTATTGAGCTAGCATATTCGGTTTTTTTTTTTCAAGGCTGTGTCATGAAACTCATGCAAATGTGATCACTTTGGCTTATGTATGCAGGTGACCTAGGATGGGTGTAACTTTCTTCGTGAGTCAGCATTTCTTTTTGTTTTTTATTTGTTTTATGGAATTTTCAGTCTAAAAATATCTATTGTTTTTATATGGTTAATGTATTACACATTTCTAAATGAAAGGTATTCCAGTTGGAATAATTTATACTGGCACAAAAGAGTTGTTACATTTTAGTTTAATGACCTAATAGAAGTGTGGATTTGAGATATCATTACCTCTAGCTTCTTTATTTTCTAAGTAAATAAATCACCACAAAGATTTGAAATGACCATTCAGAGTTATAAAACCCATAAATAGCAAAATTCAAACTCAAACCAAGTTTTCTTAATTACACATGTATACAGTTGAAAGTTCAAGAGGGGAAGTCAGATTTCCCGGTGACAGTGACATTTATATGGTAAATTGTTTTAGGGGCCCCAACTTGGGAGCCAGGCAGACTTGCTATTCAGTATTGGCCTTACTGCTCACTGGATATATTACCTGGTCAGTGGCTTAAATTCTCTGGGATTTAATTTCCTTATTTATATAACTTATATGCATGTAAATAATAACACTCATTCTAGAGTGATGTTCCAAGAAGCAAAAGGAGAGTGACTCCATATGTCTAACTTTAGGTTTTTCCTTTCTCAGTAAATATAATCCCTATTGCAAGTTAGCCATCCGTCTCAAAGAGGTAAATGTAATAGTTATTTACTCCTTCATTTAACTATTATTTAATGTTCATAAAGATTATACTCTGAGATGAAAAATAAAGGCTCAGTGAAGATAACCAACTCTTAAAGAAGTAGAGTCCAAATTGACAGAGAAATTCTTCAACTTGGCAGAGTAGATAGTTTAAGTTAGGGCTAAGTGCATTGATTTTGGAATCACATAGCCTATGTTTGAAGCATAGTTCAACCACTTACCAGCCATGTTATCTCAAGTAATTATTCAGTTGTTCTGGGCCTCAGGTGTGTTGACTACAGACTATAAATCGTTCCTGCCTTGTACAGTACCCCCAAAACATTCCAAGAGAGCATACCTTGCATAGTAGGCAGCAGCATAAGATCAAGAAAGAAAGATATATCAGGAAAAGGCAGAACTATTCATAGTGAGATGATATTGGGGTAGGCATTAGGGATGCAATGGTGGTAGTTGACAAAGTCAAACAAGCAGAATAAATAAACAACATTGTGTTTTGAAAAAGTAAGATTGACTTGAAATTTTCATTAAATTAAATTGTTCAGGAGTAGGTCTAAGCCACTCATTTGTTTGGCTATATGCTTATTCAAAAGACATTTATTGAGACCGGGATTACAAAGATAAAGTCATATAAAAGTCAAACATGGCACCTGCTTTTATGACACTTACTGTATAGGGGAAATGGTGCTTCTTAACATCTACTCCATTTGAGTTATTTACTCTGTTATCTGGCATACTCTTCACAAGACAGAAGAAAAAATATATATCTTGAATACTCTTACGATTAAATTGGATTTACCTATATTCAGTGTCTAATATCAGCATTAAGTTTATGCTAGTGAATACAATCATAAGCATTTAAGTTAAAGAAATAGAAACATTTAAGATGAAATACATTTACAGATATTTCAACTGAAGGGAAAATGTAACTTTCTCTTTGGTCAGTATTGACCAATATTCTTTTATATTATCTCTAAGAAAGTTCTACATAAAAATTTTATGAATGAGTTTTAATGTTTCATTAAGAAAGTAATATAAGGATTTTCGTTCATGTGAATTTATTTAAGAAAAAGAAATTTTGTATTAACAAAATGAGACAGTGTAAATTCACTTTACGGTCCCATAGGACATTTTATAGAGTTACAGTTTGTGGTTGTTGATATTTATGGAAGTTATTAATGTAAACATTGAGGGAGAAAATATTCACTTTAAGTAAGCCAACATAATAGAAACATGATCAATATGCACCATCAAAACATGTGCTTCTGGAAAATTTTATTGGAGTTGGAAGCTTTGATTATCACAGTTACCAAATTACAAAGCAAGCGGGTAAAAAATTCAGAGAATAAAAACTGTCTTACACACATAAAGCACATATATTTCTTTTTTTTTCTCTATACTCTGCTGCTTTGGTATTCCCAAGATAGTGATAAAATCAGGTCATTAAAAAAAATCTTTAACTCTTTAAACAGCAAAACATAATCTTAATTTTTAAATGCTCCTGCTGTTCACAAAGAAACCAAGGGCTTTATTTTTTTATTTCATTTCTGGAAAACTTTATACTGCTACTTCTTCAATAAATAAGAATGTTTCTTTTAAATGCATTCCAATCCAACTGTACTACACCAGGACATTTATGAATTCGATCATAAAATCATATATAATACACACATGAATAACAGCACTTTTATTAAAAAATATAACCTATATAATTAAATAGAGTTAATCTTAAAATTCTGCTTCTTTAGGCACAACTGCTAAAATCTTGGGAGAATTAGTAAATTTCTAAGCCTTATTTTTCTCAAATGAAAATAGGTTCGTGCTAAGCAACATTATTGCATTGTTTAAACCATTAGAAATATGATTTTAAAAGGCTAGTAAAGTGCCTTCACAAATAGCAAGGTTAAATAAATGGCAGTCATGTGTTTTTAGGTTTATTGTTAATATATAAATTTAATAGGTCCTTAAGTCCATTTAGATAAAAGTAAATGTGAATGAAGAGCAAGTCTGTGAATGTGGTGCCTGCTGGAGCTTCTGGTTCAATATGGTACCTGTCCAGTCATTTTTTTTTTTTTTAAGTGAAAAATTAGACCTGAAGACACAGAAGAAAGTTAAATGCAAGATATTTTAAAACTAAGAAAGTGTAATTCCATTATTTGGGATGATAGACTTGGGGGTATTTTACTGATGATGAAATTTAATTTATGGAGTTTCATTAAGAATTGCACTCAGTGGCTTGGCACCCATAGCACAGTGGTTACAGCACCAGCCACATACACTGAGGCTGGTGGGACTGAATCAAACCTGGACCAGCTAAACAACAATGGCAACAACAACAAAAAAATAGTCGGGCATGTGGTAGGTGCCTGTAGTCCCAGCTACTTGGGAGGCTGAGGCAAGAGAATCACTTAAGCCCAAGAGTCTGAGGTTGCTGTGAGCTGTTATGCCACAAAACTCTACTGAGGACATCATAGTGGGACTCTGTCTTAAAAAAAAAAAAAAAAAGGAATTGAGCTCACTATCCAATGCATGCTTTGTTTGAGGATACATAGAATGCCTCCTTTCTTCACAATTTCATGTCTAGGTGGGAGACCTAGTGTCTGCACCTATTAAAAAACCCCCCAAAACTGGACAATGTTTTTTTTTACTTCACAGGTACTAATATTCAAGATGGCCAAAACAGAAATATCTCTTGAACCAATACGTCTTTCTTGTTCACCCTGCTTCTATCTATGCTGCTTTTGATGATAGTGATTAGAAATTGAGTGCCATTGTTGGGGATGGAAGAAGTTGGAATATTAATGATTATTGTGACAGTCCAAGGTGATAGTTTATATCCAACTTACTAAAACAGAAAATCAGTATTCCATGCTTAGCCACTGTTACCATCCTTAATTAAGATTTTGCCCGAAGTTGGGGCCAAAGTAATAGAACACAGAAGAAAAATGAGAAAAATCATGACTATTAGAACAAGAAAAGCGTAACATTCTGGGCACATAACAGTGTTATATGACTAAAAAGTCCTGCAGCAGAAGTATCTGATATAACTTTCTGCCATGAGGAAAATGTTTGCTAGTGACGGTGCAAGGAGGTAGCCACTAATCACAAGTGGCTATTTAGCATTTGCAATGTGGCATGTGTGACCAAGGAGCTGAATATTTTATTTAATATTAATCATAATTAATTTACATTTAAATGTGGTGAATGGTTACTATGTTGAACAGCAAAGCCCTAGTATATTACTTAAATTCCCTAGAACTAAAAATGAACAGCCAACCAAACAGCAGCTATAATATCAACATTTTTCAATGATTTTTTCCATGCATCATCATTAAGCAACTGAAATTATAACTGAAACATTCGTTAAATTCATTATTTCATTAAAATATTCAAAATGTATCTGGTATAAACTCTAAAATAAATAATTCTCCTATGACTTAAAATTTAACTTAAAGTTTTGAGAAAGAAATTTGGATAAATGAAAAGAAAATGTGACTGAATGTAAAGCCTGGATATTGTAAACATGCTAGTTTCAGTGGAATTAATTTTACTCAAAAGTACAATAGAATCTTTCTTGGGATTTAATTAAAAGAGTTAAAATATATTCAGTATAGGTTTGCATAATGTATTACCTCTCACTGTGGTAAGATTAGAAGACTCTGTCCTTGGAATTCTGGCCTTACAGCTGGATGGAGGGGCATTCTAGAAATAAATATCTCTTTTTTCCCACAGCCCTGGAATCTGCAACATTCCAGAGTAAAAGCATGTAGAAGAAGTACAGTTAACTCAGGGTAACTGTGCAGCAAAAGCAAGTAATAAAAGTGGCTTTGTAAACTATCAATATTTTCTTTGTGTTTCATGCATTTAACTTATACTAAAATGCATTCTAAAACTAAGTATCATACTAATCTCTATTGGTCTAAGAGCAAGAAACTGGTTATTGAAGCAGAAAGTACCCCTGAAAGCCACAGAGAAAGGGCAAATGTTATTTCACAATAGATATTTAGGGAAATACTGTATGTCAATTTGTACATCAATTCACACCAAGCTAAATTGACTAATGACTAAAAAACTATCAACAAAAGTAGCATTAAAAAAAACCCCAAGAAAATATTTCAAATAAAGCTACCTATAAATTCCCTAAATAAATATAAATTTGATATATAAAATTAAGAGAAATAACTTACGTATAAAACAGGAAGTTAAGCTTGATTTCCTATGCAGATAGATGGATAAATATATATATAATTCACACAAATCAGTAAGAAAACAAATTTCTGATAAAAACATGCAGATGATATGAACACATTGTAAAAATTAAGTACATAGAACTTATGACTTACTAAATAATATGAATTATGTAAACAAAAACATTTATATCTTTCTTTTTTAATATTTTAAATGTACAAGATGTTTTTAATTAATACTCAAGGTTGAAGATGTTTTACCAAAATAAGCATTCTCATAATTGTGGTAGTATAAATTAACATGCTTTTTAGAGGATAATATATCAGTGCTAAGAATAATAAATGTAGAATGACATTCAGCTGGTCTTTTGGAAGGGCAAGCTTTCTAAGAATCATGGCCCAATTTGTCCATAAGCTGGTGGAGAAGTCCCTGGTACTGATGAAAGCTGCTGTAATGTATTTGGAGCCTTGGCTGCCACATTTTGTACTACACCAAAGTTGAGCTCTTTCCTCTAACCTCTGCTGAGATGCCTATAGCTCTTCAAAGCCTGAAAGAGATAGTTAATAACAAACTGGTAACAGCAAATAGCTCACAGTTCCATGTAGATTTGCACAACGAATGGCTGATGGGCACTAAAATGTGGATGTGGTTTTATCATCGACAGCTCATAGGTAGGTGCGCTATCTTTGACTATAATGTTTGAAAATCAAACTTTAACAACTGTTTAAATTTGATTTATTTTTTTGAATGTTTTTGGATCATGTGTGATCAAGGTGCTATCTGAATGAAATAAGATGTGTCAAAAAATTTTTTTAAAAAGGAATCATAAAAGTATTCAGCATTAGAAAAAATGGAGGCTTGGGCAGCACCTGTGGCATAAAGGGGTAGGACGCCAGTCCCATATGCTGGAGGTGGTGGGTTCAAACCCAACTCTTGCCAAAAACTGCAAAAAAAGAAAAAAAAAAAAAGGAGACTTTACCTCTTACAAGTACAAGTTGGATCTATCAAGTGTAGAACACAAATATCTTAATGCTGTAATTGGGTAAATGAGGTGAAGTCTATGTTGATTAATAATAATTAGCCAAACCATCTAAAAATAGGCAATCATTATCATTTACCTTTCTAGTCCTTCATTGACTGAAAACAATCAAACATCTCAGGCAATTCTTGGAGTCTACAAAGAGAAAAAACTTTTTTTCCTGAAAGTGATAATCTAAAGGATAACAGATTTGAATATAGGTGGAAGATAGAACAGATTTTGCAATGTATTACTTTAAGAGTCAAGAATTTAATGTAGAGCAGGTAAACTCCAGTGAATACAGAGCAGGCTGGAACTTACCATCTTACACTTTCAAAATTTTTTTTTATTTGTCATTAATATAAGGTGCATACAATTAGCTTACATTGTTTGCATTGTAAGGTAAAGTCCACGTTGTAGTTGAGTCCTTCACCTGAGAAGTGTACCATGTTACCCTTACATTGTACCCGTTAGGTGGGAGCTTACCCAAGCCACTCTTCTCTTTCCCCCTTGAATTTAATTTTGTTTTTCTCTCATGTGAGGCTAGTTTCAGATTAGTACTGAGTACATGGGATGCTTGCTTTTCCATTCTTGAGATACTTTACTAATGAGACTATCCTTCAATTCCATTGAGGTAAATACAAAAGATGTAAAGTCTCCATCTTTTTATGCCTGACTAATACTCCATGACATACATGTACCACAGTTTACTAATTCATTCATGGTTGATGGGCACTACCCAACTCCTGCTATGCAATAAATTTCACCCTCCTTCTCTTTCTATCCTTATTTGGAATTATTCTCTTAGCATTGCTAGAACCCTGGAGGCATGGAGACTACTAGAAATCTGCTGCCAAATGTGTGCTTCCCTCCACAGCAGAGGACACTTTCCCTGAGAAAGCAATTAGACTTAAGGACTGTGTTCTCCAGATTTACCAAGTCAGCTGTTAAAAAGTTATTAGGTTAACACAATATAGAAACTTTGCCATTGACCACAGATGACTCCTGAGCATGGGGTATGTGAGGGTAGGGTAGAATTATTGAGGGAAATGCAATTTTAGTTCCTTTTGGGAGATCTGCCACCAAGGTAATTTCTTTTCTAAATCTTAAGAATGAAATATCACTTATTCTAGAAAACAGAATATTTTTGTTCCATTTCCATGGAACAAATGGTCCAAAATAGATCATTTTCTTATAATTTCTCTTAGCCATGCTTGCACAAAGGTTTTATCCTAACAGGTTGCTTCCTTGAGGCTGGAGAGATTGACACTGACCTTAGAAATGTGAGCCTTTGGAATTGAGAAGAAAGAACAAGACTAAAAGGAGAACATTATTGACCAGCTCTGGTGACTGCCTCTGTAAGGGCACCAGATACTCTAGTGAACAATAGCAAACCTAGCAGTGGCTACTCTGGGATCATTATGCACAAAGTTGTGCCTTGATAAAAGAAGCCAAAATGGTACTCAGTCTTTAAAGTAAATGGGGAGCAGGGCTGAGGTCCAAGCCACGTTTCATTCTATAAAAGAAGTGATAGGGGATGAGGAGTGGGATGAAAAGATGAAAGGCGTGTAGTGTGCACAGCCAAGAACACAGTAAGTAAAGCAAGCAAACAGCCCTCAGAATGGGAGAAGATATTTGCAGGTTATGTCTCCGACAAAGGTTTAATAACCAGAATCCATAGAGAACTCAAACGTATAAGCAAGAAAAGAACAAGTGACCTCATCACAGGCTGGGCAAGGGACTTGAAGAGAAACTTCTCTGAAGAAGACAGGTGTGCGGCCTACAGACATATGAAAAAATGCTCATCATCTTTAATCATCAGAGAAATGCAAATCAAAACTACTTTGAGATATCATCTAACTCCAGTGAGACTAGCCTATATCACAAAATCCCAAGACCAGAGATGTTGGCGCGGATGTGGAGAAAAGGGAACACTTTTGCACTGTTGGTGGGAATGCAAATTAATACATTCCTTTTGGAAAGAGATATGAAGAACACTTAGAGATCTAAAAATAGATCCTCCATTCAATCCTGTAATTCCTCTACTAGGCATATACCCAGAAGACCAAAAATCACATCATAACAGAGATATTTGTACCAGAATGTTTATTGCAGCTCTATTCATAATTGCTAAATCATGGAAAAAGCCCAAGTGCCCATCGATCCACAAATGGATTAATAAATTGTGGTATATGTACACCATGGAATATTGTGCAGCCTTCAAGAAAGATGGAGACTTTACCTCTTTCATGTTTACATGGATGGAGCTGGAACATATTCTTCTTAGTAAAGTATCTGAAGAATGGAAGAAAAAGTATCCAATGTAGTCAGCCCTACTATGAAACTAATTTATGGCTTTCACATGAAAGCTATAACCCAGTTACAACCTAAGAATAAGGGGAAGGGGGAAAGGGAGGGGACAGAGTGGGGAGGTGGGCAGAGGGAGGGAAATTGGTGGGATTACACCAGCGGTGCATCTTACAAGGGTATATGTGAAACTTGGTAAATGTGGAATGTAAATGACTTAGCACAATAACTAAGAAAATGCCAGGAAGGCTATGTTAACCAGTGTGATAAAAATGTTGTCAAACGGTCTATGAAACTAGGGTATGGTGCTCCATGATTGCATTAATGTACACAACTATGATTTAATAAAAAAAAAAAAAAAAAAAAAAAGAAAAGAAAAGATGAAAGGAAGTAGCCATGGCGCTGATCACAATGTTGGTGCTCTAATGCCACCAGATAATTGGAATGATAGAGAAAGTAATTCAGAATAGTTACAATTAAGCTTGCATAAAGACTTTAAAGAGTGCATGGTCACCCCCATAGACTAGCTATTGTTTGAGGTCTAGCCATGCTGGTGACTTGGACTTTGTCAACAAAAATCATTCTAAATGGTGAAGATACTGAAGGTCTAAATCAGCATTGCTTTCAGCTGGAGATGGGCTTGAATCTGTGTAGGTAGCCTTAAGAATATCTTGAGGAAAAGCCTTGCCAAACATTAGCAATAAGAGAGAATGGAAGGAAAGGAAACTAATATTTACCAAATGTACCATAACGAGACACTTGCACTGCATTAGTTCACTTGATATAGTAAAGTTAGGAAGGTATTGTCACTACTTTCATTCTATAATAGTTGGGATGAGATTCAGAATGTTAGATAATGGCAAAGACATCATCCAAGGCTTAGCATGTCATGGTTCCTAAATCCACACTCTTGGCCTCAGACTGTGATGCACTCAAAGCCCATGGTACAAGGAGAGAAGTCAAAAGTGAATGAACCCAGCATACTTGACATACTTGACATTTGACTAAATAGAATTGGTGTGGAGTGAATTGGTAAGTCTTTAGTGCCTTCTGCAATCACAATGAGTAGATTACTGAATCATTGTTTGTGCACGGACATCTACACGCAGATTGTTTGGTATTACATGCCCTTCAGAGAATTCTGAGAGATGATAGCTTTTGTCTTCCTGGTGGGAGGCAAGCTGGATGAATTTCCCCTTCAAATTGCCCTATAAACCTGTTGCCTCAAAAGTGCAAGATAATAGTTATAAAATTAAGATTGAACCAGATGCTATGAAAAAAAAGTTGAAAACATAAAGACTCTTCCTTTAAATGGAGTTTAAGAATTGAAGTTATAGCAAAACTATTCATGGCTCTTTGTAGGCCATTAAGCCACAGAAGAGTGTGCAGATACCAAGTGTGAAATGGAGACAGTCAGAAGCACACAAGAAGATTAAAATGCCAGTTACGGGGACAAATGACTTGACAGCGGATTACATTACAATATAAAGAACAGAGGGGGTTGTGCCCCTCAGGGTGTTGGAGAGAGTTATAAAAGTTTTTTCATTCATTTGTCAGCCTGAGTGGGCAAATCAGATACTAATCACTGTTTGAACTTGTAGCTTGGGGGTTAGCAGATGATTGCCTTTTCACTAAATACCAAAGAAGCTCTCAGTTCCTGTTTCCTTTTTGGTCTGAGAAGACGCTGGCCCTTGAATAAGCTTTTTGTAGTCACTAATTTTTCATGCTTAATGTTTACTCATTATTTTCCCAAAAATGTTACCAGAAAAATTAAAATCAAATTGAGGCTACTGAGGGCAGAATAATAAAGAATAAAGAATCATGCCTTCATACAATTATTTATGGAATACGTATTATTTGCTGAACACTATAATAATTGGTAGTTCAATGCCCTTATTGAACTTTTGGTCTAATTTTATCAAATAACCACATGCATAAATGTAAGACTGCAAGTATGGCCAGGGCAATGAAGAACAGGGAGTAGGTGCTTACAAGAACATGTATAGCACACCTCCTGGGTAAAGGACTCAAATACAGCTTGGACTTTTCCTAACAAATGCAATCAATGTAACCTAATTGTATGTACCCTTATATTAATTCAAAATTTAAAAAAAAAAATCAAAGAAGGAAAAAAAACTTCAAAAAAATTAAAAGAACACCTAAAATTTAAATTTTCAGGTCATCAAGAAAGGCTTCCCTAGGACATGGCTTTCATTCTTGGATCTTCTGAAGGATGAGTAGGTGTTAACTAAGAAGAGAGAAAGGGAGTTCTTCTACCAGAGGGCATAATATATGCAAAGATTTCTTGAGGCAGCTGGGACCAAAATGAACTTGGGAAACTTGTAAGAGTGAAGCAGAGAAAAGAAAGGATAGAAGGTTTGGTGTAAGCAGATACTAGAAACTAGGTGGAGAGGTTCAGTGTGGGGTCTAGTGGGCCTTATTTTGAGCTACACTACCTAACACAATAGCCGAGGGCCCATGTGGTTGTTTAAATTCAAATTTAAGGTAATTAAATAAAATTAAGTATTTAGTTCCTTAGTTGAGCTAGCCACATTTCAAGGGTTCATGAGCCACATCTGACTACCATATTGGAAAGTTTAAAGCACATTTTCATTTTTGCAGAAAGTTCCAATGAATAGCACTACATTTGAGATTTGATTTTATCCTAAGAGCAACAGAAAGTCACAGAGAATTTTCTTGAACTTTGAGGTGAAGAACAGTATGATCAACATGCGTTTTAAGAACTTGTTGGCTGCAGACAGTTTAGTTGGGAAAGGCAAATTTTCCATAGGTAGGCCACCTAAGAGGCTAGTACAGCCTCCAACAAAGAGGTTATAATAGTTAGAATGACTCAAGTGGGCAGAATTATGTAATTTTAGGTAATTAAGCAGTTAATACGTAGTGATGGATTAAATTTGTGAATTGAAGAGGTTTTCAGCTTTCTCAGTTTCTGGGTGGTGGTGTCATTATCAGGACCAATTGGGGGATTGGGGCTATATCTCTAGAGAGGAGCATTTTGTCTGAGGTATCTGAGCAACTGAAGATGCCTAGAAGCAGCTGGTGTAAACCACTACCCCTGGATGAATCTCTAAAGGAGCCAAAAAGAATTTCAAAACTTGTCTTTAATGAAACAAATCGGCACCATTGACAACAAACAACAAAGAAAATCCTCTCTGCCTCTGTTTTCCCACCCATTTTCCGTTTGACCTCTTCCATCTCTTTATTTCCTGGGCACCTCCAGCTTCTCCCTTTTAAGAGTTTCTTTAGCTTTGAGTGAGGTCATGAAATGTATAATATAATCCCATTTAAGTTACACTCTTAATAAGGGCTGGACATTTAAACGGCTGCAAGCATAGCTAACTTATATTTGAGTGCTAAATGGATTGCCCACAATGCCACTCCCATCATTTTTTGGATGTAGATATAAAGACCAAATCCTAGGGCATTTCCATAATTTGGTGCAACATCTCCTGGATTTCCATATTGTTTTTTTCCTGCTAATACCATATTGTATCCCTGGTGTGAGAAAAATAAGTCATTTTCTAGTCTAAACCTTTTGCAGTAAGCTGCTGTCTGAGAAATAACTTTGGAACTGCCTAGCGCAAAGGTAGACGGTGTAGAACTCTGCTTGATCACAAAAGAGAGAAAGAATGTGCTGGGTTTCTTGGCACAATTTTAAAGGCATAAGTCATCAACATGTCTTGATAGTATACCTGTGTATTTTGACGGTATCTATGTGTTGCTCAGAGAATTTCAAAGTAGTTTTAAATTTTCTTAGCCACTAAAAGCTTCTCTAAGTCTTCTAAACTACTACAAAAATGTGAAAACAAGCATTCTTGGTGAAGACAAAAAGCTTACCAATTTGGAACAGGTTTCAGAACACAAAATCCACCATTTCTTGTTGAGATAATATACTTTCTGCTATTTCACTGTGCTCACTCCCTCTCTTGCTTTGTTATTTCCAACCGCTTATTAACTCTAAATTTCCTTTGAATCCCAGTATTTTGTTAGTGTCCTTGTGATATGAAATTTACTTACCTGAATAATTACTTTGTTGCAAATATAATGGAGGAATGTTAATCATGTATAAAACAAATTTTTGCTATCCTATTTTAAAGGGGGGAGATTTACACTCAATTAAAAGAAAACTTTTTATCGCCTTAGAATGGCTTGATTTTTTTATTCGACATGTTTATAGGAAACAGAATCCACACTGAAGATTAACAAAAAAAAAAAAAAAATCTAGACTAATCCTTTCATTACATTTCTGTAAGTATCTAAAGCATTTGGCATTTGTTCTAAATAATCTGTTTAACAATCTGGTGATCTGGTGATATGCAAAAACATTGCCACCCCTTTTTAAAACTAAAAAGGTAAAATGTAGGCCAATTGAATTTGTAGTATCTGATAAGAAATTAGTTGATAAAAGTTGCTGGGTAAATTAATGGATCCTGTTGAACATCAACCAATTAAGTATAGCAGTAGAAACACATAGCAGTGAATTGATAGTATAAATATATGTATGTTATTTATGACTATATATTATTCTACAGTCGTAATTTTTTGTGTGTTTTGAAACAGTTTCTTTATTTTTCTTTTGAGTGTTGTTCTTTTTTTTTTAATTTCAGGTTCATGTGAGGGTACAAACAACCAAATCACATTATTTGAATTTTTTAGGTAGTGTCCCTCTTGTAGCTATGTCTTGCACCCAAAAGGTGTGCCCTACACAACTATGTAGTGCCAATTCAGTGGGAGCACCCCAAACTCTTCACCTGTCCTCCCTCTTTTGTCCGCCTTTTCCCCCAACTTTAATTGAAATGAGTGTTTCTCCCGTGTTTGTGAATTAAATCATCTACTGACTTCATATTAGTATGGAGTATATTGGATATTTGCTTTTCCATTCTCGTGATACTTTACTGAGATGAATATGTTTCAACTCAATCCAGGTCAATACAAAAGATGTGAAGTCATAATTTTTTTTAACATTCTAAGATTCTAGAAATAAGTGATCAGTGTTAATGTTAATTCTATCAACAGTGAACCCAATCCCCTGAGCCTCTGACAAACTAAAGTTCATCTCAAGGCATTTTATCTATAATAAATATCAAGGCTAGAACACATATTATTTACTTTTAATGACTACATTAAAAGACAACTTGAAATTTTAAGAAATTAATCTTTAAAAAAAGGCTGAGATAGATGATTTTAACCTTATTAAGGTACATAAATCCAGAAGTGGTTGCTTTTCTTTTTTTTTCTTTCCCTTTCTTTTTCTTTCTTTTAATCTCCTTCCTTCCCTCTTTCTTTCCCTTTCTCTTCCCTTCCTTCCTTCTCTTATCTTTCTTAAGTTATTTCTAATTGACAAAAATGTTTATATTTATGGTATAACATGGTGTTTTGAAATAGTTCTACATTGTAGAAATGGCTAGTTCAAGCTAATATGCATTGCCTCAGATACTTTTTTTGTGGGGAGAAAACTTTAAGTCTAGTTTCTTAGCAATTTTCAAGAAGATAATGCTTTGTTATTAACTATAGTCACTATATTATGTAGTAGATCTCTTGCATTTATCTAACTGAAATCTCTTAACTGTTCATTTGAACAGAACAATTAAAAACCCCAAAAGGTTTGGAGTTGATGATAATCATACCACTAGATTAACTCCTAGCTATAAAATCAGAAGAGATTTATTATTTATCTGAAAATTGAGTTAATGATAATGACTAATGTATATTACTTAGCTAAGAACATTTCAGATCTAACTGATCTCCTTATCTAACTGAAATTTTATATCCTTTGACCAAAACTTCCACAACTGCCCCTCATATCCTCTAGTCCTTGCAAACCCCTATTTCATTATTTGCTGCCTCTCTGGGTTCTACAATTTTGGATACCACATTTGCATGAGATCACGAAGTACTGTCTTTCTGTGTTTGGCTTATTCCACTTACCGTGTTGTCCACCAGGTTCATCCCTTATGTCAAGAATGACAGGATTTCTTTTCTGCTATTGGAAATTGTTTTTATTTCTAATTGAGCCCTATATTATTATTAGCATGGCAGATGATACAGATGACAAAAAAAAAAAAAAAAAAAAGGAAAAGAAAGAAAGAAAGAAAGAAAAAAAGAAAGAAAGAGATAGCCCTTAAAAGCAGTAGCCAAACAGCGGTTTAGCTCTTAGTTTACAAGGTAATAAATTCTATGTCCTGTTAGGTTCATTACATATTTTCCAATTTGGATTTAAACGAGGAACCATGGAAATCACTTACTATATTATATATCAGTTTTACACAGACTTGACCTTGCCCCAAGAAGCATGCTTTGGAAAGTTGAAATGTTCTTAGCTAAGTAATGTACATTAGTCATTATCATTAACTCAATTTTCAGATAAATAATAAATCTCTTCTGATTTTATAGCTAGGAGTTAATCCAGTGGTGTGGTTATCACCAACTCCAAACCTTTTGGGGTTTTTAGTTGTTCTGCTCCAATGAAAAGCTTTATGCCAGCTTTTGTTACCAACCAATTAATTCTCAAACCCAATTAAGATAAAATCATACATAATAATAACGTACTTATTACTAAGTATGTAAAATTTGCCTCCATTACTTCATTCTTTTGACCCACTGTTGACAACTTCTGATTAGTGGCACACCAGCCTTACAGAGGACAGCTTCTTTGCTTATTAGCATTAATGGACTCTGGAAAACGATGCCTACTTCAGTTTTCTAATTCAGATTACATTGACCATTTCCTACAGTTTGAATAGCTCTGTAATTGTTTATATTTCAACACTGGACTTCACATGATTAATATTTGTTTTTAGCATCACTCTTGCTTGAGAACAACATGATACTATCACAGTATGATCTGATTAATCTGACTTTTGGTTGGTTATCAGGTTCATTCATAAAATATTCTGAGAATAAAAACATAAGCATTAAAAGTAACTTTTATATTTGTTTGTAAAATAAGTTATGCAAATCATATTTCCTACTTTTTAGATTTACGTAATTGACCGTTATATTTTTCAAATTCTGGATAACATTTTACATATTTTTAAATATCCATTCAACTAATGTTTTGTATAATATAACAGAACATGTTCTATATTTTATTAGAGTATTATATACTCTCTGTAGTCATAATTTAACATTATTTAAATTTAAAGATATTACAATATTGTGAAATTTAGTGTTCAGATATTTTTGCCATCTCAATTTAAAAGTAAATACTCTTATGTATTTTAGAAAATTAGCAGCATTTAAATTTATTTTTGTACCTCATTTATACAATTGAATTCAGCTAAAGTATTTTTAAAGAAGCATTTTTTAAAGACCAAACAAATTAATGAATTGGTGTTCATGCAAAATTCTGAGAGTAAACCATACATGCATTATTTTTTTGAAGTTAATTTACCTGCATAAACATTTGAAATGGCAATAAACTAACTCATTTTTACTTCTATTTTTTATTGCTTTATGTGTATGAATGTGATAGTTCTGGATTCCCATTAGATGAGTCACCAGGTAAGGATACATGCCCCTGTAAAGACTTATGATTACCAGTATATTTTCATTCATAGAACTGATCAGTTTTAGAATTTATATACTGGTGATTTCTCCATTAATGTCTACTTCCTATCTAGATAGGAGGAAAGGTATATATTTGTTTTACTCCAAAGTATCTTTAAATCCTGATATGATGATTATTACATAAGATATTTTTAGTGAGAATGGATGAATTAGTGGCCAATTGAGGGAATAGGGTCAAGAAAAGATGTCAATATAAGTTTAAAAAAATTCCTGAAAACATTTACTTTTAGAATAATCACAAAGTCAAATGTTTATTGAAAGAATATGAATAAAGTTGAAGGTATTTTTTGATAAATGACTAGAAAAGGAAGAAAAAAAACATTGAAATGTCAAGAACATTGTACCCTACCTTGATTTGAATTATGCTTTAGAAAACTATGCTAATCAGAGTGGATCTTAGATTTTGTCATAAAGAAAACATAATACAAAGCTCTGTGAGATTCTATTATATCTAAATTCAATAAGTGGTTTTAAGAAATTGCTCTAAAAAGTTTTGGAAAGGTTACCACATGGAGAGAATTGATGAAATAGAATAATACCACATAGTATGCAATAAAAATGTCTGTTTTCTCGACCTTCTTAAATCTATTGCTCATGGAGTACTCAGCAAATCTTATTAAAACCTTGCTACTAAGGCCTTTGTGAGGGAAACTTTCTTTCATAAATTCATTTACTAACGGCCTCTCCTAGTAAGTAAACAATAAAAAGATTTCTTGGGAATTCAAGTTTGACTAAATTGAAAAGGCTCTGGGTGAGCATCCTGCCTCTCCTACCAATGGTTCCTCAACTTTTGGAAAATGAGCTAAAGACTAGAAATTTTATATTTCTTTTAGTTCTCATGTTCTATATTTATGTCCAGTTTAGATAGAGGCATGGGTTTTTCCTCTACAAATATGTAGAGATATAAAGTTCTTTAGATTGCAGACTAATAAATATCAATATATTTGGGAGAGACTGTGGCCCATATCATCCTCTCAAAAGGTTCTAATTCAGTATTTTCTGTATATAAAATATTCATTATTTGGGGAGCAAAATATTAGGAGCTAGGACTAATACAAGTCAACCACTTATTAGCTGTTACTTAACTTTCAAATCCATAAAACAGTAATGATCATGACACCAACCTCATAGATTTGTGGCAAGGATCTAAGTATATAAAACATTTGGAACAACATTTGACATGGATAAGAGCTCAATAGATTTTAATTATTATTTTCATCATGGAATTTTAAAAATAATATGTGTAATCTATAATCTCTCTATGTTTTTGGACAGATTTTAAAAACTTTAATGGCTGGGCATGGTAGTATGTGCATGTAGGCTAGGCTACTTAGGAGGTCAAGGCAGAAGAATCGCTTGAATTTGAATGAACTTGAGGCTAGCATGTGCAATGATACCTCATGTCTAAATAAAATATAAAAAATAAAATTTTTTAAACCTGAGGAAAATGTTAATTTTAAAATAACAGTAAAAATGTAGAATGAATAAATAGTAGGGCACATACAAATAATTTCAAATAAATTGACTTTTTAAAACTTGTTATATTGGAGCAGAGGGTAGAATCTGCCCATTGTAGCAGTGCAGTCATGAAATATTTCCATGAAGAGGATCAATTTTGACTAGGGCTGGTAAAATTAGTTAAAAAAAATGCCAATATCTTCTTTAGGTAGAAATTTATTGCAAATATTTGCTTACCTACAACTATATTTTAGTTTGTATCCAAAAGTATTTAGATAAATACATGAGTAGAAAAAAGTGTGCAGCAAAAGAGTAATGAAAGTATACTCTAGAGAAATATTCTTAATAAGTTTTTACCAGAAAAACAAAAACAAAAATAAGAAACAAAATCTCAAATGCCATTTTTCTGGGAAGTGTCTAAGTAAATTCTTGTGGAACCCCTACAAATACAGTATTTTAGGTGTGGGACAGGTGTTCAACCCCCCAAATAGGTCTCTGAGGGACATGCATAGGGAGAAAAATAAAAATAAAAAGACACATTATTAATGTAACCTGTTAAATCGCATTTCCTTTTGCTCAGAAGCCCCATCCTAAATCTCAGAAGTCACACCCACTAGAGTCAGAAGACAGAGCAGAGTCAGAACCAGACAGAAAACATCTACTATGTCATCCAGGCTAGCACAGGCTGTTTGCTGGGGATTTTCTTAGATTAGAACATTCCAGCTTCAGTTGTACCCATGTTGGGGAATCACAGGAGAAATAAAAGTCATGGTCTAGCGTATGGAAGACCATGAATGGAAGAAAGAGAAATCTCTCTTTCTGAAAAAAATCTCTCCAGATACTGGGGCTAATCAGGGCTCTGGGGTCTGAGCAGTATCTGGCAGGACTTTTGAGGAGCTAGGAATAGAAGAAGTGGAGGGTGGAGGGTGGAGGGGACATTTTCAAGAAATGATCTTGCCCTAGCAAAAAGATAGATGGTAAAGTGGTGAAAACAATCACTTTCATGTGGTCTAAACACGATTAACTCAACTTTATTTACCTAATGGAAATCTAGGAACAGATTTGATTGAATTCATCTCCAAGATTATACTCGTTAGCTGGTTTAATGACCGAGAAGGGTATAGTTATGGCACATGGGACTGCAGATCAACAGAGTTAGAGGTTCCCGTCATGGGGAAAAGGGCTAAGTATAAAGGGATTCACCACAAACATCCTGTAAACAGTTAGTAGCAGTTTATTTTAGAAGTCAGTTAAAAAATTATGGTGCTTTTAAACCATCTCTTCAAAAAGCTAAAATAGTGAATAAAAGTGCAAAGCTTTCAGCATAAAATAAAAAAAAAATGGTAGAAAATGGCATACTTCATGAATTCTCTTCAGAAATCATTATTTTTCTGGTTCTAATTTCACTCCTCCCCTCAATGGATACTATCTTTTTATGAAATTACCAGAATTTCTACCACCAAATAAATGCAATCCCTGAGCATAAAAACAAAAAAAAAAAAAAAAAAAAAGAAAGAAAAAGAGAAAGAAAAGAAAAACCTGCCAACATTTTGAGGAGAAAAAAATTCCTTTTACACCTAGGAGAAAATTAATTGCACTGTCTTAACTGTTGATCACAGTGAGAAGAAAAACATGCTATTTTCATTATTTATTCAAAGCTGCCAAAATGGCACTGGAGACATTGATTAAAAAAAAAAAACTATATTTGCAATTTAAATAACACAAAATATTTCATTTTTAGATCTTCTCCTCCTTATATTTATCAGGCAAATTCATTTCGCTTTTCAGGTTAGCTGGGTTGATTGCTCTCCTTCATAATGTACTATTTGGAATGATTTAAATGCTCTTTTAGAAAAAATAGAGAAAAGACAATGGAGTTTTTTTTTTAATTGCCCACACACATTGGTATGTTTTGACATACAATTCTTTGCTTGAATTTATTGTAAAATTTTATTTCAAATTGTAAGCTTTAGTATTTGGAAATGTGAAGTGTGGAGGAGAGGGAAGGATTTGACAGGAACATGAAATAAGATGTCTTTCCTAGAGAAGTCTTCATGGGTTTCATATTAATTAACCTGCCTTCATTTTTATTGTTGTATTATTCCGTTTCACTTTATGGTGCCACTTAGACAGTAAACTTTTCACACATCTGCAGGGACTGATAATAATTAGTTTAATTTAAATTAAAACTATCAGTGCAATTTAAAGATACTGGTGCTACTGAGAATATTTGCCACATTAGTATATATCAGCACATACTTTTTTCAAAAAGTCTATAGAAAGACTTGTGGTCATGCTGAGAATTTTTGCCTAATTTTACACTAAACTGTTCATTAATGTAAGGATGTTGATTGAGAACATTAAGAAACTAAGTAATTCTCGTTAATTCTCAGCTAATTTGTTCCAGCTTCTATATGTTAGACTAGTCCTGAGCTGTTTAAACTATGCTGGATATGAAAGTACAATCTTATTTTCCAATGAGATATAGGAATTTCAATTATATCATAAATAGAATTATTAAATGATTTTAGGCAGTAATCAAGAAGGTACTTACTGAAACACAGGAAGTATATTTTTCAAAAAAATTTGGGAAGGGAAACAAAAAACAGCAAGGGCCTATAAAATGGCTCCAGGAAAAAAATAATGATCCGATTGTGGTTCTAATACTTTTCATATTGTTGTCACATATATCTGAACTTGTACATCATCTGCAAGTTCTCTGAGTTTCTACCTCTGGTTATATAACCCTATGTCACATTAATATTAATTTTTTCTGAATTTCTTCACCCTATTTCAAGCAGATATTGATTTAATTACTGATTTTGATTTTCTTCAAATCACCTCTATTCCTTATTCATGTCTCCTTAATTCAATTTAAGTATAAAACCTGCTATTCATTAAATAAAAAAAAAAATCACCTCTATTCCAATGCAGGCAAGGACTATGCTTTTCACTGTTCTCGGCCCCACTGGACTTAATAAATTGAAAAAAGTGAAGTAGATTATAATCTCTAGAGTACTTGTTAAATACAGATTAAAAGAAGAGTGTCAGATAACCATGATAGGTGAAAATAATCAAATAACCCAGAAAAGCATATCTCATTAAACAAGTTAACAGTAAATTTTAAAATTTATTTAACTACAATACACAAAAACATTAGTAACTGGAACCCACAGAGTAGTAAATTACATTGCATAGTGCACAAAAATAAGAATTTTTAGTATTCATTCATTTATTAGTTTATTGACCATTCACTATGTATCCATTGTATACTAGGCACTATTTTTGGTTTTGAGGAGTATTTGTGTATATGTTGTGTGTGACAATGCTAGACAGAAAAATAAAGGAATGTGTGGGCAGAAGGAAAGTTAAGGTGTTGTAAATTTTAAGTAATATTTTAGGAAAGGGCCAATTGAAAAGGTGGTAATTGAGCACAAATTTCACAAATAAGGTGAAAGAATGAGCCAAGGGAATATCTGGGTTAGTGAATCAAGTGTTCGTTATACAGGACGAATATGGTGCAAAAGATATGAAAGGTGGAAGAGTATCCTGTTAACAGTAACTTCAGAAAATACCAAAAGTAGTAAGTTGTGGGTTAATGAAGATGAAAGGGATATCTTTCCAGGTGAGAGGAAGAAACCTGGAGAAGCCTGGAGAGTGACGCAGAAAATGGATTGACAGGAAGCCAAGTTACAAATCCAGAAGTCATAGAAGAGCAGAGGAGGACAAGTGGCACTCAGACTGTGTGAGGAGGTGGAACAGGTGAGTGACAAGAACTCAAGAAGAGTGGAACAGGTGAAAATCATACAGCTTTTCTAATAGACTTTACTTGTCCCTCCTCAGTGCTGGAAATTTTTTGAATCTCTATTCCAATGTTCCGTCATTACATTTTTTTTTGAGATATATACATTTCTAAGATTACTGATCAATGAATTTTTATATCCATGTACTTCTGTGTCATCACTAATCAAATCGAAATATAGAATATTTCCAGCCCCCAAAGGCCCTTACCGTGACTCTTCCAATCAACACCTCCCCCATGAATAGCCACTACAATATCCTAAACTACAATCACTTTATCTGTTCCGGAAGTTCACATAAATTGAACCATGCAATATAGACACTTACGAGACCGTTCACTTCTTGAAGTATGTTTGTAAGATTCATCCTGTTGTTTTTATTTCTATTTTGTTGTTTTACTACTATGTGCTGTTCCATTGCATAAGGTAACATAGCTGGTTTATCTCATTTATCACTTAAAGGTATTTGAATTGTTTCCAATTGTTTGGGTTGCTATGGATGTGCTGCGATAAACATTCTCATTTATGTCTTTTGATTAATATAAGCAGTCATTGCTGTTGTGTATATGCCAAGGAATGGACTTGCTGGCATATTGCTTGTTTTCCAAGATGGTTGTATACATTTAAACTACTACCAAGAATGATACGAGTTCAGATTGTTCCACATTCTTTATATTGTTTATCTGTTTTATTTTAGACATTCTGTTGAGTCTATAGCTATATCTCCTTGTGGTTTTGTTTTGCATTCCTCTGATGACAAATAATGCTAGGTACCTTTTCATATGTTTTGTGGCTATTTGGTTATCTTTTGTGAAGACCCTGCTTAGGTTTGGGGGCATTCCTTTACTTGGTTGTATGAATTTTTCTTTCTAACTTACAAAAACGATTTTTATATTTTGAGGATGGCTACTTTGACCGAACTAATTGAAATTCTTAATTTAAATGATGTCTAATTTTCAATCCTTTTTTCTATGGTTAGTATTTTTTTGTTTTCTTTTTAAGAATTTTTTTTTTGTCTATTTCTAACCACAAAGACATTCTCCTTTGTTTCCTTCTAGAATTTTTGCCACTTTAGCTTTTACATTTAGTTTTTGTGCTCCATCCTGAATTTCGTGGTTGTGTCTGGGACAAGGTAGGAATCAAGATACATTGTAAAATATGGATCTCACACCATTTATTGGGGAAAAACCTCACTATTTTTTTTAAATGAATTGCAGTGGTGATGTCATAAACTCTCCATGTGTAAGTGTGTTTCTTGGTTCTCTCTATTTTGATCCACTTAATCTATTTCTTTTTGCCAGTATTGTTGTTTTATATCAAGTCTTTATAGGTGGTATTTTAAATCCTCTGGCTATGTTCTTTTATATTGCCATGGCAATTCTAATTCTGTGGAATATCTATATAAATGTCAGAATCAGGTCTTCAATTTCTATGAAAATAAAAATTTAAAAGACAAAGAGAGGAAACAAAAGCCCTGCTAGGATTTTTATAGGTAATGCACTAAATCTATAGATCACTTTGGACAGGATTGATTATTTAATAAGATTTAATGTTCTCATCTATTTGTATATCATATCCCTCCATTTTATTTAATTTCTCTCTTAAATATTTTGCAGTTTTCAATGCATAGTTCTTATACATTTTTCATTACATTTATTCCCAAGAATGCAATGCTTTTCGGTTATCTATAAAATAAATTTATTTTTTTTATTTCATTGGGAGCTATGGTTTGCTAAAAGTATGTATTTATATTTTGAGTTTGAGAATATCACTAAACCCACATATAAATTATTGCAATTATAATTTATTTTGAATTTTTTACATATAAATCAAGGCCATGTAGTGGAAATTCACTGTTTTCCCTCAAATTTTTATGACCTTTATCAATATTTTTCTATCATTTTGTTATGAGATGTTATTCTTTGAATGTATCACTAATTTCTAGCATTTTGTTTAGGATTTTTGTGTCTGCATTAAGGGGGAATATTGCTCTCTAATTTTCTTTTCTTTTAATGTTATTATCAAGTTTTTATACCAAGGTTATGTGACCTAAAGAAAAAGTTGGAAAAAATTCAGTCTTTTGTATTCTTTGAAAAAGTTTATATAAAATTAGTCTGATTTTTTTCTCAAAAGTATGGAAGAATTCATTGGCAAAGTCAGCTGAACCTGGATTTTCTTTAGGGGAAAATTCTTTTGTACTAATTAAATTTCTTTAATACATTTAGGAATATTCATGTTTTTATTTTTTTGTGTTAATTATGGCAAATTAGGTTTTTCAAAGACTATGTCCATTTTATATAAGGATTAAATGTATTGGCATAGAATTGCTAAAAATTTATTAATGACTTAATACTGAAAAATCAGTAGTGACAATCTATTTTTGGTTTTGAATTTGGTTATTAATTATTTGTACTTTCATTTGTTCTATTCCTTACTAGGAATGTTATTAATGCATGTTATTAATCTTTTCGAGAGCTAGCCTCTGCCTTGATGGGTATGTTTTCTTTTGTAGATATGCCACTTCATTTATTTTTGCATCATTTTGATATATTTATGTTTTCTAATTGTTTAAAGTTTAATTAGATGTCCTCTTTCTATACTCTTGATATTGAAGATCAAATGATTCATTTGTAACTTTTCTTCTTTTTCAGTTTGCGCATTAGGAATACAAATTGCCCCCTAAATTCTATTTTAGTTACATCCTACAATTTTATCACACTGTCATTTTAGTTAGTAATATAAAAACTCTGTACGTCTTTAGTGTACATTTGTCCTTACTACAAAACTACTCTATAATTTTACTTCTAATATTTGACTTCTGCTTGCTCATAATTTCTGTTCCCTGCCTTCTTTATTGGCACCTTTCAGCTTTGGGATCTAACCACCAATTAATGGCTCTCTGTCTCTGTTCTGCACTCAGAATCCTGTAAGCAATTTTCACAGCAATTGTTTGTCAGGTTCTTAGCTACTGGCATTATAGCCTCTCTGCTTCTGTACTGGACACACATCCCTGAGCTCAGAGTCAGAGAAAAGGAGTCAAACATGATTCTCATCTGTGTTATTAGGCTACATTTGTCCTAACAAAGTGCCACAAACTGGGTGGCTTAAACAACGGAAATTCATTGTCTCACAACTTTGGAAGCTAGAAGTCCAAGATCGGGGTGTTAGCAGAGTTAGTTCTCTCTGAAGGCTGTGAGACAGAGTCTGTCCCATGCCTTTCCCCTAGCTGCTAGTGGTTTCCGGGCAGTCGTTGGCATCTCTGGCTTGTAGGAATATCACCCCAGTCACTGCTTTCATCTTTCCCTGGTGTTCTCCCCGTGCGTGTGTCTGCATCCAACTTCCCTCTTTTTATAAGGGCATTGGTTATATGACCTCATTTTAACTAATTTTATCTGTAACAAACTTTTTTCAAAAAAAGTCACATTCTGAGATATTGGAAGTTACAACTTGAAAATATGAATTTGGCAGGGGCACAAGTGAACACAGAATAACACTCAGTGTTGCTAAAAAGGAGAAAAGGTCCATGGCATCACTCTTGAATTTTAAAATCATTAGTGTTCTAATTTAGCTTGTATTTTATAAAAAATCTTTTAAAGACTAACTCAAACATCAAAACAATGCATGAAGATTTTTGTGTGTGGGTTATTGTTTATTAGTTTCATTTCTTTTCTTTTAGCCTCTATGACCAGGATACTGGAGATCTAAAAACTACATTTCTCAGACTCATTACCTTGTGCCTTCCTATCAGGTTCTGCCAAATAATCGTTACAGAGGGATTGGCAGGTTGGGTACACTATATGTTTAGTGCAACTAAATATGAAAAGTGGAACCAAAATAAAGCAGAAAGTGCTGTGAAGTAGATGAAACAAAATTGAGTCTTAGAGGGCAAGGAGATTATGACCCAAACTGGTGAGTAAGAGAAATGTGGCCCTTATTTGAGAGAGATCTGAGCAGCTCAAAGGCACCTTGTAGCTATGACAAATGGGTATAACCATCTATGATACTGGTGAGTGGGAAACCCTAGTTCAGTTGAAGCATGTTCATTTCTGTGATAGAAATAGATGCCCTCTTGAAAATTGGCAGCTACTGTAATTTACTGAATGAATTGTCTTCTTTCTACTTTGCTGAATAATCTACTCCTAAATTAATATCCCCACAAAGATATGTATGATAACAAACCGTTAGTTGTAGAATTACGTACTAGCTGGTAAAAGAAAGAAAAAAATCAAGCATCTGGCTTCTGTAGCAGGAGTCATTAGAGTAAAGAATTCCCTCAAAATCAGGGAAGGATTCAGATACTAACAAATTTAAATGAAATCCACCAAGATGGTCAAAGTTTGAAAAGTTTGAACCAGGGTGGCGCCTGTGGCTCAGTGAGTAGGGCGCCGGCCCAATATGCCGAGGGTGGCGGGTTCAAACCCAGTCCCGGCCATACTGCAACAACAACAACAAAAAAATAGCCGGGCATTGTGGCGGGTGCCTGTAGTCTCAGCTGCTCAGGAGGCTGAGGCAAGAGAATCGCGTAAGCCCAAGAGTTAGAGGTTGCTGTGAGCCGTGTGACACCATGGCACTCTACCTGAGGGCGGTACAGTGAGACTCTGTCTCTACAAAAAAAAAAAAAAAAAAAAGAAGAAAAGTTTGAACCAAGTACTTTGGGTCCCAATCGGAGACAATATGTATTACCAATATGTTGGCTACCTTTTCGTTGTTTGGACATGCACACATTTTAAACTTGTAAGAAATTAAAATTATTTATGTTGCTTTCAGATATTTATTAGAAAAATTTTCCTATCCAACAATTTAATAATTGTTGATGCTTATTTGGTCTGCCTTCATAATTTGAGGTATAAAATGTGGCTCTTGTGTTTAGGCAGTATGTGTTTTCTTCTTTGACATGAGGAGAGAGTGCAAGTTGATCATTTCATCTATTTGTGAATAACCAATTTTCCCATCACCAATTAAGTGATTTTACCTATGCATTGATAATTCTTGAATCACATTAAATTTGTTCATATACCACAGTGGGCCTTTGTCTGATACTTCTCTTAAATAAATCTGCATTACTTAAACTTTGCTGGTACATATCACTTTCCTTCAATTGATGATGCAGACAAAAAATTATAATTAGGTAAAAATTTAAAAATCTCTAAAATATATTTCAAGACTCATCATGTATACTATAATAATGGATCAGTGTAACAAAATTAATTGAAAATTAACTCTGAAATTAGTAAACATTTTATATTATTGCCCTAAAGACTTGAGAATATTACATAATATGTATAATTAATGATCTCTTTTAAGGATAAGGTAAGGCAAATTAACAAAATCCCTAGTTCTTGTGATTTGATTGACTGAAAGGTAGTGCCAGTGATGGGGAAAGTCTGGAGAAAACTTTAAAACTACTCTGCCCTGCCATGGATTGTCAGGTGTTTTAAAGGATTGTGGTAGAAACCTTCCTAGAGTGAGATCTCACATGCCGGACCTCATTCTCAGAGTTCCTGTAAAATGATGGTGGTGACGCCTCAACTCCCAAGAGCAAAGTCTAAGAAAATGGAAATCTACAAAATGTACTCAGAGCAGGAATGAGCTCTCTAATGAAGCCCCTGCTGAGGAAGAGAGTGATTTCACAACACTCTGAAGAAAACTGGAGAGGAAATGTGCCAAGGAAATTTCCCTTAACACTATTTGTCTACACCCAAGAGGGATGAGAAATACCTGAACAAAACCATGGGGCAATAGGAGTGGCTCCCCTTAAAGACCTTGTTATTTTGACTTTATTTTGCTCTGAATCCAAAGCATTGCAGATATCCCCACCTGCTACAGCATTGAGGCCCTGACAGTGTTCATTGGGAAAACTATGAGGCATGGGGGGAAGAGAAGCCATGCTAGGCCAGCTGGAATGTAACCGGCTCTTCACTTGCCCTTCAGAGAAAGCAAGTCAGTTAGGAAAAATCAAGTGTATCTAACTTAGTGAAGGAGCACACCTCTGTTCTTCAGGACCTTAGTCTAGGGACCCAGGTACAGTAGCAGGTATCAAAAGGAAGAGATTGCTATTAGTGGCAGATTTTGGACACTCACTGATAGGTCTACATTAGGTAAAAGTTAGAGAACAACTATTATTTATACACATGCATATCCATATCTCAGTCCCCAAAGATTTTAAAACAATTACCATTTAAAATAAAGGCAATGACTATCACATTGTAAACTGATTGAATTATGACAGTGTTTAAAATAGCTGTCAGAAATGTAACTCTTGACTCCCTTCTTATCTATATATTCTATCTATAAAGCCTCATTGCTCGTTATAAAGTAACAGAGCTGTTGAGTTATAAATCCCTTGACCTGGTCAAGCTCATTTCCTACATTCTAAATTCTGTGCTCTAGAGTTACTAACCCCTACAAATCTTCTAATCATATAATTGTACTAGTAAAACTTCAGACAAAGCTTTATGACAGGCTGTATCAAATCAAAGAAACTAATCAAAATAACATTGCAATCTTAGTAAAAACAAATGGGACAACATACTATTTCTCCATAAGTTATTGATTAGAAAACATTTCTGTACCCCTCTCATAGTGTTTTAAAGATTATCAAATTAAAGTGGAATATTGGTTAAAAAAAAACATGAGTGGATGAAAATCAGCTTAGGTTAAACTTTCTCTCATTTATGTTATAGAACAACCTGTCTATAACCTTTAAAAGAACAGAGCTCTTGAAATTGTTTTAATATAATTATTCATCTTATCCAAATATTTAAAGCAATATTTAATGGGATGCATATATGTGTGTTGCGAATGTGTCCATGGGTATTATGTTATAGGTTTCTGAATTATCCAGTGTTTTAAATCATTCATCCTAAATGTCTAAACACAGCAAATACCTACTATGTATGTCAAGAATATGGAGCACATTTTGACGTTTTACTACATTATCTTCTTTTCTTTCCTGAAAATTGTTTCCTCTGTCCACAAGCTGCACATCATATATTCTTCTTTCTTCATTCTATGCACAGATGTTATTGTCCTCAGTAGAACTTTGAGGGAGTATAATTATTAGGATATTAATTTATGACTTTTTCTCCCCCCTCTTTTTTTTTTCTTACTTCACCCACGTCTTATCTTTCCCAAGATTTGTTGAGAAAATATTCTTTCAGGTAAGACAAAAATGAAAATATGTATACAACCATTCTCTTTCTTGGCTTTTTGCTTTCTAGCAGAGATTAACTAAAAATATAATGTTTAAACAGGAACAGAAATGAGTGATTTTGAGATATACACATGGGAGAACTAGGGAGCTTGTCAGAGGAGAAGGTAGAGGACAAAATTTCCATGGTAGCAGACATGTAGGGAAACACTAGAGTGCAAAGGACCAACTATAAAGTACCAGAGTTATAGGCCATTTTATCACTTTTCTCATGGAAATTGGAGGCCCATTTTCTATATTTTCATGGTCTCCTGGATTCTAGACTGTGGATAGGATATAAACAGGATCTTACTATGACTAAGAATGGATTATAATTGATTTAAACAAAAATGTTAAAAGTGTAATTTTTTTTTGTGAACTTCAGTTTGGGCTCCAACTAATACACGAAGTTCATCTTCTGTCACTTAATCATCAGTGAACTTAAAAAAAAAAAAAAACATTTTCCAGGGTGAAGAAAAAAAAAAAAAGAAAAAAATTTCCTTTAAAAGAAATTTGTTTTGGAGAAAGCCAACGTGTTGGTATAACATAATGTCAAGAAATTTCTAGGCGGTTATCCAAATGATCAACAAAAATTTGAGAACTGTAGAGATCTGATTGTCATGTGGATAATCCATGTAGTAAATCATTTTGAAAACAGAGCACTGTATGATATGTCAGTATTTCACTCTTATTTTAAAACTTCAGTTACAAAGAGACAAGTCTTCAGATGTTCTCTTAAAGTGTTAATCTATCACTAGATACCATTTCAAACAAACATACAGTTTACTCAATATAAATTCTTGGATATTTCAAATGTCATGTATTTGACAATGATGAAAACAGGAAGCACTGGAAGGTGGTAGAAAGCTTTTATAATCTACTTGGAAGTAGGTGACCATTAGAAAAGATCTGCATATTTACATGTGGCACACATACTAATTTCCTAGGGCTGCCTTATGGAAGTACCACAAAGTGGGTAGCAGTGGGCACTGGCTCACACACAGTTATGGAGGCTAGAATTTTCAAATCTAGATGTCATCAGAGACATTCTGTCCCTAAAAGCTGTAGGTGAGGATTTTTCCTTGCCTCTTTCTATCTTCCAGTGGTATGCAAAGGAGAATTGCACTGGATCAAGTTATTATATGTAAAAATATTACTTTCATCATGTTAAAAATTCAATGATACCAAGTACTATACACAGCTATATAACAATGAGGGAAAACTATAAATCATATTTGATGTAAACCAAAAAGTGTATTTTACCTGACATACATCAAAAGCCAATGTAAAACATATTTAATTTTCATTTATGACGTATATTTAATCAGAATTAATTTTCCATAAAAAATACATTGCTTACTGTAGGGATGCCCAACTCACCACCTGTGGGCTGCATGTGACCCAGGATGGCCCTGTGGCCCAACACAAAATCGTAAACTTACTTAAAATATTATGAAATTTTTTTGGTGCAACTCAATCGACCAGTTCTCAAGCTGTTGTAGACCATGTCATGTAGCGATGTCATGTAAAACAAAGATTAATGTGTACTGGGTTGTGTTGTGACTTCCTATGTCTTGCTATTTTTTAGCCATGTGTGACTTTAGTTTATAGTGATGTGTGTTTTCCAGTGTGTTACCTTTCAAGCACAGGCATATTGACACCATCAGATGTCACATGTGCTCTCAGTGACTTGGCGAGGCAGCAATTATCAAAAATATTTCAACGGACCTTTGCAATATTAGGTATTTTATGTTATTTACAAGTCAGTTGAGCATTCTTATTGGATTATTAAGGATACTTCCACACCTCAGTGGACCCTCACACATAACTCATTTTACAATAATCATCCCTCTGCCTCGAACTGCATTGGGAAGAATCCAAACCTTGCTTTCTATTTTCCTGTCAATTAATTTTTATAATAAAAGTAAATATAGTTCTTTATCTATGTTTTTAAATATCAGACTACCTTCTACAATATCTCAAAAGAAAATGGAACTCCCCAAAAGAAAAATGACTAATAAAGGGAGATTGTTCAATGAAAAGTGAATAGATGACTACTTTTTTATTGAGACAGATAGTAAGGCATTCTGGTTACTTTGTAGGGAATTTGTGCAAGTATTCCAAGACTATAATTTGATAGGGCATTACATGTAAAAACATGCTCCCATTTCAATGCATATGAAGGACTGTCTCATAAGTACAGAATAGCAGAACTGAAAAAAAATAGATAATATTTTAAATATGGCTTTTCTTTAAAAATTTTGATAATGTTTGGGGTCAGAGATTTATATATTTTAAATATTATTATCTGTTATTGTATTCTCTCATGAGTGCTTAGAGTAACCATAAATTCAGTGGGGGACTCAATAGCCTTTAATTAACAACTGGTTCAGTGTTATTTATATTATAACTTCGATGGGAAAAAATAAGTAAATAAAGCTAATGCAACTGTAAGATTTGCTATCATAAGGAGACTATCTCAAGTAGATAGTGAGAGTACTAGTCTCAGAACATGCCTGCATCATTGATTCAAATTCTGTCTAGATTTTAGACCAATATTGACAAAGAAGTTCTAGAAGAAAGTCACCAAGATGGTTATGTAATGCTAATCATGGTTTATAAAGAATGATCAAAATAACTGGGAAAGTTTAATTTTGAGTAGAAAATGGACAAGAGCTGAGGGGACTTGAAAGTTAGCTTCTGAAACATGGGCAGATACCACATAGAACAGATGTCAGGTATGCGAGTGTCGATCTGAGAGGCAGAGAGGCAGAGCCACAGCTGCAGTACACAAGGAACAGGGAGATAGGTTGCTAATAAATGGAAGGGAGATCTATTTAATGGTGATAATTTCCAAATATGAAATTGGCTTCTTCAGGAAATATGAGTTTATGTCCTTGGATAAAAGTCCCTAAGAAAAGATGTTGGTGGGAGATGACACCTTTGGACGTATAGTTGTAACAAGTGATTGTAAATTCCATTAGAACACTAGGAGATTGCCACTTATGGTCAGCATTCCAGAGTTCTTATTATTTTCAGATATTAATCCATTGAGCTATTTCTTCTCAATTAAATACTATATGCAGTATGCATTTCTAAGCCTCAGGAGATACAGCAGTAAATAGGAAAGGAAAAGCTCCCTTGAAGCTTATCCTATTTGGGAGAAGTTGGTAGACAGAGATTAACAATAAGTAATCTATAACAGGAAGAAATAGAAGTAGGAGAAAGTGCCCCTCATATTGGCTGGTGGAAACCTCCATATGGGTCTTGGAATGATTCTGATGTGACAGGTGCTGACTGCTGCTGTGAGGACTGCTGTGCGCACCTTCTATTCTCCTGGGCTCTGTCTGAAGATCTGAATTGTCTCTTCACCACCTGTTTTGGATCCATCCCTATGGACTTGTCCTACTGATCTCTGGTAGATCCTTAGGTACTGAGAACCCCTTGCCTTTGGTCTGAGGACCTTCTGAGTTCCTAATCTGACAGCACAGATGGGTATAATTACACAAACAGGTAATGGAGTTTGAGGTGGGACAGGTTAAAGCCAAGAATGTGAAAGGAATCAGTCAAAGGTGGCTTCTTTGATTTGAAACATTACTCAAACTTAGTAAAGCCCTAAATTTCAAAGCATGGTCTGCAAGACACCTACATCACAAAAAATACTTATTGTCAATGCCTATGCCTTCTCCTGAAACTCATGATGGAATTTTTATGAGTAAGGACTATTAATTAACATTCTGAACAAACTATTCAGTGATGTGTCATATAAGTTTGAAAACCTCTGTATCTAAGGATAAGAACTCAGCCAACAAACATGTGAGTACCTTAAAGGGAAACTTGTCAGAAATATCAAATATGTAGCATTTGAAGAGCTATAGAAAAGAAAATGGCAAAAGAAAAGGATGGACGGAAGAAAGGAAGGAAGGAAGGAAGAAAGAAAGGAAGGAAGGAAGGAAAGAAAGAAGGAAGGAAATAGCTTTTGTACTGGCGACACTGACCATGTACACTAAGGCTGGTGGGTTCAAGCCCGACCCAGGCCAGCTAAAACACCAATGACAACTGCAACAAAAAATAGCTGGATGTTGTGGTGGGCACCTGTAGTCCCAGCTACTTGGGAGGCTGAGGCAAGAGAATCACTTGAGCCCAAGAGTTTGAGGTTGCTGTGAGCTGTGATGCCCCAGCACTATACCGAGGGTGGCATAGTGAGACTCTGTCTCAAAATAAATAAATAAAGCCTTCTTTCTTAACTTTATTTCTTACATATAATTGTGAGAGGTTAAACATATTCAGCACACAGTAAAATGGTCGATACATATTCAGTTGGTTTTTGGTAATGGTGGAAGCTAATCTTCTAGATTCTTGGCCAAGTGAAAACTTTTCTAGAGCAAGGCTATACAGAGAATTTGATCTTACCATATTCATTATTAATTACGACTAAATGGACTGTATTGGGAGAAACAGAAGGGTAGAAGGGGAGGCTTATGGGCTTGACTTATGAAAACAAGAAAAATGCAACGCATTATGGAATCCATTTGAAGACAACATCTTGAAGACAGGAGGTCCTGGTTAAAATCTATATGACTTTTTAGAGGACAGAGTCATATTAATTTACATTAATCTCCAAGGACAGAATGACAGGCTTTGTAGATCAAGAAAAATGTTAGCTGCAATGTTTCTTAGTTTTAGCAAAGGTTTTGATTCTATAATCTGTAATAAAATTATTAATTAGGATGAGAATTCAGCACAGGACAAAAGTTAAAAGGTAGATAAGTGACTAAAGCTGGGTCCTTTGCTTAGTGGAGAACTTTCCAGTATTTTTCTTTATCTGTTGATCAAACTAGTCAGCCTTGGCACATGTACATGGTTTTGCAATTGAAACAACTAATCTTCATGAACGCCTATAATTACACTGTCATGTAAATTAGTTGTGGCTGGTTAGACTCAAGGTCAGAATTACTTTCTAATGCCTCTGCCACAGAGAGTCTAGACAGAGTTTGAATGATGTTATGGACCCTATACAACCATTTCCACATATGCCAAGGTTTAGCGGATAGACTTTACTAATTCTGACTACAACTCTGGGAGTCATTTGTGAGATACACATGGAATGCAATATCTTGCAAGTTCAAAGGTAAAAATCTTAGAGGATCCTATAATGATTTTCAAAACAGCGTGTATACGATTTTGAGTTATTTTCAGTCCTTAGAAGAGCATACAGCAAAGTCTCAAGGGTATCAGATTTATACCCAACTACTTCAAAGATCAATATTTAAGAAAATATAGATATTGCTTTTCAGTTTTAAAGTTCCTACTGGAAACATTAGCAATAGGAGATTAAGTTCATAAATCCAAACAGAGAAATTCAATTGCAAAATGTTTAAGAACCAGATTAAAAAGCTTAACATTACTTAAGGATTTAGTACAGTATAGTTGTTTGTTTTTTTTTTTCATGCGTATGTCCACAATACAGTGCTTAATGAATTTTATTCTCTAGGTATAGCAAAGGAGTTACATAACTGTACAAATAGAAAGCTATGGTTTTTCCTATAGCTGCATCTTCAATCCTGCTTCTCAGGCCTGGAGTGCTTTCTTGAAGAAAGTGGAAAGCGCCTATCCTTTACCTAGCTGCATTACAGTTATCTATCACATACCTGCTATCTGTTTGTTTATCTATCCATTTATCTACTCCCTGTCATATTCTAAAAAGAATTTAGCTTGCTTTTTTGATGTATGTTTAGAAAACAGAGTACAAAATTTAGCAGTCGATGCGTTTACATTGGATTTATATTTGTCTATCATAAAGTGGTTCTATCTTAAAAAGGCAATAATTGTTTTAAAAAATAATTAGATTGCATAATATGAGTAGTTAAGAGGTATAGAGACAATAAATAGAAATATTGCCTCTATTAAATGGCTCTCTGTTTAAAAAAATATATTAGGTAACTTAAAAAAGTGGTAACAGCTAACTGGGCTATTACAGTGAAACCACACATTCTTCATGGCAGTCGTATTACCTTGCATACAGAATTCCTCTCCAGCATTCTCAGTAGAACATTCATTAACTCTCCTAATTGCTATTACTTGTAAGACAAGGGTTTTCAACTCTCCAGCAGTCTGTTTGACAATAATTCACTCAAAAAATCATCTATGTGGAGGTCTCCATAACAATGTCAAGTTCTCCCTAGTGTGCAGCAGGTAATTATTTCTCTGAACTTGAGTTGGACAATAATCTTCATGTAAACAAGGCATTCCTATGCAGTCTGTTGATGATTGTTAATTAATTTTTGCCCATTGATGTAATGCAAAAATTCATTTAGAAGCTGTGAATTGTATGAAATATTAATTACATTCTAGAGGTTTCAGCGCCCCCCAGAATGATAACAAAAGTGGGCATTGATAAGCTTTTAATTGCAATCCATTCAATTGAGCCATTATGTTTTCATAACCCTTATTTTTCATTAGTTATCTGTCAGTATATAATGTAGTTGCTAATGGAATAGAAACAGAATGTGTGATCTTTGTTTTCCCAGTTGTATTCTTTCTATACTTGAGTTATCCAGGAAAACAAACATTCACACAGCCATGGTTGCACTGCATTTTCAAGGTGAACAAAGCTAACAAGATAGAGCCAAAAAGAGAGAAAATAGCGTCGAGACCATGACATCCTCTCAGGGAGCAGCCTTTCTACAGACTTCTATGAGCAGGAAGAAGCCAGATGACTCAACTGATTACCAAGTACAGAGAATAGTCCAGATGAATAAAATCACTTTGTGTTTATCCAATGTAAAGATGTTGAAACAGAAAATGATTAGCTGCTTTTGTTCCATATTAAAATAAGTCACATATAAGAAAAGAATCTTTTCACCTGTTTCTATAAATTTAACCTTGAAAGAGGCTTATTCTTGAAATCATTTAATTATGTTTAAAATTCTCATTCATCTAAGCATTATGGTACCAATTATATTTTTAAAACACTAAAAAAATTACATACAATAATTGAATTAGAAGAAAATTTTTATGGTTTATCAATACCCTGCTCCTACACGATAATAATTCATTAAAAGATAAATTATATTTTAATGTTGGTATCTGATTTGTTTTATATATAGGGTGGCCATTAAAAGATAAATTATCTTTTAATGTTGGTATCTGATTTGTTTTATATATAGGGTGGCCATAAAGTCACCCTAAATATTGTTAATTATATTTTCAAGCTTTATTTCAATCTTCTTTGTCTAATATTAAAGACTATACAAATATGCTGGCTGCTCCTATGGTGATTTCACTTAAGAACTTGATCTCCTACATTTGTCGGAATGATATTTTCAAAAATCGCCTGGAATTGAAATAAAATACAATAACAATTCTACATTCTCCATCATATTGTTAAGAAACTTGCATTTTTAAGCAAGAGAAAAAGCAGAAGTATCACTCTGTAATAGACCATCTTTGAAAATTAAATCTCTAAAAATCATCTTATGCTTATCTGTAGTCATTGAATGTCTATTTTCTTTATAAGACAAAGTTTGGTGTGTGTCACACTTCATGGGGGCAAGACATGATTGCAAGAGGGACTTTACCTAACAATTGCAATCAGTGTAACCTGGCTTATTGTACCCTCAATGAATCCCCAACAATAAAAAAAAATTAAAAAAAAAAAAGACAAAGTTCATACTTGTCTTTTTATCAACCTTTAAAATAATAACTATTTCATAGGCATAAGTAGAACCTTCCTAAACCACCTAAAGAACCATTTTCATTCTAGTCCACTTAGATGCTGTTTACCATGTTTGGTAAAATTTTATTGTATTACTTTTAAACACAAAAAACTAAGCAGCAACGTAGGAGTAAACACACACACACACACACACACACCTCCTTTCATTCTCATCCAATCTCATTTCTTGTCATAGACCTTTTCCTCCCCAATTTCATCTGCATTCTTATACAATACAATTTTCTTATACAATATAATTTAAACTCAGTAGGATCAGATGACATATATTGTTCTGTAGTTTCCCTTTATATTTTATCAAATATATCATGTCAGAAATACATATTCATGTTTTTAAATGGACACTTCATTAACTTCATTATACATATTAAGAGTATACCATATTTTATCCAACTACTTTCTTATGATGAGAATTTCAGGTGGTTTTGGTATAAAGAAGATTTTTTTCACATATCTTTATGTGTCTGTGCTAATATTCTTAAGGGAAGGCATCCTGTATTTATCAAGAGAAATATTTATCATTTTGATCAAGAGAATGTCTCTTTGAATTTAATCTTTTAGATGTCTTTCCTTTTTGGGAAATAAAAGTAGTTGGTGATGCTGCTTGCTGAAAGAGAAGCCAAAAGAAATTTAAAGAAATATAATTTCTCTGCCAACACTTAAAGAAATCTCGTATGATTTCAGAAGAAGGGACCAACTCTGTAGAGAGGGAGACTGCTCCAGGGCACCCAACCTGCCATGCAGATCATGCCTCTATTAGCAGTAGTTTAACCCAACAGTGATCTTGCCTTCCCACCACTCTGATGGAGGGACATTTGGCAATATCTGGACAATGTCTTTACTGGGAGGTGGGAGTGTGGGAGAGAAGAGGGAAATGCTACTAACCTTAGTGGATAGCATCCAGGGATGTTGCTAATGTGTAGGGCAACCATCCTCAACAGAGAATAATCTGGCCCAAAGTGTCAATAGTACTGAGTTTGAGAAACTCTGCTCTGTTAAAATTAGCAAAGGGCACCCCTTTTTATGGCTTTAATAACATAGATCACAGATTTGGCAAGCAGAGCACAGCTAGGGTGTTGCTTCAACACTTATGTTCAGCCATCCAGGTGCCCTCGTAAGGGGCACACCTGATAGCCTTGATGGAAATGCATTAAGATTGACTCTTATCACCCTCATTCACCTTAGATTTATTGTAGGAAGGTTACTGTCTTTAATAGCTTCAAAAACCCAACATTTACTTCACCAGCAAAGGAGCTAAACATGCAATGGAAATATACTGGAGTAAGTGCCAGTTGACGTTGGGTGTATTTCCAGCTTAGCTATTTCCTAATAGCATTTACATATGACATGAAAAATCTTGAATTGAATAACTCTTAGGCCAGTTCCACATCTGAATTCCAGCCACTCCTTGGCCCTTGGTGTATGATTAAACATTAGGTCTCAGGGTTCATGCTATGTAGATTCAATCCTAACTTGGCCACTTACCTGGTCACTACCTTGACAAGTTAATTTGTCTCCAATGTCTATGAAAGGAAATGACAAAAAAGCAAATACCTCATAGGATAGTTGTGAGAATTAAATAAGTTAAAACATGAAAAATACTAAGAAAAGCATTTAGTACTTGGAATGTGCTGGATATATGACAGTTATGATAGTGCTGAAATAGAAATCTCTAAAAAACATGCATAGACTTGAGCCCCTGACTACCTCTCCATTTTTTTTTTTTTTCCATGAATAAGGCTGCTCTTTAACATCCATGTCCCATGAGCTTTCACACATTCCAGGCCTTCTGTTCAATATTCCCTCAGCTCCCATACATTTCTATCCTCAATGGTGAGTGCATATTAACTGTTTGCCAAAGACATCTGGAATGCTATTTTCTGTGGAGACTGTTCTGCATTTCTGGTAGCAGTTTGTGGGACTGCAGGTTGTGGGGCTGGTTAGAATAGTGTGGTAGTGAACAGGACTGTTCATAAACATCATTTCCCTTGTTCTGGCTGCATGGTAGAACTTCAGTCCTTCATCTACTCTAAACCTGGTGCAATCATGTACCTAGCTTTTGTTAAGGAAATGAAAGAAGTGATAGATGGGTCATTTCATGCCAATAACTTAAAAATCCCTATGCATTTGTGCTCTGTTCTTGGCTTCTATAGTCATAAGAAGCTTACTTTGATGGGTCCTCTGTCAGGCTGGGTCATTAAGAGTCTCCATGAACAGAGTCCACTTGACATCCAACAACAAATGTGTAACTTGAGCAACAAATAAACTGCTATTTTAATGCACTGGAATGTTGTGATCTTTGTTACCTCTGCAGAAGCTAGCCTATCCTGACTGATACAGGCAGGTTATGGCCAGGCTTCTAACAATTCAGTGTCCTTTCTATGATTTTGATGGCAAGTTGTGCAAATATAAGTTATTCAATTATTGGCAAAATACACCTACATTGAGTATAAAAATATAAATTTAATTAAAATTTAAATTCTTTACCAAGTCTGTGAAAATGTACTATCTTTCTTTATTGTAATATATGTTACTGAAAATATCACTATTAATTAAACATTTTTACAAATCAGCAGAATTCTTAAACTGGTTGCACCTACCTGAGGAGTTAGACAATAACGACAACAACAAAGCCCTCAGGGATTCATTCCCAGAGATTGTGATGGGAGTGGATGGGGGTGGACCAGGGCCACACTATAGTGCACATGACCCCAGTGTTCAGCCACGGTCAAGCACTGCTGCTCTAAGCATATGTAAAGTCTAACAGGAAATGATGGTCACTGGACTCAAATTGCTTAAAATAATTCTGAGTCAGGTAATTATTAAAATAATTCTGAATTTACAAGACAATGTAAATCTTGTAAATTCACTTAATTTTTCTAGCCTACTTCTTATCTTCCTGAGATAAAAACCTCCCAAGCTCAGGGCCTTTATGTGGCTTTACACGTTTACACAAATGAGAAGCAGTTACTGATGCACTCTTCACTCCTGAGGGACCCAGTGAAGGTCAGACACTAGAAGCAATGTCCGGACAGCTGTCATTTCCAAGGCACAGAGTGACCACCAAACTAAATACTTCCTCTCACTAGACTTCCATTTGTCTTTGGTTTTGTTGTTGTTGTCCGTTTGTTTGGTTTTGTTTGTTTGTCTTTTTACCCACCATCCATATCAAGTGCTAACCCGAGACGAGTAAAGATGAAGTGTTGAGAACAGACTCTTCTCCCCCAAATCTGAATTCGTATTTCCTTTCCTCTCTTTGTTTTCAAAGGAAACAAAAATTCCTTAAAAGGTGAATCCTTTAAAGAAGCTAGTTAAAATGCAGCTGTGTAGTTATGTTAGAAAAAGGAGACATATCCAGGACTATTGTTTGAAATATTGATGTCATTAGCAATCTGCTCTTTCCTGGTGGTTTTGTTTACTCAGTAAAAAAGAAATATTCCATTCAAATGCATCTCATGTAGTCTTTCAGGTAATGGTAGGTAATACTACAGTTGATTAATGGTTTGGTTTTATTGTTTCAGGCTGAATAGAATACTCCAGAAGTCAATCATTTTGCATATGTTAAGATATGTACTTACACTGAGGCAATTTTCCATGTTCTCCATGGTGAAATATGTCAGAATGTTGTCTTTTTGTTGTAGTTGTTGTTATTGAGACAGGATTTTAGTCTGTCACCTAGTGCAGTGACCTGACTATAGCTCACTGCAGACTCCAACTCCCAAGCTCAAGCAATTAGTCCTCTTGCTTCAGACTTACAAGTAGCTGGAACTACAGGCATGTGCCACCAGGTCAGGCTAATTTTTAAATTTGTTGTAGAAATGAGTTCTCCCTATGTTGCCCAGGCTAGCCTCCAACTCCAGGCCTCAAGCAATGCTCCCAGAATGGTGGGATTCTAGGCATGAGTGACCATGCCTATAATGTTATAGGCCAAGAATGTTAAGTCTGGCCAAAAATGTTTAGACTATTTTTTTTTTTCTTTTGGTCATGTACTCAAGCTGACTTTTAGAGGTTGTATTAGGTAATCCAGTTGAATGTACTTCTCTTCCATTGTTCTTCAAATATGCCATGATATTAAATTAAAGCAATTTTATGAGAGCCATCACATGTGTTCTTTTCTTTACTCTGCATACATACACATTCAGCTCATTCATCTGGTATTTCTTAAAAAGAGCGAGAATTAACTTACTAAAACAAGAAAAAATTCTACTTTGTGTAAATATAATTATGTTAGGGGGATAAAATTAGTGCAATATTGTGACAAATATTGTATCTCTATATATGTTTATTTGTAGTTATAGGAATAAAAGATATTTTAAGCATATATTTGTATATGTTCTTAAATTGTCATTGTTTATAAATGGTGATCTTGTATAATCATGTCTATATTACTGTGTAGGTCTGATACAATAATTTGTACATTTAACTTCTTATTCTTAGGACCATAATAGCACCCCAAATCAGTAATTATTCTGAGGAAAAAAATGCAAATAGAAGCATAAAGAAACCCTCTATTTTGTTCAGTAAATGAATGTGGTGCTAATAGGTTAATGGTCACTAATGAAGGCTGCATGCATCAGTTTAATAAATTCTGGCTTGAAAAGAGAACTGTGCACAAAGAATTTTATCTTTAAATGTCCCATATTTTTAATTATTGAGGGTACATAATTGTATATATTTATAGGGTGCATGTGACGTTTCGGAGCAGGCATCCAATGTAAATTAGTCATTAGCCAAATCAGGGTAATTGAGGTGTCCATCACCTCAGGCACTTACCATTAACAGTGTCCAAATTCTAATGGGCAATCAACATTGCACATACTTTCACATAGAATGCACTTGAGATGCTGAGGAATTTTATAGTAAGAAAAAATAATACAAAATTTATAATTCTTTTAAATATCAAACAAAATGGCAATTACATTATTATTAAAGCTGAATTTACCTTTCACAAATTTTTCTTTCTTTCTTTTTTTTACTGAGACAAAGTCTTACTTTCTCACCCTGGCTCTAGAGTGTAGTGGTGGCCTTATAGCTCACTGCAACCTCAAACTCCTGGGCTTAAGCGATCCTCCTGCCTCAGCCTCCAAGTAGCTGGGACTACAGGTGTGTGCCACTGCACTCAGCTAATTTTTCTATTTTTTGTAGAGATGAGGTCTCTTCTCTCTTTTTCTCAGGCTGACCTAGAACTCCTGGCCTCAAGCAATCCTTCTACTTCAACCCCTCCAGAGGGTTACTGTACATAGCCTCATCGAACAAATCTTAAACTTCCAAATTTTCCTTATTTTCATGAATTCACTTCTGTCAATTGGTTTAAAGCAAAAATGTTACCTTGTTCATGCATGGTATAAGGAAAAATATAAGGTAATTTGTTCATATAATTTCTATATTCACATTTTTAATAAATTAATAAATTTGTTTTTTGTGTACTGACTTTGTGTTATATTTGGCCCTTGGTTTATTACTATGTAGATTATGTGGCTGTTTAATTCATTTCATGTATTTGCTTGTTTGCTGACTTATCTTTTCTTCCTTACAATCTACTTTCTCCAATAGGTCCCTCCCTCTGCATGCTTATATGATCACTTCTCTGTCACTAACAAAAATATCTTTTTGACTGAATAACTATCTCCAAATTCCCACTGGTTTCTATCTTTTAAAAGTGTTATTATTAATTTAACTTTAATTTTGTAACTTATTTGAGTTTTTATCAAAGCCATACATATACATTGTTTAAAGGTCAAATAACATCAAGTTTATAAGAACAAAACAGAATTCTTCTACCTCATATTACTAATCCTATCTTTTTCACTTCAGGAGGCATCAACTTGAATTCAATTTCAACTAGTTTTCTACAAATGTACTTTTATTTTTCTGAATAAGATAAACATGGATATTTGTTAATTTTTCAATCTTTGACATAGTTTGTTGACTTATTATAGACTATAAGAATATATATCAACCTCAAATCATGTCTACACACACATGGACAAATACACACAAATACTTCTTTGTTATTTTCTCAATAAATTATTCATACATTTTGTTACATCTATATTCACTTCAACTGTAAATGAACTTTTAGGTCAATTGCACATTAAAACATTATATGGTATTTTTTTCTTTTATTTATTTATTTATTTATTTTTCTTTTTTTTTTTTTTATTGTTAGGGATTCATTGAGGGCACAATAAGCCAGGTTACACTGATTGCAATTGTTAGGTAAAGTCACTCTTGCAATCATGTCTTGCCCCCATAAAGTGTGACACACACCAAGGCCCCACCCCCCTCCCTCCGTCCCTTTCTGCTTCCCCCCCATAACCTTAATTGTCATTAATTGTCCTCGTATCAAAATTGAGTACATAGGATTCATGCTTCTCCATTCTTGTGATGCTTTACTAAGAATAATGTCTTCCACGTCCATCCAGGTTAATACGAAGGATGTAAAGTCTCCATTTTTTTTAATGGCTGAATAGTATTCCATGGTATACATATACCACAGCTTGTTAATCCATTCCTGGGTTGGTGGGCATTTAGGCTGTTTCCACATTTTGGAGATTGTAAATTGAGCTGCAATAAACCGTCTAGTACAAGTGTCCTTATGGTAAAAGGATTTTTTTCCTTCTGGGTAGATGCCCAGTAATGGGATTGCAGGATCAAATGGGAGGTCTAGCTTGAGTGCTTTGAGGTTTCTCCATACTTCCTTCCAGAAAGGTTGTACTAGTTTGCAGTCCCACCAGCAGTGTAAAAGTGTTCCCTTCTCTCCACATCCACGCCAGCATCTGCAGTTTTGAGATTTTGTGATGTGGGCCATTCTCACTGGGGTTAGATGATATCTCAGGGTTGTTTTGATTTGCATTTCTCTAATATATAGAGATGATGAACATTTTTTCATGTGTTTGTTAGCCATTCCTCTGTCATCTTTAGAGAAAGTTCTATTCATGTCTCTTGCCCATTGATATATGGGATTGTTGGCTTTTTTCATGTGGATTAATTTGAGTTCTCTATCGACCCTAGTTATCAAGCTTTTGTCTGATTGAAAATATGCAAATATCTTTTCCCATTGTGTAGGTTGTCTGTTTGCTTTGGTTATTGTCTCCTTAGCTGTACAGAAGCTTTTCAGTTTACTGAAGTCCCATTTGTTTATTTTTGTTGTTGTTGCAATTGCCATGGCAGTCTTCTTCATGAAGTCTTCCCCCAGGCCAATATCTTCCAGTGTTTTTCCTATGCTTTCTTGGAGGATTTTTATTGTTTCATGCCTTAAATTTAAGTCCTTTATCCATCTTGAATCAATTTTTGTGAGTGGAGAAAGGTGTGGGTCCTGTTTCAGTCTTTTACATGTAGACATCCAGTTCTCCGAACACCATTTATTGAATAGGGAGTCTTTCCCCCAAGGTATGTTCTTGTTTGGTTGATCAAAGATTAGGTGGTTGTAAGATGTTAGTTTCATTTCTTAGTTTTCAATTCGATTCCAAGTGTCTATGTCTCTGTTTTTGTGCCAGTACCATGCTGTCTTGAGCACTATGGCTTTGTAATACAGACTAAAATCTGGTATGCTGATGCCCTCAGCTACAAATAATTTTGTTACAGAGAACTGCCTTAGCTATACGGGGTTTTTTCCGGTTCCACACAAAACACAGAATCATTTTTTCCAAATCTTGAAAGTACAATGTTGGTATTTTGAAAGCATTGAATAGGTAGACTGCTTTGGGAAGTATAGACATTTTAACAATGTTGATTCTTCCCGTCCATGAGCATGGTATGTTCTTCCATTTGTTAATATCCTCTGCTATTTCCTTTCTGAGGATTTCATAGTTTTCTTTATAGAGGTCCTTCACCTCCTTCGTTAGGTATATTCCTAGGTATTTCATTTTCTTTGAAACTATGGCGAAGGGAGTTGTGTCCTTAATTAGCTTCTCATCTTCACTGTTATTGGTGTATACAAAGGCTACTGACTTGTGGACATTGATTTTATATCCTGAAACTTTACTGTATTTTTTGATGACTTCTAGGAGTCTTGTGGTTGAGTCTTTGGGGTTCTCTAAGTATAAGATCATGTCATCAGCAAAGAGGGAGAGTTTGACCTCCTCTGCTCCCATTTGGATTCCCTTTATTTCCTTGTCTTGCCTAATTGTATTGCTAGAACTTCCAGCAATACGTTGAATAGTACAGGTGACAGAGGACAACCTTGTCTGGATCCAGTTCTAACAGGAAAAGCTTTCAGTTTTACTCTATTCAGTAAAATATTGGCTGTGGGTTTGTCATAGATAGCTTCAATCAGTTTGAGAAATGTGCCACCTATGCCTATACTCTTCAGTGTTCTAATTAGAAAAGGATGCTGGATTTTATCAAATGCTTTTTCTGCATCTATTGAGAGGATCATGTGATCTTTATTTTTGCCTCTGTTAATATGGTGGATAACTTTTATGGATTTGCGTATGTTAAACCAGCCTTGCATCCTTGGGATGAAGCCTACTTGATCATGATGATGACTTTTGATGATAAGCTATAATCTATTGGCTAGGATTTTGTTGAGAATTTTTGCATCTGTATTCATGAGTGAGATTGGTCTGAAATTCTCCTTTTTGTTTGGGTCTTTTCCTGGTTTTCGTATTACGGCGATGTTTGCTTCATAGAATGTGTTGGGAAAGATTCCTTCTTCCTCAATTTTTTGGAATAATTTCTGCAGTACAGGAATAAACTCTTCCTTGAAGGTTTGATAGAATTCTGGTGTGAAGCTATCTGGACCAGGGCATGTTTTGGTTGGAAGATTTTTTATTGTTTCTTTGATCTCAGTGCTTGAAATTGGTCTGTTCAGGAGCTCTATTTCTTCCTGGCTGAGTCTAGGGAGAGGGTGTGATTCCAAATATTTATCCATTTCCTTCACATTGTCAAATTTCTGGGCATAGAATTTCTGGTAGTATTCAGAGATGATCTCTTGTATCTCTGTCGGATCAGTTGTTATTTCCTCTTTATCATTTCTGATTGAGGTTACTAGAGATTTTACTTTTCTATTCCTCGTTAGTCTGGCCAATGGTTTATCTATTTTATTTATTTTTTTAAAAAATCAACTCCGTGTTTCATTAATTTTCTGAATGATTCTTTTGTTTTCAATTTCATTGATCTCTGATTTGATTTTGGAGATTTCTTTTCTTCTACTGAGTTTAGGCTTAGATTGTTCTTCTTTTTCCAATTCTATAAGATCTCTTGTGAGATTATTGATGCCCTCTCTTTCTGTTTTTCGAATGTAGGCATCTAAAGCGATGAATTTTCCTCTCAAAACTGCTTTTGCAGTATCCCACAGGTTTTGGTAGCTTGTGTCTTCATTGTTGTTATGCTCAAGGAAGTTAATGATTTCCTGTTTTATTTCTTCCTTCACCCATCTGTTATTCAACAGAAGATTGTTTAATTTCCATGCCTATGGGTGGGGTTGAGCATTTTTGTTAGAGTTGAGTTCCACCTTTAGTGCCTTATGGTCTGAGAAGATACAAGGTAAAATTTCAATTCTTTTGATTCTGTTGATATTTGTTTTGTGTCCCAGGATATGATCAATTTTGGAGAATGTTCCATGGGGTGATGAGAAGAATGTATATTCTTTATCTCTGGGATGGAGTGTTCTATATGCGTCTATCAAGCACAGTTGTTCTAGGGTCTCATTTAAATCTCTTATATCCTTGTTTAATTTCTGTTTAGAGGATCTGTCCAGCTCTGTAAGAGGAGTGTTAAGGTTCCCTGTTATTATGGTATTATCAGATATCATATTGCTCAGACTGAGTAAGGTCTGTTTCAAGAATCTGGGAGCATTTAAATTGGGTGCATAAATATTAAGAATTGAAACGTCTTCTTCTTGTATTTTTCCCTTGACCAATATAAAGTGACCATCTTTGTCTTTTTTGACTTTAGTTGCTTTAAATCCACATGTATCTGAAAATAAGATTGCAACTCCTCTTTTCTTCTGAATTCCATTTGCCTGAAAAATTGTTTTCCAACCCTTGACTCGGAGCTTTAATTTGTCTTTTGAAGCCAGGTGTGTTTCTTGCAGACAGCAAATGGATGGCTTGTGTTTTTTAATCCAGTCAGCCAATCTATGTCTCTTGTGTGGGGAATTCAAGCCATTAACATTTATTGAGATAATTGATAAGTGTGGTAGTATTCTATTTGTCTTATTTTGTGAGAGTCCATTGCTTAGTTTTATCTTTTGCATCATTGTGGAGGTTAGGTTCTGTCTTTTAATTTCTGAGTTCTTACTTTGCTGCCGATCCATTGTGGTGGTCAGTGTGCAGAACAGGTTGAAGTATTTCCTATAGAGCTGGTCTTGTTGTGGCAAATTTCCTCAATGTTTGTATATCCGTAAATGATTTGATTTCTCTGTCAATTTTGAAGCTTAGTTTAGCAGGGTACAGAATTCTGGGCTGGAAATTGTTCTGTTTAAGTAGATTAAAGGTAGATGACCATTGTCTTCTTGCTTGGAAAGTTTCATTAGAGAAGCCTGTGGTCACTCTGATGGATTTGCCCCTGTAGGTCAACTGGCGCTTACTCCTGGCAGCTTGCAAAATCTTTTCTTTTGTCTTGACTTTGGACAGGTTCATCACAATGTGTCTTGGAGAAGTTTGGTTAGAGTTGAGGCGACCTGGGGTCCGATAGCCCTCTGAAAGCAGTGTGTCATAATCTTTGGTGATATTTGGGAAATTTTCTTTTATAGTATTCTCTAGTATGGCTTCCATTCCTCTGGGGCATTCTTCTTTCCCTTCTGGAATTCCTATAACTCATATGTTGGAACGCTTCATAAAGTCCCATAATTCTGACAGTGAACATTCTGCTTTCTCTCTCTTCTTTTCTGCCTCTTTTACTATCTGAGTTATCTCAAGAACTTTGTCTTCTACCTCTGAAATTCTTTCTTCTGCACGGTCTAACCTGTTGCTGATACTTTCCATTGCATCTTTAAGCTCCCTAATTGACTGTTTCAGTTCCTTCAGCTCTGCTATATCCTTTTTATATTCTTCATATCATTCATCTCTTATTTGATTCTGTTTTTGGATTTCCTTTTGGTTATTTTCCACTTTATTAGCAGTTTCCTTCATTGTTTTCATCATTTCTTTCATTGTTTTCAACATGTGTATTCTAAATTCCCTTTCTGTCATTCCTAACATTTCTTTATAGGTGGAATCCTCTGCAGTAGCTACCTCATTGTCCCTTGGCGGGGTTGTTCTGGACTGGTTCTTCATGCTGCCTGGAGTTTTCTGCTGATTCTTCCTCATGGGTGATTTCTTTTATCTGTTTCCTTGCCCTAATTTTCCTTTCACTTCCTCTTGCTCTTTAAGTTCTCGTGCCTGTGGACTAAGGGTTACAGGACCAGAAGGGTGAGAAGGTTGAAGAGCTAAAAAGGGATGAAAGAAAGGAGGACCGAGTGATAAGAAAAATAAAGAAAAATAGAGAAAGGAGAGGGGGTGGTTAAAGGAATTTTGACAAAAAGAAGAGAGGCACAGAAAGAGCGAGACAGAGCAATATAGGTGTACAGTAGGGTACTTTGACACAACCTTAAAAAAATCCCACTTTCTGGTGGTGCCCAGTTCAGTGGTTCTCTTGAGGTCAGCAACTCTTTGCTAACCTGATCAGACACAGTACCCCACCTCCACCAAGTAGAGAGGAAAGACAAAAATGCTATAAATCAAACCAAAACAAGCAAACAGAAAACTTTACGGGATAAAATTGGGTGGAAAACCAAATAATAGCGGTAGAAACACTAGCAAAAATGAAGTTCTAATTATTGAAAAAGGCAGCAATGGGACATTATAATTAAACTAGAAAAATTGAGAAAGAAAAATGATCTGTATGGAAAAGGTTGAACTTAAAAAACAAAACAACATCAACAACATCAAAATAAACAAAAAAAACAACCAAATCAAAAAAAAAAAAAAAGAAAAAAAAACAACCAAAAACAAAGCAGTATGTATATGTTATTGAATATTGTCTGGGCAACTCGTGGTCTTCTGGGGTATGAGATGTTAATCACAGTTCTGATACGACTGGAGGCTGCTGATTTCTCAAACCCCAGCAGGTAGACACCCTAAATCTCTCTTGAGCCCACTTAAAAGGCACTTTGAACTTGTTCACTTGCTGAGCAGAAGCTTTCCCAGGAAAGTGTTTGTGGCTGGAATCACTGCTGAAGTGGCTATCCACTTACCCAGTGTGCCAAAACCCGTCTCACTCTGCCCCTGAGGGTTAGGGCTGCAAGGTGGCTCAGACCCCGCCCTTAGGCTACTTGGTTGCTGGGTTACCAGCTCCCACCCAATTCTAGCTCAGCGACCCTGAGGACGGAACTTGCCGGGGCAGATCGGTCACAATGGCTCCCTGTGACCCACAGCCAAACACTATTAGCTCCGTCTGGCTCAGCGTCTCAGACTCGGGCCCTAAACAACAAAGTTCTCCGCACTCCAGCTGAGGCTCTCCCCAAGGCAGTTCAACTGAGTGCCAAGTCCAAGGACACCAAAACAGTTCACAGGTAAGGCCTTTCTGGTTTGCAGTCTCGCTGCTACTGAACTTACAGTTGCGGGCGGGTTTCGACAGATTGAACACACGCGACCACTTGCCGGTTTTCCACTGTTTTAGTCCTCCTCTTGGGGTCTAGAAGTCTCTCACTGACTCCTTGTATCCTCTCAGGGGTGATGATAGGCAGATCCCACCAGCCAGAGATGCCTGGAGTCCTATCTCCCCAGACTCACGGTGCCCAGATGCAAGGAAACTGTTACTCGGCCGCCATCTTGCTCCACCTTCTATATGGTATTTGTTTTCTTACACATTTATTTTCTCCCTGAGGTTCATAAGGACTTTGACTTTTCCATCATGAGGGTTTCATTATCATCATCACTAATTGATCCACAAGCTGTCGGACAGAACTGGAAGCCTTTCCCAATGAGGGCAAACACTCCAGATAATCTGTCAGGTTCACCAGATAATCTATTAGGTTCACCTCCTCCCTCACCCCCCCAAAAAGCTTCCTGCTGCCTCTGCCATTCTCCACCAATCTAAATCATTTGCTCTGAAATAGGTTAGCTGCAGAGAGACTTCCTGAGATTTTTTTTTTTTTAACTTTCTTTCAGAGGACTTTTTCTCATTCTCTTGTAAGTCTCTTGTCTCACAATATTCTCTTTCTTGTTTTATGGCCCCATTTTGGTAATCAAATATTCCCATATCTTTCTGAAAAGGGTACATGAGTATAAAATTTTTAAGACATTGCATCTCTGAAAATGTCTGTATTTCCCTCACATGTGGTTTGTGCTTGGTGCAGATTTAGAATTATAGCTTGTAAATTATTTCCCTTAGAATTTTTTTTTTTTTTAGACAGAGTGGTACTATGTCACCCTCGGTAGAGGGCTGTGGCATCACAGACTACAGCAACCTGAAACTCTTGGGTTTAAGCAATTCTCTTGCCTCAGGCTCCCAAGTAGCTGGGACCACAGGTGCTCACCACAATGCCTGGCTATTCCCTTAGTATTTTAAAGGCATCATCCCCTTTGTATTTAGTTTCCAGTGTTGTTATTGAAAAAATTCAAAGCCATTTTGATGCCTAATCATTTGCATTTGATCAGGATTTTTTCTGAACTATTTTATGATGATTTTTCTTTACTCCTGATGAACTCTATTTTATAAGGCTATGCATTGATATGGTTGGTGTTGCCCTTTATTTTTTCATTTAGTATTATTAATAAAGTAATTGCTATTATTATCCACATATTATACTTGAGGAAACTGAGGCAGAGATAGCTTCAGTAACTTGGTTGACATTACAGAGGTACTAAATAGCAAAATTTAGAATAAAATTTAGTCTTCTCTCTTGACTATGAAGCTGGGAAAGGAATAGCTTTTTATAATTTAGCTTTGTATGAATCTTTCTGTCTTTATCAATCATATTCTGTTGTGAATTTGCCTCCTATAGAATAAGAATGATTCATAGAAAATGACACATTTTTCATTAAAAATTACAAAGATTAAATCATAGTAACCACTATGAAAACCCTACCTGCATATAAATCATCTTTATAATAATTGGAACAGTCCATCTATTTTATAGTTGTGCTATAACACTTAACAAGTTGTCATCACAAAACAGCAATGACAGTTAATATGGGTAATTAACACATCACATAGCAGATATTCCAATAAAAATACAGGTATGGTACTTTAATAAAATAAGACAGTGTAAACTTAATGTGGAAAAAAAGAATAAGCACGGAAAAACAGGCAAATTTTCAAAACAAAGAATAATGAGGGTAGGGCAATATTTTAGATTAAAATGTATAGAGCTATGGTGATTTAAACCATATCATACTCTTGAATTAATGAAATAAAGTAGAAGTTTCAGAAATATAGGAATATAGGGTATGATAAATATGGCTTTTTTAAAAAACAGAAAGGAAAAATTAGATTATGTAGTAAGTAATTTAGGGTTAGTCATGTGCCTACCCCTCCTGCCACCACTGAAACCACCAAAGCCAGGAACAGTTTATATGCTACAGTATGAAACAATCTTAAATATCAGTGGCTTAAAAAGGACAAGAAAATTTATTTTTCATGTTGTACATCCACTGTGGGCTAGACAGGGCCACTGCTCTACATCATTTCAGGGTACCAGGCTGAGAGAGGCTGAGAAAGGCTCCTCAGCATGGCTCCTCCACGCTGCCAAAGACGCCAAAGCAGTGAAAAAAAGGTATGGTGGTCAACTGATGCCTATCACTTTGGTTTGTAGATCTTTAACCAAAATAAGTGGTACAAGAACAGCTCATTTTAAGGTGAGTGCTAGGAAAATATAATCCTACATGTACCTAGAAAAGGAAAGCTGTAAGATGTGGTGCAAAGTACATTACCTTTATCCTCATCCTTCTTTCCACCATCATTCCTACCCTCACTCTAAAAGAGACTACGTGAGTCCCTTCTGGTTATTAGGCTAAGATCTGGGAGCTCTGGTCTGTGTCCTATAGTCACTACAGCAGCTCTAAATGGGACCCATGGAGTTCATAGGTCACCTCAGTAAGTGAAAGAGATGTTGTCTGGCCTTCTATACCTAATATTAATAATAACAAGGATAGGATAATCCAAAACAGAGAAATGCAACAGACTCTGAAGTTAAGACATTGCTGAAACTCCAAAGAAATTATTTTGAGGGATCCCTTGTTTTTTAAATTGGGTCTTGTCATTCTCAAACATTTTCTTAATTCAATTCCTAACCTACTTATAATAATTGAATATTGTTTTTAAGCTTATAAAATCATTATTTCTAGCAATACAAGCACATCAAGATATGACTTTTCCCACACATGCATCCGCAGAGTCCTAATGTCATTCCCTAGAAGGAGCTTCCTCTGTTCTCCATCATGAAGGCTGGCATACACTACCACGATACGCCTGTTGGTGGAGCACCAATAATTTACATTGGTTGCTACCATGATGATAGAGAACTTGGTACCCTCTTTTGTATGTACAGTTGAGAGTATAATAAAAGTATTGAGAGTGCAATTTCTGTGAGTGGTCGAGAGCCTTCCAGATCTAAAATCTTAAAAGTAATGTAAACAATTACCTTTTAAAAATAGCATCTCCTTTGCAGTTTTACCAATTGCTAGAATTTTTTCACATCGTTAACAATTTTTGCTAAAAAAGTAAAAATCCCAGGAAGACCAAAGTTAAGGAGAACTCGAACAATGTATTAACATTTTAATCCCAAATAGTCTGTATCAGTGAGAGTCTTGGGATTAGGAATAGGAAATTATTAAAATAGTATTTTTTTTTTTTTTCAGGAGAATGCAGTCTAGTGTAGTAAAGTTTGGGGCAGTAGCAATTTGTGTATTCCACTTGTAAATATTCTGCAAAATCACAATTGATATTTTGCCAATTTGAGCATTTATCTATTCTAGTGTTTCTAGCCTAATAAAAGATCACGTTTGATATCTATCTATCTATCTATCTATGTATCCTGCTGGTTATTTTTCTTGATAAATTTACAAAGTTGGAGGAAAAATAGGTCTTCTACGGGAGTGTTGTTTGGTTGAACAAAAAGTTTTAATATGTACCATGCCATGGACTGTACTTATAAATTATAAAAAGTTGCCTTATTAGAAAATTATGAAAGGCAAAGAAACAGCTATTGGAATATTTTTGATTAACCAAACAAACTAACCAAAACCAAGCAAATAAATAAATAAATATATGTAAATAATTAATTGTATTCCAAATACACAATCATACATATAGATATAAGACTGTAACTTTCTCCCCCTGAACCTACTGACGCGCCTTGATATTTTCTCTGAATTACTGTTATTCATCATTAGCTGTTAATAACTAAGTCACATTCTCAGAAAGGGTCTATTAAAATAATTAGTATTGCCTTGTTAGTAGTGATGCCCCACATTAAATTACAGCCTGGACTGCAAAGGACTGACTGTGTCCCTAAATGTCCTTTACTCAATATGTTTTTTATTACACCTAATATGTCATACATTAAAAAAATGTCATTAAAGCTCCTTATTTGTCATTACATCCATGTGGATCAGTTTCATTTTTCTCCTTTTAAGAACACTTTATTTCTTTTCAAGATTGTTAATGGGAATTATTCTGTGTTTTCTGTACATACAAAAATGAATTAATTTTGTCCTAACAATTGAATAACAGCATGTCTTTTCACAGAATTTTAGATTCAAAGTTATGCCATTTCAGTACTTTGAAGATATTGTAGCACTCTTTTCTTGCAAACAAGGTAATGAATTATAAGTCATCTGGCAATCTCATTTATTGAAAGTAATGTCTTTTTTCCCTGATAGCATTGAGATTTTTTTTTAACCTTGATGTTTACCATAGAAAGAAAAAGAAGTGTCTAATCTGATTTTTATTCTATTACATTTTGTTCACCATGAGACATCTGACCTGTATGGTATATTTCTTAACGCATTTCTGTGATATTTCATTCAGTATTTAAAGAACAATAATGTTCATTTCTACTCTCTTAATTTTTTCCTCTGGAACTACAAATAGATAGATTGAAGTTTCTATATCTAATTGTTATGACTTTTACAAATTCCTTTCGGGTGGTGCCTGTGGCTCAAAGGAGTAGGGCGCTGGTCCCATATGCCAGAGGTGGTGGGTTCAAACCCAGCCCTGGCCAAAAACTGAAAAAAACAAACAAACAAACAAAAAAACAAATTCCTTTCATACTTTCAATTTCATTGTGCTTTTATGTTATGCAGCGGCAGGTTTTCTTCTTCTTCTTCTTGTTTTTTATTAAATCATAGCTGTGTACATTGACATGATCATGGGGCATCATTCACTAGCTTCACGGAGCGTTAGACACACTTTCATCACACTGGTTAACATACCCCTCCTGGCATTCTCTCAGTTACTGTGTCAAGACACTTACATTCCACGTTTACCAAGTTTCACATATACCCTTGTAAGATGCACCGCTGGTGTAATCCCACCAATCCCCTTCCCTCTACCCACCTTCCCCCTTCCTGTCCTCCCTTTCCCCCTTCCCCCTATTCTTAGGTTGTAACTGGGTTATAGCTTTCATGTGAAAACCCTAAATTAGTTTCATAGTAGGGCTGAGTACATTGGGTACTTTTTCTTCCATTCTTGAGATACGTTACTAAGAAGAATATGTTCCAGCTCCATCCATGTAAACATGAAAGAGGTAAAGTCTCCATCTTTCTTTAAGGCTGCATAATATTCCATGGCGTACATATACCACAATTTATTAATCTATTCATGGATCAATGGGCTCTTGGGCTTTTTCCATGACTTAGCAATTATGAATAGGGCAGCAATAAACATTCTGGTACAAATATCTTGGTTATGATGTGATTTTTGGTTTTCTGGGTATATGCCCAGTAGAGGGATTACAGGATTGAATGGCAGTTCTATTTTTAGATCTCTAAGTGTTCTCCATATCTCTTTCCAAAAGGGATGTATTAATTTGCATTCCCACCAGCAGTGCAAAAGTGTTCCCTTTTCTCCACATCTGCGCCAACATCTCTGGTCTTGAGATTTTGTGACATACGCTAGTCTCACTGGAGTTAGATGATATCTCAAAGTAGTTTTGATTTGCATTTCTCTGATGATTAAAGATGATGAGCATTTTTTCGTATGTCTGAGGATGCGCGCCTGTCTTCTTCAGAGAAATTTCTCTTCAAATCCCTTGCCCAGCCTGCGATGGGATCCCTTTGTTGTATTCTTGCTAATGCGTTTGAATTCTCTGTGGATTCTGGTTATTAAACCTTTGTCAGACATAACCTGCAAATATCTTCTCCCATTCTGAGGGCAGGTTTTCTGAATGCAATTTTTCACCCCACTAATTTGTTTCCAGAGTATCAGCCTACTGTTTACTCTGTTACTAATATTGTCAAAGTCTTTTTGTTTGAAATATAGTTCACGTACTATAGAGTATCTGCAAGTATATATTGTTTAAAACCCATAAACTCCTCATGCACTTAGAACTTCATGTATGAAAATGTATACTACTAGTATCTTTGGAGTCGCTCTTTTAGCCATAATCAATTATATCCATTGTCTTCCACACATACATAGATTTGATTACTTGGAGGCTTTAGATAAATATAATATTAAAATATATTTTATTTGTATATTTATATTTTCTTCTGGGGCCTTCTTCTTTTGTCATTTTTTTTACACATTTTATTTTATAAAAGCCCTAGGATTTGGTTACTTGTTTATTTTAACATTAGAGAACATTTGGTGATATTAATTGCTTTGTTATTATGAATAATGTTACAATAAGCATTCTTGTATATTTCTACAGGGACACATGTACAAGAGTTTTCCAATATAACTCAGAAAATCTCAGTGGAACAGTGAAATTCTTTGTTTATAGGTCATAATCATTTTCATATTTGCTATAAAATGCCATAATATGTTTTCTAAGGTGATTTTTCCCATTTAAACTTACAAAAGTATTACGTTAGAAATGTTTTGCTCTATATTACTATCAACGGTTGGTATTTTCCAATGTTTTAATAGTGTAGACAAAGTGTGTATGTGTGCATATGTCTGTATGTTTATGTCACATCGAGATTTAATATTTTTAAAATTTATTTTTAAATTTCAGAACATTAGGGAATATATGTTTTGTATACATACTTTGAATTTATACAGACTGAGTCAATGTTACAAGTGTGCTCTTTACCCAGATATATACTGTCCCCAAAAGGTGTAAATTTACCTATCTTCTCTCCCCTGTAGTTTGATTTTCTTTTTTTTTTTTTGTAGAGACAGAGTCTCACTTTATGGCCCTCTGTAGTGTGCCGTGGCCTCACACAGCTCACAGCAACCTCCAACTCCTGGGCTTACGCGATTCTCTTGCCTCAGCCTCCCAAGTAGCTGGGACTACAGGCGCCCGCCACAACGCCCGGCTATTTTTTGGTTTCAGTTTGGCTGGGGCTGGGTTTGAACCTGCCACCCTCGGTATATGGGGCCGGTGCCTTACCGACTGAGCCCTATAGTTTGATTTTCATTGAGATTTATTTCCATATGTGCATTTAAACATTGATTGATTAGTTCCAATTTGATATTGAATTCCTATATTTGTTTCTTTATTTTTGTAATGTTTCACTTAGAATGGTTTCAATTTCTGATTAACCTCAGTACCAAAGCAAGTGTACTTTTCATATACATGTGTATGTATGTATGTATGTATATGCATATATATGTATATATGACTTATATATATAAGTTTTCTCTTTGTTTCATCTAACAAATGTCTTTTGCTCTATATACTATGGGGTTACTTGTTCTTTTTCTGTTGTTTTGTGGATTTTTCTATAGTCTGGATACTTTGTTATATTGTTTATTTGTGATATTTTTACTATTTATGTTTTTTAAAGTTAATAAAATAAAATATATAAATATTTTATATGCCCTTTATTTCATACTTAAGAAAACTTTTTTATTCCAGTAAAAATATATGCATTTTTACTTTATTTTGTAGAGTTTTTAAAATTTAGTCTATTTCAGTCAATAGATTAAATCTGTATGAAATTTATTTTTATATATGTGTTTCATTTATTTTATATTAACTTAGGTTTCTTCTTTAAAAGCATCTCAATGTTCGCTTGGTTATTAGCTTTTCCAAAATATCATTTTCAATAATTATATTGGAAAACTCTACATTTGTTGGGATACACACTTAATCTACAGACCAATAAGTGATTGAGATCTTTTCTATATTGGATCATCTTATCTAAGACTGTGGTATATCTATCCATCTAATTAGTTCTTAAATTCTTTCAATAAATTCATTTAATTTTTTTTTAATAATTTGTTTTTGAAATAACTTTTAAAATACTTCCTTGGTTATTTGATTTACTGTGTTAAAATATAGTAATTTTACATAAAAATGCAAATGTTTTAACTGTACAGTTTGATTAAATTTTATAAATCTACATACAGAATAAGAAATAGAGTTCCCATAAGAGCTTGCCTGGTGATTAGAAATTTTAATAGATAATTTTTTTTTTCTTCACCTAATGACATGGCTGAAACAGGTTAGTAAGCAAGACCTTCTTAGAAGGCATATTTTTTCCCTCAAGGTTACCAAGGGATTTTAGTAATTTGAAGTTTCTTGCTTTATTTCATGTATTTCTGATCTCCTTTCATCTTGTTTAAATTAACTCGGGCTTTGCCTCTTATTCCCTAGATTTGAACATTCAGTTCAAACCCAAGATCTAGGGAAACATTGCTTATCAGATCAAATTCTACCTATTTGCTAACGCCTGTGTATTTGAACTGCCTAATTCAGTTTTTGAATTATGTTCTTTACTGATAGCATACTTGTTTGGCTCTTTAGTTTATTTGGCTTAATTTTTTTTTAAGTATTTAATAGAAATTATAGGACATTTTTGGTGTTCTGAATCAGGAGGAATTACTATAATCATCAAATTTATAGAATTTCATTTATAAGTGAAAGTTCTCTATGCAGATTTTACATTAGTGGTTCTTTTTTGAATGTCTAAATTTTCTTTTTTTTTTTTTAGAGACAGAGTCTCACTTTGTCACCCTTGGTGGAGTGCCGTGGTGTCACAGCTCACAGCAACCTCCAGGTCTTGGGTTTAGGCCATTGTCTTGCCTCAGCCTCACAAGTAGCTGGGACTACAGGTGCCCGCCACAATATCCTATTTTTTTGTTGCAGTTTGGCTGGGGCTGGGTTTGAACCCACCACCCTTGGTATATGGGGCTGGTGCCCCACTCACTGAGCCACAGGCACCACCCAATCTAAATTTCCAATTTGATTCTTTTTCATAAGTAAGCACTTACTCTGTTTCTTAATTTCTTATGCATGTTTTAAAGTTGTATTGTATGTCTAACACTGAAAATAGCAAATGTACTTATTTTAAGGGTACTTTTTGTTGTTCTATTATTTTGTTGTAGAGTTTCTTCAGACTTTTGGGATTGGTAAGAGAAGAAAAAATACCCCAAAATTAGGATAATATAACTTTGAGTAACTAAAAAATAAAAGATATGTATAATATAAAACTGAAATATCTTTGAACATACCTAAAAGAAAGAAAAGAGATAAGATATATAATCATCTGCCTATAACCAACTAATCCTTCACAGAGCTGGTAACAATGTATTCCTTTTCTTGGGAAAAGAAGCCCTATTCAATAAATGGTGCTGGGAAAATTGGATAAGCCACAGGCAGAAGAATGAAGCAGGACCTCAGTCTCTCACTATTTATAAAAATTAATTCACAAGTGATAAAATACATAAAAGTAAGGCTTATAAAGTCATAAAAATTCTAGAAGAAAATATAGAAAAACAAAAATAAATAAATAGGATTTGAATAAATTAAAAATCTTCTATACAGGGCAGCACTTGTGGCTCAAAGGAGTAGGGTGCCGGCCCCATATGCCAAAGGTGATAGGTTCAAACCCAGCCCTGGCCAAAAAAAAACTGCAAAAAAAAAAAAAATCTTCTATACAGCAAAGGTAATAATCAACAGAGCAAATAGACAACCTATAGAAGAAAATTCACAAACAATATATTGATAAAAAAGGCCAGGCACAGTGGCTTATGCCTATAATCCTAGTACTCTGGAAGGCTGAGGCAGGGAGATTGCTTGAGCTTAGGTGCCGGAGATCAGCTTGAGGAAGAGCAAGACTACGTCTTTTAAAATAGCCAGGCATTGTGGCGGGCATCTGTAGACTTAGCTACTTGGGAGGCTGAGGCAAGAGGATCGCTTGAGCCCAAGAGTTTGAGGTGTAGTCAACCCCAGGGCAAGAGAGAGAGACTCTGTCTCAAAAAAAAAAAAAAAAAGTATATATATATATATATATAGATAGATAGATAGGTAGATAGACAAAGAGCTAATATTCAGAATCTACCAAGAACTCAAATAAACCAACAAGAAAAGAACAATTTCACTAAAGTTTTAGCAAAAGACATGAACAGAAGTATATTGTAATAATATAGACAAAATAGCCAACAAACATGAAAAAAATGTTCAACATCACTAATCATCAGGAAAATACAATTAAAACCCATAATGAGCTATCACCTTACCCCTGTTAGACTGGTTGTGACTAAAAAGTCAGAAACAATAGATGCCGGCATGGATGCACGCAGAAAGAAATGCTCATACACTGGTGGTGAGACTGCAAATTAGTACAACCTCTATGAAAATCAGGACGAAGTGTCCTCAGAAAAATAAATGTAGACTTGACATTTGATCTAGCAATCGCACTACTGGATATCTACCAAAAGGAAATGAAGTCATTTTTATCAAAAAGACACCTACACTTGAATGGTTATTGCAGCAGAACTCAAAATTATGAAGATGTGAAATCAACCTAAGTGCCCAACAACGCATGAATAGATTAACAAATGTGTGTGTGTGTGTGTGTGTGTGTGTAGGAGTACTACTAAGCTGTGGAAAGAAATAATTAAATGTTTTTCGAATCAATCTGGATGGGACTGAAGACCATTGTCCTAAGTAAAGTATCTCAGGAATGGAAAAACAAATGCTACATTACCTGTCTAATAATTTGAAATGAATTGGCAGGCACACATGGGCACAGAAGGAAGTAAAAGTCATTGGAAATCAAAAAATGGAGGAGTAGGAAGGAAAGGGTAAAAGCTTTTTAGGTGATGGACCCACTAATAGCCATGACTTAAGCATTATAAAAGCTATTTATGTAACAAAATCATTTGTACCCCCTTAATATCTTGAAATAAAACATTATAGAAAACTCGAAGTGCATTTTTACTACATTTTAATAGATTACAGAAATGATCATTTCCTAAAATGCCCTGAAAAATCTGGGTTTTGTTTTATTTTATTTTATTGGTGTTTTTGCTACTTGTGTCCTTTTAAGTGTGTAAACTTCTAGATTAAATATTAAAGTTGTATAAGATGACATTTAAAATATTTTAGAAAAAAGAATTAAAAGAAAAGCTAAGAAATCTTGAGATCTCACAATAATTTTACATTGGAGAAATGAAAATTGAGTTCCTAGGACACTATTCCTACTCTAAGCTTGCTTACATCCTGCCTACACAACCCTGCACCCTGCAATCCATCCAATCCATCCAATCCATCCATATCAATTCTTCTTTTTTTTTTGCAGTTTTTGGCCGGGACTGGGTTTGAACCCGCCGCCTCCTGCATATGGGGCTGGTGCCCTACTCCTATGAGCCACAGGCGCCACCCCATGTCCATTCTTTTTATTAGGGGGCTATACAACCACTACAGAGCATCCTGTGGGCTCAACCTTCTCAGAGTGATATTGTGCCCAACGTTTGTCCTTGGTAAGGTCTCAGAAAGTCAGTGAGAGGAAAAAAAAAAAAAACTCAAAAAACCAACAGATTGTTCAAGTTGAGGGACAGAAGTTATCTAGCTGGTGCTAAGGAGAGGCTATTCATGTTAATTATGTCTCCATATTGCTAGAAGCCTCAAAACGTCAGTAATCCAGCCTACATGGTGGATGAGGCTGTAATTTCTCTCCTTTGCCAGTTTTTTTCTTGTTAAGGGCTTCTTTGGTACTTATTTTGAGAATTTTTTTTTTTGATGCAAACATAATTTTTGATAGATATTAAATGTGTGTGATTACATTATTTTACCCCTTGGTGTGTACCTTCTGGACACTTTCTTGAATCCACTAGTCAAGAGAATGGTGTCTTGATTATCTATTAGCCACTTTAACTTATTTGCTTTTCGAATAAAGAATTTAGGCTACCCATCGCACCTGTCTGCCATTTTTGTGCTGGTTTACATCTCAGCATGTTTCTTTCAGACTTGTAGCTATGGAAACATTTATCATTTCTCCCGCTTTTCATGCGATAGTTGGGTATAATGTTTCCTCTTGTTCAGTGACATTTAGTGGTACTAAATGCTGAAATGAGCTCAGATGCTGAATGAAGGCTTAGAAAGTGTTATAGTTCCTGAAAGTACCTGGAACTGCTAATCATCATAATAAATGGCCTACTGTGAGCTGGTAGAAGTACAATGGATTGTCACTGGCTGCCTTTTGAATCACAATTGCTTTTTGTAATGTTAACAGTTCACCTGACCAAATGCCAAAATGGAGAAAATTGGAATAAGAGGCTGTTATGCTGAGATCTTGCTTTAAGTTGCTTGATTTGATATAAAATGCATAAAACATGCCAAAATAAATTTATTTTGAATTCATCCCAATTTCAATTACTTTTATATATTTTCTTTCTTTGAAACAATGAAAAATAAGTATAAATAGCCCATGAAAAGATTTATGAATAGGAAAGATTTTTTTTTTCTTCAATTTATCCTTCAAGTGTACTACTGATGAATAACTCACATAGACTATAGTAGTACCACCGGGTACATTTAGTCTTCACAGTTTTCGAGGTGGAAGAAGTTATTTTCAGTTTATAGAGGAGGAAACTCATTCAGAAAGGTTTAAATAATGTACATCAAGACAGTACAATATACATTTTCTGACACAATGTAAGTATACGATGTATGTTAATTTGTTTTCGTTTTGATTAGGTCCTCAATTTGGAAGTTCTATTCAGTTTTTTCATGTGTTTTCAGACACAAGAACTGAATTAGCTAATCATCTAATAGGTAGATATCATTTGGAAACTGTTCTTTCAAAAAAGAGATCCTCCTTGTGGCATTCTCATATTCTGTAATTTCTTTTTTTCTGTCTTTTTCCTTTCTTTCTTTTTTTTTTTTTCTGGACTTGTGGATAGGCTTTTAGATTCAGAATTGCTGCTTCATAAAAAATCTATTGGAGTATAAGTGGAAACAAAAGAAAACAAATGTGAACTATTTTAGATCCACTAAAGCACACTGTATATGATACAGAGGAGACCCTTCCCATATCTCATTTAAAATTGCTGATGCAGAATCCCTTAAGTCTAATATGCTGCCATCCAAACTTGACCACTCTGCCAGAAGAATGGCAGCAAAGCCCAGAACCTGAGTCAGACGGCCCAGGACAACATTCTCACTGTGTGCTAGTTATCTCTCCAAGCTCCCATCTGTATGATTCCTGCGTGTAGCTTATATGGGACAGTATCTGTAAAACCTTGGAACTGTTCCAGGCACACAGAAAACTATAAATATTAACCATAGACATTTCTTTACATTTTTAAAAATCAGAAAGCCAAGACTAGGAGAGAACCATTGTTCTACCATATTAGTAGTTCAAATTTAGCTTTTTGAATTAGGGAGATGCTATAATGAGGCAGAGTTGCTTCCAGCAGAATTGTCAACTTAGCTAGGAAAGATAGCTACACACATATCATGCACATAGGCTAATAATCCCACGAGTAAGTACTTATGAAAGAAATAAAATGATAGATTTAATACCAAGACTGTCAGCGATTTTATTAGATATATATTCCATGCTAGTTATAAGATACAGACAGGATAAGAGCCGCAGTAGGACGCAACCATGTGGTATAGAGGTAGATAGTCCTTTATTCATGAAAAGATCTTGAAGGAGTAACTTTTTCCCTATGAATATAATACCATTTTCCCCATGATAACTGCTAAGTCAATAAGCAAAAATGTATTTACAAATACACTATATTTACTAGATAGTTCTCAAGGTAGAACTATCCTTGAGATAAGTATCCTGTCTATTATAACTGTGACATGGGATATATTGCTATAATCCCACAGGTAAGTATTTACTACACTTGCTAGATAAATATAAATATAGTAAATACTTGTTCACAGATTTTTTATATTATTTATTTATTTATTTTCATTTTGTGGGATTCCTTGAGAGTACAAAGAATTAGATCACACTGCATTTCTTAGGTAAAGTCCCTCTTATAATTGTGTCCCATCCCCAAGAGGTGTGCCATACACCATAACCCCTATCCTCCACCAAAAAACCCCTCCCTCCTATCTTATTTCCCTACCCCCCACTTTATATTTATTTCTTAAAAAACATTATTTTCCCCTGTGTGTGCTTTTTTTTTGGTTTATCCAAGATCAGAGGCAAGTGGAGACTGGTTTCATCACTTGGTTTTCTATTCTGTTCCATATGTCTGTGTCTCTATTTTTGTGCCACTATCATGCTGCTTTGATTATTGTACACTTGTAATATAGCCTGAAGTCTGGTAGAGTGATTCTTCATTTTTTTTTATTACTAAGAATAGTCTTAGCTATATGTTTTGTTTTGTTTTGCTTTGTTTTCTGGTTCCATACAAACAAAGTACTATTTTTTTTTTTTTTTTTTTTGGCTGGGGCCAGGTTTGAACCCACCACCTCCGGTATATGGATCTGGTGCCCTACTCATTGAGCCACAGGTGCTGCCCCACAAAAGTAATATTTTTTCCAGCTCTTCAAAATATGATGCTGGTATTTTAATGGGGATTGCATTGAGTCTGTAGATTGCTTTGGGTAGAATAGACATTTTAACAATGCTGATTCTTCCCAGCCAAGAGCATAGTAGGTTATTCTATAAGCTAGTGTCTTCTGCAATTTCTTTTCTTACAGTTTCATAATTCTTTTTGAAAAGATCTTTCACCATTTTTGTTAGGTATATTCCTAAGTATTTAATTTTCATTGAAGCTACTGTAAAATGAATTGTGTCCTTGATTTGCTTCTTGACTTGGCTGTTATTGGCATATAAAAAGGCTACTGATTTGTGGAAATTATTTTATACTCTGAGATGTTACTGTATTTCTGATGACTTCCAGTTTTGTGGTTCAGTCTTTGAGTCCTTCTAAGTATAAGATCATATCATCAGCAAAGAGTGAGAGTTTGACCTCTTCTGCCCCCATTTGAATGCCCTTTATATCTTCTTATCTGATTACATTATCTAGAGCTTCCAATACAATGTTGAATAACAGTGGCAATAGAGTACATCCTTGTCTGGTTCCAGTTCTCAGTGGAAAAGCTTGCAATTTTACTCCATTCAGTATGATATTAACTGTGGGTTTGCCATAGATGGCCTCAATCAGGTTAAGAAAGGTGCCCTCATGCCTATTTTCTTAAGTGCTCTTATTAGAAAAGGATGCTGGATTTTGTCAAGTGCTTTTTATGCATCTATTGAGAGGATTAGATAGTCTCTGGTTTGGGTCCTTATTGATATGATGTGTTACATTTATGGATTTGTCTATGTTAAACCAGCCTCGCATCCCTGGGATGAAGCCTACTTGATCTTGATGTAGATTTTTTTTTATGTGTAGGTACAAACTATTAGCTAAGATTTTTTTGAATAATTTTGCATTAATATTCGTTACTGAAGTTGGTCTGTAGCTTTCCTTTTTAGTTGGGTCTTTTCCTGGTATTGGAATCAAGGTGATGCTTGCTTAATAGGATGTCTTTGGGAAGGTTCTTTCCTCCCCAGTGTTTTGGAATATGTTCTGCAGTATAGGTATAAACTAATCTTTAAAAATGTGATAGAATTTTCATGTGAAGCCATCTGGTCCTGGGCTTTTATTGTCGTTGTTGTTGTTGGAAGATTTTTTATTACTTTTGCAATCAAACTGCTTTATGTTGGTCTATTCAAGAGATCTCTTTCTTCCTGGTTAAGTCTAGGAAGATGTTGTGATTCCAGGTATTGGTCCATTTCCTCCACACTGTCAAATTTCTGGGCATAGAGTTTTTGATAGTAGTCAGAAATAACCTCTTGTATCTCTGTGATATCCATAGTTATTTCCCCTTTTTTATTTATGATTGATGTTATTAGAGAGATAACTTTTCTGTTTCTAGTTAATCTGGCCAAAAGTTTGACAATGTTACCTTTTGTAGAGCCAACTTTTTATTTTATTAATTTTCTGAATGATTCTTTTATTTTCATTTTATTTATTTCTGATTTAATTTTGGTGATTTATTTTTCTTCTACTAGGTTTAGGATTAGATTATTCTTCCTTTTCCATTTCTTTAAGCCATTGTATTAAGTTATTCATGTGTTCTCTTTCTGTTTTTCAAATGTAGGCATTTAATGCAATAAATTTCCATCTTAGGACTCTTTTGCAGTATCCCACAGGTTCTGGTAGCTTGTGTCTTCATTGTTGTTATGTTCAAGGAAGTTAATGATTTTCTTTCTTATCTCTTCCTTAACACAACTGTCATTCAGCATAAAGTTGTTTAATTTCCATGCCTCCGTATAGTGATAAAAATTTTTGTTGGAGTTGACTTCCACCTTTATTGCTTAGTGGTATGAGAAGATGCAAGGTATAATTTCAATTCTTTTGATTTTGTTGAGGTTTGATTTATGTCCTAGGATATGTTCTATTTTGGAGAATATCCCATGAGCTGATGAGAGAAATGTATATTCTTTGGCTTTGGGATAGAGTGTTTTGCATATGTCTATTAAGCATAGTTGTTCTAGAGTCATATTTATGTCCCTTGTATCTTTGCTTCATTTCTATGTAGAGGATCTGTCTAGCTCTGTAAGATGAGCATTAAAGTTCCATGATATTATGGTGTTATCGGATATATTGCTCAGACTCATTAAGATCTGTTTCAATCTGGGATTATTTAAGTTGGGTGCATAAACATTTAGAATTGAAATGTCTTCTTGTTGTATTGTTCCCTTGACCAATATGAAGTGTCAAACTTTGCCTTTTTTGACAAAAAAAATTGCTTTAAATTCACTTGTGTCCACTTGAAAATAAGATTGCAATTCCTCCCTTTCTTTTGATTTCCATTTGCCTGAAAATTTGTTTTCCATCCCTTAACCCAGAGTTTTACTTTGTCCTTCCAGGCTAGGTGTGTTTCTTGCAGGCATTATACTAGTGGTTTTCAACCTTCCTAATGCCGTGACCCTTTAATACAGTTCCTCATGTTGTGGTGACCCCCACCCATAAAATTATTTTTGTTGCTACTTCATAACTGTAATTTTGCTACTGTTATGAATCATAATGTAAATATCTGATATGCAGGATGTATTTTCATTGTTACAAATTGAACATAATTAAAGCATAGTGATTAATCACAAAAACAATATGTAATTATATATTGTGAAATATTTATTTCTAATTACAAATAAATGAAATTTTGTCTTAAAGCATGGTGTAGCATGGGTAACAGTCTTAATATAATAACAGTAAACTGCATTGCTACATTTTGTGACAGTATGTGTAAAAAGCCAACATCAGTGCAAAGGTTGAGATTGTTTCTTTCTCACCAGATCAGAAATTCTTTGGGCAGTCTTTGCAAGAGCACAACAAGGATCATCTTCCACAACAAGTCTACTTCTGTATTTAGACTTGATAACCAACAAGCTGGAAAACCCTGTTTCACAAAGATATGTTGTTGGAAATGGAAGAAGAAAGCGCAACAGAACAGGATATGACTGCAAACACTTGATCCAGAATTTTGTAACTGGCATTGTAGAGAAATCAGTTCTCTCTGCATCACTGTTAATAAGTTCAATAAACTCCTCTTGTGCTATCTCAGGAATATCTTCAACTTTGACTGTGAATGGACTTCTGGCAAGTGCAAATGGGGTGTCAGGTAGATTAGGAAAGTATGGTGAAATTTCGTCTGCAAGCATGTGCAAGTGTTCTTCCCATGACAGAAATTGTCATCGTAATCCTTTTGTCTAATTCAATGTCATGTTCCTCAAAGAAAGCAGATAAGGTAGGTAACATGTAAATTTTATTTTCATGCCATTTTTTTTTTCCAAAGCTTAAGTTTCATTTGGAATTATCAAATCTTTTCAGACAAATTGAGACATGTTGCATTTGGTCCTTGCAGTGATAAATTTTACTCATTCAAGATGGCAAAGATGCCAACCAAGTAAGTTATTTTCTGCAGATCACGTTTATCGCTGAAAAGTGCTTTGAATTGCAGTCTTGCTTTCTGATTAAAAAATGTTTTGAGTTCATCATAAGCTCAAAAACATGTTTTAAAACTCTTCCTCTTGACAATCATCTCACATAAGTGTAAAATGGCAGAGCATTATTCGGCACATCCAATTTGTTGCACAGTTGCTAAAATAGTCAACTGTTAAAAGTGCTCACTTTTACAAAATTAACAGAACTTATGATGCTTTTCATTACTTCTTATAACTCTTATGGCAGCATCTTCATTCCTAATATTTGCCAATGAATCATACAGTTAGTTGCGATGACTTTGGTGACTTATTCAGTACCAAATGTTAAAATCCAGATCGACATCCTAGCATAGCTGGAGCACTGTCTGTGCAAACACAACAAACATTTTCCCAAGAGATCTTATGGTCTTTCAGAAATGAACCAACTGTGTCAAATACATCACTTGCAGTAGTTGCCATTTCAAGAGGTTTGCAAAAAAGAAACTAATCATTAAAGTCGCCATCATAAATATACCTCATGTAAGCCAGCAACTGTGAACAGTTTGCAATGTCTGTAGATTCATCAAGCTGGATACTAATATTGGAAGTGGAGCAGATTTAGTTTCCTGGATTACCTGATCAAGAATATCAGCAGACATGTTATCTATTCTTCTGTGGACAGTGTCATTAGTTAAGGAAATTGCACTCAATTTTGTAACAAATTTGTCTCCGATCATAACTCAAACAATGTTTTTGGCTGCTGGTAACAGTAAATCCTCAGCAATGATGTGAGGTTTCATAGCTCTGGTGATTCTGAGTGCCACCAAATATGAAGCTTCAACAGCTGCTATGTTTTGTTTGTGGTACTTGCCACCAGTGTCAAGTCTGGCTTTCTTAAGTCCATCAGGTTTGCTTCTAAAGTAGTTGTATAAGCTTGGGTGCTTGCTATCAAAAAGGCATTTTAGTTTGTTTGGTTTCATAGATTCAGCTGATAGAACTTCACAACAAATAACCTATTTAGGTTTCTCAACTCCTGCTGTAATTATCGAGGTAAAACCATATCGTAAAAAAATCCTCTTTGTATTTTATTTTCTTAATGTTCTCCTCTACACGATCCACTGTCATGGGATGGTTTGCTAATGAAAAGAATATATAGCAATAGCTTTAACAATACAAAAGATGATACATGGCATAGTTCAGTCAAACAACATTCTCCATGTTGTTTTTTTACATACCTGTTACTATCGCAAGGGGGCAGTATTCCCATCAACCACAGCTGAATATAAAAAGACAAATCAATATCCAGATTAAGTTCCCATGGTACAGATTTTTTCTTTTTTTGCAGCAGTTGATAATTTTACAGTACATGATTTTACATGTACCCAGTAATTATAATTCATGAACTATCGTTTTTACCTCCAATACTTCTGCTTTCAACACAGTAGCTGCTTTTAAAAGAATAGCTGCTTTCAACACAGCAGCTGCTCTCTACACATGTGTGACTGGTCTGCATAAGTATATTGTGGTGCCAAACCTGTCACATACACTTGTATTTGTACAGGATGTATGTGATGGGGTTGGCGGGATGAAGTCATTATGCCGGGTACTTGTACGTGGGAGTATCTGCATGTGGGTGGACCCACCTGGAGATGGATAAAGGAGTGGTGTCTTGGTTCCTAAGACCATCAGAAATATGTGTTTACCAGTGAATGGTCTTAAGTGACCCTTGTGAAAGGGTCGTTCAACCCCCCAAAGGGGTCATGACCCACAGGTTGAGAACTGTTGCATTATATGGATGGCTTGGGCTTTTTATTTAATCAACCAACCTGTGCCTAAGCCAACATGTCCCACTAAAGAGTGGAAAATTTAAGCCATTAACATTTATTGAGATAATTGATAAATGATAATTGATAACAATTCATCTTGTTTTGTGAAAGTCCATTGTTTTGTTTTATGTTTGGTATCATTGTGGAAGCTAAGTTTTATCTTTTAGCTTCTGGGTGTTTAGTATGCTAGTGGTCCATGGTAACAGTCAGTGTGGAGAATAGGCTTAAGTATTTCCTATAGAGCTGGTCTTGTTGCAAACTTCCTCATTGTTTGCATGTTGGTAAATGATTTGATTGTTCCTTCAATTTTAAAACCTGACTTAGCAGGATATAGAATTCTGGGCTGAAAATTGTTTTGTTTAAGTGGGTTAAAAGTAGATGACCATATTCTTCTATCTTGAGAAGTTTCATTTGAGAAGTCTGCGGTCACCCTGATGGATTTGCCCCTGTAACTCGATTGGCATTTACTCGTATTTGCATGCAGAATCTTCTCTTTCATTTGACTTTGGACAGGTTCATGACAATGTGTCTCAGAGAAGTTCTCTTTGAGTTGAGATGACCTGGGGTTTGATATACATCTGAAAGGAGTATGTCAGAATTTTTGGTGATATGTTGATACTGGAGAAATTTTCATTTATGATGTCCCCTAATAGGGTCCCCTAAGCACAATGAAGTTCCATAATTCTCTCAGTGAACGTTCTGTTTTTTTTCTCTTTTTTCCTGACTCTTTTACTACCTGTTGTAGCTCAAGAGCTTTGTCTTCTACCTCTGAGATTCTTTCTTCTACATGGTCTAATCTATTTTTGCTACTTTCTACTGCATCTTTAAGTTCCGTGATTGACTTTTTCAATTCCTTAAGCTCTGCTATATCCTTTGTATATTCTTAATAATGTGCATATCTTATTTGATTCTATTTTTGGATTTCACTTTGGTTATTTTCCACTTTCTCAGCAATTCCTTCATTATTTTAACCATTCATATTTTAAATCCCCTTTCTGTCATTTCTAACATTTCTTTATAGGTAGAAATCTCTGAAGTGGCTACTTCATGGTCCCTTTGTAAGGGTTACTCTGTTCTGGTTTTTCGTGTTGCCAGAATTTTTCTGCTATTTCTCCTCATGAGTGTTTTCCTTTTGTCTGTTTCCTTGTCCTACTTTTTCCTTTCACTGCCTTTTGCTCTTTAAGTTACCGTGCCTCTGACCTAAGGTGTTGAAGTGTCAATTTGGTAGACTAAAAGAAGGGAAGAGTTAAGAACAAGAAAGGATAAAAGATAAAGAAAGATAAAAGGAAAGGTAAAGGGAAGAGCAAAGGGGAAGTTCAACAAAAAGAAGAGAAAAACAGAAAGAGAGCCTGGAGTAGTAGTGGTGTATAGTAGGGTACTTTGACCCCCATTCACAAATCCCAACCTCTGGGACCCCTTGAGGTCTGGAGGTATTTGTCAGTCTGAGTAGACACAAGAGCCCACCTCCACCCAACAGAGAAGAAAAACAAAAATACTATAAATCAATAGAAAACAAGCAAACAAAAAAACTTAAGGAGTAAAATTTGGGGAACAAAGCATAACAGGGGCAGAAAAACTAGCAAAAATAAATCCCATACTATTAAAGAAGGAAACAAATTCTGATTACATGAGAAAAAAGAAGATAAGAAAAAGAAATAATTAGGGGGAAAAATTTGAAAGAAAATTTTTAAAAAGAAATATATATATATATATATATATATTTCTTTTTAAAAATTTTCTTATATATCCTGCTATATATTGCCTGGGCAACAGGTGGTCTTCTGGGTATGGGATGCTAATCATCATGCTGATACAGCTGTATGAAATGGAGAGTGGAAACATCTGTCTTCCTGAAGACATGTGGTTCCATCTTCCTGTCTTCTTTGCCCTCAATCCCTGTAGGGTTGGGAGCCTGAAGCTTTCCTTAGCCCCCTTAATAGACATGCCTCAACCTTTCCAAACTGTGTCCCTTGGCTACACAGTGGCTTTCCCAGGAAAACATGTGTCGTTCATATTTCCCCAGTAGTAGTTGCCCTGTTTATGAGGCATGACAGAATTGGCCTCACAGTAGGACCCTGAGGGATGAGCCTGCAAGGCAGCTTTCCCACAATAGCAGCACCCAGCCTATAGCAGAAAAATGACAGCTCAGCTCCACCTGGTGGCTCAGTCCTGATCCCCAGGGTGCTGTTCAAAAATCACTCACTTGCCTGAGTTCTCCCAAGGTAACTCAACCAAGTGCCCAAGCCAAAAAAAAAAAAAAACAACAACAACAGTAGGGCAGGCCTTCCCTGTCTGCAAACTGTCACCACTGCCACTACTGTGGCAACTGGCTGGCACCCGCTGCCAAGTACTTACCACTTCTCCACTGCTTTCATCCTCCTCTTGGGATCCTGTAGTCTCCTTCTGCCTCCCTGTGCCCCCATAGGGATGTTTTTGGGCAGAACCCACAAGCCAGAGGTGCCTAGAGTCTTTTCTCCCCAAACGTCTCCATGCATGGCTGCAAAGAAGCTTGTCTCTATCCCGCCATCTTGTTCCTTACCTGTTATCTAAAGCATTTAATTTTTGAAATTTGTGTTTTAAGAACTATTTATAAAACAGGTATCTAGACTGACAGGCTTGAATGAGGTAGGTAGCCAAGGATTAGATGATGATACCGGAATTTCTCACTTGCAGGCATTTGTGTTTTGTTGTATACCTGAGTATAATTAGGTCAAACATTGGGCAAATAGTTTTCAAAAATCTTCAAATACCACATCTTATTTGCTTGTTTCTCTTTTTTCTCCCTAACTAAATTCTTCCATGTAATTAATTAAGGCTCTAAACACCTAACCCCAACATTTGCATTAAGTTGTCATTGAGCATGTCAAAAGCAGATATAGTTTGACATTTTTTAGCATATCTGTGTAGGACGTTATGTACCTGTGAATAAAAGACTCTGGGTAGCAGTTATTTCAACTGCTACATCTTTGTAAACTTGAGTTATACTTTCCAGTTTTATATACTTGACTCTAATGAGACACTGAATACTATTTCTTTGAAGGTGAAATTTTCGAATAAGGAAAAAAAATATATTTTAAGACACATGAAATTGAAAATATTTTCTGTGTGAGACAATATACAAATTGTCAATTTTTTTCACTGAATAATCCCTAAAGAGTCATTTTGTAAGATGAATATAGGTATATAAATTTTTCATCATCTTTCTGGTCTAACATTTTCCAACTTTATTGTATATAAGAAAAACAACAAGTGAGGTTTTATAATAAAGATTCTGTAACTTCATCTTTAAATTTTAATTTAATAGACTACCTGTGGAGTAAGGAAATAAATATTTTTACCAATTGTCTCTAGTGATTCTGATGCTCAGGGTTTACTGTCTAAAAAATACCTTTTGAGAAGCCTTGGGTTAGTCTGAGCAGAAGCTGTGTGTGGTAACATGATTGGAAGGCCATTTTTACTCCAGTCTCACAGTTAAAAAAAAAAAAAAAAAAGAAGAAGAAGAAGAAGTGCTGCATACCTCATTGCTGAATGTCACTATTGTCACCTTTGAAATACTCCCCTGGGCCATCTGTGACCGTAGTGATATTTAACAATGCGGTATGGTAGCACTTTTTCTAGGATGAGTTCAGGAATTAATTGTTCAACCTTGTGCTTATTTATCTTCCTTATTTATCAATCTTCCTTTAATTCCTTAAATATTTCGTCCACAAACAGGAAAACAAACACACACACACACACACAAAAAAAAACTTCAGCACCCAGTCTACTCTCTCATATAATCAAATTAGTTTAAGAAAAATTCTCATTCTTTCTGAAATAAAAGATGGGCAGAAGCAACACAAGCATGAGGCAAAACCCTAAATAAAACTTTAGAGAGTAAAAAGTCCTTTCTGAATATATGAAGTACATAGAGAAGAAATGTATATGAAATTGATATTGAACGGAAAGTTCTACAGACAATAATGATACTTAAGTGAAATAACTTCATGGTTTTGTTTGTTTGTTTTTGCTTTACTGATTCTCAGAGTCTAACTTTAATTTAAGAATATTTAAGTTACATTAGTGGTTCTCAAACCAACTTTATCAGGTAGGATCATCTAGAAGAATTGTTTGAACACAAATTTCAGAAACCCAAACTCTATGATTCAATAGGTCTGAGATGGTGCCCTATGTCTGCACTTTAAAAAATTGCCCAATTTCCACTTAATGGTCATGGTGGGAGGCACGATGGCACACCTCTTGGGTGTGGAACACTACTCCAAGAGAGACTTTACCTAACAAATGCAACATTGTAACCTGGTTGTTTGTACCCTCACATTAATCTGAATGTGGAAGCCATTGTTTTGGACCTTTATCTATTTTGGACTATATTTTTAGAGAAGCCATTGTTTTGGAATTTTATCTATTTAGGACCGTATTTTTAGAGCTGCATGCATTTGTTTTTCAAAATCTCATTGCAACTTCAGTAATGTCTCATTTTTGTCTCTAATTAAAGCTATTAAAGATATACAAACTGAGGTGAATGTAAAATCTGACCTAGAATAAGCATAGCAATTTGGTTTGGGCATTAAGACCTTTTTGTAGCTGTTGAACGTAAAGAAGTTTTATTCTTACACTCAAGGAAATAAAAAGTCAGTGCTCTTCAACTTGATGTTATAACTATTACAGTTCACTGGCAAGCTTGCTAAAACCTCAGAAGTTGGAAGGAAGGGGTCAAGGTATGTGGTGGTGAGAAGCTAGAAGAAAGTAACTTGACTATAGATGGTGACTACTTGGAGATAAGCAGAGAATCCACTCTAGGGATAATATGTTGACTTATTAGCAGATGACTTTTTTCATCCTTAATATTTCTTACTACTGCATCAGTGAAGGTATTGTGATTTACTGGCTCTAACAGGGGATGATTCAGCAGAACAAAAGATTTAATGTATTATGGGTGCAATAGCAGATTTGGAAGAATAATCCAAGCTAACATTCTTTCTGCTCTCAGAATACTATGTAATGGAAGAAATATTCGTGGTTTTTAAATGATTACAGCAGAGGTGGTTCCACAGAAGTCACATGTATCCCAGAGTAGAGTAGGAGGTTTTCTCTTGCAAACTAGCTTGACATCAGAGTGAGCAAGTCTGAAACATCCTCATGGGTGGGATGAACAGGACACAGCTGTCGTTTTTATGCAATGATGGTTGGAGACCAAATGAGACAGAGAAGATCTCACCGGATGGCAGTGTGGACATGTGACCACAGGACTCAGGACTAGATGCATCCCTCACCAACACATGGCTTTCCTGTGTACTTACAAAGGGCTCCCAAACAAATCTGTAACTCAAGGGACGGACAGAAGAGTAATGAGTTTCTAAATTGACTGAGATTTAATTCTTCTCAACAAATGTACTGGGAACTCAAAAGATAAAAAGAAACTCAGATGTAGACAAAGAAAAGAAATTGTGCTTCTGACACACCTAACTTTGTGACCTGACATTTATTCTTCCTGGTATGGTATGAAATTTGCACATGAAGAGGGATGGCATTCAGCAGTGGTATTTCTGTTCCTACCAGGAAGAACTTTTAGCCTTAGCTTAAAATAGGAGAATGCGGCCTCAAGGGTGAAGAGATAGCAGAACTGAGAAAGGTGACCCTGCATCTACATGACGTAAATATTAGGACCAAGAAGGAGGGACTCTGTAAACCAATATACAACTTTTGTTTCAGTTTAACTTCAGCAAAATAAATTCAATTGAGAAAAAAAAAAATCTAAGGGCAGTGCCTGTGGCTCAAAGGAGTAGGGTGCCAGCCCCGGCCAAAACTGCCAAAAAAAAAAAAAAAAGAAAGAAAAAAGAAAAAAGGTCTAGTTACCAGGACAACAGCTCACTATCAAACAGCAATTCATTGAACATGACTAGCTTCGAGACCCTTGCCTCGCTATTTTTATTAACTACAAATTGTTCTCTATTCTGTTTCCCATCTCAAAATACTCACATCAAATCACTTAATCTCAAACTCAAAAGCTTCAGACATTATTCTCCACAGACTGCCCTCAGGAGACATTGCCAAGATTCTGCCAAGGTGATGTTCTTACTAATTGCAGTGTTCTGATAAAACTAGCTTTGTCTAATTAACAGGTTTTCTGGTGTCATTTTAGGGAATTCAAGAGAATAATATTTTTGTTTATTTATACATTAATTCAATAAACACCCATTGAATACTTACTGTGTACTAGGAATTATGTTAAGTATTAGGGATTTGGAAACTAAAAGTAAAGGGGAAAAAAAAAGAAAACAAACACACAACAACAACAAACCCAATTTCTCCAAAGAGTCAGATTGCTGAATAAACTCAGTAAAGTCTCAGGTTATAAAATTAACATATGCACATCAGAAGCATTTCTATATACTAATGAAATCCAAGCTGAGAACCAAATCAAGAACTCAATAATGTTCACAATAACTATAAAAATTACCAAGGAATGTACTTAACCAAGTAAGTAAAAGATCCATACAAAAGGAATTACAAAACAATGATGAAAGAAATCATAGATGACACAAATCGAAAAGCATCCCATGCTTGTGGATTGGAAGAGTCAATATTGTTAAAATAGCTATACTTTCTGAAGGGATTTGCAGAATTAATGTAGTTCCCCTAAAAATACTTAGGTCATTTTTTCACAGAATGAGAAAAAGCAAGACTAAATTTCATACGGAACCAAAAAAGAGCCCAAATATCCAAAACAATCCTAATCAAAATAGTAAATCTAAAGGCAGCACATTACCTGACTTCAAAATATACTTCAAGGCTGTAGTAATGTGTACAGCACAGTACTGGTATGAAAGCAGATATACCCAAGATTGGGACAGAATAGAGAACCCAGAAATAAAGCTAAGCACCTACAACCAAGGTATCTTTGACCAAGCAGACAAAAGCATATAGTGGTGAAATGATTCCCTATTCAAAAATTGGAGAGCCATATTCAAAAGAAAGAAACTGGATTCATATCTCTCACCATACGCAAAAATAAACTCAAAATGAATTAAAGACACAAATGTTACATCTAAAACCATAATTCTAGAAGAAAATTTGGGAAAAACTGTCCTGGGTGTTAGACTGGGTAAAGCAAATACAACAAAACCCAAAATAAACAGATGGGAAATTATTAAATGACAACATTTCTGCACAGCAAAAGAAATAATTAACAGAATTCACAGATAACTTACAGAATGGGAGAAAATATTTTGCAAACTACATATCTGCATAAAGGGCTAAATCTAGAACCTACAAAGAAGTCAAAGAAATCAGCAAGGAAAACAAAATTAAAAGTGAGCAAGTGATATGAAGAGACATTTTTTTGAAAGAAGATATACAAATGCCTAACAAACATATGAAAAAATGCTTCACATTACTAATTATAAGGTAATGTAAATTATACACATGATGAGATAGCACTTATCAGGCCTCCCTGAACAGGGACCTTAGCCCTATCCAAATGGCAATTATTAAAAAGTCAAAAACCAATAGACATTGGCTTGGATGTGGTAAAAAAGGGAACACTAATGCACTGTTAGTGAAAATACAGATAAGCACAACTTCTAAGGGGAGAAGTATAGAGATTCCTCAAAGAACTAAAAGTAGACTTACCTAGTAGACCTAGATCCAGCAATCCACTACTAGAAAATAAGTCATCAGATCAAAATGGCACCTTAGTGTATATTTATAACAGCATGAGTCACAAATGCAAAAGTATGGAATCAACCTAAGTGCCCATCAGCTGATGGCTGGATAAAGAAAATGTGGCCCATGTATATCATAGAATACTACTTGGCCTCAAGAAAGAATGAATAATGTCTTTCACAGCAATTTAGATGAGACTAGAAACCATAATCCTAAGTGAAGTATCTCAGGAATGGAAAAACAAATATCACACATACTCACAAGTGAGAGGTGAAGACTGGTATAACTGGTCACACAGAGTAGTGTAAGAGACTTTGGAGACCAGGAAGTGGGGAGTGGGAGGTGAGTGAGGGATTATAATCTACCTGTTGGGTACAATGTATACTACTTAGGTGACAGTTAACACTAAAATCACTGACTTCATCACTGTACAATTTATCCATGTAATGAAAATACTTCTGCCTTGTAAGTCTACTGAAGTAAAAAAATAAAGAAAGGATGAATCTTAGATTTAAAAAAAATATATTGAAATCATACATACAGAGAGCAGAATGGTGGTTACCAAAAGTTTGGGAGCGAGGAAATGGGTAGCTTACAAACCATCAGTTATGCAGAATAAATCAATTCTGGGATCTAATGTATAGCATGGTGACTACAGTTACTGATAATGTGTTATATACTTGAAATTTGCTGAAAATCCATCTTAAGCATTCCCACCACACACACACAAGGAAAACTATGTGGGGTGATGAATGTGTTAATTAGCTTATCTGGTCATCATTTTAGAGTGTGTATGTACGTTAAATCAACACATTGTACACTTTATGTACAATTTTTATTTGTCAATCGTTCCTCAGTAAAGCTGAGGGAAAACAGTCTTTAGTCTACATGGATACATTTATTATACTAGTCGTACAAAGGGATTTTTAGATTAGTATGAATTTTGCAAACTTAAGGAAGCATGTAAACTGTATGAGATCTTATTTGTGAATGAGGTATTATCAACTGATATTTAATCCAAATTTCTGTTATTAAATACAAAACGGTGGGTTTCTTAATAATATTTACATATTGTCTCCTAACATTCTTGTATGTTTATGTATCCTTATATTTCTTCAAGAAAGAGCAAAGAGGTAAATGCAAAAAGCTGGAAGAAGTTTCTCAAAAAAAACATAAAGCACATATTACATGCAGAAGATTGCTTTTTAGTAAAATTACAACCATCATAGTTTAAATCAGCGGTTCTCAACCTGTGAATCGTGACCACAGGAACTGTATTAAAGGGCCATGGCATTAGGAAGGCTGAGAACCACTGGAAATGAACCAAGCAATTTACACAAATATGAGTTATTCTTTTATAATTGATATTTTTAAAAGTTCCTAAAGACTGTTGGAACACTTTAGTATCACTTATTATTTAAAATAAATAGGGAGTTGTTAAAACATTAATAAAAGGTGACTTATATAAGTCTCCAATTCACCTGTTGAATTTAAACTATAATCCTAGCCCTGCAATTTTATTGCCTTCTTTTTCTTTCTCTAAAATATTTTTCCCTTCAGGATCCATGTGTCTTCTGGATCTAGAGGGGGAGTAATGAGGTCTAACTTCGAGTCCCATCAGTATTATCCTCACGGTCCTTAGTATCTTGGGCATTCCCTTTGGCTTCTTATGACTTAATATTTTTTGGCCGTAAAAGGAGAGGATTGGTTACATGATATATAGCTGCATTCCAGCTCAAACCATGAAAGCTTCCCGGCTGGGTGTGGTGGCTCAGACCTGTCATCTAGCACTCTGGGAGGCCGAGGCAAGTAGATTGCCTGAGCTCACAGGTTTGAGACCAGCCTGAGCCAGAGCAAGACTCCGTCTGTAAAAATACCCAGGCATTGTGGCAGTTGCCTCTAGTCCCAGCTCCGAAGGCTGAGCCAAGAGAATCACTTAAGCTCAAGAGTTTGAGGTTGTTGTGAGACACGATGCCTTGGCACTGTACCAAGGATTGACTCTGCCTCAAAAGAGAGAAAAAAAAAAAAAAAGCCAAGCCTTTCTTCATGGTATTTTATCCAGCTCACTTCGAGTTATCCACTTACCTTTTATTACTATTTATCCCCACATTTAAAAACAAAAACCGACACTGGATTTCATAACTAATATTTCTCAACATTCCCTAAAGTAAATGTAATAAATGTGAAATGTAAACAACTACAAGTTCAGTGATCACACACTCGCAGAAGAGAAGCTGATGTAAGGAGGTCCGGTGGAAACAACATGCTTGTGCATACGGGCATATTTGTGCTCCAGGACGCTGGAAGAGCCATATGGCTGACAGGCTCTGTGGAGTCAGAATATCCATGTCCTGCCGCTTTATGTCTTCCTTTTCAATTTCTAGTCCCTGCCCTCTCGGCAGGATGATGTGCAACAGAAAGTCAAAACACTCAGTTGACACAGCCATTGCACCCAGCTGCACCTGCACGCACAGAGCCAGTAAAGAAGCCAGTCTGCGCTGTAAGTCATCCTGAAAGGCATTCTAGATTAAATAGATCAGAGCAGTAGGGGGCAGAACAGACTATGAGAAAATTCAGAATATCAGACTCTTTCCCAGTGAAGGAAAATCGGAGAAAAAACTTAGTAACTTACCAAATGACCTTTCCCCCCTGTTTCTGCCTTCCGTGCCCTGGCCTTGGATGTCACTGAATTAGCAAGTGAACTTGATGTTTTTCTCAGCTGTAGAAATTGCTCAAAGGAAAGGTCCCTTGCTCTGACAAAGCATTTAAGATTTCACACACACACATACAAAAACTTCCTCTCATCTGTCGCTATCAAAAGGAACATTATAATTATATGCTAAATACATTTCCTATTTATTTACAATTGTTTCAAATCTTACAAGAACAACAAAGAGAGATCACAGATGTTCACCTAGTGTCAGAGATTAAACACCTAAAAATTAATACAGGTTAATTAATAATGGTGTGTGTTAATTAATGTGTGTTAACCGTGTGTGTTGATTAAAATTAATCAACTTGGGTCTTCTTCCATCCTACCTGCCAAGAACCATTTTTGACTTTGAGTCTTCATTTCTATTTTCTGAGATAGAACTGTAAACTTAAAAATTAAAAAAAAATGGGAAGTTTACCAATCCCTACTATAAACTTCATTTCAAATTAGATTATAAACCAAAACGTTGCTGAGAGATTGTTTTATTTGGTATTTTATAATCAAGTATAAATACTTATAATTTTTAATATAATATCCTCATTTCAATTAAAAATATAATTTACCTCTATCTACAGACTCTTCTTCATCCATACCCCACGTGAATATCAAGTCGGTCATCAGAAACTTCTCTAGATTAGGGTAATTTTTTTTCAGTTATGCACTGCAGGAAATCCAGTATGCTCAGCTTTTGCCCTAAATGATAGTCATGTGACAATCAAAAATGCCTCTAGGAATTTTCAAAATATACTTTAATGAGTGTTATTTTCTTTCTTGAGAAATACTGTTTTGAATCCCAAGTATGAGGGTACAATTCTGAAAGAGACAGAAGTGCCCATGGACTTTAAAACGGAAATGCTCCCAGTAGTGGGAGGAGGTCCACAGTCAGGAAAGTGGGGCCACGATCCAGTTGAAGCTCTCCAGGAGAATGTTTCTGGAGTGTTTGCTATTGTTGTAACCTGCACTTTTCTATTAAATTTTGAGGTATGCGATGGAAATAGTAGGCAGTTAGAGTTACAGAATATTAAGTTTATTCTTTAATGTAAGTCATTTTCTCATATCTATTCAAACTGAATTGACTAGTCATAGCCTCCTTATTTTCGTTCTCCCCCTACTCATTATAGATAAAAACATATTGCACAGACTCACATAGGGGTGTGTGGAAAGGCCAGGGAGAAAAAGCATCTTGTCCTACATACAGAATCTGAGGCCTAACAGAAGGTGGTTGCATCCTATTAAAAGCAAAAATCCCAAAGTTCTACTGAGAGATCAGCATGGAAGTAGAAACTGGAATCAGTGGGGAGGAACATGTGATCAGAAAAGGAACTGCCAAATAAATGGCTCTGGGCAGATGTGAGACAAACCTCTTTATCCTGAAGATTCTAGCTCCTAGTCTGTCCAATGTGGTCTCACTAGCTGCAAGGCTTTTGAACATTTCAAATGTTCCTAGTTCAAAATTGAAGTATTTTGGAAGTATAAAGTGCACACAGAATTTCAGAAACTTGGTATGAAAATAAAATATAAATTTTCTCATTAATAATTGTCATACTGATTTCATATTGAAGTGGCAATATTTTAATATATTGGGTTAAATAAAATATATTGTTAAAATTAATGTTATGTATTGCTTTGTGATTTTTATTTGTAACTATAGAAATAATTTGAAATTACCTATATGGATCTCATAAGTGCCTCACATTCAACAATGCTGATAGAAATGAAGGGAACATTTAATAATAGCCCAGGTGGTTACTGGGCTATTTGACTCAACTATTAACTGAGCTTCTCTGTGTCAGACACTAAACTGGGTATTGGAAAAGCAGTGGTAAATAAAACAGGTACAGTTCCTGTCCCAACAATATCAAAAGTGCCCTCAGGGAGACAGAAGCTAAATAAATAGTTATCGAATTATAAATCACAATAAGTATCATTATGTAAAAGTGAAGGCTGTTAGGAGAGAACATAATCGGGTGAGAGAGCAGACCTGGAAGGTCCCTATGAGAAAATAACATTTATTAAGAACTGCAGTGTGGTTTGGATTGAACTTGTGCTATGCACTGAAAACTTATGTCCCCTGAAATTTATATGTTCAAATCCTAACCCCCAACGTGAGGATATTGGGAGGGGGGGGTCTTTCAGAAGTGATTAGGTAGAGGTCCCATGAATGAGATTAGTGCCGTTTGGAAAGAGGTTGCAGAGAGTCTTTTGCTCCATTTGCTGTCTGAGGATACAGTAAGAAGATGACCATCAATAACAAGGTAAGAGAGCCTCACCAGACACCAAAACTGCTGGACTCACTCTTGGTCTTCCCAGCTTCCAGAACTTTGAGAAATAAATTTCTGTTGTTACTAAGACTATTTTTTCTATAGCAGCCTGAACAGATGAAAACATCCAGGCAAAGCATTTCAGAAAGAAGAGCATTATCTATGGAGGGTATGCTGTGCAGAGACTCTGGGGCAAGAGAAAACTATCTAGAGCCAATCAAAGTACCTCGCTGGTGCTAAAGAACTAGCTACAGCCTGTAGTATAGCTTGAAGTCTGAAAGAATGATGCCTCCAGATTTGGTCCTTTTTCTTAAGATTGCTTTGGCTATTTGGCCTCTTTTCTGGTTCTAGATGAAGCATAGAAGTATTTTTTCTAGATCTGTGAAAAATAATATTGGTATATTGATGGGGATTGCATTAAATCTGTAAGTCACTTTGGAGAGTATGGACATTTTAATAGTGTTGATTTTGCTGATCCATGTGCTTGATATATTTTTTCCATTTGTTTACCTCATTTACTTTCCTTCCTCAACGATTCTGTGGAATCGTTTGTGGAGATCTTTCACCTCCTTAATAAATATATTTTTAAGTTTATTATTTTCTTTGTAGCTATTATGGAAAGTATTGAGTCTTTGATTTGATTCTCAGCTTGATTGTTGTTGATGTATAGGAATGCTACTCATTTATGTACATTGATTTCATTACCTGAGAATTTGTTGAATTGATTTAACAATTCCAGAAGTCCCTTTGTAGAATTTTGGGAGTTTTCTAGATAGATGATCTTATCATCAGCAAAGAATGATAATTTTTCCCACTCTTTCCCTATTGAGGTACTCTTAATTTCCTTCTCTTGCCTAATTGTTCTAGCTAGGACTTCCAGCACTATGTTGAGTAGAAGTGGTAACAACGAACATCCCTGCTTTATTCCAGTTCTAAATGGAAAGTTTGAAACAGAATCCGTATCTTTCACTGATCACTAAAATTAATTCAAGACGGATTAGAAACTTAAATAAAATACATGAAGCCATAAGGATCCTAGAAGAAAATGTTGGGAAACCCTTCCAGATATTTATGAAGAAGCCCCAAGGACAATCACAGTAACAACAAAAATAAAGAAATGGGATTTGATTAAATTTAAAACCTTCCGTACAGCCAAAGAAAGAACCAATGGAGTAAAAAGACAACTTACAGAAAATATTTGGATGCTTTACATATGTGAAGGGCTAATAACTGGAATCTACAAAAAATACAATCAAATCAGCAAGAAAAAAAATCAAATGACTCCATTAAAAAGTGTGTAAAAGACATGAACGGAAGTTTTTCAAAAAAGATGATCTAACGGTCAATAAATACACGAAAAAACGCTCAATGTCACTAATCATCAGAGGTATGCAAATCAAAAGCACAAGATATCACCCAAACCCCACTGAAATGGCTTTTGTAAGAAAGTCCCCAAAACGCTGGCATGGATGTGGAGAGGAAGGACCACTTATACACTCTTAGTGGGATTGCAAACTAGTACAACCTCTGTGGAAAATAGTATGAAGAATCCTCAAAGAACTAAAAGTAGATCTACTATTTTATCCAGCAATCTCACTATTGGGTATTTACCCAAAGGGGAAAAAAAAATCATTTTATCAAAAAAAACAAACAAACAAAAAACTCCACATGTACTCGAATATTTATTGCAGCAAAATTCACAACTGCAAATATATGAAATCAACCCAAGCGCCCATCAATTCAGGAGTGGATTAATAAAATGCGGCATATGTATACCAAGAAATACTACTCAGTCATAAAAAGTAAGTTAATGCCTTTGCAGCAATCTGAACGAAACTGGAGGCATTCTCCTAAGTGAAGAATTGCAAGAATGTACAAATAAGCACAGCATGTATTCACTATCAAATTGAAACTACCCAGCCAGCACTCACATGCACAGATAAACCATAACTCAATGGGAATCAAGCAGGTGGCAGTAGTGGGAGAGGATGAATGAAATCATCCCTAACGGGTACAAGGTACACTGTCTGGGGGATGGACACACTTAGAACTTTGACTCAAGGAGGACAAAGGCAATCCATGTAACCAAAACATTTGTTCCTACACAACATTCTAAAATTTAAAATACATAAGCAAGGAAGGTTTCAAAGGCAGAAAGAACAAAATATGCTATGTAAAAGTTTGACCACATAAATATGTAGAACATTCTGCAAGAAAAATATCAAATAAAACCATAGGAGGAAAAAAAGTGACTAAAGGTGGGAAGAGAGATAGTCAGGGGTCAGATCATTGTTGACCATTTTAATACTTTGGAAAGAATTAGCAAGAGAGTGAAACCTTTATCTTTTTAAAACATATTCCTTTGGTAAGATGGTGAATAGTTCAGCCGCAGCTAGTATGAGTTTGGGAAGAGCAGAGACACAAGTGCAGTCAGCCCCAGTGAGAGACAAGGCGTTGGGTGCCCACAGCACAGATGGTTCTGTTCTCTGCCCCAGCACATGGTGCTGCTTTTAAGTTGGGTCAGGTATTTCTCTCGTAGGGTGGTCATCTGTCCCTATTATATTCCTTTCTTTCCGTTTGCTATTGGTCTTAGAAAATTACTTCTTTATTTGTCCTCTCTAGATTTTGCTGACAAATTACTTCTTTATTTGTCCTCTTTAGATTTTTGCCGACGACAGTTGGTGACTTGATGATTTTCTTGCCTTATTGTACTTGATTAAAGCCTCTTTGCCTCCTTTTTCAAAAGCAGCCATGTAACAAAGGAAGCCATTCTTGCCTTGTTCTTATCATGGGTAGATATCATAAATTTCCTGGAGTTAGAACACCAGAGAACATTCCTGCTAACATCCAGTTATAGGTCAGAACAGACAGACCTTTAGCTATTGAAACTGCTTGAAAATATTTTATTCTTGCCATAGCACTAGTTGAAGGAAACTTTTGAAGTCTGTACCAAACTAAATTAAATTAATTAATAATAAATGAATTCAAAACATATTTTAACAGTTTATTAGGTAATCATTTGCATGCTCAAAAACATTTAAAAATTATAAAATAGCTTTAAAAAATAATTCTTTTTCTCCTCATTTCCTGACCCTGCCCCTGAACAGGTGAACATTGCTATTTGTTTCTTGTGTATAATTCCAGAAATTATTTTTTCATGTACATTTGTCTAAAGGAGAAAAATTTCCCATTTCTATTTTCTTTATACTTGGGGTATTCCACAAAAATTATTCTGCACAATACTTTTGCTTCTGAATTTTATTTTCATTAAAGTATAATTCCTTGTTGTAATATGGATAGATCATAAGTCTACAGCCACTTGTGTTTTGCAAACTATATATACTTGTGTAAACCATAGATCAACTCAATTGATCAGCAAATTGCATCAAACCCCCCTCTAATTGCCTTTATACAGAATTGGAGAACTTCTTCCCAGCTCCCCTAATACCAGGTCTGAGTCCATCATCTTACCTGGATTGAAAATGGTCACTAATGACCACTTAAACAATTTTTAGGCTATCATCTTTTCACAAGATAACGGCAGAAGATTTTTACATTATCAAGCAGACTTTGCCATGTCGCTGCTCTTAGCAAAAACTTGCTGCGAATATCCTTAAAATGAATAGCCTACAGGGCGTTAAATAATTCAATCCCCCCTGATCTCTGTGCAGGATTGGTTACATAATTTGCGGTCTCACTGAAAAATGAAAATGCAGGGCACCCTTCCCTGCATCTCCTAGGTGTCTGACAGACACAAAATGTGATGTTTTCCCTTTCTTTCATGGTCTCTTTAGATCCATAATATTATTTCTAAATTATGATTTAATGTGGCATTCCCTCAGCATGGCCATACTGAGTAAAGGCCCTCATTGGGCACAAGGGCTGCCCCGCTACTCTGTGTGTGTCTGCTGGGCTGCCCACTGGTACTTGGGATAGCTTTCCACAGTCCTCACCAGCTGCAGGACCCAGAAGCTATGCCCTATCTGGGAGCAAGGCAATCTAGGCAGGTCAGGTGTCTCTACTTCCCAGACCCCCAGCTCCAACCTACAGCAGGTAAGCAAAGGCCAAGGGTACCACAAATTCTGTAGCCAGGCATGATAGGTACTCGAGTCTGGGATGGATGAGAGACTTTCCCCACTGAGTCACCATGGAATGCAGCTTAGAGTAGGGTGGCTACCACAGTGCTCCATCTCAAGAATCTTGTGTCACATACACCTAACCCTGACCCTTCCTACTCCCCATCTGGGATCAAGGAACAAGACAGAAATTCATGGAGGCCTGAGAGGCTCACACATATCCCAAGCTCTCCTGAATGCTCAATTGTCTCATCAGATTGCACTTAAAAAAAAAACACACAAATTAAAGGATAAAATTATTGATAATTTTAAGAATTTGGCCACAAAGCAATCAGCTCTAAGCCCAGAGCCCTTCTGGTCACATACCCATGAGCCTGGCCCTGCAGATCTGCCATCACCCTTATTCTTTTCATCTTTCTGCCCCTTCCGCAGCTACCCTGGCTGCTGGAAGTTTCCTGAGCATGCTGCTCCAGCCTTTTCAATTTCCTGTTTCTTCTCCCCCAAAATGCTATTCTTTCAGTGATGCTTTGACTCATTTCTTTCCTTCTTCAAATCTGTATTCAAATGTCATTTTCTCAAGGAGAGCTTTCTTGAATAATTTCTTTATACTTAACAGTGCCCTGAACACTGTAGCCTACCTGCTATATTTTTAAAGGGTTTATCACCCACTAAAATTTTATAGAATTTATCTACGAGGTATATTATTTATCATCTGCATTCCTTACTGGAAGGCAAGCTCTATGAAGAGAGGAACCACTTTCTGTTTTGTGTTAATATGGGTGTGTCCTTAGAATGTCTCACACTGACTGGCGTGTGGCATATGAATGATTAAACGAAATGAATTAATATATGAGTGAAAGATTTCCATCTGAAAATAAATTGATATAACTGCCTCGGGAAAGACTATGGGTGTGTGTGTGCGAGAACGAGCAAGCATGCGAGATAGAGAAAGGGGAACTGAGAGGAATGGGTATCAGCATTTTAAAATAATGCATTGTTTAGAGGGAGAAATGCTATTTGCAGTTAATCAACATCAGCAGGTATTTTCTACTGTGTTGAAGTGAGCAAGTCTCTAAAAATCAATCAATAAATAACTAGCTACTTTCCCAAAGTCACGTGATGAATGGTAGAGCCAGGATTCACGCCCAGATATGTTTGATTCCAAAGCATGTGCTTGGGCGGCGCCTGTGGCTCAGTGAGTAGGGCGCCGGCCCCATATGCCGAGGGTGGTGGGTTCAAACCCAGCCCCGGCCAAACTGGGGGTACAGTGAGACTCTGTCTCTTAAAAAAAAAAAAAAATGTGCTTAATCTTCTCAGGAGTTATTTGCATTTGGAAAGAAGTACTTGCCAATAAAGGCACAGACACCTTCCAGTTGGTGACAGGAGGATGTCCAGCATGGTCCACTTCCCTCTCTCCCTGCCCCCTGCCCCCTCCCTCTTTCTTTCTTCTCTCTCTCTCTTTTCCTGCCTCTCCTCCTCCTCTCTTTCTCCCTTCCTTTTCCTCCTTTTCCTCCTTCTCTAAAAGTATATCCATCCCTTTACAACCTGTGGTCCGAGTGGCAGTCAAAATGTTTGATAAATATTCATAATTCTTATTCAATATTCAACTACAAATGCCTTTTCTATCAGTCTTATCCAAAATTATTTCATGAAGGAGTAGAATAAAAAAGAAATCTCCATCTACAGTATAGATGTCATACTGCCAATACCTAGTTGAATCAGTGGTTCTGTAAACTTCAATTATTGGTGAGGGTTTCTGTGGAATAGCATTTCATGGACTGTTCCAATTCAGTATTATTTTAAGATTGTAAATAAAAGAGGAATAATGCTAGGATAGAGCAGCAAGAGAATGAACAAACAATCAAGATAACTGGTGGATCCATATGCAAGTATGCTTCAACTTCAAAATCAAATTCAGATAAATATTTTCAGAGCGTTTAGTATCAATTTAAGGGATTTGTACTCTAACCTAATGTAACCTCAGGAGAGAAGGGTAATTTATATTGACTGTGGGCTACCAGTTCTAATTTTATGCTAAATACAATCTGACGTATTTTAATATTACTTTCCATTTGTTGAGTACTTATATCAATCTTTTTCTAATGCTGAAATCTCTCTCCTTATCTTTGTACCATTTCCTGAGAAATGATACTCCCCCAGTTTAAACATGCCTGAATTATTACAATAACTTTTTTTGCCACACTGCTACCCCCAAATGCTTAGTCTTAACTCCACAACCAGAAGAAATCTGGAATAAAGCCAGACTATGTCCTCCTTCTGCTGATTTTCCTCTAGATGCTTCTCATGCCCCTCCCCTCTCTGCTCTGACTTCCCTTGCTCTTCACCCCTGCTCACTTCGTGTGCCTTGTCCTGCCCTCCGTGTTGTTCCCCCAACGTGTCACTCATTTGCCCATGTTAAGGCCTGGTAACCTTGACCATCTTCCTGAATAGTCTCCTTCAGATGTGTGCACCGGCTACTTCTCAGTGTGGTTACTGCTCTCCTTGTTTAAATCCCAGACCCACAGTCCCTATTCTTTCTGATTTCACTTTTCTTCATACTACACAGGAATGCCTGGTATGTTAAGTCATTGTTTATTCTGTGTCTCCAGCCTTCCCCATCACCAATTAGAAAAATGAATGTTGTAAGGGGAGGAATTTTCATCTGTTTTATTCCGCACTGTGTTCCCCGTGTCCAAGACAGTGCCCTGGGAAGGGTATATGTCCAGTATATAGCATATATATTTTCTTCATTTGGGCATTTAGCAGAAGTCCAAAATAACGAAAGAGAGTCTGATGTTCTAAAAGTTTTTTCATTGTCTTAGAGGATTTCATGGTGTAAGAAATTTTGTAATGAATTGCTCATTTCTGTGATGTCTGAAACTTCAGGATGGTTTGAATAGTAGTAAAAGGTTAATACGTATGAAAAGATAAAGCCACACTTAGAAATCAAGTAAAAATAAAATGTTTAAATGAACCACAGATAACTGGAAACACTTCATGCATTAGTGTCTAGGTAAATGTTGCTCTCTGCATTTCCTTTCAGAGAACTAACTCACTTTAATGACTTCAGCTATTATTTGTACAGATGCAAATGTCAAAACTGTGGCTCTGTCCTTGACCTATTTCTTTGTTTCAGTTTTCTACCTCTCTCTTTTGGGCAATTCTACATAGCTAACAAGTGTAAAATGTGTAAGTCTAAGTCCCAAACTTTGTAAAATACAAATTAGCTCTCTCTTTAGCATTTCCTATTTATTACAGCATCATTATTATTTGCCTGGTTCCCCGACTGTGAAATACTCTTGTTAGTTATTGTAGACTCTAACTAATAGATGGAAAGAATAAGATACTTTTTATACTTCTAAGCTAATGAAGAATACTTTATCAAAGATTTTTTTATCAGAATAAAATAATTAAAAAGATTCTGAAGGAGTTTCCTTAATGGGGAAAGAACATTACCTTGGGATTATCTATGTAGGAGTGAGATTTAGCAATAGGACTTTACAAAGTGAACTCGTTAGACCAGCAACAGATTGGTAGATGCAGATTTCTTGTGATATTAAAGGGCAATGGCCCTCTCCATGTATTCAGGTAGTTTTTCCGATTATTAAAGAAGTGAGGAATGGAAGATGTTTCCAAACTGTATAAGTTGAGGATAAAGATCCTAATACACCTGGGTCATTTGTGCTCTGTGGGCAGGAGAGGCCCATCCTTCCATATCATGGGCACTAGCCCTCCCCAGGAAGATCAGCGGCCCCGCAGCGACATCTGCTTTTTCTGGAACATGCCTGTGGTTGAGGGAAGTAGACCTGAGCCATGGACTCAGTTCAGCTCCCTTTGTCAACCTTGTAAGGTTGTGGTTAGACTTTAAACAATGGGTAAGGTTAGCATGTGAAAGGGTGATACTGAAGGATTACGCATTTGAAGAGCAAGATGTAGCAGAAACAAGTTATTTTCTTAGAAAAATTAACTCATGTTCTCATAATGCACTTACCAACTCTGTAAGGTGTCGAGATGACTATAGTTGAGGATGTGCAATCTGGCAGAAAACCTTCTCATTCTTAAATAAACCCTTCCACCACGGAACTAAGTTTTGTTTTAGCTTTGTAGGAATTCCAGCAACAAGCAATTTTTGAAAACCAATCAGAGCTCATTTTCCAGCTCTGGCATTACTTGGACCCTAGACAAACTCATGTACAGGCAGATTTGGGGCTCAGGGACTTCTGTCTCGTGGATTCTTGGGCTGCCATGAGTTTTTCCATAGAATTGACAGGGCCATGGAGATCATTGCTTATTCTTTCACAGACTGAATTTTTGATGTGAGAAAGGTTCTTTTTATGCAGATTTTAAAGCACATAAATAGTTGAAATATATAGAAACCACAACTCGCATCACCTCTGCTATGAGGACCTTACTGTAAAACAAATTACTCTTATATTTAGTTAGGTAAAACAACTATTATGATTGTGGATTCTGCGAATCAGGAATTTGGATAGGTTAAAATAGGATGGCTTTTGTCTGCTCTAGAAGGTATGGGGTCTCAACTGGCAAGTGCAAAGTGGAGGATAAAATCACATGGAAGAGTGAGAGAAAGAGGGAGAGAAAGGGAGAGAGAGCGAGGAAGAGAAAGTTACACCATTGCTATGCAGACTTTAAGACTTAAGACTTGTCTATGACTTCAGATACAAAGCCTTCTTCTATTGCTATGACATTTTAGGAAAATAGAATTGCCACATCTTTCTGGGTGTGTGTGTGTGTGTATCTCCTTGTATGTGTGTGATGCTGCTGTTGACGTGTGTGTGAGACAGAGAGAGATGATATACAACTATATTAACAAGTAGACTTTCTAAAATCAGTTAAGACCCATAACAGGTAATTTTTCTTCTGCAAAGCTATAACCTCTGATGACAACTGAATTTGTTGTTTTTCTCCCGTAGGAAATTTCTTACAAAGTTTTCCATTTTTGCTGTGACACTTGATACTTGCTTCAGTGTGTTGTGAATGGCTGTAGTAAGAACCATATTTGTGCATATCGAGGGCTGTACGCATGCCATTCTAAAGAAAGGAAAAAAACCGGCAGGACTGTAGTCAGAGCAGGGTCTCACGTTTTGCTGCTCATCAACCTCCATCAACAACATTCTCCAACCCTTTGCCCCATCCTCACTAGAAAAGAGGAGGTAAAACTATTTTAGTATTCTCTGCAGACCACAGACTGTGCCCACTTCAAGTGTAAATTACCTCATCATTGACAATTCACTTTAAAACAGGATACAATTCCCTGTCACCTCCAGTTGCTTCACAGTTCTCCAGACAAGCCCCAGAATTGTTTGTGAAATTTTGTATCCTCCAAAGACAAGAGAGGTAAGGATGATGAAAAAAAAAATGCAAAAAGCAACAAGGAAAAAAAAAACACCCAAATTCATAGTCTCTTGCCAATATTTTTTAAAGACACTAAAAGCTTTTGGAATATCGTCACTTCTGGGTTTATAAGTGAGACACTTCACAGAAGTTCTTATTGTCAAGAATAAAATAAAATGCACCTTACAGGTGAAATTAATGTCTGTGTTCAAATGGAAGCTACCTAACTACATTATGTATTTATGGATTATACTTTTCTAAAACATATTTATTAGGGAACAGAAATAAAAATGCTATGAGAATGAATCTGATGAAATACCAATTTGCTGATCTTGACAATATATTCTGATCTGTATACTGAATCAGCCCACCTTTATCAGAGATTACATTGGAGTAGAATAGAATAAAGGGCTTTGGAGTAGCTTTTCCAGAACTTTATGATTACAGAGCATGTTGTAATTCATAATGCTGGTCGAGTATCCACTAGAACCACTAGGTCTAATGTTTAAAATGACTATACAGAAATAAGTAATGGACAAGTAGACTCATTGTAATAAAATGATCAACATTTGATTTATAAAATTTTTTGTTATATAATAAACGTAACAAATAAGGACAATATAACATAGTGTATAGACCAATCGTGATCATTCCCAAATATTGGACAGTTAAGGACCTGGGTGATTTGAAATTATAAGTCCTTGAGTCTTGTGATTTTCATAGAGTTTCTTGGTCTTCACAATTATGAAACACTATAAAAAGACAGAGCTTTGGATAATAATAAACAAAGTATGCCAACAGAATTTCTTACAAATACCTATTTTAATAAATTTTGTAGGCAAATAATTCCAGAGTGTGTGGTATGTTCATTCAATCTTGAATAAATGTGAGTTCTATTCTTAGAAAATGCTGCCCCGAAATGGAGCTAATGAAAGTGCATCCCCTTAACCACCATCACTGAGGAGTTGGAGATGCAAATTCTTGAGCCTCATAAAAGAAAGACCTACTGAATCAGACACTCTAGAGGTAGGTCCTAGCAAACTACTTTAACAAGTCTCTAGCTGATTTTCTAAGATGGGCTAAAGTGTGAGAACTGTTGCTGTAAAAGAATTTTAGCCTTGAAATCAAGCAAAGAAGAAATCCCCAAGCTTGTGCCAGCTCCATAGTATTGGGATGGGCAGCATGAGTCTGGGTACTTCTAGCAGCCAGCAACTGTCCTGAAAAAACTAATAGGTCTACATTTAAAAACTAATAACCCTTTAAATCCTAAAATGTTGATGTTGTTTTTCTACATTTATTATTACATATTTCAAAGCCAGCTATATTTTCTGTTGAGTTTGAAAATTTAATATCTGGAACAAAATTGTGCACTTGAGAATCTAAAGCAGATACATGCTAACTTTGAGTCTAGAAGACTCTGAATTTCCTTTTCCATCCTAAAAATAGCTTCTGGTAAAATGAGAAGGACAGCCTACTTTCTGGATAATCACTCTCCTTGGATAAAAGGGATGCAGATACATAGAAACCTAAATTTCTAGAGCAATGCATGCTTCAAAAAAGTCTGTATATTCTCTTTAATGAAAAGTAGAAAGAGTGCAATATCATCCATTTGGATGGCATCAGAGTCGTCAAGAGATTAAATTATCTTGGCATTCATTTACTCATCCATCCACTAATTTATCCATTCATCCTTTTATTCTATATTCATTTTAGCAATTACTGGGTGTCAGGCATTGAGCTAAACTGAGAACACAAACCACAAAATGATGTCCTTGAAAGGAAGATGACAAAGGATTTGACTACAAAATGTTAAACACACTTTTACTTTAGGTTTTCTAGAGAAACAAACAATAACTCCTTGAGAAATTACAAAATGGGCATACATATGTGTCTACCACAAGACTGTAAGTCTGGCCGAGAAATAAGACCTTGCTAAATTTTTAAGCAAAATTATAAAAAAAAATTGTACAACTTAAAACATTGACTTATCATTTGAAAAAGTTCTCATTATATCCACTTGTTATAAAATGTTGTAAGATTTTTATCCATTTTAAACAGTGTATGTGATATTTATAACATTTTAAATAAATACTTTATCATTTTTAATTAAACAATTTATTTTAGAGTAATCATAGACTAACATGCATTTGTAAGAAATAATACACAGAAATTCCAAATACACTTTGCTCATTTTCTCTTCTATTAAGATGAGCTATAATATAACCGTAACTAGGATATTGACATTGATACAATCAAGATAGAGAACATTTCTACCATCACAAGGCTCCCAGGAAGTTGCCCTTCTAACAGCTGTCTCCACTTCCCTCCCACCCACACCTCCACTTTATCCCTGGCATCTACTAAGCAATTCTTTGTTTCTACAATTTTGTCATTCCAAAAATGTTAAGAAATGTAAACATACAGTATAATGTATGTCTTTTTTCCTTCAGGCTAATTATCTGGAGATTAATTTAGGTCGTCGCATATATCAAGAGTCATTTGTTAGGGAGCAGCATATTCCAGGTTACGGCCGTATCAGTCTAGTTTAGCCATTCATCTATCGAAGGACATCTAGATTAATTTTTCTTTTTTGGACTCCTGTAAATAAAGCTGCTATAAATATTTTGTATTGATTTTTTGACCACATAGTTTTTGTTTCTCTGAGATAAGTGCCCAGAAGTATAATTGTTTGCTTATATGGTAGTTGCATGTTTATTTTTAATTTTTTAGTTAGAAACCACCTATTTTCCAGAGTTATCATCGTATTTTACACTTCCATCAGCAGTGTATCAGTGAGCCAGCGTCTCCTTATCTTTGCCAGCATTAATTGGTGTCAATATTTTTATTTTATCCAGTCTGATAGGTATTTAGGGATATCTCATAGGTATTTAGGGATATCTCTATCTTTGCATTCCCCTGATGGACGATCTGCTGCCCATGTGCTTACTGCCACTTGTGAATCTTCTTCTATGAAACATCTCTTGTTAAGTCGTTTGCCCATTTTATAATTGGATTGATTGTTTGGTTTTGATCACTGAGTTTTTAGAGTTCTTTTTTATATTCTATGTACTAGATTTTTCTTACTTCTTTTTTTTTTTTTGTAGAGACAAAGTTTCACTTTATTGCCCTCGGTAAAGTGCTGTGACGTCACATAGCTCACAGCAACCTCCAACTCCTGGGCTTAGACGATTCTCCTGCCTCAGCCTCCCGAGTAGCTGGGACTAGATTTTTCTTACTTTTTAGTTTTATTTATTTATGTATTATTATTATTTTTGATACAGAATCTCACTCCATCACTGTGGGTTGAGTTCCATGCCATTATAGCTCACAGCAACCTCAAACTATGGGCTCAGGCAATCCTCTTGCCTCAGCCTCCTCAGTAGCAGGGACTACAGGTGCCTACCACAATGCCCAGCTACTTTTTCTATTTTAGGGGAGAGACAGGGTCTTGCTCTTGCTAAGACTCGACTTGAACTCCTGAGCTTAAGTGATCCACTCACCTTAGCCTCCCAGAGTGCTATGATTACAGCCTAGAGCCACGGCTCCCTGTCTACTAGTTTTTTTATTTGATAAGTAATTTGTAAATATTTCCTTTTGCTTTAGTTTTTCATTTCCTCAGCTGACAGAATTTTTTTATAGGACAAAAGTTTTTAGTTTTCATTAAGTTCAACTCAACTACTTTCTTATGTAGATTAATTATCTTTTTACTATTATGTCTAAGAACTCTTTATTTCTAGATTTTTAAGAATTCTTTTCCGGGCGGCGTCTGTGGCTCAGCGGGTAGGGGGCCGGCCCCATATGCCGAGGGTGGCGGGTTCAAACCCAGCCCCAGCCAAACTGCAACAAAAAAAAATAGCCGGGCGTTGTGGCGGGTGCCTGTAGTCCCAGCTGCTCGGGAGGCTGAGGCAAGAGAATCACGTAAGCCCAAGCAAGGATTTGCAGGTTGCTGTGAGCTGTGTGATGCCACGGCACTCTACCAAGGGTGATAAGGTGAGACTCTGTCTCTACAAAAAAAAGAAAAAAAAAAGAATTCTTTTCCTATGCATTTTATAATTTTAAATGTTACATCTATGTCTGTGAGAAAATTTTGAGATAATTTTTGGATTAGGTGTCATTCTTAGAACCAATATTAATTTTTTGTACATACAGAGATCAATTGCTCATGCACAATTTGTTGAAAAAGCTATCTTTCCTCCACTGAATTGATTATAAATCTTTGTGAAAAATCACTTGGGAAGATTTGTTAGCTTCTATTTCTGGATACCCTGTTTTGTTCCTTTGATCTATATTTCTATCCCTCCATCAATACCACACAGTTTTAGTCATTGTTTCTGTATAATGAGTCTTGAATTAAGGTAGATTGATTTCATTTACTTTATTTTACTTTATCCAAAGTATTTTAGCAAATCTTAGTTTCAGCTCTGACATAAAAAGCAAAGAAGTCATTAATCCTGCCCTTATATCAAGAAAAAGTATTATAAACTGGGCATACTGGTTCATGCTTATAATCCTAGCACTTTGGGAGGCTGAAGCAAGTGGACTGCTTGAGTTCAGCAGTTTGAGACCAGCCTGAACAAGAGTGAGACCCCATCTCTAAAAAGAAAGAGAGAGAGAGAGAGAGAGAGAGAGAGAGAAAAGTATTACAATTGGAAAATCAGCAACTTTTAGGGGCCTATCAGAGAACTTAATCATGAGGCAAACCACACTTCAACATTTGGAGAGAAGTCAATCTATAAAATCACAACCTAGATCTGTTTACCTTAAGAGAAGTCACTAGGGTCATAAAATGGTAGAAACACTTAAACAACAATTTTAATAAATTGCTAGGAACTCAGTATAGCTTAAGAGTGAGAAACTAGTAGAAACCACAGCCTTAGAAGGAGCTCCACATTTTTACAGGATTTCACTCCAGAAACCCCATCAAGATCCTAGGTAAGGAACCAAGGAAGATCTCTTGTAATTCTCGTGGGGAAGGGGTGAAGTGAATATTGTGCAATAAACCTAGAAGATTCTCCATAACAGAGTTCTACTCTTTAGGGAAGGAGACAATTATAGTTTTGTTCCAGAGCTCTGAGGAAAGAATGTTTCTCTTAGTCCTCCACCATTATCCTTCTTGCCTCATCTAAAGAGATAGTGTGGGGAAGCTATACAGGAAGAAACGCTATGAGAGTTATTGACTAAAACTATGGGTGTGCAAAAACACTGGAAAATTACAAAAAAATTTCCCTCACCCACAATTTGCCACATGTCAAGTTCCCATATCAAAATAGGTTATTAAGTATGAAATGTTTGATTTCTTTAAGTACTTGGTAAGTATGACAGTTGATATCTCTGACATTTTACTTTGTCAGTTCTTGTTTTATTTTTATTGTGAAGGTTTATCTTCATTCTTTAAAAGGCACATTTTGCACATAAAAAATGCTTATCATACTTAATTATCAGAAAAATGCAGTCAGTGAGTATAGCCCATATCACAAAGTCTCAAAACTTCAGATGCTGGTGAGGGTGTGGAGAAAAGGGAACACTTTTACACTATTGGTGGGATTGCAAACTAATAGGAACCCTTTGGAAAGAAGTGTGGATAATTCTCAAAAAACTAAAAGTAGACCTTTCTTTTAATCCTGCAATCTCATTACTAGATATCTACCCAAAAGAAAAAAAAAATGCTTTATGCACTACAATGTTTACACAGCTCAATTAACAATTGCCAAGATGTGTAATCAACCCAAGTACCCATCAACACATGAATGGATTAATAGGCTGTGGTATATGTATACCAATGAATACTATTTAGCCATAAAAAAGATGGAGACTTTGCATCTTTTGTATTGATCTGGATGGAGCTGAAGGACATTTTACTTAGTAAAGTATCACAAGATTGGAAAAGTAAGTATCCAATGTATTCAATTCTACTTTGAAAGCAGTAGACAAACAAATACATGCCCATACAAAAGAAAAACACAATTAAAATGGAGGGAAAGAGAGAGAGTAAATGACGGGAGAGATTGGAAAAGGGAGGGAGATTGATGTGCTCATCACTAACAGTCACAATGTAGGGGTTGTGAGGGACATAACTACAACTTAAACTTTACCTAACAAACACAATCAAGGTAACCTAATTGTACCCACATATCAATCTGAAATAAAAATAAAATAAAGTAAAAATTTTTTGGCTTGTAATTATCTTTCTTAGAGCAATTTTGTGAAAGATTAGATAAGACATAGATAAGTCAAAAATATATCTCGTTTTCAAATGTGAGTTTCACCATGGAACAAATGTAGTGCAAACAGCTCAAAATATCAATGAATTGTTTGGGAAGGATGTGACTAATGAAGGCACAGTATGTCAATGGTTTGAGAAGTTCCATTCTGGTGATTTTAATCTTGAAATGTGCCATGTGGAATACCTGAGACTAAGCTGGAAAATGACAAGCTCAAAGCTATAGTGGAAGCAAGTCTATCTCAACCTATGCATGAATTAGCAGCAAGATTTGATGTTACTATTCCCATAATATTGGACCATTTGAAACAAATCAGGACGGTAAAGAAGCTGGGTAGATGGGTTCCACATGAATTAAATGAATCAGAAAAGAAATTGTCTTGAAAGGTGCCTTTTTTGTTGTCATGACATACATGCACTTTATTATTACGTGGATAACAAATGTATCCTTCTGACAACCGTAAGCATTTGGCACAATGGGTTGTGAAAAGATAAAGTGCCAAAACACAGTCCAAAACCCGAGATCATGTATGCATTGGAGGAGCTCATCAGTAGACTAGACCTGGCCCTGGAAAGAAGCAGTGATCCTGAAGATAGATATTCCAAACTGAAGCGCAAAAGGAAAAACAACAGCAACGACAAACTCAAGAATAATAACGAAATGTGGGATAACTTTAAGAGTTATGATGTTATGCATTGGAATACAAGATGAAGGGGGGAAAAAAGTAACACAGAAGAAATATATAAAGTATTAAGGGACATCAACTTTATAAATTAATGACAAAAACCATTTCACAAATCCCGGAAGTTCAGAGAACACCATACACGATAAACACTATAAAATCATAAAACTGTTCCTAGATATAGGATTTTTAACTCCCCCAAGACCAAAAGAATATCTTTGAAGAAGCTAGAAGTAGGAAAAACATTAGAAACAGAGAATAAAAGAATTACAGTGAACTGGTTGTCGTAATGCAAGAAGTAAGAGTGTGGAGTGAAATATGTAAACTGCTGAGAGGAAAAACCACTGACTTACGGTTCCTTATCTAGGGAAATTATCCTTCAAAAGTAAAGAGGAAATAAACTTTTTCAGACAAATATTGAGAGAATTTTTTTTTTTGTCAGTTTACCTGCCCCCAAAGAAATACTGAAAGGTTCTCTTCAGACAGGGGTAAAATTATATCGGTCAGAAACTTTGATGTGTGTAAAGAAAGAGAACTGGAGAAAAAAAAATAAATAAATGAAGATGTGTGTATGCACGTATTTGTGTGTATGTGTTTTTTCTTAGTTTACGAGATCATGGATGGGTGAAATGATTCTGTATTGTTACTGTTATGATGAATGTCAGATATTAAGCATTTGTCAAAACCATAGAACTTTACAGCACAGAAAGTAAACTTTAATGTATACACAATATGAAAATCATTTAGCTGCCTGGGGGATCCCAGGAAAGCATGAAGAATGTGACGAAAGAATTTAAATGTATGATATATGTATGATACAGCCCCACTAAAGCGAGGGCAGGGGAGTAAACTGATAATAAGTTGGAATGAATGAATCTTTGAAGGAACTATACATAAACACCGTACTCTAGTAGATACAATTCTTTCTTATGTTAACATTTGTTCACAATTCTGGAAATACTGTACCTGTATGCTGGAACTGAACAATGGCAATTTTCTTATGTTGAATCGTGAGTTTACAGATAATCAGAGAAGGCTAGCATGAACCATGTGGTAACTAATTAGTTTCAGAGATATCAGAATGAAGTCATGTTTATCTTAATGTCGAGATGGCTACGTAGAGAAATATTCACAGATACGTGTAAGTGCACACACACATTTTCTTCTGCAGACTGAGAGGACCTAGAGCAGTACCACCCCAGTAGCAAGGAGCACGCTTAGGGTAGAGATCTTGGTTTGTAACACCATTCTCCAGTAAAGAAATCAGGTATCTTTAGAAAAATAACTTTCTAGGACTGTTTAGGTTGGACAATTTCTGTAGGAGTCTGTGCACCAAGCTTGTGGAAGTGGTTACCAGTTCTTGAGGGAGGCACTGGGAGTGGGATGATCTCCTAGCCAGCATGGAGATGTTTGGCTGCCCTGAGACAAGCCCTTAAGCAGCTGCATGCATTAGTGAGTTAAGATCAGTTGCTAGTTAGCAAGCAGGTGTTATACATTAGATATTTGTGGTGCAGCAGGGTGGGAGTCAAGCCCGGGGAGAAAGAGCACGTAGTGATCATTAAGCACATAGCTCTTGTGCATGGGCCCCCAACTCCTGTTATACAATACATTAATAAAAGGCCACGGGTGAGGTTGCTCAGGGCTCTTCCTGGAATATGGGAAGCCCCTCTCTTGCAGGCTTGTACTTTCAATCTGTGTTCCTGGCTGCTTTTATTCGTGTGGTGACCAGGTGCCCACAGCAGGCACCAACACATTTCTACTGTCTATTTCCAGTTCACGAGTTCTTTCTGCCTGGTTCCTCCTTTGGTTTTTGAACTTACTTAACCATTGAGTTTTGTTATGTCAGTTATTAATTTTCTCATTTAAAAAATTTACTTGCTTTTTTAGAAAGTATCTTTATTTCTTTTCTGGAACTTTTGATTTCTTTGGTATGGTTTTCTATTTTTTTTTTAATTTATTTAAGTGACTTGTAACAGATTACTGAAAGTTTTTTATGATGTCAGATAATACTAACATTCCATCTTCTTGGTGTTGCCTTCTCCCTTCTATGTGTTAGCTTCTATTTATTGTCTTTTTAAATTCTATTTGAGATTTTCCCAATTTTTCATATAATGTGTGATTTTCCTATCGAAACTATGGCATTTCAGGATTACATTATAATTCTCTGGATATATTTATACCGACCTTTGAGCTAGTTTCTTCCAACACTACTCCTATAGGAGAGGGAAGCAAGGCTGCCTCATTACCACCAGGTGGAGGTAGAAATCTAGGTTCCCTGTTCAAAATCTGTTGCCACCTACAGGGAGTAGGGGTGTCTTGTTATTGTTGGGCAGGGGTGCAATTTTTGGCTGTCCATTAGAACTCCACTGATACTTTCTTGGTTGATAGCATGGCAATATCTCATCACTCCTCCTCAGATGGCCTTTACTGACACGTGAGGACAAAGGGGAAAGGATGTCAGCCCTTTTCTACCTAATGGTGCTAAAAATGCTGATTTTCTGCTAGGCCTCCTCCAACATCTTCTAGTGGAAAGGTACCTTTTGTTACTTTCAGGTATAGATGAAAGTCCTGGTTCCCCATAGGATCTCCCCTGATACCTCCTTGTTGCCTGATAGGATTGAAAGTCCTGGATCTCTATCTTCTTTGCTTTCCCTGACACCATCACTGTTACTTGCCTTTTATAGACCATTAGCATGGAAATCTGGGTTCAGAGCTCCACTGGTCTGGATAGGAGTGGGGCCACAATGTTTCTGTGGTGTTGGGTTGGAGTACAGCAGTGGCTGAAACTTTCGTCTTCCTTAGTTGCCCCTTTCCTTATCCTGGGGCTGCCTGGGTGGGGGGAAAGAAAGAAAGAGAGAACTTATTTTCTTGGAGAATTTCTTGTTTGTGCCAGTTGGTGTTTCTGTGCTGTCAGTTTCTTTAGCTCCAAAACTTGGAAGGAAGGAAGGAGGGAGGGAGGGAGGGAGGGAAGGAAAAAGAAGGAAGGAAGGAAGGAAGGAAGGAAGGGAGGGAGGGAGGGAGGGAGGGAGGGAGGGAAGGGAACGCACCACTTTTTTATTGAATTTTGAGCTTCTTAGCTAGCTGTCCTCTTTCTTTCCATCATTGTCTTATTTGTTACTTTGTTCTAAATGTAATGTCCAGAGGTTTCAGTTGTACCTACCTGGAATAATAGGGAAAAGTATGTCTAATCCATCTTTCCAGAAGCCAAAGACTCCACTCAATCATTTTTTAAAGCTATGATTTTAAAAATATAATTACACCTAAGATTCACTTAAAAAAATCGATTAAGTCTGAATGTGAATTAAAGAGGATTATACTGCAATTTAAATAATACTGTATTTGGCCATGGTTACATGATTTAAATTCAACTAATTATTCTCATTGTAGAAAATTTTATATTTATGTGAAATTAGCTGAAACTCAGAACATTTATTTACACACAAGCATTTTTTAAGAAGAGAAAAATAATTGCCTAGTAATTATTTAGTTGTAGTAATAGTGACAAACTAGAAAAGATACATTGAGTTAATTATGTTTCCAGTAGAAAGTCACTGAAATTATGAGAAAATGCCTGAAATATTTGAATAAGTTTGAATATTTAGACTTGCAGGGAAGCATTTGCTGGAATAAAACCTATAAACTCTAAGACAGGAGTTCTCAACCTTCCTAATGCCATGGATTTTTAATACAGTTCCTATAGGTCACGACCCACAGGTTGAGAACCGCTGCTCTAAGAATAAATACATAGTAACTGTAAGAGAAAATCTGGAATGTGAGTTGAGAAACTTTTTCCATGAAGAACTTCATAGCAAATACCAAGGCTTTGTGGTCTATGCTTCTGTCATCACTTTTCAACTCTGCCGCCATAACATAAAAGCAAACATAGACAATCTATAATTGTAGATATGTTTTTGTGGAAATTGAAAATTAAATTTCATCTAATTCTTACATGTAAGAAAATTTTCTTCTTTTGATTATTCTTTTAATTATTTGGAAATGTCCATACCATTCTAAGCCTGTAGACCTTATAATCAATAACAAACAGCACTACATTTTGGTTAGGGACCATAATTTGATGGTCTTTGGTCTGGACTTCTGCATGCCCTCATACTACTTCATGAATAGATGCTATGTTCCATTGGTATTGTTTGTGGTATTGAAATTAAGGATAAATGATATGGGCTAAGTTTTCTCCTTGATTAAATTCAGTTATCTACTTCTAACTAATTCCATAAGATCCATTTATTTTTGATATTTATGACATTCTTTAAGAAGTTTTTTTACAAGTGAGAACATAAAAGTTAAATCAGGTGCAGTGGTTCACGGCTGTAACCCTAGTACTTAAGAGGCCGAGATGGGAGGATGGCTTGAGGCCAGGAGAGTGAGGCTTCAGCAAGCTATGATCACACTACTGCACTCTAGTCTAGGGGATGGTGCTAGACCCTGAATCTCGAAAGAAAAAATGCACTGAAGAACAGCAACAATAAAAAGAAAAGTTAACAACAATATTTCAAGTACTTTCAAATCTTCACTCTGCAAATCCTCTAATTTTTCTATACAGTGAGACAGATAGATCCCTAAATTTTGTGCATATTGTATGTTATGGATATTTATAAGTGAATCAGTTAATACAATAGTTAAATATTCTTTCTATTTAGAAGAATATTCATTTGAACTTACATGTGAAAGCATTTTTAACTGGTGCATTACTAAAGTAACTAACATATTTGTAGATTCAATTTTGTGATTATGAGCTACCTGAGGAGTGGGACTGATTCATTATCCAATTCCTAATCTTTTTAAATGCCGATTATGCTTACTTACCAAAGAGATATATTAATGAAAGATTACTGATAAAATCCAGAAATAGTGATGGTATTATAAATACATGCAAGTATTTCATTAAGACCCGAGACAGAAAAGACTAATCTAATACTTAAACTTTCTCACCAAATATATAATTAGAAGCAATAATAGTATCTAAAAAATTGGAAGCATGGATAGAACTTGTTAGTTGTACCATAATATTCCAAATACATATTATAATTTATTATAAAAGGTTATACCAATTTTTTTAAATTTTAAATTTTTAGTTCATAATATATGCATAATATATGCGTGTTTTAGAAACATAAAGTAATAATAATTTTTCTTCTAAATCTTGGAACACAAATAAATTCCAGGAAGCTATAAGCCATGTTTTATTATAGGCTATGTATACCTGTTGCCACAACAAAAGGTAATACCAGGATATGCATACTGTTATTTGCAAAGTCCAGACATAGTCTTAGCACTTTTTTAAAAATTAAATTATGCAGGCAGTGCCTGTGGCTCAAAGGAGTAGGGCACTGCCCCCATATACCGGAGGTGGAGGGTTCAACCCTGGCCCCAGCTAAAAACTGCAAAAAATAAAATAAATAAAAATAAATAAATAAATAAATTTTGCTGGGTGCAGTGGCTCACATGTGTAATACCAGCACTCTGGGAGGCCAAGGAGGATGGATTGCCTGAGCTCTCAAGTTTGAGACCAGCCTGAGCCAGAGCGAGACTTAATCTCTAAAAATAGCTAGGTGCCATGGCAGGCGCCAATAGTCGCAGCTATTCTGGAGGCTGAGGCAAGAGGATCTCTTGAGCCCAAGAGTTTCAGGTTGTTGTGAGCTGTGACACCATAGCACTCTACAGAGGTTGACAAAGTGAGATTCTGTCTCAAAAAAACAAACAAAAACCCCATATATTTATATTATTATTATTATTATTTCTATTTCTGCATTTACCTTTATTTCTGAACAGGAGAATACACCTTCAGGATTTAATTACCTCATGTTGTTTCATTAGTTATTTCAAGAAGGCCTATTATTAACTGGCTTGACTGAGGTATATATTATAAAATATGATAAGTCTTGACATTTGAAAACACCCATTAAACCTTCACCAAACTCAAATAATGAAAATATACATCTCCCCAAAACCTTCCATTCCCTGTGCAACGCCTCCTGCCCATCCTTCCCCACCCACCTGTCCCCATGCAACCACAAAGCTGCTCTTAGTTACTGTATATTAGTTTACATTTTCTGAAGTTTTCTTTAAAGGGAATTATACAATATGTTCTTTTCATTTTCTATCTTCTTTCAGCATAATTATTTTTAAATTTATTCATGTTGTTATGGGTATCATTAGTACATTCCTTTTATTTATTTACCTTTATTTGTATAAATTTATAGGAAATGAGTGTAATTTTTTTACATGGATATATTGAGTAGTGGCAAAGTCAGCCCCTTTATTGTATCCGTCACCCAAATAACAAACATTATATTCATTATTCTCATCATGCACCTCCCACCCTTCTGAGTCTCCATTGTCTATCATTCCACACTCTACATCCATGTACACATATTATTTAGTCCCTACTCATTAGTGAGAACATAGGTTACTTGTTCTTGTGTTTCTGAGCTGTTTTACTTAAGAGAATGGCCTTCAGCTCCATCCATGTTGCTGCAAAAGACATGACTTCATTCTTCTTCCTGACTGAATAGCATTCTCTGTGTATACATACCACATGTTCATAGTCCAATCATCTCTTAATGGACACTTAGGTTAATCTCTTTTGCATAGTGGATAATGTTGTGATAAACTTCAGGGTTCAGGTATCTTTTTCATATATTGATTTGTTTTCTATTAGAGAGATACCCAGTAGTGGGATTGCTAAATCAAATGGTAGTTTTGTTTTTTTTTAAATTTTTTATTAAATCATAACTGTGTACATTAATGCATTTATGAGGTACAATGTGCTGATTTGATATACAATGTGGAATGCTTACATCGAACTGATTAACATAACCATCTGCTGGCTTAGTTATTTGTTTGGTGAGACATTCCTAACTCTATTCTTAATAGTTTAGAAATGTATCATTGCATTATGCATATTAGGTTCAGTTTATTAATATTCTCTACTTTACCAAAACTTGAAAAACTCCATTTTCTAATTTTATGTGCATCATTAAAAAAACAACAATTTTTTGTTCAGCTATTTATTTGTATTTGAATAATTTTTTAATTGTAAGGATGGACTTTTGCACAGAAAATTAAATTTCCATATCTAAATCATACACGTAGCCATGGATCACTAGGAAAAATATACTAAACATTAAAATATTATTATAAGTATAATTCATGTATTTTCAAACAATATTTACACACATTTAAATATAGTATTTATTTACTTGATATTTCCTATCTTGCTATATCATCAAATATTAATAATAATATTTGATTAACATACAAGCCTGATATATTATCTGTAAAATAAGGAAGCATTTATATATCCTTTAAAGAAATATTGTGGAGAAGTATCTTTATTGGTATTTGTTGAAGAAATGTTATAGATGAAAATAAACTAAAAATAAAAGTTATAAAAAGGTCTTCTGCAATCTTTCATAGATACCTAAAGCTTTCAAAAGATATATAAACCTAAGTCATCTTTTTTTTTTTTTTTTGCAGTTTTTGGACAGGGCTGGGTTTGAACCTGCCACCTCTGGCATATGGGGTCGGCACCCTACCCCTTTGAGCCACAGGTGCCGCCCAACCTAAGTTATCTTAATGGTATCACAAGTTAAATACCAAGCTACTATCTAATAGAATGGATCTTTTTTCCTTTTATAGGCCCTGTCATGATGAGTTTAATAGATGTGCTTTACATCATCTATTTTTATGTAAAGTAATATTAAAAACATGAAAAATGGTGAGTTGATCTGTTGAAAGCTCTACTAATGATTTACATAGTTAATAGTGCATAGATCCATGGTAATTTTTATCATAAAATTGGACCCTTTGTCTGTTGTTTTACAGCTCTAAAAGCCAATTCTGTCCAATTCTGTCCAATTTGACAGAAGGTGGAAAATTTAGTTGTTAATTTAATGGAAAAGTCAAATTACAAATCACCTTTAAAAATCCCTGAGTGTAACCTAATTCTTTGTACCTTTAATTAATTCCCAAACAATAAAAACAAAAACAAAAACACAGGGCCAGCATGGTGGCTCACACCTGTAATCCTAGCACTCTAGGAGGCCGAGGTGAAAGTACTGCTGGAGCTAGGAAGTTGGAAACTAGGTTCTGAGCAAGAGTAAGACCCTGTCTCTGCTAAAAATCGAAACACTCGCCAGCCATTGTGGTGGGCGAGTGTAGTCCCAGCTACTTGGGAGGCTGAGACAGGAGGATCACTTGAACCCAGGAGTTTTAGGTTGCTGTGAGCTAAGCAGAAGCCACAGCATTCTAGCCCAGGAGACGGAGTAAGATTCTGTCTCAGAAAAAAAAAAAAAATACCAACCAGAGACTGAAAGTTATAGACTGATTGATTGCTTATTTAATTATTCTTTTTGAGGCAATGTCTCTCTAATTCACCCAGGATGTTCTCTAACTCCTTGCCTCAAGTAATCCTCCTGTCCTGCCTTGGCCCCAGCTGGAAATGCAGGCAGGTGCCCTTGCACCAGGCTTATCATTTGCATATTTAATTGTAGAAGCTAACTATTATTTAATGCATGGGTCTTAATGTTCACCTAATTTAACTTTTCTATTACTATAACAACACTGATATTTTCCCTTGCTTACATAGCCTTTATAAAAGATTGTACAAACCTATTAAAATTGCAAAAATAGTAATGTTAAACTATAAATCAAGTAAAAATTAAAAAATGGCTTATTTTCATGAGAAAACATGTTTGGTTTGTTAAGAAATACACACACAGGAAAAGCAAAAAGTTTTATGACTCAATTAGCAAGGAATAACTTTCATTAGATACATTTTAATTTAATTCTTGTTATCAAGAACTTAATTGCTTAATATTAAGGTAAATTTTGAATACTTTCAGAAGGGGACTTAAATGATATTATTGACTTCAATGATAATAAAACATCATTTAATGGATATTCCAATGGGGCACATTAATGTTTTCATATTTTTTCTCTTCTTATTCTCATGTAAAAGGTAGAAATTAAAACAAAACAGAGGAGGAGGAGACAAGATGGCTGACTGAAGCCAGCTTTCCACAGAGGCTCCCGTCCAGAAGGAGAGTTAAAGGACAAAAATTCAGCAAGTAACCTGGTGGATTTGAGCTGCACTAAGAGAGAAGGTTATAGAACGCACGTCAACCCCGCTGAGGTGAGCTGCGACCACAAGGATACAAACAAAAGGTACAAAATCCATCACCAAGTGGACAGGAGTCCCCTCCCCCATGAGAACGGCTCAGAGTGCCCCACAAACAACCAGGCAGAGTTCAAAGGTCCTCCCACTACACTCCATGGGAGAGACCCTCTAAAAATTGGACCTACCTCCCCTACTGGGGTGCCACGGCGTCCTCCTGCCAGGCATAAAACTGTATAAACTGTATATGGTCTCTACCTGGAATTCTGAGCTCCCAGCACTCTCCTTCGCTCACACGGGGGTCTGGAGGCCAGTCTTGGTCGGTCGGCGGAGAGGGAACTGCACCAGAGTGGCAGTTCCCTGAGGCACAGTGCGACAGCAGTCTTTTGGTGATAATACGGCTAGGCATAAAACTGTGTAAAGCTGTGTGTGTTCTCTGCCCGCAACCCCAGGCTTCCAGCGCTCCCCGCGCTCCCCTCTGCTCTTGCTCCAAGGTCTGGAGGCCTGTCCCCCAGCGGTCCATCTCTTGGGCGATTGTCCGAGGGGTGTAGACAGTGCTGGGCTGCAGCCTGTCGGTGCAGACTCTGGGGTACAGAGTGAAGAGAGGACGATTCGCCAGAGGGGAGCTACACTGGAGCAACGGTTGCCTGAGCCATAAGGCAGCAGCCCTCTTTTGCTAGCAATAAGGCTCACTACAGAATATTCTGAAGCCGCACCCCCTGTCTCCCTGGGCAACCAGAGTCTCTGAGTTTGCCTGAGGCAACATAAACTTGCAAACCAGGGAAACTCCCAGGGTGGGGCTGACCCAGAGGTCCCGCTTTACTAAACCTAGGATGCATCTGGCCCTCAGGGGATCGTCAGCCTATAGACAATACAAGAGCAAAGACAAGCTGATTTGGAACTCAATTCAGCTTCTCTTCTGCAGGGGAAATGCAGAGTTGTTCTGTTCTGTTCTGTCAGTAACATTAATCAGGGGTGAGACTGGACCTGAGTGAAAACCCCTCAACCTTCATCTAGTGCCTAAGGTTGTCAGGCGTCACCTCCTCCTGCTGGAGAGAGGCAGAGCGCAGCGGCCTGGAAGACTTCTTTGTGATTCAGGCAGGTACTAACTCCTGGAGTACCAATTCACTACAGGCAACTGGGTCAGCCAAGTGCAGGGCTATCAGTGACTGGGTGTGTAGTGGTGCAAGGTGGGGAAGGAGGCAGCAACCTTCCCAGACTGATTTATAGGCTGGGTGGCTTCTCCTGACTCCACGCAGCACTGGAGCAAGCCACACCAGAGTAGTCACCAGACCCCTGTGATCCAGTTCCCAGAGACCTCTTAAACTCTCTCACCCAAGACAGGTGCAGACTGAGACAATTAATTTGGACATTTTTGAACTGAACCAATCACCTGAGGACAAATCAGGTGGTGCCCTAGGTGCACGGTGGTAGGAAGTTTTGATTTTTCTTTTCCAATTGTTTGCCGGTGGGGGGTGGGGTGACTTAATTGCTGATATTTCTCCACAGCTGAGACTTCAATCCAAAGTATCTGTTTCACTAGGGTGGAACAGAAACCAGCTGAAAACAAGGCAGAACCATTTAGCCCCACCACACAAGACAGGGCCCCAGTTTCTCAGGCCACAACACTGTACGGGCCCTCGACAAAGCTCCAGGGGACAAAATCAGAGGGAGTAAAACAACCATGGGGTGGAATCAGCAGAAAAAATCTGGTAACATGAATAACCAGAATAGATCAACCCCCCCAAGGAAAGATATGGCAGATGCAATTGAAGATCCCATTCATAAACAACTGGCTGAGATGTCAGAAATCAAATTCAGAATTTGGATTGCAGACAAGATTAACAAAGTGGAATTAGGAATTCGAAGAGAAATTCAAAAGTTGTCTCAAGAATTTAATGAATTTAAAGACAAAACCACCAAAGACTTAGACACACTGAAGCAAGAATTTGCAGCCCTCAAAGATATGAAAAATACAGTAGAATCCCTCAGTAACAGAATGGAGCAAGCAGAAGAAAGGATTTCTGACATGGAAGATAAAGCCTTTGAATTCTCCCAAACTCTCAAAGAGGAAGAGAAATGGAGAGCAAAAACGGATCACTCACTCAGAGAGCTCTGGGATAATTCGAAGAAGGCAAATATCCAAATCATAGGAGTTCCAGAAACAGATGATGTGGCCTCGCTGGGCACAGAGGCCCTTCTGCATGAAATTATGAAAGAGAATTTTCCAGACATGCCTAGAGATTCTGAAATTCAGATAGCGGACAGCTTCAGAACCCCAGCACGACTCAACCCCAATAAGACATCCCCAAGGCATATCATAATTAACTTCACTAAAGTTAATATGAAGGAGAAAATCCTCAAAGCTGCCAGGAGAAAGAAAACCACTACCTTCAAAGGCAAGAATATTAGAATGACTGCAGATCTCTCTGCTGAAACTTTTCAAGCTAGAAGAGGGTGGTCACCGACTTTTAATCTCCTAAAGCAAAATAACTTTCAACACCAGATCTTGTATCCAGCTAAACTGAGTTTCATTTATGATGGAGAAATTAAATACTTAATGACATTCATATGTTGAAGAAATTTGCCATAACCAAACCAGCTCTTCAGGATATTCTCAGACCTATCGTCCATAATGACCAACCCAATCCTATACCACAAAAGTAAACTCACTCAGAAACTTCGGATCAAACTCCAATTTCTACACTGGTGAAAGGATTAAAAATGGCCACTGGACTTTTGAAAAACTCGATACCCAAAACTTCACCAGACTTATCAATATTCTCCATTAATGTGAACGCCTTAAACTGTCCTCTAAAGAGGCATAGGTTAGCTGACTGGATACAAAAACTCAGGCCAGATATCTGTTGCATACAAGAGTCACATCTTAACCTAAAAGACAAATACAGACTCAGGGTGAAAGGATAGTCGTCCATATTTCAGGCAAATGGTAATCAGAAAAAAGCAGGTGTTGCAATTTTATTTGCAGATACAATAGGCTTTAAACCAACAAAAGTAAGGAAGGACAAGAACGGTCACTTCATATTTGTTAAGGGTAATACTCACTATGATGAGATCTCAATTATTAATATCTATGCACCCAACCAGAATGCACCTCAATTTATAAGAGAAACTCTAACAGACATGAGCAACTTGATTTCCTCCAGCTCCATAATAGTCGGAGATTTCAACACTCTTTTGGCAGTGTTGGATCGATCCTCCAACAAGAAGCTGAGCAAAGAAATCTTAGATTTAAACCTAACCATCCAACATTTGGATTTAGCAGACATCTACAGAACATTTCATCCCAACAAAACTGAATACACATACTTCTCATCAGCCCATGGAACTTACTCCAAAATCGATCACATCTTAGGTCACAAGTCTAACCTCAGTAAATTTAAAGGAATAGAAATTATTCCATGCATCTTCTCAGACCACCATGGAATAAAACTTGAACTGAGTAACAACAGGAATCTGCATACTCATACAAAAACATCGAAGTTAAATAACCTTATGCTGAATGATAGCTGGGTCAGAGATGAGATTAAGAAAGAAATCGCCAATTTTTTGGAACAAAACAACAATGAAGACACGAACTATCAGAACCTCTGGGACACCGCAAAGGCAGTTCTAAGAGGGAAATTTATAGCACTGCAAGCCTTCCTCAAGAAAACGGAAAGAGAGGAAGTTAACAATTTAACGGGACATCTCAAGCAACTGGAAAAGGAAGAACATTCCAACTGCAAACCCAGTAGAAGAAAAGAAATAACCAAAATTAGAGCAGAATTAAATGAAATTGAAAACAAAAGAATAATACAACAGATCAATAAATCAAAAAGCTGGTTTTTCGAAAAGGTCAATAAAATAGATAAACCTTTGGTCAACCTAATCAGGAAAAAAAGAGTAAAATCTCTAATCTCATCAATCAGAAACAACAAAGACGAAATAACAACAGACTCCTCAGAAATCCAAAAAATCCTTAATGAATACTACAAGAAACTTTATTCTCAGAAATATGAAAATCTGAAGGAAATTGACCAATACTTGGAAGCACATCACCTTCCAAGACTTAGCCAGAATCAAGTGGAAATGTTGAACAGGCCCATAATCAAGTTCGGAAATAGAATCAACCATACAAAACCTCCCTAAAAAGAAAAGCCCAGGACCAGATGGTTTCACGTCTGAATTCTACCAAACCTTTAAAGAGGAATTAGTACCTATATTACTTAACCTGTTCCAAAAGGTAGAAAAAGAAGGAAGACTACCCAACACGTTCTATGAAGCAAACATCACCCTGATCCCCAAACCAGGAAAAGACCCAACAAGAAAAGAAAATTACAGACCGATATCACTAATGAATATAGATGCAAAAATATTCAACGAGATCCTAACAAACAGAATCCAACAACACATCAAACAAATTATACATCATGACCAAGTTGGTTTTATCCCAGGGTCTCAAGGCTGGTTCAATATACGTAAATCTATAAATGTAATCCAGCACATAAACAAATTAAAAAACAAAGACCATATGATTCTCTCAGTCGATGCAGAAAAAGCTTTTGATAATATCCAGCATCCCTTCATGATCAGAACACTTAAGAAAATCGGTATAGAAGGGACATTTCTTAAACTGATAGAGACCATCTACAGCAAACCCACAGCCAATATCATATTGAATGGAGTTAAATTGGAATAATTTCCACTCAGATCAGGAACCAGACAACTTCTCTGAAGAAGACAGGCGTGCGGCCTTCAGACATATGAAAAAATGCTCATCATCTTTAATCATCAGAAAAATGCAAATCAAAACTACTTTGAGATACCATCTAACTCCAGTGAGACTAGCCTATATCACAAAATCCCAAGACCAGAGATGTTGGCGCGGATGTGGAGAAAAGGGAACACTTTTGCACTGCTGGTGGGAATGCAAATTAATACATTCCTTTTGGAAAGAGATATGGAGAACACTTAGAGATCTAAAAATAGAACTGCCATTCAATCCTGTAATCCCTCTACTGGGCATATACCCAGAAGACCAAAAATCACGTCATAACAAAGATATTTGTACCAGAATGTTTATTGCAGCCCAATTCATAATTGCTAAGTCATGGAAGAAGCCCAGGTGCCCATCGATCCACGAATGGATTAATAAATTGTGGTATATGTACACCATGGAATATTATGCAGCCTTAAAGAAAGATGGAGACTTTACCTCTTTCATGTTTACATGGATGGAGCTGGAACATATTCTTCTGAGTAAAGTATCTCAAGAATGGAAGAAAAAGTACCCAAAGTACTCAGCCCTACTATGAGACTAATTTAGGGTTTTCACATGAAAGCTATAACCCAGTTACAACCTAAGAATAGGGGAAAGGGGGAAAGGGAGGGGAGGGAGAGGGGAGGTGGGTAGAGGGAAGGGGATTGGTGGGATTACACCAGCGGTGCATCTTACAAGGGTATATGTGAAACTTGGTAAACGGTCTGTGAAGCTAGTGAATGATACCCCATGATCATATCAATGTACACAGCTATGATTTAATAAAAATAAATAAATAAATAAATAAATAAAACAAAACAGAATCCTTGTAGGCAGAACTTCTATGTACCACTGTTTTACATGCTATAGAGATATTCACTTATTTAAAACAAGTAACAACCCAAAGAGCCAGCTATTATTATTGTCAATTTACTGGTAATTAATAGGTAAGAAGACTGAGGCACAGAGATTCCTCAAGATCCTATAATTTGTAAATACAGAATTCATAAAGGAATAATATGACATCACTGTCTATGAACTTTACTGCTACACTGAGTTCTTTCTAACAAAACAAACAAATGATGTAAGATAAACTTTTAAATGGAGAGAGCCTTTGATTTGTCTTTAAATCTCAGGGTCATAACTCAATATGATTCTATCTAAACAGGAACCTACCATATCTTAAGTTAGGATTTTAATAATTGCCCTGGTCAAGTTATAGACAGTAAATTAATATTATGTGTCACAGTCCAAGTGGTCAAGCTAAGACGACTTACAGAGGTGGTCAATATGGAGGTGAGTCTTCCCCTGAGTTCATGTGGTACATATTTGGTGTATGACAATTAGGTAAACTTAAGGAGGTGGTCAGGGTAGAGAGGTTGTCAACTATAGGGGTTCTACTGTATTTTTATAGATGAGATTTTGAATCAAAAATGTTGACAGCTGTCTTGTTTAGCATTGTACTTCCAGTGCCAGGATAGTTGGTACTTTAGTCTATTCAATGACAATAATCAAAGAATTACTTTTTATCCTATTTGTATTTTTCTTGTGTGATGTATAAGAGAGTGAGAAAGGGATTTATTGGAGTGCTGTCCAACAGAACCTTCTGAAAAGATAAATGTATTCCACAGCACCATCTAGCATGATAGTCACTAGTCATAACTATTCAGTACTTAAAATATGGCTAGGACATGAAAGTAACTGAATTTTAATTTTATTTAATATTAAATAATTTCAATTTCAAATTAAGTAGCCACACAGTGCATATTTATGATACCTCACTAATTATTGGGGTTCCTTTGGATAATTTTTCTTACATTTCTCTCATTCTGGCTTTATAGTATGTTAGCTTATAAATGGTCATATGTATTATATATCCATTGTAGAATAAAACTTTATTAAATAAAATTGCCTTTTGTAGCATTTATGGCATTTTGGTTTATGTTTATATTTGTGTCATATATTGGACTCTTATTTTCTTTACTTCTGTTTGCGTGAAATATTGACATACATGAATCTTCCTAATATTTTTTAGAGAGGAGGGAGGTTTGCCATATAATTTTTTAAATTCATCTTGTCAACAAAATGACAACAATTTAGCCTAAAGGTCTTAATAGCTTTATTGTGATTTTCCAATAAGACAACATTTTATTTGATAGTAAAATACTGTATGTGTCCCAATGAGTGGAGCAGAGAAGATTAGCTTCATAGACAGAACAGGGCTGGGTGAAAGAAACCAAAGACAAAAAACCAGATCTATCATTTCAACATTACTTTCCCTGAAAGGTGGGAATGGGAAGCCAGAACAATACAAAGACAGCAAATCAAACCCCCTCTGAGATTATCACCTAACTCCACTGAGATTCTCCCACATCACAAAATCCCCAAACTGACGCTGCTGGTGTGGATGTAGAGAGAAAGGAAAAACTTTTGGCTGCTGGTAGAATTGCAAACTAATACAACCTCTGGGAAAAGAAGTGTGGAGAATTCTCAAAGAACTAAAAGTTGACTTTCCATTTGATCCCACAATCTCATTACTAGGTATCTATCCAGAAGAAAGAAAAATTTACCACAAGGACATTTGCACTAGAATGTTTACTGCAGATCAATTCACAATTTCCAAGACATGGAAGTAACCCAAGTGCCATCAACCCACAAATGGATGAACAAACTGTGATATACATATATCATGGGGTGCTATTCAGCCATAATAAAAGGTGGAGATTTCGCATTTTTTGTGTTTTCCTGAGTGGAGTTGAAACATATTCTTCTTAATAAAGTATCACAAGAATGGAAAAACAAGTATCCATTATACTCAATACTAATATGAAACCAGTATATAAACAACTACATGCCCACACCAAAGAAACACAAGTATTGTGTACCCGGGGGGCGGGCAGAGGTGGGAGGGTGATTGGTGAGTACTCACCTCATGTGCACACCATGAGGGTGTTCAGCATGCCCGCCCCCTGGGTGTAGGGCTAATTACAACTTGAACTTTACCTTATAAATGAAAACAATGTAACCTAAACATTTGTATCCTCATATTAATTTGAAAGTGAAATAATAATAAGAAAGAGCTGCTTGGTTAACATCAGGTTACTTCAAGTTAAGAATTCAAACAGAGGAATCTTCATTACCATGCGGATTGAAGATTAAAACTGGCCTATTGGTGAAATAAGGCTATTATTTCTCCCTCTTGATTTCTCAGAAAGATAGATACCCACGTAACAACTCAGTTTCAGTTTGGTGACTCCATCCTGAGTGTGGTCTATTGGGGCCTCCAGAAGGAGTTTTGTTAAAAATAATGGCTGCTGGGCGGCACCTGTGGCTCAGTGAGTAGGGCGCCGACCCCATATACCGAGGGTGGTGGGTTCAAACCCGGCCCCGGCCAAACTGCAACAAAAAATAGCCGGGTGTTGTGGTGGGCACCTGTGGTCCCAGCTACTGGGGAGGCTGAGGCAAGAGAATCGCCTAAGCCCAGGAGCTGGATGTTGCTGTGAGATGTGATGGCAAAGCACTCTACAAAGGGCAATAAAGTAAGACTCTGTCTCTACAAAAAAACCAAAAAAAACCCGGCTTTCTGGCTCGGTGCCTGTAACACTGTTGTTTGCTAGCTACATACACCAGGGTGGTGGGTTCAAACCCAGCCCAGCCTAGCTAAACAACGACGACAGCTGCAACAAAAAATGGCTGGGTGTTGTGGCAGGCACCTGTATAGTCCCAGCTACTTGGGAGGCTGAAGCAAGGGAATTGCTTAAGCCCAAGAGTTTGAGGTTGCTGTGAGCTGTGATGGCACATCACTCCACCGAGGGCAACATAGTGACACTCTGTCTCAACAACAACAAAAATGTGGCCTGCCTATGATTTTTGTTTAACAATCTCACATCTTTCTTTTTAGTAAGAAGATTCAAATTATTAACACATTATGTAATTTTTAATTATGTATTCTTTCTATCTTTCTGATTTTCAAGTTTCCTTGCCTTTAAATCCTGTATTGTGATATATCATATATATGTATTGTGTCTCAATTTGAATGATTTATCAGTTACTTTTTTCTAGTTTTGACCTTAAAAATGTATTTTTCCAATAAAATTAAAACTGTATTTTTCTAAACTCTAATAATACCAAATCAACTTACTATTATTTAAGTACATAATATTTCCTTTCTGCTAGCTATTTATCCTCTTCCTACCTAGTTTTGTTAAAAAAATCTGGAAATTTATGTCTAGTTAACTATTTTCAAATCACTTTATTTTGAGACAGAATCTAGCTCTGCTGCTCAAGCTATAGTAACATTGGCATACCATAGTTCACTTGAAATACTGGGTTTGAGTGATCTTTAGCCTCCTGAGTACTGCACCTCCATGGCCAGCTAATTTTTTTTTAATATTTTTTGTAGGGACAAGATCTCATTATGTTGTCCCGGCTGGTCTTGAACTCCTAGCTTCAAGTGATTCTCTTCCTTGATCTTTCAAATGCTGGCATTACAGGTATGAGCCACTGTTCCTGGCCTCAAATCACTTCTTTTTTTTTTTTTTTCAGTTTTTGGCCAGGGCTGGGCTTGAACTCGCCACCTCCAGCACGTGGGGCCGGTGCCCTACTCCTTTGAGCCACAGGTGCCACATCAAATCACTTTTTATTATAAATCTTCTCTTTTAAGAAACATTGACACTTGTATACGTCTATAAAAATACTTTCATAACTGCATTTAGAGCAGGTTTTCATTACAACCTTCTAGTTCTTTTGTTATTTTAATTCTTGGTGTTTTGTTTTGGCTTGTTCATTTGTGTTTTTGCCAAAATTTCTTTTATAGTTCCTCTACATATTATTTTTTCAGAAAAGGAAAGCAAAAGACCAGTAGGTACAATTTAGAATTTGGAACCAAAAATATTTTCCTTTGAAGATATAAATATCATATTTTGGAAATTATCACCATATAAACAGTAATTAAAGTCATGAAGGTTTAGAATATCAGTCCAAGAAATTATATAATGAATAAAGAAAAGACGTCCTAGGGCAAAGTACTGAAAAACTTGAAGGCAAAACATGCAGGAGGAAAACCTAATGTATTATACTGAGATGACAGTCTTGCATTTATACCATAAAAAATTTTTTTTTCTGCTTAAGTTGTGACCAAGGTTAGCCTTGAAGTTGCCCAGAAGATGACTAAGCTACAAGCAGGCTTCTTCCAGACTCTAAGTCCTTTCTAGAGCATTTATTAAAAAAAAACTAGCAATCAATTTATCTTCTCTTTTGTGATGAAAATATTTCTAAAAGCTTCTTGCCAGGTTTAAAAGACAGAAATGCCTTTCTCTGACACTGGAGGCAGCCATTCTTTTGAAATGTAATCATTAAGGAAGAAAGATAGAGCCTTTACCTTCCCCAACTCTGTGGGAGAGAAAGAGCCTAACTTCAGTGGGTGCGTTGCTGCAAGGTGTAAAACTACCGTCTTTCAAGAAAGTTTACTTTTTCTTTCTGTAAGGCCAATTAGCAAACACAGATAAAACCTGGCTTTTAGACTCTTCTGTTTTTGTGTCAGCAGGATGGAACTCAGATTGGCTTCTCTACACCATTATTGTAATAACACCCTTGAATGATCTCCCTGCCGATTTAGTATTGCCTGGTGCAATTTTTGCTTTTGCCTGCAAAACCATATGTGTCTGCCATAGTCTTTTGGTTCATTCTGGCCAACTTTGCTCTTTGATGCCAAAGACATTCTCAAATTTTGCTGACTCATAGCAAATAAAATAATTCGAATGGAAAATTTTTTTGTGGGCTGTAAGACCTTCTTGGTTCTCATTTCTGACATTTTTTCTGGCTTTCTTGGAATCTATGTCTCCCCTTCCTTCTTGAAAGGCCATATCTTTCTTGTAAGAAGTATCCTGTGTACAAAAATTTTGCTTTTCTCTCTAGTCTGGCTACATCTACACTTAAGTTGACAGATTCCTGAACTGTGAAGTGAGGAATGAGAGTATAATAATAATGATATCCATGAGGAAGGGGTAAGAGAAGAGTAATTTGTAGAATTTCTTTTTTAAAGAAGTTTATTTTTAGTTTACAATTGACAGATTTATAGAAGTATTTATAGTCAGAGAGAAAAATACGCATGTTCTTTGTGTTATTAATTGACAAATCATAATTGTATACATTTATGGAGGACAATGTAATACTTTGATATATGTATACAATGTAGAATGATTAAATCAAGCTAAATTAATACACTTCTTTCTCACTTACCACTTTTTTAAGGTGAGACATTTGAAATTTATCTTAGTCATCCTAAAATATGCCCTTTGTTATTAACTTTAGTCACCCTGATGTGCAATAGAACTCAAGACTTATTTTTCCTGTCTATCTGAAACTTGGTACCCTTTGATCTCAACAGATTAGGTATCGAGGAAATGTATTTCAATACTATAAAGACCATATATGACAATGATATAGTTAACATCATACTAACGTTGAATGATTGAAAGTTTTTCCTTCAAGATAAAAGACAAGACAAAGATATCCACTTTTACCACTTCCTTTCAGCATAGTAATAGAAGTCCTAGCCAGAGAATTTAGGGAAGAAAAATCAACCAAAGGCAACCTAATAGAAAAGAAAGAAGTAAAATTGTGTTTAGTTGCTGATAACATGATCTTGTACGTGGAACCCCTTAATTAATCACCAAAGCTTTAATAATTCACAAAAAAGTTTAGTAAAGTTGCAAGATACCAACACCAACATGCAAAAGTCAGTGGTATTTGTATATACTAATAACAAACTAGCAAAAAAATAAATTTAGAAAACAATATCATTTATGGTAGCAACAAAAATAAATTAATACTTTAGGCATGGCACCCGTAGTTCACTGGTTAGGGTGCTGGCCACATGCACTGGGGCTGGTGGGTTTGAAACTGGATACTTTACTGCATTATCAACCCAAGGAGATAGAAGACCTATATACTGACAACTATAAAACCCTGATGAAAGTAATTAAGGAAAATAGATAAATAGAAACATATTCTATGTTCATGGATTCAATAATTAATATTGTTAAAATGCTTCCATTATCCAAAGCAGTAACAGATTCAATGCGATCCCTATCAAAATTCCAATGTTATTTTTCACAGAAATAGAGCACAAATTCTTAAATTCATATAGAGCCATAAAAGACTTCAAAATAGCCAAACCAATCCTGAGTGAAAAGATTAAATCTGGAGGCATCACACTACCTGATTTCAAAATCTAACACAAAGCTGAAGTATTCAAATATTACAATAGTAGCATAAAAACAGACACATCAATAACAGTGTAGAAAGCATAGAAATATACCCACACATTTACGGTGAATTGATTTTGGCAAATGTGCCCAGAACACACAATGAGGAAAAGACAATCTATTCAATCCCTGGTGTTAGGAAAATAGAATGTCCATATTCAAGAGAATAAATTTGGACCCAACTCAAAATGGATTGAAGACAAATATAAGTCCAGAAACTGGAGAACTACTAGGAGAAAACATAGGGTGAAAACTCAATAATTATGGCCTGGATGATGGTTTTTTGGATGTTATCCTGAAAACACAGGCAAGAAAAGCAAAAATAGACAAATGACATTGCTTCAAACTAAAAAGCTTTTTCACAACAAAGAAACAGTTAACAAAATGAAGTGACAATCCCCTGAATGGGAAAAAAAAAACATTTGCAAATTGTCCATCTAATAAGGGATTAATATCCAAATAGACAGGGGGTCCTTGATTATGATGGGGCTACATCCAAATAAACTGATCTGAAGTCAAAAATAGTTTAAATAGAAAATGAACTTAAAAGCTCAATAAATCCAGCATAAGTCCAGAGGCATCCCAACTTATGATGAGGTGACATCCTGATAAACCCATTGTAAAAATTGTAAGTTGGACCAATATAATTTGTAGACAACCTATATCAGGAACTCAAACAACTCAATAGCAAAAAAACAAATAACATAATTAAAAATTAGCAAAGGACTCGAACAAACATTTCTCAAAAGACATCCAAATGGCCAAGAGAAACATGAAAATATGTTTAGCTACACTAATCATTAGGAATGCAAATTAAAGTAACAAGATATTACCTCATACCTGTTGGAATGGCTTTCATTAAAAAGTGAAAAACTAGGATGTGGAGAAAAGGCAAGTCTTGTACCTTTTTAGTGAGTATGTAAACTCATACAACCATTATAAGAAATAGTATAGCGGTACTTCAAAAAAACGAAAAGAGAAGTCCCATACAATCCAGTATTTTCACGTGTAAGTATATATTATTCAAAGGAACTGAAATCAGTATATCAAAGCAATTTCTGCACATTCATGTTTACTGCATTATTCATATTAGTTGAAATCTGAAATCAAGGTAAGTGTCCATTAATGAATTCAAAAATGTGGTATATTTGCTTAGCAAAATGGCATTCATCCTTTAAAAAGAAGGAAATCCTGACATTTGTGACAATATAGATGATTTTGGAGGACATCAGTCTAAATAAAATAAGTAGTCGGGCGGCGCCTGTGGCTCAGTGAGTAGGGCGCCGGCCCCATATGCCGAGGGTGGCGGGTTCAAACCCAGCCCTGGCCAAACTGCAACAACAACAACAAAAAATAGCCAGGCGCTGTGGTGGGCGCCTGTAGTCCCAGCTGCTCGGGAGGCTGAGGCAAGAGAATCGCAAGCCCAAGAGCTGGAGGTTGCTGTGAGCCGTGTGACGCCACGGCACTCTACCCAAGGGCGGTACAGTGAGACTCTGTCTCTACAAAAAAAAAAAAAAAAAAGTAGTCACGGAGAGAAAAATATCACATGATCTCACTTATACAGACAATCTAAAGAAGTTGAACCCACAAAAGTAGAGAGTAGAATAAAGACTTCCAGGAGGGAACAATAGGAAGGAACAAAATAATAGGTAGTTATTGATCAAAGGGTACCGAGTTTCAGATAGACAGGAGAAATAAGTCTTGAGTTCTATTGCATGTCAGGGTGACTATAGTTAATACAATTTACAATTCCCTAATTTAAATATCACTAAAAATAGATATGAGACAGACATACTGCTTGTAACTAACCAACTACACTGAGGCTTAGATATTTTAATTCATTTGCCAAAGTTCTTATACATGGAAAATACTAGGGCTGTATCGCTAAACCAAATTTTTTTATTGTAAGTTTATACATTTCTTTGGCTTGGCCCTATCACAAATAATCATCCAATACAGTCAGATTCATCTATGCTGCTTCTCAACACATGTTCTTTGACTTTACTTTAGTCAATTATTTTCTTTTACTACAGAACTATTTTGTTGGTTACTATCAAGGAATGATCTATGTTTAAGAATTATAAATTGAGACTTTAGTATTTCTTTACAATTTTTAATAGCTAAAATATAAAAACTTGCTTTTATAATCCATTTACCTTCATGTATATTCTATTTTACTTTGCCACACATTGAAATAGAGCACATTTAAAGGTTAAAAATATTCTTTTTCTATATGGTTGTCACTGATAAGGACACCTGCATTTCATGTGGCCTAAGAAAGCAGCAAATGAGGTTGAATTCCCTGAAGGCCAGCCTGCTGATGATTTATGATGCCTGGAAGCACAGAGTCCCTAAATTAGGGTTAAAGCATCAGTGAATTTTTTAGTGCTATAACAAAAGGTTCATTTTCTGATGCATAGTACTCTTCTTTAGCACTGAAAGTCATTGTAAAAATATATTATTTGGAGAAAGGTAGAAAGAGGGCATCATTTTATATTTTAGGATAAGATTAGATTATCAATAATCCAAATGAAAAGAAGGAGAAAATGAATTATAGGAAATTTCACTCAATATATTGTTTGTCTAAAACTAATAAGAAACAGGGTGTTGTGGTTCATGCTACTGGAGAGGTTGAGGCAAGAGGATCATTTCAGCCCAGAAGTTTAAGGTTGCTGTGATGCCAGGGCACTTTACCCAGGGCAAGAGAGACTCTGTCTCAAATAAATAAATAAATAAATAAAACTCATAAGAAACAACTATGAGCTATCTAGTACATTCACGATCAGTATAAAAAATTATATATTAAGAAAATTTCATTTATACTAGTGTAATTCATTGAATAAGCTTAGGGATACGTATTTTACAAAGCGATTTTAAATGCAATAGTTATTAACCATTTTTTGCCTCCGATTCTTCTGTGAACTTAATGAAAGTTATGAGTTTCTTCCTCTTAAAATATACATGTAAAATTTGGTTATAAATAAAAACAAGATTCATAAAACCATGTGAATTCCAAAATACTAGGGTATGACCCATATGGACACGTATGATATAATCACTGGAGCCACTTCTCTGAATAATTCAAAAACAATTATTCTTGATAGACCCAAATATCATTTCATGACAAATGTTCTACACTTGTGAATGCAGCATAGGGCAGTTGTGGGGATTTGTAAACTATTACATTTACTGTTCCTAACTCCAACTTTTCTTCCTAGAAGTAATGGAGTATATATTTAATGCTCAATTCAAACTAAAAAAAAAAAAAAAAAAAACAATAGTGTTCTCAAATACTTACCCATTTGAAACTGTTTCTTTGAATTTATTGGAGGACTTTGTGATGTTAGAGTCCATTGCAACTAACCTAGGAAATATTTATGCTCCAAAACAGACAACCATTATCTATGATAATTCATAGCAAACGCCTTTCGGTATGTCATTTCTGTAAAATGGGGCTTTTTTTTCACTTTCATATAGGCAGTTGTGGTTGGGAGGATAGGGAGTTAAAATGTAAGATGCTAGGACACATTTTACACAAACAAGTTTGATAATAGCTAGGTATCTGAAAGCCAAAATAGATGGTAACACAAAGTTGTAGTAATAATATTAGAGATGATGAAATAGCTAAGCTAAATGTCCAAGAAGTCCAAGGACTTTTAATTATAAGTAGTAGCAATCTTGAGTCTGGGAAAATGAAACTGGAAAACTTTGGCTAGAAAATTGGTTAGAAAGAGATATGAAGGCATGTTTTAAGTAAATAATTCTCCTTTCTTTTCTGTGTAAACTGTTAGAGTCATTGATTTTAGTAATCTCAATGCATATATGATATTATCAAATATGCATGTCTAAACAGAGTTAACTTATTTACTTTGTAATAACTTTTATTCATTTCAAAAATACTTACTAAGAGCCCACTATATGCCAGGAATTATGATTGATGAAAAAAGCAAGATAATAAATGATACACAATTCCTGCCTCCAGTTGCCACAGATAAGTGAGACAGGCTGGAGGATGGGAAAATTTAATACTGTATGTCAAGTGCTTTGATGAAGAAAGCCGAGGTATTAGAAAAGATCATAGAAAATAAATAACTCTGTCACAAACAGGAGATGAAAAAGGGACTTTCAATGCCAATAGAAAATATCTATTGTGATGATGGGGTTAAGAAGAAAAGGGAACAGTGTCTTCCATGTAGAGTGAAGAGCATAAGGAAACCTCTGAAGAAAAGAGAAAGTATAGGAGCTTCTTGAAAGTATAGGAGCTTCAAAGAAGTTTGCTGAAGCTTATTGTTTGAGATAAGTATATTAGCATTCTATTGTTGATGTAACTAATTGCCATGAACTTAGTGGCTTATCTCACAGTTCATAGGTCAAAGTCTGACATCATTCTCTTGAAGTTAAAATCAAGATGGCAGCAGGGCTGCAGTGGAGGCTTTGTTGAGAATCAGCTTCCAGACTCATGGAAGTTGTTGGCAGATTTAGTTTCCTGAAATTGTACTCAAGTGCAATGAGTACTGAAATATCCATTTCTTTGCTGAGATCCTTCTACCTTCTAGAGTCTACCTGCTTTCCATGGCTCAAGACCCCATTTATCTTCAATGCTAGCAACAATGGGCCATATCTTCTTCCCATCTTTATTACTTTCTCTTCTGACTTATCTGCCTGACCTCAATCAAGACAAGAGTTTTTGCAAGGTCTTTGCTTTGAAGGCTCAATATGATTAGATTGTACTCATCCAAATAATATATAATATTTTCCTATTTCAACATCTGTAAAATTAATCATCTCTGCAAACTCTTTTATCATGTAATGTAACATATTCATAGGTTCTGGGGATTAAGTTGTGGATAACTTTGCTGCAGGAGGAGGGCATTATTGGTCTACCACAATTGGTAATGATGGAGAGATAAGACTAGAGATGTAAATAGAAGGAAGATAACGATGTCCTATATGGTATGCTGAGCAGCAAGACTTAATCCTGAGGGCAAGGGGAGAATATTACATAATTTTTAAGAAGATTTGCATTTCAGAAGATCTGTTGCCTTTGATACTGAGATTGGACTGGAGAAGATAAGATCTGAAATAGTAATACTACATAGAAGTCTTAACTATTTAGACAAGATCTAAAATGTGCTTGAGTAATATAGAGATAGTATTCATAGAGAGAAAGAGAGATTTAAGATACTAAAGGGATAAGAAAAAAATCATACAGTTATTGATTGTGTTTGGGAATGTGGAATAAGGGCAATAGTTAACACTTAGTTTGAATTTACCTGATACAAGAAATATAGAGGAACTGGTTTAGGAAAGGAATTATTTCATACATCTTTAGATAGAGATGTTTATAAAAACATCAGTGTAGATATCCAGTAGGTGACTGTGTAATCCAGTTTAGCTCTCAGAAGAGTTATGAGTTGAAAATTTCCTTTGAGATGTATACAGTATATGAATACATGTAATACCCAAGGACAGTTTGGGAAAATAAGAAGAGAATAATGTTGAAAATCATCACCTCTATTTGGAATGGCTGTAGACGAAGATGGTTAAAGAGTTGATGATGAGTGAAGATGAAAGAAATTAGGGATAAACTCAGTGGATGTGATGTCATGGGATACTAGAAGGAGCAAGTATTTCAGTAAATATTTCAAATAGTTTAAATACTAATCCATAACCCTTTTATGTAGCAAGGGAGGTTTTAGAGAAAGCAGTTTCAGTGAAATGATGTGGGAAAGAGTCCAAAATGAAATGCACTGAATGATAGGGACCCACCCAGATTGAATCAACCCCACCCCCCTTCTGACAAATGGTTCCACCTAGGAAAGGGAATGTGCCAACCCTCCACCCTTCCAAACTTTAAACCCCCATCGACTATTAACCACATGCTGATTTCCTTCTTGGATTCAGCTCACTTTCCCTGGGTGGAAATACAAGCTGATGTTGCCACACAGAACCGAGATTCCATTTTCCTTTCTTTTTGCATTTCAGAATGATTTTAATTTCATTCTTCGACCTTTCATTTTGGTACCATGACTCTGATCAGAGAGAAGCCCTCTTGGGGGGCCTAAATATCTCCATTGGACTCAACTAGATGAACTCTTGTTCCAATGAGATGAAGGAAAACAGGGAAACCCCTCAAACCCCCACCCCAAATTCATCCATTTATTGGTGATGTTTAAAGGGTCTAAAACTCTTTCTAAACCTGTTTAATTTCTCTTTCCATTTCCCCACTCCAATTCCCCTTTCCCTCCCCCTCCATCTCTGGAGCTCTTAAGCAGTCGTATATAGCCCTTCTCAGTTTTTAAAAAAATTCCGGTGGTCTGTGCTTTACCCCTGCGAGCTGGGGTCACCCATTCAGTGCCTCATGTTTGAGGATGTCCTCCTGTGGAGGTTAACCCAGCCTCATTTTTTCCAGCTGATGTCTCAGCCCCAACCGCAGGCTCTCTTTATATTCTCGCTTAATCTCAATTTTTTTTTTTTTTTAATTTCCAGTTTTCAATATGGGGACCACTCAGTCACAGATTCCCCTTCTTCACCTTTAAGCTGCCTTTTAACTAGAATTTACCCACCCTTCCCATGGGTGTCCCATGTAGGAAAGGTGAATGTGTCAACCCCCATGCTTCTGACCTTTAAAACCCTCACCCATCATTACCCATGTGCTGATTTCCTTCTCAAACTCAGCTCACTCTCACTGGGGTGGAAATAAAGCTGATGTTGCCCACATAGAACCTGGATTTTGTTTTCCTTTTGTTTCACTCTTGGAATGATTTTTATTTTGGTCTTTGACCTCTCACTGAAGAGTAAATGACAAATAAGAAGGGAAGGCAGTAAATAGACCAGTGCCTCAAAATTTTGCTTTAGCACATGGCTCTGGGATGGTGAGATTTTGTTTCTCTGCTTTTAAGTTGGTTTGTGTTATCTATGTCAGAGATATGTGTTTTTTACTACCCTTGTATTGTATTATGAATAGCTTTAATTTACATAAAGGAAAACATTTTACAGTGAAATTCCATACACCCGCCACTAACAAGTTAATGGCTATTGTTCAATTAATATTTGACTGTACTTTGTATTACCACATCTATATGCCTATTTAGCCCTCTACCCGTTCAGTCAATCAATATTTTTATACTTTTAACAGTAATTTGCAAGGCATTAGTACCATTTCCCCCAAATACCATAGTATTAACATAATTTAAAAAGCCAAGACTTTTTGTTTGTTTAGTTTTTGAAATAAAGTTCAGATGAAATGTAAAATATTTAAACAGATCTGGCACTGAGTTGTGATAAATGCCTATAGATACCCAAACAAAATTTCTATCAAGATAAAGAACAGTACCAACACCACAGAAAATCCCTTCTTTACTGCTTCACAATCATTTCCCTGAAGCAGTGTGCTTCTTACTATGCTTTAGTTTTGCCTCTTTTGAAATTCATGGAGATTTCATCTTGTATTATCAACTCACTTGTAAAAGCTTTTTCACTCAGCATGCTGATTTTGAGGTTTATCATGTTATTTCATGTATTAGTTGTTCATTTCTTTTTATTATTATCTATTGAATTAATGTATTTCAATGTGTTTAATGGCTAACTCGGATATTTCTAGTTTCTGGTACTTACAAATAAAGATGATATTGTAGGAATCATGGAGAAACCAGTCCTTTTCCCTTTGGCTGATTTGCTGAAAGATTAACTTACAATTATGATAGATTTTAATAAGAGAAGAGTTTATTTCCAAATGCCATGCACATAGTGGGAACCCCAAGAATGATTACCCAGTGTCTCAGTGATGGTCTGAGACTTTAATAGATGCCTTTTAGATGGAGGAAGGAGAATATGGAAAGTATAGATGCAGCAAGTGGTTGCTACAGGGGATGTGTGGATGGAGGGATAAAGACGGACTTATAAATTAACCTGAGAGACGTGTATTGTGTTTTAACTTATTTGGGGCTAGGTCTGTTAGTATGTAAAAAAATGGAAATCAGCAGCCCCTTTTGATTCTCAATCAGGTTATTTAGGTTTTATGCAGCTAGAGGAAAAATGTTTTCTGATCATGAATGGCCTTTAATTCAAAATATTCTTTATAACAAGGAGTCATATTTTGGGGTGAAATTTCCTTAGCTTCTTCACTATCAGCATTGTTATAAAGGTTTCTTTGGGCACCTATGTTTTATCTCTCTTGGGTAAATGCCTAGGAGTGGGAGTTCAAGCTTGTGGGCTAGGTGTGCATTTAATGATAGAAGAAGTTAAATGTTTCTTCTAGGTAGTTATACAAAAACGTATGAGAGTTGCAGTTTCTCTATATGCCTACTCATTAACATCTGTTACTAACAGGGTTTTTAACTGAATCCATTCAAGTGGGTGTATAATAGTATCTCTTATTTTTAATTTGCATTTCTCTCATGACCCATGATATTAACTAATTTTCATGTATTTACTGGTCTATCACATATATTTCTTCATAAAATATCTGTTCATTTTAAATTTAGTTGTTGGTATTTTTAGTATTGATTTATGAGAATTATTTTTCTTTTTCTTTTTCTTTCTTTCTTTTTTTTTTTTGAGACAGAGTCTAAAACTGTCGCTCTGGGTAGAGTACTGTGGTGTCACAGCTCACAGCAACCTCCAACTCTTGGGTGTAAGTGATTCTCTTGCCTCAGCCTCCCAAGTAGCTGGGACTATAGGCACCCACCACAACGTCCAGCTATTTTTTGGTTGTAGTTGTCATTGTTGTTTGGCAAGCCTGGGCTAGATTTGAACCTGCCAGCTCCAGTGTATGTGGCTGTCACCATAGCCGCTGAGTTATAGGCACCGAACCAGAATTATTTTTCTTTTCTTGAGACAAAGTCTTACTCCGTTGCTCTATCTAGAGTACAGTGGCATAATCACAGCTCCACTGTAACCTTAAACTCATGGGCTCAAGAGATCCTTCTGCCTTACCTTCCCAAATAGCTAAGACTACAGGCACATGATATCACACCACCACATCTAACTAAGTTTTCTATTTTTTTGTAGAGATGGTGCCTGACTCTTACTCAGGCTGGTCTCCAACTCCTGACCTCGAGCGATCTTCCCACCTCAGCTTCCCAAAGTGCTAGGTTTACAGCCATGATCCACTATGGCCCCCAACTTACAGAAATTCTTCAAGTTTCCTGGGTATCAGTTCTTTGTCAGATATATACCTTGCAAATGTTTTCTCCGAGTCTGTGGCTTACCTATTTAATTTTCTCAGTAGTCTATTTTTATGAGCAGAAATTATTGATGTAGATGTCTTTCTAAAATGGTTATTTATTGCTTTCTGTGTTTAAGAAATATTTATCTCTCTTATGGTCTGAAGATGATCCTGTTATTTTTTTTTCCTCCAAATTGAATAATTTTAGCTTCAGTATTTAGGTCTATGATGAAATTTAAGATAATTTGATTTAATTATCTAAGTACTAATTCTGTACTTTCTAGACTCTCTAATCTGTTTTACTGATACATTTATTTATCATTTGCAATTATGTACTATCTTGTCCAAAGCTTTATAGTAAGGGTGAGTTCTTGAACTACTGTTTTTCAATATCGCTTTGGAAATTCTCGGGCTTTTGCATTTCCATGTGTAATTAGACTCAGCTTGTAAATTTCTAAATGTAAAAAAAGCCTTCTGGTAATATATGTACACAAAATTTTAAATTTATATATCAATTTGGTACAATTGACATATTAGCAATGCATAGTCTTACAGTTTATAAATAGTATATATCTTCCTATTTAAACCTTCCTTATTTTTTCTCAGCATATTTTACAGATTTTCAGTGTAGAGTCTTGAATACCTCTTATTATTTTTTGACTCTTTGAAAATTGAATATTTTAACATTTTTACTTCCTAGTTCTTTGTTAAAATATATAAAATAAAATTAATCTTTGTTTATGACATTAATTCTATATACTTGTTAAATTCACTTATTAATTCTAGTTATTATTTTATGAGTGCTTTAGATATTTTATATGAATAATTTTAAAATCTATGAATAAAACCTTCTGAATTTTTTCTTTCCAATATTTCTAATTCTAGTTTCTTCTTCTTTCCTTATTATAACATGTAGGAAAATTCTACTGAGTACTCAAATTCTTGAGTAGAATTGGTGAGAATAAAATTTTTTGCCTTGTTCTGATCTTAGAGGGAAAATATGCACTATTTCATTACTAAATGTGATTTTAGCTATAAAGTTTTTGAAGGTCACCTTTCTTTGAATTAAGAAAGTTCCTCAGGACCGTGAGTCTGGGGAGATAGGACTCCAGGCATCTCTGGCTGGTGGGAACTGCCTATCATCACTCCTATGAGGATACAGGGAGTCAGCGAGAGACTTCTGGACCCCAAGAGGAAGACTAAAACAGTGGAAAACCGGCAAGTGGTCGCGTGTGTTCAACCCATCTAAACCCGCCCACAACTTCCACAGGCACAAGAACTTAAAGAGCAAGAGGAAGTGAAAGGAAAATTAGGGCAAGGAAACAGATAAAAGAAATCACTCATGAGGAAGAATCAGCAGAAAACTCCAGGCAACATGAAGAACCAGTCCAGAACAACCCCGCCAAGGGACCATGAGGTAGCTACTGCAGAGGATTCCACCTATACAGAAATGTTAGGAATGACACAAAGGGAATTTAGAATACACATGTTGAAAACAATGAAAGAAATGATGGAAACAATGAAGGAAACTGCTAATAAAGTGGAAAATAACCAAAAGGAAATCCAAAAACAGAATCAAATCAGAGATGAACGATATGAAGAATATAAAAAGGATATAGCAGAGCTGAAGGAAATGAAACAGTCAATCAGGGAACTTAAAGATGCAATGGAAAGTATCAGCAACAGGTTAGACCATGCAGAAGAAAGAATTTCAGAGGTAGAAGACAAAGTTTTTGACATAACTCAGATAGTAAAAGAGGCAGAAAAGAAGAGAGAGAAAGCAGAACGTTCACTGTCAGAATTATGGGACTTTATGAAACGTTCCAACATACGAGTTATAGGAATTCCAGAAGGGGAAGAAGAATGCCCCAGAGGAATGGAAGCCATACTAGAGAATATTATAAAAGAAAATTTCCCAAACATCACCAAAGATTCTGACACACTGCTTTCAGAGGGCTATCGGACCCCAGGTCGCCTCAACTCTAACCGAGCTTCTCCAAGACACATTGTGATGAACCTGTCCAAAGTCAAGACAAAAGAAAAGATTCTGCAAGCTGCCAGGAGTAAGCGCCAGTTGACCTACAGGGGCAAATCCATCAGAGTGACCTCAGACTTCTCTAATGAAACTTTCCAAGCAAGAAGACAATGGTCATCTACCTTTAATCTACTTAAACAGAACAATTTTCAGCCCAGAATTCTGTACCCTGCTAAGCTAAGCTTCAAAATTGATGGAGAAATCAAATCATTTACGGATATACAAACATTGAGGAAATTCACCACAACAAGACCAGCTCTACAGGGAATACTTCAACCTGTTCTGCACACTGACCACCACAATGGATCAGCAGCAAAGTAAGAACTCAGAAATCAAAGGACAGAACCTAACCTCCACACTGATGCAAAAGATAAAACTAAGCAATGGACTCTCACCAAATAAGACAAATAGAATACTACCACACTTATCAATTATCTCAATAAATGTTAATGGCTTGAATTCCCCACTGAAGAGACATAGATTGGCTGACTGGATTAAAAAACACAAGCCATCCATTTGCTGTCTGCAAGAAACACACCTGGCTTCAAAAGACAAATTAAAGCTCCGAGTCAAGGGTTGGAAGACAATTTTTCAGGCAAATGGAATTCAGAAGAAAAGAGGAGTTGCAATCTTATTTTCAGATACATGTGGATTTAAAGCAACTAAAGTCAAAAAAGACAAAGATGGTCACTTTATATTGGTCAAGGGAAAACTACAACAAGAAGACATTTCAATTCTAAATATCTATGCACCAAATTTAAATGCTCCCAGATTCTTGAAACAGACCTTACTCAGTCTGAGCAATATGATATCTGATAATACCATCATAACAGGGGACTTTAACACACCTCTTACAGAGCTGGACAGATCCTCTAAACAGAAATTAAACAAAGATATAAGAGATTTAAATGAGACCCTAGAACAATTATGCTTGATAGACGCATATAGAACACTCCACCCCAAAGATAAAGAATATACATTCTTCTCATCACCCCATGGAACATTCTCCAAAATTGATCATATCCTGGGACACAAAACAAATATCAACAGAATCAAAAAAATTGAAATTTTACCTTGTATCTTTTCAGACCATAAGGCACTAAAGGTGGAACTCAACTCTAACAAAAATGCTCGACCCCATCCAAAGGCATGGAAATTAAACAATCTTCTGTTGAATAACAGATGGGTGCAGGAAGAAATCAAACAGGAAATCACTAACTTCCTTAAGCATAACAACAATGAAGACACAAGCTATCAAAACCTGTGGGATACTGCAAAAGCAGTTTTGAGAGGAAAATTCATCGCTTTAGATGCCTACATTCGAAAAACAGACAGAGAGCACATCAACAATCTCACAAGAGACCTTATGGAATTGGAAAAAGAAGAACAATCTAAGCCTAAACTCAGTAGAAGAAAAGAAATCTCCAAAATCAAATCAGAGATCAATGAAATTGAAAACAAAAGAATCATTCAGAAAATTAATGAAACAAGGAGTTGGTTTTTTGAAAAAATAAATAAAATAGATAAACCATTGGCCAGACTAACTAGAAATAGAAAAGTAAAATCTCTAGTAACCTCAATCAGAAATGATAAAGGGGAAATAACAACTGATCCCACAGAGATACAAGAGATCATCTCTGAATACTACCAGAAACTGTATGCCCAGAAATTTGACAATGTGAAGGAAATGGATCAATATTTGGAATCACACCCTCTCCCTAGACTTGGCCAGGAAGAAATAGACCTCCTGAACAGACCAATTTCAAGCACTGAGATCAAAGAAACAATAAAAAAGCTTCCAACTAAAAAATGCCCTGGTCCAGATGGCTTCACTCCAGAATTCTATCAAACCTTCAAGGAAGAGCTTATTCCTGTACTGCAGAAATTATTCCAAAAAATTGAGGAAGAAGGAATCTTCCCCAACACATTCTATGAAGCAAACATCACCCTGATACCAAAACCAGGAAAAGACCCAACCAAAAAGGAGAATTTCAGACCAATCTCACTCATGAATATAGATGGAAAAATTCTCAACAAAATCCTAGCCAATAGATTACAGCTTATCATCAAAAAAGTCATTCATCATGATCAAGCAGGCTTCATCCCAGGGATGCAAGGCTGGTTCAACATACGCAAGTCCATAAACGTTATCCACCATATTAACAGAGGCAAAAATAAAGATCACATGATCCTCTCAATAGATGCAGAAAAAGCATTTGATAAAATCCAGCATCCTTTTCTAATTAGAACACTGAAGAGTATAGGCATAGGTGGCACATTTCTAAAACTGATTGAAGCTATCTATGACAAACCCACAGCCAATATTTTACTGAATGGAGTAAAACTGAAAGCTTTTCCTCTTAGAACTGGAACCAGACAAGGTTGTCCTCTGTCACCTTTACTATTCAACATAGTGCTGGAAGTTCTAGCCAATACAATTAGGCAAGACAAGGAAATAAAGGGAATCCAAATGGGAGCAGAGGAGGTCAAACTCTCCCTCTTTGCTGACGACATGATCTTAGAGAACCCCAAAGACTCAACCACAAGACTACTAGAAGTCATCAAAAAATACAGTAATGTTTCAGGATATAAAATCAATGTCCACAAGTCAGTAGCCTTTGTATACACCAATAACAGTCAAGAGGAGAAGCTAATTAAGGACACAACTCCCTTCACCATAGTTTCAAAGAAAATGAAATACCTAGGAATATACCTAACGAAGGAGGTGAAGGACCTCTATAAAGAAAACTATGAACTCCTCAGAAAGGAAATAGCAGAGGATATTAACAAATGGAAGAACATACCATGCTCATGGATGGGAAGAATCAACATTGTTAAAATGTCTATACTTCCCAAAGCAATCTACCTATTCAATGCCATTCCTATCAAAGTACCTACATCGTACTTTCAAGATTTGGAAAAAATGATTCTGCGTTTTGTATGGAACCGGAAAAAACCCCGTATAGCTAAGGCAGTTCTTAGTAACAAAAATAAAGCTGGGGGCATCAGCATACCAGATTTTAGTCTGTACTACAAAGCCATAGTGCTCAAGACAGCATGGTACTGGCACAAAAACAGAGACATAGACACTTGGAATCGAATTGAACACCAAGAAATGAAACTAACATCTTACAACCACCTAATCTTCGATAAACCAAACAAGAACTTACCTTGGGGGAAAGACTCCCTATTCAATAAATGGTGTTGGGAGAATTGGATGTCTGCGTGTAAAAGACTGAAACTGGACCCACACCTTTCCCCACTCACAAAAATTGATTCAAGATGGATAAAGGACTTAAATTTAAGGCACGAAACAATAAAAATCCTCAAAGAAAGCATAGGAAAAACACTGGAAGATATTGGCCTGGGGGAAGACTTCATGAAGAAGACTGCCATGGCAATTGCAACAACAACAAAAATAAACAAATCGGACTTCATTAAACTGAAAAGCTTCTGTACAGCTAAGGTGACGATAACCAAAGCAAAGAGACAACCCACACAATGGGAAAGGATATTTGCATATTTTCAATCAGACAAAAGCTTGATAACTAGGATCTATAGAGAACTCAAATTAATCCACATGAAAAAAGCCAACAATCCCTTATATCAATGGGCAAGAGACATGAATAGAACTTTCTCTAAAGACGACAGACGAATGGCTAACAAACACATGAAAAAATGTTCATCATCTCTATATATTAGAGAAATGCAAATCAAAACATCCCTGAGATATCATCTAACCCCAGAGAGAATGGCCCACATCACAAAATCTCAAAACTGCAGATGCTGGCGTGGATGTGGAGAGAAGGGAACACTTTTACACTGCTGGTGGGACTGCAAACTAGTACAACCTTTCTGGAAGGACGTATGGAGAAACCTCAAAGCACTCAACCTAGACCTCCCATTCAATCCTGCAATCCCATTACTGGGCATCTACCCAGAAGGAAAAAAATCCTTTTATCATAAGGACACTTGTACTAGACTGTTTATTGCAGCTCAATTTACAATCGCCAAAATGTGGAAACAGCCTAAATGCCCACCAACCCAGGAATGGATTAACAAGCTGTGGTATATGTATACCATGGAATACTATTCAGCCATTAAAAAAAATGGAGACTTTACATCCTTCGTATTAACCTGGATGGAAGTGGAAGACATTATTCTTAGTAAAGCATCACAAGAATGGAGAAGCATGAATCCTATGTACTCAATCTTGATATGAGGACAATTAATGACAATTAAGGTTATGGGGGGGGGAAGCAGAAAGAGAGAGGGAGGGCGTGGGGTGGGGCCTTAGTGTGTGTCACACTTTATGGGGGCAAGACATGATTGCAAGAGGGACTTTACCTAACAATTGCAATCAGTGTAACTGGCTTATTGTACCCTCAATGAATCCCCAACAAAAAAAAAAAAAAGAAAAAAAAAAAAGAAAGTTCCTCAGGTTCCTGGTTCACAAAAATTTAGTTTTTGAATCTACGAAAGTGATTAATACGTGAAATTAAATTTCATTTTATGGATACCACATGCTTTTTTATTCAACTTTTAATAGACATTTAACTTATTTTCAGTTTGCAAATAAATTGTCATAAACACTTAGATGAAATTTTTTCCATAAACATATGCTTTCATTTTTCTTGGATAAGCATCTAAGACAGTAGTGGCTGAGTCTAGTACATGCCTAAGTCATAATTCAAAATTCAAACAATTTATCTATAATGCAGAAATCTTTCAGTTTTATGGGTCCATTTAACACCCTGGTGAGTTGTTTCCTTTGTTTGTTGGTTGGTTTTTTGAGAGGACATCTCATCTTCGTATCTTGCTCTGTGGTCCAGGCTAGAATGCAATGAAGCCACCACAGCTCACAACAACCTCAAACTCCTGGGCTCAAGCAATTCTCCTGCCTCAGGTTCCCCAGTAGCTAGGATTACAGATATACACCATTGCACCTGTAGGCATGTAATTTTTATAAGATCGGTTTCAAGACATTTTCTTCATCTTTGGGATTCAGTAGTTTGAAATGATTAGCCTAGTTGTAATTTTTCTTTAATTGATCTTGTTTTGAATGATCTTATTGAATTAGTAAATCTACATGTTTCAGAAACTTGTAAAATTGTTGGCCATCATTTCTTCAAGACATTTTTCTATCCCTATTTTATATCCTCTTTCTAGAATTTTAATTATGTATCTAGATCTTTTAATGTTGTTCCACACATCTCTAAGGCTGCATTTTATCTTTTCAATCTCTTTGTGTTTTTCAGATTATATAATTTCTATGGTTGTTGCAGGAAGACAAGGCCCAACACAGAGAAAGAGCACCCAAACACCACATTTATAAGAGGAAGGGCTTTATTCACCAGCCGGGAGCTTACGGCATAGAAGAATTCCAAATGGCCGCATTCCCCGACTTCCTTGATCTTTCCCTTTTTATTGACAGTCAAAAGTTCCACCCCACAGGTACCCTTCTCATTGGCCAGTTTGAATCAAGCGGGAGATGCTATTCCAGCCTCTAGAGAACTACAGGATTTCACAGAACTTGGAAATTTCCAAGTTTCAGGAAGTTAAGTTTACAAATTCCCAAGAGCTAAGTCACCATGGAGAGGACCCTGCAGGTGTATCCTTGTAGTCTCCTTGAGAAGACCTGTTCTTCTAGACCTCACCCTTCTCGGGTATCCTCTCTCATGGAGAAGGAGCTCAGGAAATCTTACCTCAAAATATGACTCCTTGGTATAAATAGTGTTTTGAATTAATGGCTCTTAAAGATCAACCCTCTTTATGCATAAACCTAAATGAGCTGATCAAAAGATCACAGGGGGCAATTGACTTCACTTCCTCTCCCTCTTATCTCCATATTCTACAGGAAAAGATCAAGGATGCTAGCAGACCTGGCTCACATTATTTTAAACACAATCACCTGTCTGTCAGTTTAATTTGCAGAGAATCATTTACAACTTGATCTGTCTCCCCTATCCATCCTCTTCCCTAGTACCATTTGTCACCAGTAAACACAGTAGTACCACATTTGTACTCCATATTTCCCCTCCTTTCTAAAAAGACAGGTAAAAAATATCTGAATTTCTTTGGGATATTAGGTAATTACTATGTGATTCTCCCCATGTCCATGGTATTGGTAAATAAACATTTCTCTTGTAAATCTGCCTGAATTGTGTGTTTGAGAGAAAGTTTTCCTCCACACCTACAGTTGATGAATCTTCAATGTCACTGACTTTCTTTTGTGTCTTTGTTCTGCTGTTAAGCACCTTGAGTTATTATTATTTTTTAAAATCTGATACTTTGTCAGTTTTTTATGTTCTTTTTTTGATACAGAGTCTCACTTTGTCAGCCTTGGTAGAGTGCCACAGTGTCATAGCTCACAGCAACCTCGAACTTGGGCTAAAGTGATTCTCTTGCCTCAGCCTCCCAAGTAGCTGGGCCTACAGGTGCCCACCGAAATGCCCAGCTATTTTTAGAGATGGAGTCTCTCTCTTGCTCAGGCTGGTCTTGAATACCTGAGCCCACCCACGTCGGCCTCCCAGAGTGCTAAGATTACAAGTGTGAGCCGCGGTGCCTGACTTATTTTGTCAGTTTTGAAAATTCCATTTTAACAGCTTCCTTTTTACTTCCAAGATTTATTATCTTTCTTTATTCCTTATAAATAATTTGTTTTTTCCTCATCTCACTGAGCATGGTTATTATGGTCACCTTGAAATCTTGCCTACTAGTGCCGACATGTGGGTCATTGTTGCTGGTCTCTATTGTTTTTTCTTTGCTTGAGGGTCATTTATGATTTTCTGTTTCTTGTATTGTTAAGTAATTATGGATTGTATCTCATATGCTGTGAATGATGCAGTTTACTAGCTACATTCTGTCATGTTTTGTCAAAGACTATTTTTTTCATTAAGCAGGCAGTTAACTTGGCTGATCTACAGTTGAAAACTGTAAGTGGTAAGTAGCTCAAATGCAAGTTCATTTTTCTCCTGTGCTAGGCATGGGTAAGAGAGTAGGGATGAGTTTATACAAAGAATTTGGGTTTCCTTTCACTTGATGTCTCATTTTTGAGATTTACTCCTCAATTTCTAGTATCTGTATTTGTAATGTAGTCTGTTTTCCAGCTCTGCATACCAGTAAAACATAGGCTTCTATCTGATTCTGGCTGTTCTCAGGTCAAAAACTGAGAAAAACAAACAAACAAAAACAAAAGTTAGAAAAAGATAGAATACTTACCTTACAGTATTCCCTTCTTCTAAATGTCTTTTTCCACATACTATCTACCTGATTTTGTTCACTCTTCAGTACATTCAGGTAGTATTATATATTATATCCAGAATGTAGTATTTTTATATACTTAAGAGTTTCTCTATTGAGAAGAATGTGTTCCAACTCAATCCATGTTAATAAAAAAGATGTTAATACAAATACTATTCAGCCATCTTTTTAAATGGCTGAATAGTATTCCATGGTATACACATACCATAGCTTATTAATCCATTTCTAGGTTGGTGGGCATTTAGGCTGTTTCTACCTTTTGCTGTTTATAAATTGAGCTGTGTTAAATGGTCTAGTGCAAATGTCCTTATGATAAAAGGATTTTTTTTTTTTCTCCAGGGTAGATGCTTAGTAATGAGATTGAAGGATCAAAGGGGAGGTCTAATATGAATGGAACACATTCTTCTTAATAAAGTATCTTAAGAATGGAGAAGCAAGAATCCAATATACTCAATTTTGATATGAAGGCAGTATATGATCTAGATATAACCTCATAAGAGAAAGACTCAAATCAATTCAAGGTGGAGAAGAGGGAAATGAGGGAGAAGGGAAAAGGAAGGAGGATGGACATTTATAGTGTATGGCACACCTTTTTGGGGTGGGACGTAATTATAAGAGGGACTTTACCTACCAAATGCAATCAGTGTAATCTAAATCTTTATGCCCTTAGTGAATCCCAACCAATAAAAAATAATTAAAAACCTATATAAGTACATATGAAAAATAAATTAATTAATTAAAAAAGAAAGAAAAAAAGAGTTGCTGTAACAGGAACTTAATCAACATGAAGGGGAAACTCATTTTTTTAAGGCAAAGAGATTTGAGAATGTTTAAAGGATTATGGAGAATAATCAGAAAAGAGTGATATTAAAGATACTAGAGAGAGTGGAAAAGTAAATTGATGGAGCCTGGACACTGAAGGAGAAAGTCAATGAAACATCTAGTAAACTCATGGAGTATTATATTAGTATTAGTTTATTATGGAGGTATTAGATAGGAAGAGGCAAGTGGCAAAAGGAAAGAAGGAGGGATTTCTTCATGAAGATAATATTTGTAGGTGTTTGGAAATAGACATAGAGTGTTGCCATCATATTCTTGCTATCATTTTAAGGCTAAATATGTTTAATTTCTATTTATGGTGTAGTCATTCTGATAATATTAGAGAGTAACTGATATTAAAAAAGAAGAGTTTTTAGATATTTCATAACTCATATCCTTATTTATACACCTCCCCAAACAGGCTCAACTGGCTCCTAACAATATATTAGTCTGCATTATACAATTATTAGTTTTTATTATACAATATATTAGTTTGATTATTCTATATATGATAAATAAAAAAAAATGATTAATGATTAAGATCACCTGTTGACTATAGCCTTATGTTGACTATAGCCTAAAGAACCAGAGTAAAATAAAACAATGATTAATGATTAAGATCACCTGTTGACTATAGCCTTATGAACATATTTTCAAGCCTATTCTTCCTTCACAGCACACCCAGGGGCCAAATCCACGGACTCTTTCACAGAGGGATGAGAAAGCATGCCAAAAACATAGCCACTTTTCTGGGTCCAAAAGAGGCCAGCCAAGCTATTGGTGATGGTCACAGCAGGTGGGAAAGATTGAAGTCTACAATAATACAAAAAAAGTGACAATATTTAGCTTACTATTATAGTGATCTCTACTTATCCTCAAATTGCTGAGCAAAAGATAGTGAAATTGGAACTGAATGGGAGAAATAATCTGCATAGTCGCATCTAATTTCTCTGTGTCCAGAACTGTTGCATCTAAAGATAAAACCTTGGCTTGAGAAACCTGGCTGTAGGATAACCCATTGCTAAGGTCATACACAGTATCATCTCCCAGAAGCAGTAACAACATGGAGTGTTGAGAGCTGGATACCAGGAGTGAGTTCAATCTCCTAAGTGCTGTGGCTCAGTACCAGATGAACTGAACACTTGGTCTTTTAGCTTAGATACAAGATAGAGAACTGAACTCACACTCTCTGGACAGTAAAACAAAAAATATGACTATACCTGCATCATATTTGTTTTATGTAGAACATCCAGTACATTTTTTTAATGCATAGAAATACAAAGAAACAAGTAATGTGGCGCACAATCAAGACTAAAATTAATAAGATCAACCTCTGGGTGAGTCTGTTATTGGGATTGTCAAAGACTTTAAACAACTTCACAGAAAGTTGTCTGAATACACACAAAAAATATATGAATAATTGGTAAATGGATGTGGACTTATCAGAAGAGATATGAAAAAATATAAAAGGAATGAATAATCAAACCAGTAAAGGTAACATTGCTTCCCAAAAGTAAAAGAATGAATTAGAATTTCTGCTTCAAGAAAGTTAAGTATAACTAAACTCCCTGCACATTATATATAGAATAAACAAAAGAAGGTTCAGAAAGGTAGAGAGAGAAGGTAGGGACATAGTTGTTAATCCTGCTAAATTTTCCTTTTTTGTCTTACAGATCTTAGACACACAGTTGAAGAGGCTGCAGATTCAGAAACCTCAATAGGCACAAATACCAAAAACCCTGAAAAATGTATTCTCTGTAGCCAAAGGACCAGGAAGGGTTAAGGTTTTAGTAGCAATATATAAAAACTTTAGTCAAATCTTCCAAAACTGTAGGTGCCATCTCCCTACTTCTATACCTCAGTGAAAGCCAGGTAGGAGCCTAGACTTCTACCCTTACAGGTTTGTACTAAGGCATTCAAATACCAGTGCTGTGAATGCTTAAGAGAAGACCAAGTAGAGATCTGTGAATTTCAGAGATATGCATTTCATTGCTGTCAGCCAGTATTGAACCACCACCTTGCATTCCCTTAGTCCTACTAGCACGTGGAGACCACATGTGGACTACTATCTCCACCTAGAAAGAACAAAGTACCCCTTCCCCATCCACTGGATGAAGTCAGAGAAAACCTGGACAAAGAAATATGCCAAACAACAAAATAACTATATCCAAATAGAGTAGCCCTTCAGGGAGGTATAACAAACAAACAAAAAAATAATATGGTAGAAATAATCCTAAGGTATTACATTAAATATACAGAAATAGAAAATGGTAAAATGGATAAAAATATGACAAAGTATAACTTGTCTACAAGAAATTCACTTCCAATATAATGACACAGGCAGTTTGAAAATAAAAGGGCAGAAATATATATGTTACATATAATATATAAAATAATATATAAATATTTGTTTCATATGTATACCAAATATTCATCAAAAGAAATCAGTGTAACTAGATAGTCTAGGGGCATAATTGTTAATCCATCCAGATTTTCCTTTTTCTATCTTCTATCAGATAAGAGACCTCAGAGCAAATAGTTACCAGAAACAGAGAGGAATATTACAAAATTAAAAAAAGGTAAAATTATCAAGATGACATGGCAATCTTATATGTGTTTGCAAATAAAAAAAGGAGGTACACAATATGTGAAGCAAAAAGTGATAAAACTTTACCACAATTTAAAAATTTTTAAAAATTGATAGAAATGTAAAGAGAAATAGAGAAACCCACAATCATATTTAGAGACATCAACAACTGATAAAACAACTAGACTGAAAGTTAATAAGGGCATAGAAGAACTTAATGCCATCAACAACAAGGTCCCATAATCAGTTATAGAATATTCCATCCACTCAACATGAGCAGAAAATGCGTTTTCAAGAGTTCTAGGAACAGACTGAGATAGACTATCATGTACTGTAAACCAACGCTTAACATGTGTAAAAGAAATATAACACAGAGTGTGTTCTCTGACCACAATGGACTCACACTAGACATCAACATGGTTAATGTAAAAAGAAAATCACCAAAGTATTGGGGACTGAAAAACACATTTCTAAAATAATCCATGAGTCAAAGAAAATGTCTCAGAGGAAATAGGAAAAATATGTAAAAGATAATCAAACCCATCAACAGAAGTATGCTCCTGGCCAACAGACAAATGCACTCCCTCTGGCCAAATAAGATTCTCAAAGTTAAAATGGAACCAGACAGCCACGGCCAGATGAGGGAGCAGTCATGTACTCGGTGTTCTCAGCAAGATGTTATATATGGGTCATTACAAAAGTTTTGAGGTTCACAAAAGTCAAGAAATATAAAATCTGCATGGATGGCAACAAATGAAGCCCTCTCAGCAGAACTGATAAGCTGAACAAGTTGAATCTTGCACAGGTGAATGAGAAAGGATGTTGTCATCTGTGCTTCTTGGAGGTGAAATAATGGACTGTAAAATAGTCTGTCCCAATTTCATAGTGACCTATGTGAAAGTGTCATAGGACCTTCATTTCCACAATCAAAACAAGTTTCTGTTGTCAGTGCCAAGATCAACTGCAGCAAGAATTTGCTCCCTCCTTCTCCTCCCTCCCATCAAACTGGCCCTTCTAAAGAATCATCTGCCAAATTCTTCTGGTTTGGGGCACAGACACCACCAAATCAGGGCTCAACCAATCAAAACTGAACAAGTTTGAACACTTCATTTATATAAATGGACCTGACTGAGAACTTCCCTATCTAAGCCAACTTCCCTTTTTTCTTGGGAGAGCATACTCACTATACGCTGAAGCCTATACCTACCTAAAATGCAAACTTTTTTTTATAGAAAATATAACCATTCCATTTTGCTCTGCAGATCTCATGGCTTTTTGTTAACAATGGATATATAGTTTGTGGTGTATTTATGCAATAGAGTACTACCTATTAATAAAAAGAATTCACTATTCGAACGTTCAGTAGGAAGAATTAATCTCAAAAACATGCTGAGAAAAATAAGTTAGACACACACAAAAAGTAAAAGAAGAATTCAAACTAATCTAAGGAGACAGAAATCAGAATTGTGGCTCCATATGGGAGATGAGAGATTGACAGAAAGGGGGTAGATGAGAACTTTCTGTAAAGTTGCAGTTATGCTATGCCTGGATGAGGGTGTAGGTTACACGTGTATACATTTTTCAAAACCCATCAAATTGTACACTTAAGATCTCAGTATTTTACTAAAATACACAAACAGTTTTATTTTATTTTATCTTGTTTTTTTAGAGACAGAATCTCATTTTGTCACCCTCGGTAGAATGCTGTGGCATCACAGCTCACAGCAACCTCCGGCTCTTGGGCTTAGGCAATTCTCTTGCCTCACCCTCCCGAGTAGCCTGGACTACAGGCGCCCACCACAATGCCCGGCTATTTTTTATTTTATCATTATTATTATTATTTTTTGTTGTTGCAGTTTGGCCAGGGCCGGGTTTGAACCCGCCACCCTCAGTATATGGGGCCGGTGCCTACTCACTGAGCCACAGGCGCCACCCAATAGTTTTATTTTTTTATTGATACACAAGTATCGCCCATATTTATGTAGTACATGTGATATTTTGATACCTGTATATAATGTGCAATGATCAAGTCAGAGGAAAAAAAAGATACAAAAATTAAATTTGAAAAAGTAAAACTGTAATTCTTAACTTTATTCTTTACCCCCTTTCTTAAATATTCCATCTTCAAATACTGTTGATCTGCTCCCCAAAGTACCTCTTAGTATCCTATGAAATTCTCTTAGCATATTGCTGCCCTAGATCAGAGGTTGATTTGGATTGAGACAATATTCATAGTTATTCTCCTGCTTTCAGTCTTGATACTCCTAATCTATTCTTTCCAAAGTTTCCAAATGACTAAAAGGAAGAAAAATAGTTAACTCTTCACATAGAAAAGTTCCAGTTCCTCAGGCACAAGTAACTCTTGATTTGCTGTCTGCCCGTTCATCAACTATCACTCTAGCTGCCTCTTGGCTTAAAGTTTATATTATTTCCTTGACAAATTTTGGCCTTGGTATGTCAACACACAAAATTCTAGATCTGACATCGTGTGGTTGCTCATGTTGTCTTCTCTGTCTAGTAATATGTCCTCTCTTAGTTTAGTGCTGTGGCCTCTTCTTTATTTGTGAATTAGCTGTGCAGTCAACATCTCCTCTTCCTCGACAGCTCTCCAGAAATTATAAGAGGATAGCCCTGTCTTCTCTATGCTTATGTGGCACTCTGTACGTTACTAAATTCCTGTGCGGCACCTGTGGCTCAGTCGGTAAGGCCCTGGCCCCATATACCGAGGGTGGCAGGTTCAAACCTGGCCCCGGCTGAACTGCAACCAAAAAATAGCCGGGCGTTGTGGCGGGCGCCTGTAGTCCCAGCTACTCAGGAGGCTGAAGCAAGAGAATTGCTTAAGCCCAGGAGTTGGAGGTTGCTGTGAGCTGTCTGATGCCATGGCACTCTACCAAGGGCCATAAAGTGAAACTCTGTCTCTACAAAAAAAAAAAAAAAAGAAAGAAATTGAATTTTCAAAATGAAAGGAATGTCTACCTTCATTAAAGCGATAAGACTAAATTTTATTTGTTTTTAGTACCACAAGTGCCAAACATCACGCCTACCTCATAGTGGGTCTTAATAAATGTTTGATAAATGGATTAATGGGGTATATTAGTTGAAACTCCTAAACTGGCTGTACTACTGTGACTTCAAAGACTTATTTTGTCAAAGCAAAATTCAGATGTTACACAATTTTGATCAGAGCAATGTGATTTTACCTTATCTAAAAGCTCGTCTGCCATTCAGAGCATGAATTCAAGTTATCTTTCTAGAAATTTACTTATCACAATTTGCAATTGGTGAAATGATTAAAAAAACCAATGTTAACACGTGAGAGAAATAATTTCTAAGACCTACATATTGTAAACATAGAAAAGTGTCCTAAAAATTTCTTTATATTTGACTTATTTTCTCTCTTTAAGATTGATTGAAAAGATAATCTTAGTTGGGAAAAGAAGTCATTTAAAATAATTAAATAAAAAATGTAGGCTCTAAATGCCATATTAAATATAAATACAGAACATAACTTTAAAATAATTGGCATTCTTTTGAATCCTCCAAACTGTTAGGATTAAAGATATTGTAACCATAGATATTAATTTTACATTCTCAAAAACTTAAACTTGTAAACATTTTCAAGTGTTTTCTTTTTTTTTTTTTGCCAGGGCCAGGTTTGAACCCACAACCTCTAGTACATGGGGCCGGTCCCCTACTCCTCTGAGCCACAGGCACCACCCAACATTTTCAAGTTTGAGGCATTTTTCCAGGTCCCTGATTTTTTGTTAAATCTATATTTTCATACATAAGGATCAGATTGTTTTAGACATTTTGCTAATTCCAAAATTGCACTCCAGGTTTATTCATCTTTTAATAAACTCTACACTGCTTGAAGTCTTTAAAGATAAATAGTCACAATTTTCACAAGATTAATGATTCTCTTTCTCCATCTGGTTCAAGAACGTAGAAGACAATGATGACTATGTGATAGAGTTGCACTTTCAGTAGCCCGAAGGACTGAGCTTTAGTGCAAACATGGTGATTTACTGTTGGACAAAGCTTTTTTAACTTCAGCATAAATATATAGTTAGTAATACATAAGTGATAATAAACAAGGTCATATTGTTTACTCTTTGGAAGTTTCAAAATCTAAGATTATGGAGGACAAGATGGAAAATGAAATCATTAATCTTTTTCTAATCAAAAATTTGCAACGGAGGAGAGGAGGGAGAAGGATAGGGGTCACAGTGTACGGCACACCTCTTGGGGGCGGGACCCACTTATAAGAGAGAGTTTCTCTGACAACTGCAGTCAGTGTAACCTAATTCTTTGTACCCGGAATGAATCCCAAACAATAAAAAAAAAGAAAAAATATATGAAAAAATACAGTAGAATCTCCATGCCCTTGGCAACATGACCTCAAAAATGCTTTCTTGCTTTTCATCTACTTATTGCTTCAAATCTACATTCTCCTACCTAACCCAAACCAAGATTCCTTTAAGGTCACAAATGACTGACACCCATCTAGAAGATCAACTGAAACTGTGGACTTGCATGTTACAACCAAATATTCAAATACTTTCCAACAAAGAGCACACATGAAGAAGTCATTAAAAGGTTAATTAACTTTAAAATTAATAAAGAGTTCATGTTTTGAAATTAAGTACACAATAGTTAGATTTTACAACATCAGATACATTTTTAAGTACATTGGAATTTTCTTGGCCTTTTTTGATTACAGCTAAATTAAGGTGGCCTTCCAATGTGAAAAGGTTCCCCACTCCTGAAATAGAAGCTGGTTCCAGTTGAGGAAGTTAGAGTCACGAGAATATTAAAAGAGAACAGAGAGGAATGAAGTATAATGAAAATAAAATGCATTCCATACCAGGAAGTATTTTTTTTTAATTGAGAAAATTGAGATTATTTTTTCAGATGTTCTGAAAATTCTATTAAGTTAGGGCAACAGAAAGATGCATTCTTTAGCTTTATCACCAATTTTTTTAATGGTTTATTTATTCATGGTTTATTTATAACTTGCTTACAGTCAGATACACTTTTCCACATGTATGATTCTTTGAGTTTTTTCTTGTTTGTTTTTGTTTTTGTTTTTGGCCTGGGCTGGGTTTGAACCCATCAGCTCCGGCATATAGGGCCAGTGCCCTACCCCTTTGAGCCACAGGCACTGCCCCACATGATTCTTTAACAAATGCATAGTCATGTCCCGTCTACCACAATCATGATATAGAACCAATGGAATGGTCACCAAAATATTCCCACAAACTTACTTTGCCCCATACCCTGGTAACCACTTATCTGATAGTGTTTTTTTTTAACCTCCAGAAAGTCATAAAAATACATTTTCAAGTCTGGCTTCTCTCATTTGGCATAATGCCCTTGAGATTTCTTTTACTGTGATATATACCAATAGTGAATTTTTCTATTTCTCCTCTCAGTTCCATCAGCTTTTGCTTTATACATTTTGCAGCCCTAAGTTTCATGCATACACATTTAAAATTGCCATGGCTTGTAGGTACGTTGAATCTTTTGTTGTTATTCAGTGACCCTTTTTATATCTGGTTGCTTTCTTTCTTCTTAAATTTACTTGTATAATAGTAGTATAGCCACTTGAAATTTTGATCAGTGCTTGCATATTGCATCTTTTTCCATCCTTGTTCTTTATAACTTTCTTATTTTGTTATACACAAAATTTCATGTATATATAAATGATATATAAAACACTTGTGATTTGTCTTATTCATCTCCTCTGACACATGCTTTTAATTGGTCTGTTAGCTCTACAATGGATCCAAGTCTTCTATTTTATTATTAACTAATAACTGTTAGTTTTACTATCATTCTATTTGTTCCTCTATTTCTCCCTTTCAGTCTTCTTTTGGTTATTTGAATATTTTTGATGTCCCATTTTAATCTACCTCTTGGTCTTTGTCACTATCTCTATTATTTTTGTAATGGTCACCACAGGGATTAGAGCATATGAGTCTAACTTCTAACATTACTCTCAGACTTCTAACTTCTAACATTACCATTTCAATTAAAAAGGAGAAACTTTATCACATTATAAATCTCTCTTCTCCATCAATTATTTTGTAGTTGTCATGTGTATTATGTCTACATACATTGAAACCCCTGTAATTATTTCTTTTTATAGATACATATTTTACTTGAGGCGATAGATTGCTATATTTACACAGATATTTACAAATTCTTTTGCTCTATTTTCTTTCCTAAAATTCCATACTTCCTCTTTTATTGTATTGTACTTCAGCATGATGAGCTTTATTTAATATTAGTTTAGAACAGCTGTACTAGTAATAAATTATTTTCCCTTCAGATGAGAAAAATCTTTGTTTTGCCAATATTCTTTCTTTTTTTTTTTTTTATTTTTGATAAAGGGTCTTTCTCTTTTGCCTGGGCTAGAGTGCAGTGGCATCATCATAGTTCACTGTAGCCTCAAACTCCTAGGATCAAACTATCCTCCTGCCTTAGCTTCCTGAGCAGCTGAGACTACAGGCATGCATCACCTTGCCTAGCTATTTTTTTCTATTTTTTTTGCATTTTTTTTTTTTGTAGAATCTCACTATGTCTGTTTTTGAACTCATTTATTTGGCCATTATTCTTAAGGTATATGTTAACTAGATGTACAATTATGGTTTGGCGGTCCTTTCCACACTTCGGGTGGAAAGGGAGATGGAGAGAGCATGGTTAATGGGTACAAATATAGAGCTAGATTGAATATATGAGTTCTAATGTTCAACAGCAGAGTAGTATTACCTATGATTATGGTAAGCAACAATGTATTGTATATTTGGAGTAGCTATAAGACAGTACTTGACATGTTCCCACCACATAGAAATAATAATTCTATGAGGTGATGAATTCTCCAAATATCCTGAATTGATCATTACATTTTTACACATGTACTCCAAATATGTTTGGGGGTATACAAATATTATGAGTCAATTAAAAAATTAAAACATTGGGTAGCACCTGTGGCTCAAGGGAGTGGGGCACCAGACCCATATACTGGAGGTGGTAGGTTCAAACCTTGCCCCTGCCAAAACATACAAAAAAAAAAAAAAAGAATTAAAGCATTATTTGTCTGTGGTCTGGAATATATTTTTATAAAGAGAAATATTCAGACATTGGAATTTTTGTTCATCTATACACAATGCTTTATTTTTCTCTAGTTGATTTTTTCTCTAGCACTTTTTTGTCACTCTTCCCTTTTTAGTAGTTTAATTTGATGTTTATGGGCATGGTTTTCTTTTACGGAAAGTCCCCAGGTTATGAATGAGACAGGTTCTGTAGGTTTGTTCTTAAGTTGAATTCTATATAAGTAGGAACAGGTACATTTACCTCTTCCCTGTAGTAGCTTCCATTAATAAGTGTGAGTCGTAGGTCAGTCGGATGTTTGTGACTTGGGGACTTACTACTGTGTTTCCCCGAAAATAAAACATCCTCTGAAAATAAGACCTACTTACAGGTTTCCTTCTGGGTGAAATATAAGGCATCCCCCCAAAAATAAGGCCCCCCCAGCCTCTGTCTCGATGAAAATTAATTTACTGTAAACTGGTTGCTAGGGCCGCCCCAACTGGCCTCTAGCAACCAATGAGGTTACGCTGAGTCCTAACAACACTGCTGTGTGGAGGTGGAGCAGAGGTCGGAGTGAGCGGTGAGCGCTGGAGAGAGCAGGAGACTTTGGCAGATGCTTTTAGAAGAACAGGAGGATCAGAGCAGACAGGACGTGGTGAAGGTGGTGAGTGCTGGTCTGTCTCTGGTGACACTGCCTGATGCTTGCCTCCGTCCTCATGATGACTGAAGGTAGGATTCACAGTTTGTCTAGTTTGTGTTGACAACTATCATACCTACCATATACAGGTAATAAATTTCCTTTATTTTCATTTAACAATAAATGTGTACCGTATTCTTCTTCGTGGAAAAATAAGACATCCCCTGAAAATAAGACCTAGCGCATCTTTGGGAGCAACAATTAATATAAGACACTGTCTTACTTTCAGGGAAACAGGGTATAATAGCCTCCATAACTCGGGACTCCAAAGACACAGATATTTAAACTATTGATATTGTTACACAAGTCTTTCAGGCTCTATTCACTTATTTAATAGGTTTTTTTGTTGTTGTTATGTAGTTTGGATAATTTCTATTGACCCATCTGCAAGTTCAATGATTCTTTTTTCATCTTCACTCTACTGTCCAACCCCTCCATTGGAGTTCTTATTTCTTTACTCTTAGGTCTAAATTTCCATTGTTACTTTTTTTTACAGTTAATATTACTTTGCTGGTAAGTTCCACCTTCCCATTCATCACAGGAATTTATTTTCTATTTCACAAATCATAAACAGAATAGCTAATTTAAAGTTTTGTCCTATAATTCTGGATTATTTGGGGATCACTGTTTATTGATAATTTTAAAAATAATTTTTCACATTTTTCTGTCTTTTTTATGTTGAATAATTTTATATTATATGAAATTTGAATATTATGACTTGTGAGTGTCGTTAAAATCCCCAGGTGAATGTGTACGTTTTGTCTCTTAGCAGTTATTGTCAGACTACATGTCCAGATTCACCTTGTTATAATTCTCTCACACACTCTAGCTCCCAGGGGACCAATTTTTGGTGTTCTAGATCGAAGGGTGAAGCTTTTGTCTTCCAAGATGTTGCAAGTTTTCCTAAAATAGGAAAAGAATGAAAAAAAGGGAGAGAGAGAACAAGTAATAGGATTCTTCTCATATGTTTTGATCACAGTGGTTCCTTTTCTCAATTTCTGTCTCTGAAACAAGATATTTTTGTCAACATTTTAGGTACCTATGCCATTGACATTTCTATTGTCACTGCCTTGCCACTGCCATCAAATTACTGCCACAGGAATGCAGCTTCCCCAGAAAAGCCTGCTTTCAAGAAGTGCCTAGAGAGTAAAAACAGAAAGAAATTAAAAGAAATTAAGAGGATTTTCTCCTACATACACACACATAGCATGGAAGTGGCCCTTGCAAGTTCTATGGCCTAAAAGAGATGGTTTCTCATGGAAATGTATCTTTCTATGACCCCTGCGTATTTCTGTCCAGGATTTTAAGTTGAATTTTATGAGAGAGAGCATACTTTTTCCATCTTTACCTGATCTGAAGTTAGACTATTTCACTTTGATTGACAAAAGGATTGTTCTTAGTATGTTTTCAGCATATCTGGATGGGTGTTATCCACAAATGTCTTTAAAAATCTTATTGCCTGGTTGATGATAAGGATGGTGTTGGGAAATGTGTCTTTAGTGCCATGAATTGCTCTCTTTTTTTGGAAACTCATAGGAGAGTTCAGTAGCTTCATCATGGGGAACAGTTAGGTTACTTCTTGAGTACCTAGTTTACTTTTTATGGTAAGTGATATGATTTGACCTTTGTTTGTTTGGCTACTAGATTGCAGAGAAACATATTTTTCTACCACAATTAACAAGTTTATTGACTAAACTTTATACTTATTTCAATTTTAATTTATCACCCCGTGCCTCCTTGCACTTTTTTTTTTTTTTTGGATTCACTTCATTCATCTGATTTAAATTTTATTTTCACATATTGCATTACAGGCATTTATGTAGGCAAACTTAACTCTTTTGTGAAAAAAAAGAAAGAGTGTGAACAAATAAATCTATGTTTACTATAATTATACTGCATATCATACTGACAATCAATGTACGTAATTGGAAAAGAAAAGATATAAACTATATTATTTCAGTCTGTATTAAATCATTTGAAGTTTAACTTTTGTTTTAGAAAACTTTTATTAACTAACTGTGAAAGTAAATTTTGGAAAAAAATACATTCAGGGATGAGATGGAATACAATTATTTTAAGGTGCTCTTGAAGCTCATCAGAAGCTGCCATTCAAAAATAAACAGTTGATACACGTATTACTACCTAAGCAATAGATAACTAATGCTTAAGAAGTCAGAACTCTTAAAATATAACCTATAATTAGTTCGATTTAAATTAATATGTGTCAGAATTATAAATGTTATTAAAATAGAAAATAAATTTTAATAAATCTAATGTACCAGCTTTCTATCCATAGTTCTTCCCAACACCCCCTCTGCCCACTCTTCATACTGCAGCTGAGGTATCTATCATTTTTATTCTTCATGCCGGCATGAAGCTTGTAGATACAGATACTTGATTTGCCCATTTTAAAAAGAAATTAAGCAATTAAGTTTTCTGGAACAGGAAATTCCATAGTGTCTCATGGTAACGATGTCAAATATTTTACTTATAAGTATGTTCCTACGCTTTTCTCCTTTATAACTTGCTATTTTTATCTCTCACTCAAAAGAGTGACCTCTTCATAAAACAGATCTAGTTCTTCCATCTAGACAACCCTTTCCATTTATGTGTGACATTATTTTCATCTTAAAAAGCTTAACATCCCTCTTTAATATTACCTTTTCTTTGATACTATCATGGGACAAAAGATTTTGCCTTCCAGAATGGGCCACAGTGCATACATTTCTGAATTTTATTGAGGTTTTTAAATAGAAGCATGAAATAATGTGTTAGTTGTAAGTATGAATGGGGTGATGCAGTAAAGTCTCAACCAGTCATTTTAAACTCACATTTAAGAATGTCTTATCAAAAAATTATATTTCAAAAGGTTTAATCCTAGACAGTGTCTCATGTAGGATTAATTTGTATGTAATACCATAAGAGCTGGCAAAAACATAAAAGCAATATTACTAGACAAAAAGAACAACATGTTTTAGATGTACATGGCATTTCATTTATAAACTGAGCAGAGAGTCCCCCATCATTGATAAAAAAAAAAAATGACTACAGAGTTGAGGATGGGGAAGGAAATTATCATGATTTCCATAAAAACATTACCCTAATCTTGGTTACTCTTTTGAGCTAGGTGAGTACAGAAAAATTGTTTCAAGGAGAGTTGTTTTTAGTGTAACTGTCATTTCTTTGTTAAGGAAATGTGTGTGTGTGTGTGGGGGGTTTGGAGGGAGGAGAGTTCTACATGTTTGTGAAGTATTTTGAGTCTAGAATGAGGGGATGAAAATGAAATGCCATTGCTTCCTGTATTAACTACTAAACCTTCATGGAAAGGTCTCTGCTTTAGGGATCCGTGTCTATTTAATTAACCTTGAAGTTTATTAAAGAAATTAGAAGACCTTAGCAAGTTTTTATCTCAGATGCTTGTGTCAGGATTACTAAGTAGATTGGGTGCCAAGCTCTAGCTGTGCACCTACACCACTGGGTACATGACTCAGAAGCTATAAATACTACAGTGAACTGTAATTTTTTGAGTGTTTCTATATACAGTCTTAGAAATCATTGGTAAGGACTGTGTCACAGTCACCCCAGTTGTCGGCTGGAGTCATAATGCTTTTTTACGATTTAGATAGTATTTGCTCTGAACCTCATTTTATGATTGCAGAAATGTCAAAGCTCTTTCTAAGATTCCTAGAAAGTATTAGGATGGTGAAGGCATCAAGAATTGATTTGCAATGATTAGTAAGAGGAATCTGTATGAAATTGAAATGATCACAGTGACCTCTGAACATAGGTTCAATGCTTAATTCAGTTTAAGGGTTTTATTGCAAATTCACTTCCATTTTGGTATTTTTTTGCCAACCTATCACTCCCTCATTCTCCTGATCTAATGTGTTATGGTTATAAAAGATTTTATTAAATGCTTCAGAGCTATAGTAATTTCTATTGCAGTAATATTAATAAAGTTTAATTTTACCATTATATTTCTTTAGACTTGTGGTGATTCCTCCAACTTGAGCTCTGGATTCTGAATATTCTTTTTTTCTTCTGCTCCCCTTCTCTCTCCTGTTTGTTCTTTACCCTATACTTCTATTTTCTACTACCATTCCATTAGGACAAAAAAAAATCTTGCTGCTTCAGTTATGGATTACTAGAGAAACAGAACTCATAGATATTTATCTAGCAATTAATCTACCTGTCTACCAATCTATTTACGTACATAATCTCTCTCCATCTGTCCATTCATCCGCCTATTGAGAGATTTTAAGGAATTGACTCATACAATGGACTGGGAGTCTAAAATCAGGAGGGTAGGTAAGCATGCTGGAAACTCAGTCTTAGGGCATATTTCTTCTTCTTTTTTTTTTTTGGTAGAGACAGAGTCTCACTGTACCGCCCTCAGGTAGAGTGCCGTGGCGTCACACAGCTCACAGCAACCTCTAACTCTTGGGCTTACGCGATTCTCCTGCCTCAGCCTCCCGAGTAGCTGGGACTACAGGCGCCCGCCACAACGCCCGGCTATTTTTTGGTTGCAGTTTGGCTGGGGCTGGATTTGAACCCGCCACCCTCGGCATATGGGGCTGGTGCCCTACTCACTGAGCCACAGGCGCCGCCCAGGGCATATTTCTTCTTACATGGAAAACATCAGGTTTGTTCTTTAAAGCCTGCCAACTGGCTGGATGAATTTCACTCACATTACCCAGGGTAATCTATTTTACTTAATATCAACTGATTAACTGATTGTAGATATTAACCAAATCTACAACATGCCTTATGGCAACACTTAGACTAGTGTTTGACTAAATATTAGGCACTGTTACCTGGCCAGTTAACACATCTGTCACACCTGCCATTTTCTTTTTCTGTTTTTTCTTAAATGTTTTATATCTGCCATTTTCTATCAAAGAGCAAGGTGCTTCTCTAGCCAATGTTCCGGACTCACTTGTCTATACTGATATAAAGATTTACATTTTGGAATTATAATTAGTAAAGACAAGTTGGGTTAATTTCATAGACAAAGGTGTCTTCTTTTCCAATCTCTGTGTAGGTAGGATAAAGGCGGATTTCAGTATTTTCAGGGATACTTCTGTTATCATGAGCTATGAAAGTAAAATTCTAAGTAGGCGTTCAGCAATTTTTAATATATACTGTATTTATAATTTACTTTTAATGAGTTTCTATTTAATAAAAATTATTCTATCAGCTTTTAAGGTAATCTACTTGTGGTCTCTTATCACTGAATTATATAATGAATTGTAATGATCCACAGCCTCATTTGTTTAAAATTATATACTGAACTGAGGGAGGTGCCAGAGGCAGACAGTTGGTGGGGAAAGTTTATGCACTAGGGATGAAGAGACTGAATTTTAAATTACAGTTTCAAAAGACATGTTTGATGTGGAGATTCAAGTAATCATAATGTTATCTTTAAGTAATTATTTCTGTATCATAAGGTAAAATATGGTGAAATTTAGGTATCATTTTGGAACAAGTTCAAAAAACTTATTACTTTGTAAGAAATGATAAAGAAATCCATGGTCTGGAATCAGATTCTTAATTCTAATAGACTTAGATTATACTAGGAAGTAAATGCTTTCCGCGCACAATATCGTAAAGGCATAGGCCCAGGCCAAGTTTCAGACTGAAATAATTGACTTGTGAAAATAGGTACAATTATTAGGGAGGAGGTAACAGTGCTATGCTTTTTATTAGTAATACATTTGTATAGAGACTCTAATTGACATGTATGTTTTTATACACTAATGAAAATTGTATATTTCTGGGCGGCACCTGTGGCTCAAGGAGTAGGGCGCTGGTCCCATATGCTGGAGGTGGCGTGTTCAAACCTAGCCCCAGCCAAAAACCAAAAAAAAAAAAAAAGAAAAGAAAATTGTGTATTTCTATATGTACGTGTATGTGTTACATACTACAAAGTTTCACAAGTTTTTATCAAGTGAGTCACCTCTAGGCTCACTTTTCTCATTAGTGATATTATATTTAGCACATAATGTTGCAAAATTTTTAATAAATATTTATGGTATTACAGGAGAAAGGCTTATGTCTGAAAATGTTCTGAATGTTGTCTAGAGACAATTGGGTACGTTAGTGTTTACTGTAGTCAGTCATATAATTCTGAATTTAAATATAAAATTGTTGACGTTCCAGTGAACAATCATTTTGCTGAAAGAAATCCACTATGGTAAGAAAATTAGCAATAATTTATAAGTGCCTACAAAGCTACTAGGGTCTTAATTTACCTACAGAATTACTTCTTTCCAAAGGACTAGTCCACTCAAAGTCCATGTCTTAGCATGTATGCAGATTCTTTTTGGATTCATTTTCATCTCCACCTTACATAGCCCATATACATTCATTAAAACAATAGGCATGAAATAATTTTGCTTTTAACTTACAACATTGGTAGCCGCTGAGTGTTATTTTCCATGGGACAGGAGCCAGTGAACTGTGAATTCATGCATACAAATCAGTTTCCCTGCCCAGCCGCGTATTGCCTCTCATGTCTCATAAAAGTGCCTTCACAAGACACAATAGTTTAGGCTTTACTGACTGTAAGGGTAAAATACTCCATCACAAATATTTCTTTTCAGTTTTAAAGATAAAACTAAACATTATTATAAAATTCAAGTTGTGTTTTAGTTGTTAGTTATAGAAAAATATATTACAAAGCATTGTTTTCCTATTTGTTCTTAAGAAATTGAAGCCAGGAAGTTCAAAAGAATTTAATTCTTTCAATATTTGTAATACTATCTTTCAAAATCAAGTTCAAATTCCATTTTGTTGGGGTGGTACTAAACTAGGAAATTCTTTTTTTTTTTTTGACCGGGGCTGGGTTCGAACCCACCACCTTCGGCATATGGGGCCAGGTCCCTACTCCTTTGAGCCACAGGTGCTGCCTAGACTAGGAAATTCTTAATTTTCATTTACCTTTATGGCAATTATTATATCAATAGGCACCTAGACAATTTATTTGGGAGTTAATTCTATTTGACTTTGTCCTGGTACTTTTACTTTTATCCAGCTCTACTTATCTAAATGTAAAGTCTTCGGAATAGGCAGTGTGCCTGCATTTCTTTTCACACTCTTCATTACTTAGGAGTGTCATACATGTCGTATATAGTTCACAAGTATGCATCAAATAAATACGTGAATAAATATAATCAAGTCTACCAAACTAATTGGTTCCTCATTTATTTCTAAAGTTCAGATACACTATTTATAAAAGTACGTACTTCACAGGCACTTAACAATATAGACATTACTTGCCAAACAGAGAGGGCGAGAGAGAGAAAGAGAAAGGGGGGGAGAGAAGGCTTATCCAATTAGCTCAGAATTTAAAACTACATTATCACATTAAACCTGAGAGAAACAAAGTGAAGACAGAAGCATTGCAATAGACTCGGAGCTTTATTTGCTGATAGTGAAGCTGCCCAGCTGAACCTGTACTCCTTAGGAGGTTTCTGCTTCATTACTCTGTTTCATTTTCTCTGCTACCTGTATTATTTTCCTGAAGTCTACATTTTATACCCAATTTGTGGTGGCTCATTAACAGAAGATATAACACTTTAATTTTATCCCTGTCCTCTTCTCTTCTCTGGGGGTTATGTGAAAAGCTGTCCTAAGGGGAAAAATGTGCTCTGGTCGAACATGTTATATAAAACTTGCTATAGTTTTAAATTAAGTAGCTAATTTGAAGAAATAATCAATTTTCTTCAAAAACACTTTTTGTAAACTATACATTTACATCAAATTTCATGTTGCCAATAACTATTGAACATAATTATTTGACTTCCTAGGAATAGACTAAGGTAATGGATTTGGTCCACAGTTTTTAGATAGATTAATTTTGGGGTATAGTTTATATATTAAAAGGTACGCCTTTTAAGTGTCTAGATCCATGAGTATTGGCAAATGCATATACTCATGTGATCAGCACCACAATCAAGATATAAAAACTTCCCATTGTCATCAAAGATCTATTATACCACTTTCCCATCACCATACTTCTTTCCCAAGCTGACAATCGCTGCTCTCTGCTCTTCGTGACAAACATTTAAAAAAATTTATCAGTGATGTAAATCTGACTTCAGTGACTGCTTTTTTTTTGTTTTTTTGAGACAGTGCCTTAAGGTATGGCCTTGGGTAGAGTACCATGGCATCATAGCTCACAGCAACCTCCAGCTCTTAGACTCAAGCAGTTCTCCAGCCTCCACCTCCCAAGTAGCTGGGAGCACAGGGGCCCACCACAACGCCTGGCTATTTTTTGGTTGCAGCCATCACTGTTGTTTGGTGGGCCCGGGCTGGATTCGAACCCGCCAGCTCAGGTGTATGTGGCTGGCGCCTTAGATGCTTGAGCCACAGGGCCGAGCCAGTGACTGCTTTTGCTTTTTAAACTGTTTTAGCCTATTAACTTTTTGCTGACTACTAGCTCTTGTTTACATCTATATTTTTGAATGTGTTACAATAAGCCATTCTGTAGTTATGTAGCAATGTGTAGAGAGGTAACAGTGGGCAAAATCGGATCATCTTGAAGTCAATTTTCATGATTTTTTTTTCTCTTTGAAATAATATTTTTCCTATTTTTTTGTTAGTCAAATAATTTTGGATGGTATCTTAGATATTGGATATGTTAAAGTATTTAGTCAATAAAAAATACTTCACAATAGACAGTATAAAAAATGATAGCTGATAGATTCTCCAAGTTCACATTCTCTCCTCACAGGGAAACATTAAATGCTTACAATTTCTAAGGTATAGTAGCTTTTGAATTGAAATTAGCATACAAATTTATAGGTATTCTTATGTTTTATTGTTTCAGCCATCATCAGGACAGTGTTGACAGTTATCGTATGAACATCCTAAATTAGTTGAATGTTTTTTATCCTTTTAGTTGTATCTTTTTCCATTTGTTTTTACTGGTTGGTCTAAGAAAACAATATGCATTCTTTAACTATTTCACTAGACCACTTCTTATAAAATATAGAAATCCTGCAAATATATCACTTACCACATCTAAGTTTCTGTTACATGTGATAGCTGTTAACGTATTACATGTAAATATATATAAGATAAAATCATAAGAAGATATAATTTTTTTAGCTATATTTCATAAAGTTTTACAAAAAAATAGATTACCTTTAATCGTACATTTTCCAAAGACTTGCGTTTCCCCGGAATTCCTCTCCCTTCATCTCAACAACTTCCTGTAACATTTACTGCAGTGCAGATCTGCAGGTGTTAACTTTTTTCTTGGTTTTATTTTATCTGAAAATGTCTACATTCCACCTTCAAAGGATATTTTCATTGTGCATAGAATTCTACCACAATTCATTTTCCCTTTCATCTCTTTAACTATTATTCCATTTTCTTCTGGCCTCTATTGGTTCTTCTGAGAAGTCAGTGACCATTCACACTGTTTCCTCCCTTCACATAATATGCGATTTTTACTCTGCTTAAAACATTCTTTCCTTATCCTGGCCTTTCAGCACTTTGGCCGTAATGTTGCTAGATTGTGGGGATTATTACCACAATCCACAAGGTAGATTATTACCTTTCAATAAATGCCAGAAATTTTAATCATTCTTTGTTCAAATACCCTTTCTATCCCTTTCCCTCACTTTCTGAGATTAAAATTGCATGTACGTTACATGTGTTGATGCTGTATCACAGGCCCCCAGAACTGCTCCTTTTTATTTTTATCGTATTTTCTCTCTTTTTTTCCAATTAGCAGAAGCAGAGGCACTGCAGTCAGAGATGCCAATCAGACCTCCAGGAGGTGGAACCAATGAACTAGTGACAAAGCACAGCCTATGTAATAATGAGGTGCTGCATCCCGGGGGAGGTGGGGGGTACATCCATCTCTCCTGGAAGTGTAAACATTTTCCAAGGGAAGTAACTATGTTAGCCTTGGTGAGAGAGAGTCTCCACATTGGGTACATGCACGGCCTTCATTCTTGGCCAGCTGATCTTGTGCCTTTTGTATGAACACTGGGATGGCCAAAGCAAAGGATTTGTCACTGCCACATAGCCTTCCCTCAGCCTGGCTTGTCCCTCATCTTCTACGATCCTTCCAGACTCTAACCACAGCTAAGCTTTTAACTCCTGCTTAAGAGTTTATCTATGTTATATGTTAGGTCATTTTTTTCTTCCATTTCTCATAAATGTAGTAGAGCCTCAAACATGTAAGATCTCTTTTTAAGATGGCCTTGCTTGCAAACCTTAGAGTTCTGCACTATAACTTTTGTATGAGGGCTTGACAGAGATAGTCCATAGTTTGCTATCTACCACAGATATCTGAGCATCACTGAATCCCTTGTGACAGTGCATTCTGAGTAAGCATGAGGCATCTTATTTTGCTACCTACACCTGACTTATAGGCTTACCTTGTCCTAGGTCATACATGAAACTGGAAGTTTTTTTTTTTTTGAGACAGAGTCTCATTTTGTTGCCCTCTGTAGAGTGCCATGGCGTCACACAGCTCACAGTAGCGTCCAACTCCTGGGCATAGGCGATTCTGTTGCCTTAGCCTCCCAGGTAGCTAAGACTACAGGTGCCGGCTATTTATTGTTGCAGTTTGGCAGAAATTGAACCTGCCATCCTCTGTAGGGGATGGCACCCTACCCACTGAGCCACAGGCACCGCCCATAAACTGGAAGTCTTCAAAGTCAATAATAAATTAGAATATTTTTCTAATGCTTTTCACATCCAAAGAGTTGCAGCAAGCATCACAGACCTTTGTCCATGGTAGGAAGCATAAGATGCCACTACTTCATTTTCCTTAGAGAGGATTCTGAGACAAGCACTATACCACCGGGTACCTAAAATAATAACTGACATTATTATTTCCGATCTTGTGTACGAAATATGTATTCCTAGGAATTGTCGCCATCACACTAGAGATTGGGTCCATAGAACTATTAGAGCAGAGAGTGATATAGATCACAAATCCCATCATTTCTTAGGGTAAATTTGGTACGAAACATTCTCACCAGAGTTCCTTGGAAAGGAGAATAATTATTTGGGAATTATTGTTACATTATGTGGGGATGTGATGCCAGGAAATAGGAGTAAGGGAAAATCAGGGTCAGTAAGGGAATGGGTACATTAACAATCTGGCTGTTATCTAATATCAAGTGTAATCACTTAATCTTGGGACTATCTTCTGATGGCTTGTAAAAAATGTTACAAATGGATCATGTAAGGAGGGGGAGGATTAAAAAACCCACCAAATATCCATCTACTGGTTCCTGCCTGTATCTGATAGATTAAAAGTTTGCCTTATAAGGTCTTAACCCCATTATGCTTCTGGTTTGAGTAGAAGCCAAGTGGGGTTATGTGGCAGCTCATGCTTCAGCAGAAAGTTTCAGGAGGAAGAAGAGGAATGTGCTTTGTGGACATTAAGCCAGGCACACTCAGCTTGTGTTTGTGGGAAGGCTGTTAGAGCCCACATATACCTGTTGACCTCACGGTGGCTCTAGCAAGAGAGAGAAGGCTGAAGGGATTTGAAATGGCACCTAAGGAACGTCTTATATACATACTAAGATATCGTGAGGCTTCCTTTACTGACAGCGTATGTGCAACAGTTTTTGAGTATGGTCACACTAACCTTACCAACCAAAGTAATAAAATATAAAGACCTCCTTCAGCATAGCAGCAAAGGACACTTCTTATTTGCCACAATCGCAAAATCAGAATAATGAGATCAGTTTAGGCCAAGCCTGAGTCACTCAGGTAACTGATCCTGCAACTTCTTTGTGTGTTGAGTGTGGTATTGAGCCACCCTCGGGAACTCACCCAATGGTGACACATGCTAGGAAGGTTTTAGCCATGGGCAGTTGCCCAAATATGTTCCCCTGGGCAAGGAGGGAATTAATATCTTTTGGAATATCCAACCGAGAACTTCTTTTGCCTACTTTTAATTTTTGACACAATACACCTTAACAACCTTTCTATTTCTCCTGAATATGCTTCCTTAGGCCTTTCCTAGCCAGGCTGTGTACTCCGGCTAACATTTCCCTGAGCTCTTCCTATGAACTCTGTCACTTCACCTGGTTCCTAATCCTTTTGGTTCCCTTGCTGCACACCAGCTATTACTATTTGCTTTCTTTCCTCAGCTGTGTATAAGACTCTGCTGCCAGGTTTTTTTATGTAAATTTTACTTATATTTATTACTAGTAATACTATTATTGTAAGTAATACTAGGCTTATCCTATGATCTTTCATGAACCAAGTAAGAATACCCACAAACCCCACATGTATTTAGGAAGGCACATTAACTTTCTGTCTACTTCTAATACTACATGCTGAGATGTATCTTTTGCAAATTGCTTTGTTGTCATTCCCTGTCTAGAACCCCTTCACATAGTTAAAGACTGTAAATAAAACTCACCACAAAACACTGGTTTCCTGAATAACTTATCATCACTTCTTTCTACTTTCATTGAAGAGGTTAGTTTTCAAAATACAATCACATTACTATTCTCATGTTGAATTAAAAAAAATATTCCTTACTTGATTACAGTTCAGAACTCCATATTAATCAACATACTCATGATTTTTAATATACTGTGTTCCATAATTTCACTTAGACCATTTTATTGAATTGATATTTTTATATTTCTAGCTTATATTAAGTCTCTACTACATCTTTGTCATTTTCTAGGTTAACATGGTGACTTTTACCCAGTCTGTGTATGTTTTGACCCCTTTTTCCATTAAGTTAAATTTCCTTCCAAAGACCCTGGCAATGTGTGTTTGCTCTTTTTATCATAACTTCTGTCTAATACATGGCTGGCATTGTTCTAGCAACTCATTGAATTTTCTAAACAACTTTAAAGCTTGAGAACTATTTTGATCATATATACCAGTGAGCAGATGGGCTGCTAAGCCTGTGAATAAGTGAATACTTGAATACCAGTGTAAATGGCTTGCCTTCTCATAATCTCTGCAGAAACGAGATCATATGGCCAGGGGATAAAAGGGTGGAATCGAGTACAGTCGTGCACATGGAGGATTTAACAAGGAGACTGACCACCCGGGCTTGGGGATGAATTCTTTTAAAGTGTAAAAAACTTGACTCTCATTGGCTCAGAGTCTGTCCAAAGCAAAGCCAGCCTGTGCATCCTCCTGCATCAGGGATTCATTTTATAAATTAAGCCACGACTACTAAAAAGGGAAACATTTCATAATTTGTTATGGAAATTAAAAATATTGACATGGAGAGTATGTGGATGATAATATTTTTTATATAATATTAATGAAGAATTAGTGGCAATGGCTTCGCAAACAGTGGCCATGGAAGTGGGGGACCAGGGATGACAAAGGGCGTAAGACATGAAGGGAGCCGTAGAAGCAGCGACTCTGCTGGGAAAGGCTGTGTCCAAAGATGCCAACACAGAGGCAAACATGGTAGTAACTAGAGAGGTAGGGACCCAGAGGCCTCGGGATTGTGTAGACAGGGAAAAACTTCTTATTTTTCTAAGTCATTTTATCTTGGAGCAACAAAATATTGATGATAAAGTTATGTCCTTAAAAATATTCTTATTATAAGAAATAAGTAGCATTCAATTATAGTTTGTATTTGTTTGCTTTTCTGAAACCTAAAGGACTTTCAGTTGAGTTAAGACACTGTTCAAGTGACTCATGTGAAGTTATAAATTATATAGATAATAATGCCTGTGTAATTTCTTTACTCCTGTTTTAGAAAAATTACTTTGAATTTTTCTATCATCGTTGTGTTTCAGTTTCCAGCTTCCTTATACAAAGTACTGCAAGAACTTTATTATCTTCCTGGAATAAAATAAAGGATGACATAGAAAACTTTCAACATAGAACCATAGCTGTTTTCAGGAAATTGCAAATATAAGATTTTAAATGATTGCCTAATAATTAAAAAATTCATTATGAGATTAGCAAAGAAAAGAAAAATTCCCCCAAGTCCACATACTTCCCAGAAACAAAAATCTTAAATCATATTTGCATGACCTGATAGCAAATGTCAATATTATTGCAAAATATGAATTTTCTGGATTTATTACAAATTCCTTCATTTTAAACTAAAAGCATTTCCAATGCTTTTTGGAGAGTACAAAAAAGAGTAACACTTACTCAGGCCTGAGGGAAATTCACGTAGTAACTATTGCGACATTTGCCATGAATGCATTGATCATTGTTCAATGCACACACACTGTATTTTAAAGCTTAATTTTAGAGGTAGAGAATTTTCAGCACCCCAAGTTTTTATGGCTTATTCTTATTACTCTATTTCTCATGTATGGTGTGACTAGCAGCTGTATACCTTCTATCTTTCCAACAAAGTATGTAGCAAACTGTAGTTTATTTTCATTGGCCTAATAATTAAAAATGGATTTCTTATTCCTGTCAAAACAAAAACAATGAGAATAATGCTTTGTTTCTTTTTGTGGTTATAAAGTTTAATGTGAGAGTGGAATGTTTTTCAATCTGAAATGCAGGGATTTTATGTGGGGCTTCAGCTCTGAGAGATGTTAAGAGTGATTTGTTAGAATTCCTTAAAGAGGCTTTACCAAACCACATATAACACTATTTTCTTTTTATAAATTCCTTTTGTAGAGGACCACTGTTCATACACCTTTATGGGTACTGAATTGGAAATTTTTTTTTTTTTACAGAGTCTCACTTTATTGCCCATGGAGGACTGCTATGGTATCACAGCTCACAGTAACCTCCAACTCTTGGGCTTAAGCAATTCTCTTGCCTCAGCCTCCCGAGCAGCTGGGACTACTAGCACTGGCCACAATGCCCGCCTATTTTTGTTGTTGTTGTTGCAGTTTGGCCGGGGTTGGGTTCAAACCTGCCACCCTCAGTATATGAGGCTGGCACCCTACTCACTGAGCCACAGGTGCCGCCCTAGGGAAAAAAAAAATGTTAAGAACTAACAATCAATTTAGGAACGTGAAATTGACTTCCACTGGTTTCCCCAAAACCAAGCAAATTTTGGATTTTTTATTTACTTTATTTTTTTGAGATAAGATCTTGCTGTGTTGCCTGTGACTACAGGACAGTGGCATCATCATAACTCTCCACGTTATCATAGCTCTCTGCAGCCTCAACTTCCTGCCTGGCCTTCAGCAACACTCTCCCCATCCTCGTCCTCACTTCAGCCTCCCAAGGTGCTAAGATTACAGACATCAAACACTGTACCTGGCCTGATATTTTTGTTTTTAATCTAGGAATTTATTAATGATTCTTCACTTGGAACTTGAACTCATTTTCTCTATTGGAAGAACATAAGAGTATTCATTGACATCCCGGAGAATGTTCAGTTTAATAAATGGCAGGGCTGAGCAATAATCTCTGTTGGTATGATGACAAATGAGCCTTGACTCAGAGATGCTTTGTCCTCATTGTGATGTTGTTTTTCATAGAAAGTTGGTTTACATACAAAAAGTTTTATGTATGAATTAGAGTCTCTCTTGCTTTCAACTGTAAGAGAACCTATACATGTGATTAAAGTTTGAGCCTTTATTGGTAATTATAATGATATCTCTTACTGAATTATTTTTGGTTTAATGATGCCTGACCATCAGCTTAATAGTTTATTTAAAGGGTTATCACAATATTCTCAGAAATGGTATATTTACTATATGTCCCTTATCTTAAGTAGTTCACAGCCTTAGAAAACTCATCAACAACATAAATCACAAAAATTCATTTCATTATTATCGATTTGTGTCAGACACTATGTTCTGCTCTAGCCCTAAGAAGATTATTAAAGGGATGGTCTCGAAGAAGATCATGATTAACCAACTTTGTATGCTGTGCTTAACACCTCTAAGAGGGCAAAGCAGCTAACGCGTCTGTGGTGTGGTAGCCTTGGTCAAAAGACACAGATCTTTTAAGACAGAATTAATAGAAGGGATTTACAAATCATGTCATAGATCAAGTCATTGAAGACATACTGGAATGAATTAGAACTGCAAGGGCATGAAACCAAAGGAAAATGATGAAATACGCTTTCAGAAATGCACATGGAATAAAGAAGAGATTGATTTCAGTCCGTACTCAAGTGCTGAACTAGGATTAATAAGTGGGAAACTTCCATATGAAAATTCTAATTTCATAATGAAAAGAAGTTTCCAGCTAATGGAAGTATCCAGTATTAGCTACTGCCTTGTACAATAATTAACTGTTTATGGAAAAAATCATTTTGAAGAATACTTTTGCATTGGATGGAGTATATCCAAGTTTTTTTCAAACTCTGAATTATAAAATTAAATTTGGGGATTTCACACTTCAATTTTATGGCATGGAATTAGTCACAACTCACACTAAAATGAACACTTACAAATCACAGACTATGATGTTAAAATTACAAGAGATAACTTTTTATAAAGGAAGCTTAAAATAAAATGTGTTTCATTTTTTTCTTGATGAAAACAGACAGAAGTGTGTGTGTACATTGATGTTTTATGTACACATATGTGGAACATAATTTGTTATAGAACTAAAAAGACCAAAAATATTCAACTCATACTTTCTTTTTCCTGGAGGGCTTGCATTAGTGGTGTTTTGGTGTTACCTATTTCTTGTTTAATACATGGCTTTGTATAAGAGGTTTATGGCTAGCAGACTACTGTCCAACTATCACAGAACTGGGCATATGACATTATTGCATGTTTTCTTTAGGGAAGAACGTCACAAAAGTAATTAGAAAGGTCCATTGAGAGTAATAATCAATGCTAATGATAGTTATGCAGATAAAATCATTTGGGTAAACAAATTACCTAATTAGTCTGAATTGTTTCTTAATGAAACATAAGAACTCCACGTGACAACTTTTCTAATACCTTTAATTCTCTGGAGTACTTCTAGTACTGATATATTCTCAGAAGTCTGTCATATACAACTACTTTCTGGGGAAATAAACATCTTTAATGTTTTCTGTCCTGCCAGCATTGAGTCTTCAGCACAGTTCTTTTGGATGATTGCCACTTAGCTCTGCACTGCATGTAAATTTTAGTCAATATGTTTTATAGATAAATAGCTCATTCATTCAAAAATATTTGAATGTATACTATATACGTCTGCTCTGCAGTAGTGCACTACTACGCTAAGGATGCACTAGTTTTTCAAAACAGACAGAATTCATTACTTTTATGAAAGTTCTATGACCACGTTGACTGACTGTCAAAATAAATTTGTAAAGTCATACAGTGGCCATAACTTTCTTCATTTAACATTTTGAATTCTGCTAGCTATCTCCATCATTAGCATAAGGTATCCATCAGGGTAAAGGAACTTTCTGTAAGTATTTTCAGCAAAAATAAATTTAATACCATATGAGTTTTTTACAAAACTTTTGGCATAAAAGAGGTTAAGAATGAGTTCTGTTTGCTAAATAATTTCCAGCACAGGTTACAAATGGACAGTATAGGCCAGGCGTGGTGGCTCTGGGAAGACGAGGTGTGCAGATCAATTGAACTCGTGAGTTTGAGACCAGCCTGAGCAAGAGCAAGACCCCTTTTCTACTAAAAATAGAAAAACTGAGGCAAGGGTAGAAGTTTCCTGTGAGCTGTGATGATGCCATCACACTCTACCCAGGGTGACAGCTTGAGACCCTGTCTCAAAAAGCAGACAAACAAAACAAAAACAATGGACAGTGGCCTGCTGTGGTATTTGGTTAGAGACGCAGGCACTTTTATCTTGCTGCTTCTCCACCATGAACATATTACTTCCTATTCTCCTAGATGACTGCTTCAATTCAGGCATCTTATCCACATTCTGCGAATTAGGAAGATGAAAGTAAAAGAAAAGCCAAAAAGCTAGCCAGAGGTGGTGGCACGTGCCTGTACTCCTAGCTACTTGGGAGGCTGATGTTAGAGCATCACCTGAACATAGGAGTTAGGAATTTAAAGCTGCAGTGAGCTATAATCAGCACACTACACTCCAACATGGGCGAGAGAGTGAGGGACTCGATTTCTGGGGGCGGGGGGAAAGAAGAAATACCAAAAAGCATTTTAGAGGGTTGAGAGATTTCTTGCAGGCTACTATCTAGCATTTTGTATGTATCTCATTGGCTCGATCTTTATTTATTTGACCCACACCCTACAAAAAGCAAGACTAAGAAAGGTAGTCTTGACTTTAAGCCTCTGAAAACACCCAGTTTCAGAAAAAGAAATAATTGCTACTTGTGTGTTCTAGGGGAGTTGTTTTTGGTAATCATGTTTAGGAAATACAAAGTGCTAGAAGAATAGAGTACAAAACAACTCAAAAAGTGATGCCCATATGACAAATGGTAACCATACCTGGGTAAGGAATTTGGAATAGGAAGCTAATTCTAATTTTGTAATTGATATATTAAATATACTTTTAATAATAAATACATAGATTTTTAGATTAGAGAAATTGTTAGATATAACCAATTTTCATTTCAAATACAGTTTATGTAAGAACACAAAAAATAACTGTCAATACTTAATGACTATTGTGATAATAGTCACCTATTGACTATGTTATTGACGTATGTTATTGCATTTAATCCTCAAGCACTCCTAGAAAGTTGATACTTAGGTTAGGTCTATTAAGAGATGAAGTCACAGACCACCAAAGAGATCAAGAACATTGACCATATTCACAGGGCTAGGAGAAGGCTAATGGAGGTCTTCAATCCTGTAAGCAGGCTCTAAAGCACTTATTCCTAACCACTCAGCAGGCTTTCTCTCATTCATTGTTATATAGGGTGGCCATAAAGTTCCTGTGCAATCTTGAATAGTTGTCTATTTTAAATTGCATATGGCCACCCTGTATATCTGCAAGCCTAGACTTAAAGCTTAGAGATCATCATTTTGAGTCTGTTTTCCTTTCCTGCTGTCACATGTGACTTCATCAGGGCATTTAGAGTTACATCTGCTTGTCCCTCTGTTGTTCATCTCCCCCTGTTTCTAATGTCACCCCTGGGAAATCCTTTATTTATTCATGTAACTTCTCTGGTCCCTCTCTGACTCTGAACTCTGGGTGATGGGCACAGTTACACCCCTAACTTAAGTGTTATAAAAGCTATCCCCATGACAAAACATTTGTACCCCCTTAATATTTTGAAGGTTATTTTTAAAAAGATAGTGTTGCCAAACAACATATCTGAAACTCTGGCTCTCAAATTCATTCCATTGCCTACAATCTAAAAACTTCCATCTTCTCAAACCTTTTCTAAACCCTTACGTTTTAAACTCTTACCATTTTCTTCTACATTCTCTCCTTATTTCCTTGGTGATTTGACCCCTCACTGGTCTCACTTCCGTTCCCCCTCTGCTTTGTGCTGGAGCCATGCTGGGCTCGTAGGTTCTGTAGTGAGACGTGATTCCATCCAGCAGGGCTTTCACACTTGCTATTCCCTCCATGAGAAAATGCTTCATCCTTCTCCAATTATCAGTTGACTCTTGATTCCCCTTCAAGTCTGAGCAACACGAGTGTTCCTTCACAGAGAAGTTATTCTATTTAGGAGCTTAGCTAAATTCATCAGGTTTCCCTCTTGTCCATTCTGCCCTACTCTGGCTCCTTGCTACTCCAAGTGTGATCTGCAGATGAGCTTTCAGCATCACAACTACTTACAAGTTTTCTGGAAATACAGTACCTCAGACATCTACCCAAGATTTACTCACCTAGAATCTGCATTTTAATAATATCCCCATGTAATTTAAAAGCACACTGAAGATTAAAAAGCCCTACCCTTTCAGAGAACCTCTCACAATTGTAACGGGATGGTTGGAATCCAATGTTTAATGTAGCTTTACCTCGTATGTAGGTGAGCCCCATAAAGACAAGGGCTTTACCTGTCATTTTTCTGCTTTTATTCACAGTCCCTAGCATAACACATTGTCCAGAATAGATGTTCAGAAATAATTATTGAACAATCAACACATTTTGTGTAGAGCAGAAAAATCTCATAAATCTAAATTATCACAACAGCCTCCCGAAGATGACCTAGTGCTATAAAATTGCTTAAGTCTATAATTTCTTCAAGACTAAAACAGGGCAATTTTTATAGCACCTTATGTATAGGATGATAGATTATGCTATTTTCAATTACATACAGAATGTAAATCTGAACTCTGATATGTATTAAAGTTTTAAGAGTTTGAAAAAATATGCAATAGATATGCTATCAAATGACTGTATCTAAAAAAAAAATACATTCTAGTAAGTGCACAAAAGAAATCCATCTTTAAACATGGTTTGCTTGTTAGCTCTGATGTTGAAATCAAATAGTCTCTTTTTTCTTTTCACAATACAATGAAAGGCAACACTATTTTCTTCCCCTACTTCTTAAAAATACATTAATACAATTGAGACTTGAGTCCATAGTTGGGAGCTCAAGTTCTACACTATAAGAAAGTGAAAGTTTATCTTTTCCATCAGCTATACTAATTGCTGCTATCACCATGAAGCATTAAATTAAGCAATAACTATTTGAGATACTATTAAAAGCATACCTAGTCAGCTAAAAACAAGATGAATTCCTCTCTAAGGTTATTGTTGTTATTAAATCAAAGCTTCTGGAACAGTATGAAAGTTGGGGTTGGTATTTCTTACATGTTCTCTCCAGCTGGGTGTTATTTGGATTTTATAAAATGTTCTGAGTCAGTGACATTTAACTCTACAATCAACTTTGATCTAATAAGACACATTCCTTGCATTAACCCATAGTTCATCTTCAATTTTGTTTCTCTGATCAAATCTTGGTAACTTTTTTCCTTTCACATTATACGTATGTTTTAGATGACTGGCTGCTTTGGGTTCTGAATCACTGACTTGGAAGCTTGATTAGAATCCTGCCGTTACCTTCTTGACTAAAAAGTCCATCCCAATTTGTGACAGAAACCAATAATTGAGAAGTTCTTGGTAGATATGTTTAGTAATTATAGTTTCTGACAAATTAAAGTCAAGATAATCTTTCCCACTGAAGATTTCCATAGGCCTGCTAAACTTATAATGATACTGATTGAGCAGGATGGAATTGCTTCTTTCCCTAGAGAAAACAGGGGACCAGCAATAGGTCCAGCTTGTCAGTTTGCTAGGGATTAAGCTCTAGGTCAGCCCCCTGTGATATCAAAGAAAGGGAGTATGAAGTTTTGGGTTTCCCTGATACCTGGAAATTTTGCTTTGATTTTTAAAATGGGAGCTACTATCTCAGCATGTTCGTGTCATCTTTATGCATAAATTAAAGTGGAATCACCACACAATATGCCTTTTGTTGTTATTTCATATTTCTTACTTTTTAGAATAATGTGGAACACATCTTACAAATACCCCACATCAGGGATCTCTGAGCCACTTTGTGTTCTGTCTTACACTGCCTGACACCATTTTCCTCCGACAGGCTGTCATCAGAATATTGGGTTTATTAGTTGCAGCAGCAAAGTATTGTTTTACAGGTTGGTTATTTGAAATACATAATTTGCTTTAGTGATTGCTGCAAGAAATTGAAATATTGATGTCAATTATTTTAGGAGCGCTGTAGTATAAAGGGATTATCCACAGAAGAAAAAAAATTATAATTACACCAAATGCCTGATTCTCACATTGTGCCAAGCCTGCTTGATGGTTTCTTTCACTGTTTCCTCTGACCTCTGATCCTCTGTTTTGCAATATATTTCTTCTTTATGGCTTAGAAACTAGAAAAATATGGCTATGCCAAACATTGGACAGATTAATTGCGCTAACGTGCAATGATTGCTACCTTGTTTGACATGTGTTGCTGCAGAGGTGATTTGAAAGGTCCACTAAAACTCGTAAGGAGGCTGGTTGTGGAACCTCAACTCACCTTCAGCCAATGGTGGGTTGTTTCACTTTTTTGAGCTTGGTTATTGAAATACACCTTTAAAATTTATCTAAAGAATATCTACGCTTATTAGAAAAGGAAAACATTTATTCTTACAAATAGGACATTTGAACATGCATTGACTTTGGTGGCAATGCTGTTCTCAGGTGTAATAAAATTGATGAGCCCATATAATAAAATTTATGAAACCAGAGTGAATTCAATTTATTTGAATATGCTCAGTTATGTTTTTGTTTATTCCCATAGCAGATGTTTAATTTACAAACCAGGCAATTACAACAGCTCTTCCAAACAAATAAGAACAGATTAGTCAAACGTTCACATCAATTTTTATGTTTATCATTAGTTTTATGTGGTGTCATGAATATTCAGTGGTAAGAAAAACTATCATTCTGGTACCTGGAAAACCTCAAAATGATGTTTTGCATCTCTAAATGCTATTTTTCCTTTTTGATAAAGCTATTAATGTATGTTGTCTCTTATTATGAGTTGGGCTTATAGGCTGTAATGGAAAAAGCACTCATTTTCTCCAGAGAAATCATACATTCTAATCCATGCACGGATAGCATTTTTGAGAAAAGTATATAAAAGTGTATTGGTGAAGAGGAACTTTACCTAACAATTGCAATCAGTGTAACTGGCTTATTGTACCCTCAATGAATCCCCAACAATAAAAAAAAAAAAAAGTGTATTGGTGATCATATTTTAATGTTTACTATATAGATAAACATAGTTTGTGCATTCTGGAAAGTTACCATGCAGATTTTTTTCTTTAATTTTTAAAATTTTAATTTTACTTAAAAATAGCTCACCCTGCATTCACTTCTAAGACTAATCTGCTTCCTCTTCTTTGAAGCAATTTTTATTACACCAAGGGAAAATTTTTCTTCTCCGACTTACTGAGGCTTTTAAAGTGAACCCATAGATAGGAAGTCTTAACATGAAGCCATTTATGTGGGAGGATCTCACACGGTAATTTTATATTTCTTTTTGGTGCTTAAACTGTCAGAATAAAAAGGCTGTAGCTCCATTATGAATCAGTAAAACTACATGGCATCATCCATAAACAAGGAAGAAATATTTCCAACCTGGCTGCTTTTGAATAGATTATACTTTGGTGAGCTGTGCCCTAAAAGCAGTGAAATGCTCTCAGTCCCCTAACTGGATTCCTACAATGCATTCTCCTCAGTTCATTGTCAGGACAGGTTTCCTGTTATTAATCAGCATTCAGACTAAAAAGACAATTAGAAGATGAATGTGTTAAAATCGCTCTAGAGGGAATAACACCAATAGAAAAATTGTCAGTATAGTTATACCAAATGTTAAAACAGAATTTAGTGGAAAATGTACTTCTATTGCCAGGTAAGTTTTGAAATATATTATATTTTTTAGTAGTTATTTTTTTCCTCGCTAGCATACTGTTCTTCCCTGAGACAACCAAAACATCCTTTGCTTCATCATTAGTTACAGTATAAATCTCTCAAGAATGTTAACTTTAAAAAATAATTCACCCACACACATACATACATGCTTTGATACGTATCATGTGTGTATTTATGCATGTGTGTATATATGTACATATGATCACTATGTTTTGAATTTGGATATAGGTCATTTCAGAAAACTTTAGGATGTCAAAATCAATATTAATTTAATGTATAGACATTTAACTGGATTCTCATAACATTTCTAAAAGCTTTAGTCATATTGAATTCAAAACTGAATCTGAAGTTGGGTTTCATGGTCCTAG